>NW_026535888.1:9893881-11210822 GCF_028551555.1 Melozone crissalis | reverse complement strand
CTCCCCTCAGGACTGGCCGAGCACCGCCCCCCCAGCCAGATAATGGTTTTTAAACATTCAATTTTGCATTTTATCCACCTGCAAACCTGAAAAACCCCCAAAATTGTGTTTATTATCCTTTTTTTTTAACTAAATGCAGAATTGGTGGGTTTAAAGGATTTTCTCCCCTCAGGACTGGCCGTTTGATGATGGGGCACCACCACCCCAGCCAGATAATGGTTGTTAAACATTCAATTTTGCATTTTATCCACCTGCAAACCTGAAAAACCCCCCAAAATTTTGTTTATTATCCTTTTTTTTGTGTTTATTATCCTTTTTTTTTTTAACTAAATGCAGAATTGGTGGGTTTTAAAGGACTTTCTCCCCTCAGGACTGGCCATTTGATGATGGAGCACCACCCCCCAGCCAGATAATGGTTGTTAAACATTCATTGGTGCATTTTATCATTTTATCCACCTGCAAACCTGAAAAACCCCCAAAAATTTTGTTTATTATCCTTTTTTTTGTGTTTATTATCCTTTTTTTTTTAACTAAATGCAGAATTGGTGGGTTTAAAGGACTTTCTCCCCTCAGGACTGGCCGAGCACCGCCCCCCAGCCAGATAATGGTTTTTAAACATTCAATTTTGCATTTTATCCACCTGCAAACCTGAAAAATACCCCAAAATTGTGTTTATTATCCTTTTTTTTTTTGTACTAAATGCAGAATTGGTGGGTTTAAAGGATTTTCTCCCCTCAGGACTGGCCGTTTGATGATGGAGCGCCGCCCCCCAGCCAGATCGTGGAGGATTGGCTGAACCTTTTGAAAAGCAAATTTCGGGAGGAGCCCGGGTGCTGCGTGGCTGTGCACTGTGTGGCAGGGCTGGGAAGGTCAGTGCCCTGAAATTGGCTTTAAATATAATAAATTTAATGAAAATATTCATAAATGATTTTTAAATTCATTCTTAAATGTCTTATTTTTATCATTATTATTTGATTAAATAATAATTGTAATTAACAAATTATTGTATTGTTGGCAATTCTATATTAATACATCAATGTAATTCATATAATAATAGTAAGTCAAAGAATTATTTAATTATATTAAGTTAAGTTTATTGGTTAAAATAATTAAATAAATAATTCCATATTAAGTTTATTAATAAATTTGAATACGGAACTAATAGAATTGTTAACAATTCTATGTCAGTAAATCAATAGAATTAATTAATTAATTAATAGTAAATAAACTAATTAGTTAGTTATATTAAATTTATTAGTTAAAATAAATAAGTAATTTTGTATTGAATTTAGTAATAAATTTAAATACAGAACTAATATATTAACAGTTTTATATTAATAAATCAATATAATTCATATAATAATAGTAAATCAACTAATAATTATATGAAATAGTAAATATAAATACTAAATATAATTATTAATATTTTTATGTCAATAAATCAATACTATTAAATATAATGGTTAATAGTAAATATACTAAATATTTGATTTTATTAAATAATAAATTTTAATACTAAATCAATATAATTATTATGAAATGTTCTGTTAATAAATTAATATCATTTATATAATAATTCAAATAATTATTTAACTATATTAAATAATAAATCTAATAAATATAATAATAAATTTCATGTATTTGGTAGGAAGGTGTTTAACAAACTTTCTTTGCTTTTTCCCAAATAACTTAAACTAACATCAAATTTGTGTCATGAAAACAACAGGGACTTGATGTAGGTTAAAAATATTAATTAATTCATTAAATTTATTGTTAATTATGAAATTATTATATATCTACAGTGTATTATATTCATACGTTATATGAATTAATTGATTAATTTCATAATTGATCAAAAACCTTGGGGGACACTTGTGTCAATCATGAATTCAGTGATATAAAATTGTTGTGAATTGATCAAATTCCCATCTGGAGAATGAATAATTGAATTTATTCAGGTACAGGGTAATAATAGGAATTATTCCTCCTGAATTTTCTTATTTTAACCACAGAAATTGTCCGGTTCTGGCACCTCTTTAATTCTTTACACCACCCTTAGAAGTGCCCCTTGCACTGTGGGTGGAGAAATTCAATTTATTCGGGGATTCCTGGCTGTTAAAACCCCATTTTTTTACCCTGAAGTGACTTCTGAAATGAAGATCCCACAGCAGAAAATTCTTCTTGTCCCTGCTCCTTGACAGAATTAGTTAAAAAAGAAAAATCTAGAAATATCTCTGAAGCCATAGCTCAGTGTCTGCACAGCTCACTCCACACTTTAGGAGATGTCAAAACCCAGAAAATGAGGTTAAAGTGAGATAAAACCCAGAATTATTCTCATACTCAACCACTAGAGCTGCTATTGATTTTTATTTCCTTTGCAAGAAAAGGAAATAAAAATTTTCCTTTCCTCTTTCCTTTCCCCTTTTCTTTCCTTGAAATTTCCTTTCCTTTCCTTTCCTTTCCTTTCCTTGAAATTTCCTTTCCTTTCCTTTCCTTTCCTTGAAATTTCCTTGAAATTTCCTTGAAATTTCCTTTCCTTTCCTTTCCTTTCCTTTCCTTTCCTTTCCTTTCCTTTCCTTTCCTTTCCTTTCCTTTCCTTTCCTCCCTTTCCCTTTCCCTTTCTTTTCCTTGAAATTCCCTTCCCTTCCCTTCCCTTCCCTTCCCTCTCCCTTCCCCTTCCCTTCCCTTTCCCTTCCCTTCCCTTCCCTTCCCTTTCCCTTCCCTTCCCTTCCCTTCCCTCTTTCCTTTTGTTTCTCCTTTCCTATTCCTTCTCTTTCCCTCTCATTTTCCTTTCCTTTCCTTTCCTTTCCTTTCCTTTCCTTTCCTTTCCTTTCCTTTCCTTTCCTTTCCTTTCCTTTCCTTTCCTTTCCTTTCCTTTCCTTTCCTTTCCTTCCATAAAAACTCATTTTACATGGGGCGAAACACCTTTGTGTGGGAAACACTGAGGGAAAAATCCCTTCAGTGCTTGTCTGGGGAGAGGAATTGGATGAAATCTGAAGGATTCCATTTATTATTTCTTTATTTTTTATTATTTCTGTGCTTCTCCCTTCAATATTGATTTGTTCCTGCAGGGCTCCCGTTCTGGTGGCGCTCGCTCTCATCGAGTGTGGGATGAAGTACGAGGATGCAGTTCAGTTTATAAGGCAGTAAGTGGAAATTCTTCTTTTTTTTCCCTCTCCAAGAATCTTTTATTCTCTGCTTTTTTACCTGCCTGAATCTGTTAAGGAAGAGATTTAAGGTTTTTTATGAGTTTTATCCTAAAATAAATAATATCGCATTAAAATCTGGGTTTAAATGTGAAGAAAAAGCTCAAATATTTTGAATTTTGTGAGGTGAAAATCTGCCTGAAGTGAGCAAAATGGTGCTTCTTTTTTACCATTGATATCCACATTTCTTATTATTTTTTTAGGAATAGGAGGGGAGCTTTCAATAATATTTATTCTTTAATATATTTTAACTAGCATTAAATATAAAATAGTATTTAAAATAGTAATTAATTAAAATGAAAAGGAATCTGTGAGCAAAATGGTGCCTTTTTACCATTGATATCCACCTTTTTTGTGGTGGTGTTTTTTTTTTTTTAGGAAAAGGATGAGAGTTTTCAATAATATTGGTTATTTCATATATTTGAATATATTTTGAATATTATTCATTATAAAATATTATTAAAATATTAATTAAAATGAAAATGAATTTGTGGGCAAAACGGTGCCTTTTTTTCCATTGATATCCACCTTTTTTATGGGTATTTTTAGGAAAAGGAAGGGAGCTTTCAATAATATTTATTATATTTTGAATATTATTAAATATAAAACATCATTAAAATTTTAAGTAATTAATATTAAAACTAATTTGCCTGAAGTGACCAATAAGGTGCTTTTTTTTCCATTGATATCCAGGTTTTTTGTGATTTTAGGAAAAGGAAAGGAGCTTTCAATAATATTTATTTCATATATTTTGAATATTGTTAAATACAAAAGTATTATTAAAATACTAACTAATTAAAATTAAAACTAATCTGCCTGAAGTGACCAATAAGGTGCTTTTTTTTCCATTGATATCCAGGTTTTTTGTGATTTTTTAGGAAAAGGAGGGGAGCTTTCAATAATATTTATTTCATCTACTTTGAATATTATTAAATATAAAACTATTATCAAAATATTAATTAATTAAAATTAAAACTACTCCGCCTGAAGTGAACATAAAGGTGTTTTTTTTTTTTTTTTCTCCATTGATATCTACATTTTTTGTGGTTTATTTTCTAGGAAAAGGAGGGGAGCTTTCAATACATTTTGAATAATATTAAATATAAATTAAAATAATTACAATTAAAACTACTCTGCCTGAAGTGAACATAAAGGTGCTTTTTTTTTTTTTTTTCTCCATTGATATCTACATTTTTTTCTGGTTTATTTTTTTAGGAAAAGGAGGGGAGCTTTCAATTCCAAACAGCTGCTTTATCTGGAGAAATACCGGCCCAAGATGAGATTACGCTTCAAAGATGCCAACGGTCACTGCTGTGTTCAATAAATAAACACAAAAACCAAAATATTGATCTCAAAAGGAAGGCAGAAGTGAGCGGGGGGCTCTTCTCTGGACTCTTGGCACCTGGAAATGTGAATCTGGAATCAAAAAAAAGAAAAAAAATGTCATTAAATTAGTGGTGGAGTCAGTGCTCCTCAACCTCTGTCCTTAACAAAAAAAGAGGGTGGTGATGATTGAGAGGAAAAAAACCCCAAAATTAGAAAAATATATAATAATAATAATAATAAAAAAGCCAATTAAGAGAAACATTTCAGTGAAGGATTGTTTTCTCCTTAAGCTGCAACCTGCAAGGAGAAAAGCAGTTTCTGAACCTTCTGTATTTTTAACTTTTTAAGAAAAGAAATAAAGTCAACTTTATGTCTAAGGAAAAGCAGCAGAGCATTGCCTTGTGCAGAAAGGATTTTCTCGAGGTGACAAAAGCACCCCCAGCCAGGGATGTGAATTCCTGAGATGTGAATTCCTTTTTAAACTCTTTAAAAAAAGGAAATTTTTTTTGGTTTTTAACCAGGGACAGGAGGAGGAGCTGGCTGGGAACAGCCTGACAGCCTTAAGCCCCTTTTTGGGCACATCCCAGGGATTTTGGGGATGTTTTCCATGGAATTCTGACTCCTGGGGGGCTTGAACAGGACCCTCACTGCCTAAACCCTAAATCTGTTTTTTGGGGAGTGTGTGTGTGATTCTCTGTGTGTGTCACTCTGATTTTTTCCTCAAAGAATTCGGCTGAAATGTTAATTTTAGACAGAAAATCCATCCTGCCACAAAAGACTGATGTTCCAAAGTGTCCTGGTGAGCGAGGGGCGATTCAGACAAGGGTTTAAAATTAATTTCTCTGTCAGAAAGATGGAAAAGGCTTTTTTATTTTAATTTTGTTTTTGCTGCTGTCCACATTCCCAGCCTTGCTGAGCACAGGGAATTGGGATTTTGAGGAAGGGCCTCACTCGGTGTGAGGGGGGAATTTTCTCAGCTGAGCCTCCAATTCTTTTTTATTGGGGTTTTTTGGATTTCCACCCCAAAATCCTGACACAATTCATCAGCATACCCTAAAAACGTGGATTTTGTGGGGCTGCCATTGAATAAATGAAAGAATTTTAGGAGCCTTTTTGGCCAGGCTGCTCCTACCAAGAGCATTTTTTATTTTGGCTGCCCCAGGGATAATCTTGCACATTCTCGTGGGTAAATTTCCATTATATCCATTTTTTTTTCCATAATATCCATATTTTTTCCCATAATAACCAGCTTTAGAAGGGTTTGGATCCACCTTGCTGAGCACAGGGAATTGGGATTTTGAGGGAAGGCCTCACTTGGTGTGAGGGGGAATTTTGTCAGCTGAGCCTCTGATTGCCTTCTTATTTGTTTTAGGGGTTTTGGGGAGGGAGAATCCAAATTTCCACCCCAAAATCCTGACATCCTTCATCAGCAAACCCTAAAAATTTGGATTTTGTGGAGCTGTTGGGGAGCGAATTAAAGGATTTCAGGAGCCATTTTGGTCAGGCTGCTCCTACCAAACACATTTTTGATTTTGGCTGCTTCAGGTGTGATCTTGCACCTTTTCCTGGATAATTTTCCATCATATTCATATTTTTTCCCATAATATCCATCTTTTTTTCCATAATATCCACATATGGAAAGGTTTGGATCCACCCTGCTGAGCAGAGGGAATTGGGATTTTGAGGGAAGGCCTCACTTGGTGTGAGGGGGAATTTTCTCAGCTGAGCCTCTGCTTGCCTTCTTATTTGTTTTAGGGGTTTTGGGGAGGGAGAATCCCAGCTTCTACCCCAAAATCCTGACACCCTTCATCAGCAAACCCTAAAACTTTGGATTTTGTGGGGCTGCCAGTGAATAAATTAAGGGATTTTAGGAGCAGGCCAGGCTGCTCCTACCAGACACGTTTTTGATTTTGGCTGCCCCAGGAGTGATCTTGCACATTCTCGTGGGTAAATTTCCATTATATCCATTTTTTTTTCCATAATATCCATATTTTTCCCATAATAACCAGCTTTAGAAGGGTTTGGATCCACCTTGCTGAGCACAGGGAATTGGGATTTTGAGGGAAGGCCTCACTTGGTGTGAGGGGGAATTTTGTCAGCTGAGCCTCTGATTGCCTTCTTATTTGTTTTAGGGGTTTTGGGGAGGGAGAATCCAAATTTCCACCCCAAAATCCTGACATCCTTCATCAGCAAACCGTAAAAATTTGGATTTTGTGGGGCTGCCAGTGAATAAATTAAGGGATTTTAGGAGCAGGCCAGGCTGCTCCTACAAAACACATTTTTGATTTTGGCTGCCCCAGGAGTGATCTTGCACATTCTCGTGGGTAAATTTCCATTATATCCATATTTTTATCCATATTTTTTCCCATAGTATCCATATGTTTTCCACAATACCCAGCCTTGGAAGGGTTTGGATCCAGGTTTCAGGCCCTGTTCCCTCAGGATATTTTGAAATTTTGGTTTTTTGGGCTGTACCTGCAGCAAGTAAAGTTTCGTCCCCATCCCTTCCTCATCCTCCTTTCCCAGGATTTCTCCTTTTCCCAAACTCCCGCAGGAGCCTTTCCAGAACACATAAAATGAACTTTAGGAATCCCAACCTTGGCAGAGATCTTATAAATTGACCCAGACAATGTCAGTGTTTGTCAAAGCCCCTCAGGGGAGCTCCCAAACCCTCCCTGCCTCCAGGTTGTGCTGAATTCCCTCCTCCCTGTGGAATATTCTGATTTTTCCATGGATCAAGGAGAGCTGGGAGTGTTTTTTGGGGTGTGTGCTGCCCTGGGGAGGGAGGGAAATGGTGCTGAAATCACAATTCTGCCCTTTGCCTTCCCCTCCCACCCCTCAGAGCGTGAGGAGTCAATAAAAACAAACCTTTCTGCAAAGGAAAAAATGGAATTTTTAGCCAAAGGTATCCTGGTTTTTAAACCAATTTGACAAATTCTGAAATTCAGATGAGAGGGGAGGGTCCTGAGCTGAACGCAAACCCCAACTCCTCCTGAGGAACAATAAAATAAACCAAATTTTAAATGCTCCATGTACAACTTCACATTCTTCCCGCTGCTCCCCTAATTCCCCCCTTGATTTGTTTTGTCCTAATTATCAAATCCAGCCTTAATTAGCGGGGGAAATGCAGATTGTCCCGGTGTCCCCAGGAGCTGGGGGTGTCACCGAGCCCCAGGCACAGCTCCTGGCTCAGCACTTGAACCTGGTGCAATAAAGTTCTTGCAGTAAAATCTCTTTTTTTCCTCTGCCTCTCGATGCATTTATTGCAGCTCATTCATGGTCAATAATCACCTTTAATTGGGTTTAATTATCTCCAAGAGTTGGTGCCCCGTAGTTTGGAATTACTGCTGGGAAAAGCTGATTTTAACGGGGAAAAAGGAACAATTCTTTTATCTCTAAAAATTCTTATTAAAATTTCTTTTTAAATTCTTTATAAATTCTTTAAAAATTCTTTAACAATAATCTTAAAATTCTTTTATCTCTTAAAAAAATAATGTGGGAGTTGCTGCTGGGAAAAGCTGATTTTAACAGGAAAAAGGAGCAATTCTCTTCTTTTATCTCTAAAAAGTCTTTTACAATTATTTTAAAATTCTTTTAAAATTATTTTAAAATTCTTTTAAAATTATTTTAAAATTCTTTTAAAATTATTTTCTTTTAAAATTCTTTCAAGTTTCTTTCTTTTAAAATTCTTTTCTCTCCTAAAAAATAAAATAAAATAAAGTGGAAACTTACCTTGAACCAACCCAAACAACAGCTCTGACCTTTCCCAGGAGCTGTTGCCAAAACTTTGCTGGACAAAGCTTGACCTGGCAGCACCTGAATGGGGAATTGTTTGGGGGGGAAAAATAGGGGAATTTTGGGGTCCTGAACACCAATATTTTCTCAATTTTTAGCACTGGAATTCTGTTGTTCAATTTAATTAATTTAAATAATTTCAGGTGCTTTTTTTTCCTGGATTTTTTTTTTTTTTCACAGAAGTGGAGCTGTTTAATTTATTTAAATTGATTTCAGGTGTTTCTTTTCACTGATAATGATCAGCTCTGCTCTGCTGCCATCGGAGAAATCTCCTCCTTGCAAACGGGTTTTGGATTTCCAACATTTATCAGATTTTTCCCATCCCAGAACAAATTTTTAGTCCCTGTTGGCTGTGAGAGAATAAAACCTCAGCAAGATTGATCCCAGCCCATGGGGAAGTTTTTTTTTTCCCCTTGATTGCTGTTTAATTAACAACAATTCACGCATTGGGAATGGCCCAGGGGGGATTTTTTTTTTTTTTTTCCAGCTCTCTGTGCTTTATTCCCGAGCCTGGGATGGGTTGATCCCTCAGAATTCCCTGAAATTTCAGAAAATTCACTTTGGAAGCGGCCTTGGATTAATCCACAGACACAGAAGGGTCGGGGACAAATCTGGGACATTTCAGGCAGCGGGGAGAGAACAAAATTTCATCCAAAAAGGGGTTTTTATTTCTTTTTTTTTTTTTTGAATTCCATAGAGAAACGGATAATGAAGCTCCCTGCTTCCCAAAGCGTTGCCTTGGCAACAATCGGGATGCAGGGATGGATGGGAAGTGTCACCCTCGGGGGGAGTGGGGACAGCTGGGATGGGGGTTCAGGTGGAAAAATGGGGTTAAAAAGTGGAATAATGGGGTTCCAGGGGGGATAATGGGGTTCCAGGGGGAATAATGGGGTTAAAAAGTGGAATAATGGGGTTAAAAAGTGGAATAATGGGGTTACAGGGGGGATAAAGGGATTAAAGGTGGAATAATGGGGATACAGGTGGGATAATGGGGTTACAGGGGGAATAAAGGGGTTACAGGGGGAATAAAGGGGTTAAAGATGGAATAATGGGGTTACAGGGGGAATAAAGGGGTTACAGGGGGGATAAAGGGGTTAAAGATGGAATAATGGGGTTAAAAAGTGGAATAATGGGGTTAAAAAGAGGAATAATGGGGTTACAGGGGGGATAATGGGGTTAAAAAGTGGAATAATGGGGTTAAAAAGTGGAATAATGGGGTTACAGGGGGAGTAATGGGGTTACAGGGGGGATAAAGGGATTAAAGGTGGAATAATGGGGATACAGGTGGGATAATGGGGTTACGGGGGAAATAATGGGGTTACAGGGGGGATAAAGGGGTTAAAGGTGGAATAATGGGGATACAGGTGGGATAATGGGGTTACAGGGGGAATAATGGGGTTACAGGGGGGATAAAGGGGTTAAAGATGGAATAAAGAGGTGACAGATGGAATAATGAGGTTGCAGGTGAAGCAGAGATGGAATAAAGGGGTTTCAGGTGGAATTAAGGGGTTACAGATGGAATAATTGGGATACAGGTAGAATAACGGGGTTACAGGTGGGATAATGGGGTTACAGATGGAATGAAGATGTTTCAGGTGGAATAATGGGGTTCCACCTGGAGTAAGGGGTTCTAGCAATGATTCCAGCTGGAGCAAAGGGGTTCCAGGTGGAATAAAGGGGCTGTAGCAGGAAATAAAAGAATTCCATCTGAAATGAGGGGTGTTCCAGGAAGGATTCCAGCTGGAATAAAGGGTTCCAGCTGAATTAGAGGGGTTCCAGCTGGAATAGAGGGGTTCTTGTTGGCATAAAGGGGTTCCAGCAAGAGTTCCAGCTGGGATAAGGGGGGTTCCAGGTGGGATAAAGGATTTCAGCTGAATTAGAGGGATTCCAGCTGGAATAAAGGGGTTCTTGTTGGGATAAAGGTGTTCCACGTGGGATAATAGGGTTCATGCTGGAATAAAGGGGTTCCAGGGGGGAATAAGGGGGTTCTAGGTGGAATAAAGGGGTTCCAGGTGGAACAAAGGATTCCAGCTGGGATGAAGGATTCCCGCTGAAGGACACCTTGCAGGGAACCGTGCTGATCCCAGCTCCTGCTCCATCCAGGGAGGAAGAGCCTCCCTGTGCTTCCTCCACCCCACCACACCCCCTGAGCTCTCTGATATTCCAGATTTTTATTTGTTAATTTTTTCCCCCACCCCTGAGAGGAGCTTTGGGATCAAACCCAGCACTTTAAACCATTCTGTGAACCAGAGCCAGGTCCAGGAATCCAGGAGGATGAGGATGGAACCCACTGGGATCCCATCCCAAATCCCAGCTGGGAGTGGCACCGTGCCACTCTGGGGCTGTCACGCAGTGCCACCGATGGGGACAAGGCAGGAGCCACTCAGAGCAGGTGAAACATCCAGGAACAGCTTTTTTTTCCTTGGGAATGGCTGTCAGGAAGCAGCAGGAGAGATGGAAAGGAGCCAGCCTGGAGCTGCTCAGGGCTGGAGCCAGGCCCGGGAGGCTCCCTGAGAGGGGCAGCAGCTTCTCCCTGGATCTCGCTTTCCCGGCTTTTCCTCCTGTTAAAAAAGCTGGAAAATTCCTGGAAAATTCCCTTCAGAGGCTGAAATTGCAGAGTTTGGAAGGGCTGAAGATCTCCTCCATGCCTGCTTGCTGTGGGGTGAAAGATAGAAAATAAATCCGGGAATCAGAGCAGGGAAAACCCCTCCAGGATCAGAAATTGGGAATCTCCTGAGGGGTGTGATGGATTTTCCTGGTTACCCCCCCAGCCTGGCAGCATCCCTGTCCTCGTGTCCCCGATTGTCAGGGCTGGAATGGGGATCTGGGAGAAGCTCCTGGATCTCCTGCAGAGGCAGGAGCTGTCACCGAGCCAGGGGCTGGAGGCAGAGCAGATGGTGACCTGGTTTCCCAGGGTGGGAACCTTGGGAGCAGGATTTGGGATTCAGCCCCTGCCTTTTGGAAAAACAAACCCTCACGGTCCTCAATTTGTAACCCTTGGGCTGGGGTTTGTGTGGCTTTGGTGTGGGCACGTGGATCCATCAGGTGTTGAATCTCCAGGTGTTCCCAGAAAAACTCCTGGAAAAATGGCCCTTCCCTGGCCAGGCCCCAGCTCCATATCCCAGACCCTAAATCTGTATTCCAGACCCAAATGTCACATTCCAGACCCCAGTTCCACATTCCAGATCCCAATTCCATGGTCCAGACACCAATTCCATGTTCCAGATCCCAAATTTTACATTCCAGACCCAAATTCCATGTTCCAGACCCCAATTTCCCATTCTAGACCCCGATTTCCCATTCCAGACCCCAAATTTCCCATTCCATTCCCCAATTCCACATTCCAGATCCCAATTCCACACTCCAGACCCCAGTTCTACATTCCAGATCCCAATTTTACATTCCAGACCCCAAATTTCACATTCCAGATGCCAATTTCCCATTCCATTCCCCAATTCCACATTCCAGACCCCAAATTTCCCATTCCAGGCCCTAATTTCCCATTCCATTCCTCAATTCCACACTCTAGACCCCAATTTCCCATTCCAGACCCCAATTCCATGTTCCAGATCACAATTCCATGTTCCAGACCCCGACTTTACATTCTAGACCCCAAATTTTACATTCAAGACCCAAATTCCACATTCCAGACCCCAGTTTCTCATTCCAGACCCCAAATTTCCCATTCCGTTCCCTGATTCCACATTCCAGACCCCAATTCCACACTTAATTCCCTAATTCCATGTTCAAGACCCCAATTTCCCTTGCCAGACCCCAAATTTTACATTCCAGACCCAAATTTCCCATTCCATTCCTCAATTTCCACATTCCATTCCTCAATTTCCACATTCCATCCCTCAATTTCCCATTCCATTCCCCAGTTTCCCATTCCAGACCCCAAATTTTTGGGGAGGTAATGATGGGAGGCAGGGACTATTCACAGATCTAGGAAAACAGGAACACTCCGGAATATTCTGCTGGAAAATGGGGGTTTTTGGGGAGGTAATAAAGGAAGGCAGGGAGCATTCCCAGGTGTGGAGAGGCAGGAAAACTCTGGAATTTTCTGCTGGAAAATGGGGAATTTTTATGGGGTAATAATGGGAGGCAGGGAATGTTCCCAGATCTAGGGAAGCAGGAAAATTTGGGAATATTTTTCTGAAAAATGAGGATTTTTAGGGGGTAATAAAGGGAGACAAGGAGCATTCCTAGGTCTGGAGAGGCAGGAAAACTCTGGAATTTTCTGCTGGAAAATGGGGATTTTTTGGGAGGTAATAATGGCAAGCAGGGAATGTTCCCAGATCTAGGAAAGCAGGAAAACTTGGGAATATTCAGCTGGAAAATTAGGATTTTTTGGGGGATAATAATGGGAGTATTCCTAGGTCTGGAGAGGCAGGAAAATTTGGGAATATTCTTCTGAAAAATGAGGGGTTTTAGGGGTAATAAAGGGAGGCAAGGAGCATTCCCAGGTGCGGAGAAGTAGGAATAGTCAGGAATTTTCTGCTGGAAAATGGGGATTTTTAGGGAGGTAATAATGGGAGCAGTGAGTGTTCACAGGTCTGGAGAGGGAGGAAAACTCTGGAATTTTTCTGCTTGAAAAATGAGGATTTTTTTGGGGGGGATAATAATGGGAGACAGGGAGTGTTCCCAGATCTGGAGAAGCAGGAAAACTTGGGAATATTCAGCTGGAAAATGGGGATTTTTGGGGAGGTAATAATGGGAGTGTTCCTAGGTCTGGAGAGGCAGGAAAATTTGGGAATATTCTTCTGAAAAATGAGGGTTTTTAGGGGGTAATAAAGGGAGGCAAGGAGCATTCCCAGGTGCGGAGAAATAGGAATAGTCAGGAATTTTCTGCTGGAAAATGGGGATTTTTGGGAGGTTATAATGGGAGACAGGAAAACTCTGGAATGTTCTGCTGGAAAATGGGGATTTTTAGGGGGCGATAAAGGAAGGCAATGAGTGTTGCCAGGTGTGGAGAGGCAGGAAAACTCTGGAATGTTCTGGAAAACGGGGCCGTGCAGGGAGAGAGAGCAGAGGCTGAGGAGGGCTGTGGTAATTAGGGCAGGGATGGGGCAGCGGATGAGTCACTCAGGGATTAGGGAAATCTCGGCAGGATTATTCCAGAGGAAAATCCAAAATCCGGCAGCTGCTGGCTCTGGGCAGGGCAGGGACACCTTCCCCTGTCCCTGCTCATTGCAAACCCAGCCTGGCCCTTCTGCCAGGAAAATCCATCCACAAACACCAGAGGTTTGTGGCCAAAAAGGAGACAGAGGAGCCCTGAACTTTATTCCAATCAAGGCAGAGGCCATGGGGCATCCCCTGGGAGCTCTTAAATTTTTTGGAGGACGCAGCCTCCTTTTTATCCCAATTTCCCAGCTGCATTTCCCTTCTCTCTTTCCCCATTTCTGAGGTACTTGAGAGGTTCAACTTCCCACAACACCTGATCCCAAAGATTCCCCTCTAATGTACAACCCTCCCTTTTAATTTGTAATTCTTACAAAATATAGGGGTTTTCCCCCATTTCTGAGGTACTTGAGAGGTTCAGACTTCCCAAAACTCCTGATACAGATGATTTCCTTCTAATGTATAACCCTCCCTTTTGATTTTTAATTCTTATGGACTTTAGGGGTTTTTTCCCCATTTCTGAGGTACTTGAGAGGTTCAGACTTCCCAGAACACCTGATCCCAAAGATTCCCCTCTAACGTACAACCCTCCCTTTGAATTTTTCATTCTTACAGAATTTAGGGGTTTTCCTTCCCCATTGTTTCTTTCATCTCTCAATGTCCAATTTCATTTCTGACCAAACCTAAAGTTTATTCGTAAAATCAAATATCTTTTTCCATTCACCAATCAGTGGAATCCTTCCCATTGTTCCTTTTCTCTCCCAGGGCTGGTTTTATCTCCCAGGTGGTTTGGGAAGAAAAATTTGCTTTTCCTGTCACTTCCAGGGATGTTTGCAGGCCTGGAGGGGACAATCCCTGAATCCCTTCTGTGTCCCCGCCCTCCTCATCCCATTGGCACCATCCCAAAAACCCCATCCCTCATTCCTGAGGGATTTTCCAGTGCCTTTTATTCCCTGCCTGGGGTGGTGGCACTTGGTAATGTCCCCAAAGTGTCACCTCCTGTCCCTGGGGCTGTGCCCTTTGCCCAGCAGACATTTCCCGTGACCGTGTAAATAATACCAATTAATTAAAAGGGGAAAATCAAATCCAGCCACGTTTATAATTAGATCATCCACAGGCTTGATTAATTATGTTAATAGGGCCTGGGGAGAGGTGCAGGGATGGGAACAGCGGGACTGGGAGCAGAGGGAATTTGGGATGTGTGGGTGGGGGTGCTGGTCCCCACATGGGGGTGTCACTGGTCCTGTCCCTGCTGTGGGGACTGGTGGGGACTGGTGGGGACTGGTGTCCTTTCCCCACTCATGGAATGAGGCGAGTCCCCTCCCAAGGGGGCTCAGCTGATGGAGTTTCCCACCCCCAATGGGGTTTTGGCTCTTTTTTTGTGGTCCCCCGTGGACCCCTCACCGTGTCCCTGTGCCCCAGTTCTGCCTCTCCTGGGATTGGGAGATTCCCAGGATATGGAGGGACATGGAGGGACATGGAGGGACATGGAGGGACATGGAGGGACATGGAGCCCTCCTGCAGCTCCTGCAGAGCATCCCTGGGCTGGGCTGGCAAATTGGCCTGGCTGGGGTGGGGAGAAGCTTTGTCCTGGAATCCAGAGCAGCCTGTCCTGGGATCCAGAGCATCCTCCTCTGGCATCCCAAAGCAGCCTGATCCTAAATCCCAGAGCAGCCTAGTCCTGGGACCCCAGAGCACTCTGTACTGGATCCAGAGCAGCCTGATCCTAAATCCCAGAGCATCCCTGTCCTGGGATCTAGAGCAGCCTATCCAGGGATCCCAGAGCATCCTTGTCCTGGGGTCTGGAACATCCCTGACCCTGGATCCCGCGACATTCTTGAATTGGGATCCAGAACAGCCTGACCGTGGACTCCAGAGCATCCCTGATCCCAGAACAGTCTGATCCTGGATCCCAGAGCATCCATGTCCTGCGGTCTGGAGCATCTCTGATCCTGGAGTGCAGGGCATTCCTGTCCTTGGGTCAAGAACACCTTTGTCCTGAAGTCCAGGATATCCTTGTCCCTGGGATCTGGAACATTCCTGACCCTGGATCCCAAAGCGTCCCTGACCCTGGAGTCTGGAGCATCCTGGACTGCAGGGCATCCTTGTCATGGGGTTAAAAACATCCTTGTCCTGGGATCCAGAGCATCCCTGACCCTGGATCACAGAGCATCCTTGTCCTGGAGTCTGGAACATTCCTGACCCTGGGATCCAGGGCATCCTGGACCCTGGAGTGCAGGACATCCCTGCTCTGGACTCCAGAGCATCTCTGACCCTGGATCCCAGAGCATCCTTCTCCTGGGATCCAGAGCACTTTTTTTGGGGTGCAGAGCCTGCCCATGGTTCCCACAGCAGCCGAGCCGTGCCGGGAGCAGCTCGGTCCCACCAGGAGCCTTTCCCAGAGCAGCGGCATTCCCAGGAGGAGCAGCGAATTCCCAGAACAGTGGATTCCCAGGACTAGCAGTGAATTCCCAGAGCAACATTCCCGGGAGGAGCAGTGCATTCCCAGATGAGCAGTGAATTCCCAGAGCAGCAGTGAATTCCCAGAGCAGCATTCCCGAAGGAGCTGTGCATTCCCAGAGCAGCAGCATTCCCAGAGCAGCATTCCCAGAGCAGTGCATTCCCAGAGCAGCATTCCCAGAGCAGCATTCCCAGGACTAGCAGTGCATTCCCAGAGCAGCATTCCCAGAGCAGCAGTGCATTCCCAGAGCAGCCTCCCCGCGGCAGAGGGCAGCAGCAGCCTGGGCACGGCGGGCGGCCGGAGCCTTTGCTGCGGGTTTGGGGGCTCTGGGACGCGGGATGGGCACCCCGGGATGGGGTTTGGGTTCCCAAGGGGGGATTTGTGGCAGGGGGAAACTCAGGGCCTGCAGGAGAACAGGGGCTGAGCTTCCCTGGGCTCGGATCTGTCCCCTCCTGTCCGAGGAGAGGTGTGGGCACAGCAGGATGTGATTCCTTTCCTTCCCTTTTCCTTCCCCTTTCCTTTTCTCCTTCCTTGTCATTTCCTTCTCTTTCCCTTTTCCCCTTGTCCTTTCCTTTTCTCCTTCTCTTTTCCCTTTCCTTTCCCTTCTCTTCTCTTTTTCCTTTCCTTCTTCCTTTCCCTTCTCTTTTTCCTTTCCTTTCCTTTTCCCTTCTCTTTTTCCTTTCCTTCTTCCTTTCCTTTTCTCCTTCTCTTTTCCCTTTCCTTTTTCCTTTCCTTTCCTTTCCTTTCCTTTCCTTTCCTTTCCTTTCCCACTTTATAGCCCCAAAGCTCCATAAAAGCAGAGCCAGAATTACCTCGTTCTCCTCGGGAAACGATTCCAGGTTTTATCTGCGGATAATAAAAGGCGATGATTGTTCCGTGTAGTTAAATATATATTTATTTTAATATATATTATTTAATCTTTATGGATCTGGGAGCCTCCCTGGGACTGGGAGAAGGATTTTGGGGGAAAATTTGGGGCTGTGATAAGGAGCTGGAGACCTTCCCAGTTTGGCAGGAAAAAAGGGATGGGAGAGGGATTTGGGGGGAATTTGGGGCTGTAATAATTAGCTGGAGAGTTTCCCATTTTTCCTCATCCCGGCAGGAGAAAAGGAATAGAGAGAAGGGTTTTGGGGCTGTGATAAGGAGCTGGAGACCCTTCCCAGCTTTCCTGGGATAAAGTTTAAGGAGTTGGGAAGGATCCCGGCGTGGCCGCACCCACTCCGGAGCCGCGGCGCTGCTCTAATCCCAGGTAATTGGATTTACAGGCAGCGCTGGATCCAATTACAGGGCCCTAATTAGCGGCCCGCGGTTACAAGTGCGCCGTGCCTCGCTCGCAGCAGTCGGGATTAATTCTTCCAGGATCCACAGGCGGCCGCTGAGGCGGGATCCGAGAGAAATGTGGAAAATCCAGCACGAGGAGGAGGCACAGGCACTGCCAGGGGTGATGGGCACAGCCCTGGAATTCCAGGATCCTGCTGGATCCTCCCTGGAGTGATGTGGAATTGATGGAGCAAACCCAGAGGAGGCCATGGGGATGCTCCAGGAATGTTGCCCTAGAAAGGAGAAGGATCCAGGGAGAGCTGGAGAGGGACTGGGGACAAGGGATGGAGGGACAGGACACAGGGAATGGCTCCAAACTGGGAAAGGGGAGGTTGGGGTGGGATATTGGGGAGGAATTCCTGGAAAAGCTGCGGCTGCCCCGTCCCTGGAGGTGTCCAAGGCCAGCTTGGAGCAGCCTGGGATGGTGGGAGGTGTCTCTGTCCATGGAAGGAGATGGGGTTTAGGATCCTTTCCAACCCATTTAGGATCCTTTCCAACCCATTTAGGATCCTTTCCAAACCATTCCACAGTACTATGATGAAGCCCTGGAATTCCCAGAGATCCTCATGGATATTCCCATGCAGGGACACACCAGATCCCCATGTGGGGCACCCCCTTTTCTGCTCTTCCAGCCCCTTTCCAGCACTTCCCACCTTTCTCTGAGGATGTTTATTCCTCATCCCTCCCTGCTGGATTGAGCCATTCCCAATAAAAGGCTAAATTTGGGAATTGCTTTATTCCATGGCAATCCTTGGCTGTGGAGATGCTGCAGCTCCAGGTCTCTGTCCTGTAGCAGTGCTGGGATTCATCCTCTGGGAAAAAAAATAAAATCCCAAAGTTACAAAATGTCAAGGAATTTTCATCATTTCAGCATTCCCTGGGGCAGCAGAGCTCTGGGATTCCCTGCCAGGCATCAGTTGTCCCATTTCTGGGTCAGAAAAAAGGAATTTTCCAAGAATCCTGGAGTTGCCGGCCCTGGAAAAGCAGTGGGATCACTTCTCTGTGTGCAGCTCCTCATTAGGATGTTCCCGAGCATCCTCCAGCTCCCAGCTCGGGACACGAATCCAGCACAAGCCAGAGGCTTATCCAAACAGGGAATCTTCCTCGGTGGTTTCAAACTAAACTTGATAAATCCTTCATAAAAAGGAGAAGAGATTTCATAAGAGAAGAAGGGATTTCATCTCCAAAGGGTCCACGAGGAGCTGGGGATGGATAACAGCTCTGGAGCTGCACGTCTTCATCTGATCCTGGATTCTCCCTGGAGCTGCACATTCCCTCCTGTTCCCAATGGATTTTTTCCAGCCTGGGGATGTCCCCAAGGCCCTGCTCCTGGTTTTGGTGTCCCACAGGAGCTGGGATTTGATTCTGGATGTTGGGGGTGTGTGGGAAGCGCTGATGGACTTTAGCTCGTCCTTAATTAATTAACATAATTAATCAAGCCTGTGGATGATGTAATTATAGACCAGGCTAGGTTTGATTTCCCCTTTTGATTAATTGGTATTATTTACACGGTCACGGGAAATGTCTGCTGGGCAAAGGGCACAGCCCCAGGGACAGGTGGTGACACTTTGGGGACATCACCAAGTGCCACCACCTCAGGCAGGGATAAAAGGGACTGGAAAATCCCTCTGGAATGAGGGATGGGGTTTTTGGGAGGTGCCAATGGGATGAGGAGGGCGGGGACGCAGGAGGGATCTCAGGATCCTTCCTGGGATCATCCCACCCCATTGTGACAAGTGGGGACACCTCCCCGTGTCCCTGCTCATCCTGAGCCCTCTATTCCCAGATTTGGGAGTGTCAGGATGGGAAAAGCACCGAATTTGGTGACAGGGACATTCCTTGGCTGCTCTGGGGAAGCTCCAGCTGATCCCTCAGATCCGCATCTCCGGCCTCTCCATCCTTTTATTCCCAACCCTCTCTGCCTTCCTCTCCCTCCCCGAGCCCCCCCAGCTCCTCAGGCAGGGCTTTGATCTCCGGCAAGCCCCTTCCTCTCCCTCGGAACCCTCTGGAATACTCATTAAAATGGATGAGCTCCCTTTGATCGCCGCCGTGCTCGCAGGACCTTTCCCGGCTCAGCTCTTCCCTTTCATCCCCGCTCGGAGCTGCTCCCCATTCCCGGGAAATCTGGGGGATCCCAGCCCTTGGGGAGCCCACAGGGTCCTGCTGGATCCCTGGGAGCTCGCAGGGAAAAGCTGCAGGGATTTGGGGGAGCTTGGAGGCGGCGCTGGAACTCCGGGGAAAACGGGAGAGGGGAAGATGAAAACGATCCTGGGGCGAAAAAAAGGAAAAGGTTGGGAAGGAAAAGGAGGAGGAGGCCAAGGGCGGCTGCTCCCCCTGGGTGAAGCTCGTCAGGCCTTTGGCTGGGTTGGATAAATCAGGATTAATTAATTAATTAATTAATTAATCATATTCCTGTTCCCATCCCTGGATTTGGGGTCTGGGCGCTCCCTGCTCTGAGAGGGGCTGCTGGAGCTGGGATGAGAATGGGGCTGGGAATTGGGGGTTTGGGGCTACAGGGATGCAGGGAATGGGAATGAGGGGGGCAGCTCCCAGGGTTTGCAGACGCAGGGATATGGGTGACATTCCTTTGTCCCACCTCGGCCTTTTGTCCCATCATTGTCCCTCTGTCCCTCCAGGGTCCCCTTATCCCACCAGGGTCCTTTGTCCCATCATTGCCTCAATATTGTCCCATCATTGTCCCAGTATAACCCCAATATCATCCCACCATTGTCCCACCATTGTCCCACCATTGTCCCAATATTGTTCCATCATTGTCCCATCATTATCTCTTGTCCCATCACTGTCCCACCATTGTCCTTCGATTGTCCCAATATTGTCCCATCATTATCCCATCATTGTCCCTTGTCCCATCATTGTCCCCCCATCCCATCACCTTCCATTGTCCCATCATGGTCCTGATATTGTCCCAATATTGTCCTATCACTGTCCCTTGTCCCATCATTGTCCCAATATTGTCCCACCATTGTCCCACCATGGTCCCTTGTCCCATCATTGTCCCAATATTGTCCCATCATCGTCCCAATAATGTCCCACCATTTTCCCTTGTCCCAGCACTGGTCCCTTGTCCCGATATTGTCCCATCATTATGTCTTGTCCCATCATTGTCCCACCATTGTCCCTTGTCCCATCATTGTCCTTCCATCCCATCACGGGCCTCTTGTCCGTCCCATCATTGTCCCATCACGGTCCCATCATTATCTCTTGTCCCATAATTGCCCCATCATTGTCCCTTCATCCCATCATGGTCCCTTGTCCCCTCATTGTCCCAATAATGTCCCATCATTGTGCCACCATTGTCCCATCATTGTCCCTCTGTCCCATATTGTGCCATCATAATCCCACCATTATCCCTTATTCCATCACTGTCCCTCTGTCCCATCACAGTCCCTTGTCCAGATATTGTCCCATCATTATCTCTTGTCCCATCATTGTCCCACCATGGTCCTAGTAATGTCCCATCATTGTCCCCGTGTCCCAGCATGGTCCCTTGTCCCCTCATTGTCCCACCATTTTCCCTGGTCCCCTCATTGTCCCATCATTGTCTCTCCATCCCACCACGATCCCAGTAATGTCCCATCCTTGTCCCTTTGTCCCATCACCGTCCATTATCCCACCATTGTCCCCTCACTGTCCGTCTGTCCCATCACGGTCCCTTTTCTCCTCATTGTCCCACCATTGTCCGTCTGTCCCATCACGGTCCCTTGTCCCCTCATTGTCCCACGATTGTCCCACCGTTGTCCGTCTGCCCCAGCGCGGTCCCTTGTCCCCTCATTGTCCCATCGTTTTCCCTCCATCCCACCACGATCCCAGTAATGTCCCATCATTGTCCCTCTGTCCCATCACGGTCCCTTGTCCCACCATTGTCCCACCGTTGTCCGTCTGTCCGAGCTCGGTCCCTTGTCCCCTCATTGTCCCACCATTGTCCCCTCACTGTCCGTCTGTCCCATCACTGTCCCTTTTCCCCTCATTGTCCCACCCTTGTCCGTTCTGTCCCAGCGCGGTCCCGGCTGGCAGAGCCCGCGCCGAGCCCTTAATAAGCCGTGATTCACACCCCGCGCTTAATTAGCGATTCAGTTAACGGTTTGTAATTCAGGCACGACCCTGATTGCATCCGAACGCTGCTTTATTTCTTCTCTGCCGCTCGCATTCTGAGCACTAATTACGCCTCTTTGGATGCTAATTGCTTCCCAGCCCTCTGCCGCTGTCTTTCCTCGGCAACATTTATTTTTCATGCGTCCGTGTGTTTAAACTGAGAGAGAGGAGCCGGGAGGGAGTGGGAGGAGGGAACGCTCCGAGGCTTCTGCGGGATCAAACGTGCCAGGGAAGGTGGGCTGGGGAGGGAGGAGCGTGGGAAAGAGAGGGATGCCTCCTCCTCCTCATCATCCTCATCCTCATCCTCATCATCATCATCATCCTCCTCCTCTGCTCCCAACCCCTCTGTGCCCCGCGGGATGGGGGGGCCCGGAACCGGCAGGGATTGATTAGGGATTTATTGGGTTCTTTTGGAACATGCCGGCGTGGGAAGGGTTAATTCCATAGGGATGGAGGCCTGGGGGATCGGGAGGGGACCCTGGATCAGGGGTGAAATCCTGGGGAAATGAGGATGGGGTGCAGGATTAGGGATGAAACTTTGGAGGGATCAGGATGGAGTGCAGGAGGATTAAGGATGGAGCCCTTGGGGATCAGGATGGGGCTGGATTAGGGATGAAATCCTGGGGGGATCAGGATGGAGAGCAGGATTAAGGATGGAGCCCTTGGGGATCAGGATGGGGCTGGATTAGGGATGAAATCCTGGGGGATCAAAACGGGGTGCTGGATTAGGGATGAAATTTGGGGAATTAAGGACGGGGTGTTGGGTTAAGGATGAAAATTTGGAGGGGTGAAGATGGGGTGCAGGATTAGGGATGAAACTTTGGGGGAATCAGAACGGGGTGCTGGGTTAGAGAAGAAACCTTGAGGGGATCAGGATGAGGTGCTGGATTTGGGATGAAATTTTGGGGAGATCAGGATGGGGTGCTGGATTCGGGATGAAGCCCTGGAGAGGGTTCAGATTTGGGTCTGGATTTGGGGTGAAACCCTGGAGACTCAGGCTGGGAAATTCCAGGGAAATTCAGGGAAATTTCAGGGAAATTCAGGGATATTCCAGGGAAAATCAGGGAAATTCTAGAGACATTCAGGGATATTTCAGGGATATTCCAGGGAAATTCCAGGGAAATTCTAGGGAAATTCTAGTGAAATTCTGGGATATTTCAGGGAAATTCTATGGAAATTCCAGAGAAATTCAGGGATATTCCAGGGAAATTCAGGGATATTCCTGGGTGCTGAGGATTGTGACTACCCAAGGTCACCCCTGGGTGTCCCACTGTCCCCAGCACCCCAAAATCCGGGAAGATGAAGGCACAAATCCATATTTTCCTGCCTTTTCCAGCATTTCTGCACCTGGCATGGCACGAGAGGATGGGGTGGCCGATGCCAGGCCTGAGGTGCCCATTCCCGGGCCAAACCCGCTGGAATTTGCATTTTTCTGGCTTTCAGTGAATGGTTAATGGTGAGAGGCCACAGGAGGGTCCGGCAGCAGCGGGAAAAGATCTCATGAATATTCAACAGCCGGGAGGATGCAGCCAGGGATGGCTTTGAGTGACAGCTGTCAATCATCCTGCCCTGGGCACCCCTGAGGGGAGGACGTGCCTGGAGCGGGGATGTGGGGGGTCCTGGAATGGGGATTTGGGGTCCTGGCACGGGGATTTGGGGGGTCCTGGCAAAGGGATTTGGGAGATCTTGGCTTGGGCATTTGGGGGGTCTTGGCACAGCAGTTTGGGGTGCTGGTACAGGATTTTGGGGGATCCTAGCACAGTGGTTTGGGGGATCCTGGCACAGGGATTTGGGGGATCTTGTCTTGGGAATTTGGGGGGTCCTGGCTTGAGGATTTGGGATGCTGGTATGAGAATTTGGGAGTCCTGTCATTGGGGTTTGGGGTATCTGGGCACAGAGTTTTAGGGGGTCCTGGAGCAGGGATTTGGGGGATCCTGGCTTGGGGATTCGGGGGATCCTGGAATGAGAGTTTGGGGGATCCTGGGATGGGGCTTTGGGGTGCTGGTATGAGAATTTGGGAGGTCCTGGCGCTGGGATTTGGGGGATCCTGGCACAGGGGTTTGGGGGGTCCGGGCACTGAGGTTTTTAGGGTCCTGGAATGGGGATTTGGGGGATCTTGGCTTGGAGATTTGGGGTCCTGGCACAGGGATTTGGGAGGTTCTAGAATGGGGGTTTGGGGTGTTTGTATGAGAGTTTGGGGAGTCCTGGCAATGGGGTTTGGGATCTGGGCACAGGGGATCCTGGCACTGAGGTTTTTGGGATCCTGGAGCAGGGATTTGGGGGATCCAGGCATTGGGATTTCGGGGGTCCTAGCGCTGGGATTTGGGATCTTGTCTTGGGGATTTGGGGGGTCCTGGAATGGAGATTTGCGCGATCCTGGCACTGAGTTTTTAGGGGTCTTGGCACTGGGATTTGGGGGATCCTGGCACGGGAGTTTCAGGTTCTGGCAAGAGGATTTGGGGGATTCTGGCACGGGGATTTGGGGGAACCTGGCTTGGGGATTTGGGATGGTGGTATGAGAATTTGGGGGAGTCCTGGCAGGGGGGTTTGGGATCTGGGCTTGGGGATTTGGGGTCCTGGCACTGGGATTTGGGGGATCCTGGCACAGTGGTTTGGGGGATCTTGTCTTGGGGATTTGGGGGATTCTGGCAAAGGGATTTGGGGGCTCAGAAGGTGGCACCAATCTTCCAGTCCCAAGATTTAGGATCTCCATGAGAGGCCGGGCACAACCCAGGAATATTTAAAATCCAGGATGGATGCGGGAGATGGGACCAGCATCCATTAATTAGCGCCTGCATTGCGGGCCATTAACGCTGAGCTTTATTAATCCGCTCTTTCCCAGCTCATTCCCGGCTTTCCTAGGACCGAGTTCGGGCTCATCCCGCCGTGTTCAGGGCCGGGGCTGGAGCTGGAGCGCACCTGCGAGGCTCCCGCTGCTCTCCATTGACGCAATCCTGTTTATTTATTTAAAATATTTGGCAGCGGCCGAGGGAGCCCGGGAAGGAGAAAATCCCATTTGCATCGGATTCCTGCGGAACGGCCCCGCCACCCTGGCGGGCTCGGGCCAATTAAAAATCCATCAGGAGCGAGGAAAACAAACTCCTGGATGCACGGGAAAAGTTAATAATGGAGCATCTGCAGAGGGAGAGGAGAGCTTGAGGAGGGCAGGGAAGGGAGGAGGGAGGAATTGACGGGCAGGAAAAATGAGGGGAGAAATTAGGAGGGGAATCGTGGGATGGTTTGGGGTGGGAAGGGATATAAAGCTCGTTCCGTGCCACCCCTGCCAAAATTTCGCCCCCCCCCCCACCCAGAGTCTGATCCCAATACTTCCAAAGTCTGATCCCAAAATCTCCAGAGCCTGATCCCAAAACCCCAGGAACCCCAGAGCCTGATCCCAAAATTTCAGCATCCCCAGAGCCGAATCCCAAAATCCCAGCATCTCCAGACCCTGATCCCAAAATTTCAGCATCCCCAGAGCCTGATCCCCAAATCTCCAGAGCTTGATCCCAAAACTCTGGGATCTCCAGAGCCTGATCCCCAAATCCTGATGTCTTCAGAGCCTGATCCCAAAACCTTGAGATCTCCAGAGCCTGACCCCAAAATGCCCAGAGCCTGATCCCAAAATCCCCAGAACCTGATTCCAAAACTCTGGGGTCTCCAGAGCCTGATCCCAAAATCTTGGGATCCCTAAGGTCGGATCCTAAAACTCTGGGATCCCCAGAGCCTGATTACAAAACCTCTAGATCCCAATCCCAAAATCTTGGGATTCCCAGAGCCCGATGCCAAAACCCTGAGATCCCCAGAACCTGATCCCAAAATCTCCAGAGCCCAGTCCCAAAATCTTGGGATCTCCAGAGCCTGATCCCAAAATTCTGAGATCCCCAAAGCCTGATCCCAAAATCCGCAGAACCTGTTCCCAAAACTGTGGGATCTCCAGAGCCCAATCCCAAAATCTCCTGACCCTGATCCCTAAATCTCCCGAGCCCAATCCCAAACTCTTGGGATCCCCAGAGCCTGATTCCAATACTTCCAAAGCCTGACCCCAAAGTCTCCAGAGCCTGATCCCAAAACTCTGGGATCTCCAGAGCCCAAACCCCAAATCTCCTGAGCCTGATACCAAAATCTCCAGAGCTCAATGCCAAAATTTCAGCATCCCCAGAGCCTTATTCCAAAATCCCAGGATCTCCAGAGCCTGATCCCAAAATCCCCAAAATCTGATCCCAAAACCTCCAGAGCCTAATTCCAAAATCCCAGGAACCCCAGAGCCCAATCCCAAAATTTCAGCATCCCCAGACCCTGATCCCAAAATCTCCAGAACCTGAGCCCAAAATCTTGGGATCCCCAGAGCTTGATCCCCAAATCCCCAGAGTCTGATCCCAAAATCTCCCAATCCCAAAACCCCGGGATCCCCGGGATTCCCACCAGGCATGCTTGGCAGGAAGGGAGAGATAAATTAGACTCAGTTTTAACAAAGCCGGGCTCGTTCTCAATCAAGGCCAGAGCGATTTTTCTCCGGCCTCTCCATGCGGAGCGGATTTCCCCTGAAAAATGGGGGAATTTTCATCTCCCGCGGCTGGAAATGAATTAATTCCTGCCAGCCCTGGTGCTTAATGGGGATAAAAACCCCATTAATTCTGCCCCAGACAGTTCCCTCCAGGCTGGATTATCCCAAATCCATCCCCCAGTGAAACCTCGGGAGAGGAGGGGATGGGGAATCTCCATCTGCCCCTTTTCTGTCCCTGTGTGGGGAAATTTGGGGTTTGGGGTGGATCCAAAACCCCAAATTTGGGTGGGAAAATGTGGGATTTGGGGTGGATCCAGAACCCAAATTTGGTGGGGGAAATGTGGGATTTGGGGCTGGATTTGGGTGGATTGAAAACCAAAATTGGGTGAGGGAAATGTGGGATTTGGGGGTGGATGCAAAGCTCAATGTGGGGTTTGGGGTTGGATCCGTGTTTGGTGGGTCCAAAACCCAAACCCCCAAATTTGATGGGGAAAAAGTGGGATTTGGGGCTGGATCCAAAATCCAAATTAGGGTCAATAAATATGGGATTTGTGGGCGAATCCAAACCCCAGATTTGGGTGGGAAAATATGGAATTTGGGTGTGAATCCAAACCCCCAAATCTGGGAGGGAAATGTGGGATTTGGGGCTGGATCCGTGTTTTTGTGGGTCCGAAATCCAAGACCCCAAATTTGATGGGGAAATTGTGGGATTTGGGGGTGGATCTCTGGATTGGTGGATCCAAACCCCAAATCTGGGGGGAAAAATGTGGGATGTGGGGGTGTATCCAAAATTCAAATTTGATGGGGGAAATGTGGGATTTGAGGGTGGATTCAACCCCCAAATTCATGCGGGGAAAACGTGAGATTTGTATCTTTTAAGCTTTAAAAACCACCCCAAAACCTCTTTTATTTTTATTTTAAATATTTTTAAAATCTCCTCTGCCCCCCCGGATGAGGGCTCCTCACCCCCAACCCCCCCAAGGCGCTGCTGCTGCCGGGAAAGGTTCCTTTAATCAGGGCTAATTTGGTGCCTCATTAATGGCAGGGCCTTGATTAGAGGGAAGGAAAGTTCAGCTGAGGGGAAGATGAAAGGAGGAGGCAGTTGGGGAAGGGGGTTTGGGGTTTTTTTGTGGGGGATTTTGGAGGGTTTTGGGTATTAATTTTTGTTTTGTTTTGTTTTTGGGGGGGGGGATTCTTTGGAGGAGTTTTTGGGGCATTTTGGAGGGTTTTTGGGGGTTGGATTTTTGGAGGGTTTTTTGGTTTTTTGTGGGGTTAAGATTTTGGCAGGTTTTTTTTTTGTGGGGGGTGGATTTTTTTTGGGACGTTTTGGGGCTATTTGGGGGGTTTTAACCCGATAAAAGGGGTTTTATAGTGTAAAACCCTGATAAAAATAGGGTAAAACCTCTGATAAAAACCCCAATAAAAGGGGTTTTATAGGGTAAAACACATGATAAAAACAGGGTAAAACCCCTGATAAAACCCCCAATAAAAGGGGTTTTGTAGGGTAAAACCCCTGATAAAAACAGGGTAAAATCCCTGATAAAAATGGGGTAAAACCCCTGATAAAAACCGCAATAAAAGGGGTTTTATATGGTAAAATCCCTGATAAAAATAGGGTAAAAACTCCAATAAAAGGGGTTTTATAGGGTAAAACCCCTGATAAAAACAGGGTAAAACACCTGCTATAACCCTGATAAAAGGGGTTTACCCTATAAAACCCCTAATAAAAATAGAGTAAAACCCCTGATAAAAACCCCAATAAAAGGGGTTTTATAGGGTAAAACCCCTGATAAAAATAGGGTTAAAACCCCGATAAAAATGGGGTAAAACCCTGATGAAAGGGGTTTTATAGGGTAAAACACATGATAAAAACAGGGTAAAACCCCTGATAAAACACTGATAAAAAGGGTTTTGTAGGGTAAAACTCCTGATAAAAATAGGGTAAAATCCCTGATAAAACCCCCAATAAAAGGGGTTTTTTAGGGTAAAACCCCTGATAAAAATAGGGTAAAACCTCTGATAAAAACCCCAATAAAAGGGGTTTTATAGGGTAAAACTCCATATAAAAATGGGGTAAAACCCCAGATAAAAAAAGGGTAAAATCCCTGATAAAAATAGGGTTGTACCCCTAATAAAACCCCAATAAAAGGGGTTTTATAGGGTAAAACCCAGGATAAAAGGGATTTTATAGGGTAAAACCTATGATAAAAATAATATAAAACCCTTGATAAAACCCTGATAAAGAGGAGTTCTATAGGGTAAAACCCCTGATAAAAACAGGGTAAAACACCTGCTACAACCCTGATAAAAGGTGTTTACCCTATAAAACCCCTGATAAAAATAGAGTAAAACCCCTGATAAAACCCCCAATAGAAGGGGTTTTATAGGGTAAAACCTCTGATAAAAACCCCAATAGAAGGAGTTTTATAGTGTAAAACCCATTACAAAAATAGGGTAAAACCTCTGATAAAAACAGGATTAAATGCCTGATAAAAATGCTAAAAACCCCAATAAAATGAGTTTTATATGGTAAAACCCCATTAAACCCAGGAGATCCCTCGGGGATGGAGATCCGGGGACTGGGAAGGGGAACAACCCCAACAATCCCAACAATCCCAGCTGGGATCTCCCAGCGGAGCTCGCACATTCCCCGCGGAGCTGCGAATCCCCCGGCGGGGAAGCGCTGATGAGCACGAAATAAATTCCGCTTAATTGGATGGAAACATCGCGGCGCCTTTGTTCCCTCGCTGCCGCCAACAGCTGCCAGGTGTGGGGACAGCGGGGACGGGAGAGGTGCCCGTTGTCACCTCTGTCACCTCTGTCACCGGGCGGGCTCGGAAATGTCGCAGGAGTAAAGGTGGATGTTTAATTAAATCTCATTTTCCCCCTCCCATCATCCCCTCCTCTTGGCCTGGTATCCATCCAGTGCCAGCTCCTAACTTGGAATAAAATAAAATAAAATAAAATAAAATAAAATAAAATAAAATAAAATAAAATAAAATAAAATAAAATAAAATAAAATAAAATAAATTCTCCAAAAGCTTATAAAATTAGAAAATAAAATAACCCCCGAAAGTTTTTAAAAATGTAAAATAA
This sequence comes from Melozone crissalis, assembly GCF_028551555.1. Classification (NCBI taxonomy): domain Eukaryota; kingdom Metazoa; phylum Chordata; class Aves; order Passeriformes; family Passerellidae; genus Melozone; species Melozone crissalis. The sequence continues at coordinate 11,181,880 of NW_026535888.1, read as the reverse complement.
AATGAAATATAATCAATAAAATGAAACAACCCCCCCAAAAGTTTCTAAAATATGGAATAAAATGAAATAAACTCCAAAAGTTTATATAAAATAAAATAAACCCCAAAAGTTATAAAATAAACCCCAAAAGTTTATAAAAATGTCAAATAAATAAAATAAAATCCCCAAAATTTTATAAAAATATCAAATAAAATAACCCCCAGAAGTTATAAAATTATAAAATAAAATAAGCTCCAAAGGTTTATATAAAATAAAATAAACCCCAAATGTTTCTTAAAATATAAAATATTCTATCTGTAAAAATATAAAATGTGCTAACTTTCTGCTTGGTAAAAACATCTTCTTGTTTGGGGTGGGTTTATGGATAAAAACCCCTTCTAACTAACACACCCTTTGCCTCCTTGGTTATCCAGTAATGGTTTAGCAATTCTTTTCTTCTATATCAAAACTTCCTTCCCTCTCTATTCCTTTTCAGATTTCACATTTAAACTTTCAGATCCTACATTCCCCACATTAACAGTGGGGAAATAGCCAAAAAAAAAGCTGAATTTAGGATTAAATTTTCTCCCCCAGCCGCCTGAGGACTCAAGGGGTAGGACTGGAGGGAGTTTTGGGGTCTGAGGGAGAGGATCAGGTTTGAAATGTTTGAAATCCTGAATTCAATTGGAAACGTTTGAAATCCTGAATTCAATTTGCAATGTTTGAAATCCTGATTTCAATTTGAAGTGTTTGAAATCCTGATTTCAATTGGAAATGTTTGAAATCCTGATTTCAATTCACAATGTTTGAAATCCTGATTTCAATTGGAAATGTTTGAAATCCTGATTTCAATTGGAAATGTCTGAAATCCTGATTTCAATTCCAAACGTTTGAAATCCTGATTTCAATTGCAAATGTTTGAAATCCTGATTTCAATTCGCAATATTTGAAATCCTGATTTCAATTTGAAATGTTTGAAATCCTGATTTCAATTGGAAATGTTCGAAATCCTGATTTCAATTGGAAATGTTTGAAATCCTGATTTCAATGTGAAATGTTTGAAATCCTGATTAAGCACACACATCCGTGAAACCTTCTTGCCAAGCTTCCATCCTTCCCAACAGTTTGAATGGACAATTTCGCTTTTCCTCTCACCGGGAACTTGGGAAACTCCTGAAAACTCAGAATTAGGGCAGGACCGGCTCTGTTCCAGGCGTTTTCCCCGCAATTCCTCCTCTCCCCGCAGGAATTTCGCAGGGGAGAGCACTCAGTGCATTAGCAGCGCTGTAATTAATCATTTATCCAGCTCTGGGACCCCCGGCAGCCAGCGCAGGCTGTAATTAAACCTCTCTGCTCCTCTTCCTCGCCGCCTCGGCCCCGCAGAAGTTTGGACAAGGTGATCAATGAGGGGAGGGAATTGGAGCAGAAAAAGGGGCCTGGAGGAGGCGGCTCGGCCTAATGGAGCAAAAAAGGGAAGAAAAAAGGGAATATAAAAGGATAAAAAATTGAATAAAAGCCCAAACGCGGCCGCTGACCCCTGGCTGAGTGCACCAGAGGGGAGACTGGGACCAGTTCCACCCGTGCTGGGTTTGCTGCTGGCTCCAAAGATGCTCCAGGAATGCACTTCCCTCCTAAATGCAGTTTAGAGCTGGAAATAATGGTGAAACAGCAAAAGAAAAAAAAAAAAAAAAAAAAGCAGAATTTAGGATTAAATTCTCTCCCCCTGCTGCCTGAGGACTGATGGGATGGGGCTGGAGGGAGTTTTGGGGTCTGAGGGAGAGGAGCCACGCAGGTGATCACGTTTGAAATGTTTGAAATCCTCATTTCCAACCCAAAACATCATTAGCTAAAATCCCGTGGAGAGGGATGGAAAGAAAAAAAAAAAAAAATCAATCCTCGGTCCTTAAAAATGCAAATAACATGGGCTGCTGAATGTCCTTGTTTGCGGGTAATTGCAAAATTCTCCGACTCAATCAGCCAAAGATAAACTGTGTTATTTAGGAGCAATTTGAAGGCAGACGGATGGAAAACAATGGGCCGGATTGGGCTCGGGAATGCCGCCAGGATCCCGGCGGGATCAGCTGGGCCCCGCGGGATTCCCGAGCCGCCGATGGAGAGCCTGGAATTGCCAAAGGGGATGCCCCGGTCCATGGGGAGGAGCATCCCGGTGGATATTCCCATTTGGAAGGGACCCACAAGGATCCCGACCCCAAAAATCCCACCCTGAGCTTGTTCCAGTGGATGTTTCTCACAGAATTCCCAAATTTCTTCTTTCCTTCTGCATCCTCTTGGATGGGCCCATCCTGCTGCTGCATCCCTGGAGTTGATTTGATTTTTAGGGAAGAGAAAGCAGAGGGACTCACCTGGCATATCCTGCTCCCACATGCCTGGAGTTTATTTTTTGGGAAAGAGGGAGCAATGAGCAGGAGAAGCATCCAGGGATTTATAAAGGATGATTTTCCTGGTTTCCATAAAAAACTGAGCTGCTGCCAAATGGGATTGGGGGCTCACGTTTCCCTGGATTCTCGTCCTTCCATCACTTCTCATCTTTCCCTGGGTGCTGTCCCTCCTCTCGGTGCTCTATTTCCTGGGAGTTCGCCTTTCCTGGGTGCTCATTTTCCCTGATTTCTCATATTTTCCCTGATTTCTCATCCTTCTCTGGGTGATCTCCTTCCTGGGATTTCACCTTTCCTGGCTATTGTCCCTTTCCTGACCCTCACCTTTCCCTGACCGCTTCCCTTTCCCTGGGTGTTCACATTCCCTGGATTCTCTCTTTTCCCTGGATGTTCCTCCTTCCATGAATGCTTCTCTTCTCCTGGCTGCTGATCTTTTCCAGTCTACTTTCCCTCCCCTGGATGTTCTGTCTTTCCTGGATGTTCTCTTTCCCCTGGATGTTCTCTTTCCCCTGGATGTTCTCACCTTTTCCAGGCCACCTTCCCTTCCTAGGGTGCTCTCCCTTCTCTGGATTTTCTCCCTTCCTTGGATGTTCTTCCTTCCCTGGATTCTCCCTTCCCTTGGTGCCCTCTCTGCCCTGCGTTCTCACTTTCCCTGGATCCCGATCCCTCCATGGATCCCCTCCCTCTCCTGGATTTCCATCCCTCCCTTGATTCTCTCCCTTTCCTGGATCCTCATGCTCCCTGGACCCCCATCTTCTCCTGGATCCCCATCCCTCCCCTGGATCCTCACCTTTCCCTGGATCTTCTCCTCCCCTGCATCCTCTCTCTTCTCTGGACCCTCTCCCTTTTCTGGATCTTCTCCCTCCCCTGGATCCTCTCCATCCCTTGGATCCCCATCCTCCCCTGGATCTCCATCCCTCCCTGGATCCTCACATTTCCCTGGATCTTCTCCATCCCTGGATCCTCTCCCTTCCTGATCCTCATCCTCCCTGGACCCCCATCTTCTCCTGGATCTTCTCTCTCCCCTGGATCCTCTTCTCCCTTGAATCCTCTCCCTTCCCTGGATCCTCACCTTTCCCTGGATCCCCATCCCTCCCTGGATCCTCACATTTCCCTGGATCTTCTCCATCCCTGGATTCTCTCCCTTCCTGATCCTCATCCTCCCTGGACCCCCATCTTCTCCTGGATCCTCATCCCTGGCTTGGATCCTCATCCCTGGATCCTCTCCCTTCCCTGGATCTTCGCCCTCCCCTGGATTCCCATCCTCCCCTGGATCCTCTCCCTCCTTGGATCCTCTCTCTTCTCTGGACCCTCTCCCTTTTCTGTATCTTCTCCCTCCCCTAGATCCTCTCCTTTCCCTGGATCCCCATCCCTCCCTGGATCCTCACATTTCCCTGGATCCTCTCCCTCCCCTGGATCCTCTCCCTTCCCTGGATCCCCATCCTCCCTTGGATCCTCACCCCTGGATCTTCTCCCTCCCTGGACCTTCTCCCCCACACCCCCAAACCCCCGCAATTCCATCCCCAAGCCCTCTCCCACCTCTCCCAGGTGCTCTCCAGGGAAGAGAGCACCAGCAGGAGCCCACAATAAAACACGGTGGTTTGGTTTTTCTTAATTAAAAAAAAACCCTCTGTAATTATTTCCCAGCCATCCCATTCCCTTTTCCGCGCAGACCTACAAGGATGTAAACACGACTCCCTTTAAACACATGCTTCCCAACCATCCATCACCTCATCCAGACTTTATTATGCTCCGCTCTCGACGTTGTAAATTACATTTTAATGATAAATTACGCACTCCCGATGCCAACCGCGGCCTCCCGCAGCCGGCAAAAACAATAATAGATTTGTAGGAAGTGAAAATGGGAAAATGCATATTTATGAGGTCGGACGGTTTGGGGGGGAAAAAAGGCAATTGTGTTCTGAAATATTTGGATTTATGGGTTATTTCCTGTCTTAAAAAGGCCTCTGTGGCTCGAAGTGCCGAGTCATTCCAGGGAAAAAGGGTGGGAATTGCTCCCGGGAGGTGCTTTGGGACATTAATGGGGCTGGGACAAAGCCTTGATGGGCCGAGAAAATTCCAGGGGAGGTTTTGGGATTCCAGGATGGTGGGGCTGGGATGGAGCCCGCAAATTCCTGGGGTGCAGAAAATGTCCAGAATTCAGGGAATGGCAGGGATGGGGTGGGGGAATAATGTGTGGGAATGGGATGAGGGGGATAAAAAGGGAAGATGGGATGGGATGGGATGGGATGGGATGGGATAAAATAGGAGGTAAAAAGGGGGAATGTTATGGGATGGGGATAGGATGGAGGGATCCAAAGGGAGAATACGATGGGGAAATGAGTGTGGGAATGTTATGGGATGGGATGGGATGGGATCCAAGGGATGGGAAGGGATAAAAAAGGGAGATAAAAAGAGGAAATGTTATAGAATGGGGATAGTATGGGGGGATGCAAAGGGGGAATATGATGGGGGGACGAGTGTAGGAATGTTATAGGATGTGATGGGATGGGATCCATGGGATGGGATCCATGGGATGAGATGGGATGGGATCGATGGGATGAGATGGGATCGATGGGATGGGATGGGATCCATGGGACGGGATAAAAAAGGGATGAAAAGGGAGAATGTTATGGGATGGGGATAGGATGGGGGGATGAGTGTGGGAATGTTATGGGATTTGTGGGATGTTATGGGGGAATATTGGGGGATGCCATGAGAGGGATGAGGTGGAGAGTGCAGAGAGGGGATTGGATGAGGGATAGGATGGAGGGATGAGATGGGAGGATGGGGATGTGATGGGGAGGATGTGATGGGGGGGATAAGGTGTGTGAGGATATTGTGGGATGCAATGTAGCATACCCCAGGATTTCACGATTTAGAGCAGAGTGAGCAGCAGGATGCACCCATGGGACACCTGGCCGGGGAGGGGACATTGCTGCCACCTCGGTGCCAGGGAGGGGACACTGCTGCCACCTCGATGCCGCAGGGACAGGGAGGGCTCGGGGCCCCTCCGCCCCCGTGCTGCCGCTTTTGTGTGCACACCATCCATTACCGGAGCAGCTTTTGAGCGGAGCGGGGATCGCCTCCCTGGCCTTCAGCAAATGGCTTTTTCAAGGTGAACATCAGCTTTCTGCCAGAGCCAGGGCTTTTGGGAGCTTTTCAAAGAGCTGCCTTTATTCCGCAGCTGTGCTCCCTCAGCGGGATCGGGGAGAGAAAATCCCCGGCAGGAGGAGGAGAAGGAGGATAAGGGGAAAAAAACAGGCAGGGAATGAGAGGAGATGGAAAAGGGGAAAATTCCAGCCAGGGGAATGAGGGGAGAGGGGCGGGAAGAGGAGGAAAAGGGGGAAAACCCAGGCAGGAGAATGAGAGGGGCAGGAGGACGGGGAAAACAGGAAAAACCCAGGTAGGGGAATGAAAGGAGAGGGAAAAGGGGAAATAATCCAGCCAAGGGAGTGAGAGGAGAGGGGCAGGAGGAGCAGGGGGAAAAGGGGAAAAACCCAGGCAGGGGAATGAGAGGAAGAGGAAGAGGGGAAAATCCCAGCCAGGGAATGAGAGGAGAGGGGAGGAGCAGGGAAGGCCCTGGTGGTGCATCCCTGGGGATGTCCCGTGCTGGGCAGGGAGGTCGCACACGATGCAGGGAAGAGAATTTTGGAGAGAGAGAGGGAAGGAGAGAGTGGAATCACTGCTGGGTAGGGACAAGGACAGAGCCAGTCGGTGGCCCAGAGGCCGCTCCCATTGGGAGCTTTCGGGGTGAGCGAGAGGTGAGAACAAAACGCGGAGATCAAAAGGGCAGCGAGCGCAGGAGGGAGGAAAAAACAGCAGGGAGGAAGAGCTGGGAAAGGAGGAAGAGCTGGGAAGCGAGAAAGGGCTGGGAGGGAGGAAGAGCTGGTAGGGATGAAGGGCTGGCAGGGAGGAAGAGTCAGCAGGGAGGAAGAGTGGGCAGGGAGGAACAGCTGGGAGGGAGGAAGAGCAGCCAGGGATGAAGGGCTGGCTGGGAGAAAGAGCTGGGAAGGGAGGAAGACCCGGCAGGGAGGAAGAGGTGCCAGTGAGGAAAAGCTGGGAAGGGAGGAAGAGCAGCCAGAGAGGAAGAGCTGGGAAGGGAGGAAGAGGTGGCAGGGAGGAAGAGCCGGGAGGGAAGAAGGACTGGTAGGGAGGAAGGACTGGCAGGGAGGAAGAGTGGGCAGGGAGGAACAGCTGGGAGGGAGGAAGAGCTGCCAGGGAGGAAGAGCGGGCAGAGGGGAAAAGCTGGCAGGGATGAAGGGCTCGGAAGGGAGGAAGAGCAGGCAGGGAGGAAGAGGTGGCAGGGATGAAGAGCTGCCCAGGAGGATGAGCAGACAGGGAGGAAGAGCAGATAGGGATGAAGGGCTGGAAGGGAGGAAGAGCTGCCAGGGAGGAAGGGCTGACGCTGGCCGTGCCATCGGTGCCGCCTCCCCGGTGCCCCGCGGGCCGTGCCCATCCCGTGCCCGCTCCCAGCGGAGCCGCCGCCCGCGGGCAGGGGCAGGAGCAGCCCGAGCGTTTCTGCACTTTCTGCATGAGCGGCGCCTCGGCTCACGCACCAGCGCCCGATTATCGCCCGCATGGGCGGCCAAGCGAGCCCAGCCTGCCCCCAGGGTGCCCCACACCCACCCCAGCCCCTGCCGTGCCCCCTGGGGGTGTCGGTGCCAGGGTGGGGCTCGGATCCTGCCCTGGCAGCTTCCGTAGAGGTTTCGCTTCAGGATTTCAGGCCAGAATGAGGAATTTCTGGGTGTTTGGGATGCTGGGGAAGGGAAGGGTTGGTGGGGAGATGGGATTTCTGCAGGAGGTGCAAAACTGGGGTGAGGGAGGTGCCTGGCTGTGACCCCAGGGTGCCACCAGCCCCTCGGCCCTGCTGTCACAGGCAGGGTGGGAGAGGTGACACAGGGACGGGGGTGGGAATGGTGGGGTCAGCATTCCAGCATCACCCCAGTGTGACCCCAGTATGGTCCCAGTATCACCCCAGTATCACCCCAGTATGATCCCAGTATCAAACCACATCAATATGACCCCAGTATCACTCCAGTACGATCTCAGTATCATTCCAGCATCACCCCAGTATCAACCCCGTATGATCCCAGTATCACCCCAGTATCATCCCAGCACCATCCCAACATCATCCCAGTATGATTCCAGCATCACCCCAGCATCACTTCAACATTACCCAGCATCACCCAGCACCAACCAGCATTATCCCAGTATGATTCCAGCACTATCCCAGCCCTACCCCAGCATCCCAGTGCCATCCCAGTATCACCCAGCATCATCCCAGTACGATCCCAGTATCACCCATCATCAGCCCAGTATGATCCCAGCATCCCAGCACCATCCCAGCCCTACCCCAGCATCCCAGTGCCATCCCAGTATCATCCCAGCATCGTCCCAGTATGATTCCAGCATCCCAGCATCATCCCAGCACCATACCAGCATCCCAGTGCCATCCCAGTGCCATCCCAGTGCCATCCCAGTGCCATCCCAGTATCACCCATCCCCATCCCAGCATCCCAGGCCGGACCCCCGTTCCCTGCCGAGCCGGGAGCAGCGGCAGCACCTGGCTGCTCCATTTCGGGCTATATTTAGGAGGAATGTAGGGCAGGCTGGAGCATCCCAGGCCATGCACGGAGCGCGGCATGTGAGGGCTGGGCCGGGCGCAGGGGGGCCCGAGGGGGCCGCTGCCCATCCGTGTGTGCCGGCACGCTCCACTCCCGCTCCAGCTCCGGCCAGCTGGCCCAGGGGTCGGGAGGTTCCTTCCCAAAGATTTCTATCGTGGATGAGCGGTAACAAAGCTGTGAAGCACCCAGAATGAGCCCCAAATCTCCGGGGGTGCGCGGTGCCCCCATCCCTGCTGCTCCTCCTTCCTGCTGCCGCTCCAGGGTTTGTTATTCCAGCTCGGTCACGCTGATCTCCTCTCAGCAGAGGCCTTTGTTCTGCTGCTCCCCAGAGGTTTAATTCCCATTGTTGTCATTAGCATAGGAGGACAATGAAAGGTGAAGGGAGAAAATCGCTCCTGCCCCCCAATTCCCTGGATCTCTGCAGTGGAGAGCAGGAGGGAGGTGCCAGCCCCGGGTCAGGAAGGATTTGGCACTGAGAGGGTGCTGGAAATCCCAGCCGAGCCAGGGGAACAGGAGGTGCCACCCTGACAGCTCCAATCCTGAGTGCTCCACATGGGCACGCTGCCCTCGGCTGGGCATGGTGGGAGCCCTTGGCTGGGCATGGTGGGAGCCCTTGGCTGCATCCCAGCAGCTCCCGGGGCTCTGGGAAGCTGCTCCGGCCTTGTCTGCATCCCTGTGCTCATCCCATTCTTTGTGCTGGTTCTCATCTCTGTGCCCATCCCATCCCCATTACCCATCCCCATTGCCTGTCCTCACCCCATTCCCCGTGCCCATCCCCATCCCTGTGCCCATCCCTGTTTCCTGTGTTCATCCCATTCTTTGTGCTCATTCATCTTATTCTTGTGTCCACCCCATTCCCTGTGTTCATCCGGTTCCTTGTGCTCATTCTTATTCTTGTGCTCATCCCATTCCCTGTGCCCATCCCATTCCCTGTGTCCATCCCATTCTTTGTGCTCATTCTTGTGCTCATCCCATTCCCTCTGCTCATCCCATTCCTGCCCTCACCCCATTCCCTGTGCTCATTCTCATCCCTGTGCCCATGCCATCCCCATTACCCATTACCCATTCCCTGTCCTCACCCCATTCCTTGTGCCCATCCCGATTCCCTGTGTTCATCCCGTTCTTTGTGCTCATTTTTAGCCTTGTGCCCATCCTATTCCCTGTCCTATTCCCTGTGCCCATCCCATTCCGTGTGCCCATCCCATTCCTTGTGCTCATCCCATTCCCTGTCCTCATCCCTGTTCCCTGTGTCCATCCCCATCCCTGCTCTCACCCCATTCCTCATGCCCATTCCCATCCCTGCGCCCATCCCATTCTCTGTCCTCATCCCTGTTCCGTGCCAATCCCCATTCTCTGTGCCCATCCCATTCCTTCTGCCCATCCCATTCCCTGTGCCCATCCCCTGTGCCCATTCCCTGTGCCCATCCCCATTCCCTGTGCCTGTTTCCAGTGCCCATCCCATTCCCTGTGGCCATCCCATTCCCCGTACCCATCCCTGTGCAATCCCCATCCCTGTGCCCATCCCCATCCCTGTGCTCATCCCGATTCCCTGTGCCCATTCCATTCCCTGTGTTCATCCCCATTCCTTGTGCTCATCCCATTCCTTGTGCTCATCCCATTCCTTGCATTCCCTGTGCTCATCCCATTTTTGTGCTCATTCTTATCCCTGTCCTCACCCCATTCCCTGTGTCCATCCCCATCCATGTGTCCATCCCCATTCCCCCTGCCCATCCCTGCCCTCATCCTGTTCCCTGTGCCCATCCCATTCCCTGTGCCCATCCCTGTGCCCATCCCATTCCTTATGCCCATCCCTGTGCCCATCCCTGTTCCCATTCCCATCCCTGTGCCCACACCAGCACCTCCCTCTTTTTCTTTTTTTTTTTTTTTCTTTTTTTTTTTTTTTTTTTTAGCTTCTGGCTGCTTCAACGAGCCCCAGCCTTGAAATCCTGAAATTCCAGCCAGGGATTTCCCCCCTCCCGCCACCCTCCAGCCCCGCGGGCCCGGCCAGGGCAGAGTGGCCGCCGCAGATGGAGCCGATCGGGGCATTAAATTTAAAGAGCTGATTAAGTGCAATGAAAACCGTGTCAGCTCCTTGTCAGGCAGGAGAATGCGCCAGGGCTGCGGATTAGAGGCTGAGTGACGGCCGGGGATTGCAGGGAGACAGGAGATCCACCAGCTGGGAAGATCAGAGGGAAACATTCCCGATCCCGGCATTCCCCATCCTGGCATTGCCATTCCTGGAATTCCCATTCCTCGCATTCCCGATCCTGTCATTCCCATTCCTGGAATTCCCATTCCTGGCATTGCCCATCCTGGCATTCCTCATCCTGGCATTCCCCATCCTGGCATTCCCAATCCTGACATTCCCGATCCTGTCATTCCCATTCCTGGAATTCCCATTCCTGGCATTCCCGATCCTGTCATTCCCATTCCTGGAATTCCCATTCCTGGCATTCCCCATCCTGGCATTCCCAATCCTGGCTTTCCCATTCCTGGCACTCCCCGGTCTCTGTCCCTGCCCTTTGTCACAGGTGTGGTGGCACCAGGCTGAGCTGGCAGCATGGATGGAAAGAGGGAAGAGCCAGAGGTTCTCCAAAGAGTCATTCCTGCTCCTTGCCAAACCCCTGAGCCCAAAAATGCCCCGAAAATGCCCCAAAAATCCCTTTATGGCATTCACTCGCCCATGTTCCCCCAGTCCCTGACCCACAGAGATGAGGGGACAATGTGACAATGGGGACACGTGGGGGTGGTGACAGAGGAAGCCCAGGTGAGGCGGATTCACAACATTTCCACCTCTCCACTTTTCCATCTTTCTCCCCATTTCCATCTCTCCCCATTTCCATCTCTCCACTTTTCCATCTCTCTCCGCATTTCCATCTCTCCACATTTTCACCTCTCCCATTTCCATGTCTACATTTCCATCTCCACTTTTCCACATCTCCACTTTTCCATCTCTCCACATTTCTATCTCTCCCCATTTCCATCTCTCAACATTTCCATCTCCTCATTTCTACCTCTCCACTTTTCCATCTCTCCCCATTTCCTTCCCTCCCCACTTCCACCTCTTCCCGTTTTCACCTCTCCACTTTTCCATTTTCCCTCCTGGCTGCTCCTTCCCCTACCGAATTCATCCCCAAATCCTTCCCCTACCGAATTCACCCCCAAATCTGTCCCAGATTCCCAGGGAAGGCTCCAAGGATGCCCAGCTCGTGCTGCCAACACTCCCCACACCCAAACAGCCGAGCTGGGCTTGGATTTGGTGACAAACCCGTGGGGATCGGCCCACGCCGAGCTCTCCCTCCAATCCAGGGGCTCCTCCAGAGCCTGGCAGCGCTCCTGGATCGTCACCACTTCACACCTCCCTGGAATTCTCAGCTGGGAAAACGGGGATGGGCGCGGGGGCCCTCCCACCCATCCCGTGGAAATGCAGATCCCGGGAAATGCAGCACTTTCCCTGCTCTATTCCACATCTGGAACATCTGGAGAAGCAGAGGTTGGGGTGATGGCTTGGCCCTGGCAGCCTCTGGAGCTGACCTGCTCTGAATCCGGGTATTATTTATATCAGGAATAATAAATAATAAGAAACCAACCTCTCTGTTCTTCTCGGGGGCTCCAGCCCTTTCCCTCTCTTTCCCTCGGTTAATTAATTTAATGGCTTTTTGATTGCAGAGGGATTTAGCTGGGAGCTATAGAATCTATATATAGAGAGATAAAGGGGGCTATAGATAGCACAGCAAAGTGAGAGCAGGCCCCACTCCCCTGGAATTGGGGAGTTTGTGTCAGGAGAATTCACCCACAAACACCAGAGGTTTATGGCCAAAAAGGAGACAGAGGAGTCCTGGAACTTTATTCCAATCAAGGGAGAGGCCATGGGGCATTCCACTGGGATTTCTCACATTTTTGGAGGACGCAGCCTCCTTTATGTCCCAATTTCCCAGCTGCATTTCCCTTCTCTCTTTCCCCATTTCTGAGGTATTTGAGGGGTTCAGACTTCCCAGAACACCTGATCCCAAAGATTCCCCTCTAATGTACAACCCTCCCTTATAATTTTTAATTCCTGAGGATTTTAGGGTTTTTCCCCCTAAAATTTCCCCATTTCTGAGGTACTTGAGGGGTTCAGACTCCCTGATATACACCTGATACCAAAGATTTCCCTCTAATGTATAACCTTCATTTTCAGTTGTTGATTCTTAGGGAATTTAGGGTTTTTTCCCCCATTTCTGAAGTACTTGAGAGGTTCAGACTCCCCAATATGCCTGATCCCAAAGATTCCCCTCTAATGTACAACCATCCCTTTTAATTTCTAAATTCTTACAGAATTTAGAGTTTTTTTCCCCATTTCTGAGGTACTTGAGAGGTTCAGACACCCGATCCCAAAGATTCCCCTCTAATGTATAACCTTCATTTTGAATTTTTAATTCCTATGGAATTTAGGGATTTTTTCCCCATTGGCCGAGGTACAGACTTCCCAATACACCTGATCCCAAAGATTCCCCTGTAATGTATAACCATCATTTTTAATTATTAATTCTTACGGAATTTAGGGATTTCTCTTCCCAACAATTTGCACCCCTGGGGCGGGCGGGAGGTGCGGGGGCCATCCCGGAGCGCTGCCCCTGGATCTCGCTGGGATGCCGCGGTCCCTCCCGGATCTCCGCAGGCAGCGAGGCGCAGATTGGCTTTGACAATCCCGGCCCGGGAGCCGCGTCCTGGCGGATGCAAATTATCCAGCAGCTCCCGGGAAAAACGCGCTGTGACAGCCCGTGCTGGGGGTGGGGAGAGGGGCTGTGACACCCTGTCACATCCCTGTCACATCCCTGTCACAGCCCCTGTCACAGCCCCTGTCACAGCCCCTGTCACAGCCCCTGCCAGCCGCAGCTGTGCTGTCGCCACGTCCCCGGCACAAAGAGAGGGGGGACACGGGCGTGGGGGACCCCAAAGGAGAGGCCGGGAGGTGACAAAAGGGGGTTTGGCCAGAGGATGGAGGTGGCAGCGGATCCAGGGACAGTGAGGGCGGTGAGGAGATTGTGTGCATGGCCGGGCAGGCTGGGAGAGACACAAAGCATTCCAGTGCATCCCAGTGCATCCCAGTCCATCCCAGAGCATCCCAGTGCACCCCAGAGCATCCCAGAACATCCCAGTTCAGCCCAGTTAATTCCAGTACATCCCAGTTCATCCCAGTGCATGCCAGTGCATCCCAGAGCATCCCAGTTCATCGCAGTGCTTCCCAGTGCATCCCAGAGCATCCCAGTTAATTCCAGTACATCCCAGAGCATCCCAGTGCATCCCAGTGCATCCTAGAGCATCCCAGATCTTCCCAGTGCATCCCAGTACATCCCAGTGCGTCCCAGAGCATCCCAGTTCATCCCAGAGCATCCCAGAGCACCCCAGTTCATCCCAGAACATCCCAGTTCATCCTAGTGCATTCCAGTTAATCCCAGTGCATTCCAGTTCATCCCCATCCATCCCAGTGCACCCCATTTCATTCCAGTTCATCCCAGTACACCTCAGAGCATCCCAGAGCATCCAAGTTCATCCCAGTTCATCCCAGAGCATCCCAAAGCATCCCAGAGCATCCAAGTTCATCCCAGTTCATCCCAGTACACCCCAGAGCATCCCAGTTCATCCCAGATCATCCCAGAGCATCCCAGTTCATGCCAGGATTGTGTTTTGCCCCATGAGGCTGGGCTGAGTACAGGAATTAAGCTCAGGGTTGGTTGGGAATTGGCCAGGAGCTGATAACAGAGATAAGGATCTGGAAGGCGTCTCCCGGGATCACTTTCCTGATCTGATTCCCAGGATCACTTGCCTGATCTGATTCCCAGGATCACATTCCTGATCTGATTCCCAGGATCACTTTCCCCATCTGATTCACCAGGTGCCAGGCAGGTGGATCTGGCAGGAAAAAATCTGTTCCCAGCTGAGATTCAATTCACACTCAGAAAATAAATAAATCACTCCTGGCCTCGATCCTCCCCAGGGATGTCCCCGAGGGGTGACAATGGGATCAGACACCTCAGCCTTCCCCAGGCTGTTCTGGACCCAAAAATCTGCTGCTCCCATGAAGAAATTCAGGTTTTGAGGCCACCCCCTGCGCCCTGCCCCATCCCCAGGCTGACACATTTTTCCTGGCCCCACAAATCTGAAGGTTCGGTGAATTCCCAGGCTCAAGGATGCAAATCCTGAGGAGGAGAGCGAGGAGGGGGAGAAGCTGTTCCGAGCCAATCCCTCTCGGAGGTGGCATTTAAGCAGATGGAGGAGTGGAGTGGAGTGGAGTGGAGCTGTCTGAGGAGGATGTGATGGAAATGTGAATATGGAGAGGAGGCTCTGGCTGCCTGCTGGGAGCTGGGATCTCCCTGGAACAACATCCCTCCCCCAGCCAGCTCCTCCTGCCCGCCCTTTGGAAAGGCAGGAGATGATTTTAGGGACTTTAAAGGGGTTTTTTGTGGGGTTCTCTGAGGTATTTTTTGGGGAGGTGAATGGGGCTGGAGCAGCCTTTGGAGAGCAGACAGGGAAGGTGGCACAGGGGTGATGCCAATTCCATGCCAGGGCAGCAGAACCACTCTGATGGCTGCACCACGCTCAGGAGCTGATTTTAGTGAACATTAAAGGGTTTTTGTGGGGTTCTCTTCACTTTTTGGGGGGTGGATGGGGCTGGAGCAGCCTTTGGAATGGCTGCAAGCTGGGATCTCCCTGGAACAACATCCCCCTCCCAGCCAGCTCCTCGTGCCACCTTTTGGAAGGGCAGGAGCTGATTTTAGGAACGATTAAATGTTTTTCGTGGGGTTCTCTTCATTTTTTTGAGAGGTGGAAAGGCTGGTGATCCCTGGGAGCAGACAGGGAGGGTGGCACAGAGGTGATGCCAACTCCATGCCAGGAATTGCCAGGACAACAGAACCACTCTGGTGGCTGCACCATGCTCAGGAGCTGATTTTAGGGAACATTAAAGGGTTTTTGTGGGGTTCTCTTCATTTTTTGGGAGGTGGAAGGGCTGCCCTGGTGATCCCTGGGAGCAGACAGGGAAGGTGGCACAGGGGTGATGCCAATTCCATGCCAGGAATTGCCAGGGCAGCAGAACCACCCTGGTGGCTGCTGCACCACGCTCGGGACGGGCTCCCGTGCCAAACCCTCCACTCTCCAAGCCGGATCCTCATTCCTGAGGGTTTGTAATTAATATTTATCCATCAGCAGCGCTAATTAGGCCTCTCAAGGATGCTCCTGGCCTGCGTTGGAGCCGATGAAATGCGGGTGATGAGCGAGAGGAGCCACGGGCTGGCTCGGGGATGTGCTTCGCCTCCAGATCAATCCCTGGGCTGGGTGAAAATTTTCCATCACGTTTTCCTCACGTTCTGCTTCTCCTGCTGCCCATCTCAGGGAGGGGGACACATAGTGGGAGCTGTGATTTTCCCCTCCAGGTGTTCCCCAATGTTTCTGTGTCCTGGGGATGTGGCAGGGCTGGGGATGAGGCAGGATTCCTCCCGGATCCCTCTCCATGCTGCTTCCCATCTGCTGGATTATTTCAGCATTTAATTATTTACTGCAGGCTGTGTGGGCAGCTGTACAGAGGCAGTTATTGCTTAATTGAGCTACTTGACTCCAGTGCTGCCAAAATAGGAACGGGAACGGCAAAAAGGATCCCCCCTCCTTGTAGGGCAGCAGGGACAGCACAGTGCCCTTGGAAAATCCGGGTTTGTAGGGGAAATTTGGGGTCATGACACCTTCATCCCATTGCACCCCTCACTCCTGACTCCAAACCCGGCCCTGAGGGAGAGGGAGGCCTGGGATGAACTGGGATGCTCTGGGATGAACTGGGATGAACTGGGATGCTCTAGGATGCTCTGGGATGCACTGGGATGCACTGGGATGCTCTAGGATGAACTGGGATGCACTGGAATACTCTGGGATGCTCTGGGATGAAATGGGATGAGATGGGATGCACTGGGAAGCTCTGGGATGCTCTGGGAAGCTCTGGCATGAACTGGGATGCACTGGGATGCTCTGGGACGCACTGGGATGAACTGGGGAGCTCTGGGAATCTCTGGGATACTCTGGGATGCACTGGCATGAACTGGGATGCACTGGGATGCACTGGCATGCACTGGGATGCTCTGGGATGCACTGGGAAGCTCTAGGATGCTCTGGGAAGCTCTGGGGTGCACTGGGATGCACTGGGATGCTCTGGGATGCACTGGGATGTTCTGTGTCCCTCCCCAGCCCGCCTGGCCATGCACGGAGCTCCTCAGCCCCCGGCTGTCCCCGCCCCTCCCAGCTCCGTGCCCTCCCCATCTGTCCCCGAGCCCGGTGTCCCCAGGTCCGCCCCGGCTCCATCCATCTCCATTTCCCCGGGAACGCCGAGCTCCGTGGATGAAAGCTCGGGATAATTGATGTCATTATGGGATGCAGCAGGATGCAGACTGGCACCGAGCAAACATCTGCCTGCTGCTCCTCGGGGAGCCCGGCGGGGCAGGAGGGAGAGGGGATTATCCCGTTTCCCTCTGGAGTGCTGTGGGAACGGGGATGGAGTGGGGAAAACCCCCAGGATAATTTTGGGATGTGATGGGTGCAGCCCCTGGGGTGCGGGATTTGGGGTGGGGTCTGGGGGGTCCTCACACCCCCCTGAGGATGCACAAGGGGTGAGGGACACTGAGCTGCCACCCCCCCTGGGAATTTGGGGTGTCACACAGCCCCATGGTTTGTGTCCCAACCCATCGCCAGGCTCAAATCCACCTCTGGAAAAGGGAATGTCACCGAGCCCGGCTGGCCCTGTCCCCTCCCGCCGGGATGGCATCCAGGGAAGGACAAGGAGGATTTATTGGGATATTGTAGCTTAATTACTCGTTAATTGGGATTTTAGGGATTGGGAGTGGGAAATCAAAGCAGGGAAGGGAAGGGAAGGGAAGGGAAGGGAAGGGAAGGGAAGGGAAGGGAAGGGAAGGGAAGGGAAGGGAAGGGAAGGGAAGGGAAAGGAAGGGAAGGGAAGGGAAGGGAAGGGAAGGGAAGGAAAGGAAAGGAAAGGAAAGGAAAGGAAAGGAAAGGAAAGGAAAGGAAAGGAAAGGAAAGGAAAGGAAAGGAAAGGAAAGGAAAGGAAAGGAGTGAAAGAGAATGGAAGGAATGTGGAAAAAAAAGGAAGGGAAGGAGAAAACAGGAAGGAAAGGGAAAGGGAATGGGTAAGGAATGGGGAAAATGGGAAGGGGTGGGAAATAAAGGAAGGGAAGAGAAAGGGGGAAAAAATAAGGAAAGGGAAAGGAAATGGGCAAGGAATAGGGAAAACAGAAAGGGATGGAAAATAAAGGAAGGAAAGGGAAAAGGGAAAAAAAAAGAAGGGAAAGGAAAAAAAGGAAGAAGGGAAGGGTGTGGTGGAGCAGCTCCAGCGCTGTTCTGGCCCCGGGAGCGCAGCCGGAGTTTCCCAGCCCCGGGATCTCCAAATCCCCATCGGGAGCAGCCATCCCGCCGGGAAGGGACGGCGGGTTTGTGTCGCTGCCAGCTCCTGCTCGGCGCTCCCGAGCGGCAGCTTGTGCTGCTAATTGTCTGTTAATTGTAATGGAGCTGTAGTCGGGGGTGCTTTAATTAGCGCTGTGCCTCATCCGGGGAGCGGCTCAGCGGAGCTCCTGCGGCACTCGGGGATGGAGATGGGGAGGAACTGGCCTGGAAAGTGCAAGGAATTCTCAAGGAAAAGCGTTGGGATGGGCAAGGGCGTTGGATTTTTATGACCTAGAGATGGGGCAACAGGGAGGTGTTTTAAAAACTTTGATTTTTGAAATAAAAAAGGAGCTGGAATGGCTGGATCCATGCGGGAGATTCTCTCCCAGCATCCCCAAAAACAGTTGTCAGGGAAAAATATTGGGATGAGTAAGGGTGGCAGATCAGGCTTTTTTCTGACCTAGGGATGGGACAACCAAGAGGCGTTTTGAAAACTTTGATTTTTGAAATGAAAAAGGAGCTGGGATGGCTGAATCCATGCGGGAGAGTCTCTTCCAACATCCCCAAAAACAGTTACAGGGAAAAGCGTTGGGATGAGCAAGGGTGGTGGATTAGGCCTTTTTCTGACCTAGAGATGGGACAACAGAAAGGCATTTTAAAAACTTTGATTTTTGGAATAAAAAATGACCTGGGATGGCTGAACCTGTGCAGGAGAGCCTCTCCCAGCATCCCCAAAAACAGTTATCAGGGAAAAGCGTTGGGATGAGCAAGGGTGGCGGATTAAGCCTTTCTCTTACCCAGAGATGGGTAAACAGAGAGGCCTTTTAAAAACTTTGATTTTTGAAATGAAAAAGGAGCTAGGATGGCTGAATCCATGCAGGAGAGTCTCTTCCAACATCCCCAAAAACAGTTACAGGGAAAAGTGTTGGGATGAGCAAGGGTGGTGGATCAGGCCTTCTTATGACCTAGGGATGGGGCAACAGAGAGATGTTTTAAAAACTTTGATTTTTGAAATAAAAAAATGACCTGGGATGGCTGGATCTGCACAGGAAAGTCTCTCCCAGCATCCCCAAAAACAACTGTCAGGGAAAAGGTTTGGGATTAACAAGGGTGGCAGATCAGGTGTTTTTATGACCCAGAGATGGGACAACAGAGAGATGTTTTAAAAACTTTGATTTTTGAAATAAAAAATGAGCTGGGATGGCAGGAGAGCCTCTCCCAGCATCCCCAAAACCAGTTGTCAGTGCTGCCTTGTGCTTCCCCTGTATTTTCCCACCCATAAAACTCCCGATAACTGCAATTATCCCGTTTTTTATCTTTACGGCCCTGGGGATATTGGATCCATATCGGAACGCCAGAGGACATGAAAAAAGCTCCTAAAGCTGAGAGGAGATCACTCACGGCGCTTTGATTAAGCATCCTCAGCTAAACCAGGTGGAATTTATGGCCCTTAAAACGTGTTTCACCCAGAGCCAGCAGCGGGATCCTTTGGAGAACGCGGAATTGGAGTAATGGGGAACTGGGACACCCCCAGAGACCCCTCAAAAATCCCCTCAGGATTCGGTTTGGGGAGGGTGGGAAGAGATTTGGTTGTGCTGGGGTGGAGGGAAGTGACAATGAGTGACAGAGGAGGATTGCAGGAGCTGGGATTTAATTCCTGCTGGGGGCAGGATCCGTGAGTGTCCCTTTTCCATTTATCCCAGGGACATTTTATGCTCCTCATCCACTCCCTGTGCTGATCCAGGTGTTTGATTTTTAAAATAAAAAAGGAATTTTTTGGGGCGTTTTTAGGGCTGATGTCCAACCCTTTTCTTTCTGGATTGCTCAGTGTCTCTTTCCCATTTATCCCAGGTATGTTTTATGCGCCTCAACCATTCCCTGTGCTGATCCAAGTGTTTGATTTTTAAAATAAAAAAAGCAATTTTTGGGGTGGTTTTAAGGCTGATGTCCAACCCTTTTCTTGCTGGAACCCTCAGTGTCCCTTTTCCATTTATCCAGGTATGTTCTATGCTCCTCATCCCTTCCCCATGCTAATCCAAGTGTTTGATTTTTAAAATAAAAAAGTCGGTTTTGGGGTGCTTTTAGGGCTGATGGCCAATCCTTTTCTTGCTGTTCCTCCATTTCTGGAACCATCAAAGTCCCTTTTCCATTTATCCTGGGATATTTTATGCTCCTCATCCATTCCCTATGCTGATCCACGTTTTGATTTTTAAAATATAAAAGGTGGTTTTGGGGTGGTTTTGGGGCTGATGTCCAACCCTTTTCTTGCTGGAACCCTCAGTGTCCCTTTTCCATTTATCCAGGGATATTTTATGCTCCTCATCCCTTCCCCGTGCTGATCCAGGTGTTTGTGATCCCTCCAGGGTTATGATGTGTATTAAAATAAAAAAAAAAAAGTCAATAGGAAAGGGCCAGCGGGGATGGCAGCTCCATCCATCACCGTCACCAGGGCCCAGGATTATCCTGGGAAAAGGAGCCTGGAGCTGCTCAGCTCCTCCTGGGAAGGGGGGTTTGGTCACCCCCTGGTCATCCGTCACCTGGAGGGATGGATTTGGGATTTGGGGTTTGTGGGGAGGATGGGACGAGGCCTTGGGAGGGATTTGGGGTTTGTGGGGAGGACAGGATGAGGCCTTGGGAGGGATTTGGGATTTGTGGGGAGGATGGGACGAGGCCTTGGGAGGGATTTGGGATTTGTGATTTGTGGGGAGGATGGGACAAGGCCTTGGGAAGGATTTGGGATTTGTGGGTAGGATGGGATGAGGCCTTGGGAGGGATTTGGGATTTGTGATTTGTGGGGAGGATGGGACAAGACCTTGGGAAGGATTTGGGATTTTTGGGTAGGATGGGACGAGGCCTTGGGAGGGATTTGGGATTTGGGATTTGTGGGGAGGATGGGACAAGGCCTTGGGAAGGATTTGGGATTTTTGGGGAGGATGGGACGAGGCCTTGGGAGGGATTTGGGATTTGTGGGGAGGATGGGACGAGGCCTTGGGAGGGATTTGGGATTTGGGATTTGTGGGGAGGATGGGACGAGGCCTTGGGAGGGATTTGGGATTTGTGATTTTTGGGGAGGATGGGACGAGGCCTTGGGAGGGATTTGGGATTTGTGATTTTTGGGGAGGATGGGACGAGGCCTTGGGAGGGATTTGGGATTTGTGGGGAGGATGGGACGAGGCCTTGGGAGGGATTTGGGATTTGTGAGGATGATGGGATGAGGCCTTGGGAGGGATTTGGGATTTGTGATTTGTGGGGAGGATGGGACAAGACCTTGGGAAGGATTTGGGATTTTTGGGTAGGATGGGACGAGGCCTTGGGAGGGATTTGGGATTTGTGGGGAGGATGGGATGAGGCCTTGGGAGGGATTTGGGATTTGGGATTTGTGGGGAGGATGGGACGAGGCCTTGGGAGGGATTTGGGATTTGGGATTTTTGGGGAGGATGGGACGAGGCCTTGGGAGGGATTTGTGATTTTTGGGGAGGATGGGACGAGGCCTTGGGAGGGATTTGGGATTTGTGAGGATGATGGGATGAGGCCTTGGGGGGGATTTGGGATTTGTGATTTTTGGGGAGGACGGGACGAGGCCTTGGGAGGGATTTGGGATTTGTGGGGAGGATGGGACGAGGCCTTGGGAGGGATTTGGGATTTGGGATTTGTGGGGAGGATGGGACAAGGCCTTGGGAAGGATTTGGGATTTTTGGTGAGGATGGGACGAGGCCTTGGGAGGGATGAGGGGGATTTGGGATCGGGGACAGCTTGGGAGGGGCTCCCACCCCGCTGTGACCCCAATGGTGCTGGCCTGGGAGGGGCTGGGGGACAGTGGGGAGAGTGGGAGTGTGGGGTATTGATGGGTATTGATGGATATTGATGGGTATTGATGGATATTGGTAGGTGTTGGTGGATGTTGATGGGTATTGGTGGGTATTGATGGGTATTGGTGGGTATTGGTGGGTATTGATGGATATTGGTGGGTATTGATGGGTATTGGTGGGTGTTGGTGGATATTGATGAGTATTGGTGGGTACTGGTGGGTATTTATGGGTATTGATGGGTATTGGTGGGTATTGGTGGATATTGATGGATATTGGTAGGTATTGGTGGTTATTGGTAGGTATTGGTGGATGTTGGTGGGTATTGATGGGTACTGATGGATATTGGTGGGTATTGGCGGGTATCGGTGGGTATTGATGGGCATTGATGGGCATTGGTGGGTATTGATGGGTATTGATGGGTATTGGTGGGTATTGGTGGGTATTGGAGGAAGTTGGTGGATATTGGCGGTTATTGATGGATATTGATGGTTATTGATGGATTTCAATGGCTATTGATGGATATCAATGGATATCCAAGGGTATTGATGGTTATTGATGGATATTGGTGAATATCAATGGATATCAATGAATATGGATGGATATCTATATATATTGATGATTATTGATGGATACCCATGGATGCTGATAAATATCAATGGATATCGATGGATATTGATTAATATCAATTTATATCAATGGATACTGATGGATGGAGGCCGCTGGGACTCAGGCCCAGGCCCAGATGAGCCCCCCAGCCCCCGGGTGCTGAGGGTGGGGGGCTGCTGCCTCCATTCCTGCGTGCCCAGGGAGGAGAATTCAGGAATTTTCCTGTTTTATCCAGCAGAAAGGCGGCATTGCCAAAGCTCTGATGCCACTTTTGATATCCCCTAGAGCTTGGTGGCTCTGACTTTGCCACTCCCCGCCCGGTTTTGGGGAATTTTGGGGCTCTTTGCTTTGGTTGCTGCCTCCTTTTAGGATGAGAAGGGAGGGAGGATGAGGAAAATCAGAAAAGGTGATGCCTGGCACCTCTGGTTATCCCAAATCTCACCCCGGAGAGGCTGGAATGAGCTTTCCTGGTGGGGAAAGAGCCACCCCTGCTGCACTCCGGGAGTGGGGACTGTCACTTAACAGCGCTTAATGAGCACTTCCAGCATTATGGAAATTCGCTCTTCACCCCGAGGCATCCGAACAAGAGCGGGCACCTTCCTTTTTTCTTTTTTTTTATATTTCTTTTTTTTTTTTTTTTTTTGTACTTTTTCCCTTTAATCTCACCACTGATCTCTCTTTTCTTTTCTCCTCTCCGCTCCCTTTCATTTAGCAGCAGAGCAGGCGGGAGATCACGATTCCAGTGGGGACCTGCTCATTCCAAAGTCAGGCACCACCCGGATACCTGAGACCTCACACGAGGCCTTTCCCTCTGTCCTGATCCTTCAAATCCCACCCCAACCCCATCAACATCTGGGCACGAACATCAGGAAAGGCTGGAGAAGCTTCTGGACCCTCAGCATCCTCAGCTCCAGGAAAAATCCTGCACGTCCCATCCCTGGAAATGCCCAAGATCTGCTTGGATTGGGCTTGGAGCAACCTGGGATGGTGGAAGGTGAAACCAGACGGGTTTTAAGGCCTCTCCCAACCTAAAATTATCCCTGAAGAGCCCCAAAATCCCATCCATCAGCCCTAAAACCACCCCATTTTGGAGAAATCAGTGGCAATTATTTTTTTTTTTTTCGTAACGAGCCATTTTGGGGTGGTTTTAGGGCTGATGTCCAACCCTTTTCTTGCCAGAACCCTCAGCGTCCCTTTTCCATTTATCCCAAGGATGTTTAATGCTCCTCATCATGCTGGATCAACCCCTTGGAAAAACACTTGGATTTTTGCACATCCTCCTCCTGGAAGTACTTTTAGCTCCTTCCCTTTGTAATTATTGGGATGAGCAGGCAGCTCCAAGACCTGCGAGGAAATGTGTCAGTCACTGAATGATTTCCTTGAGGTTTTTTTAATCTTTTTTTCCCCCCCTTTTCCCCTCCTCCCCTTCAAATGAAAGTTGGCTAATGGCTCGTTATGAAAAAAATAATTGCCACTGATTTCTCCAAATTGCATAAAATGTATTAATGACGCTTTTTTTTTTCTTTCTTTTTTTTTTTTTTTTTTTCCCGAGACAGAAATAACGCAATTTGCATTTAAATGCGGCCGATCTTTGGGTGTTTTCTTACAGCCACACAAAAATAGGGAGCGATTTCAGCGCAGGTGCCGGGGGTGGGGACAGAGGGTGGCATCAGCTCGGGGTGGTGACACTGCCAGCCCCGGTGACACCGGGATTTTGGGATTGCGGCAGGAATTCACCTGGGAATCTCCAAATCTATCTCTGTGCTGCCCGAAGGGAGCTGCTTATCTTCATTAATAACTTCACCCATAATTTTATTGCTGCTTTATTAGCCAGACCCCCCCAGGGAAGGGTAAAACCGCGGATTTATGGAGTGGGACACGAATCCTTTGGGATGGGGAAGCTCCAGGAGCAGCCCCCATAATACAGGGTGAAGATTTTGGGGTTTCTTGGTATCTGTGGGTGAGCAGGTGAGGGGGTTTGGGGTCACCAGGCCCCTTTCCTGCCTTTGTGCCCCACTGGAGGGGTGATGTGGGAGCGTTGCAGGGATTTGGGACCATTCCCTGCATCCCCGTCCGTTCCTCCGCGATTTAATTCCCGATCAGGCAGAAAATCGCTCGGTTTTAGGAGATCAGGACAGGCTCAGAACTGTGGAAATTGGGCTTTTCCCTGGATTTGGCAGGGCTGAGGAGCTGAGGGTGGAATCCCCTCCCCTGGCAGTTCCAGTGGGAAATGAGGAGCCGAGTGATGAGGATGAATCCTCGCCCTAATCTTCCTCTTGTGCCCAGCTGGGCGGGGAAACTGAGGCACGGGCCCTTGGGGAGGATTTGGGGGTTTAAGAGGAGATTTCCCTGCTGTTCAGGCTCTCCCTGTTCCCTGGAATTCCTCCCTCCCACCCCTTCTCGTGGGATAAACGCTTTTATCTGGAAAAGGGAAATATTTGCTTTATCCATGGAAAAAGAATTTGCTTTTCCCCATCGCTGCTTGTGCCCTTTCCTGGGGAATGATTTCCTGAGAATTCCCAGCTCTGCCTTGACAGGAAAAGCAGAAAGGAGAAATTCCAGGAGGGGTTTTCCTGGCTGGGAGTTGGTGACCCCCTTCCCCTTCCATCCAGGGGGGTTCCCATGGATCTGCTCCATCCCAGAGGGAGCAGATTTGGGGTGCAGGATGCTGGGAAGTGCTGGGAATTCTGAGGTGGGGGAGAATTGATTCACCCTGTGGTGTTTGATGTGCAGCTCCATAAAAAGCAAACTGCTGCCCTAAAAGCTGAAAGGAGGAGGAAAAACATTCCCTGCTTCATTCCCTGCCCCTCTCCTGCCTGCATCTTCCCAACAGCTTTTTCTCTTCTCCCTCCTCCTCCTCTTCCTGGGGTTGCAAAATCCATGGAGATTCAAAAAAAAAAAAAAAAAAAGAGACCAAAAATCCCTCTTGGAGTTGGTTTTGGGATCGTCCCTGAGCTTTCCAAGGGGTCAGGGCTCATCCTGGGTGTTCCTGTTTATGGAGAGGAGGATCAGGAGGCTCCAACCCACGAAGTGTTTCCATGGTGTGCACGATATTCCCTGGAAAGAGGACCAAGATGTAATTCCAAAGGTTTTTTTTGGATGTAATTCCAAAGGGTTTTTTTGGATGCAATTCCAAGGGGTTTTTTAATGCAATTCCAAGGTTTTTTTGGAGCCTCCGTGCCCTCGGTGTGTCCCCGTGGCAGGGGGGGACCTCTCCAGCCTCTCTCTGCTTCCGAAGTTCTCCCTCCCTTCTCTCCCCTTGTGTTTTCCTTGCAAACAGCCTCGCCTTTGAAATTCAAATGCTGCCGTGGCCCTTTCCTCACCCTCGGCAGGAATATCTCCCTTTTCATCTGAAAATAATTAACAAATGAACAAAACTCCTGTGTGAAATTAAAATTCATGCCCAGAGGTGACCTTTGAAGCCCAGCACTGCTGCTGGCTTGGGTTGGGTTTTTGTATTTTCCCTTCTCTCTTTTTTTAAATTTTTTTTATTTCTCACGCTCTCTGCAGCTCCAGAGGGCTCCTTTCCACCTCCTTTTTTAAAAATTGCCATCAATTGCATTTCTCCAGGGATTCTCCAGCCATGGATGTCCCCATCAGCTCCAAGATCTGCTCCAGGATGGGGAGCTGCTCCCACAGGGCTCGTGTGGGATTTTTTTGGGATCAATCAATCCTTAAATCCCACACCACGGGGTCGGGGTCAGCTGCCACGGGAGGTTAATTGCTTGTAATTAATTACAGAGAGATTTGCGCTGGAGCCCTGCCCTGAGCAGGGAATGTCCCATGAGGATGGAGATGTCTCATCCCTGTCCTTGGATCCTCAAGGATTTGCTGGGATTCACTTTGGGATCTTCTTGACTGCTGGTATGGAGTTTTCCAGTGTTCCCCATGGAGAATCCAGCCCCAAACTGGTTTCCTCATGGAAAAGGGGGGAATGTTGAGCTGGGAATGGTTCCAGGTGCAGGGGATGGATGGATGGATGGATGGATGGATGGATGGATGGATGGGTGGATGGATGGATGATGGATGGATGGATGGATGGATGGATGGATGGATGATGGATGGGTGGATGATGGATGATGGATGGATGATGGATGGATGGATGGATGGATGGATGGATGGATGGATGATGGATGGATGGATGGATGGATGGATGGATGATGGATGGATGGATGATGGATGGATGGATGGATGGATGGATGGATGGATGATGGATGGATGGATGGATGGATGGATGGATGATGGATGGATGGATGGATGGATGGATGATGGATGGATGGTGGATGGATGGATAAATGGTGGATGGATGGATGGATGGATGGATGGATGGATGGATGGATGGATGGCTCTGGGGAGCAGGGATGGAGCAGGGATGGAGCAGGGAAGGATCAGGGATGGAACAGGAGCAGGGATGGAGCAGGGATGGAGCAGACAAAGAGCAGAGATGGAGCAGACAAGGAGCAGGGATGGAGCAGGGATGGAGCAGGGATGGAGCAGAGAAGGAGCAGGGATGGAGCAGGAATGGAGCAGGAATGGAGCAGGGATGGAGCAGGGATGGAGCAGGAATGGAGCAGACCCCGGCCCCCCCGCGGAGGCACAGCCGCTCTGTAATTAAGCCAAGTGGGAAAGGTTGCCATGGCACCAAGAGCACAGAACCGGAGCTGCACCTTTGTGGCTGCTCGGGAGCCTCGGGGCGTTTCCAGCCCCTCTTCCCGGCGCTCCGGGAGCCCGCGGGGCACAGGGCACCCTGTGCCAGCCCCGGGGCCCTGCCCTGCGCGGGCGGAGGGGCAGAGGCGCTGCCGTGTGCCAGCGGGGCCGTGCTTGGCTGATCCTGCGGGATCTGAGCTTGTCCCGGCGGGTTCCATCCCGCTGTGCCCCGTGCCCGCCTCCCTGCCCGTGCCCGCTGGGTGCAGGTGGCACTTTGGGGGGGTTCTCTGAGACTTGTGGGACTCCCCCAGCACCCCAAACGAGCCGCCTGCTGCGCCCCCCACATCCCAACAGAGCCGGCCCTGCTGGAGGAGGAGGAGGAGGAGGAGGCTCCATCACATCCCGTTGTCCTGGCAACAGGCGAGGATGCTGCGGAGCCGGGCCTGGCCTGTCCCCTCCGGCTCCGGGAATGTCCCCCCAGCTCTGCTTTTCCCAGCCAGGGAAAGCCGGGATGTGCTGATTGTCACCCCCCAAACCGCACACAGGACAGGGGTGTTTGGGGACATTCGTGTCCCCTTGTCCCGCCCAGCTGAGGAGCAAAGCAAAGCCTGTGACAAAGCAGGACAGAGCCATTCCCGTGCCCGGGGTTTATTTTCCTCCCCCTGTCCCACATTCCGAGCCCGTTCCTTGCCCTTTCTCTGGCCTTGCACTCCTGTTGTGTTTCTGCCGCGCCAGAAATAGCCCGGGAGGTGCTAAAATAGAATTAAGGATATGTAAATGCTGTTTGTGCTCGCCCTGTTGCCTCCTTCCCTTCAGCAGCAATGATGATTTTCCTGCCAGCCTCAGCCCGGGGAGGCGTTTGGGATCGAGGAATGCCGGGACACGGAGCTTTGCCCGGGGGTGGGATGGGTTTGTGAACTCCCCTTGGCACCATTGACCCTTTTCCCTGAAGCTGCTCTAAATCTTGGGGTTTTTTTACCCAAATTTGGCCAAGAACCGTCACCAGCTCCCTTTGGTTACCCCGAGGCTGGGGGAGGTTCTGAATTCAGGATCTTCCCAGCAGGAATTTGGGGGGGAATTGGGTTCTGAACTCAGAATCTTCCCGGCAGGAATTTGGGGGGAATCAGGCTCTGAACTCTGGATCTTCCCAGCAGGAATTTGGGGGAATCAGGTTCTGTGCTCAGGATATTCCCAGAAGGAATTTGGGGGGACGTCAGGTTCTGTACTCAGCATCTTCTTAGCAGGAATTTGGGGGGATCAGGCTCTGCACTCGGCATCCTTCCAGCAGGAATTTGGGGCGATCTTCCTGGCAGGAATTTGGGGGGATCAGGCTCTGAACCCACAATCTTCCTGGCAGGAATTTGGGGGAGATCAAGGTCTGCACTCAGGATATTCCCAATAGGAATTTGGGGGTGAATTGGGTTCTGCACTCAGCATCTTTCCAGAAGGAATTTGGAGGGATCTTCCTAGCAGGAATTTGGGGAGAACTTCCCAGCAGGAATTTGAGGGGCAATTGGGTTCTGCACTCAGCATCTTCCCAGCAGGAATTTGGGGGGATCCTCCCAACAGGAATTTGGGAGGGATCAGGCTCTGCACTCAGCATTTTCCTGGCAGGAATTTGGGGGGTTCAGGCTCAGAACTCAGGATCTTCCTGGCAGGAATTTGGGGAAGGATCAAGCTCTTCACTCAGCATCTTCCCAGCAGGAATTTAGAGGTATCTTCCCAGCAGGAATCTGGGGGGATCAGGCTCTGCACTCAGCATCTTCCCAGCAGGAATCTGGGGGGATATTCCCGGCAGGAATTTGTAGGGTTCAGGCTCTGCACTCAGCATTTTCCTGGCAGGAATTTGAGGGGATCAGGCAGGAATTTGGGGAGATCAGGCTCTTAACCCAGAATCTTCCTGGCAGGAATTTGGGGAGGAATCAGGTTCTGCACTCAGGATCTTCCTGGCAGAAATTTGGGGGGCAATTGGGTTCTGCACTCAGCATCTTCCCAGCAGGAATTTGTGGGGGTTCAGGCTCTGCACTCAGCATCTTCCCAGCAGGAATTTGGGGGGATCTTTCCAGCAGGAATTTGGGGGGATCTTCCTGGAAGGAATTTGGGGGGGGGGATCAGGCTCTGAACTCAGCATCTTCCTGGCAGAAATTTGGGAGGGATCAGACTCTGCACTCAGAGTCTTCCCCCCTGACAGGAATTTGTGGGGTTCCGGCTCTGCACACAGCATCTTCTTGGCAGGAATTTGGGGTGGATCAGGCCCTGCCCCGAGGCACGGGCTGGATTTTGGCCGAGGCAGAAGCTCCGCATCTCCCTCGCTGCCTCCTCACGCGGCGAGGCAGGGATAACTCGGGAGCGCTGCCATGAATCTCCGCTGCTCCCGCGGCTGCCGAGGGGAAGGAATTAAGGGGAAGGAATTAAAGCACTTTGAGGAGCTGGCAGAGATCCCTCCGGGAGCCCTGCGGCGGCTTCTTCAAACCCATCCTCCCCTCAGAAGTTACGACGCGCGGCCCCGCTCCTCTCCCATCCCAGGCTCCATGGGGGCGTTATCCCATCCCTGAGACCCTACAGAACCCTAAATTCCTGTCAGAACCTCCTGTCCCCCTCCTCCCGGCCTGCTGGGGAGGCTGGCAGGGCTGGGGGCCGTGGGAGTGAGCTCTGCCAGCCGGAGCAGATGCCGGGTTCGCTCACACGACAGCTCCGCTTTTCCCCTCTCCAGATTTTTGCCCTGGAAAAGTAGGGCACAGGCACGGCTGCCCACGTCCTCCTCGTCCTTCCCCCCCATCCCTGGCATCTGCTGCTCCTCATGCTGGGGATGGGATGGGATTGGTGGGGTTGGATTTGGGATGAGACCCAAAAGTGGCTTCTCCTCATCCTCCCCTGGATCCCTGGCATCTTGTGCTGGGGATGGGATGGGATTTGTGGCATTGGATTTGGGATGAGAACTCAAAGCAACTCCTCCTCATCCCCCTCCCCATCCCTGGCATCTGCTGCTCCTCATGCTGAGGATGGGATTTGGGGCGTTGGATTTGGGATAAGACCCCAAAAGTGGCTTCTCCTCATCCTCCCTCCATCCCTGGCATCTGCTTCTCCTCGTCCTGGGGATGGGATTTGGGGCATTGGATTTGGGGTGAGACCACAAAAGCGGCTCCTCCTCATCCCCCCCTGGATCCCTGACATCTTGTGCTGGGGATGGGATGGGATTTGTGGCGTTGGATTTGGGATGAGACCCCAAAAGTGGCTCCTCCTCATCCTCCCCTGGATCCCTGGCATCTTGTGCTGAGGATGGGATTTGGGGCATTGGATTTGGGATGGGATTTGGGGCGTTGGATTTGGGATGAGACCCCAAAAGTGGCTCCTCCTCATCCTCCCTCCATCCCTGGCATCTGCTGCTCCTCATGCTGGGGATGGGATTTGGGGCGTTGGATTTGGGATGAGATTTGTGGGGTTAGATTTGGGATCAGACCCCAGCAGCAGCTCCCTTGGCGGGCAGGGTGGCGCTCCCTGGCACTGCCACCGCTCCGTGTCACCTCCGAGCTCGGGAAGGAGCATCGGGCACCTCCGGGTGCTCTGTGGGGATAGGACGAGGTCCCAGCACGGCCCCTGCAGCCACCCCCGGGCTCGGCAGCGGGCTGGTGCAGGGAGGCAGCACCATCTGCATGGAAATGGGGATATTTAAAGCCGGAGCCGGGTGGGAAGCGAAGGAATCAATTTCCCAAGTGGGAGGGCGGGCTGTTATTTTTACATCGCGCTGGATCCGCAGCTTAAATCTGGCTCTGGAAGATGATGGAGGGGAAGCGGGGCGGGTGGGGAAGGGAGAATCGTGTCCCTTCAGCAGCGCTGCCATGGCTGCCAGCCCCTCTGGGAGGTGGCAGGAGGGGACAGGGAGCTCTTTTCGCTGTCCCCATTGGGTCTCCGGCTCTTTTCGTGTCACCGCTGGGCACGGCCCGGATCCGTGGGCGTCCTCACGGAGCCGTGGCTGCTCCTCCAGCAGCGCCGCCGGCTTTGGAGGTGGGCAGGGGCTCCTTTTGTGCTCGTGGTTAATTAAGAGGATCATTCAGAGCCACTCGTAGTGTAGTGAGTGTTGTCTTCTAATAGTTGCGATTCTGTCCCTGTGCCAGCTTCCATTAGCAACAAAACCCACTTATCTTGTTCTTCCCTATCTCTTCCCTTTATATTTTTATCCTCCCCTCTCCCTGCAAGTCTCTCCCTCTCTCCCTTTCTCCTCTTTTTTCCCCAGCCCCGGCACCGCAGCAATAATTCCACCAGTCGTCATCTCGCTTGGCAAAACACGGGTGATGTGACAGCTCCGAGCTACGAAATCCCCCTCGCCGCTCGATAATTAATTAATTTGCTAATTGCGTGCTCTGCATGGCCCCGGGGCAGCTGCGAGGGCAGCGGTGCCACCCTGACCCCGCCGTGTCCCCCTGGGGTGTCCCCGTGGGAGGATATGGCTGTCATGGGAATGGGGGATTGGGGTGGAGGGATGGGGTGGGATGCAGGGAAGTGGCACCAGTGCCACCAGTGCCACCCAGTGTCACCCAAAATGGGGAACTGGGATGCAGGGAAGTGTCACCAGTGCCACCAGAGCCACCAAGAATGGAGAATTAGGATGCAGAGAAGTGCCTCCAGTGCCATCAGTGCCACCCGGAGTGGTGAACTGGGGTGGAGGGAAGTGTTCCCAGTGCCACCAGTGCCACCAGTGCCACCAGTGCCATCAAGAAAGGGGAATTGAGGTGGAGCGAAGTATTCCCAGTGCCACCAGTTCCACCAGTACCACCCAGAATGGGGGAATTAGGATGGAGGGACAAGGGTGGGATGCAGGGAAGTGACATCAGTGCCACCAGTGCCACCCAGGGTGGAGAATTGGGACAGAGGGAAGTGTCCCCAGTGCCACCCAGAATGAGGAACTGGGATGGAGGGACAGGGGTGGGATGCAAGGAAGTGGCACCAGTGTCACCAGTGCCACCAGTGCCACATGGAATGGGGAACTGGGATGGAGGAAAGTGTCAGCACCACCCAGAATGGGGGAATTGGGATGGAGGGAAAGGGATGGGATGCAGGGAAGTGGCACCAGTCCCACCAGTGCCATTAAGAATGGAGAACTGGGATGCAGGGAAGTGTCACCAGTGCCACCAGAGACACCCAGAATGGAGGAATCAGGATGGAGGGAAGGGGGTGAGATGAAGGGAAGTGTTCCCAGTACCACCAGTGCCACTAAGAATGGGGAATTGGCATGCAGGGAAGTGTCACCAGTGCCACCAGAGACACTCAGAATGGGGAACTGTGGTGGAGGGATGGCCATGGGATGCAGGGAAGTGCCTCCGGTACCACCCAGAATGGGGGAATTGGGATGGAGGGAAGGGGATGGGATGCAGGGAAGTGACACCAGTGTCCCCAGTGCCACCAGTGCCACGCAGAATGGGGAATTGGGGTGGAGATTTGCATCTAGGGAGACCCCACGAGCCGGGAAGGAAAGGAAAGGAGCTGTAAGGAAAGGGAAACTGAGGCACGGCCAGTGGAAATCGATGTCCCGGCCCCGCTGTGCCAAGTGTCACCGTCACGGCCACTCGATGGGGGTTAAGCGCCCTGTCCCCGGTGCCAGCAGCACTCCAGGGCCGCCAGCTCGGTGAATGAATAAATAACAGCGTCGCCTCCACCGCCGCGGGGCCGCAGGAGCCGTAATTGCTTTTCGGGAGCCGCAATTACCGGGCAATGTTGCGGAACGTGTCAGAGCCCGCGGGACCGGAGCGCGCTCCCGCCGGGATCTGAGCCTGGCACAGCCCTGGTGGCAGCTGTGACACCCCCGAGGGCACAGAGGGCACCGGGATCTGAGCCTGGCCCAGCCATGGTGACAGCCCAGAGGGCACCAAGGGCACGGCTGAGCTGTGGGTGCTGCTTGGTGGCATTGCCCTGCTCTGAGCTGGGCATCACAATCCTCACTCCAGGTAGATTTTCCCCCCAGAAGAAGAGGGAAGGCACCTGGGAGGAAATGGGGACTGTGCTTGTGGGCATCCCAATCCTCTCCTTGTGGGCTTTGACCTCCTGAAGATATGGGAAGGGATCTGGGAGAAGATGGGCACAGGGATTCTGAGCATCCTGATCATCCCAATCCTCTCCTTGTAGGCCTTGACCCACTGCAGATGTGGGAAGAGATTTGGGAGAAGATGGGGACCGTGATCCTGAGCATCCCAATCCTCTCCTGACCTCAGCCTGGATGGGCTTTGCCCCACTCAAAATGGGAAGGGAGATGGGGACCATGGTGTTGAGGGTTCTGAGCATCCCAATCCTCTCCTGACCCCATTCCAGATGGGCTTTGCGCCATAAGAGGAGGGAAGGGAGCTGGGAGGAGATGGGGACTCTGATCCTGAACATCCCAATCCTCTCCTTATGGGCCTTGACCCCCTTCAGGTGTGGGAAGGGATTTGGGAGAGGATGGGGACTGTGATCCTGAGCATCCCAATCCTCTCCTGACCTCACTGCAGGTGGATTTTCCCCCATTAGAGAAGGGAAGGGACCCAGGAGAAGATGGGCACCGTGATCCTGAGCACCCCAATCCCCTCCTGGTCTCACCTCAGACGGGCTTTGCCCCTCTCAGAAATGAGCAGGGAGCTGGGAGCAGATGAGGACCCTGATGTTGAGAGCTCAGATCATCCCAATCCTCTCCTGCTTTCCCAAAAACCGCTTCCTCCACGGCCCGAGTGGGATCTGGGAGAGCTCAGGCAAAAACCAGAATCCCAAAACCCAGAATCCCAAAACTCAGAATCCCATTACCGACGATAAACTCGGAGCGGAGGGGAAGTGAGTGACAAACGACAACCGGGCCGTTTTTGATGTCCTGACAAAAGCCCCGGCTGTGAGCGGGGCTGTGCATGAGCAATTCCATCCATTTTTAATGGCAGGCCCTGGGGGAAAATCCATCACAACATCGAGTTTCCCTCATGCCAGGGAGCACAAAGGGATTGGGGTAGAGCAGGCAGCGCTCCAGAGGCGCCTCTTCCCCCGTTTCCCTGAGGGGGAAGGAATTTGGGAAAGGATGGGGACTCTGATTCTGAGCACCCCAATCATCTCCTTGTGGGCTTTGACCCCCTGAAGATATGGGAAGGGGTTTGGGAGAAGATGGGGACCGTGATCCTGAGCACCCTGAGCATCCCAATCCTCTCCTTGTAGGCCTTGACCCACTGCAGATGTGGGAAGAGATTTGGGAGAAGATGGGGGCCGTGATCCTGAGCATCCCAATCCTCTCCTGACCTCAGCCTGGATGCGCTTTGCCCCACACAAAATGGGAAGGGAGGAGATGGGGACCATGGTGTTGAAGGTTCTGAGCATCCCAATCCTCTCCTGACCCCATTCCAGATGGGCTTTGCCCCATAAGAGGAGGGAAGGGAGCTGGGAGGAGATGGGGACTCTGATCCTGCGCATCCCAATCTTCTGCTTGTGGGATTTGACCTCCTGAGGATGTGGGAAGGGATCTGGGAGAAGATGGGCACCGTGATCCTGAGCATCCTGAGCACCCCAATCCTCTCCTGACCTCGCTCCTGGTGGATTTTCCCTCTCCCAAATCCCTTCCCACATCTTCAGGGGGTCAAAGCCCACAAGGAGAAGATTGGGATGCCCAGGAGCAGAATCCCCATTTCCTCCCAGGTCCCTTCCCTCTTCTTCTGGGGGGAAAATCTGCCAGGAGTGAGGAGGGGTTTTTTTTTGGGTAAAAATGGCCCTATTTTTATTCCTGATCACCCTAGTTTTTGGAAGCATCCAGTGCGACTCTCCTCAAGATTCCAAAAGAATCCAGCCCAGCCGGGGAGAGGGAGAGTGACAGATCCTGCAGGGAATGTTGGTTTTTTTTTTTTTTTTGAGGGGGAAAATATTCCTCAAATATTTTTAAAATTTTTAATATTTTTAATTTTTAAATTTTTTATATTTTAATATTTTTATATTTTAATATTTTAATAGTTTTAATATTTTCCATTATTTTAATTGTAATTAAAATATTGAAATAAATAATTAAATTAAAATAATATAAATATTCTACTATTTTGAATATTTTTCAATATTTTTATTTTTAATATTTATTATTTATTTTTAATGTTAATAGTATTAATTATTTAATGTATTATTATTATTATTATTATTATTATTATTATTATTATTATTATTATTATTATATTAATATTATTTTTATTTATTTTTAATGAAAATAGTGAAATAAACAATAAAACTAAAATAATAATTTTATTTTGGGATGGAGCTGTGTCCCAGGGGCTCTGGGGAGCAGCTCCAACCTGTTCCAGGGACACGGAACACCTCATTTACCGGGATATTTCTTCTGCTGGAACGGGAGGAAGCAGCTGCTATCTGTACAAACAAAATTAGGCCAAAGGAGATGCAGGGGGAGATGGAGAGGAGACAGATGAATAAACACAATCTACATAGGAACTGATAAAAATTCAATTTCTGCTCACACACGTCCCGGTCTCACTCACACCCTTCCTCTCCTCCTCTCCACGCGCTCCCCGGCGTTGTCTGCATCCATCTGGGATGTGGGAGGCAAACACAATGATCCTCTTCTGGCTTCAGCGTGCTGGAAAATTTTTTCCCTTTAATTATGGTGCTTCAATTCCCCATCCAGCTCCAGCTTTTATCCCGCTTTATTTGCCCTGCTGAGCAGGGACAGCCTGGGAGAGGGGATGGACCTGGGATGGGGGGTCCTGTGGGGGTGACCCCATTCCCACTGGGATCCCAGTATGGGGGTAGCCCTGGTGCTGTGGGGGTGACCCCATTCCCATTGGGATCCCAGGATGGGTATTGGGATTGGGGATGAGAGAATTGGAAGAAATTGGAGATTACTGGGAGTTTTCTCGCTGTGGATTCCTGGAGCTGCAGGAGCACAAAGGTGAGGTCAGGAGAGGATTGGGATGCTCAGGATGCTCAGGATCACGGTCCCCATCTTCTCCCAGATCCCTTTCCACATCTCCCAGATCCCAGGATGGGGATAGTTCTGGTCCTGTGAGTGTGACCCCATTCCCACTGGGATCCCAGTATGGATCCTGTGGATCCCAGTATGTATCCCAGCCCTGGTGCTGTGGGGGTGACCCCATTCCCACTGGGATCCCAGTATGGGGGTAGCCCTGGTGCTGTGGGGGTGACCCCATTCCCATTGGGATCCCAGGATGGGGATCTGGGACTGGGGATGGGAGGGTTGAAAGGAATTGGGGTTTCCTGGGAGTTTTCTCGCTGTGGATTCCTGGAGCTGCAGGAGCACAAAGGTGAGGTCAGGAGAGGATTGGGATGCTCAGGGTGCTCAGGATCACGGTCCCCATCTTCTCCCAGATCCCTTTCCACATCTTCAGGGGGTCAAAGCCCACAAGGAGAAGATTGGGATGCTCAGGAGCAGAATCCCCATTTCCTCCCAGCTCCCTTCCCTCTTCTTCGGGGGGGGGGGGGGGGAAACCCACCAGGAGTGAGGTCAGGAGAGGATGGGTTTTTAGGACATTTTGATGTGGTTTGTACAAAAAACAACACTTCCAAAACCTTCATGGGGTCAGTTGTGCCCCATGGCTTGTATGGAAGGTGGGATGGTGTGCTCAGAGAAGGAATGATGTTCTTTTGGCCAGGCTGATGGTTGGTGGCACCTTTTGGCCAGGCTGGTGGTGGTGACACCTCTGCCCATC
Organism: Melozone crissalis; assembly: GCF_028551555.1. Classification (NCBI taxonomy): domain Eukaryota; kingdom Metazoa; phylum Chordata; class Aves; order Passeriformes; family Passerellidae; genus Melozone; species Melozone crissalis. Next base: position 11,145,731 of record NW_026535888.1, on the reverse strand, counting down.
CCAAACCCAGGGCTGGAAGAGCAGGAGGCTCTTCCAAAAGGGTTTGGAGCTGTCCCAGGGCTGTGCAGGGCTGACCCTTCTCCCTTTTCTCCTCACCCCTCTCCCACCTTCCTCTCTTCCCTTTTCCCACCATCCTGGCACCCCAAGGTGTTGCAGAGCCGCTCCTGGCACCGGGCATGTGCCCACGGGGGTGTCCTGTGCCAGCTGGCGACAATGGGCAGCGCAGTGCCTGTGCCCAGGGAGCAGTGCTGGCTCTGTCCTCAGGGGATGATCGATGGCAACAAAGAGGAGGCACTTCCCGATCTGTTCCAGGACAATGGAGCGTGAAAAGGGCCCTGCCCGAGGGTCCAGCCCAGCCCCAGCCCCCTCCTGCCTCTCTCCCACCCCAGGAAGGGCGGGACAGGCTCTGAGAGGCACCGGAGCATCCTCAGGGATGCATTGGCCGCAGGGATCCCTGCTCAGGGGACACCCGGGAGTGGGGACGCTGCTCCAATCCCTTCCCGGGGGGTTTGGGAGGCTCCAGAGAGAGCTGGGAGAGGACACAGAGGGAGCAGGGCACCCACATCCCTCCCTGTGCACACCCATGGCCCCTCCCTGCACACCCACATTTCCTTTGCACACCAGAGCATCCTCAGGGATGCAGGACCTGCATCGTCCCCAACGATTCCTGCTCAGGGGACACACAGGAGTGGGGACTCTGCTCCAATCCCTTCTTGAGGGGTTCAGGAGGCTCCAAGGAGAGCTGGGAGAGGAGACAGAGGGTGCAGGGCACCCACATCCCCCCCTGCTCGCCCACATTTCCTTTGCACACCGGAGCATCCTCAGGGATGCAGGACCTGCATCGTCCCCAAGGATTCCTGCTCAAGGGACACCCAGGAGTGGGGACTCTGCTGCAGTCACTTTCTGGGGCGGTTGGGAGGATCCAGAGAGAGCTGGGAGGGGGTGCAGGGCACCCACATCCCCCCCTGCACACCCACATTTCCTTTGCACACCCACATTTCCCCTTCACACCCCCGTGCGCGGGGGCTGAGCCGAGCTGCAGCCCCGTTTCCCTAGGAAACCGAGCAGAGCCCAAAATCCCTCAGGGAAGCGCTGGAGGGGCTCCAGGAGGAGGCTGGGAGAGCTCTGCCCCTCGCTGTCCCAGCGCTGCTGCGGGGACACCGCGACAGTGACAGCGCGGTGGCACTCGGGGGGGGGGTGTGGGAATCCTGTGGTGCCACTCGGGGATGTGCCAGTGGCACATTGTGGGAGTTGGAAAGGGGCATTTGGGTGGTTGGAAAGGGGCATTAGGGGCCGTCCCCACCCTCGATCACCCAGAGGATCCCCTCCTGAGGCACAAGGATTTTGGGGGCTGTCCCTGTGACCCCCAAGCCTGAATTCCTGCTCCCATTTTCCTGGGAATGCCCTTGGATGAGAAGGAGGACGGAGAGCCTTGTTCTGGGATTGAACCCTGGGAAACAGAGAGGGAAGAGCCTCTCGAGGGTGGCAGGGTCACACCTTCACCCTCTGTGCTGCCTCCTCCTCTTCCTCCTCCTCCTCCCTCCTCCTCCTCCTCCCCGGGCCATTCGCACGCTGCCAAGCGAGGATGCATTTACCGGGGCTTGCACGCTCCGAAAGTTGCTCCTCTCCCCCTCCAGGCAATTAAAGGCAAGCTATTTCTCCTCAATCAGGGCGTATTTGAATATGGAAATGATTTTTAATTACTCAGAGTCAATATCATTTTATCACCCAAATGTGTTTGAACGAGGCCCGCCCGTATTTGCAGGGTGTCTAATAAGCGGAATGCAAATTCCCCTTTGCTCCTCGTGTTCTCTCTGAGCCTCACCGAGGTGCCGCCCTTTGGAAATTCATCCCCAGGCTCCTGACGGGCCAGGCAATCCCGGTTAACCCCTGCCCCGATGGGAAAATCCAAGGGAAGGGACACGGGGACATCAAATCGTGGCCATCGCCCCGAACATGGCCGGGGTCAGCTCCGTGCGGAGCCGGTGACAGCTCGGCAGCCTCAGATCCCCGGCCATTGTCTGCTGATTAATTTGCTAATTATGTTCTGCTTTAATCCCAGGGCCTGGCGGCGGTGTGGAAATGTCAGGCACTTGTTTGTGCCCCGGGTTGCTGGCGGAGTGACAAAGGCGGCGTGCCGCAGGTGTCGCCGCGCGTCACCTGGCTCCGAGCGCTGCCTCTGCCATCTCCCGCTGCTCCTCTGCCTCAGTTTCCTCCACAGGAACTGGGAATACCTGGGTCCATCCCCCTGGAGTAAGGAGTGCTGGCACCACAGCCTCAGTGCCAGCTGTCACCAGCACTGTCACCGGTGCTGGGCACATCCCTGTCCCCACTGCCATGGCTTTGTGCAGGATTGTCACCGCTCAAAGCTGGCCCTGAATGTCCTCCCTGGTGCCATGGGCGGTTTGGGGCTATTCCAGATCCACATCCAAAGGGGATTTGGCCTGCCTGTTGTCCCTGTGCCACTGTGGGGTTGTCACCAGCACTGTGGGCCTGTCACCAGTGCTGTCCCTGTCCCCATTGCCATGGCTTTGTGCAGGATTGGCCCTGCTCAAAGCTGGCCCTGAATGTTCCCTCTGGGGCTATTCCAGACCCACACCCAAAGGGGATTTGGCCTGGCTGCTGTCTCTGTGGGGTTGTCACAAAGGTGACCAGGACACCTTCCCTTGCCTCCCAGTGTCCCCATTTAGGTTCTACCCATCTCCAGCCCCCTCGGGAGATGCCACCTCCTCGCTAACAAGGTGACAAAGGACATGGCTGAGCGCCTTCCCAACATCCAACCTCTGGGTTTCTCCCTGCTGTGCAAAAACCCATCAGGTGTCGGGGGTTGAGCTCCTTGCTGGCAGGCTGAGCAGCCGCTGCAGCCGGGCTTTCTGCAGCCCTCATGTTTATTAATCGCCATGAATATTTATGCAAAGTTCCTCCAGCTTCTGCTGCTCGAATGCAGGCGTGATCGGGCTGGGCAGTGAGATGGCTCCGCTGCAAAAGGGGCTGAGGGTGGCATTGCTCCTTGCCAGGCTGCTCTGGACCAGGAAGCAGCTGGAGGTGAAAATCCCACTGGTGTTGTGCTCATCTCTCAGTCCTACAGGCCCAGCAGGGAGGTCAGCGCCTTATCCGGCAGAAATTCCTCCAATTTTCCCCCAAAATTCTCCCCAACGTGCCCAGCCTGGCACCTCAGGCTTTCCTGGTGCCCATCTGTGCCACGGCATCACCTGGCACAGATGGGCAAGGACCAGCCCTGATCCATCCCTGACTACAAAAAGAGCCTGGAATACCAAGATGGGGATGCTGAGCTGAAATCCATCAAACTGGGCACAACAACTCATCCAGAGGCCCAGGAGCCACTTGGGAAAGGATTTTTGGCTGTGCCCACAGTCTGGAACAGCCACAAAGTGAAATTTACTCCGCGGCTTGTCCTTTGTTTCCCATCACCTCGCTCGTATTTCCTGGGCTTTTCTCCCTCGACACCAGCTGGAGAAAACTCCTCGTGAAGGTCCCTGGGCAGGGCAGGTCCCTCCATCGCCGTCAGGGCTCCCATCAGAGCAGATTAAATTATCCTGCAGCCCCAAACTCGCCTGTTTACGGCTGGTTTTGTTTTCCCGCTGGAGCAATTCGCCCGCCGAGTTTACGGGAAGCGATTCCGACAAGCGCCTGTCGTTACCGGCTGCTCGGGGGCCGCATCCCCTCCCTCCTCACCCCCGTTTTGGAGACGAGGTGTTCCTGATGAACCTTTCTGAACATCCACAAGCTCAGGGGAGACAATCCCTGGGGATGGAGCCCGGAGAGAGCGGGATGAGCATCCCCAGGAGCGCTCAACTCTTCCCCGAATCCTCACCGGGCACAGAGCAGCTGCCACCTCGGTGGCTCTGCCTGGCCCTGATTTCTGTGCCAAATGAAGGGGAAACGAGAGCTCTGCGCTGGAAGCAGCAGCAGCTCCGGGTGCCTGGGGAGGCCCTGCCCTGCTCGGCTGTCCCGGTGTGCCCGGTCCCCGCTAATGACAGCGGTGGCACCGGGGCACCTCGTGTCACAGCCTGGCGGGGTTGTTGTGGCCTTAATGGACGGCTGTGATTGCCAGCCAGCCGGAAAGGCCCGGTGTCACCACCTCAGTGCTGCTCTAATTGCACCCTGCGAGGAGCTCTGCTCAGCCCAGCCCCTCAATCCCAATCCTTCAGGCCCCAGTCGCTGTTTTCCCACATCCCAGCAGCTCAGTGATGAGGAGGAGGATGAAGGCTCGCACCCCTCACCCTGGGGGTGCTTTTCCAAGCTGTTCCTGGGGGCTGGGAGGGATGAGCACCACCCTGATGGGGATTTGGTGGCAGCGGCGGTGCCGGGGGAGGTTTGCAGGGATGCAGCAGCAGCAGCAGCACAAGCAGCTCCCGAGAGCAGCACCCAGTTGTCCTGGTAACAGTGGGTGCCTCCCGCTCCCACAGCTCGGCCCCCCCAGAGATGGAGCCCCCCAAGCTCCTCTTTGCCCTGCTGGGGCTGAGAGGGCTTGGCAGGGAGGGGATGGGAGGATGGGAGTGATGCCCGGGCTGGACAGGGGATGGTGGCCTTGTGGGACAGGGTGACAACAGCCAGGATGTGCCACAGCTTTGGGGGAGTCCCCATGGGCATCGCATCCATCCTGCACCACAACCTGCGTTGCACCCACTGTTGCATCCATTATTGCATCCTGCATCCCGTATTGCATCCTGTGGTGCATTCTGCAGCGCATTCCATGCTGCATCCTGCACCCCATATCAATCTCACATTGCATCCTGCATCCCACAGCAATCCCACATTAAATCCTGCATCCTCATCAATCCCACAGCAATCCCACATTGCATCCTGCATCCTCATCAATCCCACACCAATCCCACATTGCATCCTTCATCCCACACCAATCCCACACAAATCCCACATTGCATCCTTCATCCCACACTAATCCCACCTTGCATCCTGCATTCCCCATCAATCCCACATTAAATACTGCATTCCCCGTCAATCCCACATTGCATCCTTCATCCCACACCAATCCCACACTCATCCCACAATGCATCCTGCATTGCATCCCACACAAATCCCACATTGCATCCTGCATTCCCCATCAATCCCACATTAAATCCTGCATCCCACACTGCATTTCATGTTGCATCCTGCAGTGCATTCCATGTTGCATCCTGCATTCCCCATCAATCCCACATTAAATCCTGCATCCCCCATCAATCCCACCTTGCATCCTGCACCCCACACCAATCCCACACCGTGTTCTGCACTCCTCACAGGGCAGTGGCAGCCAGTCCAGGAGACCCCTTTGGACATCCCCAATTCCCTCAGCCATGCTGGGCTGCTTGGCTGAGGCAGCAAACACCTCATGGGAAGCTGGGAATGGCCCGGGGAGCTGTGGGTTTTGGGGTTGTTCATCCACAGAGCTGTGCTGAGCTGTATTTACAGATCCAGGGCTGGGAATATCCTGCAGCTCCAGCAAAGCTAATGCTGCTTTTCTCCTCGGGATAAAGACCAGCCTGAAAAGCTGGTTTGCTTTCCCCCAGCCTTGACCTGCAGGGCACGAGTGTCTTTCTGGGGACGTTGGGTCAGGCACCCAGGGACTGCAGGGAAGCGCTGGGAATAGGGAAAGCCAGGAAGGGAAGGAGCTGAGCTGTGTGGAGCTCTGGGGTGGATGAGATCCTGCACTTCCAGCAGCATTGGGCTGGATTAGAGCTGGTGCTGAGCAGTTGTCCTAGAGCTGCATCCTGGCCTGTCCATCCATGGTGTCCAGCCTGGATAGAGGGGACAGGGGACAGCTGTGAGCTGAGACAGCTGAGAGCAGCACTGGCACAGAAATGCCAGGAAGGGAAGGAGCTGAGCTGCGTGAAGCTCTAGGGTGGATCCTGCACTTCCAACAGCACTGAGCTGGATCAGAGCTGGTGCTGATCCCCAGGGTGCTGCATGATTGTCCTAGAGCTGCATCCTGAACTTTCTACCCATGGTGTCCAGCGTGGATGGAGGGGGGACAGGGGACAGCTGTGAGCTGAGACAGCTGAGAGCAGCGCTGGGCTGAGAGCAGCGCTGGCAGCAGCAGCGCCGGGCAGGATGTGTCCGGCAGAGGTGGACAGGCAGCAGAGGGAATGTGCTGCATTTCCAGCTGCGCTGCTCCCGCAGCAGCGTGGCAGCCAGGCCCTGCTGCGTCCTGCTGAGCTCCTCCTGCACGTCCAGGGCTCCGGGGCCCTGACACCCCATTCTCTGCCAGCCAGAGCAGGATCCCAGCTGCAGTGGAGTGGCTCAGTCGCCCATGGATCACCAAATCCTCAAGTTTATCCTGCCTGTGCTTCCTCTCTGGGTGTGAAACCGCAGCTCTGCAGCCCCCCGAGGTCCTGGGGGTCCGGCAGGCTGCGTGTCACCCCCACACGAGCCACATTTGTGGTTGTGACAGCGCCGTTTGTCAGCATCCCTGTGCTCCACACACTCCTGCAGAACTCGCCGAGGCCTGCACAAGTGTGGGGACACACATGGGACACACACACACACACACACACACACACTCACACAGAGCCCTGTGTGCTTTGCACACGCGTGTGCAAGGCAGAGCGTTCACACCCCCCCAGCTGTGCACACTCAGCCACAACCCCCCCGTGCCCGTGTGCCACTCCACGCGTGTGACACGGCTGGGGTGGGGGGCTTGGGGACACGCCACCCGCTCCCCACCCCGTGTGCGTGTGCACCGCTCACCCCCGCCCCCCCAGCGCTGCACCAGCAACAGCGGCAGAACCCGGGGGTCACCTCCCCCTGCACACGCACGGCGGGGGCGGCGGAGCGGGGACGGTGAGGGAGCAGAGGGGGTCCCCGCCGTGCCCGCTGCTGTCACACACCCGGTGCCAGCTGCTGTCACACCCGGTGCCCGCTGCTGTCACACACACAGTGCCCGGTGCTGTCACAGGCCGTGCCCGCTGCTGGCACACACCCGGTGCCCGGTGTGTCACACACACGGTGCTGTCACACACCCGGTGCCCGGTGTGTCACACACCGCCCCGCTCCCGGCGCATGCAGCAAGTGCCCGAGCGGCGCGCGCCGCCGCCGCCCCCGCGCCCCCCGCTCCCCCAGCCCCCCCCTCTCCCTTCCCCTCCCCACCGCATCCGCCGCCGCCGCCGCCGCCGCCACCGGGGCCCGGCGCGCTGCGCGCCCGCTCCCGGCCCCGCTCCCGGCCCCGCGCGCTGCCGCCGCCGCCGCCGCCGCGCTCCCCCGGGCGCGCCCGGGCACCGGCTGCCACCGCCACCGCCACCGCCGCTCGGGGATGGCCAGCCCGCTGCTCGCCGCGCCGCGCCGGGGCTACACGCGCTGCTAACGGAGCGCAGGTAAGGCGGCCACAATCTGATATCTCCCCCCTCTCCGGTGCACCGGCACCCCCCCGTTATCGGTGAACCCCCCCCCGCTCCTCCATCTCTTCCCCGGTGCGGCGGCTCCGCTCCCCCCCGGCGCGGCGCAGCGGGGGCGGCAGCTCGCCGGCGATGCGGGCTGCGGCGGCCGGTGCTGCCGCTTGGCAGAGCCCCGGTTGCACCGGGGGGACCCCCGCGGCTCCCACCCCAACTTTGCTGCCCCGGCGGCCGCGGGGCTGCGGGAACGGGAGTTGCGGCCGCGCGGGTGCCCCGTGCCCGGTGCTCGGCGCGGGCAGCGGCGTCCCCGAGGCGGCCCCGGCCCTGCCGGGAAGTTGCGCGGGGATGCGGCGGCGCGGAGGGCTCGGCAGCGGGGCTGGCGGAGAGTTGCGGCGTGCCCGGGGCTGCCGCTCCTTCCCCCGGTACTGCCGGTCCTTCCCCGGGGCTGCCGCTCCCCCGGTTCTCCCGGGCTGCCGGTGCTTCCCCCGGGGCTGCCGCTCCTTCCCTCGGTACTGCCGCTCCCCCGTTCTCCCGGGGCTCCCGATCTCCTCCTCCCGCTCTGCCGCTCCCCCCTCCCCGCTGGTTGCCGCTTCTCCGGTTCTCCCCTCGGCTTTGCCTTTTCCCCGGTGCCCCTCAGGACCCCCGTGCCCCCCTCGAGGCGCCGTTCCCTCCCTCCCGTTAAACCGTGCCCGGCTCCGGCCGCCCCACGGCGGAGGGGCTGCACGCGTGTCCGCGGGCACATGTGTGTTCGCTGGCACACGTGTGGCACGGCGGCGCGTGTCGCACAGCAAGGCCACGCGTGGGTGCGGGGCTCCCTGCTGGCATTCCCGCTGCGGGCACACGCGTGGATTGTGCCAGCCTGGCCAGCGTGGGTGCCCGGCGGCGTTTGTCACCCCTCGGTCAGGGCCCCGGGGGCTGCGTGGGTGAAGCCTCGGTCGTGGGTGGGTTCGTGGGTGGGTGGGTTCGTGGGTGGGTTCTCAGCCCTCCCCTGCGCGCCGGGGCTTTGTTCGGTGCCAGCGTGGGGTGCCACGGGGCCCGTGGGTGTGCGGGAGGGCACACGTGGGCACCGCGGGCACGTGCGGCGCGCAGGTGGCAGCTTGGGGGGACCCGCAGCTCTTTCCGGGGGGACCTGCGAGCCCTGGCAGCGGTGGCACGGAGCGGTGCCAGGTGCGCCTCCCGCGCGTGTCACTTGTTGAGGACGGGGGCGGTTTTTGCGCAGCCGGCGCTGGGGGGGCACTGGCGGCAGCGCGGCGTGTGAACAACCCTTCCCTTTTCTAGGTCATGGCACCGCTGGCTGTGCCGGCCGCCGCCTGGCAGCCGGGGCCGCCGGTGGCGCGGGGAGGTGGCCCCGGGGTGGCCGGGCCGGGGGTTCAGTGCGGGGCGCACGTGGAGCGGGTGGCACGGGGCTGGCTCTGAGCTGTGCCACCGGCGTTGTCCCCAGGGCTTGGGGACAGCGTTGTCCCTGCTTTGAAGGCCGTGCTGAGCTGAGGGGGGTCGTGGGGAGGCTCCGTGGGCTCGCATGGGGAGGAGCGGGGTGGCGCAGCTGTTGTCACTGTCACCGTCACTGTCACCTGGCAGGGAGGGTCCACTCCCTGCTCCCAGCAGGGCTCCTTGGTGATGGCACGGTGGCACTGGATGTGGGGCTGGCCGTGTGGCAGTGCCAGCCCTGCTGTGCCAGAGCACGGAGCCTGGCAGCCGCTCCTCTGCCAGGCCTGTCAAGCCTTGTCACCGGCCCCAGCTCTGATCCAAGGAGCCATGATCCTACAAATTCGGGCTGTGCTGGAGAGAAAGCGGGCACGGAGCGGGCACAGCGGGATCTCACCATCCAGCTGGGAGCCGAGTGGCAGAGGGGCTCCAGAGCCGTCTGGGACACGCTGCCAGCTCTTCCCAGCTCCTTCTGCTTCTTCTCAACACCTCCAAGGACCTTTGGCCGTGGAATTTTCAGCCTGGAGTTGCTCCCTGCCATGCTGGAGATGGCACTGGGGATGCTCGGCTCTCCCCGCTGGTGCAGAGCTCTGCCCTGGCACCCATCTCACCGCTGCGGGATCAGATGGGATTTCCACCAGCCAGCGTGTCCCCATTGTTGCCACATCCCCTCATCCCAAGGGGATTTTCAGATGGGATGGGAGCTGCAGGATGGATTCCCCATTCCCTGGAGGAAGATGATGCTCCAGCCCTGCGCTGCTGTGGTGCCTCCACATGGATGCTTCTCCATGGGATTGAGGAACTTGGATTGAGGCCCTGCAAACTCATTTCCTACCACGGGTCCATCCTCTAATGGGGACAAGGCTGGCTTGGGGCCACCTGGCTCAGTTGCTAAATGTCAGAAGCTCTTCAGCTCCTCGCTGCTCACGAGGGCCACCGTGTCCCCCCTGTGCTGCTCCTGTCTGTTCCTTCTTGATGTCCTCCAAGAGCAGGATGGAGCCAGGCCCCTTCTCTCCCTGGAGCACCTCAGAAGATCATGGTGGGGCTGGATCTGGATGAGATAATGGGTACAAAAAAAATCCCTTTTTGGGGTGAGAACAGAACCCCTCTTTGGAGCCTTCCTGGGTCTCCCAGCCTTCCAGAATGGAGCTGATGGAAAAGAGCGACTCACATCCCAAAGATGTGGAAGAAACTCCTTGGAAGAGGCTGTGGGAGCACCGTGGCTGCTGCAGCCCCTGAAGCTGAGGGGGTTTTGCCTCCAGGGAACCCTCCCAGCTGTGCACGTCCAAGGGGGAGGCAGCACCCACCATTCCCTGGCACAGCAAATCCCCAATCCCGGCGGAGATTTCTCTGTGCTGTCTCCCGGCCTTGCTTTTTGGAGTGGAGTTTCACCAACAGCAGTTAAGGAAAATAAATAAAGAGGCCTGTGCCTGCCAGTGCTCGCGAGGCCGCGCCAGGGATTGGCAGAGCGGCACCATTAATTACAGCCCGGCACCGCTGCCAGCCTGCCGGCTCCAGGAGGGGCCGTGGCATCACGCCGGGGAGCCAGAGGGACAAGGGAGATGTGGAATTGTGGAAGGGAGGGGAAACGTGCTCCTGGATGCTGAGGGAATTGTGCCAGGGTGGGTGGAAGCAGCTGGGAGAGCGCTGTGCCTGCTGTGTGTGCACATGCTTGCACACGCGTGTGCTGAGCAGCGATACGTGTTTTCGGGGGGATTGCAGAGGGGTTTTACCCAGGAGTGGTGCTGATGTGTTGGTGGAAGGGCTGGGAACGCTCAGGAGGTGCTTTGGGGCAGCTTTGGATTCCCTGGATGCCTTTGAATCCCGGGGGTTGGAGGGCAGTGGGAATTTGTGGCGCTGCCTTTGTCACTGTCACCTCTGGGAGGGCACAGATGGCATCCCATGGGATGGACCCCACTGCCAGAGCGGGTGGAAGCAGCTGGGAGATCGCTGTGCCCGCTGGGTGTCTGTGTGTGCACACGCGTGTGCAAGCGTGTGCCGAGCAGGGATCCGTTTTTTTGGGGGGATTGCAGAAGATTTTTTCCCATAAGTGGTGCTGATGTGTTGGTGGAGGGGCTGGGAAGGCTCAGGACACCCCATGGAGGAGCTTTGGGGCAGCTTTGGAGTTCTCAAATGCCTTTGAATGGACAGGGAAGATCCCAAGGTTTGGAGGGTGGTGGGAATTGCTCGTTGTGGCGCTGTCTTTGTCACTGTCGCCTCTGGGTGGGCAGGGATGGCATCCCATGGGATGGAGCCCCATGGCTTTGCCGTTCCTGTTCCTTTTGGCAAGGAAATGAGGCTGTTCCATGCCGGATCAACCACCCAGGATGCCCCAGCCCTTCCTCACTTTTTATTCCTTTATCCTAAGCCATGCTCATGTCAGGAATTTTCCTGGATCGGATATTTCCCCCCCCCCCCATGGATTTTGTATTTTTTACAGCCAAAATCCAGGCAAAACATCCTCGGGGAAACAACCTGTTTGTGCACGGGGAGCAGTGCCGTGCCGTGGCCGGGTAAAGCCGTGCCACGCTCTGATCCTGCTTTTCCAGCAGCGAAATTCCAGCAGGGATGCGAGGCAGGGATGGAGAGAGAGCGGCGAGCCCGAGCTGTCGCTTCCGCCCGCCCGGCCGCTTTGCCAGAGCTCTGTGATGGCTCTTTAAAAGCTTTAATTAAAGCTCTAAACCCACCCCCTTCCCTGCGCCCGGGCGGCAACAAAGGCAGATGGAAGGGGCTGCAGCGTGCCAGGCTGTGCCCGCCGCGCTCCGGGTGGCACGGCTGTGCCCGCCGTGCTCCGGGTGGCATCGCTGTGCCCGCCGTGCTCCGGGTGGCATCGCTGCCCCCAGGGAGCACCGGCGGGGCGCCGGGGGGGTCCCTGGGTGGTTCAGGGGGTTCATCCCGCATGGACCGAGGAGATTTGGGGGGCAGCGGGGGTGATGCCGGCGCGGCCGTGCCCTGGCACCGCGGCCGGGCCGGGCTGCCCCGAGCCGGGCAGCGCAGACGGTGACGCCGCAGGGCTCCGTGTCCCCGCCGCGCTGATGGCTGGGGGTGATGGTGACCCCTGGGCAGCTCCAGCCGGGTGACTCGGTGGCACAGATGTTAAAAATCTCCTCGGCCCCTTCGCAGATCGGTGAAATATTTTCACTGCAGCAGCTGCAGGGAGCGGGGCTGGTGCCGAGCGAGCTCCGGTGCAGCCCCGGCCGTGGCTCCGCTCGGGCAGCCGCAACCAGGAGGAGGTTTTGGGGCTGGGACGAAGCTCCGCATATCCCAGAACAGCTGGATCATGCGTGCCTGGAGAGGTGAGGAGCGGGCTGTGCGCATCCCCGAGGATGGATGGATGGATGGATGGATGGATGGATGGATGGATGGATGGATGGAGGGAGGGATGGTGCTGCCGGAGCGTCCTCCCTGCTCGCTGCTGCTGCTGGGCGAGGGAAGCAAGCACCATCTTGTGTCCCTGCCAGGCTGCGGGAGCCCCGGGAGCTCGCTGCAGAGCGGCAGCGTGTCCCTGCCTGACCTCCTCCTCCTCTCCCTCCTCCTCCTCCTCTCCCTCCTCCTCCTCCTCCTCTCCCGGCTCTCCGAGGGGGCTGCGACTCTCGGGGGGGACCCCAGGTTCTCCAGCAGCACCGGTGGGGGATGCCCCGCTCCGGCTGCACTTGGAATTCGCCGCTTTTGGGTCTCTCCTGTTGCATTTCTCTGGCTGGAGACCGGATGAACCGGAGGGTTTTAATCCGGGAAAATGGAGTTTTCTTTCAGCCCTGCTTGCATCGGGGAGATCCAGCCGGCTCTGCTCCATCCCAGCCCCTCTCCCCGTGCCGTGGAGGGGGGAACGCCAGCGCCGAGCCCTCCCCTCCGTGCTGCCGGAGCCAGCGCCAGCCTGTTGCATGAGAATCGGGATATTTTTAGCTCTTTAATGTCCCCGGAGTGGCTCCAGCTGCAGGCTCGGCCAAGTGTCCCTCCCGATGAGCCGGGGATGCCCCAGCACCAGCACCTCGGGCAGGGATGGCTCGGGAGCAGGATTTGGTGTTTAAGGGCGATTTGGGAGCAGGATCTGGTGTTTGAGGGTGGTTTGGGAGCAGGATTTGCTGTTTGAAGGTGTTTAAGGAGCAGAATTTGGTGTTTGAGGGCAGTTTGGGAGCAGGATTTGGTGTTTGAGGATGTTTGGGGAGCAGAATTTGGTGTTTGAGGGCAGTTTTGGGAGGAGGATTTGGTGTTTGAGGGCGGTTTTAGAGCAGGATTTGGTGTTTGAGGGTGTTTAGGGAGCAGATTGGTGTTTGAGGGCATTTTGGAGCAGGATTTGGTGTTTGAGGGTGGTTTTGGAGCAGGATTTGCTGTTTAAGGGAGCAGGATTTGGTGTTCGAGGGCAGTTTTGGAGCAGGATTTGCTGTTTGAGTATATTTTGGAACAGGATTTGGTGTTTGAGAGTGGTTTTGGAGCAGCATTTGCTGTTTGAGAGCAGGATTTGGTGTTTGAGGGCAGTTTTGAAGCAGGATTGGTGTTTGAGGGTGGTTTTGGAGCAGAATTCGCTGTTTCAGGGTGAGCAAGAGCATCCCTCGTGCCGTGCCAAGCGCTCGGCATCCCCAGCACACGGCTGGGCGGAGACCTCAGCGATTTTGGAATCAACCTCAGCCATGGCATCTGGCCCTGTGGCCACCTCCCGGATGTCCCCTGATGTCCCCAGGGCTGTCCCTTTGCCCCGGGCACGGGCTGAGTGATGCTGCCACGTGCGCGGCGGCCTCGGCCTCTGTAGAGCCGCGCTCCGGGCTCGCTTAATAAGGCCGCGGCGTGCATTATTTTATTAATGAGGTATTAAAAAGCTGTTCATGGCCATGCTCTGCGCTCCCAGAGAGGCATCCAAGAAATCTGCGCTGAGCAGTGACTGCTCACCCAGTGCTTGGTTCTTAGGATAGCTATGGGGACACCACGCTGCTGCGGCGTCACCGTGCACCCCCAGAACGTCACCCCGCGCTGCCAGCCTGTCCCCACCCTGCTCCAGGGCACCAGGATGAACTCCAAGGGTTTTTCTAGCTCTGTCTGAAGTTGTTTGGTGGCTCCATGTCCAGGCTGTGCTTGGCCAGGGGTGGGCCAAGGGTGGGGGTGTCATTGCAGTGGGGACCTGTGGGGCTGGCACGCTGCTGTGGTGGTTTTGGGGTGAATTGCTCGCTCTGTGCTGCACTGTCCCCAACCTGGGCACTCATTGGCACTGCAAGGAGTCCCCTGTAACGCTGCAAGGTGTCAGATGGGGACAAGGACCATGTGGGGACAGGGACCAGATGGGGACATGGACCAGGAGGGGACATGGGGTGACTGGTATGCTCCTCGCACACAGCATCCCAGTTACCCCATGTCACCTCCCGGTTCATGTCCCCACTTGTCCCCAGGCTCAGGGCAGGGTGCTGACCCCCAGCCCAGCTCCCCAGCGCCCAAACCTCCAGGTAAGCCTCTGTCCATATGTCCATCTGTCTGTCCGCAGGGCAAATGCCATAGGATGACCGCTGCTGGTCCCCTCTTACTGGCTGTGATTTCGTCTGTCCTGTGGCTCACGCGGGGCTTCGACCCGGCTCCCAGCGCCTGCTCCGCCCTGGCCTCCGGCGTCCTCTACGGCTCCTTCTCCCTCAAGGACCTGTTCCCCACCATCTCCTCGGGCTGCTCCTGGACCCTGGAGAACCCCGACCCCACCAAGTACTCGCTCTACCTCCGCTTCAACCGGGAGGAGCAGGTGTGCACCCACTTCTCGCCCATGGTGCTGCCGCTCGACCACTACCTGGCCAACTACACCTGCGACCCCCGGGGCGAGGCCAGCCCTGCGCCCACCTCCCAGCACCCAGAGCAGCAGCAGGAGGAGGAGGAGGACGAGGAAGCCGAGCTGGAGCTGTGTGAGGGCACAGGACCCTTCACCTTCCTGCACTTTGACAAGAACTTCGTGCAGCTGTGCCTGGCGGCCGAGCCCGAGGCGGCCCCGCGGCTGCTGGAGCCGCAGGCGCTGGAGTTCCGCTTCGTGGAGGTGCTGCTCATCAACAACAACAACTCCAGCCAGTTCACCTGCAGCGTGCTGTGCCGCTGGCTCGAGGAGTGCCTGCAGGCTCCCGGTGCCCGCCGCTGCGGCTTCACCCACGCCGGCTGCAGCTGCCAGGCTGAGAGCGCCCCGGCGCCCCGGCGCAACGGCACCCGGCCCCCCACGCCCACCCCGGTGCCCGCCGCGCCCGACTGCTGCCCCACGGAGCTGCATCCCGCCAATGCCAACGAGCTCGAGCTGCCCGAGGTGCCACACGGTGAGTGGGGAGCGGGGATGGGCGCCCTGTGTGGTGGTGGGGGTCTCTGGGTGATGCCAGTGCTGGTGGAATGGGTGGGTTGTGCCTGTGTGGGGTACACGGGGAGTGGGGAGGGTGGGAATGGGGCAGGGGGTGGGTCCTGATTGTGTGAGATCTGTGGGGCTGGAATGTGCCAGGTGGGCAGTGGGTATGGGGCAGGGAATGGTGAAATTGATGGATCCTGGGGCTGGAAGTGCCAGTGGGGCAGGGAATGGGGAAATGGATGGATCCTGGGGCTGGAGGTGCCAGTGGGACACTGGGAATGGGGTAGGGCATGGTGGAATGATGGATCCTGGGGGCACTGGGAATAGGGTAGGGAATGGTGGAATGGATGGATCCTGGGGCTGGAGGTGCCAGTGGGGCACTGGGCATGGAGCAGGGAATCCATGGGGTGGATGAATCTTCTTCGAGCCCACTCCCAGGGCAGGATGGTGCCAACTGGGCACTGGGTATGGAGCAGGGAATCCATGGAATGGATCAATCCTGCCTAAGCACACTCCTTAGGGCAGGAGGGACCTGTGTATGGAGCAAGAAATCCATGGGATGGACGAATCTTCTCCGAGCCTACTCCCAGGGCAGGGTGGTGCCAATTGCAGGGAATCCATGCGATGGATGAATCCTGCCTGATCACACTCCTCAGGGCAGAAGGGAGCTGTGCATGGAACAAGAAGTCCATGGGATGGATGAGTCCTGCCTGAGCATGCTTCCTTAGGGCTGGAACTTTCCAGTGGGATATTGAACATGGAGCAGGGAATCCATATGAGTTCAAATCCATGGAGCTGCATCTTGCTCTGCCCTTGCCACGGCCCAGCCATCCCTGGGAACACCACGGTGGCCCCACCATGCCAGGGCTGATGCCAGGGCTCCTCTGGCACATCCCTCATGGCTCCCTGGCATCACTCACCGCCTCCCTGGCGCGGGGCAGGAGCAGGAGCCAACTCGCTCTGCCCCGCTGGAGACGCGGAAAACAATTTGCAGGTAAAATGACCCTTTGCCGTGGCAAATTACCCTTGACTGCTGCAGCCCGGGCGCTTGTTATTCCAGGCAGGATGTCACGGCCGGGCTATTAACCAGGCGGAATGAGGCCGTTTGCTCGTTCCGGGATTGTGGGAACGGCTGAGGATAAAGGAGCTCCGGCCCCAGGATCCGCCTTGCCCTGGGGTGTGACGGTGTTCACAGGGGTCTCAGGTTGAGGGAAGAAATGAGGATTTGATTCCATATTTCACAAGGCTTGATTTATTTATTATTTTATAATATATATTACATTGAAACTATACTAAAAGAATAGAAGAAAAGATTTCTTCAGAAACCGGCTAAGAATAGAATAAGAAAGAATGATAGCAAAAATTCTGTCTTGGACTCTCGGTCTGAGCCAGCTGGGCTGTGATTGGCCATTAATTAGAAACATCTAACATGGTGTTAGTGTTCAGAAGCACATAATCATGAGAATGATTATATGCAGGTGCTTTTATTGAAGAGCTCTGGGTGTCAGGGGTACAAACCCAAATCTGACCTCGACATTTTATATTCTATCATTATATAACTTTCATGTTAATTATTTAACTTATATTGTTCTATTGTATACATAGATTTCATCCAAGCATGGGCTCCTCGTGGTCCCCCTCAAACTTCTAACAGAGTTTCTCATGATTCTTCTTACCATTAAACAATAATTATATTTAATTATTAAACAATAATAACATCTAACAATTATATCATTTATCATATGCTGCTTACGCAGGTGCAATTTCACACGATCTGGCAAACACAAAGCCTTACATTTTCAGAGTCTATTTTTAACATTTTTCCGGGGTCCCACTAAGTCTAGTTTCTCCCGATTTTTGTAATTTTAAAACCTTTTACTATCAATGGGCCAATCACAGATGCACCTGTTGCATTCCACAGCAGCAGATAATCAATATTTACACTTTGTTCCTGAGGCCTCTCAGCTTCTCAGGAGGAAAAATCCTAAAAAAAAAAAAAAAGATTTTTCATAAAAGATGTCTGCGACACCGCGGTGCTGCCCATGCCTGCGGTGCCAAGCCCAGCGAGGTGACGAGGGGATTTTGGGTCACATCTGGCCAGATGTTTTCCCTTCGGCAGCCTCAGGGTGATGTGTGGGCAGGAGAAATCCCCGACAGGGCTGTGTGGGGTTTTTATCCGGCAGATTAGGTGGCGGGGCCTGGACGGGGGTGGGTGTAGAGATAATTTCATTGGGCTTTAGCATTTATTTCAGGAGCTAAATGTCATTACGGGCAGATCCCCCAGTAAATCCCCAGTCCCTTACAGCTGCAGGGCTCTAAATCGCCTCATCCCGAGGGGAGCTGCTTGAGCTGATTGCATTTTATGGGTTTTTTCCCATTTTGGTTTATTTTCCCCCCCATAAAAGCCACTCCCCGTGGGTGATTAAGAGCTCAGGGCCAGGGTCAGGTGCCAGCCCCAAGGTCAGCCTGGCTGACCCTGTGCCCCAGGGGTGACACCTGTGGTGGCTGGGGCTGGCTGGGGAGGAGGGAGATCCATGGTTGGATGGAGAAGGAGATCCAGGATGGAATTGGGAATTGGGATCCATGATGGAGAATGGGGATCCAGGATGAGATTGGGAATTGGGATCCACAATGGGATTGGGAACTGGGATCCAGGATGGAGAAGGGGGATCCACGATGCGATGGAGAATTGGGATCCAGGATGGAGAAGGCAGATCCATGATGGGATTGGGAACTGGGATCCACTATGGAGAAGGGGGATCCAGGATGGGATGGAGAATTGGGATCCATCACATAGAAGGGAGATCCAGGATGGGATTGGGAATTGGGATCGACCATGGAGACTGAGAATTGGGATCCATGATGGAGAAGGGAGAATCCGTGATGGGATTGAGATTTGGGATCCATGATGGGATTGAGAATTAGGATCCAGGATGGTGGGATCCAGGATGGGATTGGGAACTGGGATCCAGGATGGAGAAGGGGGATCCAGGATGGGATGGAAAATTGGGATTCAGGATGGTGGGATCCAGGATGGGATTGGGAATTGGGGTGCAGGATGGGATGGAGAAGGGGGATCCAGGATGAGATTGGGAATTGGGATCCGCGATGGAGAAGGGGCAATCCATGATGGGATTGAGAATTGGGATTCAGGATGGGATTGAGAATTAGGATGCAGGATGGGATGGAGAATTGGGATCCACGATGGAGAATTGGGATGCAGGATGGGATTGAGAATTGTGATCCAGGATGGGATGGAGAATTGGGATGCAGGATGGGATGGAGATGGGGGATGCAGAACAGGATGGAAAAGTTGGATTCAGGATGGGATTGAGAATTGTGATCCAGTATAGGATGGAGAAAGGGGATCCAGGATGGGATGGAGAATTGTGATTTAGGATAGGATGGAGAAGCGGGATCCTCCTCCAGGGGCCCCAGCACATCCCCAGGGGTGGCTCAGCGGGGTTACTCCCCCCGAGCCGGGCACAGGGCGCTGGCCTGGGGTGTCCCTGCAGAGCTGGCAGGGCTCAGTGCCACATTCCGCCTCTCGGGCTGCCACGGCCGCAAACTCCGGCTCCTTCTCCAAATTACATTTGACATTCAATTAAAGGCTGGAGCGCCCGGGGGCTCAGTGTTATTGCAGTGCCAGAGCCACGGGGGTGACGCGCTGCCACGGCCACCCCTGGTGCCACACCGCTGATGGTGTCACCGCACCGAGCCGCGGGCCAGCATCACAGAGCGCCCTTCATGCAGCTGGGGGGAGGTCCCAGCTCCCACCTGGCCTCCCCTCAGCCCCCCGGGGTGGAGAATGGTCCCCTTTGAGGGGGATGGATGGTGGCACGCAGGGCCGGGGGCTGAATGGCGCCTGTGAGCCGAGGCTTGGCGGGCGCCCAGCGCTGATCTCAGCGGCTCCTGCGCCGCAGCGACGCGGGGCTGGCGCCCGCCCAGAGCCTGCCCACAGCCCTGACCCCGGGGTGCCCGGTGCCCACGTCATACCCGCTCTGCCAGGGGGGGTTCAGGGATGAGGTAGGAGCCACATGGGTGGGTCATCCCCACTGCCAGGGGGAGTCAGGAATGAGGTTGGAACCACGTGGGAGTTTTGTGGGGTGACTTTGGGTGTGTTCAACACCCTGACCCCAGTGCCTGGTGCCCACGTCATGCCCGCTCCCCCAGGGGGAGTCAGGGATGAGGTTGGAACCACGTGGGAGTTTTGTGGGTGAATTTGGGTGTGTTTCATGCCCTGACTCCGGGGTCCCCGGTGCCCACATCATCCCTGTTTTGTCAGGGCATTCAGAGATGAGGTTGGAGTTTTGTGGGGTGACTTTTGGGTGTGTTTCATGCCCTGACCCTGGGGTGCCCGGCGCCCACGTCCTCCCCGCTCTGCCCGGGGAGTCAGGGATGAGGTTGGAGTCATTGTGGGTGGGTTGGAGGTTTGTGGGGTGACTTTGAACACCTGACCCTGGGGTCCCCAGTGCCCGCGTCATCCTCGCTCCCCCAGGGGGTTCAGGGATGAGGTTGGAACCACGTGGGAGTTTTGTGGGGTGACTTTGGATGTGTTTCATGCTCTGTCCCCAGTGCCCACGTCATCCCCGCTCCCCCAGGGGGGTTCAGGGATGAGGTTGGAGCCGTGTGGGTGAGCTGGAGGTTTGTGGGGTGACTTTGGGTGTGTTCGATGCCCTGAACCCAGTGCCCGTGTCATCCCCGCTCCCCAGGGGGATTTGGGGATGAAATTGGAGCCATTTGGGTGGGCTGGAGGTTTGGGGGTGACTTTGGGTGTGTTCAATGCCCTGTCCCCAGTGCCTGGTGCCCCATATCATCCTTGCTCTGCCAGGGGATTCAGGGATGAGGTTGGAGCCACGTGGGTGGGCTGGAGGTTTGAGGGTGACTTTGGGTGCATTCAACACCCTGACCCCGGGGTCCCCAGTGCCAATGTCATCCCCGCTCTGCCAGGGGGATTCAGGGATGAGGTTGGAGGTTTGTGGGGTGACTTTGGGTGTGTTCGACCCTGCTGCTCCACAATCCAGGTGGTGTGACCCCTCTAAAGACCCCCAAAGCTCTAACCCCCTCTTTTTGCTGTCTCGAGGTCAAGCAGCTCCAATTTTGGGTTTTCCTCACCCCAAATCCATCCCTACTCAGAAACCAACCCCCAGAGAGGTGCTGCTGGGACAAGGACACAACCAGCCTTGGGGTTCACCTTGATGTCCCCAAAAAACACCCCTGGATGTCCCCAAAATCTCCTCCCATGCTTGTCCCCACCAAGGGAACCTGGGGGACCCCTGGGCAGGCTGGAGTGCTGTGCTGGGGTTGGCTGCAGCCTCCTGGTGGTGACAGGCGAGGATTTAGTGCTCTCCGAAGGAAATTGAATTTGGTGTCTCTGTCGAACACAGCCAGGGAGAACGCCCTCGTATATCCTCGGGATTTATGGCTTTCCCCGGGCTCTTGCCGCGCTGTGTGTAATTCTGCTGCTCCCAGAAGTGGTCAGCCCTATGGGGAATTCAGGCCCACAGATCCCCCTGGGCATCCCCTCAGTGTCCCTGTGTGTCTCCCATTCCCCTGGGAATTCTGGAGTGGGATGTCCAAGGATCTGAGGGTGCCAGCGGGGAGCCCTGAAGGGTTACCCCAATTTAAGGCAAAACATGATAAATTTGGGGCTTTTTGCCAGCACAAGCAGTGCCAGAGCAGGGTGTGCTCCTTGCCTGGTGTCCCTGCTCTGTGTCCCAGTGGGTGCCACCGTGTGCCCAAAGCGCGCTGGCAGTGCCAGGTGTCCCCATGCCACCTCCCCTCCATCCCTTGGGGACATGGCTGTGTTTGGCTGGCAGTGTTTGTGCCATCCCTGCCTACTCTCCTGGCTTTCACAGCAGCGCAGTAACCACAGCATTTTTGGGGGTGACATCCCTGGGGCGGCACCGATGGCGCTGTCCCTCTGTCCCCATGGCATATCCAGCTGGGATGAATCCGTGTGAGCTCAGATTTGGGGACAGGAGTCCCTCTGGAGGACAGGGAGGTGTCCCAGGGGTGTGGGGGAGGCCGAGGGAGGTGTCCCCCTGTGCCTGCAGCCGCGTCCCCCGCCCGGCCCCGCACACGCCAGTTAATTTCACGCCAAGTGCCCTTGATGGATCACTTGTTATTTTTGGTGAGCCGAGTCATAAATTTGTGCCACCTCACTGCAGCGAGCTGATAAGTGGGGACAGGAGAGCACCTCTGCCTGGCACTGTGGGGACATGGGCACCCTGCCTGCACCAGGGACGTGGCATCCTGGGCTGGGGTCCAGCTGGGACATTTTGGGGTGGCTGTGACACATTTGGGGTGCTGGGGGTGTGATCAGTGATGCTCCACCAGGTTTTGCTCTCAGGCGTGTCAGCATAGGGCCAGGCACCCCTGAAATGTCCTGCACTGGCCTGTCCTCATCCCTGTCCCCATCCCTGTCCCCTGCCCACTCTCATTTTGGCCATTTCTCTCTCCTAGGCAATGCAGTCGAGGAGAACCAGAAGGTGAAGACCCAGTGGCCACGCTCAGCGGATGAACCCGGGGTCTACATGGCCCAGACAGGTACCAGGGACAGGCAGGGGGACACTGATGACACCAGGATCGCGCACCTGGCCAGGGGTGACAGAGACGGAGCAACTCCCTTTGGCTGCCTGCCCACGGACTGCCTTAATTCGCTCCATTTATATATTTTTTCCTCTGCACTTTCCTCCGAGGGTTGTAAAGCAAAAGCAGGGGGAAAAAAAAAAATCTATTAATTGTTTCGTTCAAATGTATTTATTTGGCAAATCCATCTGGGTAATTTGAACGTGCTGCTCCCCCCTCTCCCCAGCCTCCCTGATTTATGGTCGGAGGGCTCGGAGGCGAGCGGGGAGATGGATGAGCCCCAGCTCTGCTCCACATGCAGAATTCCCACCACACTCGGCTGCTCACGGGGTTCCTGCCCCTCTGGGAGCTCCTGGGTGACCCCAGTGGTGGCCCTGTCCTGCTCCTGTGACACGGAGCAGCCCCAGCATGTTGTCACCACCACGGGTGACGCGGAGCCCACGTTGTGCTTGTCTGCAGGACAAACGGTCCCCTCTGGAGCCCTCCCCCATCCATCCCTGTTTAATTTAAACGGATGGGCTCTGCTGCTGGGCTGTCCAAGAGCCTCAGAGACATCATCAACCTTAATAAGAGCCGGTTGTTGTAAATGTCAGCGTGTGACAGGGTGGGGAGAGGGGGCGGTGGAGGGCTGCCCGTGCTGCCCAGGCTGTCCACTTTGTTTGTGCTGCCCACTGCCCACCCTGCCCAGCCTGTCTGTGCTGCCCGTGCTGCCCACTGCCCACCCTGTCCATGCTGTCCATGCTGCCCAACCTGCCCACCCTGTCTGCGCTGCCTGTGCTGCCCACCCTGTACACCCTGCCCACCCTGCCCGTGCTGCCCACCCTGCTCACCCTGTCCATGCTGCCCATTGACCACCCTGCCCACCCTGCCCACCCTGTCCGTGCTGCCCACCGTGGCTGTCCACTGACCACCCTGCCCTGTCCATGCTGCCCACTGCTCACCCTGTCTGTGCTGCCCACCCTGCCCATCCTATGCTACCCATATTGCCCACTGACCACCCTACTCACCCTATCTGTTCTGTCCGTGATGCCCACTGCCCACCCTGCCCACCTCACTCACTCTGCCCATTCTGCCCTTGCTGCCCACCCTGCCCACCCCACTCACCTTGCCCACTCAGCTCACCCTGTTTGTGCTGGCCCTGATGCCCACTGCCCACCCTGCCCACCCTACCTGTGCTGCCATCCCCTCCCAGCTCAGACCCTGTCCCTCACACCAGCTGCCATCCGTGCCCCAATCCCTTCCCCACCTCCATCTGCAGCCTCACCTCAGTGCCACCCTCAATGTCACCCCTGTCACCCGCACCCCCTCATCCTCCCTGCTGCTCTCACTGGTGCCACCTCCCTGTCCGTGTCCCTGCTGGCGTGTCCCCTGTCCCCTGTCCCCCGCGGGCTCTCAGGCTCGCTGTCTCCCGCAGGGGACCCGGCGGCGGAGGAGTGGTCGCAGTGGAGCGTGTGCTCGCTGACGTGCGGCCAGGGCTCCCAGGTGCGGACGCGCTCCTGCGTCTCCTCTCCCTACGGGACGCTGTGCAGCGGGCTGCTCCGGGAGACGCGCACCTGCAACAACACCGCCACCTGCCCAGGTACGGGGGACACCGGGGACAGCGGGGACAGGGCGGGGACATCGCGGGGACAGAGAGAACGCGTTTCTGAGACGTCCTCTGGGGTCTCCTCGGGGTGCCGTGGATGTTGCTGGGATGTTTCTGGGGTGTCCTCGGGGTGCTGTGGTGGATGAGAAGGGTGGCCTGGCGTGGTTGTGGATGCTCTCAGTGCTGTTGGCATCCCTCCATCCTCTCTTGGAATGGGTACCCTGCACCCCTGTGCCCTGTCAGGGATGTTGCTGCCAGGGATTGCTTCGGGAATTCCTTTCCATCCTCTCTCCTGGTGATGTGTGGGCTCCTCTTGGGTGTCCCTGAGGTTTTGTGCTGGAGCCTGGGGGATTTGGAGCCTGGGGGATTTGGAGCCTGGCATTCCAAGGGGTTCCCCCTGATGTGGGGCAGGAGGGGGCTGAGCTGCTCGGTGACTCGAGGCGGGTGACAGCAGGATGTCCTTTCCATCCTCTCTCCTGGTGGGCTCCTCCTGGATGTCCCCGAGGTTTTGTGATGGAGCCTGGGGGATTTGGAGCCTGGCATTCCCAGGGGCTCCCCCTGAGCTGCTTGATGACTCCAGCAGGATGCTGAGGATCTCCTGTCTGTCCATGGTGGTGTCCGTGTGTCTCATGTGGGACACAGGAGGGATCTCAGGGTGCCACAGTGGCAGCCACACTGCCCTGTCCTAATCTGGGGTGTTTTGAGTGATTTTCACCCCCAGGACATCAGTGTCTTTACCAGGGAGTGCTACCCTGTCCTGGCATTCTGAGGACATCAGAGCTTGAGGAGGAGCATCCTTTAGGATGGTCCCTGATCCTTTCCTGTGGATGTGAGGGGCAGATTGTGCTGGGTGTGCTGACAGGGATCAGGGTGACCTGTGTGTTGCTTTGAGGGGACGTGCGCCGCCAGTGCCAGCACCCCAAAAGGGAGGCTGCAGCAGCGCTGCCAGCTCAGGGATTTGGGATAAGAAATTCGGAAACTGTGCCCGGCTGAGCCCTGGGCAGGGTACAAGGGGTCTGCCGTGCCAGGACCCCTCAGAGGCTGGAGGGGCTGTGGTGGCAAAGGGACAGCCCTGGGGACATCAGGGACATTCAGGAGGTGGCCACAGGGCCAGATGCCATGGCTGAGGTTGATTCCATAATCGCTGAGGTCTCCACTCAAATCCTGCTCCCGAGCTACCCTCAAACATCAAATCCTGCTCCCTAGACACCCTCAAACACCAAATCCTGCTCCCTAGACACCCTCAAACAGCAAACCCCCCCGGGCTGTGCTGTGTTGCAGCTGCTGGCGCGTGGGAGCCGTGGTCCCCGTGGAGCCTGTGCTCGGTGACGTGCGGGCGAGGCGCCAGGACCAGGACGCGGCACTGCGCGGCCCCGCGGCGCCCGGGGAAGGGCTGCGAGGGCCCCCAGCTGCAGGCCAAGCCCTGCAATATCCAGACCTGCCCCGGTCAGTACCTCCCTCCTCTCCCCATGATCCTTTTTCCCGCTGGGAATGCCAGGAGATGGTGCCAGCTGAGTGCCAGTGTGCTGGCATGGATGGGTGGCACCGCCACCGGTGCTGTGACACTCGGTGCACTGTCCTGTCCCTGCTGGAGATCCAAGAGGAAATTTGGTGCTGTTGGCTGTGCCAGGGTCTCACGACCCTATCATGGGCAGAGGAACAGAGAGGAGGTGGCTCCTTCCCTGCCCCTTTCCTGTGCCTGGCACTGGGGTGGCACAGGGACGTTGTGGGGTACAGGGAGGTGACAAAGGGGGTTGGCTGCAGGGTCTGAGTGCACACAGGTGGCAGTGGCACAGGTGGCTGAGCTCCCGTGTCCATGAGGTCCATGCCAGGAGTGGCTGTGGTGGTGGCTGTGGGGTTTCTGTGGTGACAGGCACTGGGGTGGCACAGGGACGTTGTGGGGTACAAAGAGGTGACAAAGGGGGTTGGCTGCAGGGTCTGAGTGCATACAGGTGGCAGTGGCACAGCTGTCCCTTCATCCTGTGTGCCAGGAATGGCTGTGGTGGTGGCTGTGGGGTTTGTGTGGTGACGGGCAGGGATGCCATGTCTCAGATGTTGTCCCTGTGGGGACACCATGTGTGACAGCTGGAGCAGGAGGGAGCGCAGGAGCTGCTCCTGCAGCGGCTCTGACAGGGACGTGGCACCCATGGCACACAGCTTTGGCCATGGATGTCCTGTGGAGATGCTGCTGGAGTCTTGAGCTTGGCAGGGAACAATGCCAGGGCTGCTGGGTTTGGCGGGACTGATGATAAGTATGCTGGATTTGGTAAAAAGCAATGCCAGGGCTGCTGGATTTGGTCAGAAGTGATGCCAGGGACTCTGGGTGTGGTTAGAAGTGATGCCAAGGATGCTGAATTTGGAAGGACTGATGACAAGGATGCTGAATTTGGTTGGAAGCAACGCCAGGGATGCTGCATTTGGTAAAACGTAATGCCAAGGATGCTGGATTTGGCCAGAAGCAATGCCAGGGACTCTGGGTGTGGTTGGAAGTGATGCCAGGGCTGCTGGATTTGGTGGAAAGCAATGCCAAGGATGCTGGATTTGGCAGGACTGATGCCAGAGACGTTGGGTTTGGTTGGAAGCAATACCAAGGCTGCCAGAAATGCTACGTTCAGTGTGAGCAACACCAAGGTCCCCAGCCTGAGCGTGTCCCTTGCGTCCCAGCCAGTGGAAGGGTCAGTCCCAGTGACAATCCCCGCTGCCAGTACTGCCTGTCCAGGTTGAGCTGGCACATCCATGGGTTGGACCCGTTGCCTGGTGAGCCCAAGTGTGCAGTGGGAGCTGACACCTATCAGAAATTAGGGCAGGAAATGATGGATCTGACTCCACTGATATCAGAAGGCTAATTAATTGCTTTATTATGCTATGTTATTCTATTATATAATACATTGTATTACACTGAATCTGCCAAGCATTCAGCTCCACTCGACTGCCCAAAATCTCGTGATTGTCTGTGACCGTGTTCACAGGGGTCTGAGGATGAGGGAAGAGGTGAGGATCTGACTCCATGTTTCAGAAGGCTGATTTATTATTTTATGATATGTATTACATTAAAACTATACTAAAAGAATAGAAGAAAGGATTTTTTCAGAAGGCTGGCTAAGAATGGAATAGAAAGGGATGATAACAAAGGTTAGTGGCTTGGACAGAGAGTCCGAGACAGTTGGGCTGTGATTGATCATTAATTATAAACATCTAACATGGGCCAATCACAGATGCGCCTGTTGCATTCCACAGCAGCAGATACCCATTGTTTACATTTTGTTCCTGAGGCCTCTCAGCTTCTCAGGAGCAAAAATCCTAAGGAAAGGATTTTTCATGAAAAGATGTATGCGACAAATGTGAATCCCTTGCTTTTCTCTGTGAGGGGAAAGTGAACCCCAAAAACCATCTCGGGGAAGTTGTGCCTTGCTTTTCTCTGTGAGGGGAAAGTGAACCCCAAAATCATCCCGGGGAAGTTGTGCGCTGCTTTTCTCTGCGAAGAGAACTGCGGCTACAGACGCCGCTCTCCTTGTCCCCGCAGTGGAAGGGCAGTGGCTGCCGTGGGGCGCCTGGAGCCGCTGCTCCGTCACCTGCGCCAACGGCACCCAGCAGCGGACGCGCAGGTGCAGCGTGGCGGCCCCCCAGGGCTGGGCCGAGTGCCGGGGGGCCCACGCCGACGCCCGGGAGTGCTCCAACCCCACCTGTCCCAGTAAGGCCCCGCGCGCCGGGGGGGAACGGGGGGACGGCACCGCGCACCCGGCACGGGACACGGACAGGGGACAGGGACACGGACGGGGACAGGGATATGGACGGGGACAGGGACACGGAGAGGAGGACACGGACAGGGGAACAGGGACACAGACAGGGCAACAGGGCTATGGACAGGGACAGGGACACGGAGAGGAGCACACGGACAGGGGAACAGGGACACGGACAGGGGAACAGGGACACGGACAGGGGAACAGGGCTATGGATGGGGACAGGGACACAGAGAGGAGGACACGGACAGGGGAACAGGGACACGGACAGGGGAACAGGGCTATGGATGGGGACAGGGACACGGAGAGGAGCACACGGACAGGGGAACAGGGACACGGACAGGGGAACAGGGACACGGACAGGGGAACAGGGCTATGGATGAGGACAGGGACATGGAGAGGAGCACACGGACAGGGGAACAGGGACACGGACGGGGACAGGGACACGGAGAGGAGGATAGGGGGACAGCAATGCCACCACCTCCAGGACCGTGATGGGGACAGGGACAGGGGGACAGCAATGCCACCTCCAGGATGCAATGTCACCACGGGACATGGAGAGGAGGACAGGAACAGGGGAACAGGGACACGGATGGGGACAGGAACAGGGGAACAGGGACACGGACAGGGACAGGGGACGGCAACACGGACAGGGACAGGAGGACAGCAATGCCACCTCTGGGACCGTGATGGGGATAGGAACAGGGGGATAGCAGTGTCACCTCCAGGATCGTGATGGGGACAGGGACAGGGGGACAGGTGCCACGTCCAGGACAGGGACAGCGACACAGGGACAGAGACAAGGGGACAGCAGTGCCACCTCCAGGACCGGGACAGCGACAAGGGGACAGGGACAGAGGGACACCCTCAGGAGTGAGGACGGGAGGATGGCAGTGCCATCCCCAGGAGGGGGACATGGGAACAAGGACAGGAACTGGGACAGGAGGGTCCCAGTGCCACCCCCAGGACGGGGACAGGGACCCCACCGCGGTGTCCTCGTCCCTCCCAGCACTACCAGCTCGAGGCCGGTCCCCACCCCCGGGAATTCCTTGGGAATTTTTTGGGAATTGGGGGTGTCCCGGCTGGGCCTTGGGGTGTCCCGCGGTGTCCCCGTGGTGTCCCCACAGTGTCCTCATGGTGTCGCGGCTCAATAAAGGTCCCTGTGCCTCCTGAACTGGGAATACTGGGAATTCCGGGAATGCTGGGAATGTCGGTGATGCCAGGGATCACTGGGCACATCCAGCTGGAGGAGGTTGGCACTGTCCTCGCCATGGGTCGCGTTGGGGACCCGTCGGTGCCAGGTGGTGGTGGCGGGTCCCGCCGTGCTTTGGGCGTACAAGCACGAGGGAGATCTCACTGCGCACGTGGGGCTGGGGACGGCTCTGGGCGTGGGGACACCGGGCACAGGATGGACCACGAGGTCCCCATCCTGTCCTTCGAGCAGCTCCTTGTTTGTGGGAGAAGCGGTGGCACCGGTGGCAGCCACAGAGGGAGGTGGTGGCTGTGTGAGGTGGCTTTTTCTACACTTCCCACAAATTTCTCCCGAAGAAGTCCACAATGTTCAATTTGGGGACAAAGCAGGGCATGAATTGATAACTTTGGGAAAGTCTGGGAATGAGTCTTCAGCTAAATTCTGGAGTTTATAAGTTTGAGTGGCCTTGCTCAAACAAAGGGAAATGGAGAAAAAGCCAAATAACAAGGAAGGTACCTCTAATCTTCCCGTGGATGGTGGCAGGGAATGAGGGGCATCTGCAGCAGGATGGGCATCATCTGCAGCAGGATGGGCATCATCTGCAGCAGGATGGCATCTGCAGCAGGATGGGCACCATCTGCAGCAGGATGGGCATCATCTGCAGCAGGATGGGCATCTGCAGCAGGATGCCAGCCTGCTCTAAAAGAGATTTCAATCACTGACCCACGCATTTCACACTCCGCGGGTTTTCGACTCACAGCACGTGGGGCATCACCGATGGTGTCCCATCCCCGTCCCCGCGGGTGTCACTCTCCGTGAGCTGAACCAGGTGTCCCACAGTGTCCCCATCCCCACAGCAGACAGCAAGTGGGGTCCCTGGAACCACTGGAGCCTCTGCTCCAAGACCTGCGACACCGGCTGGCAGCGGCGCTTCCGCATGTGCGAGGGCACGGGCATGCAGGGCTACCCCTGCGAGG
Source organism: Melozone crissalis (assembly GCF_028551555.1). Taxonomy (NCBI): domain Eukaryota; kingdom Metazoa; phylum Chordata; class Aves; order Passeriformes; family Passerellidae; genus Melozone; species Melozone crissalis. Next base: position 11,116,580 of record NW_026535888.1, on the reverse strand, counting down.
GCACCGGCGAGGAGGTGAAGACCTGCAACGAGAAGAAATGCCCAGGTACGGGGTACCCCCCACCCCACAGTGCCCCTCACCCCACATCTGGGCCGTGCTGATCCCCCCTTTCCCCCCCAGCCTACCACGAGATGTGCAAGGACGAGTACGTGATGCTGATGACCTGGAAGAAGACGGCTGCCGGGGAGATCATCTACAACAAATGTCCCCCCAACGCCACAGGTGAGCCCAGATGTCCCCAGGGCTGGCACAGGGCAGGATATGGTGGGGGGTTGAGCACCCCAAACCCCAAGAGAAGTGGGTGGCATGAGGGACAAGTGGCCCAAACCCCTCTGAGTTGGAGCAGAGGGTGTGGGTGGCATTTGGGTTGAGCAACTCCAAACCCATGGGCAGGGGGTGGCATTTGGGTCAGGCCCCTGGAGCCGGGCAGGGGGTGGTGGGTGACAATGGGGTCAAGTGCCCCTAAATCCCCTGGAATTTCACAGGGAGCTGTGGGTGACACTGGGGTCAAGCACCCCTAAATCCCCTGGCCCTGGAGCTGCACAGGGTGGCATGGGGGTGCCAGGAAGGGATGACAGTGCCAGCCCCAACCCCAAATCTCCGTCACAGGGACTGCCAGCCGCCGGTGCCTGCTGAGCCCCCATGGGGTCGCCTATTGGGGCGTGCCCAGCTTCGCCCGCTGCGTGTCCCACGAGTACAGATACTTGCATCTCTCAGTAGGTGCCCGCTCTGGCACGGCCCCTTCTGTCCCCTGGCCCTGTCCCTGGGGCTCTGTCCCATCCCTGGTGCTCCAAGAGCTTCTGTAGCATGGGGAAACTGAGGCACGGCTCTGTGGGTGGGCTGGGAAAGGGAGAAATGTTCTTGGGATGGGAAGGCTCCCCCAGATTCCCATGGAATCCCCTGTGGGGTGGGAAGAGGGATCCCATCCCAGAGCTGGAGGAGGGTTCTGGTTGGGGTTGTGTTCCTGTGTGTTTGGGAAAAGGCTTTTGGGATGGACAGGATGCCCCCTGCCCCCCATGGATGTCCCCAGACCTCCCTGGATGTCCCCAAACCCCTTTGAATGTCCCCAAACCCCTTTGAATGTCCCCAGACCAACCTGGATGTCCCCAAACCTTGGTGAATGTCCCCAGACCATCTGCACGTCCCCAAACCACTGTGAATGTCTCCAGACCAACCTGGATGTCCCCAGACCACCATGGATGTCCCCAAACCCCTCTGAATGTCCCCAGACCACCCTAGATGTCCCCAGACCAACCTGGATGTCCCCAAACCCCTGTGAATATCCCCAGACCACCCTGGATGTCCCCAAACCCCTGCGGACTCCCTCAACCTGCTCATCCTGCCCTAATTAACTCCGCAGTGTCCCTGGGGCGCTGGGGACACTAAGGCACACTCAGCACCGCTGTGGGGTGGTGCCAGCTAGGTGACACGGCTGTCCCCTCCCCGTGGCAGCTGCGGGAGCACCTGGCCAAGGGCCAGCGGGTGCTGGCAGGGGAGGGCATGTCGCAGGTGGTGCGGAGCCTGCTGGAGCTCATGGCCCGCAAGAGCTACTACAGCGGGGACCTGCTCTTCTCCGTGGACATCCTGCGCAACGTCACCGACACCTTCAAGAGGGCCACCTACATCCCGTCCTCCGAGGACGTGCAGGTAGCGGCTGGGGGGACGGAGAGGGTCCCCCGATCCCTGGGGAGGTGGCGGGCGGTCGGTCTGTCCGTCGGTCTGTCCCCAGCCCCGCTGAGCCCCGTCCCTGCAGCGCTTCTTCCAGGTGGTGAGCTACATGGTGGACGCGGAGAACCGGGAGAAGTGGGAGGATGCCCAGCAGGTGAGTGGCACAGGGGTGGTGGTGGTGGCGGCTGGGATGTCCCCACCACGGGAGTGTCCCTATCGTGGTGACAAATCCCAGTGGTTCTGGAGCTTTTCTCGTCTCCTGCAGGTCTCTCCTGGCTCCGTGCACCTGATGAAGGTGGTGGAGGACTTCATCCACCTGGTGGGGAACGCGCTGAAGGCTTTCCAGAGCTCCCTCATTGTCACTGACAACCTGGGTGAGCGGCAGGGTGGGACGGTGGTCACAGGGGTCTGAGGATGAGGGAAGAGATGAGGATCTGACTCCCAGTTTCAGAAGGCTTGATTTATTATTTTATGATATATATTATATTAAAACTATACTTCTCAGAAAATATCGCTGTTCCACACTCCCTCTGCTGCCACAGACATCTTTTATGAAAAATCCTTCCCTTAGGATTTTTCCTCCTGAGAAGCTGAGAGGCCTCAGGAACAAAATGTAAACAATGATTATCTGCTGCTGTGAAATGCAACCAGTGCATCTGGGATTGGCCCATGTTGGTTGTTTCTAATTAATGGCCAATCACAGTCCAGCTGTCCGGACTGTCTGGTCAGTCACAAGACTTCATTATCATTCTTTTCTGTTCTTAGCCAGCCTTCTGAAGAAATCCTTTCTTCTATTTTTTTAGTATAGTTTTAATGTAATATATATAATAAAATAATAAACATATATTTATATAATATTTATCATATATTTATATAAAATTATATATATTTATATATTATATATAATATATATTTGATTAATAGATATTAAAATCCAATATATATAATGTAATATAATATATAATATGTTATATATAAATATATAAAATATATATAAATATATAAATACATATAATAAGATAATGAATATATATTGATATAATATTGATATAATTTTATATATTGATATATGTTTATGTAATAAATATATATAATATATATTATATATTATATAGATTTGATTTATAGATATTCAAATCCAATATATATAATATAATATATATTATATATAGAATATATAAATATATAAAAATATAAATAAATAAATACATACATACATACATACATACATACATATATAATATAAACCATAAAATAATAAATCAAGTTCAACCTGAAACATGGAGCCACCATTCTCATCTCTTCCTTCATCCTGTGAACACCACCACACGAGTGTGGGGGGACCTGAGGGGACCCAGGCGCGGGGAGGTGACATCGCTGTCCCCTGACAGTGACCAGCATCCAGCGGGAGCCCGTGTCCGCTGTGTCCAGCGACATCAACTTCCCCATGAGGGGCCGGCGGGGGATGAAGGACTGGGCGCGCAGCTCCGAGGACAAGCTCTTCATCCCCAGGGAGGTGCTGAGCCTCGCCTCGGCAGGTGAGCGGGGAGGGCCCAGCTGTGGGCACATCTGGCGGGGTGGGCACAGCTGGAGGTGGGCGTGCGTCGGCCTGAGTGTCCCTGCATGTCTGGGACAGCACAGGTGTGTGCTTGCACATCTGAAGATCATTGAGTGTGCATATCTGGGAGTGTGCAGGTGTGCGCACAGGTGTGAAGGTGAGCATCTGGATGTGCACAGGTTTGTGAGCCTGCACATCTGGAATTGTGAATGCTGGGAGTGTGCACATGTGGGAGCATGCAGGTGGGCACAGAGGTGTGAATGTGGACATCTGGATGTGCCCATGTGTGTGAGCGTGCACATCTGGAGGCGTGCATGTTGGGAGTGTTCAGGTGTGCACACAGGTGTGAACACGGACATGTGAGTGCACATGTGGACGTGCGCACATGTGTGAGCCTGCACATCTGGAGGTGTGCATGCTGGGAGTGTGCACATCTGGGACCGCGCAGGTGTGCACAGGTGTGAACGTGAACATCCGGATGCGCACACGTGTGTGAGCCTGCACATCTGGGCGTGTGTAGGTGTGCACACACATGAGCCTGCACATCTGGAGGTGCCCATGAGTGCACACCTGCTGCAGATGTGGGCTCACATCTGGCTCCCATTCACACACACCTGAGCTGCACCCCCGGGCATGTGCAGGTGACCATGTGTGCCCTCGAGCCATGTGCCCCACACATCTGGGCGCACATCTGGCATGCCCTGAGTGTCCCCTCTCCCGTGTCACCCACCCTGTGCCTCTCTCTCTCTGCAGAAGCCGAGGAATCGTCGCACTTTGTCATCGGGGCGGTGCTGTACCGCACACTGGGGCTCATCCTGCCCCCGCCCAGGTGAGTGGCGCCGCCCCGCCGTGTCCCCCGCTGTCCCCCGGCCTGTCACAGCCCGTGTCCCTTCCCGCAGGAGCCCCCTGGCCGTCACCTCCAAGGTGCTGACGGTGACGGTGCGCCCGCCCACCCGGCCCGCGGAGCCGCTCGTGCTGGTGGAGCTGTCCCACATCATCAACGTGAGTGACCCCTCCCCTGGCACCTGGAATGTCCCGTCCCATGGTCATCAACATGAGTGTCCCTTCCCATGTCACCAGGATTGTCCCTTCCCATGTAATCAATCTGAGTGTCCCCTCCTGTCCCACATCATCAACGTGAGTGTCCCCTCCTCTGGCATCAATGTGAATGTCCCCTCCCATGTCACCATGAATGTCCCTTCCCATGAAATCAACGTGAGTGTCCCCTCCCCTGGCACTGGGGATGTCCCTTCCCACATCATCAATGTGAATGTCCCCTCTCATGTCACCATGAACGTCCCTTCCCACATTATCAATGTGAGTGTCCCCTCCCCTGAATGTCCCCTCCCTTGAGTTTCCCCTCCCATGTCTCCATGAATGTCCCTTCCCATGTCACCATGTCCCTCTTCCCACGTCACCAGTGTGTGTCCCTCTCCCACGCCACCATGAATGTCCCTCCCCACGTCACCAATGTGTCTCCTCCCACGACATCAACCTAAGTGTCCCCCTCCAATGTCATCAACGTGTCCCCTCCCCGTGTCATCAGCCTGTGTCCTCCCTGCCATGTCTATGTGACTGTTCGTGTCCCTCATCATCACTGAGTGTCCCCTCCCACGTCATTGTGAGCGTCCCCCTCTGTGTCATCCCCACAAGTGTCCCTTGTCCCATATTGCCATCGTGGCTGTCCCCTCCCGTGGTGTTGCCCTTCCTCATCAATGCTCCTGTGTCACCGATGAGCTCCTTCATCACCACCATGAGTGTCCCCTTCTGTGCCATCCCCACATCCACCACCCCGGCCCTGTGCCAGCCCTGGGGACATCCACACATGTCCCCCTCTGTGACATCCTTGTCCCATATTGCCATCGCGACTGTCCCCTCCTGTGGCATTGCCCTTCCTCATCATCAACCCCCCTGTGTCATCAATGAGTTCCTTCATCACCACCATGAGTGTCCCCTCCCACGCCATCCATGTGTCACCCTGCTGTCCCATCACCGTGTCCCCTCCCAGTCCCATGTGTGTCCCTGTCACCTGCAGGGACTGAACAGCAGTTCCCAATTTGTGTCATGGTCCCTGTTCCCACCATGGGGACGTGCCACCCCTGGGACACCCGGGGAATGTCCCCAAGGGGTGGCATGTCCCTGGTGGGGTGGGGACAGGCAGCTCTGACCTGTCCCTGTGTCCGCAGGGCACGTCCCACCCGCAGTGTGTCACCTGGGACTACTCGAGGACGTGAGTGAGGGACACGGGGACACTCTGGGGACAGGGCGGGGCTGGCAGTGCCAGGGGGCTGCTGGGAGGGAGGGGAGCAGGGATGGGAACAGGGATGGGGACAGGGATGGGGACAGGGATGGGGTCAGGGACAAGGAACATGGATGTGGGAACAGGGATGGGGGAACAGGGATGGGGGAATGGGGATGGGGACAGGGACAGGGACAGGGAACAGGGATGGGGGAACTGGAATGGAAACAGGGACAGGGAAGAAGGATGGGGAGCAGGGATAGGAATAGGGATAGGGAACAGGGATGGGGACAGGGACAAGGAACAGGGATGGGGGAACAGGGATGGGGACAGAGAACAGGGATGGAAACAGGGACGGGGAACAGGGACAGAAAGGAGGGATGGGAACAGGGACGGGAGAGCTGGGATGGGAAGAGGGATGTGGAACAGGGATGAGAACAGGGACAGGGTAACAGGGATATGGGAACAGGGATGGGAGGGCAGGGATGGGAGCAGGAATGGAAACAGGGTCAAGGAACCAGGACCATCGCTTCCCTCACCCCAGCCCCACTGGCACGGGTGAATTGAGCTCCCACGGGATCGATGTGGCCCCGGAGCCGCTGCCAGGCTGCCAGATGTGATTTGTTAGCGCTGGCAGGAATGAGGGAAAGTAGGGCAGGAAGGGGGGTGGGCAGCGCAGCGGGCTGGGGGAGGGCACTGCCAGCCCCCCTGCCCAGGTAGCCACGGGAACCCCACGGTTTGGGGTCACTGGTTCCATTCATCCCCCAAACCAGTGGGGAGGTGTTGGCTGTGATGAGCGTGGCAGGTCCCAGCCCTGCCCCAGGGACATCCCCACCAGCTGTCCCACAGACCCAGTTCCTGCTTTTCCTGACCTGCTGGGAGCTGTGGTTGCTCTTCCTGGGTGTGGGAGTGCCACCCCACTCTCTGCCCCCTCACTGGGGGCATCCCATGGCAGGAGGGGTCCCTGTGGCAGGAAGGGTCCTCAGGGTGGAGAAATCCCTTTAATATGAAGGGTCCCCATGGCAGGAGGGTCCCCAAAGGGTTGGGTCCCCATAAAAAGAGGGGTCCCCATAAAAGGGGCGTCCCCATGGGGGAGAGATCCTTCTAATAGGACAGCCCCCATGACAGAAGGGTCCTCAAGGGTGGGAGGGGTCCCCAAGGCCAGGAGGGATCCCAAAGACAGAGGGGTCCCCATAATGAGGGGTCCCAAAGACAGAGGGGTCCCCATAATTAGGGACAGAGGGGTCCCCATAATGAGGACCCCATGGAGGGAGGGGTCCCCATGGAGAGAGGGAATCATTGCACCCCCCTGGGAGGGGACACAGGTGCCAGGGGGGCTCTTGGGGCTGTTCCTGCCTGTCCTGGCACTGCCCTGCCCCTCTCTGAGATGTTTCTTCCCTCTCAAATCTCTGTGGGACGATTAAACCCAAAGCCTTCCAGGGCAGGGATGGTTTCACCCCCTCCCCAAGCTTGGGGGGTCCCTGGCAGCGCCCCCTCTGTGCCTCCCCCTGGGAGGGGAGGGCAAGGCCAGGAAGGGGTTAACCCCGGAGAGGCGTGAGGGGCTGCCGCGTGTTTGATCATTTCAAATTGCTCTCCCTCTGCTCTCTCCTGCCATTAATCAGCGATGCTGGCCTGGGAAACTGGGACACGGAGAGCTGCCAAACCCTGGAGACCCTCCCGGCGCACACCAAGTGCCAGTGCCGCCAGCTCGCCACCTTCGCCGTGCTCGCCCAGCTGCCCAGGGACCTGGTAGGGGACAGGGACAGGCTGGGGACAGGCTGGGGACACGGGATGTGGCTGGGGAGTGACCCCTGGGCTGGGCAGGGGCGGTCCTGAGGGAGGGTGGGGATGAGCACGGAGCATTTCTAGGATGAGGTGGGCACTGGAAGGTGGGGATGGGCACAGAACATTTCTAGGATGAGGTGGGCACTGGAAGGTGGGGATGGGCACAGAACATTTCTAGGATGAGGTGGGCACTGGAGGGTGGGAATGGGTAACGGGCATTTCTAGGATGAGGTGGGCACTGGAGGGTGGGGATGGGCATGGAGCATTTCTAGGACGAGGTGGGTGTTGGAGGATTGGGGTGTCCCCAGCAGCCGGGGACCCCCAGCACCCCCAGCACCCCCAGCACCTCCAGCACCCCCAGCAGGGTGGGATTGTGTGGGCAGGGGCTGCCATGGTCCCCAGAGCTCCATACCGGGCCCTGCAGTGTGCCAGGAGGGGAGGGGGCACCCCATTGCTATTCCCTGTTGGCACAGAGTCCCCTTTGGCAGTGCCACCACTGCCACCAACCCCTTCTGGCACCAGAGGGGCTGGCAGGGAGCAGTGGGGAGGGGGCTGGGCTCAGCCTATGTGTCCCCCCAGGCCATGGACCCCTCGGGGACGCCGTCGGTGCCGCTGATGATCGGCTGCGCCGTGTCCTGCATGGCCCTGCTGACCCTGCTGGTGATCTACGCCGCCTTCTGGAGGTGACCCGAGGGGACATGGGGACATGGGGGGCTCCTGGGGCGTGGGGCTGTGTGGGGAGGGGGTGACAAATGGGGACAGGGCACTGGGGAAGGGTCAGCATCAATGGGATTAATGGGAATGGAAAACTTGGGTGGGAGAAGATGCCTGGGACTGTCCCCATCACAGGAGAGTGCCCACCCTGTGACAGCATGGGACAAGGGATGGGGACAGGGACAAGGACAAGGAACAGGGACAGGGGACAGGGACAGGGACAAGAGACAGGGACAGGGGACAGGGGACAGGGGACAGGGACAAGGACAGGGACAAGGACAAGGGACAGGGACATGAGACAGGGACATGGGACAGGGACAGGGACAGGGACATGGGACGACGGACAAGTGACAGGGGACAAGGGACAAGGAACAGGGACAAGGGACAGAGACATGGGACAAGGGGCAAGGCCAGGGACAGGCTGGCCCCACGCCGCTCCTGCCGCAGGTTCATCAAGTCGGAGCGCTCCATCATCCTGCTCAACTTCTGCGTCTCCATCCTGGCTTCCAACATCCTCATCCTCGTGGGCCAGTCCCAGATGCTCAGCAAGGTGGGTGCCACCACCTTGCCACCACCCTGCCACCCTCGGCCACTCGCCTGGTCCCCTGCTGGCTCCCAGCTGCAGATTGGATTTGGATTAACTCGATCCCGGGATTAAATCCCCCGTGCTTTGACACAAACCTCGCCGGGGCATGGGCGTTTAACCACCGCGGTGCCAGACACTGATGTCCCCGTGATGTCCCCGTGTCCCCCCTGCAGGGCGTGTGCACCATGACCGCCGCCTTCCTCCACTTCTTCTTCCTCTCGTCCTTCTGCTGGGTGCTGACCGAGGCCTGGCAGTCCTACCTGGCGGTGATCGGCCGGATCCGGACACGCCTGGTCAGGAAACGCTTCCTGTGCTTGGGATGGGGTAAGAGCCCGGCCTGGCTGTGCAAATCTTTATTTCTGAATAAAGAATCTTCATTATTTACAAATCTCCCAGCCTGGCTGGGAGGGGGGCACCCCTTGCCCGTCCCTGGCACACCCCAGGCTCAGTGTGATGGCGCTCACAGGGGTCTGAGGATGAGGGAAGAGATGAGGATCTGACTCTATGTTTCAGAAGACTTGTTCTATATTAATATTATTAATTATTAATATATATTTATTATTATCTGCATATTTTAATATATAATAAAATATTAACATTAAATTATTAAATTATTAAATTATTAAAATAGGATATTATAAATATTATATTAAATAAAAAGGATATATAAATAAAGATATAAAAATATAAAAATATATAAAGATATAAATATATAAATACATAATAAAATATTATATTAAAATATTATAAAATATTCTATTAAAATATTATAAATATTATACATATTAAAAATAAAATATTATAAGGAAACATTAATTAAATACCATGATTTTATGACATTTATATATTATTATTTATTATATATATTATTATTTTTCATTTTATATTCATATTATTTTATTGTATATATTACATTTAAACTATACTAAAAGAATAGAAGAAAGGATTTCATCAGAAGGCTGGTTAAGAGTAGAATAGGAAAGACTGATAGCAAAGGCTTGTGGCTCAGGCTCTCTCCGAGCCAGCTGACTGTGATTGGCCATTAATTAGAAACAACCACATCAGCCCGATCCCAGATGCGCCTGTTGCATCCCACAGCAGCAGATAACCATTGTTTACATTTTGTTCCTGAGGCCTCCCAGCTTCTCAGGAGGAAAAATCCTAAGGAAAGGATTTTCCATAAAAGATGTCTGCGACACATCAGAGGGGAAACTGAGGCACAGCAGAGGAAAGCAGACCTGGGTGTCTCAGTGGTGGCACCCTCAGGAGCTGTCAGAGGAGCTCCATCGCTGTCCCCACCCCTGGAGCTGGCATGGGGTGGGGACAGTGCCACCTTTCTCCATCTCCTCCATCCCCGTGTCCCCTCTCCAGGGTTGCCAGCCCTCGTGGTCGCCGTCTCTGTTGGATTCACGCGGACCAAAGGCTACGGGACAGCGAGCTAGTATGTGGGGACAGGGGACACGGGGTGGTGGAGACAGGGGACAATGGGGCAGGGCATGGTGGCTGCTGAGGGTTCGCTGGGAGCAGGGCACAACCACAGGGCTGTCCCTGACCCGCCACCCTGTGTCCCCTGCAGCTGCTGGCTCTCGCTGGAGGGCGGTTTGCTCTACGCCTTTGTAGGACCCGCTGCTGTCATCGTGCTGGTGAGCCCTGGGCCCCCCAAACCCCACCCTGGGGAGGCTGGTGGCAGCTGCTGGCGCGGGCAGGGGTCTCCATGCCAGCCCTGAGCCCCCCCTCCCGCAGGTGAACATGCTGGTGGGCATCATCGTCTTCAACAAGCTCATGTCCCGCGACGGCATTTCAGATAAGTCCAAAAAGCAGCGAGCTGGGTAAGTGTGTGCCCTGTGCCCCACGAGAGGGGGTCCCAGGGGTGCCCCCAGACCCCCACACCCTGCCGGGGGCTGGGCATGGGGTGCCCAAGCAGCGGGCACGGGATGGGGCAGAATTCATTACATCAACAGGCGGTGGGGGCCAAGCCCAGGGTGAGCACAGCCCCTCCTCGTTGGGGGCTGCTGGAGGGGCAGAATTTGGGGGGCAGCCCCCCGGGGAAGGGGGGGGGTCCGCAGGCTGCAGCCCCCCCTCCGTGCCCGCCCCCTCCCCTGCCGCTTGGCCACCCCCCTTCGCCATTAACAGCTGCCACCCTCGACTAACCCGACGCTCTCTCTCTTTCTCTCTCTCTCTTTCTTCTCCTCCTCCCATTTGCTTCTTGCCTGTGTGTCCGTCCATCCATCCATCCATCCCTCCATCCATCTGTCCGTCCATCTGTCCATCCTTCCCGCCCTCTCCCTGCCGTCCTGCCTTGCTCCCTCCCCTCTCCCCATGCCTGCATCCCTCCTCCTCCTCCTCCTCCTCCTCGTCCCCGCGTGGCCCGGTCCTGGCCGCGGGGCGCCGGGGGGGCGCTGGGCCCGTAGCTCCAAGCCCCCCCCGTGCGGCAGCCTGCTGCTGAAATGCACCAAGTGCGGCGTGGTGTCCAGCGCGGCCATGACCTCCGCCACCGCCAGCAGTGCCATGTTAGTGCCCGTCCCGCGCCCCCCGCCCCGAGCACAGCGCGGGGAGGGGGCTCTGGGCATCTCTGGGGGCGGGTTGGGGGTCCCCGAGGGGATGGAAGGAAGGAAGGAAGGAAGCAAGGAAGGGTGACGCTGTGTGCTCGGGGCGGGGTGTCCCATCACGTCTGCATGGCATGGCTTCCCATGGCAGGTCACCTCATTGCTGGGGTTGGGGGGGCTCATCTGGCCTGGGGTGGGGGACCCTCGGGATGTCCCTCCTCATGGAGTGTGGCTGCCAAAGTACCCACTCATGGGGGTTTGGTCACAATAGAGGCAGCCCCAAAATTCGCTGCTAAAAAAGAGAAAAAATCCCCCAAATCCTCTCTCTGCTGTTCTGTTGGCCGTGGGAGGGTGGAGGTGGCCCCGTGTCCCCCCAGCATGCTGTGGCTGTGTGGGGACAGGGACACACAGGGGTTTGGTCACAACAGAGACAGCCCCAAAATTTGCTGCTAAAAAAAGATAAAAAACCCAAAAAATCCCCTCTCTGCTGTTCTGGTGGCCGTGGGAGGGTGGCAGTGTCTCCGTGTCCCCCCAGTACGCTGTGGCTGTGTGGGGACAGGTACACACCTGAGGGGTTGAAGCCCACAGGTCCCCTCAACCCTCAGTCCCCAGCCAGCGCTGGCTTGGGGACACTGAGGACGAGGGGACAGCTGTGTCACACAGCCCCGGCCATGCTTGTGGAGTTTGGGGGCTGCTGTGGGGAGGGGGTGATGCTCGGGGGGCTCTCCCAGGGCATCCCCACCCTTCAGGCTCACCCCGGCCCCTCTCTCCCTGCGCCAGGGCATCGCTGTGGAGCTCCTGCGTGGTCCTGCCTCTGCTGGCGCTGACCTGGATGTCGGCCGTGCTCGCCATGACCGACCGGCGCTCCATCCTCTTCCAGGTCCTCTTCGCCGTCTTCAACTCCGTCCAGGGCTTCGTCATCATCACCGTGCACGGCTTCCTGCGCCGAGAGGTGGGGGCGGCGCCGGAGGGGCGCCGGGGGACAGCCCTGGCCGCGGGGCCGTGACCGGCTCTGTCCCCGCAGGTCCAGGACGTGGTCAAGTGTCAGATGGGGGGGTGCAGGAGCGAGGAGAATGAGAACTCGCCCGACTCCTGCAAGAACGGGCAGGTGCAGATCCTGGTGAGTGGGTCCCCCCCTGGAGACCCCCGCCGCCGCTGCTGCCCGTGCCTGGCCATGCTGCTTCATTTCCCCGTGTCTCTCCCTTCTCTTTCTCTCCTCTCTGTCTCGCTCTCTCCCTTCTTTCTGGATTTTTATAGACAGATTTTGAAAAGGACGTTGACCTGGCGTGTCAGACAGGTGAGCTCACCTCTGTTGGCCACACCTGGGAGGGACAGGCAGCACAAGCCAGGGGAGGGTCTCTCCTGTGCCCCCTACCCTCCGTGGCACCCTCCGGGCCGGCTCTGACCCCATTCCCTTCTCACAGTGCTGTTCAAAGAGGTGAACACCTGCAACCCCGCCACCATCACGGGCACCTTGTCGCGCATCTCCCTGGATGGAGACGAAGACCCCAAGCTCAACACCACCTCGGAGGGCGGCCTGGGCTTCTCCAGCCTGCCCGGCAACATCCCCCCCGCCAGCATCCTGGTGCAGGTGCCCAAGATGACGCCCAACGTGGTGGCGGGTCTGACCGAGCTGGGCGAGCCGCCAGCACAGCAGCTCAGCCTGGAGGCGCCGGGTCCCGTTTACCTGTGCACCGAGAGCAGCCTGAGGCCCCTGGAATACGGCTGGATCCGGGCTCCTGAGCCGCCACGGGAGAGCGATTACATGATGCTGCCCCGGCGCACCAGCAGCCTCAAGCGCTTCCCGCGGGAGGAAGGAACGCTCGGTGCCGGAGCGGAGGAAGCGGTGCCCGGAGGGACGGGACGCCCAGCGGCAGAAGGGGACGCCTATCCCGGCTTTGTGGCCGTGGATCACGTCAACGTGAACCTCAACCAGCCCTACGCCACGGTGAAGGCGCCCTACGGCCTGCAGTTCAAGCAGCACCCCACGGTGAGGCAGATCCTGGCCTCGGAGCTGTCAGAGCGCAGCCGCACCATGCCCCGCACCGTGCCCGGCTCTGCCATGAAAGTGGGGTCCCTGGAGGTGAGCGGGGGGCTGGTACCCATGTGCACACTTGTGGGGAGGGATCTGTGTGCCCAGGACACAAATGCACGTGTAGGGTTGCATGAATTCCCCCCGTGCCATCCCAGCCTTGGCGGGATGAGCTCCGTGTCCCCAGCTGGGCATGGATAGGGGCTGGCATGAGCCCCTAAACCCTGTTCCCCCTCATCCTGGCCCTGCAAAGACCTTTCCCTTTTCTTCTCCATCTCCTCCCCTGCTCCTGCCTGTCCCCCTGCCAGAGGAAGAGGTTGCGGTACTCTGACCTGGACTTTGAGGTAAGTCCTGCCATGGAGGTGGCACCGGTGCCATCGTGGGGGACTGATCCAGGCTGTCCCCACTCCTTTTGCCCCACCAGCAGCTCCTGAGCTCTGAGGGGTTTAGACCAGGCAGTACCAAGCGTTGGCTCTGGATTAAAACACCGATGATGAGCGTGGAGTGCTGGTCTGGGATGCCAGGGATTGGGACAGGGATGGGGACAGTGCCAAGGGACAGGGGACACAGCCGGCAGAGTCGATGGCCACAGGCCCTGCTCTGCCCCCGCAGAAGGTGATGCACACACGGAAACGCCATTCGGAGCTCTACCACGAGCTCAACCAGAAATTCCACACGCTGGACCGGTACCGGGCTCCGTCCACCGGCTCCTCCAAGGTGAGGACCTGGAGGCCCTGTCCTGCCCTGGCGTGTGCCCTGCCAGCCTTTCCCTCCTCCCGCATGGACTGTGGCACCCCGGGGACACTCAGGGCACCCAGGGGCGCCGCCGGGGCTGAGCGCTGGCGTTTTTCCACAGCGAGAAAAGCGGTGGAGCGTCTCTTCGGGCGGCGGGGACAAGAGCACGGCCAACGTAAGTCCTGACTCCTCCTGGGGGTGTTGTGGAGAGGGCAGGAGGTGGCTGCCGCACAGAGCTTGCCCACAGCTGCCCCTCACCCTGCAGGATGTGACCAGCCCCGAGGAGCAGCGGCCGAAGGCTCCGGCAGCGCCGCCCAAGCCATGGAGCACGTTCAAGGCCATGACACTGGGCTCGCTGCCCAGCGCCCAGCGGGACCGGCTGGAGCTGTGCAGGGCAGACTGGGACAGCCACTGCGCTGGCCTGGATGCAGCCGACGGCGATTTCCAGACGGAGGTGTGAGCCCCGGAGGTGCTGCCGCCGCCGCCGCCGCCCCGCGCGCGGCCCCACTGGGTTTGCTCCGAACCCCGGGGCAGCCGGGGGGTCCCTGCCCCTCGGGAGGGCCGCCTCCCACCCGTCCTCATGCGGTTCCTCCTCCTCCCGCCACCCCCAGGACGCGGGTGTGGAGGGGACCCGCGCCCTCTCCCCCCACCCATCCCCAAAATGCTCCCCCACGCTCACGCCTGCACCCCAACCCCCGGGGCAGGACCGGCCCGTGGAGGCCCTCAGACCTTTGTTCTTTTCTACCGGGATGTTTCTTCTTCTTCTTCTTCTTCTTCACGCCGTGCACCGTGTGCACGCCAGCGGCCGCCCCCCGGGACCCCCCCCAAAAAGCGCCGGGAGCCCCACGGCCGCCCCCTCCCAGCCCTCCCCACCGTCCCCCACCCCACGGGGCAGGTGCTGTTGTTGTTGGAAATAAAATTCACTCTCTGTGGTGCCGTGGGGCCGTGGGCGCTGCCTCGTGCTTGGCCTGGGGGTGGCTGTCACCCAGTGTCACCCAGTGTCACCCAATGTCACAGCCTGCACCCCCCTGCCCAAAAATCCCACCCTGAGCAAGGCTGATCCTGCACCCACGTGCTGCAAATGAGCGTCTGATCATGGGAGCTGGGAAAGTAATTATAGAGAAATTAATCTGGGAGTAAATTAGGAATCTTGGAGGTCATCACCACGTGGAGTCGCTCCAGGTGGGCTGCCCAGCGCTGCGGGAGCATCCCAGCATCCAGAGATGGGGATGTGGCCTCTGGAGATGGAGGTGGGAGCTCCAGCAGGAGCAGCAGGTGTGGGTGGGAATGCTCAGAGCAGGACACTGGTGCTGGAGGAGAGGACATCTCTGCTGGTGCCTCCTGGCACATCTGGGATGAGAGATTTGGATCCATGGTGGGATCACGGCGCCAAAACCCTTCCAGCTCCTCCATGGCTGTGCCATGGTGGGAGTAGATCCTGGTCCCAGCCCTTTTCCCTCTGGGAAAAGCCTCCTGAGCTTCCTGAGGGCTTCCCTTGGACAGGACAGGCTTGGGAAGACCAAAGGACACTGCCCAGTTTGGGCTGGTGGCCACGGACCATGGGACAGCACAGGGCAGCTCCCATCCCCAGCACTGGGACACTGGGACAGGATGTGACCCTTGGAGTGGGGTTGAAAGTCCCAATTTCATAACCCAGTTCATCCCAGCAGTTCCCAGTTCAGGTTTTTGGCTCTGGGAGAAGCCATTTGTGTCCCAACGTGGTGATGGGAGTGACGAGGAGGGCATGGAAGGAGCCAAATTATCCCATGCCACCTCCTAAGGGGGATCCAGCTGCATGGGGAGGGGGCTGAGATGAACACAAGGGTTTTGGCTGCCCGTGCCAGGGGTCAGAATCGTGGGTGACAGATCCTGGGGCTGCCGTGGGGCTCCCAGCCCCATGGAGGGGGTGGGTCAGGAGCAACATCTCCTCCTTGGAGCGTCCCTCTGCTGGTCCATAATTCTGCTGGAAAATTCTGCTGGAAAATTCTGCTGGAGAATTCTGCTGGAAATTCTGCCGGAAAATTCTGCTGGAAATTCTGCTGGAAATTCTGCTGGAAAATTCTGCTGGAAATCCTGCTGGAATTCTGCAGCCACATCCTCCAGCTCCGCTTTCTCAGAGCTGCCACGCACTGGAATCCCCCTCCCTGCTTCGGGGGGATCCGGGGCCTGCTCCAGCTCCCCTCCTCTCCTTCCCCAGCCAAACACAGCCGCGAGAGGCAGCGTCAGGGTTTCCTGGGGCATCTGTTGGCAATTAGCGGCTTTTATTACTCATGGAGACGCCAGATGGGGCGAGGGAACGGAGCCCGGGCCAGAGGCACAGGCTCGTGGTGTGTCCCAGCATAAGGGGACAAGGGACAGCCAGACAGGGGGTACAGGGTGGGTCAGAGCAAATCCCAGAGCTCTGGAGCTGTTTTCCATTTTCAGCTCCCATCGGAGCCGGGCTGAGTCCCCCCAGTGCCAAAAATGTGAATTTTGGGGGGCGGAAATGATGGAGAAGCGGCTCTGAGGCTGCTCGGGTGACGAGGAGCTGGCGGAGCTTTACCCTCCGCTCCCCAGGAAAGAAACTTCACCAAAAAGAGGCAAAAAGTGCTGTTCTAGCACCGCGGCTACAAACGGCCCTGGGAAGCTGGAAAGAATTCCTGCAGCGCTTTCCTTCCTGGCTGGAATTGTGCCTGGATCGGAGCAGAAATTAATGCTGAGCCTCTGAAGCCCTCAGTCCTGCCAGACAGGGGGTACGGGGTGGGTCAGAGCAGATCTCAGAGCTCTGGAGCTGTTTTCCATTTTCAGCTCCCATCGGAGCCGGGCTGAGTCCCCCCAGTGCCAAAAATGTGAATTTTGAGGGGCGGAAATGATGGAGAAGCGGCTCTGAGACTTCTCCCTCCGCTCCCCGCGAAAGCAACTTCACCAAAAAAGAGGCAAAAAGTGCTGTTCTAGCACCGCGGCTACAAACGGCCCTGGGAAGCTGGAGAGAATTCCTGGCTGGAATTAGGCAGGGAGGAGGGGGAATTGTGCCTGGATCGGAGCAGAAATTAATGCTGAGCTTCTGAAGCCCTCAGTCCTGCCAGACAGGGGGTACGGGGTGGATCAGAGCAGATCCCAGAGCTCGGGAGCCGTTTTCCATCAGTCGGACTGAGTCCCCCCAGTGCCAAAAATGTGAATTTTGAGGGGCGGAAATGATGGAGAAGCGGCTCTGAGGCTTCTCCCTCCGCTCCCCGCGAAAGAAACTTCACCAAAAAGAGGCAAAAAGTGCTGTTCTAGCACCGCGGCTACAAACGGCCCTGGGAAGCTGGAAAGAATTCCTGCAGCGCTTTCCTTCCTGGCTGGAATTAGGCGGGGAGAGGAGGGGGGGAATTGTGCCTGGATCGGAGCAGAAATTAATGCTGAGCCTCTGAAATCCTCACCGCAGGAATTCCCTCCTGCGCCTTGTCCAGCTGCCTCTGAGCCAGCGTGGTCCGGCCGGCGTCATCCCAACCCTCATTCCTTGGATTTGGGGAGCTTTTTGGGGGGGGTGGATGAGACGTGGGGAGCCCCAGGGTAACAAAATCTCCGCGTTGCTCGGAGGTAAAATTGTCTCCAGCCCCAAAATTATCGGGCTCTGCTCCGGCTCGCGTTTCTTGGCAGGCGGCGCGGCAGTTTCTTGGAAGCACAGCGTGCCTCTGCTTTTTTCCATGATGGGATGGATGGAGGGTGGGCTGCAGGATCCTGCTTTCCATCCCCCCGCTGGGCGCCGCTCCAAGGCAGAGCTCTGGGCAGGCGGGATCCGGCTTCTTCCTCCCTCTGGAAATGCCGATCCCGTGCTCTGGAGCAGCAAAGGAGCGGGGTTTTCCACGCCGCTGCCACATTTGTGGATGTCGGGGTCGCTTTGTGTCGCTGGGCTGGGGACAACGAACCCAAGGGAGCACCCTGGGAAGTGAGGGAAACTCAACTGTAAACCCTCTGAAGTGTTTTGCAGATTAATTGAGGATCCTGGGAATTGCAGAGGATGGGATGAGGCTGCTCTGCTCTGGGGTTGGGATGGGATGTGGGGCCGGTTTTGGGGCCCACTGGACGCACAAACCCACGTTCATCGCTGCTGCGTGGCCCCAAACAAAGAACAATCATCCCAAACGAGAGAACAGAGGAAAATTCGCTGTGTTTTCGTTCCCACTTGCTTTAATTACCCTTAATTACCTCAGCAGGCACCTCGCGGGAGCGTTGTCGCCGGGACTGGCTGGGGTTGCCCACGACAGCTCATTTACTGCCTCTGCACGAGCAGCCGTTCTTAATTAGCCACTTTATTGAGATCCACGCGTCCCTCACGCGTCTCTAAAGCTGCAGCCTGAACAGATCCATCACAATTTGGGAGAAAACGCAGCTGGGCCATCCTGAGGGTCCCTGTGCCACGGTGACACAGCCATGGCGATGCCAGAGGATGCTTTGCACCCTCCAGACCTAAAATTACATGAGCTGGGCTCGTTCTCTGCCTGGTTTTGGGGGGTCAGGGTGGCCTGGCACGCATGGGAATGGGACGATGGGGCAGCCAGGCCGCGGGGCAGCATTGCAGGGTGGCACATCCCGGGGCAGCATTGCAGGCTGGCACATCCCGAGATCCCAGGGCTTGGCAGGGCTCTGGGAAATCAGCAGGACGCGGTGCCAGCAGCAGGGATGGTGGCAACAGCCATCCCGTCTCATCGCTCTGACCCCGGGGCACCTGGCCCTGAGCCAGAGTGTCCCCAAGGCACCCCCGAGGCGCAGGGAGGGGACAGCAGCTCCGTGTCACACAGCGGGCTGGCAGCCCTCGGGGTTTGCCCGGAGCTGCTCCTGGGGCTGTGCCCGCGGAGGAGCATCCTTGAGGGACACCCTCCTTCCTTGGGGACACATTCTGGCCAGCGGTGCCACCAGCGGCGCCACCAGTGTGTGCCCTCAGCTCCGTGTGGGGAGGAAGAGCCGCTCCACAAGGATGGCAGACAGGGAATGGGATACACCCCATCCCAATTCCCGGGATTGGGGTTCCCCTCGTCTGGGCCGGAGAGGGGAAGGAGGGTGGGGAGGGAGCGGAGGCGCTGCCGGGGGAGGCGCCCGGAGGAGGAGGAGGAGGAGGAGGAGGAGGAGGAGGAGGAGGGCGGGGATGCCAAGGCGGCTCCCCCGGGTTGGGGAAGGGGGGGTTGGGGGGCGTCTCGGGCTCCCCCCGGAGGGAGGCGGGGAAGGCGGCGGGGGCGGCTCCCGGTGTCCGGTGTCCCGCTCTCCAGCGGAGTTCCCGGTGTCCCGCGGTGGAATTCCCGGTGTCCCGGTGTCCCGCGGCCCCTGTCCCCGCCGAGCCCCGCGCAGGTGAGCCCCGGGAGCGCGGAGCAGCCCGGCCCTGCGGCGGGACGGGACGAGGGGGATTCCCCGTTAATCCCCGGCGTTAATCCCGCCCCGGGGCCGCGGGGACCCGCCGGTGCGGAGGGTGCGGCGCGGGGAAGGCGAGGAACGGAGCGGAGGTGGCACAAGGGGTGGCACGGGCCAGAGGAGCCGGGTGGCAGCACAGGGGACAAGCGGTGAAGGGGCTGTGGGGGGACAGGGGGGCTGGGAAGATCTGGGGGTGCCAGAGAGCCCCGAGCAGGCGGGGCAGGGGGGGAAGGACGGGGATGTCCCGCTCTGGCAGCAGCCCCGGAGCCGGCGGTGTCCGTCTGTCCGTCTGTCCCGGCTCCGGGCCCTGCCGGCAGCCCCGGCTTGCCTCGTGGCAGGAAGCAGGAGAGGGGCCAGGTCGGGGTGACCTGCAGGGATACCCCGACCTGATTTCATCTCCGTGGATCCACGCGGGGCCGGGAGATGGAACGGGAGGTGCTGAGACCTTCCCGGGTGGGTGCACCCGGTTCCACTCCGGGAAAAACTTCAATCATTGCATTTCTGAATGTTTGGAGTAAATTTGAGTGCTGGCCTTTGACACCCAGGGGTGTTGGGATGCTGTGGCTTGGGCTGGGTGTAGAGCAGATGGATAGGTGCCACTCTGACCCCCCAAAACATCACCGAGCGATGGGCAGGAGGGTCAGTGCCACTCCATGCTGGTGGCTTTACTGGTGTGGGCAACCAGGTGCCCATCTCAGGGTCTGTCCCTTGCAGGTGGCCCTGAGGGCCCTGAGCCTCTGCCAGGGGCACCATGAGGGGTCTCTGGGCCCTGGTGCTCGCCGGGCTCATCAGCGCCTGCCAGGGGAAGGAGCCGCTGCCAGCGGAAGGTAAGGAACACCGGGAGAAGGTCTTGGGAGCCACATCCCTCCTCCTCTGTCCCTGTCCCAGCTGGGTCAGCCCAGGGGTGCCAGAGCAGAGGTGACCACAGACACTGTGACCTGTGCCAGGTCCCCACATGCCAGGACCAGAATGGTGGCTCCAGAGTGAGCTCTGGGGCTTTGCTCAGCATCCCCTGTGGGTAGGGGGCCAGGGAGGGAGGACCTGAGCCAGCCCGACTGTGGAGAGCCAGCCTGGGACACCCCAACACTGCCCCCAGTGCCCTGGCATGGGGACAGATGGGGTTTGGTGACACTCGGTGACAGCCAGGGCAGGTGAACCAGGACAGGGCAGGTGAGCCAGGACAGGGCAGGGTGAGGATGCACGGAGCTCCCGAGGGAGGTTTGGCCTCCAACTGCGAGTCCTGAAGAGGTTTGGCCATGATCCACACGGTGGTGCAGGGCTGGGGGTGTCCAGGTGCAGCTGGGGACAGGGGGACAATGCCTGAGGATGGGGAACAGGGATGGGAGCAGGGATAGGGAACAGGGATGGGGGGAACAGGGATGGGGGAATGAGGATGGGAAAAGGGATGGGTGAACAGGGATGGAAACAGGCATGGTGAGCAGGGATGGGAACAGGGAACAGGAAAGGGATGGGGGAACAGAGATAGAAATAGGGATAGGGAACAGGGATGGGGACAGGGACAAGGAACAGGGATGGAAAAAGGGACAGGGATGGGTCCCGGTGTGGGATGAGCCCCGGGCTCCGGAGGAGGAGCTGCTGGAAGCGACACCGGGGTTGCATCAGGCGGGAGGGGACATTGCCACTGTCACTGTCACTGTCATCCGCTCCTGCTGCCTGGCACGGCCTTTCCTGAGAGACAGAGGCAAGATTTTCCCTTCCCAGAGCTCCAGAGGGGTGGCACTGGGGTGATTTACGCTCCTTGGTGTCCCCTGCCCTGCTGAGGTTGAGAGAGGGGGACTCTACCCTGGCTGTGACATTCACTGCTGTGACATTGGCCCAGGCATGTCCCCACACCACTGCTGGCCCCTGGTCAGCCTGGGCCACAAACACGGTGCTGCCAAACTCTTGACAGAGGTGGGGAGGGTCTGGGGGGGGCTCAGAGACCCTCAGGAACATCCTAGGAAGGGGTGGGAGAGTCTTTGGTGCCCATCCTGCTCCAGGGCCGCTTTGCACGGAGACAAAACAAATCCTTCCCTTCTCCCCTTGTTTACTCCTTTATCTCGCACCTCCCAACATCTGGCGCATCTGGAGGTGGCTCGGCGCTGCCGGGGCCGTGATTTATCCCTGCAAGCAGCAGCAGCACCCCCGTGACCGCCCCTGACACGGCATTTCCTGCTCCTCGGCCTCGGGCTGGACCCTCGCGCCTGTCCCCGAGGGCCACCGGCTCTGAGCTGTCACCAGGAAGGGACAGCTGTCGATGGCGCTGTGGGTGTCCCTGGCAGCCGGCCCAGCCTCCTGATGCTGATCGCAGCCGCGGGGCTGTCTGCGGGCAAAACAGAGCTGGGAAAGCGCTTCACCTGTGGGAGGCAGCAGCGCCAGCTCTGTCCCCTCCCAAGCTCTGTCCCCTCTCAATCTCTGTCTCTCCCAATCTCTGTCCCCTCCCAATTCTGTCCCTTCCCAATCTCTGTCCCCTCCCAATCTCTGTCCCCTCTGAAGCAGGGTTTATTTGCTCTGCACTGCCTCAGGGGGCTGGGGCCGGCTCCTGGCAGCACCCCCAGACCCTCCTGGCCTTGTGGAGCTCTGTGTGGTGCCACCCTGCTTGCCTGGGGACACACAGTGACAGTGACAGCTGGTTTGCCCCACAGGGGAGCTGTGCCCGCAGCTCTGGGACGAGGATCTGCTTGGGGACAAGTACGAGAATGTCACCGGTAAGGAAAGACCCTCTCAGGGATCCCCTGGCACCCCAGGATGGGCTCTGTGACCTGCCTGGGGACTGTCACCTGCCCCAGGGCCGGGTTTCATGTCCCCTGCTCTGTCCTGCAGGGTTTAACCTGGTTAAAAGGTTCGACCTGCTCAAGATCTCATCCATCAAGAAGATCCGCAGCGCCCGGGGGCCGGCGGTGCTGCGCCTGGGCACCGTGCCCCTGGTCCAGCCCACGCAGTGAGTGGCACTGGGTGACATATAAAATGGCCTTGGGTGACCTCTGAGGTGGCCCTGAGTGACCCTCAGGTGGCCCAAAGCTCCTCCAGGTGTACATTTGGGGTCTGGATGCGCCTGGGTGGGCTTTGCCCTTAGCTCATGCCAGGGATGCCAGGCAGCTCCGTGTCCAGCCCACGCAGTGAGTGGCTTTGCATGACCCTTGAAGTGGCCTTGGGTGACCTCTGGGGTGGCCCTGAGTGACCCTCAGGTGACCCAGAGCTCCTCCAGGTGTAAATTTGGGGTCTGGGTGCAGCTGGGTTGTGACGGTGTTCACGGGGGGCTGAGGATGAGGGAAGAGACGAGGATCTGACTCCATGTTTCAGAAGGCTGATTTATTATTTTATGATATATATTATAATATAATATATTAATATATAATATTACATATTATACAATACATTATATAATATATAATATATTACATATAATATATATAGTATATAATATATAATATATAATATATAATATATAATATATAATATAGTATATAGTATATAGTATATAGTATATACTATATACTATATACTATATACTATATACTATATATAATATAGTATATACTATATACTATATATAATATATGTAATATATAATATATAATATAGTATATAGTATATAGTATATTAATATATGATAATATATTATATTAAAACTGTACTAAAAGAATAGAAGAAAGGATTTCATCAGAAGGCTGGCTAAGAATAGCAAAAGAAGGAATGATAACAAAAGCTTCTGTGTCAGAGAGTCGGAGCCAGCTGACTGTGATTGGCCATTAATTAGAAACAATTAACATGAGACCAATCCCAGATGCCCCTGTTGCATTCCACAGCAGCAGATAATCATTGTTTACATTTTGTTCCTGAGGCTTCTCAGCTTCTCAGGAGGAAAAATCCTAAGGAAAGGATTTTTCATAAAATGTGTCTGTGACACTGGGTGGGCCTTGCCCCTAGCTGGTGCCAGGGTTGCCAGGCAGCTCTGTGTCACCTGTGGGGACACTGGGGACCCCGAGGCTGCCCCAACACTTTTCTCCTCGAAAGTAAACCCCAGGCTGCCACTGCTCTGCTGGCTGCTGGCCAAACCTTGCGCAAGCAGGGTTCTGTGACTGCTCTGTGGCTGCTCCTGGCAGAGCCTGCGGGGTCCAGACGAGCTCCAGAGGCTCTGAGCAGGCACTGCTGGGTGTGTGTGGGGCTGTTGGGAGGCACAGGGTGACTGGCCTTTGTCCCCTCAGTGCCCACGGTGCCAGGGCTGGCAGGGACGCTGCAGCGTGGCAAGGTGGGAGCAGATCCACGTCCTGCAGGAAATGGCTGTGGCGTGTCCCCACATTGCCCCGGGGCTGGCTCGGAGCTGTGCTGGGCATGGGGCTCTCCAGAGGGCCAGCAGATCCAGCCTGGGCAGCCAAACCCTTGGATGGATGGTGGAGAATCCAGGCTGGTGTTGTTCTTGGCTTGGGGCACAGCAAATTCAGCTTTGGGGAGTCTGGAGATGGGCACAGAGATCCTGTGAGATCCTACGGGTGCCCACCCACCTCAGCGCCCTGTCAGGGTGTCCCTGTGCCCCATGGAGAGCAGAGGGCACTGCTGGCCTGGTCCCAGTGCCCATCCCTTGGTCCAGATCCAGAGCAGTGGCTTGGAAAGCTGAGGGTGTGCAGCCAAATCTGGGAGCGGAGCAGAGCCCGGAGCAAATATTTCCAGTGGCTGAATGGGCTGGGAAAGGCTGCCAGGGCCTCCCTGGGGATGATGGATGCATTTCCTGCCTGGCCTGGGACAAAATTTTGGGATAAGAGCTGCAGCCATGCCAGCAGGGGTGGCAGTGTGGGGCAGAACCCACTGTGATGCCATCTGGGGTGCCACCAATGGAGACAGACCACGGCAGGACCCACTGGGGGTTGTTGGGTGGTGTTGGCACCTTGAAAGTGTCATATGGGTGCCACCAGTGGGGACAGCTCATGGCAGGACACACAGGGGGTTGTTGGGGTGCTGCTGCCACCTGAAATTGCCCTAAAATGGGTGCCACAAGTGGGGACACCTCATGGCAGGACCCACTGGTGTTTATTGGGTGATGCTGCCACCTGAAAGTGCCCGAAAATGGGTGCCACCAGTGGGGACAGCTCATGGCAGGACCCACAAGTGGTTGTTGGGGTGATGCTGCCACCTGAAATTGTCCTATGGATGGGTGCCACCAGTGGGGACAGATCAGGGCAGGACCCACTGGGGGTTGTTGGGGTGGTGCTGCCACCTGAAAATGCCCTGTGGATGGGTGCCACCCTCCTTGGTGCCATCTCCAGCCCCAGAGCACCCCAAGAGCTGTCCCCACAGGCAGGTGTTCCCCCGGGGGCTGCCCCCCACCTTCACCCTGGTCCTCACCTTGCTGCTGAAGAAGAACAGCACCGGGGAGCACTGGTACCTCTTCCAGGTCACCGACCGCCAGGGATACCCCCAGGTACACCCCGGGGGGACGTGGTGGGGACACCCCAGGAATGACCAGGAGCTGTTTCTGAGCGTGCCACTGTCCCCTCTGTGTGCCCAGCTCTCCCTGTCCGTGCACGGCCCTGAGAGGAGCCTGGAGTTCCAGGCGCGGGCACCGGGTGCCACCTTTGTGAGCGCCACATTCGCGGGCAAGGCGGTGGCGTCACTGTTCGACGGGCGTTGGCACAAGGTGGTGCTGGCCGTGCAGAGCCAGGCCGTGTCCGTGCACCTGGACTGCGCCTCCATCTCCTCCAAGCCACTGGCGCCAAGGAGAGCGCTGGCACCCGAGGGCAACGCCTTCCTGGGGCTGGACGCCGTGCGTGGCACCCCGGTCAGGGTGAGTCACAGGGGTCGGTGCCAATGAGAGCCAATGGGTGGCAATGAATGCCACTGAGTGCCAATGAGTGCCCTGGGGTCAGTGCCCCAGAGTGCCACTGAGTGTCAGTGAGTGCCAATGAGTGCCCCTGAGTGCCAGTGAGTGCCCTGGGTCAGTGCCCCTGAGTGCCAATGAGTGCCCCAGGGTCAGTGCCCCTGAGTGCCAATGAGTGTCAATGAGTGCCAGTGAGTACCCCGGGGTTGGTGCCCCTGAGTGCCACTGAGTGCCCTGGGGTCAGTGCCCCTGAGTGCCAATGAGTGTCAATGAGTGCCAATGAGTGCCAATGAGTGCCACTGAGTGCCCTGGGGTCAGTGCCCCTGAGTGCCAATGAGTGTCAATGAGTGCCAATGAGTGCCAATGAGTGCCAATGAGTGCTCCAGGGTCAGTGCCCCTGAGTGCCAATGAGTGTCAATGAGTGCCAATGAGTGCCAATGAGTGCCAATGAGTGCTCCAGCGTCAGTGCCCCTGAGTGCCAATGAGTGCCCCTGAGTGCCAATGAATGCCCTGGCGTCAGTGCTCCGAGTGCCAATGAGTGCCCCTGTGTGCCAATGAGTGCCCCAGGGTTGGTGCTCCTGAGTGCCAATGGGTGCCCCTGGCACTGTCTGTGGTGTCAGGGCTACCCCTGACCTGTCACCCATGTCCTGCTGCAGTTTGACCTCCAGCAAGCTCAGATCTACTGCGACGCCGAGCTGGCCAGGCAGGAAGGGTGCTGCGAGATCTCGGCCAGCGGGGTGAGTGACCCTGGTGCCCCTGAGTGCCACTGAGTGCCCCTGAGTGCCCCCACCCCAACCCTGGACCCTGGAGCTGCCCTGTGCAGGCTCAGGGTTTAACCCACAGGGGAAACTGAGGCGCAGTGTCTGTCCCCTTTGTGTCACCGCCTCATGCTGCCCGTCCCCACGCCTCTCTCTGACCCTGCTGTGTCCCTGCAGTGCCAGACGGAAACGCCCAAGACCCGCCGGCAAGCGGAGCTGATGCAGAGCAGCAACCTGATCGAGATGGTGCCGCAGCCCGAGGGCAGGGTGTTCACCCGCTGCTTCTGCCTGGAGGAGCCGCTGGGCACTGTGAGCTCTGGCAGTGCCACCCCGTGCCCATCCTGGTCCCATCCCAGTCCCCATTCCAGTCCCTGTTCCCATCTCCATCCCCATCCTGGGTCCCCATCCTGTCTCTGTCCCTGGGGATGGAGATGATAAGCCCATCTTCATCTCCATCCCCATTCTCATCCCAGTCCCCATCCCCGTTCCCATCCCCATCCCAGTCCCATCCCAGTCCCTATTTCTGTCCCCATCCCTGTCCCCGTTCCATTCCATCCCATTCCCATCCCAGTCCCCATCCCCATCCTGGGTCCCCTGTCCCCGTTCCCATCCCCGTTCCCATCCCTGTTCCCATCCCCCTCCCAGTCCCATCCCAGTCCCTATTTCTGTCCCCATCCCTGTCCCCATCCCATCCCATCCCATCCCATCCCAGCCCATCCCATCCCATCCCCATCCCCATCCCCGTTCCCATCCTGTTGCTCCAGCCCCTGGAAAATCCCTTCCTCACTTTTTCCACCCAGTATGAGGTTCAGGAGGGAGGGAGGGAGGTGTCTGTGACCCGAGGGGATGATGAGGGACAGGAAGGTCCCACCGCTGCCTCCTCCTCCTCCCTGGATGCCCAAGCAGGACAAACCCAGGATTCATGGACAGGGAGCACCCAGGGCTGGGATGCTCCAGGTTCTTCCCACCAGCTCTTCCCTCCCTGCAGGAGCCAGGCAGAGCCTCGGGAAGGACCAACCTGAGGGACAATCCCAAGGACAAGGTGAGCGTGTGCCAGCCCTGCTCCCCTCCCAGTGCCACCCACGGTGCCACCACTGTCCCACAGCCCGGCTGGCTCTGTCCCTGCCAATTTGGGCTCTCCCAGCGCTGCAGGGACGCCGTGAGGAGCGGCTGCTCTGCTCCCCCGAGCAGGGACTGAGGCCCCACTGGCTCCGTGCTGCTGCTGGAGCCAGCCCAGCTCTGGCCAAGGGCCTCTTTGTTCCCTCCGAGCGTCTGCCAGAGCTGGGAAACGTCTCCAGAGCTCCTGTTCCTCATCCCTGAATGTCTCTGGGATCTGTTCCTCATCCTTGAATGTCTCTGGGATCTGTTCCTCATCCATGAACATCTCTGGGATCTGTTTCTCATCCCTGAACATCTCTGGGATGCCTGATCCCACCACAGGGATGTCCCAGGGTGCAGATTGGGGTGGGTGCAGATCTCCAGTGCTCCTGTTCCTCATCCCTGAATGTCTCTGGGATCTGTTCCTCATCCCTGAACATCTCTGGGATCCCTCATGCCATCACGGGGATGTCCCAGCGTGCAGATCAGGGTGGAGGGTGATAAATGGTCTCATAAGCTCTTGGAGATCTATTTCACACCCAACATAGCTCAGCTAAATTAGAAGGTATAAAATCAGCAGGATGGCTTCTGTGGGAGTGGTGGAAACAAAAAAGTTTTAGTAAAAGGCAAAATAACAAAATTCTTTACAGAGAAAAACCGAGCCAGGTGCAAAAGGTTCTTGGGTGCTCTGGGGTTTTAAGTGCTCTGGGGTCTGTGGGTGTTGTGAGGTTTAGGGGTGCTGTGGGGTTTGGGGTTCTGTGGGGATTTGGGAGTGCTATGGGGTTCTGGGGTGCTGTGGGGTTTGGGAGTGCTGTGGGGTTTGGGGTGATCTGGCATTTGGGGTGTTCTGGGGTTTGGGAGTACTCTGGGGTTTGGGGGTGCTGTGGGGTTTGGGGTTGCTGTGGAGTTTGAGGGTGCTGTGGGGTTTTGGGGTCCTGTAAGGTTTTGAGGGTGCTGTGGGTTTGGAATGCTGTGGCATTTTGGGGGTGCTCTGGGATTTGGGAGTGTTGTGGGGTTTGGGATACTCTGGCATTTGGGGTGCTCTGGGTTTTGGGTGCTCTGGTGTTTGAGGTGCTCTGGGTTTGGGGTGCTCTGTGTTTGGGGTTCTGTGGGTTTTTGGGTGCTCTGGTGTTTGGGGTGCTCTGGGTTTGGGGTTCTGTGGGTTTTTGGGTGCTCTGGTGTTTGGGGTGCTCTGGGTTTGGGGTTCTGTGGGTTTTTGGGTGCTCTGGTGTTTGGGGTGCTCTGGGTTTGGGGTGCTCTGGGTTTTTGGGTGCCCTGGTGTTTGGGGTGCCACGGGCAGTGCGTGCAGCCGCTCCAATCTCCCACCCCCCGTCTCTTGCAGTGCCCTCCCTGCTCGCCCCAGATGGCACCAGGAAATGTGAGTGTGGCACCGGGCATGGGGACCCCGGGCTGGCCGGGCTGGGCTGTGACCTGGGGGTGACAAAAGCCATTGAGCCACTGTCCCCAGCCCCCCACGATGCTACAGCTCCTCCTGCCCCTGGAACATCTGAAAGGGCCCTGATCCTTTCCAGATGTGGCCCCATTCCTACAACAACAGCTGGCTGGGGTGTGGGGGGGATGGCGGGGGGGTGGCAGCCATTGGGACACCTCGTGCCCCATGGTGGCACTTGGGGACAGAATGCTGGGACACTGGGGACTGTGCTGGGCTCAGGGCTCTGCTGCTGCCACCTTGGAGACACCTTTGTCCTGTGTCCACAGGTCACCCTCGGTCCGCCAGGTCCCAAGGTTGGTTTGTCACCTGCCCAGGACACCCAGAGCTGCAGCAGGAATGTGGGGATGCTGTGCCAGGAGCTGTGGGCACACATGGGGACGTGGGGACACCCTGTGTCTGTCACCCTCCCTGTGCCCATTTGTCACCCACTCTGTGCCCATTTTACACCCACTTTGTGCCAGTTTTTCATCAATCCTGTACCTGTTTGTCCCCCATCCTTTGCCCATTTGTCACCCATCCTGTGCCCATTTTTAACCCACCCCGTGCCCGTTTTTCACCACCCTGTGTCTGTCACCCACCCTGTGCCCATTTGTCCCCTTCCCTGTGCCCACTTGTCCCCCATCCTGTGCCCATTTGTCCCCTTCCCTGTGCCCACTTGTCCCTTTCCCTGTGCCCATTTGTCACCCATTCTGTGTCTGTTTGTCCCCTTCCCTGTGCCCATTTTTCACTCACCCTGTGCCCATTTTTCACCCACCCTGTGCCCATTTCTCCCCTTCCCTGTGCCCACTTGTCACCCACCCTGTGCCCCTTTATCCCCCTCCCTGTGTCCCCTTCCCTGTGCCCACTTGTCCCCCTCCCTGTGCCCATTTTTCACCCTCCGTCTCTTGCAGGGCACCAAGGGCGAGCGGGGCCTCCCTGGCACGGCGGGTGGCAAAGGGGAGAAGGGTGACCGTGTGAGTGTCCCTGGTGTCCCTGTCCCTTGTGTCCCCTCCTGCTGCCTCCCTGGCACACGGGGATGCCCTGGGGGTGCCCCTGTGCCCCCAAATCCACCCCGTCCCTGAGCCACCTCCCCTCTCCGCAGGGCATGGACTGTGTGCGCACCCACCCCGACGGCCCCGTGCAGGTGAGACCCCCCAGACCCTCCCCAAATCCCCCTCCCCAAATCCCTGCCTCCCCTCTCACCTCCTCCTCCTCCTCCTCCTCTTCCTCCTCCCAGTGTGCCGAGGGGCCGCGGGGTGAGAAGGGGCAGCGTGGGCAGGTGGTAAGTGACACTGCGGGGACAAATTTGGGACACTTTGGGGACAAATTTGGGACACTGGGGGGGTCTCCCTGCCCTGGGATGGGGTGGGGGGTCCAGCTCTGCGGGTCCAGCTCTCTGTGGGCATGAAAGGAGCAGGAGGTGACCCTGAACAAGCCCACCTGGGCACCTTCCCAAGCTCATCTGCTCACCCACCTGGGCACCCTGCACGAGCCCACCTGGGCACCCACCCACGCCCACCTGGGCACCCTGCATGAGCCCACCTGGGCAGCCTCACGAACCCACCTGGGCACCCACCCAAGCCCTCTTTGTCCCCTTTTTGTCCCCCTCTTTGTCCCCTTTTTGTCCCCCTCTTTGCCCCCTTTTTCCCATGCAGGGACTCCCGGGCCCAGCTGGCGCTGAGGGGCAGAAGGTGAGTCCAGCCCACCTGGCATGGCAGCAGGGACACCTGGCATGGTGGCAGAGGTGCCAGCACCAACCTTGGGTGACACCACGGGTGACACCACAGGTGACATCTGTCTGTCCTGCAGGGCCAGAAGGGTGAGAAGGGCGATGGGGGACTGCAGGGCAAGCCGGGGCGCCCTGGCCGTGATGTGAGTAGTGCTGGGCACCCTCTGGGCACCCCTGGGCACCCCTGGGCACCCCCACAGGAGCCCTCACACCCCCCTCCCCTCCTGGCAGGGCCGGCCTGGAGAGATCTGCGTGGTGGGACCCAAGGGACAGAAGGTACCAGGGGGGTTTGGGGGTGACAGATGGCACCTGGTGGCACTGCCAGCACTGCCACCCTCCCCTCATTGTCCCCCAGGGTGACCCCGGCCTCGTGGGACCGGAGGGCTTGGCCGGTGAACCAGGACCCCCGGGCGTGCCAGGCTCCCCAGGGGTTGGCATGCCAGGGAAGCCGGTGAGGAGCCCTGTGCCACGGCGGTGTCCCCACGGTGGGCATGGCCATGGCAGGGGCAAGGTGCCACCCCACAGCCAGGGCACCCCGGCAGGGCTAACAGCGCCCTTTGTCCCTTTCAGGGTGACCCTGGTGGCCCCCCAGGTGCGAAGGGAGAGAAGGTGAGTGCGGGGAAGGGGTCCCAGGTGCCCCCCAGGGATGGGAACCCCATCCAGAGCTGGATCCACCAGGGCTGAGCAGCCTCAACCGCTCTGGGTGGCCCAAGGAGATGGCTTGGGGGGCAGGACACCCCTGGGGGGACAGGAGTGTCACCCAGGGCAGTGGTGTCACCCTTGGGGGGACAGGGGTGTCACCCAGGGCTGTGGTGTCACCCCCAGAGGGACAGGGATGTCACCCAGGGCTGTGGTGTCACCCTTGGGGGGACAGGGGTGTCACCCCCAGGGTTGTGATGTCAGCCTGAGGGGACAGGGGTGTCACACCCAGGGGGACAGGAGTGCCACACCCAGGCCTGTGGTGACAGTGACACCCTCGGGGGGACAAGGGCGTCACACTCAGGGGGACAGGGGTGTCACACCCAGGGCTGTGGTGACAATGACATCCCCAGGGATACGGGGGTGTCACACAGAGCTGTGGTGTCACTCTGGGGGGACAGGGGTGTCACCCAGGGCTGTGATGTCACCCTGAGGGCACAGGGGTGTCACACCCAGGGCTGTGGTGACAGTGACACCCTCGGGGGGACAGGGGTGTCAGACCCAGGGGGACAGGGGTGTCACACCCAGGGCTGTGGTGCCACTCTGGGGGCACAGGGCTGTCACCCAGGGCTGTGCTGTCCCCCTGGCCGAGCTCAGCCTTTCCCATCTCTGGCTCCAGGGCAGCCCGGGAGCTCCTGGCCCCGGAGGATCGCCTGGGACAGCCGTGAGTAGCAGAGCCAGGAGCCAAGGCCGGGGTCAGGGCCGGGTCTTTGGCTCGGGGTCGGGGCTGCTTGGCCGGAGAGGGGCCGGGATCTGAGCCCGGGAGCTGAGAGGGATTTGGGAAAAGCAGGAGATGAGAGAGATTTGGGAAAAGGGGGAGCCAAGAGGGCTTTGGGAAAAGCACGAGCTGAGAGGGCTTTGGGAAACTGGGAGCTGAGAGAGATTTGGGCAATGAGGGAGCCAAGAGGGCTTTGGGAAAAGCGGGAACTGAAAGGGATTTGGAAAGCCAGGAGCTGGGAGGGATTTGGGAAAAGCAGGAACTGAGGCAGATTTGGGAAAAGCAGATGAGAGGGCTTTGGGAAACTGGGAGACAAGAGGGCTTAGGGAAAACTGGGAGCTGAGAGGGGTTTGGGGAAAACAGGAGCTGAGAGGGCTTTGGGAAATGAGGGAGATGAGAGAGTTTTGGGAAAAGCAGGAGCTGGGAGAGATTTGGGAAGCTGGGAGCTGAGAGGACTTTGGGAAAAGCGGGAGCCAAGATGGAACTGAGAGGGCTTTGAAAAACTGGGAGCCAAGAGGGTTTTGGGAAAAGCAGGAGATGAGAGGGCTTTGGGAAAACCAGGAGCTTTGGGAGAAGCGGGAGCATCGCTCCAGGCCAGGATCACCCTGTGATGGGGCTGGTGGCCAGCTGAGGGTGCTGGGTGGCACTGCTGGGGCACAGCGTGGCCTCCCTGAAGCAGCCCCGTCCCCAATTTGCTCCTGCAGGGTCCCCCTGGAGCGCTGGGGCCGAAAGGAGACAAGGTGGGTATGGTGACATGGTGGGTGAGGTGACACGGTGTGTGCAGTGACACGGTGGGTATGGTGACACTGGTGGGGTGACACGGTGGGTGCAGTGACACGGTGGGTGCAGTGACAGGGGTGACACTGTGGGTGCAGTGACACACAGTGACACAGTGGGTACGGTGACACTGGTGGGGTGACACGGTGGGTGCAGTGACACAGTGGATGAGGTGACACGGTGGCCACGGTCACATCCCCCGGTCCTGCGGCTGCCCTGGACATCCCGGGGGCCACCGCACCGACCCCAGGCTCTGTGTCACTGCTGTCACCGTGCAGGGCGAGCCGTGCCAGCCGTGTCCCACCGCGGGGACGCTCGGTGCCATCGGAATTCCCGGCCAGCCGGGGCCGCGGGGGGAGCCCGGAGCGCCCGGCAGGGACGGGATCTCGGTGAGTCTGAGCCCGGGGATGGGGGACAGAGCGGTGTCACCTCAGCATCCCTGATGTTCCCTCTGTTTCCCCCTCCCCAGGACATCCCCGGCCCCGCAGGACCCAAAGGGGACAGGGTAGGTGACACGGGCAGGGCTGGGTGTCCCCATCTCCACCTGGGGGACACCGAGCAGCGCCCACCTCCTGCTTTCCCTCCCAGGGCGATCCCGGCATCCAGGGCATGAAAGGCGACAAGGTGAGTGTGTGACCCTCCATGCCACCCCTTGCTCGGTCCCTGCAGCCCCTGAGCTGTCCCCTGCTGTCCCCACCAGGGGGACTCGTGCCAGCCCTGCGATCACCTCCGTGTCCTCGCTGCGCTGCGCCTCGAGGGGCAGCCGGGGCTGCCGGTGAGTAACGGGACGGGACCCCCAGTCCCGGGCTGGGACCCCCTTGTCCCAGGGCTGGGTGACACCCTGGGGTCCACACGTGTGTCCAGCAGGGCCAGGAGGGGCTGTCCGAGCTGGCCGGGATCAAGGGTGACAAGGTGAGTGACCCCTCTGTCCCCTCTGGACATCCCTGGAATGGCTGGATGGTCCCATGGGTGTGGGACAGGCTTGGCTAATGCCGAGCCTAATTCTGATCCCGAGCCTAATTCTGATCCCGACCCTAATTCTGTTCCTGGCTCTGCTCCGTTTCAGGGGGACATTGGCCATGTGGGACCCACGGGCAGACCGGTGAGTGGGGACATTTTTGGGGGGGCGGTCTGGGGGCTCAGGGGGGTCAGAGATGAGTTTTGGGGACCGTGGTGTCCCCTGTGCTGTGGATTCTCCGTGCAGGGAGCGCCGGGAGAGAAGGGAGACCCAGGTGTGAGGGGGCTCAAGGGAGACAAGGTGGGTGCACCACTGCGGACACTCCTGTCCCTGCTGTGTCCCCGCTGTGTCCCTGTCCCTGCTCTGTCCCTGTCCTGTCCCTGCCCTGTCCCTGCTGAGATCTGGGGTGGGGAGGTCAGGGGACCCCCCCAAATCCTCCCCAGGACCCCCCAACCCCCCCCAAACCCCCTCAGGGACCCCCAAATTCCCTCTGGAACTCCCCAAACCCCCCCCCCCCCAAATACCCCCAGCACCCCCAAATCCCACCCAGGATCCCCCAACCCCCTCTAATCCCACAGGGTGACCAATGCGGGCAGTGCCCTCCCACCCCTCAAGCCCTGCAAGGGACAGCGACAGTGGTGGCAGTGCCAGGGCCACCGGGTGAGAGGGGCCCTGCTGGCCCCCCGGGCAGAGCGGTGAGTGCCCCCCGTGCCCCCCGTGCCCGTTTTTGGGGGGCATGCCCCACCCTGACCCATTGCTGCGTTTCCCCAGGGCAGACCGGGCGAGGCTGGTGACAAGGGACAGAAGGTGAGCAGAGGGGCTCGGGGTGGCTCAGCGGTGACAGAGGGCTCTGTGACCTCTGTGTGCCACCTTTGTCCCCTCTCTTTGCCAGGGCGACGCTGGCAGCCTGGGTGACCCGGGCACGCCGGGCATGGCCGGTGTGCCAGGGCTGGCGGGTGAGCCTGGCATCAGGGGACCAGCTGGCCCTAAAGGTGACAAGGTGAGGACGCAGCTCCAATTCTGGCCAGCTGTGCCCTGTCCCTGCAGTGTCACCATCCCTGTCCTGTCCCCTCCCTGCAGGGAGAGCCGTGTGAACTTCCCCCTGCCATGCTCGGGCACCTCCCGGACACCGAGGGCATCCCGGGAAAAGCCGTGGGCATCCCGGGGCCCAAAGGGGAGCAGGGCCCGCCGGGCATCGGGCAGCCTGGCAGAGCTGTGAGTGTCCCCTCCCTCCCTCCCCATGGGACAGAGCCCCTGGCACCGTGCCCTCGGGGTGACCCTGCTGTGTTTTAGGGCAAGCCAGGACTGCCAGGTGTGAGGGGTCCTGCGGGGCCCAAGGGGCTGCAGGTGAGTGGGGTGCAGGGGGTGGGGTGTTGGGGACAGGTCAGTGCCCCTCTGTGTCCTCAGTGGGGCCCTGGTGTGCCCCTTTGTGTCCCCAGAGGGGTCCTGGGGACACCTCTGGGCCCCCAGTGGGGTTGTGGGGGCACCTCAATGCTCCCTCTGTGTCCCCAGTGGGATTCTGGGGATACCTCAGTGCCCCTCTGTGTCCCCAGTGGGGTTTTTGGGACACCTCAGTGCCACTCTGTGTCCTCAGTGGGGTCCTGGGGTGCCCCTCTGTGTCCCCTATGGGATCCTGGGGACACCTCAGTGCCCCCTCTGTGTCCCCAGTGGGGTGCAGGGGCTGGGTGTGGGGTCCTTGGGACACCTCAGTGCCCCTCTGTGTTCCCAGTTGGGTCCTTGGGACACCTCAGTGTCCCCTCTGTGCCCCCAATGGGGTCCTGGGGTGCCCCTCTGTGTCCCCAGTGGGGTCCTGGGACATTTCAGTGCCCCTCTGTGTCCTCAGTGGAGTCCTGGGGTGCCCCTCTGTGTCCCCAGTGGGGTTCTGGGGACACTTCCCTGCCCCTTTGTGTCCCCAGTGGGGTCCTTGGGACACCTCAGTGCCCCTCTCTGTATCCCCAGTGGGGTTCTAGAGACACCTCGGTGTCCCTTTGTGTCCCCAGTGGGGTTCTGGGACACCTCAGTGCCCCTCAGTGCCCCCAGTGGGGTCCTGGAGTGTCCCTTCTGTGCCCCCAGAGGGGTTCTGGGGACACCTCCCTGCCCCTCTCTGTCCATAGGGTGAACCAGGACCGCGGGGGATCGGCCAGCCAGGACCACAGGTGGGTTTTGGCTTGTCCCCTGCTGTGTTGTCCCCTGCTGTCCCCTGCCGGGTGGCTCTGGTGCCTTTCACACCCTCTGCTTTCTGCAGGGAGACCCCGGGAGCCCCGGACCCCCCGGACCCCCCGTGAGTAGGGTTTGGGGTGTTGGGGTGGGCTTTTGGGGTGCCCAGCCTTGGCTGATGGGGTCACACCCCTGCCAGCCCTCTGTGGTGGCTCTGGGGACGGCATTGTCCCCTCCATGGGGGGAACCAACAGCCTGTCCTGTCCCCAGGGCCCCCCAGGACCGCAGGGACCCCCGGGGATGGCAGCAGAGAAAGGTGCCAAGGTAAGGGAGCGTCCCCCAGCCCTCGGGGTGCCCCGTGCTCCCCATTCCTGCTGTCCTTCCTCTGCAGGGCTCTGCGGGCCCCAAAGGTGCCACAGGACCCCCCGGGCCACCAGGGCCACCAGGGAGCAGCGTCACAGGGCCACCGGTAGGTCCTGCCCTGGGGGAGGGCAGTGCCACCCTGCTGGCACCGTGATCCTGGTGCAGCCAGGCGCTTCCCTCACCCTCCTCTTCCTCACAGGGCCCCGAGGGGCAGCGGGGGCTCCCTGGCTCCAGCGGGCAGCCGGTAGGTGAGGGGCCGCCAGGGGGGGTGCCAGGGGGGTGGGGGGCACTCAGTGGGTGGGGGGTGTGATGGAGTTCACAGGGGTCTGAGGATGAGGGAAGAGACGAGGATCTGACTCCATGTTTCAGAAGGCTTGATTTATTATTTTATGATATATATTACATGAAATATATACATATATTAAAATATAATTTATTCTATATATTATATAAATATATATAATATATATGTATATTTATAGATATAATACATAATATATTCTATTATATATACTATATTATATATATACAATATATTAAAGATATATTATAATATAATATAATATAATATAATATAATATAATATAATATAATATATTTATATTATGTTATTAATATAAATATATTATATATGATGATATAATAAATATTATATAGTACACAATATATACTATAATATATTGTATTAAATGTATAATATATAATATATATTATATATTATATATTATAATATGTACAATATCTAATTATTATATAATTATATATAATTATATAATAATTATATATAATATATAATATATAATATATAATATATAATATATAATATATAATTTATATTTATAATATATATTTAATATAATGTATTAAATATATATTGTATTATAAGTAATATATTATGATATATAAAAATTATATATATAATATATAAGATATTATATTAAAGCTATACTAAAAGAAGCGAAAAGCTATACTAAAAGAATAGAAGAAAGGATTTCATCAGAAGGCTGGCTAAGAATAGAAAAGGAATGGAATGATAACAAAAGCTGTTGTCTTGGACAGAGAGTCCAAGAACAGTTGGGCTGTGATTGGCCTTTAATTAGAAACAACCACATGAGCCAAATCACAGATGCACCTGTTGCATTCCACAGCAGCAGATAATCATTGTTTACATTTTGTTCCTGAGGCTTCTCAGCTTCTCAGGAGGAAAAATCCTAAGGAAAGGGTTTTCCATAAAAGATGTCTGTGACAGGGGGTACCAGGGCTGCCCTAACCCCCATCTCTGTTTTCCTCCGGCAGGGCGAGAAGGGTGTCCAGGGAGAGAAGGTGAGTGGGGGTCTCTGGGTGGAGCCGTGCCCCCCGTGCCACCCCAAACCCGCCCTGCCCTCACCCCCTGTGCCCACAGGGAGACCCTGGCGAGTGCTCCTGCCCCTCCAGCCCCCGCCAGGACCCCAGCTACAATGGGATGCCGGTGAGTGTCACCGCCCTGGCACTGTGCCACCCTCAGGGGGCACATCCCAGCCCCGTTTCACCCTCTGGGATTCTATCACCCCCAGGGAGCGCCGGGATTATGGACTGGGATGTCCTGGCAGCCCCAGCCTGGCCCCCAGGTCAGTTCCACCCCTGTCACCCCCTCATCCCTCACCCCTCACTCCTCTCTGATTGTTTCTTGGGGTCTTTCAGGGTCCCCCTGGAGCTCCTGGTCCCCCTGGGCCGCCCGGTGCCCCCGGTCGCCAGGTGAGCGATGGGAGAGGGGAGTGGGGCCCATCCTGAGCTTTCAGGGCAAGGTTTGAACATTCCCCTGGGATTTAGGGAATGCCAGGACACAACGGCCTGCCTGGACTGCCTGGACCAGCTGGAGACCTGGTAAGTGGTGACAATTCCCATGGCAATGTCCCCTGTCCCCATGGAGGGGACAATCCCTCCCTCCATCCATCCATCCCTCCATCCCTCCCTCTCTTCCAGGGACCCCTGGCCGTCGTGGCTGAGAGGAACATCGAGGTGCTGAAGGTGAGAGGGTGGGGATGGGGTCACCCTCCTGCCCTGGGAACCCCTCGGGGCACCCCTGACTCCCCTTTTCCCCCCCTTTTCCAGACTCTCTGCGGGGACTGTGCCCAGCTGCAGGCAGCCCTGGAGGGGGAGAAGGCAGATGGGGGCATGCCAGGTGCCCCTGGCACGGAGGACTGTGCCAGGGTGAGTTTCTGAGTGGGGATGTGGGTGCCTGACACCTCCTGGACATGCAGGGATGGGGCTGGAGAGATGCTCCTGAGCAGAGAATTGGATTTGGTGGAAGCTGGGATGCAGGGGGAGAAGGGAGATGGGGATGAGGGAAGAGACCAGGATCTGACTCCATGTTTCAGAAGGCTGATTTATTATTTTATGATATATATTATATTGAAACTGTACTGAAAGAATAGAAGAAAGGATTTCATCAGGAGGCTCAAAAGGAAAAGAATAGAATGATAATAAAATCTTGTGACTGACCAGAGTCTGAGACAGCTGACTGTGATTGGCCATTAATTAAAAACAACTACATGACACTAATCAAAGATGCACCTGTTGCATTCCACAGCAGCAGATAATCATTTTGTTCCTGAAGCCTCTCAGCTTCTCAGGAGGAAAAATCCCGGCAAAAAGATTTTTCATAAAACATGTGCGACACCGGGGAATTGGATTTGGTGGGATTTGGGGGAAGTGCCACCCTCTGGGGACACTGGCCCGTCTGGGAATGCGGGCACAGCCCCAGTGAGGATCCCTGGGATGAGGGACAGGCTGCTCCTTTGTCACACTGGGTGACTCCAGGGTTCTTTTCCAGTGCCTTGCGCAGCTCCCGCGAGCGGAGGAGGCTCGGGTGAGTGACAGAGTGACACACTGTCCTGGTGCCACCCCAGGGATGGCTCCTGCTGGGCACCAGCACTGCGGGGGCTTTGGGGAGGCTTGGCATGGCTCAGCATGGCTGGCAGTGCCACCTCGGTGTCCTGATGTGTCCCCATCCCCTGCAGGGTGACAGCCCTGACTGCGCCGGTCACCCTGGGCTGCCGGGAGCGCCAGGGATGCCAGGAGAGCAGGTGGGTGACCCCAACCCACCCACCCAACCCACCCAGCCAATCCACCCAACCCACCCAACCCATCCAACCCACCCAAGCCACCCAACCCATCCAAGCCATCCAAGCCACCCAACCCACCCAACCCACCCAACCCATCCAACCCATCCAACCCACCCAACCCATCCAACCCATCCAACCCACCCATCCAACCCACCCAACCCACCCAACCCATCCAACCCACCCAACCCATCCAACCCATCCAACCCACCCATCCAAGCCACCCAACCCATCCAAGCCATCCAACCCATCCAAGCCATCCAACCCACCCAACCCACCCAACCCATCCAACCCATCCAACCCACCCATCCAACCCACCCAACCCACCCAACCCATCCAACCCATCCAACCCACCCATCCAAGCCACCCAACCCATCCAAGCCATCCAACCCATCCAAGCCATCCAACCCACCCAACCCACCCAACCCATCCAACCCATCCAACCCACCCATCCAAGCCACCCAACCCACCCAACCCATCCAACCCACCCAAGCCACCCAACCCATCCAAGCCACCCACCCAAGCCACCCAACCCATCCAAGCCACCCAACCCATCCAAGCCATCCAAGCCATCCAAGCCATCCAACCCACCCAACCCACCCAACCCATCCAACCCATCCAACCCATCCATCCAACCCACCCAACCCATCCAACCCATCCAACCCATCCAACCCACCCATCCAACCCATCCAACCCACCCAACCCACCCAACCCATCCAACCCATCCAACCCACCCATCCAACCCATCCAACCCACCCAACCCATCCAACCCATCCAACCCATCCAACGCATCCAATCCACCCAAGCCACCCAACCCACCCAACCCATCCAACCCCCCCAACCCACCCAACCCACCCACCCAACCCATCCAACCCACCCATCCAACCCACCCAACCCACCCAACCCATCCAACCCTGCCCATCCTGGACACTGTGCCATGTCCCGTGGTGCTGTCCCCACCTCTGTGGTCACACCTGGTGATAGTAAAAGGTTTTAAAATCCTAAAATTGGGGGGGAAGCTAGACTTAGTGGGGCCCTGGAAAAATGTTAAAAATACTCTGAAAATGTTAGGCTTTGTGTTTGCCAGATCGTGTGAAATTGCACCTGCATAAGCAGTATATGATAAATGATATAATTGTTAGATGTGACGATTGTTTAGTAATTAAATACAATTATTGTTTAATCGTAAGAAGAATCATGAGAAACTATGTTAGAAGTGTGAGGGGGGACCACAAGGAGCCCATGCTTGGATGAAATCTATGTATGCAATGGAACAACATAAGTTTAATAATTAACATGAAAGTTATATAACGATAAAATATAAAATGTCGGGGTCAGATTTGGGTTTGACACCCAGAGCTCTTCAATAAAACCACGTGAATAGAATAATTCTCATGATTATGTGGTTCTGAACGCTAACACTGGCACCTCCATCGCCCTCCAGGGCTCCCCAGGACTGCGAGGACCCCCAGGACCACCCGGACCCATCGTGAGTACCCCTGCCCGGGCTGGGGGGTCTGGGGGCTCTCAGCACCTCAAAGCAGGTTGGCAAAGGGGCTTGGCACCCTGCCCTGAGGCAGAGGGCCATGGCACGGTGAGGTGTGACATGGCACGGCACGGATGTCCCCACGGATGTCCCCATGGAGGCTGGACATGGAGGTGACGCTGCTGCCAGCCCGGAGGTGGAGCAGGAGCTCTGTGGCACCCCCAGGGCTCAGGCCAGGCTCCCCAGTGCCTTTTCCAAGCTGTGACCTCCCTGTTTCTCCCCTCAGGGCCCCCCGGGCTTCCCTGGAACGCCGGGCGCCCCCGGACTGCCCGTAAGAACGCAGCACGGCTCCGCTCTGTGCCCCTTGTGTCGCTGCCGCTTGGTTTGGCTGTGTCCCCTGTCCCTGTCCCTGCTGGGGACAGCCCAGCACAGCTGCCCAACCCTTCCATTCCATCTCCATCACACCATTCTCGCTCCTCCATCCCAAAGCAGGGGGTCTCAGCGGACCCAGATTTGGTGATTTGGGGATGATCTTCCTCAGCTCAGGGACCTGGTGGCGGCACTCGCCACCTGCTGGGTCCCCTCGGCACCACGGGAGCTGGCACAGGTCCAGGGAGGTGCCACCTGGGCCAGGTGACCGTCACAGCTCCTCTGAGGGCCACCAGGGACACCAGGAGGATCCTGTTTGTGGCCTGGGCTCATCCTCCTCCTCACTCCTGTGTGGTCACTCAGGCTCCATCTTCATCTCCTTCTTCATCGTCACCTCCACCTCCATCTTCATCTCTATCCTCATCCTCACCTCCACCAACACCTCCATCTTCATCTCCGTCTTCATCCTCACCAGAACTTCCATCTCCACCTTCATCTCCATCTTCATCCTCACCTCCACCTCCATCTCCATCTTCATCCTCACCTCCATCTCCATCTCCATCCTCATCCTCACCTCCAGCACCATCTCCATCTCCATCTCCATCTCCACCTCCACCTCCATCTCCATCTCCACCTCCACCTCCACCTCCATCTCCATCCTCATCCTCACCTTCATCTCCATCTTCATCCTCACCCTCACCTCCATCCCCACTCTCCTGCTGCCCCTGCTCGCTCCCCACAGGAGCTGGTGGTGGGGCTGTGCCCGCGGCTCCTGGAGGATCTCGCACTCCTGCTCGTGTCCCCTCATCCACTAATGTCACCGTCACCCCAGGGCCTCCCTGGGGCTCTCTGTGGGCCGTGCTCTGCGGTGTGCCAGCGTGTCCTGTCCTTCTGTGTCACCTCGGTGCCACGTCACCCCACTAACCCACCCCGGAGGTCCCCGTGTCACCCTGGGAGGACGGGGGGCACCAGGCTGGAGCTGAGGGCTGCACCCAGACCTGGGCACCCCATGAGCCCCCCAGGGCTGGCATTTCTGTGGCACCAGGGATTGAGCATCCCCACCACACCTGGGCACTGCCCCGGTGCCTGCAGGGGTGAAGGGAGCCCAGGCAGGTGCCAGCAGGCTGGCAGAGGGCACAGAGCCCAGGGGCTGTGCCCAGCTCCTGCTGCCAGGCGGGCACAGCCCCAGAGACCCCCCTGCATCTCCTCTCTTCTCCCCACCAAGGGTCTGCAAGGGGAGCGTGGCCCTGCAGGGCTGGCCGGAGCCAAGGGGGAGCCGGTGAGTGCTGTGGGACCAGGGGACAGGGGGACACTGGTGGCCTGAGGGGGTGGCACCTGGCTGGGGTGCTGCAGGTGGTTCAATGTCATCATCGTCACTCACAGGGACCTCCAGGACAACCTGGATACCCCGGGGCCACGGGGCCACCCGGCCTTCCTGTGAGTACTGGGGGGAACAGGCAAGCCCGGGCAGCCCTTGTGCCCCAAACCTGTCTCAAATCCCATTCCTGCCCCACATTCCAGCCCTGTGCCATGTCTTATCCATGCCCCAAATCCCACCCCTGTGCCAAGTCCTATCCATGCTCCATGTCCCATCCATGCCCCAAATCCCATCCGTACCCCAAATCCTATCTGTGTCCCATATCCAACTTTTACCCCATAT
This sequence comes from Melozone crissalis, assembly GCF_028551555.1. Taxonomy (NCBI): domain Eukaryota; kingdom Metazoa; phylum Chordata; class Aves; order Passeriformes; family Passerellidae; genus Melozone; species Melozone crissalis. Next base: position 11,074,230 of record NW_026535888.1, on the reverse strand, counting down.
CCCACCTGTACTTTGTATCCCACTTGCACCCCAAATCCCATCCCTGTGCCCCAAATCTCAGTCATACCCCAAATTTCATCCAACGCCCCAAATTCCATCCAATGCCCCATATCCCATCCAATGCCCCATATCCCATCCATGCCCCAAATCCCACCTATCCCCCAAATCCCATACCTGCTCCAAATCCCATTCCTGTGCCATGTCCTATCCATGCCCCATGTCCCACCCATGCCCTATATCTCATCCATACCCCAAATCCCACCTGTGCCCCATATCCTACCCACACCATAAATCCCACCTGTACCCCAAATCCCACCTATGCCCCAAATCCCACCTGTGCCCCAAATCCCACCCGTGCCCCACATCCCCACCCTGTCCCTCCCTTCCCAGGGCATCAAAGGCGAGCGAGGCTACGTGGGTCCCCCCGGCGAGAAAGGCGAGCTGGTGAGTCCCTCAGGGCCCCTCTCCGTGGGCACTGGGGCCGGGGGGTCCCCCAGGTGCCCCCTTTCCATGGGCACCAGGGCTGGCACCTCCCACTCACCTCCACTGATCCTGTTCCATCCTTCCCAGGGTCCCCCCGGCGTGGACGGGCTGCCCGGCCCCGTGGGGCCAGCGGTAGGTGCCCACCTTGGGGGCAATGGGGAGGGATGGGGTGGCTGGGGGGGTTTGGGGTGCTCCCACCACCCCATCCCATCTCTCCGCAGGGTCCCAGGGGTGAGCGTGGGCTGCCGGGAAGCGCCGGAGAGAAGGGGGACCAGGTGAGTGTCCCCAAAGGGGACAGGACCCCCAGGTTCCCCCCCCCCCCCACCATGGGTTGCGGGGTCCAGCTCAGCTCCTGTCTCTCCTCAGGGCTTCCAGGGCCAGCCTGGCTTCCCGGGACCACCGGTGAGTAAATCCCGCTGGGAATTCTGAGTCAATCCCACCAGGAATAGTGAGTAAATGCCACCAGGAATTCTGAGTAAATCCCACCGGGAATTCTGAGTAAATCCCATTGGGAATTCTGAGTAAATTCCACCAGGAATTCTGAGTAAAACTCACCGGGAATTCCAAGTAAATTCCACTGGGAATTCCAAGTAAATCCCATCAGGAATTCTGAGTGAACCCCACTGGGAATTCTGAGTAAATCCCACCAGGAATTCTGAATAAATCCCACTGGGAATTGTAAGTAAATCCCAACAGGAATTCTGAATAAATCCCACTGGGAATTCTGAGTACAACTCACCAGGAATTCTGAGTAAATCCTGCTGGGAATTCTGAGTACATCCCACTGGGAATTCCAGCACCCCGGCAGATGGGCAGCGTGTCCATCCCTGGCTGCGTGTCCATCCCTGGCTCTGTGTCCCCGTGTCCCCACAGGACAGGGGTTCCACAATGGGGACACGAGTGGGGTGAGGAGCAGGGAGCACCCCCAGGTCAATCCCATTAAATCAAGCCGGGAAAGAGTGGGATTTATGGGCTGGGATCCCCCCTCACTCAGCACCCCTCTCCTCTTTAGGGCCCTCCAGGTTTCCCAGGAAAGGTTGGTCCAGCCGGGCCACCAGGGCCAGTGGCAGAGAAGGTGAGTGCCACCCTCAGAGAAGGTGAGTGCCACAGGTGCCAGCGGGCAGTGGCTCCGTGCTGTCCCCGCCTGTCCCTGGGCTGTGGCCGGGTCTGGTGGCCCTGCCTGTGACCTGCCTGTCACCTCCTGTGGCTCTTGCAGGGCAGCGAGGGCATGCGGGGCCCCACGGGGATGCCGGGGCCCCCCGGGCCCCCTGGACCCCCCGGAATCCAGGTATGACCCCCCATGTGTCACCCTCGGGTGCTCCTGGGAGCAACACTGGCTGTTCCCAACCCCAGGGACCTGTTCCCACTTCCAGGGCTCTGTTCCCATTCCCTGGGATCTGTTCCCATGGCCGGGGGTGCCCTGAGCAAGTCCCCCAGAGCTCCCCAGTGCCACCCTCCCTCTGTCACTGTCACCTTGTCCCCACAGGGCCCTGCTGGCTTGGAAGGCCTGGATGGCAAGGACGGCAAGCCAGGGCTGAGGGTGAGGCTGGGTTTGGGTGGGGGGCAGCCACCCTGCACCCCCCAGGACACCCCCAACCTCTGTCTGTCTGTCTGTCTGTCTGTCTGTCCCCAGGGTGACCCCGGTCCCCCCGGGCCACCAGGGATGATGGGTCCTCCGGTGAGTGACACCCTCCTTGTCACCTCTCCCTGGCAGCCAAGCCGGGCTCTCCTGAGCCAGGACTGTCCCCTCACGTGTTCCTGGTGACACCGAGCTGAGGGTGGTGGCCCTGGACCAGCACTGCAGGGTCAGGGTCACCTGGCATCACCCTGGCACCCCCACCCAGCTCTTTTCTCCCTCCAGGGCTTCAAGGGCAAGACAGGACACCCAGGGCTGCCAGGACCGAAGGTGAGCCGTGGTGACACTGCCTGGTGACGTCCCCAAGGCATGGCCAGGACTCCACTCAGTGTCCCTTCCTACTTTCAGGGTGACTGTGGCAAACCCGGCCCCCCGGGCAGCACGGGCCGACCAGGAGCTGAGGTGAGTGAGGGCTGGGTGACCCTTGTCACCCCCTTGTCACCACCCTGCCTTCCTCATCCTCCTCCTCACCTTGCCTTCCTCAGGGTGACCCCGGACCCATGGGACCCCAAGGCCGGCAGGGACCCCCAGGGCTCATCGTAAGTTGGTGCCCCCACAATGGGGGGATCCTAGAGGGGATCCCTTTGGTGACAGGGAGTGGGGACACCACCCGTGACCCCCAGCTGACCGCCCTGTCTGTCCCCAGGGTCCCCCTGGCAGCCCAGGACAGCCGGGACCCGCTGGCCTGGCTGGGGTGGTGAGTAGTGCCAGGAGTGGGGATTTGGGGTGGGGATTTGGGGGTTTGGGATCCCCTGATCCCAATGCTCCCAGTGCTCCCATTCCCTCCTCCCCGCAGGGGATTTGGGGGTTTGGGATCCCCTGATCCCGATGCTCCCGGTGTTCCCGTTCCCTCCTCTCCATAGGGACTGAAGGGCGAGCGTGGCTCCGTGGGCGAGCGGGGTCTGCCGGGGATGCCAGGACAGCCGGGACCCCCAGGACACCCAGGACCACCGGTGAGCACAGCAGGACCCTGCACCCCAGAGCATGGGGACCTTGGGGTGGCCCTGTGGTGTCACCACCTCACGCTGCCCCTCTTTGTCCCCGCAGGGAGAGCAGGGAGCGGATGGACCCGTTGGGAAGGAGGTGAGCAGGGTTCTCTGGAACTTTCTGCCCAGCTGGACACAGATTTTGTCACCCCCCGGCATTGCTGGGGTGACATCCCTGTCATGCTGCACCTCTTTTTTAGGGACCACCAGGCAAACCAGGCATTGCGGGCCCAGCTGGACAGAAGGTGAGGCTGTGCCAGCTGGCAGTGCCACCACGGTCACTGCGCTGTCCTGGCACACCAGGACTGACCTTTCCCCTCCGCAGGGTGACGCTGGAGCCCCCGGCGAGCGCGGCTACCCCGGCGAGAAGGGCAGAGCCGGGATGCCAGGGGGCCCGGGCAAAAGCGGCTCCATGGGGCTGGTGGGGCCGCGGGGCCCCGCGGGGGAGAGGGGACCCCCGGGCTCGCCGGGCCCCGCGGGCAGCCCCGGCCTGCCAGGACCCCCGGGCATGATGGTAAAGACGGGGGGTGGCTGTGTTGGGGGGCAGGACGATGTCCCTCTGGTGGCTGTGTCCCCTCCTGTGTCCCCTCGTGCGTCACCTTGCGAGTCCCCTCCTGTGTCCTCTCGTTTGTCCTCTCCTGTGTCCCCTCACATGTCCCCTGTGTCCCCTCCTGTGTCCTCTGGTGTCTCCTCGTGTGTCTCCTCACGTGTCCCCTCGTTTGTCCCTTCGTGTGTCCCCTCATGTCCCCTCGCGTGTGCCCTCACGTGTCCCCTCCTGCGTCCCCTCACATGTCCCCTTGTGTCCCCTCATGTGTCCCCTTGTCTGTCCCTTCGCATTTCCCCTCCTGTGTCCCCTCATGTCCCCTCCTGTGTCCCGTCGTATGTCCCCTCGTGTGTCCCCTCATGTGTCCCCTTGTGTCCCCCTCCTGTGTCCCCTCCTGTGTCCCCTCTGTCCCCACAGGGAGATGTGGTGAATTACGACGAGGTCAAGCGCTTCATCCGCCAGGAGCTGAACAAGATGTTTGACGGTAACGGGGGGACGGTGACCCTCCCTGTGTCCCCACCCTGTCCCTGCCCTGTACCCGCCGGCTGAGCTCGGGTTTTGTCCCCGTTTTTGTCCCCATTTGTGTCCCCGCAGAGCGGATGGCCTATTACACCTCCCGGCTGCACTTCCCGGTGGAGATGGTGGCGTCCCCGGGCAGGCCCGGTCCCCCCGGCAAGGACGGGCTGCCCGGCCGCCCGGGACCCCCCGGCTCCCCGGGCATGCCGGGGCAGATCGGCCGAGAGGGGCGGCAGGGCGTGCCAGGCATGCGGGGTACGTGCTGCTCCCCGGGCCGTCACCGGTGTCACTGCGGTGTTCCCGGTGTCCCCATCATGTTCTCGGTGTCCCTGGGGTGTTCCCGGTGTCCCCAGGATGTTCCCGGTGTCCCTGAGATGTTCCTGTTGTCTCTGTAGTGTCCCCAATGTCCCTGGGGTGTTCCTGGTGCCCCTGGGTTGTTCCCCAGCATCTCCATCATGTTGTCGATGTCCCTATGGTGTTCCCGGTGTCCCCAGAATGTTCCCGGTGTCCCTGGGGCATTCCCAGTGTCTCTGGGGTGTTCCTGGTGTCCCTGGAGTGCTCTCGGTGTCCCCAAGATGTTCTCAATATCCCTGTGGTGTTCCCAGTGTCCCCAGGACGTTCCTGGTGTCTCTGGGGCATTCCCAGTGTCCCTACAGTGTTCCTGGTCCCCGCGACGTCCCAGTGCCTCTCGGTTGTTCCCCAGTGTCCCCATCATGTTCTCGATGTCCCTGGGGTGTTCCCAGTGTCTGCAGCACCTTCCCAGTGTCCCTGGGTTGTTCCTATTATCCCCATCAAGTTCCTGGTGTCCCTGGAGTGTTCCAAGTGCCTCTGGGTGCTCCCAGTGTCCCCAGCATGTTCCCAGTGTTCCCATCATGTTCTCGATGTCCCTGGAGTGTTCCCAGTGTCCCCAGTTCATTACCAGTGTCCCCAGAACATTCCCAGTGTGCCTGGGCTCTTCCCAGTGTCCCCAGTTCATTCCCAGTGTCCCCAGAACATTCCCAGTTTCCCCAGTTCATTCCCAGTGTCTCTGGGCTGTTCCCAGTGTTCCCAGGACATTTGCAGTGTCACCAGTTCATTCCCAGTGTTCCCAGTTTATTCCCAGTGTCCCCTGGACTGTTCCCAGTGCCCCCAGTTCATTCCCAGTGTCCCTGGGCTGTTCCCAGTATCCCCAGGACATTTGCAGTGTCCTCAGTTCATTCCCAGTGTCCCTGGGCTGTTCCCAGTATCCCCAGGACATTTGCAGTGTCCTCAGTTCATTCCCAGTGTCCCTGGACTGTTCCTAGTGCCCCCACTTCAATTCCAGTGTCCCCAGTTCATCCCCAGTGTCCCCAGTTAATTCCCAGTGTCCCTGGGCTGTTCCCAGTTCATTCCCAGTGTCCCCAGCTCATTCCCAGTGTCCCTGGCACTGGGACGCTGTGCCTGTGCCAGGTTCTCACCCTCCTCTCCCTCCACTTCTCCCCCAGGTGAGCCGGGTGCCAAAGGAGAGAAAGGCGAGAAAGGCGTGGGGCTGATGGGGGACAGCGGCCCCCCGGGACCCCCAGGTGAGCCCCCAACCTCTGCCTGGCCCCCAGCCCCACCCTGGGCTTTGCTGCCTCCCCCTCACCATGCCACCCCACTTTTCCTTCACTCCTTCTCTTCCAGGTCCCCAAGGGCCACCAGGCTACGGCAAGATGGGTCCCCCGGGCCCCGTGGGGCAGCAGGGCATCCCTGGCATCCCCGGCCCTCCCGGTGCCACGGGGCAGCCGGGCAAAACGGGGCACTGCAACCCTGCCGACTGCCTGGGGGCTCTGCCCGTGGAGCAGCCGCTCTTCCAGCCCAAGAATGTCAAGGGGCCCTTTGGCTGAGCCCCCCGTGCCCCCCGAGCCCCCCCAGATTTGCTGTTAATATTGTTCGTGTTTCACCCCGCTGTGCCGGGGCCGTGCCCGTGCTGGGGGGCTCAGGGGGGCTTGTACAGGCAATGGTGGGGGCAGGTGGATCCTGCCCCAAAAATACACCTGTGAGTGGATGTGGGTGGCTCTGCGCCTTGTCCCCAGCCCTGTCCCCAGCCTGTCCCCAGCCCTGTCCCCATGGCAGGGGGCTTGGGGCTTGTACAGCTCCATGGCAATGGTGGGAGCAGGTGGATCCTGCCCCAAAAATACACCTGTGAGTGGACACGGGTGGCTCTGTGCCTTGTCCCCTGCCTGTCCCCAGCCCTGTCACCAAGGGATGCTGCTCCAGCCGGTTCTGAGCCCACTCTGGTTGGGGACACGGTGATGCTGAGCTCCCTGGGATGGATGAGGGAGTGCCAGTCCTGCTGCCAGCGGATCCTGGTGCTGTCTCAGGGCAATCCCAGCCCTGATTTGGGGGTGTCCCAGCGCCATTCCTGGGGAGATCCCGCTCTCATCTCAGCACATCCCAGCCCTGGTTTCAGGAGATCTGGGATGGCGTGAGGTCCCAGCTTTGCCTCTGGAGGAGTCCCAAACTAATTCCTGTGGTTTTATGGGGATTCCAGCCCTACTCTCAGGCTGACCCCAGCCCTGCTTTTGCATCATGCCCGGAATTCCTGGGAATCCCAGACCGCCATCCCAGCCCTGCTCCTAGAGGGATCTCGGTCCTGCTGCCAGGGGAGTCCCAGCCCTCATTTTGTGGGGTCGCCAGCCCCATTCCCGGGCAGATTCCGGTTGATCTCCCGGGGAATTCCAGCCCCATTCCCGGGCTGATGCCGGCCGCACTCCCGGACTGATCCCGGCGCTATCCCCTCTCCTAGCGGGCCCCACCCCGCCCAGGCGCCGTTGCCGCTTTAAGGCCTCCCGCGCGTCACGGCTCAGCCTCCGCCCCGCCCAATAGGCGTGGTCAGTGCCCATCGTAGCCAATGGGTGCAGGTCGTTTCGGTGACGTCATCAGGGCGTGGCCGGGGCGGAAGACCCGCTATGGCGTACCCGGGGCAGGTGCAGGACCGGGACCGGGACCGGGACCGGGATCGGGATCGGGATCGGGATCGGGATCGGGATCGGGATCGGGATCGGGATGAGATGAGAACCAGGACCGGGACCAGGAGCGGCGGCGGGGAACTGGGACTGGAACCGGGACCGGGAACGGGACCGGAGGAGTGGGAGGGGCGGCAGGGAGCCCGACCGGGACCGGAGGGCAGGGAATGGGGACCGGGGAGCGGGACCGGAGAGGCAGCGGAGAGTGGGACCAGGGAGCGGGACCGGAACCCGGAGAGACGCTGAGGACCAGGTACCGGGATCGGGACCGTGACCGGGATCGGGACTGTGACCGGGATCCGGACCGTGATTGGGAACGGGAGCCGGACTGTGACCGGGGCGGGGGTCGGACCGGGCGCTGGTCCGGGGGTCGGGACCACGGGAGGCGCGCAGGGTCTCCAGGGTGAACGGCACCAGCTCCGTCCCCGTGCCCATCCCGGTGCCCGGTGCCCGGTGCCCGCCTCACACCGGCTCTTTCCCCTCCCCAGGGCTACCCCGGCGCAGGACAGCCCCCCTCGGTCGGGCCGTACCCCGGGGCTCCCTACGGCGGGGGGCCACCACTGGGACCCTACGGGCATCCCCCACCCGGGGCTCCCTACGGCGGGGGGCCACCCCCGGGACCCTACGGGCATCCCCCACCCGGGGGTCCCTACGGCGGCCCCTATGGCAGCCCCCAGCCCGGACCCTACGGCGGGCCGGCCTCGGGAGGTGAGTCCGGGGTCTCCCTGCGGCGGTACCGGGACAAGGCGGGGAGCGATGGGGTGCCCAGCCCGGTGCGGGGTCGAGGGCATGGGCAGTCCCCACCCCGAGGGGGGTTGAGGGGGTCCCCAGCTCAGCAGAAGCCACCACGAGGATGAAATGGGGTGTCCCGGTTTATTATTTTGAAATCCTGGAGGAGGAGGAGGAGGAGAAGGAAGAGGAGGAGGGAAAGGAGAAAGAGGAGGAGGAAAAAGAGAAAAGGGAGGAAGAGGAAGGGCCAGGCAGCCCTAAAACTTTCACCCCACACCAATCTCCCGGTGCTGCCGGATTTTTGGGGCAGCACCGTGGCTCCTCTCCACCCCAGGCTCCGGTTCCCAGCCCATTCCCGGCTCCAGCCGCTCCGTGCCCATCCCAGCCCGGTTCTCCCGGGATTTACCGGGCTGTAATTCCCGTGGGAGGAGAAGCTCTGCCCGGCCCTGGGAGCCACCCCCGGGGCCAGCCCAGCCCCTGGCCTGTCCGAGGGGAAGGTGACAGCTCCGATGGCCTCTCCCCGAGCAGGGAATGCCCCCCCAGGGGTGGATCCCGAGGCGTTTTCCTGGTTCCAGACGGTGGATACGGATCACAGCGGGTTCATCTCCGTCAAGGAGCTGAAGCAGGCTCTGGTCAACAACAACTGGTCCTCGTTCAACGATGAGACCTGTCTGCTCATGATCAGTGAGTTTGGGATCTCTTTCCCCTCCTTCTAATCTGGTTTGGTTGGATTTGGGGTGAATTCCCCTTTTCCCTGGGTATAGCTCCTGCTTGGAGCTGGGCAAACCAAGCAGCTCCCAGTGGTTCAGGACACGGGTGAAGGGCTCAAAATCCTGCTTGGGAAAGGAAATCCCAGCTCTGCACAAGCCCCACATCCCAGTAAAACAGGGAGGAAAGTGAGGAAAGCCCAAAAAATGCAGAGATTCACCCAAAGCTTGCCCCACCCTCAGCTTTTGGTGTCGTTTCTTACCAGCCTTGAGGCTTGAACGGTCCCAGTGGATCGCAGTCCTGGCGAGGGGGATTTTTGGGATCAGAGCAGGACTCCAGGGAGCCATGACATGAATCCTGAGCTCCCCGGAAGTTTCTGCAGCTTTTCCACTCCTCCTCCCTGCCCTGTTGCTGCTCCTCCCTGCCCAGACATGTTCGACAAGACGCGGTCGGGGCGCATCGACGTCTACGGCTTCTCCGCCCTGCTGCGCTTCATCCAGCAGTGGAGGAGCCTCTTCCAGCAGTATGACCGGGACCAGTCCGGCTCCATCAGCTTCAGCGAGCTCCAGCAAGGTGGGTGAGGGCCACAACCACCAGCCTGGCCCATCCTGACCCTCCCCATAACCATTGCCAGGCTCTGCTCCCAGCTGGAAACTGGAATTCCTGCTGGAGTGGCTCTGAGCTTGTGGGATGCTCCTTTGGGAATTATCCATGGGATAAACCAGGAGGTTCTCAGGGGAGGAGCTGCAGCAGGGGTGGGGCACAAAGTTCCTTCAGGAAGCTCAGAATTCCCCCTCAACGATGAGTGGCTGGAGCCTGGTTTTTGGGGAGGAGCTCTTGGGTGTGCGTGAAAGGGAAAAATGCCCGGAATTTGTGGTTTGGTTCCTCTGAAGAGCCCTGCCCGTGCACACCCTGAGTGGGAAGGGTGGTGGGAGTGGGAGATGGGGTGTGTGGGGCATGGGGGAGCAGGACACAGCCGCTCCCTCTCCATTTGGGAAGGTTCAATCCGAGTTTTTCCTGCTCCCAGCTTTCTCCCAGATGGGTTACAACCTGAGCCCCCAGTTCAGCCAGCTGCTGCTGGCCCGGTACGCCCAGCGTTCCCCCAATCCCAGTATCCAACTGGACCGGTTCATCCACATCTGCATGCAGCTGCAGAGCCTCACCGACGCCTTCAGGGAGAAGGACACGGCCATGGTGGGGAATGTCCGCCTCAGCTACGAGGATTTCCTCACCATGGTGGTGACACGGATGCTCTGACATCCCCACTCCAAAGGCTGGGAATTCTGGAGCTCTCCAGAACCTTCAGCCATCCTCATCTTCTCTGTTGGATGATGCTGAGCCCATCTGAGAGTTCCCCCCGGGGCCAAATTTCCAGCTTGATCCACCCCAAATCCTGCTGGGGTTTTCCTGGCTTGGATTCCTCGTGTCCATTTTGTGAAACCCACGCCAAACTGGGGCAGCCAAAGCAGCTTAGATCCCGTGCCAGCCCCAGATTCCAGCTCCATCCCGAGGTGCCTGCAGCAGAACATCCTCGTTTTGGGGAGGAAAAGCTGAACCTTGGGTTTGGAAGAAGCAGGAAAGGGGAAAAATGAGGACAAAGCTCCTTCCTTCCCTCCCTGAGTGCCCTGGGAGCGCATCCCACCCTGGGAATGCTTTCCTGGGGGTCTCATCCCTGTTTTCCATGGAGCTGCTGGAATGGGATGTCCTGCTGCAGCCCCATGGGATCGTCCCCTCGCTGTTGCCAATCCTGAAGCCAAACCCAGACAAAGTTCAGAGCTCAGGTTTTCCAGCTTTGGAATAAAACGTGTTCTGCTCCAGCTGCTCCGTGGTCTCTGTGTCCGGGGGGGGCTCCAGGGGACGTCAGGTGCCTCCTGTCCCCTGTGGTGGCACCAGGGGACACGTCCCAGGGCTGGACACCATTCCCTAAAATGAATTCTTACAAGTTTCATGTCCAAATATAGAAAATAAAGAATTTGGGGGAGGCTCCTGAGGCACAGAAAAATCCCATCAATGCCGGAGTTTTCTTCTCGAGTGATGAGCCTGGAATTCACCCTGAGGAATCTCCAAGAGATTTGGAGGAATTCTTAAGGAATAAAAGGTTCAAAGGTCTGAGATGAGCAGGAGGAGCCAGGCTCGGTGTTTTCTGTGTGACCTCGGTGTTTTCCAGCCCCGGGCAGGACTGGCTGTTCCCAACCATCCCCGAGCATTCCAAGGATGTTTTCCCCTGAGCATTTCCAATATTTTTGTTGAGTCAGAGCTCAGCCCTGCTTGGGCTTGAGGCAGAGGGGTTGTAAATACATATAAATATATTTATATGTATATAAAAAATAGAAATATATATTTTATAGATTTTTAAAATACATTTTATATGTGCATGTATGTATTTTTAATATATTTTATATGCTATATATATATAAAATACATATATGTAAAAATATATAAAATACATATAAATATATTTAAAATACATACCTGCATGATATATATTTATATATATTTATAGCTGTATAGGTACATATATATATATACATACTGGTGTACATATATATTTATATAGGTGTGTATACATGCATGTTTTTGTATATAAATACATGTAGAGGCATTTATATATATATACATACATGTACATTTATATAGATACACATAAATATATAAAATTTTTGTATGTTATATATATAGATATGTAAATGTTATTTTTATGTTATTATATAGATATGTAAATATATATAAATGCATGAGTTTATATACATACACGTATATATGCAAATACATAGACACATACATGTTTTATACAATATATAATATAAATTATATATAATGCATATTATCTTTTATATCTTATACATTTTATATTTTATAAGTTATTTTGCATATTTTTCGATTATATTATTTATATATAATTTTTATAATTTATATATATTGTATATATAATTTATATTATATGATATATAATACAAATTATATATAATGTATATTATCTTTTATATCTTATACATTTTATCTTTTCTATTTTATTTTATATGTTATATTTTTCTATTATATTATTTATATTATATATTATATATAATACATGGGTGTGGTTACATGCACATATATACACATATAGAAATATATACAGGATATTTTTATATATATGTGTGTAAAAAATAGATATAAAAATATATATATTTTTGCACACACACACATATATATGCACACATTGAGAGATTTATACTGAGATATATATGGGGAGCTGAACACAAACAGCCACCTGTATGTATGTGTGTATATATATACACAGACATATCTATACACATCTGTATCTCTCTATACATAATAGAAATGTTTTTACATATTTTTAAATTACATAAATATATTCGCACCCATCCTGCAGTTACAGGAAGCCACCACCAGGTGGCACCGCCCTCCACCCTGTGAGTGTCCCCTGCGGGGGGACCCGGGGGTGACAGAAGGAGGGGACACGGACAGGGCCCGCCACCAACGCAGGCCTTTGGGAAAGGCGACAACAGCCCCAACGCCACCCCACGGAGGGCACGGGGGCTGTGGGGACACCGTGGATGTGGTGGCACATCTCATTTTTGTGGCACTTGGGGTGGCACATCTCACTGTGGTGGCACTGGCAGCTGGCATTTGGCCGCCCAGCTGCACGGTGGCTGTGGTGGCAATACCTGGCCGTGGTGGCACAGCCGGGTGCGGTGGCACAGCTGTCCGCGGTGACCCCCTGGCCGTGGTGACATGGGTGGCCGTGGTGGCCCGAGTGGCTGCGCGTGCCCGCGGCGTGGCCAGCGCTGGCCGCGGGGACCGGAGCGGCGGGGCCGGAAGGTGGACAATGAGCGGGGCCTTATCTCACCCCCCCAGCCCTTCCCGAGACCGCGCTGGGCCCCCCAAACGGGGGTGACAGGGGCCACGCGTCCCCCTCGGAGCACTGAGCGCACCCTCCGGGCTCTGAGGCTTCCATAACTTTATTTACAAACAATAAAAAGCAAAATAAATACAAAAAAAATGTCTTAAAAGTACAGCCCTTGGGTTGTGGGGGAGAGAGGGGAGGTCCTGGGCTGTCCTGGCTGCGTGGACCCCACTTGTGCCCCCCCAGGACATGGGGACACCAAGGGGCTGAGCCCTCCCTTGTCCCTGCTGTCCCCCAGGGGGGTGGCAGGGCCATAGCACCATAGGGACGGGCTGGGGGGGACGGTGGGGACCCCATCCTGGCACCACCCAGCCCTGGGGGCTCAGGGGACCCCCTTGTTGGGTTATTTCACCCCCAAACTCCAGCGCTGCCCTGCTGGGGGGGGGAGCTGCTGGGGCCAGGACGGGAGGGACAGGAATTTCCATTGGGAAAAGGAGGAGAAATCCCACAGCCGGGATTTTGGGGGGGGTGCAGCTGCCTTTGAAGAGCCCCCCGGCGCCACCGCAGCCCAGCCGAGCCCCGGGGCAGGGGGGATTAGCGGGTAAATCCCATGGGAGACGGGAGCAGCCCCCGGAGCATCCCCCTAGCACGCCCCACTGCCCCCAGCCGCTGTGTCAGCACGGCGGGGACACGCAGCCCCCTCCAGGGGACACGGGGACAGCGCCAGCCCCTTCCATGGGACACAGGGACAGCGCCAGCCCCCTCCAGGGGACAATGCCAGCCCCCTCCAGGGGACACAGGGGACAATGCCAGCCCCCTTCAGGGGACAGGGGACAGCGCCAGCCCCCTCCAGGGGACACAGGGGACAATGCCAGCCCCCTCCAGGACACAGGGGACAGCGCCAGCCCCCTCCAGGGGACACAGGGGACAGCGCCAGTCCCCTGCCCAGTGTGCTGTGAGCTGGGTGGGACCGCGCTGGGGACATTGGGGACATCGGGGGGCTCACTTGTGGGGCATGTCCTCCATGCTGTCCTCCAGGGGACACGGGGGACAGCGCCAGCCCCCTCCAGGGGACAGAGGGGACACGGGGGACAGCGCCAGCCCCCTGCCACTGGACACAGGGGACAGCACCTTGCCCACCGTGCTGTGAGCTGGGCAGGGCCGCGCTGGGGACAGGGACATCGGGGACATCGCGGGGCTCACTTGTGGGGCATGTCCTCCATGCTGACGCGGCCCCAAACCCCCACCACGAAGGTCTCCACCTCGCACTCGTTGACGCCGCGGGCGATGCGAAAGTGGCCGCCCTCGCCCCACGCCGTGCCCCATGAGTTGGCCGCCGTCTGCAGAGGGGACAGGGGACACGCTCAGGGCGGTGACACCCCCAAAAAAGCCAAGCTGGACCCCACATGGGTGCGGGGAATGGCAACACCCCATGGCTCAGTCCCCCACCCCAAACTCACCCAGTATTTTTGGGTCTGGCCATCAGGCAGCTGCTCCTCTCCCCACCTGCAGAGGGACAGGACAGTGAGGGGGGGTCCCCAAGCACGTCCAGACTTTGGGGTCCCCAACCACCCCCAGACTTTGATGTCCCCAAGCTCTCTGAGACTGTGGTGTCCCCAAGCACCTCCAGAATGTGGGGTTCCCCCAAGCTCCCCCAGACTTTGGGGTCCCCAAGCCCCCTCAGACCATGGGGTCCCCCCACCCAGCCCCTTGGTGGGATTGGGGCACGGGGGGGGCTGACTCTGCTCATTTCCTGCCCCCGGCACCTCCCCAGGACCATCCGAGGTTGGGACGTCCGCTCCAGGAATAGGGGCAGGAATATTTAGCCACGGCAGGAGGAAGGAAACACGGACACAGAGCAGATCCATCCATGGGGTGGAACACCATGGGATGGGAATCAATAGGATGGGATGGGGTGGGATGGGACAGGATGGAATAGGGTAGGGTGTTTTGGGACAAGATGAAATGGGAATGGAAGAGAATTGGATGGGGTGCAACACGAAGGAGGGGGGATGGGATGGGATGGGATGGGATGGGATGGGATGGCTCACCCCTCTGTGAGCCCCCCCAGGCCACCCCCAGACGTACCCCGTGATTTTCACCGAGTGGGTCCCGTGCCTCTGGTGCTTGGCCCCCTTCTCCTTGGCCACGGGTGTGTGCCGATAGATCCCGCTCTTGTACATGAAGAAATCCTCGTGCACCTCCAGGATGGCTGTGGGGATGGCCAGAGGGTTTGGGGACGCTGCCACTGTCCCGAGGGAAGGGATGTGTCTCCCCATGGGTGGGAATATGGGCACAGAAGGGTACAGGGCATGGAATTCCAAACAGCAGCTGGAGCCTCCCCGGGGCAATGCAACAACACTCCCAGGAGGTTTCAAAAAGCGCAAATAAAGTTAAACAAACGCAGCTGCCAAGGCGGTGATTAAATCTCAGGAGTTAATGAGCAACCCGGTGCCCGCTGGGGTGGGCAGCGTGACGGGCACTGGGGCAGCACTGCCTGGGCACGCAGGAGGAGAAACTGAGGGAGTTCTGGCTGCCACCACAGCTCCCACAGCATGGACAGAGAGGTTTCCTCCCCTATTTTGTTCCCCCAACCTTTTGGGGTGCACAGAGGGCCAGCTCCATACCTTGCACGGGGCCGTTCTCCATGAGCTCCTTCATGATCTCCTTCTCCTGCAAGCACAGAACAGGGTGGCACAGGCTGGCACAGGGTGGCAGCAAGGCCAGGACCCCCAGCCCTGCCCTCCCACCCCGGGGATGCAGCAGAGCAGCTCCAGCACCCACGGGCGGCCGCTGCGGAGGAGCCGCTCCCCAGTGGGGTTTTCCCAGCCGCATTCCCAAGCTCGGTTTTCCCAGGTGAAGCAGCCCCGGCCAAGCCCGTTCCCGCTCCCCGCTCCGCCCGCGGGCCCGGCGCTCACGCTGGAGGAGAGGCGGTAGGCGGGCGTGGACTGGTAGATGTCGTTGGCGTGGCTCCGGGGGTTGGGGCAGCGCGCTGTCGCCTGTCGCTTGCCCCGGCCCGTGGAGCGGCTGTGCATCATGCAGGGCGGCGCCGCGGGCTGGCTCTGCTGGCTCGTGAACGGGTAGCACTCGTCTGTCACCACGCTGGGATGCGGGAGGGGAAGGAATGGCTCCATTCTCATCCCAAATCCCACTGCCATCCCCATCCCAAATGGAACTTCCTGCTCCATCTCAATCCCATCCTTGTAGTGAACCTACTCTCCATCCTCGCACCAAATCCCTCTTCCATTCCCATCCCAAAACCCACTCATCCTCATCCCAATCCCCACTTCCATCTACACCCCAAACACCACTCCCATCTCCACTCTGATCCCATTCCCATCCCAATCCCAAACCCCATTGTCCATCCCTGTCCCAAACACCAATTTCCATCCTGATCCCAAACCCCAATGTCCATTCTGCCCTCATTCCCCAGCTGTCCAAGGCACAGGTCAACACAGGGATCTCCTGGGCTCTCCCCAGGTGACCAGAGCCCCAAACCTCCTTTATCCCAGAGCAGGCCCTGTCCTCCATCCCATCCCATCCCATCCCATCCCATCCCATCCCATCCCATCCCATCCCATCGTGTTCCATTCCCATTTCATCTTGTCCCATATTGTCCTGTCCCATCCTACTCCCTTCCCATCTCATCCCACATTTTTTTTATCCCATCCTATCCCATTCCATCCTGTTTGATGCCATCCCCTCCTGTCCCATCCCATTCCCCTCCCATCCTGTACCATCCCCTCTTATTCTCTCCTATTGCCATCTTATCCCATCCTATCCCATTCCAATTCCATCATGTTCCACCCCATCCAGTTCTCTTCCATTCCCATTTCATCTTGTCCCATATCGTCCTGTCCCATCCCACCTGTCCCTGTCCCATTCCCATCCCATTATCCCATTACCCCACTGTCCCACTCACCCCCTCCTGCGCAGGTACCACCAGGCTCCGTCCAGGCGCCCCCCGCTGCAGCCACGCTGGTTTCGGGTGTCACAGGACAGGAGGTTTTGGGGCGACAGCGCGGGGGTCATGTGGCCCATGGAGTGGATGGAGATGCGGTCCGAGGCCACGGCTGGGGACGAGCGGCGGGTCAGGGGGAGGCGGTCCTGTCCCTGTCCCCGCTGTCCCCACAGGTCATGGGGACGTGGCTCCGTCCCTGTCCCCGCAGGTCAAGGGGAGGTGGCTCCGTCCCCGTTGTCCCCGCTGTCCCCACCCCTCACCAGCCGTGGAGAAGGCCCAGGAGCCGGCGCAGTTCCCCTGGTCCAGGGGCTCGTGGATCATCCCGGGCCACTTCTCGGCGGCATCGAAGTGGCGCGGCAGCACCTCGTTGGAGTCCATGTTCATCTGCGGGGCAGAGATGGGGGGGCTCAGCCCAGCGGGACCCCCACAGCTCCTCCTGCCACCCTAACCATCCTCTGAGATGGTCCCCAGTGAGCTCGAGTGTCCCCAGCCCCACTATGGGACCCCCATAGCTCCCCCTGCCATCCTAGCCATCCTTTGAGGATCCTCAGTGAGCTTTAGTGTCCCCAGCCTCACTATGGGACTCTCAGAGCTCTTCCTGCAATCCCAACCATCCTTTGCAATGGTCCCCAGTGAGCTTTAGTGTCCCCAGCCCCACTATGGGACCCCCATAGCTCTTTCTGCCATCCCAACCATCCTTTGAAGGTCCTCAGTGAGCTTTAGTGTCCCCAGCCCCACTGTGGGACCCCTCAGGTCAGGGACATCACCCTGAGAGACAAAGATTTGGTTTCCCCTTTATCCCAGAAATGCCAAACCCCTCAGTTTCCCCTAAATTTGGGCTCCACAGCCCCAGCACCTCCTTAGAGCACACCAGCACTGAGTGTCCCATCTCAGAGCCCAGCAAGGCTCTTGGTGGCGCCCCGAGGGGACAGCCCAGGGTGACACAGCCCCTCAGGGTGGCCTCTGGCCCTGCCTTTCCTCCCTGGAGCAGGACAGTGTCCCCGCCCTGGCCTTCCTGGGGAGGACATGGCCACAATCGCCCGCAGGAAACGCCTCTAAAATTAAACCTGGGGCTGGGGGGTGCACCAAGCGCTGCTGTCGCAGACATCTTTTCATGAAAAATCCTTTCCTGGGGATTTTTTTCCTCCTGAGAAGCTGAGAGGCCTCGGGGACAAACAGCAAACATTGATTATCTGCTGCTGTGGAATGCAACAGGTGCATCTGTGATTGTTCTCATGTGGTTGTTTCTAATTAATGGCCAATCACAGCACAAACTGTCCGGCCCGCAAACCTTTGTTATTCATTCTTTTCTATTCTATTCTTAGCCAGCCTTCTGAGACGAAACCTTTTCTTCTATTCTTTTAGTATAGATTTAATGTAATATATATCATGAAATAATAAATCAAGGCTTCTGAAACACGGAGTCAAATCCTCATCTCTTCCCTCACCCAAAGACCCCTGTGACCACCGTCACACCCTGCCAGCCCCTCAGGGACCCCCGGGGGGTGCCCAAGCCCGGGTTTGGGTGCAGGGAGAAGCAAAGAGAGGCAGCTCTGCTGAGTCAGCAGCGTCGGGCTCTGCGTTCCGATGGGAAACCAGCGCGGAGGAGAGGGGGAAAAAACAACACTGGCAGCGCGCGGATTGTCCGGGGGAATTTGCTGAGCCGCTGTCTCCAAACACGAGGGCTGCCCTGCCTGCCCCCTGCTCTGGGAGCCCCTTCCCAGCCATGGCCGTGCCTCAGTTTCCCTCCCCGCGGGCACTCACGTGCATCTCGTTCATGTTCATGACGGTGGCAGAGGGACGGAAGGTGCCCAGGCGGTGCCGGATCCCGTCCTCCAGGGTCATCCCCCAGAACTGGCTGTAGTTGGTGGCTCTCCAGCTGCGTGGGGAGAGGGGGGCACGGCTCAGGGGTCACCCCGAAAAGCAGCGAGGGGTGCAGCATCCCTGTGCCCGGTCCTTACCCGTAATTGCCCCTGTTGATGGCATCGATGAGCTCCCCATCCATCAGGCAGGCGTGGTCCTCGCACTGCCACTGCCCGCCGGGCCCGCAGGTGCTGCAGGGGGGACAACAGGTGAGAAACGATGTCCCCAGGGTGACCAGGGGGGCACTGAGTGGGTGCTGCCACTCCCAAACTGGCGACTTTTGTTAGGTGTCACCAGAGCTTGGCACCTTGCAGTGGGGTGAATCCATGGGCAGCCCTCTGGGTGACCCCGAGTGGCCTCTGGGTGACCCTGGGAGTTGTCCCCCCCCTGCCCCAGCCCCCACAAAAGCCCCGAGGGCAGCCAGGCCATGGGACAGAAAATCATCTGAAAAGCTGCCAGGGCTGCAGACATCAGAGAGGGGCTTGGACAGCAGCCCGGGGCTGGGGGTCAGGGCTGGGTGTCCCCACGGGTGACCCACAAGTGACCAGGGCACTCCATGGGGACAGCTGGGCCAAGGGGGGGGTTCTGGGGGTGTGGTGGGTCCCCTGGGGAGCCCCGGGCTGTGCTCCCCCCGTGCAGTGAGCAATGCTTGGCATGCTCAGATCCCGGCACATTTCCCTTTTATGGAGCTGAGCGAGGCTGTGGCCGTGTCCTGCCAGACACCCCCATCCCGATCCTGGCCGGCAGCACCTGGATTCCAGCCTCGCCCCATCCATCCCTGAGCGATCCTGGAGCTCTGTGTGACACCTGGGGGCTTGGGAGCACCTCAGAGTGCCACACACACCTTGTGTCACCCCGCCGTGGGTTTTGTCCCCTGGTACTCCCCCAGCAGGACCCCAACAGGGACAGGGGTGGAAGTGACACTGCAGAAATTCCTTTTCTCTAGGGACTAAGTGTGGGGCAGGAGGGTTTGGAAGGGAAGAGACGGGTCAGAGATGCTCGCCCACAGTAGAGAGGTGACATCCACCTGTGTGGCTTGGGGACATTGACATTCCCAGGGGAACGGGGACACCCTCCATCCCTGATTGCTCCGTGCCACGATCCTGGATAAACTTCCCAGAGCTGTGGGGAGGCTCGGGCTGGCTTTTCACCTGCAGCCCTGGTGCTCTGTGTGACACCTGGGGACTTGGGAGCACCTCAGGGTGCCGCCAGATGGGTGCCCCATACACCCTGTGTCACCCCGCCATGGGTTTTGTCCCCTGGTACCCCACAATGGGACTACACCAGGGGCAGGGGTGGAAGTGACACTGCAGAAATTTCTGTTCTCTAGGGAGCAAGTGTGGGGGAGAGGGTTTGGAAGGGTTTGGAAGGGTTTGGAAGGGAAGAGATGGGTCAGAGATGCTCCCCCAGCAGCAGAGAGGTGACATCCACCTGCGTGGCTTGGGGACATTGACATTCCCAGGGGAACGGGGACAACCTCCATCCCTGAGTGCTCCGTGCCACCATCCTGGATAAACTCCCCAGAGCTGTGGGGAGGCTCGCGCTGGCTTTTCACCTGCAGCCCCGGCGCTCACACATGTTCCCACACGTGCCCCTGCCCTGCACACGCCCCAGACGCTGCCTTTGATTTCCCCTTATCTGCAGCATCGCCCCTCGGGCGGGCTGCAATCCTCGTCTCCAATCCCCCACCTCCGCATGCCAGCAATACCAGTACAGAACACCAGTACTCCCAGTTAACCCCGAGCTCCGGGAGTGCCCAGCAGCACAGAACCCCCATCAGGCTTGGGCAAGCTGGGCTGGGACCAGCGTGGCCAAAACGCCCCTGGGCAGCGCCGGCTCCCACACAGGCACGAACTGAAACTTGGGAGAGGCTCAAGGCCCTTTTTGGCTCCGGATTTTTGTTGGAGCAAAGGCATTTTGGCAGCAGCTCCCACCACCCAGCTCGGGCCTCGCTCTCTGAGGTTTACAGGAGCGTGACACCTTCCTCTGGTGACATGCTGGTGACATGCCACAGGTGCCCACACTCACCACAGGTTGCAGTTCTCCCGGTACGTGGCTCCTGTGGGGTAATTGTGTCCAGCACGGGCACAGCCTGTATGGGAAAGGGAGAGCTCCTGGTGAATATTT
Source organism: Melozone crissalis (assembly GCF_028551555.1). Lineage (NCBI taxonomy): Eukaryota > Metazoa > Chordata > Aves > Passeriformes > Passerellidae > Melozone > Melozone crissalis. Next base: position 11,053,864 of record NW_026535888.1, on the reverse strand, counting down.
GGGGTCCCACCAGGCCCCCAAATTCCCGGGGGGGGGGGCGCAAACCAAAGGGAAAATCAACACTGTTCTTAAATCCAGGCTGCACGTGGGGGTCAGTGGGTGCAGGGTGGGAGCCTGGCTCGGCGCAGGGAGGGTTAAATGTGCTCAGCCTGGCGGGACAGGGATAAAGGGGCCGGTTGTGCCCGGGAGCTGGCTCTGCTCCGCTGCTGGGACTTGTGAGAGAGCCTTGTGCTGGGAGCTGGGGGCTGCCCGCAGGGTTAAACCAGGGCCAGCATCTGCCTGCCCCAGACGTGACCGGGCAAGCTGGGATGGCGTCCCCTCATGTCCCCTCGCGTCCCTGCTCTTCCTGCAGGCGCTGATGGGAACGGGCTCTGGGGTCATGGGCTGCTCCCACACCTCTTTTTTGAGGAAATCCATCCCCATCCTGGACATTCTGTAGCAATTCCTAAAATTTTGAGGAGTCTGAGCAGCTCTGCAGTGAGGGCAGCACCACATCCATCACCCCAGGGCTGAACCCCAGCACCCGCAGCCTCACCTGGGGCTTTGGGGAAGGGCGCCGGGATTCCCAGGCAGTATTCCCAGAAGTCGGGGCAGCAGTCGGACACGGTGCGGTTGCAGAAGAGGTCGCAGTAGCACAGCGTGTCGTGGTAGGGCACGGTGCAGCCGTCGTCGCGGCCGTGGCAGCACACGTCCCCTCGCTGGCAGTAGGAGCCGCCCGCGTCGTAGACGCCGTGCTGGTACAGACCGGGGCCCAGCTCCCGGCGGGTGCGGACCCGCGAGGACACGGCCACCCGCGCCACCAGGGCCACCAGCCAGAGGCACAGCACGGCCCGCATGTCCCCGGCCATGCCCCCGCACCTGCGGAGGGACGGCGGTGAGGGCACGGCGGGGTGGGCGCTGCTCCCACTGAGGGCACCGCGGGGTGGGCGCTGCTCCCACCCTGCCCTCTCCAGGTTCTGCTCCCACCCCAGGCTCCGCTCCCACCCTGCTTTCCCCAAGTTCTGCTCTCACCCTGCCCTCTGAGGGTTCTGTTCCCACTCTGCCCTCCCCAAGCTCTGCTCTCACCCTGCCCTCCCCAGATTCTGCTCCCACCCTGCCCTCCCCGGGCTCCTCAGTGCATTCCGGTTTTGTAACTCCCCTTGTGACCGCGCAGCTCAAGCTTCAAAACATCATTTTCCCCCCGGCTCCGCACATCCTGGCCTCGGAGGGGCCCCGTGGCCCTTCACCCCTTCACCACCGGCTCCAAAACCAAACCCTCAGGAGAAAGGGCTCCCCGGGACACTCGGGGGCTGCTCGGAGTCCATTCCCAACGCCACCCGCAGTCCCCACCGCGGGCAGTGCCAGGAGCTGCCAGGCTCAGCCCGCTGGGTTTGGGAGGTGATGGGGACCCCAAAAGGAGCAGGTGGGGACAATCCGGGGGCACACGGGGAGGGGTCCCCTCCTGCCGCCTCCCTCCCGCGGTCATGCGGCGAGGAGACCCCCGGGACCCCCATAAAGCGGGGAGGGTGACCCAAAAACCACGGGGACCCCAAGGGTGGGACCCTTCCCCATTCCTGGCCGTACCTGCTGCGCAGAAACCCCGCGAAAGGAGCGGACGGTCCGGTGCTGGGATCCCTCACGGAACTCATGGGGCGGGACCCCCTTCTCTCCCCCTGCCTGGCACCCCCCCAGCCCCACCCGCTCCCCCCGGAGCCCGTTCCGTACCTGCCGCTCCCGCCGCTCCGCCGCCCCGCGCCCGCCGCCGGCCCCGCCGCTCCCTTATAGCCGCGCCCCGGCCGGGGGGGCGCGGGGAGGCGCCGACACAGCCGCGACCGGCCCGGGGCGGAGCGCGGCGGGGCGGGGGTCGGGCCTGGGGCTGCAGAGAGGAGCCCCCAGCTTGTGGCCCGCTCTGTCCCCTCGGTATCCCCGGCTCCTGATCCCTTCCTGGGGTCCCTCTGCGCTGCCCTCGCCAAATGGGGGGTCCCGGCTATGGGGGCAGCACCCTCTGCCCCATGTACATCCTGGGGGGCTTCCCCATTGCCCAGGTGTGCGGAGAGGAGGGGAGGGGGCTGCATTCCTGCCCATTCCAGGGGTCCAGATGAGACAGGGACACCCCAGAGCACGGAGCTGGTGTCTCTTGGATCCAGCCCGGCTGTCAGCGCCCAGCCTCTCCCTCAGGGACCACAACAGGGGGGTCTTGGCCGCCCCCCAGGCTCCAGCACCTGCTGCGGGAGCTCGGCCGCCCACGCGGGGCTCCCGCTGTCCCCGCCCGGCCGGGAGCATCTCCAAAGGATTCCTCGAGGGTGGCTCACGGCAGCCAGCACGGGAGCACCGCGGGGTTCCCTGGGCGGCCACGGGATCCTGGCTGAGCCCACGGGGGGAATGCCGCGGCCAGGGTGGGCTTCATGCCGGGGAAACGGGGAACACCAAATCCCGCCGGGCACGGGGGCTGCCGGCACCCAAGGGTGCTCTGGGCGCCTGAACCAGGGTCCTGTGCAGCCCCCCGGGCAGGGAGCCCCTGCTTCAAGCGCTCTTGGAAGGGCCTTTCCTGTGAGCGCGTCCTTGGGCAGCGCAGGCAACGCGGAGCTGGAGCGTCGCAGGAAGGAACTGAGTCCAGCCCAGTCCGTCTCCAGCATGACTGGACTCGCAGAAATCCGCAGTGAGTCACGAATTCCCCCAAGACCCCCGGAGAACAAAGCAAAGCCACTGGCACAAAGGACATCCCCGGCCTCTGCTCTGTGTCCTTGTGCCCCCGCCAGCTCCCTGACAGCTCAGAGACGCCGCGGGAGCAGCTGAGCGTTCCCGTAAACAGCGCTGTCCCCCTGCCAGCTGATAAGAAAGCGGCGCAGCGCGGAGGCGGCAGCGGCCACAGGCCAAGTGTTGAAGCATCCCCTCACCCCGTTCCTGCGGCTCCGGCGGGACGCGGCCGGCGGGCCCTGCCAGCTCACAGCTCCGTCTCTGTGTCCCTCTGCGTGCGTGTGTCCCCTCGGCGGGGAGTGGCAGCCTGGGCACACGTGGGGTAACCAAGGTGGAGGGGGACAAAGTCCTGCCAGGGCACTTTGTGTGCCCGTGTGAGGGCGGGAGGCAGAGCCCAGGGCTGGCACACGGCCCCTGCCCTGCCTGTGCCACCGGGGGAGGGACAAGTGCCAGCACCCTGTCCCCACTGCCCAGAGACACGGGGAGACCTCAACCCACGGCTGGGTTGGCCCTGGATGCCCCTTGAACACAGCCGGGTTCTGTCGAGCTGAGTGAGGGGTGAAGATCCCACACTGCAGGGATGAATCCCTCCAAACCCACCCAGGAAAGCCGCCCACCCCTCTGATGCGTGGTCCAGTGCCCCCCAAAGCCAGCCCCCCACTGATCGCACCCCTCACATTGCGCACTGAGCAGAACTGGGGTGCTGGAGCCCCCCCGAGCCCCCATCCCCAGCTCTGGGGGCGCCGCCCCAGCAGGGCTCGGCCCCGAGGCGATCCTGGAGAGAATTTCTTGGCAGGAGCCGGCCAGGAAAGGCAGGGACGGAGCCGCGGCCGGCCCCGGTTTCCTCTCCGGCCAGCGGCACGGGAAGGAGCCGCCTTAGCCCCGGCATCGCTGCAGGACGCGCTGTCCCCCGGGGGTGACAGCTCACTGCCAGGGGTGAAGCTTTGCTGTCCCCACAGGGGTCTGGGGGCTCCTGGGGAAGGGGGGCGCACCTTCGCCTCATTGGGATGGCATTGGGGACATCGCCATTTGGGAGGGGACACATCAAACAGGCAGGGGGGGCACAGCCCTTCCCAGGGCAGCGACACATCACTGTAAGGTGACAAAAATCAGAGCATGGGTCCTTCTGCAGTGACACCAACCCTGCACCCCTGCACGGACAGGAGGGAGATGGAGCTGAGCTCTCAGTCCCATCTCGGTGGCTTTCTGCAGCTCAAGGGGTCAGGGAGGTGTCCGGAAATTTGTGTCCCCTGCCGGTCATTTGTGTCCCCTGCCAGTCATTTGTGTCCCCTGCTGGACATTTATGTCCCCTGCTGGACATTTTTGTCCCTGACAGACATTTGTGTCCCCTGGTGGACATTCGTGTTCCCTGCTGGACATTTGTGTTGTGTCCCCGTCCGGACATTTGTGTCCCCTACTGGTCATTCGTGTCCCCTGCTGGACATTCATGTCCCCTGCTGGACATTTGTGTCCCCTACTGGTCATTCGTATCCCCTGCTGGTCATTTGTGTCCCCGTCAGGTCATTTGTGTCCCCTCCCGGTCATTTGTGTCCCTGGCCGGACATTTGTGTCCCCGTCAGGTCATTTGTGTCATGTCCCCACCCGGTCATTTGTGTCCCCTGTCCGCAGCTCGGTGGCAGGGCCGCAGTGCCACCTCTTGGGAGACAGACAGCAGCAGGCGGGCAGCCTCTACTCCAAATTTTAATGAAACAAATAAATTAATAAGTTAATCAAGTGAGGTAACTACCGCTGGCTCTGGGGGGCTCTGCGGGGACCAGCCAGCCCGGGCAGGGGGGTTCTAAAGGGTTAAAATTCCTGCAATTCCTGCAAAGCTGTCACATGCACCTCGCCCAGCGCTGTGCCCCGGTGTGGCACCGCCCGGGCACCCCCGGGATTTGGGGGTTCGAGCAGCCCTGGCACGGCCTGCGCTGGCCACATGCACTGATGGGAGAGGGGACGAGCAGGGTCGGGGGTCCCCAGTGCCCGGAGCAGAGAACCTGGAGCGAACCCCACTGTGCCAAACCAGAGAGGGGGAGCGGTGGGAGCAGCCCAGGGCAGATCCTGGCACTGTGGGGTGACCACCGAGCCCTCCTGGTGGCGCTTTGGCACAGCCCCAGCGTTGGGACTGGGACAGCGCGGGGCTGTGGTGGCTCTGCTGTAGGTGACATGCAAGGACACCACCCTGTGGCAGGTCCCCTCCAGGCCCGGCCCGTGCTGCCCAGACAGGGACAGGGACAAACTGAGCACCGCGGGACCCAGCCGGGAGGGAATCCGCTAAGCAGGAGCAGGGGCTGGGACACTCCTTGGGGACAGCGCTGTCCCCTGCTCAGCTTCCTGGCTCCAGGGCTACCCTGGGGTGGAGATTTCCCCCTTCCCTGAGCTCTCAGGGCCTCCAGGGCAGCACAGTCCAGCCCTGGGAGCTGGCAGGGGGTTGTTGCTTATTGCCTATGGCCCCTCGGGTTGCTCTTCCCAGGGGTGTTGCATATTAAGACATTATTGCATAAATATAAATATATATATATATAATCTATATATATATTGCCCTGGGAGCATGCACGGGCAGGCAGAAGGCTCTGCTGTGCTTCTGGAGAGGTGCAGCCTGGGCAGGGGGGGACAGTCCCCTGCTCCCCACACTGGGGACCCCCAGTGACACGGGTAAAACCACCCTGGGTCGTGCCCCCACACCCCTGCACTGGCGGCAAGAGGGAGATGGGGCCTTGCATAGCTGGTGGTGGCCCCGGCTCAGCTCTGGGGGACCAGGCAGGACCTGTCCTGAGGGCTGGGGATGGGCTTCAAACCAAACCCCAGGGGATGGGGCCAGCCCTGAGCATCCCCACCATGGCTGGGGAGGGCCCAGGACCCCAGATCTGGGTGGGGGGTGTCATCCTACAGGAAGCCAGGAACATCCCAGAAGCATCCCAGGAACATCCCAGGAGCAACCCAGGAACATCCCCAGGAATGTCCCCAGGAATGTCCCAGGAATGTCCCAGGAACGTCCCCAGGAATGTCCCAGGAGCATCCCCAGGAGCATCCCAGGAATGTCCCAGGAACATCCCAGAAACATTTCAGAAACATCCCCAGAAACATCCCCAGGAGCACCTCAGGAATATCCCCAGGAGAACCCCAGGAACATCTCAAGAACGTCCCAGGAGCCTGGGCTGGCCATGCCCCAGCGCCACAGGCACCCTGCTGCAGCCGTGTCCCCGCAGAGGAAGACTCGGTTCAAGTAACACCGCGAGGGGACAGCGAGGGGACAGCGAGGTGACAACACCTCGCCGTCCTCATCACCCCAGGTCCGTCCCGCCGTCTCCTGCTCAGTCCATGTTGGCGCTGGCCGACCTGGAGCTGCTGAGGGTCTGCGCGGACGCCGAGATGTCCTCGTGCTCCGCGGGGCTGTGATAGTCCGAGGTGACGTCGGGCTCGCCGGGAGGCGCCCGCACCGCGGCCAGGCTGAAGGAGTTGCTGGAGCCCTTGCGCAGGCACTGCGAGTAGAGGCCGAGCAGCAGGTCCAGCTTGTGCTCGATGGATTGCACCTGCAGGGATGAGGATGGAGGCAGTTATGGCTAGGATGCCTCCTGGTTCATTTGGAATTGTTACCTTGGTTTTTTAAGATTTTCTAAGCCTCGTGATGTTGACATTCTTGGAGTGGATTTTCTCACACACTTTCTGTGAATAACTCTTTGTTTTGCATTGCTTTATAGAGGAGGAGAAAGTTGATGGGCTGTTGGTTTGTCCAGTGTCATTGGAGAGGTGGCGCTGTCACCCTCCAATCCACTGTCACTATAAATGTTGGAGTCAGAAAATAAACTTCCCTCCTTCTTCACCTTGAGAACAGCGGTGTGAGCTCGTGTTCTTTCATGTCCTTTAGCGACAGGAAAGGATTGAAGGATGGCAAATAGGAAGAATCATTCAGTTTGATGTGTGGAGGAGTGACTAATGGGTTAGGTGGTGTTAAAGTTTTCTGGGTCACCCAAGAGGTTGGGGGAGAATAGGGCTGGGGAGACAAGTAGGGAGAGTATCAATACGAACCCTAGGATGTCTTTAATGGTGTAGTATGGGTGGAAGAGGATTTTGTCGCAGTCTGAGGGGGTTATTTGAGCCTGTTTCGTGGAGGAAGGTGAGATGGACGAGTGTGAGGCCTACGATGATGAATGGGAGGAGGGAATGAAGGGCAAAGAATCGAGTTAGTGTAGGGTTGTCGACAGAGAACCCACCTCAGGCTCATTCGACTAGTGTTTGTCCAATGTAAGGGATGGCTGAGAATTACAGCAGCCCCTCAGTAACCCCCAGCTCAGCCGGGCCCACCCCCACGGGAGGCTCAGCTCTCCCTCCCAAGGGACGGTGACACTGCTGGGTGTCCCCTCCTGACCTGCCGCTCCACTTTGACCACGCGCCCCATCATGCTGAGCTCGTCCACCAGCTCCGCCTCCAGCGCCGGCTTCTCGCCCTTCTCCCGAACCTTCTTGTCTGCCGGGAGTGCCCGGTCCCTGCCCACGATCTGGTCCACGCTGGCAGGGAGGGAAGGAAGAGGCAGAGCGCATCCATCACTCCCGAGGGCTCAGGACTCCACCAGGGAATGCCCCAAGGTCACCTGCAGGGCCCCTCACCGCGTCTGCAGGCTCTTGATCCTGCCCAGCATGTCCAGGTGTCCGGCCGAGTACTGCTCGATGACGTCCTTGACATCGTAGGGACGCAAGGTCTCCTTGAACTTCCTCTTGGCCACCAGGAACTTCAGGATCCTGCAGGGACAGCGGGGCTGGAGGCACGGACAGGGTGCCCAGGTTGGGGGGCTCTGTGCACAATGGGGGACATGGGAGGGGACAGCCTCACCTGACAGCCCGGATCAGGGTCTTCACTGCCGGCATGATGTCCTCGAAGGTCAGCTCGCAGGGGGAGCTCCTCTCCTCACCACTGTCCTCTGGTGGGCAGTCGGCTGTGGGTGACAAGAGGGGGTGGATGGCAGAGCCCCAGGGCTGTCCCCAACCCTGCAGCCCCCCAGTGTCCCCCAGGGGCCCACTGTTGAAGATTGCAATGCAAGATGTTTTCTATTACCATCTGTATGGCAGATGACCTTTGTCAAGTGGGCAGTTTGCTTTCTCTCTCTCTTTGAGTGACCACAATCACTCCTCCCTGGGAGGGGACATCTGCTGATAACAGCTATTGAATGTCCCTGCATGGCTGATAAGAACTGCAGCATCCCATTGGGAGATGCTCCGCCCAGAGGGTGGAGCCAAGAATTCCTACCTGGATATAATCTGAGATTTCAAACATTCCTTCCTGGATAAAATCTGGAGATTTCAAACATTTCCACCCAGATATAATCTGGAGATTTCAAACATTCCCACCTGGATATAATCTGGAGATTACAAACATTCCTACCCGGATATAATCTGGAGATTCTGGAACACCAGCACGGCTTCTGCACTGGATTGCCCAGAGGAACAGCAGCTGCCTCTGCCCCTGGATCTTCAGAGGCAGAGACTGCACCTTTCTCCAGGATCCCTGCTCCAGCAGAACCAGCCCTGACACTGCAGGAGGGCTGAGCCACAACTCCAATGGGACTGCTGCCAACAGCCTGACCCACAGGGTGTCAGGTTGGGTTCTGACTCTGTCAGTGTTGTTCTACTGTACTGCATTGTTTATTTTATCCTTTTATTATTTTCTTTTCCCTATTAAAGAACTGTTATTTCCTGCTCCCATATACTTTTTGCCTGAGAGCCCCTTAATTTAAAATTTATAGCAATTGGGAGGGTTTACATTCTCCATTTCAGGGGAGGCTCCTGCCTTCCTTAGCAGCCTCCTTTTCCCAAACCAAGACACTCACCCTCAGTGGGTGTCCGCGGTTTGAGCCTCAGCGATGCTCGGAACCTCGTGCGGTCATTGAAGCTCCAGCTTTTCTGCACCTTGCTGGGGCTGGAGGCTTCGGCCACGTCCTCGGGGCTGGGGGAGCGGTGCAGGGGCGGCCCCAGGTGCTGCTGCTGCTGCTGGCGGCCGCGGCTGCCCTGGCGCTGAGAGCTGCTCAGCCGCATCCGCTCCTTGATGCCCATCCTATTGCTGCGTGGGGACAGCGGCGTCAGGGCCATGGGGACGGGGACAGGGACCCTGTTTGAGGTGGGGGTGGCCGTGCTGAGCTCACAGAGAGCCCCTGAAAGGTGATGGGCATGAACCAGGCCAGGTTCCTGCTGGGCAGGTCTGGGGTTTTTTCTTTAAATCCCATTTTTTTGGTCCCAAGAGCAGAGAAAAGAGGTGACAGACAGGGGGAGAGGGGACAGATGGATGTGGCAGCAGGGGACACGCGGCAGAGCCACCACTGAGCTGAGCAGAGCTCTGCTCCTGCTCCATCCCTCCAAACCCAGCCAAGCTGCTTCATCCTCCTCCTCCTCCTCCAGGCTCTGCTCCTGCCCTACCGTGAGCTCTGCTCCCAAACCCAGCTGCAGTTTTGGGCTGGGGGGAAACACCAGGCAATGTTTATGCAGGACCTACTCAAACCCCCAGATTTAACATGATGAGAGACCCCAAACGCAGCTCAAGGGGATGCACGGGGAAGGACCCTAAAGGTGGGGAGGGTACAATCCCACACCCTCTGTAGGACAGGATCCATGAAACCAAGAGGTTTGGGGATGGTCCTGGCAGTGATACAGGCAGGGTCCTGGCAGGGATCTAGGCAAGGTCCTGGCAGGGAAACATGCAGGGAAACATGCAGGGACAGAGGCAGGGATAGAGGCAGAGATACAGGCAGAGATACAGGCAGGGTCCTGGCAGGGATACAGGCAGGGTCCTGGCAGGGACACAAGCAGAGAACAGGCAGGGATACAAGCAGGGTCATGGCAGGGATACAGGCAAGGTCCTGGCAGGGCACAGGGCTCCCAGCCCTTCCCCGTGCTGGCAGGTGGGGCTGCCACACATTCCCAGGCTGGGAAGGGGTGTGTCCCAGCGATCAGGCTGCAGCACACAGCTGGGGTTTATGGGATTTACCCAAGATATGGTTGCCACCATCCCGTTCTCATCCACATTACAACGGGTAAACTGAGGCAGTGAGGGACAGCGGGACAGCTCAGCCCAGGCCATGCACAGACTCCCTGCCCTCAGAGGGACCCCCAGTTCTGCCTCCACCCCCTGTCACGGTCCCAGCTTCATCCATGCCGCAGGCACGAAGGCAGGGCTGCATCCATGCATCCCAAGGGTGCATCCATGCATCCCGAGGCTCTCAGCAGCACACGGTACCTCCTTCTCCACGTGCCCCACGTCTGCAAGAGCCTCCTCTTACCACTAAAGATGGGGCTGGAGGGGCAGGGCAGAGACACAGGAGAAAAGAGAATCAGCCCCTGGGCCTCCGCCCACCTGTCCCCATAGTGCCACCGCCCCGAGGGCAGGATGCTCGTGTAGGTCCTGCATAAACACCTGGGCGCCGTCAGAAGGATTTGGGGACAGTCCCCGAGCAGAGGGACCGCGGTGGGGGCTCCCGAGCGTTACCTGAGGCGTAAACACCTGTGGGGCTGCGCGTCCTCCTCATTCCAGCTTGGGGGGGGATGAAGGGATGGAGAGGAGGAAGAGGAGGAGGAAGGTGAGCGGGAGAGGGAGGAGAGAGAGAAGATGAGATGTTATGAGAGGTGGTGGAGATGGGTGGGCTCAGACCCCTGAGGGGGATTCGGTGCTTCCCCTGCCAGGTCCTGGTTGGTTACAGAGCCCAGGGAGGAGCCCCCCAAGCCCCGAACTCACCTGGGGGAGCAGGTGCTGGTGCAGAGGGTTACTGGGGTTAAGAGTATGAATGTGTTTAGGACTAGTGAGAGGTCCATTGCTTTCACTTGGATTTGCACCAAGATGAGCGGCTCCTAAGACCATTGGATTATGGACCAGGTGCTGCTGATCCCCAGCAGGTGCAGGCGCTGCTCATCTCCACACCTGCACACTAAGCCCTGTTGGTGTGGCATCATGGGGGAAACTGAGGCACGAGGCCTCTCCCCACCTAACCCTGGCAGTGTCCTGGGGGGTGGCACACTGGGATCTCCTCTTCAGGCAGAGAGGACAACTGTGCAGAGCAGCCACCAGCAGCAGCAGGGCATCCTTGAGCCCTCCTTTCTCTCCTCATGGGGTCCAGGAGCCCTTCCCAGCCCCAGGCTCTGGGATTTGCTCCTTCCCAGGGTCTGGAATGTGGCTCTATCCTGCCAGGATGGCACCACTGCCCTTGCCAAGGGATTTCCTGCCACTCTCAGTTGCCCTGTGCCACATGAAGAGGGCAGCAAGGTGACCTCACAAAGGTAAAACAGCCCAGAGCATCCCCTGGGATCAAATCTGCTCCTTCTGGAGCTGGAATGGAGCTGAGTGTCAGAACTCAATGCATCCCTCTGGGTGTCCAGAGTTGCCAAGGACCCCATCAGGGCACTTGGAGACCCTGGCACACAGCCCAGAGCACCTGGGGATTTGATTTTCACCCCTGGAGCAAGTTACCAGCTTTGTATGAGAACCTGGAAGTCACAGAGTTTTGAATAGTATAATAATTAAATTATCACAGGGTGAAAATATAGATTTTAGGATTTTTGCTATGGGGGTTATGGGACAAGATGGAGGAACTTGGGCGTGTCCAGCCTTTCTCCTTCTTCTTCTTGCTCTTCATTTTCTGCAGTGGTGTTGGCACTTTGGGATTGGTTTAGAGTAGAGGTGCACTGTCTAACATAGGTGATAGGTATTGGGAATTAAGTGTAAATACGTTATATTATATATATATAAATAGTATAAATATATCTTTATATATGTACTATATATATATTTATATATATATAAATAGATATATATTTATATAAATATATTTTAAATATATATATTTTATAGATATAAAAAAATATATATAAATATATATTATTATATATATTATAAATAGCATAAAAAGACAGCACCACCTCGGGGGTGGTTAGAGTGCCTGTGGCTGCCCTGCTGAGCAGATCTCAGCTGGGCAGAAAAAAATCAATAATTTAATAATAAATAATTAATAAATTAAAAATTAATAATTTAATTAATTATTTCAGGTAAATTAATAATTAAATTAATTCTTTCTATTTTTAATACTATATATATATATATATATATATATATAAATAATAATTTCATTAATAAACAACTTCAAGACCGAAAAGTGAAGAGTCAAGACTTGTTCTTGCCTGGCAGTGACAGTGACATCTCAGGAGGGCACAGAGGAGCAGAGCAGACAGAGCAGAGAGGAGGGAGAACACGGGGGCTGCCCCCTCCTACCTTTCCCCTGCACACACGGCCAGGCTGAAGCTTTTCTGGGCGGGGGTGAAGCAGTGATAGGGTGGTGGGGCTCTCTCAGGCCATTTTTTCACCTCTGAGTTCCTAAATCCTCCGTTGCGGACCCGGTGCAAATGCTCAAATATAAGGACCAGCTCTCTGAGGTCGGGGTGGAATAAAAAACGGGGAGAAATTAAAATTTTCAAAGCAAACGAAACCGGCAAAGCGAGGCTGAGCAGCTCTGGGTCCTCCTGAGCTCAAACCAAAGCAAAACTGGAGCAAAACAAAAGAAAAAAAGCAGCATTTTTGTTCAAAAGATGGTTTCGTAACTGGGGAAGGGTCCTGGGAAGGGATTGAACAGAAGGAAGGGTTGGACGTGCTGAGGGGGATGGATTAGGGAAGGACAAATTGGGGACAGGGTGGGGACATGGGGACCTGTCACCATCAGATCCTGGGCTCCAGCCAGAAGGGGAAAGCTCAGACCTAGCAGGGATGGAATCTGGCTCTGTGTGAATTCCACTGCTCCTGGCACTGCAGGAGGGGCAGCAGAGCCCCCAGAGATCCCCAGGATCCGAGGTGATGCTCGGGAAGCTGGGTGTCATCTCAAACCATGACACTGGGACTCAGGGCTGTGAATATTGTAAGCTCTGCCTTTGGAAAAACTGAGAATGGGACTGAGGGATGGATTTGTCACACGGCCAGAGCAGGGCAGGCAGGAGGGCAGGGATGCTCGCAGGGATGTGGGAAACCCTCAGGATCTGAAAAAAACCTTTGGGAAGCCTTTGATCCATCCACAGTGCAAAATCCCAGGGATCACAGGAGGGATACGCTGCAGGGACGGGACATGGGGCTCCCACAGGATCCCCCGTGCCCACACATGGATCCAGCTCCTGTCCTGCTGCAGCTCCACCACCACAACCGTGGGGTCCCCAAGGCGCCTCCCTATTCCCTGTGCTGCTGGAGGAAGGCTATGGATGGAGTGAGAGGGGATGGGATGGGCGCTGTGAGGATGATGAGGATGAAGGAGGCTCCTTCAGCAGACTCCCATCCTGGGAAGGTGTCGGCGCTGCTCGACCCCACCGAGCTCCTGGGGGTTCCACAAGGTCCCTCCTGGTTTCCCAGGCTGTTCATCCCCACGGGGACCCCCGGGAGCCCCCAGCCCTCACCCCCTCCCGCCTACCTGAAGGCGGGCAGGAGGCTGTCGTAGTAACACCAGGTGGCCGTCAGGTACCCCCGGCTGGCATCGGTGGAGTACAGGCGCCAGGCAGCCTGCAGGGAGCGACATTCCCGGGAATTGGGGTTAATCGGGATGAGAACCCTCCCGGACCCTTCCACCCATCCTGACCAACCCGCAGAATGTCGGTGCTGTGTCACAGACATGTTTTCTGAAAAATCCTTTCCTTAGGGTTTTTCCTCCTGAGAAGCTGAAAGGCCTCAGGAACAAAATGCAAACAATGGTTATCTGCTGCTGTGGGATGCAACAGGTGCATCTGTGATTGGTCTCATGGGGTTGTTTCTAATTAATGGCCAATCACAGTCAGCTGGCTCGGACTGTCTGTCCAAGACACAAGCTTTTGTTATCATTCCTTCTTTTTCTATTCTTAGCCAGCCTTCTGATGAAATCCTTTCTTCTATTCTTTTAGTATAGTTTTAATATAATATATATATATAAAAATGATATATAAAAATATAAATAATGTATATAATATAATATAAATATAATTATAAATATAAAATAATTTATACATTATTTTATTATAAAATAATAAATCCCTAAATAAAAACCAAACAAAATAAATAATAAAATAATTAAAAATAAAGAAATAATAAAATAAGAAATAAATAGTGAAATAAATAATAAAAGAATTGAAAATAATTAATAATAAAATAATAAAATACATAATAAAATAATTTTAAAAATAAATAAATAATAAAATATTTTAAAATAAAAGAAATTTTATAATAAAATATAAAATATAAAATAATAAATAATAAAAGCCCTCTGACACATGGAGTCAGATCCTCATCACTTCCCTCATCCTCGGACCTCTGTGATCACTGTCACAGTGCTGGGTATGGGGCTGGCAGTTTGGATGGGTAGAGCAGAGGAAGGTACAGCAGAGCATTCCCGGGAAGAGCTGGGGTGGGACAGGCCAGCCCTGCCTCACCTGGATCAGGTTGGCAGCTGGAGTCCTCCTCTTCTCAAAGTGCTTCTGCCGATGCTGCTCCTGCACCTTGAGGGCGAATCCGGAGCCCAGGATCCCCTGGGGACAGGAGGGGACAGAGCCATGAGTGCCACCACAGCCTGGACCCCACACAGAGGGTGCTGTACCCCTTTTCCCCCCTGTTTTGAGCTCTCCCAGCCCTACTCACAGCGGGCAGGGCGAAGAAGGAGATGCCGAGCAGGGCGAATCCGGCTGCCAGCATCCGGCCCAGCCACGTCTGCGGCGCTTTGTCCCCGTAGCCAATGGTGGTCAGGGTGACCTGCCCAGGGGCACAGCAGCGGGGGGCCTGCAGGGCGCTCCCCCAGCACGGCCCCGTCCCCTCCTGTCCCCGGGGAGCCACGGGGGCCGAGCTTACCGTGCCCCACCACAGGGAATCGGCGTAGGTGGCGAACTGCACGTTGGCGTCCTTCTCGGCCAGGTAGACGAGGAAGGAGGCGAAGATGAGCACCAGGAAGCCGATGTACCAGGCGGTGATGAGCTCCTGCGGGGCATGGTGAGGCTCAGGGGGTGTTCCTGGGTGGTTTTTTGCTGTATTGTGCTAAATTGTTCTTTAGTTGTTTGTTTTGTGCTGGGCAGATCGGAGATTTGTGCAGAGTGGTCTTTATATTGCACTGAATTTTATGTTATGTTTGTAAGTTTATGTTATATCACAGGTGTGGCAGTCACCTCTCCTTTCCCCTCCCAGCACTGCCTGTCAGTCCTGGAATTCCAGTGATTGAAAGATTCGAAGGATGCCCTCTACCCCTGGGGGCATTGGGCCATCCAGGTGTCCTTGTCCCTTTGTCCCTCCCCTCCTGTCCCTGCTCGGTGGCTCCCTGCCCCTTCCCTGCCCCTCTCCCCGGGGTTCAAAGGAGCAGCAACCACGGGCTCAGGGAGTTCTGTTGGAGCTGCTGCTGCATTCAGAGGCCTGTGGGCCAGAATAAAGCTCTGGATCCAAACCCTCCATCAGAACCGACTCCTTTCCTTCACCATCGCCTCAAAGCTTCTCTGCCAGAGGGAAACCTGAGGAGCAGCCCCTGTTATGGGGGGAAGCTCCATCCCAGCACCACCAGAGCTCCTGCAGGCCTGGACTTGTCTGCATGGGCCCAGCTGCAGCACCCAGCCAGCCCAAAGTGTCTGTGGGGTGAAACACCACACAACCAGCCAGCCCAAAGTGTCTGTGGGGTGAAACAACACGCACCCAGCCAGCCCAAAGTGTCTGTGGGGTGAAACACCACATCGAACCACCCAAAAGTGTCTGTGGGGTGAAACACCACATCGAACCACCCAAGAGTGTCTGAGGGGTGAAGCACCACATTGAATCAGCCAAAAGTGTCTGTGGGGTGAAACACCACACACCCAGCCAGCCTAAAGCGTCTGAGGGGTGAAACACCACACACCCGGGCAGCCCAAAATGTCTGTGGGGTGAAACACCATACACCCAGCCAGCCGAAAGTCCGCAATATTGGTAACAAAAATATTTTACAGTTGTTCTCACCTTGCTGTGGGCGTAGACGACGGAGCCCAGCAGCTTCCAGGTGCCACCACGGCGGTCCATGCGCACCATGCGCAGGATCTGCAGGAAGCGCATGCTGCGCAGCGCCGACGTGGCAAAGATGTTGCCCTGCGTGCCCGCGGCGATGACGGCCACCGAGGCGATGAAGACGATGAAATCTGAGGGGACAAAGAGGCTCAGGGGACGCTGGGGGTTGTCCTGAATTTGGCTCATAAAAATCAAAGCTGTCATGTTGTAGTAATGTGTTGTATCGTTGATTTATTATTGTGAAGTTGTCGTGTTTCCCATGGAAAATGGCCTCCGTTCGCGTTTGCGACCACTGGTCCTCACTGACAGGGTGGTGCCAAGCTAGAAATTTGCAAACTTTTCTGGATTTCTCCAAAACTAAAGCTGCCAGCAGCCAGGACCCAGCAAGTCCTTAGAGCCCCAAACATCACCTTTAATCTGGTACCCTGATTGTGGGGTAATGACTCTTTTTCCCATGGAAAATGGCCTCTGTTTGTGGCCACTCGCCCTGGCGGACAGGGTGGTGCCAAGCTAGAAATTTGCAAACTTTTCTGGATTCCTCTAAAACTAAAGCTGCCAGCAACTAGGACCCTGAAAGTCCTTACAGCCCCAACCACCTTCAATCTGAGACCCAGACCCTGAGGAAATTATTTTTTTTTCCCATGGAAAATGGTCTCCATTTGCAACCACTTGTCCTCGCAGACAGGGCGGTGCCAAGCTTTGGTGCCAAAAAGGTTGCAAACTTTCCTGAATTTCTCCAAAACTAAAGCTGCCAGCAACTAGGACCCACCAAGTCCTTACAGCCCCAAACACCGCCTTTCATCTGATACCCAGACCCTGGGGAAATTACTTCTTTTCCCCATGGAAAATTGCCTCTGTTTGTGGTCACTCCCATTGGCAGACCGCGTGGTGCCAAGCTCGAAATTGGCAAACTTTGCTGGATTTCTCTAAAACTAAAGCTACCAGCAGCTAGGACCCTGAAAGTCCTTACAGCCCCAAATTCCACCTTTAATATGACACCCAAACCCAATGGAAATGATTTTTTTTTGGTACCTATCACGCAGAAGGGTTTCCTGGCGAAGCGGAAGCGCCCGCGCCAGCCGCGGTAGCGGCAGCAGCAGCCAGCGGCCCACACGCGGATGATGTACTCCATGCCGAACACCACGATCATCACAAACTCCTGTTGGGGGAAAAAAGGTGAAAAAAGGGGGAAAAAGGGGAAAAAAGGGGAAAAAAGGGGGTAGGGAGAGTGGAGGGCTCAGATTTGATGGGGAAAAGTGGATCGGGCTGAGCGCAGCGCGGGGTGGCCGCAGTAAGGCCGGCGGAGCTGCCCCAAGGGATGAGGGTGATGAGACGGAGCTGCCGGGGCTCTGAGGGAATTGCTGCTCTCCTCCTCACCCCGAGCTGGGTCCTTTTCCTCCTCTGTCAGCATTGTCCTCCTACCTCTCGCACAAACAAGCCCCCGTTCTGCTTACTCGCAGGAAAAGTCACAAGGACCTTCCCAATTTAGTCTCCGTCACTTGGGAGAAGTCCCTGCGTCAGCTCTTTGTGACAGTTTGGGGGAAAGTTGCCTTTTTTAACCCCTCGTGCCCTGCCTGTTCCAGCGGTTTTCGCACAGATTGGGACAATGGTGGGATGGAGAGACAATGGTGGGATGGGCCCTGGTGACACCCATGGCCAGGCCACTCCCGCAGTGCCATCGGGCCATCAGCGACTTCACGGGCTCTGCCCGCGATTTTACCCAATTATTTTAAGGTATAAAGTGGGGAAAAGAAATCCGAGCAGTAGCCCTGCTCCTGCATCACTCACCAGGATGAAGAGGCACTCGTTGGCCAATTTCTGGTGCTCCTGGATGGTGGAGAAGACCGACAGCACCAGGCAGCTGAAGACGAGGAGGAATCTGGAAGCACAAAGTGTCAGTGGGGGCACAGGGACAGCCAAGAGACCCCACCCCACAGTGCTACCCCCCTCTCACAGCCTGAACCCCCCAATCAAGACCTCCCCAGGTCGTGGCAGAGCCACTGGGGACACGTTTTGCCTCTAGATGGTGGCATGGAGCCTTTGGGGAGCCCGGGAACTGCCGTGGGGCTTGGTGCCAGCTCTGGCGCAGCCCTGCAGCTTCTTAATTAAAGGCAGGGAGGGACACGGGGGTCCGGCATTGTGCAGGGTTCTGGTGCTGCAGGAAGGGCACCAGAGCTGCTCAGGACTGTCCCCAGCATCACTGCCACCATGGGGACATGCCAGCTACACCTGGGAAGTGTCAACCCAGGGGAAAATTCCCCAGGAGCAGCTCTGAGGCTGCTCCTCCCCGAGCGCTCAGGCACGAGGGGCTTTGGCCCATTTAAAGTAAGGAGGGGAATTAAAATTAAAAAAAAAAAGAAAAAAAAAAGAAAAGGAAAAAAAGAAAGTCGACTCTGAAGCTGGAGCAAATGAAACCTCCAAAAATACATTTTTTTCCCCTGATCCAGCGATTCTAAAAAAGGAAAGCGGAGGGCTTGTGCCACCGGCCCACGTGACACAAAGGGCCACTCGCTGCTCCGTCACCACTGCTCTGGGATGGCACCAGGGACCATGGGCACACCGCAATGGGTGGCACCAGGAACCATGGGCGCACCTCAATGGGTGGCACCGGGGAACATGGGCACACCATGCTGGGTGGCATCAGAGACCATGGGCACCTTGCTCTGGGTGGCACTGGGGACCGTGGGCACACCAGGGACCACAGGCACACCAGGGACCATGGTCACACCACCATGGATGGCACCAGGGACCATGGGCACACCGCCCTGGGTGGCACAGCCTGGCTTAGCCCTGGTGGCCCTGGCACCTTGGTGGCACCCATCTCAGCCCCATGGCTGTGTCCTCATGGTGACAATGCCCTTGGGCCACCAGGGGTGGATGAACCATCCCCAAAACAACAATGAAAACCCAATGGGGAAGGAGAAATCTCCTCAATTCATCCAGGGGCTGTGAGGGTCTCATTTCCCCCTCAGAAGGACGTTCCCACCTCTTTGTGTTGTTGATGTTGATGGGATTTTTTGGCCAGAACCAGGGTGAATCCTGTCCCAGCTGTCCCAGTGTCACCAGGGGGACACAGCAGAGAGGGGACAATGCTCTGTGTCCCTCAGTGGGACCATCCAGGACCCCTCCTCACTGACCCCACAGCCCCGTGTGGGGCTGGGGGCTCCCAAACCCAGCCCTGCCATGAGAGGCATGAGGGTGGCACAGCATAAATGGGACCTTTTCAGGGTCCTTTTCCCCAAAATGCTGCTGGAGGTGTGACTGACAGCCAAAAAACCCTCAGGAATGGGAGAAGGGCTGGATGCAGAGCAGGGAGGAGGCAGAGCTGGAGCCAGGGGTGTCACAGCCGTGTCACCACCCTGTCCTCCCCGCACTGCTGCTCTCCCAGGCAAGGCAGAAGGTTGGAGCCAGCTTCTTCTCCCTCTGAATTATTAATTGGGGTTATTTTCCTCCAGCACAGCAGTTCTGGAGTGAAACCCCACAGGGAACAGCAGCACCCCCGTGGCACGGGCAGGAGGTGCCAGGAGGAGCAAAACACGGCTCAGAGCTCAGAGCTTGGTGCATCATCAGCAAGAAAAGATTATCCAGGCAGGATTTAGCAGGCAATTACACGGGCAGCCAAGCACAAAGCAGAGGAGAAGGCAGAAATCTCGCGGGCTGCAAAAGATTTGTGCCCCTTGTGCAAAGAAAGATTTGTGCCCCTTCTGCAAAGATTTGTGCCCGTTGTGCAAAAATTTGTGCCCCTTTTACAAAGATTTGTGCTCCTTTTTCAAAGATTTGTGTCCCTTTTGCAAAGATTTGTGCCCCTTCTGCAAAGCAAGATTTGTGCCCCTTGCCTCATGCACACGTGGGGACTTTGCTGTGGGTGGCTCTGGCTCTGGAGCACCACCGGGATGGGATGGGGAAACCTCTCAGCCGCATCCTGTGGGATTTGGGGAAGGATCCAGGCAGGAGAGGCCTCACGGGGCTGGCTGGGAAAGGAACTTTCTGGGAACGCATCACCTGCTAGGAATTAACTCGCAAAGCCCAGGCAAACGCCCCGTCCCGGCTGCCGGCGGCGCTTAAGCGGCTTAGGGAAGGGTCAGATGGCTGAAGGCAGCGAGGGGAGCCAGGAACCAGCATCCCCCATCCCTGCCGGGCAGGAATTCCGCTGTACCAAACACCCAGAGGGGTTTTACACCCTCAGCCCTGCACTGACACTGGCAGGGCTGTCCTGGTCCCCACTTTCCCAAATCCCTGGGGGTGACACCAGCCCTGGCAGGGTGATCTTGATCCCTGCTTTCCCAAACCCCTGGGGTTGGCATGATGGTGACACCAACCCCATCAGGGCAGTCCTAGTCCCAATTTGCTCTCAACCCAGGATTGGCATGGGGATGGCACCAGCCCTGGCAGGGCTGTCCCAGTCTCACTTTGCCCTCAAGCTGTGATTGGCACGAGGGTGGCACCAACTCCTCGCAGGGCTGTCCCTGTCCCTGCTCTGCCCTTGCCATGGGACTGGCATGGGGATGACACTGGCCTTGGCAGGGCTGTCCTGGTCCCCAGTTTCCCAAACCGCCGGGGTTGGCATGAGGGTGACAACAACCCCATCAGGACTGTCCTGGTCCCCATTTTCCCAAACCCCCCTGGGGACCAGCTCCCATCCCAGCTCGCTGCTCTTCCCACCCTCCAAGAGAAGCTGGAAAAGTCAGGAATGCTGGCAGGGGAATGGGGATGGGGCAAAAAGAGAGGGACAGGAGTTCCAGAGCGTCCCCAGAGCAGAGGCTGAGCTGGTTCTTCACCTGTCCTGAATAAAATTCCCACCTCCAGCCCCCTCCCTGCAGGATCCCCTCCCTTTCCCAGCATGGGCACAGGGACAGGACCCAGCAGGAGCAGTGAAACCTCCCCAAAACAATAATGAAAACCCGGCGGGGAAGGTGAAATCTCCTCAATTAATCTTCATTAGGGTGGGCTCTGCCATCTGCTGCCTCCCGAGCCGGCCCAGGAACAGGTGAGCAGGGAAAGCTGCTGAGCTCAGGGATAGCAGGGCCAAGTTGGGCTCCCTGCATGGGCAGGCGGGCACCACTTGGCTCCCAGTGCCCCCAAAACACGGCTGGGCAAAGGGGCTGCACCCCAAAACAGCCTGGGATGAGACAAAGGAGCAGGATCCTTGGAGTTTGTGGGGTGGGATGGGGATGGGACAGCCCAGCATCCTGGCAGGATTCATCCCCAAATCCCTGGGGTTGGCACAGGGGTGACACCAGCCCTGGCAGAGCTGTCCTGGTCCTGCTTTGTCTTTGCCCCAGGATTGGCATGGGGGTGACACCAACCCCATCAGGGCTGTCCCAGTCCCACTTTTCCCACTTTGCCATCAACCCGGGATTGGCACGGGGGTGACATGGACACTGGCAGGGCTGTCCCTGTCCCCACTTTCCCAAATCCCTGGGGTTGGCATGGGGATGGCACCAACCCCGTCAGGCACAGATCCTGGTCCCTGCTTTGCCCAAACCTCCAAGACTGGCACGGGGATGACACTGACAGGGCTGTCTCAGTCCCTGCTTTCCCAAATCCTCAGGGTTGGCACAGAAGTGACACCAGCACTGGCAGAGCTGTCCTGGTCCCTATTTTCCCAAAGCACCGGCCCTGGCATGTCGGTCCTGGTCCCTGCTTTGCCCAAACCCCTAAGACTGGCACGGGGGTTACACCAGCACTGGCAGGGCTTTCCTGGTCCCTTTGCCCTCACCCCAGGGTTGGCACGGGAATGGCACTGACCCTGGCAAGGCTGTCCTGGTCCCTGCTTTCCCAAATCTCTGGAATTGGCACTGGGGTGACACCAGCCCTGTCCTGGTCCTGCTTTGCCCTTGCCCCAGGGTTGGCACAGGGCTGGCACCAGCACTGACAGTGCTATCCTGGTCCCTGCTCTGCCCAAACCCCCGGGGCTGGCACGGAGGTGGCACCAACCCTGGCAGGGCTGTTCTGGTCCTGCTTTGCCTTGCCCCTGGAACTGGCATGGGGGTGGCACCAGCCCTATCCCGGCCCCGCTTTGCCCTCGGCCCGCGGGGATGCCCCGGGCAGGGGCGCAGGCAGCGATAACAGCCCAAGGCAAACACCATCCCGAACAGCTCCGCCGCGGGATGAGCGATCAAAGCGGCCCCAGAAAGGCACAGATCCCTTCCCTGGCACCATCACAGCGCCTAAACCCTACCCTCCAGCTGTGCCACCGCTGGAAATTCGGGATTTCAACCAAAACTGCCCGCGCACAGCTCCAGCAGGGATGGCGACGGCGTTTCACCCTCCCGGCTCCCCAGGCCGCCAGGTTCAGCTCGGTCTGCAGCTGTATAAACAGCACAAGGCATAAATCCCCGTCTCTCGGCCCCGCAGCCCTGCAGGAGAGGTGGAGCGGGCGGATATAAATAACCGGGCTGTGGCGGCCCTGTTTGCGCCCGTAACCATGGCACGGAGCGGCCCACGCCGCCCAGAAGAGAAGCAGAAAAGCTCCGGGAGTGTTTCCCCACGGGGAGAGGCGCAGCAGAGCCCGGCACACGCTCAGAGCGCGGCCCCTAGGCGTTATCAGAGTTGTTATCAAGAGGGTGATGCTCACAGAACCCCAGGGAAGAGGCAGCACGGGAGGTACCCCGAGATGTTATCAGAGCTGTTATCAGGAGGGTGATGCTCACAAAGCCCCAGGGATGTCCCCCAAGGCGATTATCAGGAGGGTGCTGCTCTCAGAGCCCCTCAGTCCCAGTGGAGAGATAGCACGGGATGTTCCCCGAGATGTTATCAGAGCTGTTATCAGGAAAGCGATGCACCCAGATCCTAGGGAAAAGGCAGCACTGGATGTCCCCTGTCCCCTGAGATGTTATCAGAGCTGTTATCAAGAGGATGATGCTCCCAGATCCCAGGGAAAAGGCAGCACTGGATGTTATCAGAGCTTTTATCAGGAGGATGCTGCTCTCAGAATCCCTTAGCCCTAGTGGAGAGGCAGACCAGGATGTCCCCCCAGATGTTATCAGAGTTGTTATCAGGAGGGTGATGCTCCCAGAGCCCCTCAGCCACTGGGAAGAGGCAACATGGGATGTTATCAGAGCTGTTATCAGGAGGGTGCTGCTCTCAGAGCCCCGTAGCCCCAGCACAGAGGCAGCAGGGGATGCCCCCCGAGATGTTATCAGAGCTGTTATCAAGAGGGTGCTGCTCCCAGAGCCCCTCAGCCCAGTGGAGAGGCAGCACGGGATGTCCCCACAGCCTAGGGAACGCTGGAAGCAAAGCCAGGACACAAATCCTCTCCCGCACCCCACGGCAGCACCCACAGAGCACTCCAGCCCTAAAATCTCGGTGTTTTTTGGGAGGAGAACCTCGCTGGTGGCACCCCCCGTGCCCGCGGGGAGGTCACAAGGCTCCCGCGGCCGTGCCAAGGCGCTCACACGGAGCAGCCGGGATAGTTTTGCTCTTGGATCATCTGGCAAGGAGCGGGCTGGAGCGGGGGGAAGGAGGCAGAGAGTTTTCTGAGGCAACCAGCAGAGAGAGAGAGATCGGGGCTGTCACCCTCTGCCAGCACCTGGGGGTCTGCAGGACACTGGGGACATTTGAGTGACCCCAAAGTTGGGACCCTCAAAGAGTGGAGGGGAGGTTTGGGATCAAATGAGGGGGACAAAGAAGCAAAACCTCTCCAGCATCACCCACTGGGGTGCCAAACTGGCACCTCCTGTGCCAACATGGGGGGTCTGGCGGGAGCAGGAAGAGGGAAAAGGAAAAAAAAAACCAGAAGGAAAAATCAATGCACCGTTTCATGTTGCGCCGAAGTCGCTTAATTTTATGCCCTGGTGTCACCACATGGGGCTGGGGAAAGTGCTGTGCCGGCTTCTCCTGTGCTGGCACTGCCCCTGGAGCAGCTCCCGTTTCAGCCCCGGGCTGAAGGTGGCCCTGGGGGCACAGCCTGAGCCCCTCTGGGGTGGCCGTGCCACCACCCAGCTGGGGGACAGCGAGTTAAAAACCTCCAATGAGCTAAATTCAAAGAGGTGGAAGGGTTGAGAGTTAAACTCAAGAGTTTAAGAGAGGCTGAAGAGTTAAATTCAAGAGTTTTGGAGAGGCTGAAGAGTGAAATTCAAGAGTTTTGGAGAGGTTGAAGAGTTAAATTCAAGAGTTCTAGAGAGGCTGGAGAGTTAAATTCAAGAGGTTAAAAACCTTCAACGAGCTAAATTTAAATAGGCAGAATAGTTGAAAGTTAAACTCAAAGTTTAAGAGAGGTTGTAGAGTTAAATTCAGGAGTTTAAGAGAGGTTGAAGAGTTAAACTCGAGAGTTTAAGAGAGGCTGAAGAGTTAAATTCAAGAGTTTTAGAGAAGATGAAGAGTTAAATTCAAGAGTTTAAGAGAGGTTGAAGAGTTAAATTCAAGAGGTTAAAAACCTCCAATGAGCTGAATTCAAAGAGGTGGAAGGGTTGAGAGTTAAACTCAAGAGTTTAAGAGAGGCTGAAGAGTTAAATTCAAGAGTTTAAGAGAGGCTGAAAAGTTAAATTCAAGTGTTTTAGGGAGGCTGAAGAGTTAAATTCAAGAGGTTAAAAATCTTTAACGAGGTAAATTTAAAGAGGCGGAATGGTTGAGTGTTAAATTCAAGAGTTTAAGAGAGGCTGAAGAGTTAAATTCAGGAGTTTTAGAGAGGTTGAAGAGTTAAATTCAGGAGGTTAAAACCCTTCAACGAGCTAAATTCAAAGAGGTGGAAGGGTTGAGAGTTATATTCAAGGGTTGAAGAGTTAAATTCAAGAGGTTTTTCCAAGCAGGCGGTGGGGACTCAGCACTGAGCGAGGATGGAAGGATTTCCCTGCAATCCATGCCAGGCTCCAGGCTTAGGAATTGCCCTGGGGGTGTTGGCAAGGGCCGGGCACTGGCTGTGGTGGCACTGCCAGCATGGCAGGGGGGTTTTCTGGTTCTCCAACAGGGCTGGAAGAACCAGGGAAATTCCTCTTCCAGGTGGGATATAAACCCCAACAACCAGGGAAATTCCTCTCCCAGGTGGGAAATAAAGCCCAAAAAACCAGGGAAATTCTTCTCCCAGGTGGGAAATAAACCCCAAGAACCAGGGAAATTCCTCTCCCAGTTGGGAAATAAACCCTAACAGCAGTGCAGGGAGCTGGGCCTGGCACAGGGGATGCTGCACCAGGCGGGGGATTGCGGCTGTTCCCGGTGCTTGCTGCTGGCTCAGGCTTCCCTAATTTGCTCCAGGTGAAGCTGTTCTGCATGGAAATGCTCCTGCAGGAGCAGCAAAAGCGCTGAGCCCAGCTGCTGGTGCCGTTTCATAACCATGGGCACCAGCAGACCCCAGGAATTTGGGGGGCTGGCGGGTGGGCAGGGACAAACCACAATGGGAATAAATAGAATTGGGCACCTGGAAAAATTCATGGAGCAGCTCCAGGGTGCAGAAACCCCCTGGCAGGGCAGCCCCTGCCCACGGGCACGCAGCTGTGCCCATGCCAAGCTTTGCCGGGAGCAGGAAAGCGCCTGCTAACGAGGAGGAGATTGGAAAAGGGAAGTTCTTATTTTGCCTCCTGGCTCTAAAGCCTCTGGTTAATGCTCTGGGCTCCCTCCCGGATTTGCTCCGTAAGCTCCAGGGCTGCGAGTTCTCATTCCAGGCTGCGAGTTCTCATTCCAGGCTCGGCTTGGTGAGGCCGGGCTGAGCCTCCCTGCATGGTCTGGAGGGGCTGAGGGCACCTCAGAACTCAGATTTCCACCTGCACAGGCCCCCATGTCCTCACCACCCCATTCCCGGAGCATGGGGGACATTGGGGACACCCACCAGATCCCAAAAGTGGCTCAAATCCCTCCAAACCCCCCCAGGGCAGAGCTGCTGCAGGAATGATTCAATCACCAAACCACGGAGCCCAGAGCAGGTGCTGGGAGAAGATTTGGGATCAATTCGCCGAGACAGAAAGAGGCTGGAGCGGGTCAATAAACGCGATGGGCTGGGCCACGCTGCGGGGAGGGACGCGCGTCACTTCTCAGCGGGGATTTCCATTTTAGCAGCTCCCAGCCCTGTCCCAGAGCCAGCCCGCCCTGGGGAGGCAGCGCTGGGCTCGGTTTGTGCCGCTGGGGCTCCGTTTGTGCCCCCAGAGCTGGGGACAGGCTTGGTTTGTGCCACCAACACAGGGGACCGCTTTGTGCCACCATCACTGGGGCTCGGTTTGTGCCACCAGAGCTGGGGCTCAGTTTGTGTCACCATCACTGGGGACCGGTTTGTGTCACCATCACTGGGGCTCGGTTTGGGCCACCATCACTGGGGCTCGGTTTGTGCCACCATCACTGGGGCTCGGTTTGTGCCACCAGAGCTGGGGACCCGGTTGTGCCACCAGTGTCGGGCTCGGTTTGTGCCACCAGCACTGCGGATGGGGTCGGTTTGTGCCAGCAGCTCTGGGGCTCGGTTTGTGCCACTAGCTATGGGGACCGCTTTGTGTCACTAGCGCTGGGGACTGGTTTGTGCCACTGGGGCTCAGTTTGTGCCACCATCATTGGGGACCGGTTTGTGCCACCAGCACTGGGGCTCCGTTTGTGCCACTGGGGCTCGGTTTGTGCCACCAGCACTGGGGCTCCGTTTGTGCCACTGGGGCTCGGTTTGTGCCACCAGCACTGGGGACCGGTTTGTGCCACCAGCACTGGGGACCGGTTTGTGCCACTGGGGCTCCATTTGTGCCATCAGCATTTGGGACCGGTTTGTGCCACCAGCGCTGCCCCAACTCAGGCTGGGGGCTCCATCCCCTCCCGTGCCGCAAGGGAGGAAGAGGAGAGGGTAACACCTTCCTCCTCTTTTGTTAAAACCCAGCGATTGCGGCACACAAATCATCGCCGACAACTTCAGAGCCGCTGCAACAGCTTCGCAGCTCCCATCTGCTGCGAGAAAGAGAGAGAGAAAAAAAAAAACCCAACAAAAAAAAAACTTGGAAGGAGCCAGAAATGAGCAGCATTACGGGAGAGGCTTCGCAGAACAGATGTCTGCACCTTGCACCCACCGTGGCGTCTTCCCACAGGATTCGGGGGGTCCCTGGCAGGACTCTGCCCTGCAGCTGCCTAAAATTGAGCGAGCGAGTGAACAAAAACCTCCTCAGCAAAGGCTGGAGACGTTTGGCTGCTGCTGCTGCACATCTTGTGGAACAGAGCCCAGAGCCCGGGAGCCGGGGCCAGGCACGCTGGGGTGGCAGGGGAGGGACTGGGGGGGCTCTGAAAATGGGGCCGCTTGTGCCACGTTGTTATTTTTGGGGTAAAAAAGGCTCAGACTGGTGGAGGATGCTCAGGGGTGGATGAGCAGGGGGCACAGCTCTTCCACATCCCATGGGTTGTGTGCCATCCATCCCCACTGCCCGCCCTGCCAGGGGAGGCTCTGCAAATGGGGCCGCTTGTGCCAGGTGGGTTTTTTTGAGGTAAAACAGGCTCAAAGTGGTGGAGGACGCTCAGGGATGGATATCCCAGCTGGGAGATGAGCAGGGCACAGCTCTTCCACATCCCATGGGTCGTGTGCCATCCATGCCCACTGCCCGCCCTGCCAGGGGAGGGACTGGGGCTCTGCACATGGGGCCGCTTGTGCCATGTTGGTGTTTTTGGGGTAAAAAAGGCTCAAACTGGTGGAGGATGCTCGAGGTGAATATCCCAGCTGGGAGATGAGCAGGGCACAGCTCTTTCACATCCCATGGGTGTGTTTGTGCCATCCATCCCCCCTGCCCGCCCTGCCAGGGGCTTTGGCTGCCTTTCCCTGCTGGAAAAGCTTTTCCCAAGGTGGGATTTTCCACGCAGGGATTCTGGCTGTGGGAGCCCGCTCTGGAGGTAGGTGTGGTTTCCAAATGGGCCCCGGGCTGGTGTCCCGGCTCCCTGGGGAGCTCCAGGTGCCCTTTCCTCCAGTGACAAATCCCCGCTGCCAGCTCGATGTGCTAACTTAGGCAAGACCCATTTTCCTGCCTCTTAACGAGCTCCGGCTCCCGCAGCACCCCAGGAGCGGCGCAGCCCCGCGGCACCGCTCCAGGTGAGAGGGAAAGAGGCAAAATTTTGTCCGTGCCCACACCTGGAACACGCCAGGCAAGGAGGGAAACACTGCCTGCCCCACGGCTGTGATGTCCCAGCGTGTCCCCAGCTCCTGGTTTGGGACAATCCCAATATTGGAGCCCCCTCTGTCCCTGCAGCCTCCAGGTGTGTTGGGGCTGCTGTCACAGCCCCCCGAGGCAACAAACGCGAGGGGGTGAAGCTGTTCTGAGCCCTGAGCTGAGCCAGGAGCCGTGGGATGCTCGGATTCAGCCAGGAAAGCTGGGCCAGAGCTCAGGAAAACACCCGGAGCAGGGAAAGGAGCAGGTGCGCTCCTGGGAACATCCCCGTGGCCATGGAGAGGGATTTCCAGGGCTGGGGATCCACGGTGAGCCGGGAATGGGCGCAGCTCTGGGGGTACAGCGGGGACAGGATCCCCGGACACGGCTCTGGGGTGGCACTTGTGCCTTGTCCCAGCAGCGCTACAGGTACGGGACAGCAGAGTGTGACACCGGGAAGGGACTCGGGGCCACCCCGGAGGGTGAGTCCCATCCTTGGGGACGCGCTCAGCTCCTCGCCCGGGACCCTCCGCCAGCGGCCCGGCACCGGCTCCGGGGCAGAACCGGCTCCGGGGCGCCACGGACCCACCCCGGGTGGCGGATCCCGGGACCGTGTTCGGGGCAGAACCGGCTCCGGGGCGCCACGGACCCACCCCGGGTGGCGGATCCCGGGACCGTGTTCGGGGCAGAACTGGCTCCGGGGCGCCACGGACCCACCCCGGGTGGCGGATCCCGGGACCGTGTTCGGGGCAGAACTGGCTCCGGGGCGCCACGGACCCACCCCGGGTGGCGGATCCCGGGACCGGCTCCGGGGGCGCCGGAGAAACTTCCCGGTGGAGCCGGGGGCGCTCTCCGGGTACAGCCGGTGCTCGTTCCCCGCGCAGCCCCGGGTGTTCGCCTCCCCGTGCCCCGCTCCCGGTGCCCGGTACTCACATGAAGACGTGGTAGATGAACGCCCAGCCGCGGGGCCGCTCCAGCACGTTGTACAGGCAGTTCTGCAGGCGGCGGCGGCAGCAGCGCGGGGCCCCGGCGGGGCGGGGGGCGGCCCCGAGCCCCCGGCGGCGGGGAGGGGGCGGCGGCGGCGGCGGCAGGGGGGGGAGGGTCCCGCTGCCCGCCCCGGGGGTCCCCCCCGAGCCCTCGGTCCGCACCGCCGTCAGCGCCGCCCGCCGCTCCCCGCCCGCCGCCGCCGCCCCGGCCATGGCCGCCCCGCTCAGGCCGCCGCCCCTCGCATGGCCCCGGCCGCCGCGGGACCCCCGAGCCAGCCCGGGGCGGCTCTCGGGGCCAGCACCTGCCTTTAGCTGCCCGCCGCCGCCCGCGGGCCCTCCCCCGGCCGGCCGGCCCGCCCCGCCGTACCTGGCCCCCGCCCCCGGGGCTCCGCCGGACGGGGCGGGCGGGGAAAGCGCCGGGGATGGGGCGGGGGTGGGGACGGGACGGTGCTGGGCACGGGGAGGGTCCTGGGGCGTCATCATGGAGCACCGCATCCCGACCCGCATCGCACGGCTCGTCCCAAACTGCGCCCTGCACCGAAACACATCCCAAACCCCATCCCGAACCGAGCCACATCCCGAACCGCATCCCGAACCGAGCCACATCCCAAACCCCATCCCAGCTTCATCCCAAACCCCATCCCGAACCGAGCCACATCCCAAACCCCATCCCAGCTTCATCCCAAACCCCATCCCGAACCGAGTCACATCCCAAACCCCATCCCAGCTTCATCCCAAACCCCATCCCGAACCGAGTCACATCCCAAACCCCATCCCAGCTTCATCCCAAACCCCATCCCAAACCGAGTCGCATCTCAAACCCCATCCCAGTTTCGCCCCGCACCGCATCCCAAGTGGAATCACGTCCCAAAGCACGTCACTGCCTCCTAAACTGCATCCCAAATTGCATCCCGAACTGGATCCCGCAGCACACCCCAAACAGAGGGTGTGGAGCATCCCTGGAGGAGATGGAGCATCCTTGGAGGAGATGAAGCATTCCTACAGGAGATAGAGCATCCCTGGAGTAAATGGAGCATCCCTGGAGGAGATGGAGCATCCCTGGAGGGCATGGAGCATCCCTGGAGGAGATGGAGCATCCCTGCAGGGAATGGAGCATCCCTGGAGGAGATGGAGCATCCCTGGAGGAGATTGAACATCCCACCCCTCCCATCCTCTGCAGACAGCCTCGAGGGGGGCTCCAAGTGTTCCCCAAGTTCAGCCCTTTGCTTTTCCACCTCAACCTCTCCCCAACACAGCGGGAAACTGAGGCAGGGACTGGGAATTCCCTTTCCAAGCTGGATCCCAGCTGGATCCTTGTTCTCCTGCGCCTTTGGGGAACCCAAGTGCCCCCACCCCACCCCTCCATCTCCTCCTGGAGCAGAGCTGGAGTTCAGGGCTTTGGGCAGTGAATTATTTAGTGGCAGCCAGAGATCCTGGCACAGCGCAGGGCCCTCGTGAGCACTGCGGGATTTGGGAGGTCTGGGCAATCACAAACAATAAATAGACAATTTTTTTTACTTGGAGGAAATGGTGCTGTTAAACCCACAATTCCCCCCAAGGATGCCGCAAAAACTCACACACAGATGGTTTAAGAGTGAAATGCTGGAAATCCAAAGGAAATTCTCCCCTCCATCAATCCCTAAATCCTGCATCACCCCAAAAATTGCTTCCCAGAGCATCCCCCCAAAAATTGCTTCCCAGAGCATCCCTAGCTGGTCTGGCCCTGCTCCAGCAGGAGCACCCTGACCTTCATCCCGCTGCCTTTGGAGCAGCACATCCTCCTCGCTGGAGGTTTAGGTTTCACCTGGGATTGATTCAAACCTCGGGGCTGCAGAGGGGACAGGGTTGAGGTGACCTGGAAAGGACTTGGTTGTTCCAGGGCCAGGTGGGAATTGGGTTATTCCTGGAGCTCGGGGTCACCACACGCGGTGGGCAGGTGCCATTCCCACCTTGTCACCTGCACAGAGCCTGGGAATCTCCACGGATCTGGGAGCTGGGAGGTTTTGGGATGGAGCCAGGCAGTCTGAATCAACATGGCACCGACCCATCCCTCAGATGGGTGGAGATTTTGGGAAGCCATCCCAGGATTTGCTGATTTTACCCCACACCTGCCCAGCTTTAGGGGTCCCACAGAGCCACTGGTGTCCCCAGCCCTGAGGAGACTTTAAAGAGCATTCCAGAGGCCGGGAATGGCGAGGGGGAGGCCTCGCTGTGCTTGGAGCCTGCTGCCCTCTCGGGATTGCAGCTCGAGTTCCTGGCACGGAGCAGCAGCCAGGATTTGCATCCACAGGATTTCCAGTAAGTTTTGCAGCCTTGGAATGCAGCTGGCAGGGCTGCGGGGCTGGGGACAGGGGCTGTGGCACCAGGGACAGCCGGGACCCCTAAGCGGGACACGGGGACAGGGACAAAGCCCCAGTTTGGCTCCTTGGGTTGGGGATATGGGGGGGACACCGTGGAGGGGAGGATTTATCCATTGTGAGCAGGGGGGCTGAATGGGATGGGCAGAGTGGGGACAACGGGCTTCGGGGTGGCATTGTCGCGGTGTGGGGAGTGCTGTGACAGGGGTGACAGCGGTGACAACAGCGAGGGTTGTGCAGCGCCTGCTCCAAGCAGAGGCTTGGCCTCATCCCAGGGTAATTAACTCCTGGCACGGCTCGCTGGGACAAAGCAGCGCCTGGGACAGCCCGGGATGGGGAATCCTGAGCAGGGAGCTGGGGCTGCTCTGTCCCAAAGCCACCCTGAGCTGGGACAATTCCAGCGGTGCCACCCAGAGCTCAGGCACGGCCGAGGAGGAACAGGGAGGGGACAGGGCAGGGCTCGGAGGTGAGGAAGGAAGGATGGATGAGGGCTCGCCAGAGCTGGGACAATTCCCGGCCAAACCCCTCAGTTCGTGCCAGGTGATGGAGCAGAGCGGAGAAGAGGCAGAGCCGATCCCCCAGGGAAGGGGACTTTGGTGGCACTGGCTGCAGGTGGTGACTCCAGAACCTCCACCAGGAGCTCCATGCCCTGCTCCAGGGTCCCTCGGGGGTCCTGCACACACAGGACCTCCATGGCAGGGGGGTTTCCTTGGAAAAGGGTGGCCGGAGGGGGCAGATTTGCGGGGGACAGCAGCCATGGAGGGGACAGCAGCCATGGAGGGGACAGCAGCTTTGGGAGGGGGACAGAAGCCCTGGAGGGGACAGCAGCCATGGAGGGGACAGCAGGCCTGGAGGGGACAGCAGCTCTGGAGGGGACAACAGCTTTGGGAAGGGACAGCAGCTCTGGAGGGGGACAGCAGCTTTGGGAGGGGGACAGAAGCCCAGGAGGGGACAGCAGCCCTGTAAGGGACAGCTGTCAGCAGCCAAACCCGCAGCAAACCGAGCGTGGCAGTGCCCGGTGCTGAGCTCATCACCCTGAGGAGAAACGGGATCTCCGTTTGGCAGGGAAGCGCTGCCTCCTCCTCCTCCTCTTCCTCCTCCTCAGCTTCATCCCGGGTCCCTGCGGGTGTCGCACTTGCCCTGCAGAGCTGGCACTCGCTGTGTCACACACAGAAGGGCCGGTGTCCCCTCTGTGGGTGCCATCCCTCTCTGGAAGGACGCGTGTTGGCCTCTGTGTCACCCCAGGGTGCCCCACTTGTCACCGCTGTCCCCTCGGCGGATCAAAGGCAGCCCTGAGTCCTTGCAGGGAAGGTCTGGCTCCTGTCAATGCCCCGGGTTCCAATCCCTGTGACAAACCATGCTGGCTGTCCCCATAGCACCCATCGTGTCCCAGTGTCCTCTGTGAGGGCAGGAAAAGCTTTACCTCTGTTATCACCTAAATAAAAAAATAACTTTTGCCCCATTAAGGTTTATTTCAACATTAAAATCCACATCTTGTATATCCTAATGAGGTTAATTAAATACACACTCTCACCATGTTTATTACTCAGCTCTCTGCCCAGATCTGCGTCCGAGGAGAAAATTCCATTCTGAAACTCTTTCTGTGCCTTCAACAAACCCTATTTTTGTGTATCTGATGGTGAAGGTTTTTATTGACCATGACCACATTTTTCCTGCCCAATTCCACACAATCAGGAATTAAAATAATCATCCCGGCCACCCCCAGCCCCTCTGATCCCTCAGAACTCAACAGGGTTTATTTTTTTATTTCCAGCCGAATTTCATTCACTTCATGCAACAGCTGGAAACTCCCTTGAGGAGCAGCATCTCCCTCCCGTTTTCTGTTCTTTAAGGGATTTATTTGCATTCAAATTTAACCAATTTCCAGCAAACCCAGTAAAGAGCTTTTCCTCAGCAGCCTGAGGGGGCTGATAAAGGCGAGCAGGGCCCGTTCCCCTCTCCAGCTCTGCCTCCCGGCTCTCTCTCTATCCCCACAAAGCGGATTCCCAGCTCTCCAAACCCAAGGGAGGCTTTTCCAGCGGGGTTTGGGGGGGCACAGGAGGTCACTCATCTCCTCTGGTGGTGGGGCAGCCCCCGATGGGTGGGATCAGAGATCCAAAACCCCATCCTGGCTCTTCCATCCCGCTCCTGCCCGGAGCAGAGACAGGGATGCAGATACCGGGAGAAGGGACCTCCGACCCCCAAATCCAGGGAAAGGAACTCCGAGCCCCAGATTCCAGGGAAAGGGACCTCCAAAACCCCACCCTGGCTCTCCCATCCCGCTTCAGCCCGGAGCAGACACAGGGATGCAAATGTTGGGAGAAGGGACCCCCGAGCCCCCAAATCCAGGAAAAGGGATTTCCAAGCTCACAATTTCAGGGAGAGGACCTCAGAGCCCCAGATTCCAGGGAAAGGGACCTCCAAAACCCCATCCTGGCTCTCCCATCCCATTCCAACCCTTCCCGCAGCAGCCTGGAGCAGAGACAGGGATGCAGATACCGGGAGAAGGGACCCCCGAGCCCCCAAATCCAGGGAAAGGGACCTCCAAAACCCCATCCCGGCACTTCTATCCCGTTCCAGCCTGGAGCAGAGACAGGGATGCAGATTACCGGGAGAAAGGATCCTCAAGCCCCCAAATCCAGGAAAAGGGACTTCCGAGATCACAATTTCAGGGAAAGGACCTCCTAGCCTCAAATTCGAGGGAAAGGGACTTCCAAAACTCCATCCCGGCACTCCCATCCCGCTCCTGCCCTTCCCGCGGCAGCCCGGAGCAGACACAGGGATGCAGATACCGGGAGAAGGGACCCCCGAGCCCCCAAATCCAGGGAAAGGGACCTTCAAATCCCATCCCGGCACTTCTATCCCGTTCCAGCCCGGAGCAGAGACAGGGATGCAGATATCGGGAAAAGGGACCTCCGAGCACCCAAATTTCAGGAAAGGGACTTGTGAGCCTCCAATTCCAGGGAAAGGGACTCGCAAGTTCCAAGGAAAGGAGGGACCTCTGAGCGGCCAGTTCCAGGGAAGGCAGCTCCAAGCTCCCATCCCGCCTGTCCCATCCCGCCTGTCCCATCCCCACTGTCCCATCCCCGCTGTCCCATCCCCATTGTCCCATCCCCGCTGTCCCATCCCACTGTCCCATCCCTGTCCCGTCCCGCTCCAGCCCTTCCCACGGGAGCCCTCTCGTGGCCGATCCCACTCTCGGAGCTTTCCCGAAAAGTTCTTTTTCCACCCCAAATCCATCTTTTCCCAGCCCAGGGGATGCTGCTCCAGCCTGGCACATCCCGGCTCTGCCGATGCTCCGAGAGCTGCAGATTTTCCTTTCCTTTCCTTTTCCTTTCCTCTCCTTTCCTTTCCTTTCCTTTCCTTTCCTTTCCTTTCCTTTCCTTTCCTTTCCTTTCCTTTCCTTTCCTTTCCTTCCCTTCCCTTCCCTTCCCTTCCCTCTTCCCTCTTCCCTCTTCCCTCTTCCCTCTTCCCTCTTCCCTTTTCCCTTTTCCCTTTTCCCTTCCCTTCCCTTCCCGGAATCTTGAAAAATTCGGGAAAAAACCCTTCAGGAATCAGGAAAAGGGACATTTACAAATATTTACAGATATTTACAAATATCCCCAGGAGAGCCAAAGGCTGAGGCTTTGCTTCCCTTCCCTCTTCAGCCTGGCAAGGGGCACCTGTGCCAGGGTAAGGGGACATCTGTGATGGAATAAGGGGGACACCTGGGCCAGGTAAAGGGGGAAAACTGTGGCACAAGGTGGCACCTGAGCCAGGTAAAGAGGGCACCTGTGCTGGGACAACTGTGCCAGGAAAATGGGGTTAATTGTGCCAGGGACACCTGTGCCAGGTAAAGGGGGCATCTCTGCCCAGGCTGGGGGACACCTGAGCTGGGACAAGGGGGACAGGGATTCAGGGTGTAACAATCCCAGAGATTCAAGGTGTAACAATCCCAGGGATTTAAGGTGTGACAATTCCAGGGATTCAAGGTGTAACAATCCCAGGGATTCAAGGTGTAACAATCCCAGGGATTCGAGGTGTAACAATCCCAGGGATTCAAGGTGTAACAATCCCAGGGATTCGAGGTGTGACAACTCCAGGGATTTGAGGTGTGACAATCCCAGAGATTCAAGGTGTAACCATCCCAGGGATTCAAGGTGTGACAATCCCAGGGATTCAAGGTGTAACAATCCCAGGGATTCAAGGTGTAACAATCCTAAGGATTTGAGGTGTAACAATCCCAGGGATTGAAGGTGTAACAATCCCAGAGATTTGAGGTGTGACAATCCCAGGGATTCAAGGTGTGACAATCCCAGGGATTTGAGGTGTAACAATCTCAGGGATTGAAGGTGTGACAATCCCAGAGATTTGAGGTGTGACAATCCCAGGGATTCAAGGTGTGACAATCCCAGGGATTTGAGGTGTAACAATCTCAGGGATTGAAGGTGTGACAATTCCAAGGATTTGAGGTGTAACAATCCCAGGGATTCGAGGTGTGACAATCCCAAGGCTTGAAGGTGTAACAATCCCAGGGATTTGAGGTGTAACAATCCCAGGGATTGAAGGTGTAACAATCCCAGGGATTCAAGGTGTAACAATCCCAGGGATTCAAGGTGTAACAATCCCAGGGATTCGAGGTGTGACAATCCCAGAGATTTGAGGTGTGACAATCCCAGGGATTCAAGGTGTAACAATCCCAGGGATTGAAGGTGTAACAATCCCAGGGATTCAGGCCCTGCAGCTCAAGCACAGCACACACAGGATCTGACAAAAGCAAATTTATTTCATGAAGCTTATATTACATGCATGGACCAAAGCCAGGACAACAGGTAACAGCAGGGTTGGGGTTTTGTCCAGATTCCATCAGTTCTTCTGGTATCCAGAGGCCAAATTCAAGGATTTTTTTGCTCTTAAAAAATACAATCATAATACAAGGAATGTTGTTTTTTTTTTTTATTTTGTTTCACTTCAATTCCTCCTCCTCCTCCTATTCCCTGCATACAGCAAATGCTCCAAAAAAGGAGGCAGGAGAGAAAAATCTAAACCACACACACTCCCCCCACTAAAAATTCCCTAAAACCCACTGAGATGGGAGGACCAAACCTAGAGAAAAAAAAAATACAAAGAGAACAGCAGGAATAGAGCTCTGACAGGAGCAGTACCCTCAGGATTTTCCTAGAAATAAAAACATTTCCCACGTTTGTTCAATGAGATGCTCCAAATCCCTTCGGATGGCTTCTCCCAGGGCTTGGAAAAGCAGCTGGATACACAAAGATTGGTTTGGAAAATAAAAATATTGCATTCTTGGCAGAGTCTGCTGGATATCCTGGATATTCTGGATATTCTCAAGGCCAGCAGAGCGAGGTGGAGGTGGCAGAGGCTGCCACGGGCTCAGTCCCAGGGGTGTTGCTGGGTCTGGCAGAGGTTCAGGGCTGGATTTGGGGACTGTCCCCAGGTCCCTGCTCAGTCCCCTGTCACCTGTGTGGCCTGGGTGTCCGAGCTCTGGTTGGTGGACTGGATGAACATGGGCTGGGTGATGTCCTGGCCCGCTGGCATTGTCACCTGCTGGATCTGGTACAGCTGCTGCAGGCACAGAAGGTGACACAGGAACCTCTGTCAGTGCTCAGCACACCCAAACCCCCCAGATTTGGTCCTCAAAACCCCAAACCCACCATGAGCTGCCACCAAACCTGCTGCTAATTCCCACCAAAGTCCTTCTGGGAATTCCTGATGCCCAGGCTCCCATCAGGGCCCCTCTGGATTTCCCACGGAAGCTGTGGCTGTCCCAGGATCTCTTGGAAGTGTCCAAGGCCAGGCTGGACAGGGCTTGGGGCACCCTGGGACAGTGGAAGGTGTCCCCCACATGGCTGGAGCTTTAAGGTGCTTCCAACCCAAACCATTCCATGATTTATGATACTTATAAAACATCCAGATGTTAAAACCTTTATTCCTGAATTAGGAATTTAGGATTTCACCCAGAGTGCCAGGGATTGGATGAATTCAGAGCAAAGGCAGCAGAACTTTAAAAATCCACCTGGATTGTGGATTTGTGCCACCTGGCACAAGATTCCCTCACCCTGCTGCTGGCCAGCAGTGTTTTATGAGGAGGAAAATGAGGATTTAGGACCTGGAGCCCCTTGTGCCCCCCAGCTCTTACCTGTCCATCCGTGAACTGGCTGAACTGCTGCTGCCCCTGCTGCACCTCCGTCTGCGTTATCTACAGAGATAAGAGCACCTGATCACTGCCAGCCCTTCCCAGAGGCTCACAACCCCACCAACACCATCCTGCTGCTGCCTGGGGAGAGGTTTTTAACCTCAGCCAACTTTTCCAGCACCCCAACCAAGAGAGAACGGCAGCCACGACACCTCCAGACCAAACACCACCTTCCAGACCAACACCAGGTCCTTCCAGACCCTAAATCAGGTCCTTTTAGGCCCCAAATCAGGTCCTTTTAGACCCCAAAACCACGTCCTCTCTGCTCCCCCCAAGGAGAAGGTGGCCTCCAGATTTTTATTTATTTTTTTTCCTCTAGCAGGTGTGGTATTTTCCAGCTGGGAAGGATCCCTCAGCCTCAACGCCGCTCCCGATGTTTCTGCCTCTCCTGCACGGCTCCTCCCTCACCCAGACAAGAAGGAGAAGGAAAGAAAAGGTTGAGAAGCCCAAAATGTTACCTGCAAGCAGCTCAAAAGCAGCAGGAGCTTCACCCAGAGCCACACACACACACACACACACAGACAAGCTCTGCATGCACCTCTCACGGACACCTAAAGGAGGTTTCCGCTACGCTCCTTCATTTTTAAATAATCTTTAAAAAAATAAACTCTGACAAAAACAAGAAAAGAAAGTAGGAATCCCTAACCCAAGAGGTGTTTCAGGAGCTGGGGAAGAAGCCTTGGAGGCAGCTCTGTGGAGTGCATACCTGCTGTGCATTGGTTGCAAGCGTCTGGATCTGCCCCTGGACTACCTGGGTGCCTGACACGGGTTGGGCTAAGCGGATATACTGCAGCTGGCCAGCATTCAACTGCACCTGGAGACAGGTGGAGGGGGCAGGGAAAGAAAATGAAACAGGTCACTCTGCACCCTCAACACACAGCAAAATTCCCTGCTCGATTCCACCACGGGAGCTGGAGTTACGGGGGAGCTTTGCCCTGGAGCTCCACGGAATTCTGAATCAAAGGTAAAACCCCAGGGCACAGAGCTCCTGGACAGCCCTGAGGCACCACACTCCTCCTTGTTTTCCAGCCTGGGAAGGGTCAGTTAGTAGCTAAAGCATATTAATGGCTCAGTTTCTCAAGGATTTGGAAGCAGTTTTGGTTACAAGGATTAAGTTTTACTCCTTTGAGGCAGCGTTTCACATCAAGTGTTAGGAGCTGAAAACACCAAATCATATCCTGAACCTCTATCAAATCCTGCACCCCTATCAAATCCTGCACTCCTATCTTATTTTGCACCCCAATCAATCATATCCTGCCAAAAATGAAGGAATAAACAGGAATTTTCCCCACAGAGATTGCAAAAACCAAAAATATTTTTGGAGGCTTTGAAGGCCTATCAGATCCTGCACCCCTATCAAATCCTGCATCCCTATCAGATCCTGCATCCCTATCAAGTCCTGCACCCCTTATCAAATCCTGCACTCCTATCTTATTTTGCACCCCAGTCAATCATATCCTGCCAAAAATGAAGGAATAAACAGGAATTTTCCCCACAGAGATTGCAAAAAAACCAAAAGTATTTTTGGAGGCTTTGAAGGCCTAACATATCCTGCACCCCTCTCAAATCCTGCACCCCTTATCAAATCCTGCACTCCTTATCAAATCCTGCATCCCTATCAGATCCTGCACCCCAATCAATCATATCCTGCCAAAAATTAAGGAATAAACAGGAATTTTCCCCACAGAGATTGCAAAAACCAAAAATATTTTTGGAGGCCTTGAAGGCCTATGAGATCCTGCACCCCTATCAAATCCTGCATCCCTATCAGATCCTGCACCCCTATAAAATCCTACATCCCTATCAAATCCTGCACCCCTATCAAATCCTGCACTCCTATCTTATTTTGCACCCCAATCAATCATATCCTGCCAAAAATGAAGGAATAAACAGGAATTTTCCCCACAGAGATTGCAAAAACCAAAAATATTTTTGGAGCCTTTGAAGGCCTAACATATCCTGCACTCCTCTCAAATCCTGCACTCCTTATCAAATCCTGCACCCCAATCAATCATATCCTGCCAAAAATTAAAAAATAAACAGGAATTTTCCCCACAAACAAAGCCAGCACAGATGGCAAACCCCAAAGATATTTTTGGAGGCTTTGAAGGCCTATCATATCCTGTTATCCCTATCAAATCTTGAACCCCTATCAAATCCTGCACCCCTTATCAAATCCTGCACCCCAAACAATCATATCCTGCCAAAAATTAGGAATAAACAGGATTTTCCCTACAAAGCCAGCAGAGATTTCAAACCCCAAAGATATTTTTGGAGCCTTTGCAGGCAGCTCTCTGCTCACACCTGTCAAGTCCCACCTGGCACAAGTTTCAGCTTTTTGGTGTCTGTGATTTGTGTGAGAGATTCAATCCCAAATTTATTCCCTAAATCACCTAAATTTGGATGCTTGGGAATGTAGAACATGAAGAAAATAGAGTTAATACGCACCTGAGAGCAATAAAAATGTCACAGATACCACTGCTGGATTTTCCTTCTGTTATTTAACTTTACAACATTGAAATTCAGCTTTAAGGGTAATTTCATACCAAAAAAAAGAGTTGTTTTTTTTTTCTTTTTAAGAGAAAGAACACACAGAATACTCTAAAAAACTGCTGACTGATAAAGAAGTGCCTGGCACATGGTGCTGGCACCAACTCCGTCATTTGTGTCTGAAAGCCCCAAAATTATTTCAAGAGCAAATAAAACTCCCCCTGAGCAATAAAATTCAATAAAAATTTTGTTTCTGCCTTGAGAACTGCAGGGAGATCAAGTTTTCCATGCTGGGGGAATTAGGTTTTAATGACATCATTAAATGATGGAAGAGATTTGGGAAAAGTTCTTTCAGCAAGGAGAGGAAACTCTAAAGAACCTGCCTAAAATGAGGGCTGGGTGAGACAAAGATCAAATTTAACATAAAATTCATATGGCCAAACAATTATCACTTCATTGATGGATTCACTTCCAGTTTTTCTCTGTTAAAAATTCACTTTTCCACTTTATTTCTGGAATAAAGAGCAGCAGGGAGTGTGCACAGCACCAGGAACATGTGGAAAATCAGGAGTAAGATGCTCCCAACATTCCAGAGGCAATTCCAGTTTCAGGAGAGTTTCCAACTCTGTTTGGGTGATCCAAGATTCATTCTGAGCCCTCAGAGCGCACAGAGCTGACAGAAGATGGCTCTGACTGTGCCAAAAGAGAAAGGAAATAAAAGGAAAAAAATAAAAGGAAAAAAATAAAAGCAAAGCAGGAAGAGCAGAACAGATCAAGGACTGGAATTCTGTGGAGCCAAATCCAAGTTCTTCTCCAAGTTTTATTTTATTTCACTTGCTGGAAGCTCCTTCAACACCAACTGTGGTTCTTCAAAAGAAGAATCCTCGTGGTTGCAGGCAAATAGGATCTCTGCTGGATGAGGGGCTGGAAATTTGGATTATTCCATCCCTAATTCAGTCTTGGAGCTGTCAGAGATCCAGGTATTCCCAAAAAGATTCCACACTCCAAACCCTCCCACAATGCCAGGAAAGAGGGAGAAAAAAGCAAATTCTTGGTCAAAACCAGACCCTAAAACGCTTCCAGTGCTTCCAGTCTGTCCAAAACCACAGGATCACTTCCAAAAGGATCCCCCTGGATTTTCTTCAGGAGGTTTTGGCTCCTTTGTAAGGAATTCTTGCTCCAAAGAGATGTCCAAGCCCCTTTCTGGAGTTCCTGGAGACAAAGCTGAGCTGTTCTTTTCTTGCTGAGGCTCCGCTGGAGATTTTCCATAATTCTTTGAGGAACAAAGCTCTCAAAGAAAAGAAGAGAAAAAAGAAAAGGAAAAGGAAGAAAAGGACAAGAAAATGAAGAGAAGAAAAAGGATTTCTCGTAGTAAAAAAGACAATTTGGGAATTTCTTCCTTCCTGATCAACACCTCAAGGCAACAGGAATCAGCTGGAAAAATCTGGCACTGCCCCAATCCAAACCCTTTCCAAGAGAGAGATTTTCATAAGGAAGAGAAAAAAAGAAAAGAAGGGAAAAAAAAGAAGAAATGGATAAGAAAATGAAGAGAAGAAAAAGGATTCCTTGTAGTAAAAAAGACATTTTGGGAATTTCTTCCTTCCTGATCAACACCTCAAGGCAGCAGGAATCAGCTGAAGAGTCAAGAGATGAAAAGAGCTGGAAAAATCTGGCACTGCCCCAATCCAAACCCTTTCCAAGATTCTCTGACCACAGAGGGAAGCTCAGCAAGGCTG
The DNA here is from genome assembly GCF_028551555.1 of Melozone crissalis. NCBI lineage: Eukaryota > Metazoa > Chordata > Aves > Passeriformes > Passerellidae > Melozone > Melozone crissalis. The sequence continues at coordinate 11,012,404 of NW_026535888.1, read as the reverse complement.
GAAAGGCAAAACCTCTGTGAAAGCTCCAATTTCACAGCAAAACTGAAATCCAAGTGCAAAGCCTGGCCCTGGGCGACCTTTGGAACACAGATCTGGCTGATTTTTATTTATTTTTTCCTCTAACAGGTGTGATATTTTCCAGCTGGGAATCAAAAGCCACAGCTTTGTTGTAATTCTAAGTTAATGTGGATTTTTTTACTTCTGTGTTTACTTAGGACACATTTCAGAAAGTTTGGGTTATATTGGGAACCCAAAATCTCATTTTTAAGGCTGATGTAAAAGTGAGGAACCAGAAAAAATCTCCTGGTTCTGCAAAGCCATTTCTCCAACCAGCTCCAAATATTTTGGAGAAATATTTCTTTTAACATCAAAGTTTATTAATAACTCCCAGATGGCAACTTTCCCACTCGGCCTGCCAGGTCATGATTTCAGATTGCAGAGGCACAACCAAGTAAAGGCAAAAGAAATGAATTCTCATTTATTCAAAGCAGGCTGTGGTGAAGAACTGAGGTTTTAGCCAGGAGATATTTGATTTATTGCTTCCTAATCCCAACTATTTCCCTCAGGGGAAGGTGTTTGGGGTGGGCAACGAGTCTGGATTAAATGAGTGAAGATTTATTTGCCCCTTGGTTGGTTTTCCTAAGTGCAGGAACCACACCACTCAATCCAAACTTCCTCTGCCAGTTAACAAAGCAAACAGAAACAAGCCTCATGCTCACAAATTTGCTCAGGGAGACTTTTCCACCTTTATTCCTGGCCAAATCTTACCGGGATTTGTTGGATTTCTCCCGTGTTGGTGATGATTTGCTGCATCACTTGCATGGTTTGTCCTGTGCCGCTCTGAGCCTGCTGGCTCTGGCCCTGGGGCTGGGCCTGCACGATCTGCACCTGCTGCCCCTCTCCCACCTGCATGGTCACAGGGGTGGTCTGCACAAAAAATAAACAAAGATGAGGATCAGGAGGTGGGAAATCTGTGATATGTCAGGATTGGGGCAGGCTGAGCCTGTCCTACACCCACTGATGCTGCTGGGTTGGGGAAAGTCTGTCCTACACCCATAAATTGTGGGGATTAAAACACCACAGATGGAGCTCAGAGTTTGGTGAGGCACTTTCCTAGAAGATCTGACCCAGGAACAGGACCAGGAATCCCATTTGGCCCTGAAAAGCTGAGGTTGTCCCACAGAAATGACCAAGGTAAGGCAGGATTGGAACAACTTGGGATGGCCCTAGAACAAACACCCTGGAAGGCCCCTGATCATGGAACAGGTGAGATTTCAGTTCCTTCCCTCCCAACCCATGGATTTAACCCATGATTTCCATACTGTCACTGATGTTCCTGAGCAATCCTGAGGACTCCCCTGGCTCAGCTGGGCCTGCTCATTGCTGGGGTTGGGGCAGGCCTGTCCTACACCCACTGATGCTGCTGGGTTGGGGCAGGCCTGTCCTACACCCATAAATTGTGGGGATTAAAACACCACAGATGGAGCTCAGAGCCTGGTGAGGCACTGTCCTGGAGGATCTCACCCAGGAACAGGACCAGGAACCACATCTGGCCCAGAAGAGCTGAGGTTGTCCCACAGAAACGTCCAAGTTAAGGCAGGACAAGGATTGAAACAACTTGGGACAGCGGAAGGTCCTGATCATGGACCAGATGAGATTTCAGTTCCTTCCCTCCCAACTTATCCCAGGGGTTAAAACCATGATTTCCACACTGTCACTGATGTTCCTGAGCAATCCATCCCCAAGGATTTCCCTCAGCCCCTCAGGCCTGGCTCGCTTGGCCCTGCTCATTGCTGGGGTTAGGGCAGGCCTGTCCTAGACCCAGATTAAACCACCACAGATGGAGCTCAGAGCCTGGGTGAGGCACTGTTCTGGAGGATCTCACCCAGGAACAGGAACCACATTTGGCCCTGAAAAGCTGAGGTTGTCCCACAGAAATGTCCAAGGTAAGGCAGGACAAGGATTGGAACAACTTGGGACAGTCCCTGGAACTCCTTGGAGGGAACATCATGGAACAGGGTGCGAATTCAGTTCCTTCTTTCCCTTCCAACTCATCCCATGGTTAAACCCATAATTTCCATGGAGGATCTCACCCAGCAACAGGATCAGGAACCACATTTGGCCCTGAAAAGCTGAGGCTGTCCCACAGAAACGTCCAAGGTAAGATTTCAGTTCCTTCCCTCCAAACCCATGGATTAAACCCATAATTTCCATGCTGTCACTGATGTTCCTGAGCAATCCATCCCTGAGGACTCTGTCCTGGAGGATCTGACCCAGGAACAGGACCAGGAATCCCATTTGGCCTAGGAGAGCTGAGGTTGTCCCACAGAAGTGTCCAAGGTAAGGCAGGACAAGGATTGGAAGAACTTGGGACAGCAGAAGGTCCCTGGAACACCTTGGAAGGTCCCTGATCATGGAACAGGGTGAGATTTCAGTTCCTTCCCTCCTGGAAAGATTAAACCCATAATTTCCATGCTGTCACTGATGTTCCTGAGCAATCCACCCCTGAGGACTCTGTCCCGGAGGATCTGACCCAGGAACCACATTTGGCCCTGAAAAGCTGAGGTTGTCCCACAGAAATGTCCAAGATAAGGCAGGACAAGGACTGGAATAACTTGGGTCCCTGATCTTGGAACAGGGTGAGATTTCAGTTCCTTCCCTCCCAACCCAACCCAACCCAAGGATTAAACCCATGATTTCCATGATGCCATTGATGTTCCGGACCAATCCATCCCCAATGATTCCCCCAGGCCTGGCTCACCTGGCCCTGCTGGGGCTGGGCAATGATGATCTGGCCGGGTTGGATGGTGGTGGTGGCCGTGGTGGTCTGCTGGCCCTGCTGCTGACCCTGCACCTGCACTGCTGCTGGCTGCTGGGCCAGGGTGAAGTAATACTGCACGGGCTCGGCCGGGGTGACGGCCTGGCGCACCTCCTCCTGCAGGGAAACAGGGAATGGGAACATGGCCACACATCCCCCCAGACACATCCCCTGGCAAAGGAGCAGCTTCAACATCTCCCTCAGAACACTTCAAACAAGTCAGGGTGAGCTGGTAAAAGTTTGGTTGTTGAGCTCTGTGGAAATCACGTGCCCTGGTGCACCTCCTCCTGCAGGGAAACATGGCATGGGAACATGGCCAAACATCCCCCCAGACACATCCCCTGGCAAAGGAGCTTCAACACCTCCCTCAGAACACTTCAACACAATCAGGGTGAGCTCCATTGTTCAGCTCTGTAGAAATCAGGTGCCTGGTGCACCTCCTCCTTCAGGGAAACAGGGAACGGGAACATGGCCACACATCCCCCCAGACACATCCCTTGGCAAAGGAGCAGCTTCAACATCTCCCTCAGAACACTTCAACACAATCAGAGCTCCAGTGTTCAGCTCTGTGGAAATCAGGTGCCTGGTGCACCTACTCCTGCAGGGAAACACCAGGAATGGAGATGGGAACATGGCATCCATGGCCAAACATCCCCCCAGACACATCCCCTGGCAAAGGAGCAGCTTCAACACCTCCCTCAGAACACTTCAACCCAGTCAAGGTGAGCTGGTAAAAGCTCCATTGTTCAGCTCTGTGGAAATCAGGTGTCTGGTGCAAGTCCTCCTGCAGGGAAACACCAGGATTGGAGATAGGAACATGGATCCCACCTGCCCCATGGCCAAACATCTCCCCAGACACAACACCTGGCAAAGGAGCTTCAACATCTCCCTCAGAATGCTTCAACCCAGTTAGGGTGAGCTCCATTGTTCAGCTCTGTGGAAATCAGGTGCCTGGTGCACCTGCAGGGAAACAGGGCATGGCAACATGGCCCCCATGGCCATATATCCTCCCCAAACACATCCCTGGGCAAAGGAGCTTCAACATCTCCCTCAGAACACTTCAACCCAGTCAGGGTGAGCTGGTAAAAGCTCCATTGTTCAGCTCTGTGGAAATCAGGTGTCTGGTGCAAGTCCTCCTGCAGGGAAACACCAGGAATGGAGATGGGAACATGGATCCCACCTGCCCCATGGCCAAACATCTCCCCAGACACAACACCTGGCAAAGGAGCTTCAACATCTCCCTCAGAACACTTCAACCCCGTCAGGGTGAGCTGGTAAAAGCTCCATTGTTCAGCTCTGTGGAAATCAGGTGTCTGGTGCACCTCCTCCTGCAGGGAAACACCAGGAACAGGGATGGGAACATGGATCCCACCTGCCCCAGAGCCAAACACCACCCCCAAACACATCCTTGGGCAAAGGAGCTTCAAAATCTCTCTCAGAACACTGCAACCCAGTTAGGGTGAGCTCCATTGTTCAGCTCTGTGGAAATCAGGTGTCTGGTGCACCTCCTCCTGCAGGGAAACACCAGGAACAGGGATGGGAACATGGATCCCACCTGCCCCATGGCCAAACATCTCCCCAGACACAACACCTGGCAAAGGAGCTTCAACATCTCCCTCAGAACACTCCAACAGTCAGGGTGAGCTGGTAAAAGCTCCATTGTTCTGTGGAAATCAGGAGTGTTCCCAGTAAAGTGTGGATAATGAGCCTTAAAACCCTCAGCACCTCACTGCTGAGGTGGAGGAGGTAATGAATCAAACCACCAGAGCTGAAAGCCATGGAACTTCCTCATGGGTGAATTCCATGCAAACACCCCAGGAAAACTGACAGAGCCACCCAACCCCTCATCCTGAGCTCATTCCCCACCTTTCACAGAGCTCTGGTGTCAATAAAATCATGATTTGATGCTCACTGTTGTGCCTGGAGTTATTTATTTAAACCCAGCTTTTCCAGGCTGACAAACATTCCCTGCTGTGGGAAGAACCAGAAGCTCTGCTCTGCCTCCCTTCCTCTGCTTTCTTTCACCTCAGCAGAGACAAACCCCTCATGATCACTGAAATTCCAGGATTTTCAGAGATTTTGGGATGCAAACACTCCAGGATCAGAATTGCTGAGCTCCCCAGAGCAGTTGGATGAGGGCAGATGCAGCTCCCAGACGTTCACTCCATGGCAGAAGGCGTAAACAATCCTCTCCCAGCCACCTCGAGTTCACAGCTGAGAGTGTAGGATGTTTACACGTGCTACAACATGGGACATTCCCACTCCAGCAGCCTGCTGGAATCCCTGAATTTCTCATGGATTCTCCTCCAGTTGATCCAGCTGGGCAGGAAAAGGAAAATTCACATTAAACTGGGTGAGCAGCGGGCTGGAGTGAGGAGTTTGTTGGCTCAGAAGTTGTTTTTTGGAGAGCAGAACGACTCTGGAGGTTTCCCAGAGGAAGAATCCCAAAAATTCAACAGATCCCAGCTGGTTGTACAAGAAGACCAATTCTGAGCCTGGCTCTGAGGGCAAACATCATCACAAGCACCACCAAACACAACAATTCCTACTCAGGAGTTACTCCTAGGAGGTTTCCCAGAGAAAGAATTCAACTGATTCCAGCTGGTTGTACAAAAAGACCAACTTTGAGCCTGGCTCTGAGGGCAAACTCATCACAAGCACCACCAAACACAACAATTCCTACTCCTGCAGCTCCCTGTTATTCCCATTCCTCTGAAGGAAGGAGTAATAATATTCAATATATTCAAATATATGAGAGTGTAGGATGTTTACACGTGCTACAACATGGGACATTCCCACTCCAGCAGCCTGCTGGAATCCCTGAATTTCTCATGGATTCTCCTCCAGTTGATCCAGCTGGGCAGGAAAAGGAAAATTCACATTAAACTGGGTGAGCAGCGGGCTGGAGTGAGGAGTTGGTTGGCTCAGAAGTTGTTTTTTGGAGAGCAGAACGACTCTGGAGGTTTCCCAGAGGAAGAATCCCAAAAATTCAACAGATCCCAGCTGGTTGTACAAGAAGACCAATTTTGAGCCTGGCTCTGAGGGCAAACATCATCACAAGCACCACCAAACACAACAATTCCTACTCAGGAGTTACTCCTAGGAGGTTTCCCAGAGAAAGAATTCAACTGATTCCAGCTGGTTGTACAAAAAGACCAACTTTGAGCCTGGCTCTGAGGGCAAACTCATCACAAGCACCACCAAACACAACAATTCCTACTCCTGCAGCTCCCTGTTATTCCCATTCCCCTCAAGGAAGGAATAATAATAATAATAATAATAATAATAATAATAATAATAATAATAATAATAATAATATTGAATTTATTCTAATATATTTGCACCAGGCAGGTGTGCAGTGAAGCAGAGCTGGGGCAGCTCTCAGTCCAGTCCTTGGGTTATTTCTGGAGTGCTCCAATCCCCAATTCCAGCTGAATCCTGGAATAATGAAGGCCACTGAGACTCCCCTGAGTATTTATTGAGTATTTATTGCAGGATGCTCAATGCTGTTTGCAGGAATGGCTTTAAATCCAAATTTGCTTCCACTCCTCCTATCTCAGCATTTGCCATCTTTTATTTCCAAGCTGGAGCTCCCAGAGCAACACAAGATCAGGGTTTTATTCCCAGCTCCTCCAAAAACCAACACTGCTTTGTCAAAGAAGAGATAAATACAGATTGTAACACCAGGAAAAATTAAAAAAAAAAAATTAAAAATAAATCCAGCTTTTCCACAGGATTTTCCTTGTAAATTCTTAATCTGCATTTTTACATTCTCCATTTAACTTTTGCCGCTGGAAAACGCATTCCTGGTGATCACAGATGGCTGAGGAACATCTCCCCAACCTCATTTCTCATTTCCACCCAAAATTCCCCAGGATTTCCTGGCTGGGATGGATCAGAAATTATCCCAGATGCTGGAAAACACTCCTCAAGTGCTCCAGGAAAATTCCAGGAAAATTCCTTGGATTCCTGAGCTTGGATGTTGTGTAATCACAAGGTCCTGATGGGAATCAGGCAAGGAGAAAACACAGGGAATGCTCTCCCTGCTAAAAATAGAAAAGTGCAGGAATGAGGCACCTCAAGGATAATAAAAAAAAGAATAAAGTGGATTTCCAATGCCAGAATGGAAATTTCAATGATTCCAACTGTAAAAGAAGTTTTTGCCTTTTAATTAACACCAAATTAATGAGTTTGGGAGGAATCATGAGGATTTATGTTGATATTTCTATTTTATGTTGAGTTCCCAGCACACCTGGCATGCTGATTTTAACCCCAGGAGCAGCAGGATGGATTCTCACATATTTTGGCACATGGAAAAGTGTTTTCATTATTTTTTCGACCTTCTGGAAATCAGGATGGGGAGTTCAAGCCAGCTCAGGGCAGCAGCCCAAAGGAAGAGGTGTGGATTTTATTCCTTCCCATCACTGTCACTCCAGGAGCAGCACCAGGACACAAAATCCAGGCACAAAATCCAATTTTAACCCCAGGAGGAGCAGGATGGATTCTCCAAGATTTTGGGACGTGGAAAAGTGTTTTCATTATTTTCTGGACCTTCTAGAAATCAGGATGGGAATTTAAAGCCAGCTCAGGGCAGCATCCCAAAGGAAGAGATGTGGATTTTATTCCCTCCCTTTATTGTCACTCAGAAGCAGCACCAGGACACTTCTAAGCACAAAATCCAGGCACAAAATCTGATTTTAACCCCAGGAGCAGCAGGTTGGACTTTCCTACATTTTGGCACATGGAAAAGTGTTTTCATTATTTTCTAGACCTTCTGGAAAAGAGGATGGGAAGTTAAAGCCAGCTCAGGGCAGCAGCCCAAAGGAAGAGGTGTGGATTTTATTCCCTCCCTTCATTGTCAGTCCAGGAGCAGCACCAGGACACAAAATCCAGGCACAAAATCCAATTTTAACCCCAGGAGGAGCAGGATGGATTCTCCAAGATTTTGGGACATGGAAAAGTGTTTTCATTATTTTTTGGACCTTCTAAAAATCAGGATGGGAATTTAAAGCCAGCTCAGGGCAGCATCCCAAAGGAAGAGGTTTGGATTTTATTCCCTTCCCTCATTTTCACTCAGAAGCAGCACCAGGACATTCCAGGCACAAAATCCAATTTTAACCCCAGGAGCAGCAGGATGGATTTTCCCAGGTTTTGGGACATGTTTTCATTATTTTCTGGACTTTCTGGAAACGAGGATGAGAAGTTAAAGCTCAGGGCAGCATCCCAAAGAAGAGGTGTGGATTTTATTCTCTCCCTTCACTGTCACTCCAGCAGCAGCACCAGGACACAAAATCCAGCAGCAGCAAACTCCAAAATCCAGCTCCAAATGGGAATGCTGCTCTGAACACTCACAGCAGACAGAATTTTCCATGCTAGCCAGGATTTAGAGTGGAAAAGGGGAAAAAAAATTTCAATTTTAGAAACAAACTTCCAAGCCAAGCTGTTCCACAAGGTCCCAACTCCCTCAGTTTTTTTTGGGACAACTTCAATTTTTCCACACTGCAAACCTTCAGAAGCAGCAGAAAGGAGTTGTTTAAACAATAAATTTTTTTTTTAATTATTGAAGGAGCAGAATTATCCAAACCTTGAGGGGATCCCAGAGGTTTTATCCAGCAGGGAAATGTGCAGGAAGGGGGTGAGGAATCCCTGCAGAGAGCAGCAGCCTGCTGCTGTAAACATCCGACTGAAAGCTCCTTCCAGAACCTTCCAGCTTCCAGTCAAGGATGTTTACAGAGGCACTGACTGCCCCGAAGGATGCAGGAAAGGCATTTTCAACCCAAAATGTACAAAAATCAATTTTTTTCCCCAATAAAATTCTTCCCACTGGCTCCATCTGGGATCAGAACTGCGCAGGAGTGGGTTTGGTTCGTTGGTCAGACTGGTGGGATCTCCATTAAATCTTGATTTCCATAAAAACCCAGTGGGTTTGAGTTGTATTTATCAATTTTTATTGAAGAATTTTATTTTTATTTAAGAACTTAAGAACTTGAAATTTAAGAATTTAAGAACCTGAAATTTAAAAATTTCAAAACTTGAAACAAAAGCATTTAAACATTTGAAATTAAAGAACTTAAGAACCTTCTTTAAATTAAAGAATTTAAAAGCATGACGTTAAAGAATTTAAGAACAAATAATAATTTGTTCTTAATTTAAAACAATGAAATTTAAGAATTTAAGAACCTGAAATTTAAAAATTTAAAAACTTGAAAGAATTTAAACATTTGAAATTAAAGAACTTAAGAACCTTCTTTAAACTAAAGAATTTAAAAGCATGACGTTAAAGAATTTAAGAACATGAACTTAAATAATTTAAAACCATAACATTTATGAACCTGAAATTTAAAAATTTAAGAACTTGAAACAAAAGAATTTAAACATTTGAAATTAAAGAACTTAAGAACCTTCTTTAAATTAAAGAATTTAAAAGCATGACATTAAAGAATTTAAGAACTTGAAATTAAACAATTTAAGAACTTGAAAGAATTTAAAAACCTGTAATTAAAGTACTTAAACCATAATATTAAAGAATTTAAACCCTTGAAATTAAAGAATTTAAAAGCATGAATTAAAGAATTTAATGCATGAAATTAAAGAATTTGAAAACGTGAAATAAAGAATTTCAAACCATGAAATTAAAGAATTCAAGAACCTGAAATTTAAAAATTTAAGAACTTGAAATGAAAGAATTTAGACATTTGAAATTAAAGAACTTAAGAACCTTCTTTAAAGAATTTAAAAACTTGAAATTTAAGAATTTAAAAACTTGAAATTAAAGAATTTAAGAACCTGAAATTAAAGTATTTAAAACCATGATATGAAAGAATTCAAAACCATGAAATTAAAGAATTGAAGAACTTGAAATTTAAGAATTTTAAATCATGAAATGAAGAATTTAAAATCATGAAATTAAAGAATTTAAAACCATGAATTAAAGAATTTAAAACCATGATATTAAAGAATTTAAGAACTTGAAATTAACGAATTTAAAAGCTTGAAATTTAAGAATTTAAAACCATGAAAGAATTTAAAATCATGAAATTAAAGAATTTCAAATAATGAAATTTTAGAATTTAAACCTTGAAATTCAAGATTAAAAGCATGAAATTTTAGACTTTAAAACCTTGACATTGAAGAATTTAAAGACATTAAATTAAAGAATTTAAGAACCTGAAAACCAGAGGAAATAAAACAGAGAAGAACAAACCTCATGTTTAAATCTGTGTTGTTTGATCACCTCAGAAGTTGAAACCAGGCTGAGAAAAGGATAAAAAATTGCAGAATTTTTGTTTCTCACCTGCCTTTTTGGAGGCTTCAGCTCATCCCTGGGGACAATATCGATCAGGAAATCAAACTGATCAAATTTGGTGATTGCCATGGCAATGTCATTCCTCTGCAACAACAAAAGGAAAAATTTTCCTCAGCTCCTGCAGGAATTCAGGGTTTGGCACTGGAGAAATGGAATTAGAGGTGTTTAAAGCTGAGGGGAAAAAGGGGGGGAACGTCTCCTGCAGGTCCCAGCTGGTGGAAATTCAGTTTTGTGCTGAGCAAAGCCACTCAAATGTGCAATAAAAAAGGATTTTAGCAAGTTTAGCCCAGTTTAATGGATCCCGGTCATGGGTGCCTGCCTCTAAATCAGCAATTCCTGCCCAGGGACAGAAGAGCTGATGTGGGCCTGAATATCCAAATTTTTCCCTGAATTAATGGTTGTTACATTTTCCAGTAATTCTGCTTAATATGGAAGACTAAAAGTGTAAAAGCTCCTCTTTTTTCTCCATAAAATGACCTTAATAGTTATATTTTACTCTTTACTTAAGAGTTATATTTTACCATTCAACCATTTTAAAAAATGAGTATTGTTGAGGAAATGGATTCTTGCAACACCCAATGGATATCATTGAGGAAATGGATTCTCTCCAAGACCCAATAATTTCTATTTTGTTTTATTTTTATTTTCACCTCCACATTTCCATCACCACAAAGCAAACCTCTACAGATTTAGCTCACAACTAACAACAAAAATCAACCAGAAATTCAACAGCTGCAGCTGTTCCAGCAGGTCACAATCAGCTGAGAGATGGAGATTTGTGTTTGGGCAGGTTTATTTTAATTCAATTAACAAAAAAAGCCTTTTAGCTGGGCAGTTCTGTGTACAAAACATGGAAACAAGGAGTGGGGAAGGGATTTAGGAGCTCCTTTACCTGCAGGGTCTGCAGTTGTTCCAGCAGGTCACAATCAGCTGAGAGATGGAGATTTGTGTTTGGGCGGGTTTATTTTAATTCAATTAACAAAAAAACTCTTCCAACTGGGCAGTTCTGTGTGCAAAACATGGAAACAAGGAGTGGGGAAGGGATTTAGGAGCTCCTTTACCTGCAGGGATTTAGGAGCTCCTTTACCTGCAGGGTCTGCAGCTGCTCCAGTGGGTTCAGCATCAGCTGAGAGAGGGAGATTTGTGTTTGGGCGGGTTTATTTTAATTCAATTAACAAAAAACCCTCTTTCAGCTGGGCATTTCTGAGTAAAAACATGGAAATAAGGAGTGGGGAAGGGATTTAGGAGCTCCTTTACCTGCAGGGATTTAGGAGCTCCGTCTGCAGCTGCTCCAGCAGGTTCAGCATCAGCTGAGAGATGGAGATTTGTGTTTGGGCGGGTTTATTTTAATTAAATTAACAAAAAAAACCTTTTAGCTGGGCAGTTGTGTGTACAAAACATGGAAACAAGGAGTGGGGAAGGGATTTAGGAGCTCCTTTACCTGCAGGGATTTAGGAGCTCCTTTACCTGCAGGGTCTGCAGTTGTTCCAGCAGGTCACAATCAGCTGAGAGATGGAGATTTGTGTTTGGGCGGGTTTATTTTAATTCAATTAACAAAAAACCCTCTTTCAGCTGGGCATTTCTGAGTAAAAACATGGAAATAAGGAGTGGGGAAGGGATTTAGGAGCTCCTTTACCTGCAGGGTCCTGCGTTTGTTGTCCTCTGTGTGGATCCAGGCTCGCAGGGTGAGCTCGGTGATGAAAATCTGAGCAGCTTTTGCAAACAGCACAGGGGCTTCTGCACTGATCATCTGCCAGAAAATCAAATTATTGTCAATTTTACCACTCAATTCTAATGGTAAAAAGAGGAATTGCATTGCCTGAGTGGAAATTGGGTGGTTAAATGGGAATTTGGGGGAATTTTTACCTCAGGATTTCCACGGGTGTGACTGAGTTAAGATCATGAAAGAAGAGTTTTGGGTATCTAAAATATTCTCTAAAAGACATGTTTGTATTTTTTTCACCAAATTTCCTTTTCTTAAAAAATATCTGGCTCCAGTTTATTCTCTGGGTATCTAAAATATTCTCTAAAAGAATTGTCTTTTTTTTCACCAAATTTCCTTTTTTAAAAAAATATCTGGCTCCAATTTAACTCAAATGAAGGGGGAATTTTCACCTCAGGATTTCCTCAGTGTGACTGAGTTAAGATTATGAAAAAAGAGTTTTCAGTATCTAAAATATTCTCTAAAGAGAATTGTTTGTATTTTTTTCACCAAATTTCCTTTTTTAAAAAAATATCTGGCTCCAATTTAATTCAAATGAAAGGAGAGATTTTACCTCAGGATTTCCTCAGGTGTGACTGAGTTAAGAAGAGTTGGGTATCTAAAATATTCTCTGGGTATCTAAAATATTCTCTAAAATAATTGTTTGTATTTTTTTTCACCAAATTTCCTTTTCTTTAAAAAATAATAATCTGGCTCCAATTTAACTCAAATGAAGGGGGAGTTTTCCCCTCAGGATTTCCTCAGGTGTGACTGAGTTAAGATCATGAAAGAAGAGTTTTGAGTATCTAAAATATTCTCTAAAGAGAATTGTTTGTATTTTTTTTCATCAAATTTCCTTTTCTTAAAAAATATCTGGCTCCAGTTTAACTCAAATGAAGCAGTTTGGTTATCTTTGGCATTAATGATTATTAATTAATCTTTAAATAGGAATATTCCAGACAGGCCAGAGACTTTCCCTGCTCTCCACTCTGCCTTAAAATCTCATTTTCCCCTTTTATCATCACAAATTTGGCTTTTTTTTTGGTTCAGACACTGAGTTGGGCCCTCAGAAGTCTGGGATCCTTTTTCAGGGAGTTTGAATAGAGAATTTTCAGGAGCTCATTTAAATTAAGGGATGTCCTGACACGAGGATGGTGTCACACTGAGGGGGAAAAAATAAAGAAAAAAAGGCAAAAAATTCTCTTTTCCCTCAGGAATTAAGTGAGAGTTTTCCAAATAAAAACCAGGAATGAGTGGAGCAGCACAAAATCAAAAACTTCAGGTTTTCCTTTTTCCTTTTTTCTGTGTCAGAGAGTTTTCATCAGTTTGTGTGTCCTTGTCATCAAAATCCCAAATACTGGGATCAAACCCAGGTTATCCACCTGAATTTCTGCTTAATTTTCCATAAAAAAAATAAAATAAATGGCACAAATTTAAGTGGTGTCAATCTATCAGGATCAAACCCATGTTATCCAGCTGAATTATTATTCTTTTTCCATAAAAATGGAATTAGGTGGCACAAAAATCATTCTAAATCTTTGTGAGAGAGGAGAAAAACAAAGAAGGAACTTGAGAGGAGACAGTTAAGCATTAGGGAAAACAGGAAATAACCAGAATTATTTTAATATTTATTATACCCTTCAAGTGGTATTTATCACAAGAAAACAAAACTGCAAAATCAAAACCAAAATCTCAAATATTTCTGCTTTCCCAGCTCAGTTTAATACACAAGGCCAATGGAATTTTGCTAAAAAATGATTTAAAAATAATAATAATGAGAAGAATAATGAATTTGAAGGGACAAGGGGTAAAATATCCAGGCAAAGGATCATAAATCCTTTTTTAGGATCATAAATTCCAGGTAAAAACCCTGAATATACCTTCACATCTTCATCCAGCTTCATGATCTTCTTAATCCGAGCCAAGGGCAGCTCCTGAACCCTGAAATCTTTCTGCAGAGAGATTGGAGAGACTTTTTAATGATATTTAATTAAAAATAAAGGTAAAAAAAAACGTTAAAACAATTAATGTTTTCTAGAATTGATGATTCCAGCGTTGGGATAATTTCCTTTTATCCCTTTTCCTTTCTTGCCCTCAATCCTCAAAAATCAGGGACCAACACAGTTAATTTTAATTTTAAAATTTTAATAATAAACAGAAGAAATTTCAGGATTTGATTCCACAATACTGGGATGATTTCCTATTATCCCTTTTCCTTTCTTGCCTTTAATCCTCAAAAATCAGGGACCAACACAGGACCAATTTTAATAATAAACAGAATCAATTTCAGTAGATTTCAATAAATTGATGATCCCACAGTGCTGGGATCTTTTCCTGTTTTCCCTTTTCCTTCCCTCAGTTCCCAAAAATCAGGGGAACATCCACAGGAGCAATTTCAATAATAAACAGAATAAATTTCAGTAAATTTCAATACATTGATGATCCCACAGCATTGGGATAATTTCCTTTTATCCCTTTTCCTTTCTTGCCCTCAATCCTCAAAAATCAGGGACCAACACAGTTAATTTTAATTTTAAAATTTTAATAATAAACAGAAATTTCAGGATTTGATTCTACAACATTGGGATGTTTTCCTGTTTTCCCTTTTCCTTCCCTCCCTTCAGTCCCCAAAAATCAGGGACCAACACAGTTAATTTTAATTTTAAAATTTTAATAATAAACAGAAGAAATTTCAGGATTTGATGATTCCAAAGCATTGGAATAATTTCCTGTTATCCCTTTTCCTTTCTTGCCCTTAATCCTCAAAAATCAGGGACCAACACAGGAGCAATTTTAATAATAAAAAGAATAAATTTCAGTAAATTTCAATAAATTGATGATCCCACAGTGCTGGGATCTTTTCCTGTTTTCCCTTTTCCTTCCCTCAGTTCCCAAAAATCAGGGGAACATCCACAGGAGCAATTTCAATAATAAACAGAATAAATTTCAGTAAATTTCAATACATTGATGATCCCACAGCATTGGGATAATTTCCTTTTATCCCTTTTCCTTTCTTGCCCTCAGTCCCCAAAAATCAGGGACCAACACAGTTAATTTTAATTTTAAAATTTTAAAAATAAACAGAAATTTCAGGATTTGATTCTACAACATTGGGATGTTTTCCTGTTTTCCCTTTTCCTTCCCTCCCTTCAGTCCCCAAAAATCAGGGACCAACACAGTTAATTTTAATTTTAAAATTTTAATAATAAACAGAAGAAATTTCAGGATTTGATGATTCCAAAGCATTGGAATAATTTCCTATTATCCCTTTTCCTTTCTTGCCCTTAATCCTCAAAAATCAGGGACCAACACAGGAGCAATTTTAATAATAAAAAGAATAAATTTCAGTAAATTTCAATAAATTGATGATCCCACCGTGCTGGAATCTTTTCCTGTTTTCCTTTTTCCTTCTCTGCCTCCATTTTTTGGGGTTTTTTTGAGATTCCTGGCTGAGGGATTATTCCTCACTTCCTAAACTCCCTTATCCCATAAAACTCCCAATTTCCCAGATCCCAGAGCAGGAAGCTGAGATTTTTCCCATTTTTTCTGGGAATATCCCAGCCCTGGGGATGCTCCTGGTTCTATTTTAATTCCCACGGAACAGGGAAATTCCTGAAAATCTTCCCCAAGCTAAACCATTCATGATTTTATGACTCTGCTACAATTCCATCTCCATTTTTTGGGGTTTTTTTTGAGATTCCTGGCTGAGGGATTATTCCTCACTTCCTAAACCCACAGAAACTCCCAATTTCCCAGATCCCAGAGCAGGAAGATGGGAATTTTCCCATTTTTTCTGGGAATATCCCAGCCCCGGGCGCTCACCACGGTGAGGTTGCGGATCTCCTCCATCACCCGTGGCCAGAAGCTCTGCAGGCTCTGCTGGGCATCGCTGTTCCCCGTGCCAAAGCCACCATCCGTGGACATCCTGGCACCTGGAGAGGGAAAAAACAGGAAAAAAACCATAAAAACCAGGAAAGAAACAGCCAGGAGTGGTTTCAAATCAATGGGTTTAGGTTAAAGATTGGAAGGAATTCCTTCCTGTAAAGGGTTGGGATGGATTTCCCACACAAGTTGTGGCTGCCTCATCCATGGAAGTGTCCATGGCCAGGTTGGAGTCATGGAGCCGTGGATCCATCCATGGATCTGTCCATCCATCCATGGGTCTGTCCATCCCTTCAGGGACTCATCCATTCCTTCATCCATCCATCTTTTCATCCATGGATCCTTGCATGGATTGAGCTATGGATACATCCATCTCTTCCATCCCTTTGTCCATCCATCCATCCATGGATCCCTCCATGGATTTATCCATCCCTTTGTCCATCCATCCATGGATTTATCCATCCCTTTGTCCATCCATCCATCCATGGATCTGTCCATCCATCCATGGATCCCTCCATGGATTTATCCATCCCTTTGTCCATCCATCCATCCATGGATCCCTCCATGGATTTATCCATCCCTTTGTCCATCCATCCATTCATGGATCTGTCCATCTCTCCATGGATTTATCCATTCCTTCATCCCTTCATCCATCCATGGATCTCTATGGATTCATCCACTCCTTTGTCCCTCCATCCATAGATCCATCCACCTTTCCATGGATTCATCCATTTCTTCATCCATCCATGGATCTGTCCATCCATCCATGGATTTATCCATCGCTTTGTCCATCCATCCATCTGTCCATCTCTCCATGGATTCATCCATTCCTTCATCCATCCAAGGATCTCTCCAGGGATCCATCCATTCCTTTGCCCATCCATCCATAGATCCATCCACCTTTCCATGGATTCATCCATTTCTTCATCCATCCATGGATCTGTCCATCCATCCATGGATTTATCCATCGCTTTGTCCATCCATCCATCTGTCCATCTCTCCAGGGATCCATCCATTCCTTTGTCCATCCATCCATGGATCCATCCATCTTTCCAGGGATCCATCCATTCCTTTGTCCATCCATCTGTTCATCCATCTATGGATCCATCCATCTTTCCTTCTATCTCTTCATCCATCCATGGATCTGTCCATCCATCCATGGATCCCTCCATGGATTTATCCATCCCTTTGTCCATCCATCCATCCATGCATCTGTCCATCTCTCCATGGATTTATCCATTCCTTCATCCCTTCATCCATCCATGGATCTCTATGGATTCATCCACTCCTTTGTCCCTCCATCCATAGATCCATCCATCTTTCCATGGATTCATCCATTCCCTCATCCATCCATGGATCTGTCCATCTCTCCAAGGATCCATTCATCCCTTTGTCCATCCATCCATCTGTCCATCTCTCCATGGATTCATCCATTCCTTCATCCATCCAAGGATCTCTCCAGGGATCCATCCATTCCTTTGTCCATCCATCCATGGATCCATCCATCTTTCCATGGATCCATCCATTCCT
Source organism: Melozone crissalis (assembly GCF_028551555.1). Lineage (NCBI taxonomy): Eukaryota > Metazoa > Chordata > Aves > Passeriformes > Passerellidae > Melozone > Melozone crissalis. The sequence continues at coordinate 10,995,166 of NW_026535888.1, read as the reverse complement.
TCATCCATCCATCTATTCATCCATCTATGGATCCATCCATCTTTCCTTCTATCTCTTCATCCATCCATGGATCTGTCCATCCATCCATGGATCCCTCCATGGATTTATCCATCCCTTTGTCCATCCATCCATGGATCTGTCCATCTTTCCATGGATCCATCCATTCCTTCATCCCTTAATCCATCCATGGATCCCTCCAAGGATCCATCCATCCCTTTGTCCATCCATCCATCCATGGATCCCTCCATGGATTTGTCCATTCCTTTGTCAATCCGTGGATCCATCCATCCATCCATCCATCCATCCATCCATCCATCCATCCAATCTGTCCATCTCTCCATGGATTCATCCATTCCTTCATCCATCCATGGATCTCCTCACTGGGATTCTCCCAGCCTGGATTTGGGTGGTTCAGCCAAGCTGGAATATCCTGGGAGGGTCCTCAAGGATCATCCAGAGCCTGGGCACCCCCAAAAGTGGTGCCCAACCCTTCCTGGAGCTCTGGCAGCTTTGGGAATGTTCCCATTCCCTTGGAAAGCTTTTCCCTCATTCCCTGCTGGTTTTTTGGGAAGTTTTTTATTTCCTTCAGAGCTGTGTCCATGGATCTCCTCATTGGGATTCTCCCAGCCTGGATTTTGGATTTTGGGTGGTTCAGCCCATCCCATCACATCTGGAACATCCTGGAAGGGTCCTCAAGGATCATCCAGACCCTGGACATCCTTGGCAATGGTGTCCAGACCTTCCTGGAGCTCTGAGAACCTTGGGAATGTTCCCATTCCCTTGGAAAGCTTTTCCATCATTCCCTGCTGGTTTTTTAGGAAGTTTTTTTTTCCTTCAGAGCTGTGTCCATGGATCTCCTCATCGGGATTCTCCCAGCCTGGATTTGGGTGGTTCAGCACAGCTGGAATATCCTGGGAGGGTCCTCAAGGATCATCCAGACCCTGGACATCCCCAGAGTGGTGCCCAACCCTTCCTGGAGCTCTGGCAGCTTTGGGAATGTTCCCATTCCCTTGGAAAGCTTTTCCCTCATTCCCTGCTGGTTTTTTGGGAAGTTTTTTATTTCCTTCAGAGCTGTGTCCATGGATCTCCTCATTGGGATTCTCCCAGCCTGGATTTTGGATTTTGGGTGGTTCAGCCCATCCCATCACATCTGGAACATCCTGGAAGGGTCCTCAAGGATCATCCAGACCCTGGACATCCTTGGCAATGGTGTCCAGACCTTCCTGGAGCTCTGAGAACCTTGGGAATGTTCCCATTCCCTTGGAAAGCTTTTCCATCATTCCCTGCTGGTTTTTTAGGAAGTTTTTTTTTCCTTCAGAGCTGTGTCCCAGGATCTCCTCATCGGGATTCTCCCAGCCTGGATTTGGGTGGTTCAGCTCAGCTGGAATATCCTGGGAGGGTCCTCAAGGATCATCCAGATCCAGGCTGGGAGAATCCCAATGAGGAGCTCCATGGACACAACTCTGAAGGAAAAGAAAATCTTCCCAAAAATCCAGCAGGGAATGATGGAAAAGCTCTCCCACAGAAGCTGTGGCTGCCCTGGATCCCTGGAAATGTCCCAGGCCAGGCTTGGAGCACCCTGGGACAGGAGAAGATGGAATTCCCTTCAACCCAAACCACCCCGGGATTCAGGAAAACCAGGATTCACCTCCAACCCATCCTCTCCAGGCAGGAAATCATTTTATTTTTTTGAGGGAAAAAAGAAAAGCTGAAGCTTTGCTGATCCCAGGAACATCCCAACAGCTGCTGCACATTTGCCACCCACCAGAGCACGACACCTCTGGCAAACATCAAAATTCCCAAATCCTGACAAAACCCGCCAGGGTTTCGCTTCGTGGAGAGCAAAGGAAGCGTGAAGGAGCCTCTGGTTGGGATTTTTTTGGGGTTATTTTTTGCTTTTTCTGCTTTTTTTGGATGCCCTGGGAAGGGGGAGCAGCCAAACGGAGCTGCTTGGAAAATCTGTCACAACCCAAGGGGAAAAATCCCAAATAAAATCCCAAAATCTCCGAGCTTGCAATTCCAACCTGAGTTATTTCCTTGGAAAACCACCAGATCCCACGTGAGGTGGGATGGAGAAAATGGCTCCAGTCCATGAGGGCAGTGCCATAAATTTTGAATTTAATTTAACTTTAAATGTGATTTTAAATTTTTACCAAGTTCACCCTGTGTAAGAAGCAAAGCAAATCCTAAATTTCAAATATTTGGAAAATTATCCAAATATTTAAAAGGATTTGGAAACAGGGAATGTCACTGGCCATTCAGTGAGGGCAGTGGCACAAATTTTAAATTTAATTTAATTTTCAATGTGATTTTAAATTTTTACCAAGTTCCCCCTGTGTAAGGAGCAAAGCAAATCCTAAATTTCAAATATTTGGAAAATTATCCAAATATTTAAAAGGATTTGCAGACAGGGAATGTCACTGCCCATCCAGTGAGGACATTAAAAAAAATTATCAAAAATTAAAAAATAATTATTAAATTTTTTTAAATTTAATTCAATTTTAAACGTGATTTTAAATTTTTGTCACGTTCCCCCTGTGTAAGAAGCCAACAAATCCAAAATTTCCAATATTTGGAATTTTTTCCAAATATTCCAAAGGATTTGCAGACAGGGAATGTCACTGCCCATCGAGGGCAGTGGCACAAATTTTAGTTTTTTAAACTCTAATTTAATTTTAAATGTGATTTTAAATTTTTACCAAGTTTCCTATGTGTAAGAAGTCAAGCAAATCCTAAATTCCCAATATTTAGAAATTTATCCTGCTCTGATTTTAGAAAAAAAAGAAAATCCAAGAAAATCCCTTCAACTTTTGGGAATAACTCCTAAAAAATCTCATTTTTTAACTCTCAGGATGCTTTGAGATGTCCTGAAATTTGTTCTTGTTGTGGTTTTTAACCCTTTGAAATAAAAATTAAATTATTCTTGATCAGAATTAAAAAGTTCCAGGTTAAAATTTGGGGAGGAATTAAAAATTGAAATTTATAGGTAAAGCAAATTGCTGGGAAATGAAGGTGGAGAATTAAATTTATAGAGAGAATAAAACTTAAAAATCAAATTTATATAGGAAATAAAGGTTAAAAATATCAAACTTGTAGAGAATTAAATTTAAAATTAAACTTCTGGAGAATAAAGGTAAAAAAATCCAAATTATAGGGGATAAAATCCAAATTATAGGGGATATAAAATTTAAAAAATCAAATTATAGGGAATAAAGCTAAAAATCTAATTCATGGGGAATAAAACTAAAATAAAATCAAACCCACAGAGAATAAAATTTAAAAACCAAACTTATGGAGAATAAAGTTAATAAATCCAGATTACAGGGGATAAAATTAAAAAATCAAACTCATATAGAGAATAAAGTTAAAAATCCAATTTATAGGGCAAATTTTATTACAAAACTAAAGAAATCAAACTCTATATAGAGAATGAAACTAAAAAATCCAAACTCACTCCTTAAATTGGGCCCTTCCTACCCCTCCAAAACTGGAAAAAAAATCCAAAAAAACTGGAATAATAATAAATAATAATTAAAAAGAAATAATTTATTTGTAATTAAATCCATTTCCAGATTTCTTGCTGCTCTTGACCTAAAAAGATCGAGCAAAACTGATTATTCCTGAAATATAAAAGCAGTAAAATATTCCAAATTTTGGGTGGAATTAAGATTTTAATTTGAATTTTTTATTCCGTAGGTTGCTGAATACAACTGCCAACACTTAAAAAACTGGATAAATCCTAATTTCTAGGGAAATTAATTATTCTAGAGGGAAAAAGAAATTCTTTTTAAGGAAATAAATTGAAATTTCTTTTTGCTTCAAGATGCTGACAGTGACCTTCATGCTCACAGGGAATTCTCCAATCCCGGCCCACAGGCGGCTCCAGAAGTTCCTCCAACATTCCCTAAATTATTAAAATCTGATTTTTGGGGATATTTCTGCTCTTATTCATTTTTTTATTGAAATTGTGATAATGTTAAGGAATAAAATAACCCCAGGATGAGGCGCTGGCAGCGCTAATTTGGAATTAAACCCCAAACTCAAAGCTCAGCAAAGCCTGACAGGAGGCAAAGCTCAGCCTCAAGGCCCTGCACCCTCACCCTAAAACCCTTCCATTAATTTTTACCAATTAATTATTATTAATTACAAAAAGCAACGCTTTTAACCTCAAGAAAGAGAGGGAAAATTGTGATTTTTCAGATTTTTCACCTTAGGAGAAGCAGCAACACCCACAGAGCGCGCCCAAACCCAACTTTAATCCAAGCCGGGACTATCCCCATGTCCTTGATGCCCTCGGCTCCGTTTTTTTCCCTTCTTCTTTTATTTATTTTTTTTAATTTTTTTTTTTTTTTCGGTCCAAAGTGCCGCAAACAAACTTTGTCCTTCAGAGTGCCGGCTCGCAGCGCTGGCATTTCAAGGTCACTCGTGCAGGCCCCGCTCCAAGTTGGGGCTGAGCCGGGGCCGGCAGCGGAGCGCGCCCAGCCCGGGGCTCACCGGGACCACGGAACCCCTCAGATCCTCCAAGCCCCGCTCTCCCCGTGACCTTCGGTACCGATTTCCCCACTAAAACGACAACAAAGAGCCGCCAGCGCCGCTGAGGGGTTCGGGGGTGCCGCGGCTCCGCTGTCGCCCCCCGGCCCCGCGGGGTGATGGCGGCCGGGCCAAGGGCACCGCGGAGCCCCCGCCGCGCTCGGGGCACCCCCGCTGCTTTGTCCGCCCCCTCCTCAGCGCTGCCCTCACGGCGTTACCGGCGATGCGGGAGGCTCGGTGCGGAGCGCTGTGGGTTGAACCGCTGAGGGTTTAACCACGTCCCGCCGCGCCCCCCCCCCCCATCCCGCACCGGCACGCACGAGCATCCCCCGCCGCCGCGGCCTGGCCCCGGCGCACGGGCCGCCCTCCCCCGCCGCCACCGTAGTGGCGGCGCCCAGGACTCACCGCCGGCCGTGCCCGCGGCCGGGGGTTCCCCGCCATGGCTTTGTCTTTGAGTGACCCCGGGAGCCGCCGGGGCCCCCCCGGGCCGGGCCGTGCCCGCGGCCCCTTTAACGGCGGCGGCCCCGCGCGCCCCGCTGCGCGCGCCCGGCCCGCCCCGCGCCCGCGCTCATTGGCTGCGCGCCCCGCGCTAGAGCTCTCTCATTGGCTGCGCGCCCCGCGCTCAAGCTCCCCCATTGGTCGGCGCCGCGGCGCAGCCTCGCCGGCCGCTTCCTGCTTTAAAGTTACCTTGAGCGGCGGCCGCAGGGGTCAGGCACGCCCCGCCCCTCAGCCCCGCCCCGATGGCCGCCTCGCCTCCTATTCAAACGCCTGAGGAGGCTGGAACGGACAGCCGCTGATTGGTCCGCACGCCTGTCAATCACGGCGGTTCCCGCCACACCTTCCCGGCGGGGCGCGGGTCCGCACGTGCTCCGAGCCCCGAATTCCTGAAATTTTGGGAATTTTGGAGACGAACCAGCCCCAAAACCCCTCCCAAGGGGGAGCAGGTGACACTGGGACAGCTCCAGGTGGCCTTGGGATGTCCCCAGAGGGAGCTCTGCCACCCCCGTGGGTTGTTGTTCTTCCTCGGGGTGAGGAGGAACACGCTGTGGTTTATTATGAATTAATGTGTGGGTTATTGTGTTAATTTATGGATTTATGGCCGCTGTTCCTCGGCCTGACCCTGACCAGAGCCTGGCTCCATCCTCTGCCACCCTTTGGCAGATATATATATTATATTATACTATATTATATTATATTATACACATATAATATATGTATATATTATATGTAATATATATATACATATAATCTATATTATATACATATTATTATATTATATTATATTATATTACATTGCATTACATTATATTACATTACATTATAGTGTATTTATCCCCTGATATTATATATATTATAATATTATATATTACTTAATATTATATTAATTATACTATAACATACTATATTCATTATAATATATTATATATTATTATATTATTATTTTTATATATTCCCTGATATATTCTATTCTATTATGTCTCCCCTGATATTATATATTATATATTATATATTATATATTATATATTATATATTATATATTATATATTATATATTATATATTATGGGATACCTCTAAATGCAGAAATCTCACTTTTATCAACACCACTACCACGGATTTCCAGCTCTAATTCCAAACTATAATTCTATAATTTCCTGCTGACAGGATTATCCAAGGAGAAAAATACTGGGGAGCACAGCCAAGCCCTGCAGATTAAATCACTCTGAATCTGATAACGAGGAGAGATTAATTTAAAAATAAATCTTCCTGATGATTTGAGGGAATAGAATTGGTTAAAACACAGCCTTAAAAATAAAATAAATACACTGTGTTCTCTTCCTGTGGCATTCCTGAGATAAAAACAGCCTGGAAGCTGTGGAATTCTGACTATTGGAGTTATGTGAGGTACTTTGGGTGGAATGAAAAACAAATGCAGCACCTTTCCTGCAGAACAGGGGAATGTCTGGCTAAAATTGTGGAATTCTGACTGCCCAAACGCATTTCTCTGTGCTTTAGCACATCCCAAGGGTCCTAAAGATGCTCTAGGGTGTTTAATAATTCCTTGTGGCAATAAAAACCCCAAATTCATTTTGGGAAGCTGTACAATAAAGGGTTTATTTGTGGGGGGCATAAAAACTCCAAATTAATTATGGGAAGTTCTGCAGTAAAGGGTTTATTTGTGGGGGATAAAAACCCCAAATTCATTTTGAGAAGTTCTACAATAAAAGGTTTATTTGTGGGGGGAAAAAAACCCAAATTAATTATGGGAAGTTCTGCAGTAAAGGGTTTATTTGTGGGGGGAAAAAAAACAGGAAAGGGTTTATTTTATGGGGAAGATAAAAACCCTAAATGAATTTTGGGAGGTCATACAGTAATGGATTTATTTGTGGGGAGATAAAAAACCCAAATTAATTATGCAGTAATGGGTTTAGTTGTAGGGGGATAAAACCCCCAAATTAATTATGGAAGTTTTGCAGTAAAGGGTTTATTTGTAGAGGGATAAAAACCCCAAATTCATTTTGGGAAGTTCTACAATAAAGGGTTTATTTGTGGGGGGAAAAAAACAGGAAAGGGTTTATTTATGGAGGAAATAAAAACCCCAAATAAATTTTGGGAACCCTACAGTAACAGGTTTATTTGTGGTGGATAAAACCCCAAAATTATTATGCAGTAATCGGTCTATTTGTAGGGGGATAAAAACCCCAAATAAATTTTGGGAACCCTACAGTAACAGATTTATTTGTGGGGGATAAAAACCCCAAATGAATTTTGGGAAGACCTACAGTAACAGGTTTATTTGTGAGGGGGGAAAAACCCAAATTAATTATAGGAAGTTCTGCACTAATGGGTTTATTTGTAGGGGGATAAAAACCCCAAATTAATTTTGGGAGTCCCTACACTAAAGGGTCTATTTGTGCAGGGTAAAAATCCCAAATTAATTTTGGAAGCCTACAGTAACAGATTTATTTTTGGGGGACAAAAACCCCAAATAAATTTTGGGAGGCCCTACACTAAAAGGTCTATTTGTGCAGGGTAAAAACCCCAAATTAATTTTGGAATCCCTACAGTAACAGGTTTATTTGGGGGGGATAAAAACCCCAAATTAATTTTGGGAATCCCTACAGTAACAGGTTTATTTGTGGGGGATAAACTCCCCAAATTAATTTTGGGAGGCCCTACACTAAAAGGTTTATTTGAAGAAAAAAAACCCCACTAAATTAATTTGGGAAGGCCTAAAGGGTTTATTTCAATCATTGCAGCTGTTGTTGCTGTGAAATCACACAGGGTTCAGATTAAATTTGGGAATGAATTTTTTCCTGGGAGGGGCTGGGATGGAATTCCCAGAGAAATTGGGGTGCCCTTGGATCCCTGGCAGTGCCCAAGGCCAGGCTGGCACAACCTGGGACAGTGAAAGGTCCCTCCCAACTCCAACTATTCCATGAATTACAGAAAAAATTTCTGGAAAAAAAAGGGGAGAAAGGAATGTTCAGCCTCCTGGAGCTCTCTGAGGCACTTCCAGGAATTCCTGGGATCCTGTCCCTGCTGTGACACTGCTGTCACCACAATGCCCAGGTGAGCTGAGGCTGTCACAGAGCACGAGGACAAACAGACCCAGCAGGAACAGCCCAGTCCAAAACCAAAATCTCATTTTAGGAAAATCCTAAGGAAAAGCCCTGGATGTTGCCAAGGAAGTTTGATGGTTTGGTTTGTAGGGCTGGAGGAAAAGCCACGAGCTCATGGGATTTGAATTGTCCATGCTCAGCAATGGAGACAGGGAGGATTTATTCCCAAATCCATGGAAAATATTCCACTCACTAAAAAATCACTCAGAAAAATCACCGAGTGCCACCCCTGCCATGGACAGTGACACCTTCCATTGTCCCAGGGTGCTCCAACCTGGCCTTGGGCACTTCCAGGGATGCAGGGGCAGCCACAGCTGCTCTGGGAAATCCATTCCAGCCCCTCACCACCCTCACAGCCAAGAATTTATTCCTAAAATCAAATCTAAACGTGAACATCCGAGCTCCTCTCTACCTCAGCCGGGTCAGGATCCCAACCTGCCTTGGAACCACAGAACCAGGAACGCTTTGGGTGAAAGAGACCTTAAACCTCATCAGCTTTAAAGTTAAAGGCTCAAGGCTTTATCCACCTTGGTTTGGGCCCTTCTAGGGAGCACATCCCGTGTGGCGGCCCGGTAAATCCCACCGGGAAAACACCGGGAGGCCTCCGCGCTCTGTTCTGCCCGCCGGCCGTGAGGCAGCGCGTTCCTCGGGCACTGCCGGCCCCAAATCCCGGCTCTCAAACCGGGGAATCCCGGGCACCGCCAGCCCCGGATCTCGGTTCTCAGGCCGGGGATCCCGGGCTCTGCGAGCCCCGAATCCCGGTTCTCAAACCGAGGGGTTCCGGGAGCTGCCAGCCCCGAATCTCAGCTCTAAGGCCGGGGGGTTCCCGGGCACTGCCAGCCCTGGATCTCGGCTCTAAGGCCGGGAGTGCCGGGCACTGTCAGCCCCGAATCTCGGCTCTCAGATCGGGGGTCCCGGGCACTGCCACCCCTGAATCTCGGCCCTCAAGCCGGGGTTCCCGGGCACTGCCAGTCCCGAATCTCGGCTCTCCGGCCTGGGGGTTCCCGGGCACTGCCAGCCCCGAATTTCAGCTTACGGCCCGGGGGTCCCGGGCGCTGCCAGCCCTGAATCTCGGCCCTCAAGCCGAGGGGTCCTGGGCGCTTCCAGGCCCGAATCCCGATTCACCAGCCCTGAGCCCGCCCGGGCCTGGCCTGGCCCGGCCCCGCCGCCCCCCCCACCCCGCGCCCGCGCGGGACAACGGTCCGCTCGCTGTCCTCTCCCCGGTCCGCGCCCCGCCAGCCAATCAGCGCCCACCTCCCCGCGCCCGCCTCCCCCTCGCGGGCCAATCAGCGCCCGCGCCGCGGCCCAGCCAATCGCAGCGCGGCCGTTGTTGAGGGGGGGCCGCAAGGACCCCTCGGGCCGCCCCCGCCCCGCGCCCCCTCACGGGCCGCCGCCGCCGCCTCCCCCCCGCCGCGCTCCCCGCGTACTCACCGGGGTGGCCGGCGCCGCGACCTCCGCCTGCTCCGCCCGCTGCCCGCGCTGCCTCCGGCGCGGCCGGCGGGAGGCGGGGGGGGGAAAAGGGGGGGCGGCCGGAGCGGAGTGAGCGCCGAGCGGCCGAGAAACAAGATGGCGGCGGGGCCGTGAGGCGGCGGGGCGGAGGCTCCGCCCTTTTTTGTCGTTCCCCCCCCCCCCGTCCCTTCCCCTCCCCGGGCTGGGCCGCGGCGGCGCGCGCGGGCGCGTGACCCGGTGGGGATCTCGCGAGATTTGCGGTTTTGGGCAGGAGTGGGCGGGGGGACCGTGAGGGACGGGGACGAACGTGAGGGATCGTGAGGGACCGGGGCAAACCGGGAGGGACTGGGACAGAAACAGGGACAAACTGAGGGACGGGGATAAACCTGAGGGACCGTGAGAGACAGGGACAGATCTGAGGGACCATGAGGGAGGGGGACAGACCTGAGGGACCGGGACAGGAACAGGGACAAACCTGAGGGACCGGGGCAAACCGTGAGGAAGAGCGACAAACCTGAGGGATCGTGAGGGACAGGGGCGAACCTGAGGGACCGGAATAGGAACAGGGACAAACTGAGGGACGGGGCAAACCTGAGGGACCGTGAAGGACCAGGACAAACCGTGAGGGACCAGGACAAACCGTGAATGACCGGGATAAACCGTAAGGGACCAGGACAAACCCTGAGGGACCGGGACAAACGTGGAGGCATCTCAGGAGCGACAGTGCCTTGAGGGGCAGCCAAACTCTTGTTCTGTCAAAGATCAGCCCTGTCCTAAATCCCCACCTGTCCAGCTTTAAGCCTCATATTTCGTCTTCTAGTGTTTTTCCTGCTTTATTTTAAAAAAAGCAGGAATGCTGCGATGTTTTCCAAGCTTCTTTGCTTCTCTGTCAAGTATCCTCGTAATAAATTGCGTGGTAAATAAACTTGTTAAAGATGTTGTATATAAATGCTTTCTGTGTGTGAGTTGCAATGAACTTTTTTTGACACCAGGATTTGGCATTTTATGGGATTTTTTTTTTTTTTAATAGGAGTTAGTTTGAAATGGAATTTAAATATATCCAGTGTTCCTGAGTTGACTCACTCTCAGAGTCCCATTATGTAGCTTAAGTATATCTGCCCACAAAAGAAGAAAAAGAACTGGTTTACATATCTGGGAGACCACAGAGTTCTGATTGTTCACACTGTGGGAGAAAAATATTCCCGAAATCGACTTAAATAGATAAAGGAATTAGAGGTGCTTTTTTTATCTAAGTGGAGACTCGAGGAATCTGATAATCAGGAAAAAAACCCAAAAGCAGCACCAAAGGGAGGGGAAGAAAAGGCTGCCTTGATGTTCCCCTGAAATTCTTTAGTTCTGGAATGAGATCCAATGGGATAATGTGGAAAATTAGTGAGGGGATTGATATTTTCATGAGGAAAATGAGGGGATTTATATTTTCCTTTTAAACTTTTCCTCAAAGCCACAGAGGGCTGCAGCTGCTGCCTCATTCCCAGCTCCTCATTTGGGATTTGCCTTCTCCTTTCCTGCAGGGATCCCATCCCAAAGATCCTGCAGGATCCCTTTCCCTGGGGCAGTTTCATCCTGTGGATCCTCACAATTCCAGGGAGGAACCCAAGGAATTTATTCCTATATATATATATATATATATATATATGGAATACATATATATGGAATATATATATGGAATATATATATATATATATATATATGTGTGTAGTCTCTGGAATTCTGCTTTAATGGATTAATTATGCCAATTAATAGACCAATAAAGTAATTTTTTTGCATTTCCAACAGAATTTTTTTGCATTTCTGCACATCCATTTAGCAGCAACTCCACCAGGGTATCCCTGGCAGTGCAATGCCAGGGATCATCCAGGGACATTCCAGTGAATCCAGATTTTCTCCTGCCATCCTGGAGCTGCTTCAAGCCAAAGTCTGTGCCCTGCTCCTGCCAGCTCTCCCAATTCCCAGATTTCCTGGCTCCAGGATACACTCAGAGGTGATTCATGCTTGCCTCAGGATTTTCCCCATTAAAAAAATCCACTTTTCTTTAGGAGTGACTCCATCTTTTTTGCCTCCTCATTGTCCTTCTGGTGGCCCAATTTGCAGCCTGGCCAAGTTTCTTTTTTTAAATAGCGTTTTTAATATCATTGTTCAGGTTATAAAAATAAAATCCCTTTGAAATATTGGTTGGGATGAGAAAGGAAAGTCAGATCCCACGGGGCTGCTGCACTTCCAGTCACCCTTCCCAAAATTGCTGGCTGGGTCTGCCCTGCTAAAGGACAAAATCCCATTCCCTGCAAGCACAGGGATTTGGGATTTGTGGGTTTTGGGGAAGAAATGGAGGAAATGGGACAAATTTCTGTGTCCTCTGTGGGCTGGGAGCTCTGTGCTGGCACTGGAGTGGGAAATGTCTCACAGCGAAATTCCTGCAGTTTTATTGGAGCTCTTGAGCCTGAGGGCACTTGCAAGGCAGCCAAGAGAAATAAAAGTCGGGATCATGGAGTGGTTTGGGTTGGAAGGACATTCAGGATCATCCAATCCCACCTCCTTCCCACTATCCCAGCTTGCTCCAGCCTGGAATTGAACCTTTCCCAGGATGGGGCAGCTTTCATGAAAATCCTTAAATCTGCTCCACTTTGGGGTTGTTTTGTTTTTGAATTCCCGAATTTCTGAGCCATTTCCTTCTGATCCATCCCCACAATTCCCTGGGAAAAGCCTCATTTATTAATTAATTACCCAGCCCTGCTGCTGCTGCCAGGCCCAGCTGTCAGAGCACCCAGCTCGCATCCAGCCCCTCTCCAGGGATTTCTGGACAATCCCCCCTTGCTCCTCCTTCTCCTCCTCTTCCTCCTCCTCCTCCTCTTTGTGCGGCTCCGTTTCCTCCCCACCTGCTCCCTTTCCCAGCAGCAATGGATCCATTGTCTGGAGCTGCTCTGCTTTTCCCGCAGGGATTGCAGCTCCACAGAGCTCCCTGTCAGCCTGCCCGGAACGTGCAGCAGCCAAGGAAAACAAGAAACAAGGAGGGGAAAAAATAAAGGAGAAAGTGATTTTGCAGGAATTTGCTGGCGCTTTGATGAGTTTGGACCCATCCAGCACCTTCCACCTGCTCATCCCATCCCTCCAACACTTCCCACTGCACCCCAGAGTGGATTTGGGAGCTGTGGGGTTTGTTTGGGATGGAGGAAAATCAGCTGAGAGCAGCAAGGACCGGGCTGGCCCTTCCCAGCTCAGCCCCCGCCATCCCCCGGGATTCCCGTTCCAGCAGCACTCTGGATTTATCCCAAACAAGCACAAATCCACAGGCACGGGAAAACCGGGAGAGAAATTCTTCCTGGGCATGGGCACGCTGCTTTATGGATCTGCAGGAAAAAAGGGGACATTTAGGGCCAGGTTTTGGGGCCTGGTCCTTTGTGTCACCTCCCACCTGGTGTCTGTCCTAGCTGGGATGATCCATATAATATTTAAGGATATTTAAGGATATTTAGGAATATATTTGTGCCTGGACTCTGATTTTTTAACCCTTCTGCTTTGAAATGAAACCCCTGGGAAGATAATTTGAGCTATGGGTGTTGCCAGAGGATCCCTTGGGAGCCCAAAATTCCTGAGGGATGATCCAGGGTCCAGATCCCTTTTGTGCTCAGGTTTGAATCTGTGTCCTGGGAAATTTTACCTTTATTGCTCCAGATGGAAATTCCCAAAGGAATCCTGCTCTCCCTCATTCTCCCAGCCCTCATTTCCTAAGGAAGAGCCAACAGGAATCAGGAAAATCCCCCAAAACTTTGGGATCAGCACTGGGAGCTGAGATACTCATCCTGGTGCTGACTGGGAGGCCTCATTCCCAATATTCCCCCTTTGCTGGGGACAGGATTTCCCAGGAGAGCACCCAGTTCAACCCCCTGGCTGTCCCAGTATCCAACTGGTGAGCACTGGTGACCTGATTGCTCCTGCCAGGAGATTTTCCAGGTCTCCACACAGCTCCTGCTCCTGCCAGAAGTGGGACACGGCCTGCAGCAGGGAAGGAGCTGACCCAGCTGCAGAACTCATCCCACTGGGCACTTCCAGAGGGGCCAGGGCTCATCCCACAGCCAGGGCAGGGACTGGCACCATCCCAGGGCAGGGTTATTCCCCCTTGGGATTCCAAATCCTGCCCTAAACCACCCCCTTTCCATAACCCTTCTCCAGGTGCAGCTCCTCCTTCTCTAAATGCAGCTGCAGGACCTTCAAAGCATCCTCAGAGCCTCCAGAGCAGCTCCAGGATCCTTTTGGGAAATCTCAGTCCTCTGGAGAGCTCCAGGAACCTCCTGGGAAGCCCCAAAATCTCCCGGGGAGCCCCAGAACAGCTCCAGAACCCTTCTGGGAAATCTCGGTTTTCTGGAAAACTCCAGGAACATCCTGGGAAGTCCCAAAATCTCCTGGGGAGCCCCAGGATGCCCCAGAAGAGCTCCAGAACCTTTCTGGGAAGGCTCAGTTTTCTGGAAAGCTCCAGGACAGTCTTGGGAATCCCCAGCACTCTCCTGGCAAACCCCAGGATGCCCCAGGAGAGATCCAGGATCCTTTTGGGAAATCTGAGTCCTCTGGAAAGCTCCAGGACCCTCCTGGGAAGACCCAGGATACCCCAGGACAGCTCCAAGACTCTCCAGAGCAGCTCCAGGACCCTTCTGGGCAGCTCCAGAATTCCCTGGGCAGCCCCAGGATCCTTTTGGGAAATCTGAATCCTCTGGAAAGCTCCAGGACCCTCCTGGGCAGCCCAAGGATATCCCTGGGAAGCTCCAGGATGCTCCAGAGCAGCTCCAGGACCCTCCTGGGCAGCCTCAGCCCTCTGGAAAGCTTCAGGACCTCCCTGGGATGTCCTAAACCTGGAAAGCACCAACACCTTCCTGGGCAACTCCAGGACTCTCCTGGGAGGCCTCAGGACCTCCCTGGGCAGCTTCAGGACATTCCTGGGAAGCTCCAGGATGCTCCAGAGCAGCTCCAGGAGCCTCCTGGGAAGCCTCAGCCCTCTGGAAAGCTTCAGAACCTCCCTGAGAAGTCCCAAAACCCTCCTGAGAACCCCCTCACCTCCCTGGGTAGGGACATCCTAGGGAAGCTGTCAGGACATCCTAGGGAAGATCCAGAACCCCCAGAGTAGCTCCAGGAGCCTCCTGGGAAGCCTCAGTCCTCTGGAAAGCTTCAGGACCTCCCTGAGAAGTCCCAAAACCTCCTGGGAAGCCCCAAGACTTCCCAGAGCAGCCCCAGGATTCTTTTGGAAAATCTGAGTCCTCTGGAAAGTTCCAGTACCCTCCTCGGCAGCTTCAGGACCCTCCTGGGAAGCCTCAGCCCTCTGGAAAGCTTCAGGACCTCCCTGAGAAGTCCCAAAACCTCCTGGGAAGCCCCAGGACTCCCCAGAGCCCCGACATTCCCACCCTTTCCCTGTGTCTCCATCTCCCCTCTCTCCAGGATCCATCCATGAGCATTTCCCACCCTGTCCCAAGGAATGGCAGCTCGTGGCACCCACGGGGGCTGCAGATCCCGGGGTCACCCTCGCAGGCTCCCCCACCTCCATGCAGCAGGATCATCCCTGTCCCCACCCTGAGCCGAGGCTGGAATCCTCTTAGGGCCGTTGTAGCGGGATAATCGCGTTAAGCCGCCCCGTGGCGCCGGCACAAACCCAAAAGGGAAAGCAGGAGGTGATGAGGAGCCGGCAAAGCCGAGCTCCTTAAGGAATTAAGAGACATTGGAGATGGGAGAGCTCTGATGGGATCTCAGGGTAAAGCTGAGCTTTGGGGTTTGTCCATCCAGGGAAGAAATTCCCAGGAAATCGGTGCCACACAGCCTGGAATCTGCAGTGCCAAAGCCTTCCCAGTGTGAGGCTGGTGATGCCAGAAAAACCAAAGGGAGCAAAAAGCTTCCAATGGAACGGAGACCTCCACTCCTATCATCAAAAAGCAGCTGGGAAAAAAAAATCCCACAGAGAATCTTTTAGGGCTGTTGTTTCCATTATCTCTTCCCCCCCGACAATGTGTTCCCAGGGGTGGCACTTCCTCCACAAAGCTGGAAATTTCACGGAATAGCCTTCCCTGCTGAGAGGATTCCAGCTGGTTCTCCAAACTCTTCCTCACCAAGGCCCCTCTGGACAACCTCCCTCCTCCCTGAGTTTGTTTATATGCTTTGAATCCCGTTAGGAAACCATCTCCCTCCTTCAGCGCTGCTTTATCCAAGTTTCCATATTTAGTTCTTTCAGCTATTCCTGTTCCTGAAGCAGCTTTCCTGCTGCATCCCTCCAGCACACGAGGGAATTATCCCAATCCTCCCTGCACTGATGGATGCTTGCACTCACTGAGCCACCCCAATCCCAAATCTCTGCCCAGCCAGGCCCTAATCCCAGCATTGGGAATGCCCCGTGCAGCCCGAGGTGCTGCCCATGGGATGGGGAGCTGGGAATTGTAGGATTTTAGGGAGGGACAGAGTTAAAGGCGGTGAAGGAAGCTTTGCTCCTGGCACGTGGCTCCATGTCAGCCGGCAGAGGCAACGCAGGGAGAGCAGGAATTCACCCCGCAGGAATTCACCGGGAGCAGGGGACGCTGCCTAGAGGGAAATCGGTGTTTGGATCCCGGCAGCCAAGGTGAGTCCAAGGGCAGCGCTGGAACCGCCACCTCTGCGCCCAAACCTCCTCCCTCGACAGCATCCAGGGCAGCCCAGTGTCCCCACAGTGTCCCCACGGTGTCCCCATGGTGTCCCCATGGCTGCCCCAGTGGCATTCCCAAAGCCCAGCTGAGCAGGATCAGCTGGAGGCTCCAGCTCTGAGGTCCCAGGGGTCTGGCTGGTGACTCTTGGGGTCCAGGGGACAGCAGGGGGGTGTTGGTGTTGCTCTTGGGGTCCAGCTGGGACAGAAGGGACAGGTGGCAGCTCCAGAGTCCAACTGGTGGCTGGAGGGTCCAGCTGGAGGGGTTTGAGCTCCATCTGGGGGGGTCTGGGGTCTGGCTGGGGGCTTTGGGGTTGGTTTGATGGGTGTAGGGTTCAATTGTTTGGTGTAAGGTCCAACTGGAGGCTCTTGGGGTCCAATTAATGGGTGTAGGGTCTGGCTGGGGCTCTTGGGGTCCCTTTGATGGGTGTAGGGTCTGGCTGGGGGTCTTGGGGTCCCATTGATGGGTGTAGGGTTTGGCTGGGGCTCTTGGGGTCCAATTAATGGGTGTAGGGTCTGGCTGGGGGCTCTTGGGGTCCAATTAATGGGTGTAGGGTCTGGCTGGGGGTCTTGGGGTCCAATTAATGGGTGTAGGGTCTGGCTGGGGGCCCTTGGGGTCCAATTAATGGGTGTAGGGTCTGGCTGGGGGCCCTTGGGGTCCAGCTGATGGGTGTAGGGTCTGGCTGGGGGTCTTGGGGTCCAGCTGATGGGTGTAGGGTCCAACTGGAGGCTCTTGGGGTTTGGTTAATGGGTGTAGGGTCCCATTGATGGGTATAGGGTGCAGCTGGAGGCTCTTGGGGTTCAGCTGATGGCTGTAGGGTCTCATTGAAGGGTGCAGGCTCCATTTGGTACCCCTTGGGGTTCAATTGCTGGGTGTAGGATCCAGGTGGTGGCTCTTGGGGTCCCATTGATGGGTGTAGGGTCTCATTGAAGGGTGCAAGCTTCATCTGGTACCCCTTGGGGTTCAATTGCTCAGTGCAGGGTCCATCTGGTGCCTCTTGGGGTTCAGTTGCTGGGTGTAGGGTCCATCTGGTACCCCTTGGGGTTGAATCGCTGGGTTTAGGGTCCAGCTGGTGCCTCCTGGGGTTCCAGTGCTGGGTTTAGGATCCCTCTGGTGGCTCCCAAGCTCTGGTTATTGAGTCCAGACTCCAGCTGAAGACTGTAGGGTCCAACTGGAGATTTTTGGGTCCAGCTGGAGATTTTTGGGCTCCAGCTCCCGCCTGTACGATCCCCTTGAAGGCTGTAGCGTCCATCTGGAAGCTCCTGGGCACCCACCGCTCCTTCCACCACCCCTTAGGACCCACCTGACGGCTGCACGCTGCTGCCGCTGCCGTTCGGGCTCCGGCCGCCGGTTCCCCCGGGGAGCCGCCGGTTCCTCCCCGCTCCGCCCGGACCGTCGGGGCCGGGCCCGGGGCTCCCCCGCCCGCCGCTCCCAGCAGCCCGCCGGGGCCGGGGGAGGAGCGGGCACGGGCGGCGGCGGCGGCGGCGGCGGCAGCGGTGGGTGAGTGCCCGCGGGGTGCGGAGCTCCGGGGCAGCGGCCACAGCCCCGCGGGCACCGGGCCGAGCGGGGCCGCACCTGCCCCGGAGCATCCCCGGGGACGGGGAATTCATTTGGGGATGGGGAATTTGGGGACGGGCAATTCATTTGGGGATGGGGAATTTGATTTGGGGATAGGGAATTTGGGGATGCCCGGTACCGGCGAGCAGCGGGATGCGCGCTCCGGGAGGAGGGATGGAGGGAAGGAAACGAGGGGTTTTGATCCGCGTGGGGACAACACCGGGATCCCCCCGTACCCCACGGCACCCCTAAATCATGAGCCGCGATGCGAACCCCCCAAAATCATCGCTGCGGCCGCGCTTTCCCCCCGTTCCCGAGGGCTCCCCGGGCCGGTTCCCCGGAGCCTTTCCCGGTGCGGGGCGGGCAGCGCTTCCCGGCCGGCGGCTCGGCACCGGGAGCGCCTTCCCGTGCCATCCATCATCCCGCTGAAAGCCCCGTTGACGTCAAGCCCGTCCCGTGCACGGCGGTGCCAGCGCCGGGAAAACCGGGATGGGGACCGGGAGAAGCGGGGAGGGTTTGCCCCGGGGCATCGCAGCGGGCTCAGCTCGTCCCGGGGCTTCCCGGCTGCTCCAGGCTGGGATTTGTGCGTGGATTTGTCTCTTCCTCCATCCAGAGCTTCCTCTGCCTTCCGTGGGGTTTGGGGCAGGTGCTGGGGTGGGTTCTGGAGGGAAAATTGTTCGGGAAGGGGTGAGGAGGAGTGAGACCATGCCCTGGGATGGGCAGAGCTCCTGTGCTGCTCCCCGGTGCCACAACCAGGGGCACAACAAGTGGGGACAGCCCGTGGGCATCACCCTGGCACCCCGAAGGGCTCAGGCCTGGCTGGCCACAGGGTCCCCTCTGTGCCCCGAAATGGTCCCCAGGGCCACTGTGTGGGAGGTGGCATTGAGGGTGGCCCCATGGGGAGGTGGTGGCCGTGAGGGGCTCTGTGGTGGGCAGTGCCCATTCCCGGGGGTCTGAGGGGCTCTGTGATGGTCAGTGCCCACCCTCAGGGGTTTGATGGGGTTCTGTGATGGGCAGTGCCCACTCTCGAGGGTTTGATGAGCTCTGTGGTGGGCAGTGCCCACCTTCAGGGGTCTGATGGGCTCTGTGGTGGGCAGTGCCCACCCTCAGGGGTCTGGGACCCACGGGAAAGGGGCTCCCGAGGCTGAACCCCATCCCTGGGTGCCCAGGGAACATCCCAGGCTGCGCTGCTTGTTTCCATTGTGAGCTGGGGGTGGGAGGCTGCGGATGCTCCGGGAGCACGGGATGGGCTTTGCTGTCAGGCACGGGAGCCTGGGGGTGTTCTTCTAGCACAGGATGAGGGAGCACCTGCCCAAACCAGCCCTGGCTGCTCCCAAACCATCCCTGCCTGATCTCCTGGCTGTTCCCAAACCATCCCTGCCTGACCCCCGGCCATTCCCAAATTATCCCTGTTTTCATCCCCTGGCTGTTCCTAAACCATCGCTGGCTGATCCCCTCCATTCCTGCCTCATCACCCTTTGCCATTTCCAAACCATCCCTGTTTTCATCCCCAGCCGTTCCCAAACCATCGCTGGCTTCATCCCCTGGCTGCTCCCAAACTGTCCCTATTTTCATTCCGTGGCCATTCCAAAACTGTCCCTGCTTTCCTCCCCCAGCCATTCCCAAACCATCCCTGGTTTCATCTCCTGGCTGCTCCCAAACTATCCCTGCTTTCTCCCCCAGCCATTCCCAAACCATCCCTTGTTTCATTCCCAAGTCATCCCTGGTTTCATCCTCTGGCTGCTCCCAAACCATCCCTGTGTTCATCCCCTGCCATTTCCAAACCATCCCTGCTTTCATCCCCTGGCTGCTCCCAAACCATCCCTATTTTCATTCTCTGGCCATTCCCAAACCATCCCTTGTTTCATCCCCCAGCCATTCCCAAACTATCCCTGTTTTCACTCCCAAACCATCCCTGCTTTCATCCCCTGGCTGCTCCCAAACCATCCCTATTTTCATTCCCAGGCCATTCCCAAGCCATCCCTGTGTTCATCCCTAGCCATTCCCAAACCATCCCTGTTTTTGTTCCCCAGCCATTCCCAAACCATCCCTGCTTTCGTCCCCTGGCTGCTCCCAAACCATCCTATTTTCATTCCCTGACCATTCCCAAACCATCCCTGGTTTCATTCCCAAACCATCCCTGTGTTCATCCCCAGCCATTCCCAAACCATCCCTGTTTTTGTCCCCCAGCTGCTCCCAAACTATCCCTGTTTTCACCCCCAAACCACCCCTGCTTTTGTCCCCCAGCCATTCCCAAACCACCTCTGGTTTCATCTCCTGGCTGCTCCCAAGCCACCTCTGTGTTCATCCCCCAGCTGCTCCCAAACCATCCCTGGTTTTGTCCCCCAGCTGCTCCCAAACCATCCCTGTGTTCATCCCCAGCCATTCTGAAACCATCCCTGGTTTCATTCCCAAACCATTCCTGGTTTCATCCCCTGGCTGCTCCCAAACCATCCCTATTTTTATTCCCTGGTCATTCCCAAACCATCCCTATTTTCATTCCCTATTTTCATTCCCAAACCATCTCTGTTCATCCCCTGGCTGCTCCCAAACCACCCCTGTGTTCATCCCTAGCCATTCCCAAACCATTCCTGGTTTCATTCCCAAACCATCCCTATTTTCATTCCCTGTTTTCACTCCCAAACCACCCCTGTGTTCATCCCCTGGCTGCTCCCAGCTCCCCTCTCCATCCCAGTTCTCCTGTGCTGTTTCCTCCCGCTCCGACACCTCCCCAAGGCCGCTCCCGCTGTGCTCACACCTCTCTCCCTCTGTTCCATCTTCCATCCCTTTGTGAGGCCAAACTCCTGCCACCTCCCACGCTCCAGCCTCTCGCTGTGTCCCCGTTCCAGCCTTTGTGGCACAGGGACAGAGGGTGACATTGCGGCAGCTTGGCCCCAAATCCGGGGGTGAATCCCCCCCTTTTCCATCCTCCCCGAGCTGCTGCCATCCCCGGAGCTCAGCTCTCCGTGGGCTCCCACTGCAGCGCAGCCCTTTGCGAAGCCTCACACGGCTGCAAAATGCAGTTTAAGGTGATGAAAATCCCTAATTTCACTGCTGATTAAAACCGGAGCTGTGTGACAGCAGCTCTTGGCGTCCCTGTCAAGGCACTTCAAATGTTTTGTCACCACATCTCCAACGAGCAGGGAGAGAGCCTCAGTTAGGAATTATTGGGAAGGGATTGACAGCCCCGCTCCTCCTGCTGCCTGTCAGGATCAGGAGCTTCTTCCTCACCCTGGGATGCTCTACTCAGGCTCCTCATCCTTTCCACAGACAAAAAGACTCCTGGAGATGGAAGTTTTGCTCTAGAAATTGGGAACTGTGCAGATTTTAGATGTTGGGTGGTGAAGCAACAACAGAGCTTTTGGCCTTATCTTCTCACAAGTGCTCTGGGGAGCAGCACCTTGCTGGGACCATCCCGTGTCCCTCATCCCATCCCAGGAGCTCTTCCAGGGATGCAGGAGCTGCTGGCACCCCCAGAAAGCCACCAAAGCTCCCCGTGCCATGCTGAGGGGTGTTTGCCGCAGGCTCTGCCCTCTCCTGGCACCTCTCCGGCTCCCAAAACTCTTCCCAAGTTTTCTGCTGATCCCTGAAGAAGCTCGGGAATAATTGTGCAGCCTTAGCAGTTAAAAAAGCAACTTTTTCTGCAAACAAAGCTGCTCACCCCCAGCTCCTGCTGGGCTCGGGAGCCAGCTGGGATCTGTGAGATGGATGGGGCAGGGAATATCAGATCCAGCCAGGCTGTTGGCACATCCCGCTGCTGGATGAGGATTTGGGGATGTGGCTGGGTTCTGTGACCCATCCTAGAGCTGGTGGCTCATCCCTGGAGACCCCAGGAGCACTGGGCAGGTGCCAAGAGTGGAACTTGAGGGATTTTAGGATCCAGAGCTCCTGGAAGGTGCAGGGATATTTGCCAATGTGGAATGGGGAGGACCAGGGCGATGTGCTGGGTGCTGCTGGAAGGAGATCAGATGTTCCCTGCTGGTAGGAGCAGCAGAAAGCCGGAGCTGAGAGCAGCCCTTCCCCTGGAGGAAGCAGCTCCATGAAATATTGATGGGATTCACACACAGCAGCCGAGCCGTGCGAGCTGCATTGCAGAGCTCGGAGCCGGAAAGGCAGCGGCAGCCGGAACGGGAAAAGCTCCTCTCCGCCTTCCCTCTGTGCCAGGCACATCAGGGACGTCACCCCCAGCCCTGCCAGCCCTCAGTGCCACCAGGACAAGGCTCAGGATCTGAGTGGGGCCATCCCATCCCAAACCCATCCCAGGTTTCTTGCATCCCCATGGAGCTGCCCCATTTTTGGGGCCACGCGGCTGCAGTGTCCCCACTGCCCACAGTGCCAGCTCCTGTGCGTCCCCAGCTCTGTCCCCAGCTGCCCGTGGTGGCCACAGCCAGCACCGAGGTGCCACCAGAGCAGATTATCCACGCTCTGGATTATCTCCAGGATGGGTTGGGCCGTCGGGAATGGCCGGTGCTTGCCGCAGTGTCCCCGTGGCTCTGGTGGCCAGTTGGGCTCGGTGGGCGCTGGCTGTCCCCCAGCCTGGCCCTGCTGGGTGGCTTTTGCTCCTCGGATTCCTTGATGTTGCCAAGGAAACGCTGGGATTCAGCACAGATCTGATTTACCCGGGCGCAGACGTCACGCAGGGACACGGGGGACAGGGACAGCGTGGCCAGGGCGCAGCCTCTGCTGTTCTGCAGCCCCTTCCCCACCAGGAAGGGCTCCAGCATGGATGGGCTGGAATTCCACACCTGTCCCGCCTTCCCAAGATGGGCACAAAGTGGCTGCAGGATTCTGTGTCCCGCTGGTTCCCCATGGAAGATCCCACTGGATCCTCCTGAAGCTGTGTCATCCAGAGGTGGCCCCATCCTCTGGGAAGGGGCATGGAAAGGGAATTGCCATGAGCAAGGTGTGGTTGGACACAGCAGGGCTCAGGAAGATTCCCAGGGGACATTTCTCCTGTGTCGCTGCTGTCTGGAGACCCCATGATGGGCTGTGGCTCCCAGTCTGGATCCCGGCTCCCAGTTTGGGTCCCACTGGTTCTCCCAGACTGGATCCCACTGGTTCTCTCAGCCTGGGTCCCACTGGTGCTCCCAGTATGGATCCCATTCGTCCTCCCAGTTTGGATACCCCTGGTGCTCCCACTCTGGATCCCACTGGTGCTCCCACTCTGGATCCCATTCGTCCTCCCAGTTTGGATACCCCTGGTGCTCCCACTTTGGATACCCCTGGTGCTCCCAATGTGGATCCCACTGGTGCTCCCAGTACGGATTCTACTGGTGCTCCCAGCATGGATCCCACTGGTGCTCCCAGTATGGATCTCATTGGTCCTCCTGTCTGGATTCCACTGGTGCTCCCACTCTGGATTCCACTGGTGCTCCCAGTCTGGATCCCACGGGTGCTCCCAGTACAGATCCCACCGGTGGTCCCAATGTGGATCCCACTGGTGCTCCCAGTCTCATCCTCCCAGTTTGGATCCCACTGGTGCTCCCAATGTGGATCCCACTCTGGATCCCAGTCTGGATCCCACTGGTGCTCCCAGCCTGGATCCCACTGGTCCTCCCAGTCTGGGTCCCAGGGGTGCTCCCAGTACAGATCCCACTGGTCCTCCCAGTTTGGATCCCACTGCTACTCCCAGCATGGATCCCCCTGGTGCTCCCATTACAGATCCCGCTGGTGCTCCCAGTCTGGATCCCACTGGTCCTCCTGTCTATATTCCAGTGGTGTTCCCAGTCTGGATCCCACTGTTCCTCCCAGTAAAGATCCCACTGGTGCTCCCAATCTGGATCCCACTCTGGATCCCACTGGTGCTCCCACTCTGGATCCCACTCTGGATCCCACTGGTGCTCCCAGTCTGGGTTCCTTTGGTGCTCCCACTCTGGATCCCACTGGTGCTCTCAGTACAGATCCCACCCCACTGGTGCTCCCAGTGCACAGCCCCATCCAAACTTCCCAACTTTCCCAAGGAACGGAGCGCATTTGGACCCATCCTTTAATTTTAAGCTGATGCAGCAGCAGCAATAACGCTGCACCTGCAGCAAATTCCAGCCAGGACAGAACTTTGCTAACCTGCCAGAGCCAGGAGAAGCTGAATTCCAGGACCTGGAGTTCTTCCCAAATTCCCAGCTCACGTGCACCCAATTATAGCCCTTGTTGGGCAATTAAAATTATACAAGCAGCTGCCTATCAAAGCTGAAGCAATTAATTAGAATGAAATACTTTTAGGGGAAATAAGCCTTGCCTTATTCCCAAATTCCTGTAGGAGCAGGTGTGTGGGAACTGGGATGGTGCAGCTTGTCCTGGTGTGCTGTTGCCTAGACAAGGCCTTGGGGTGGCAGCTCTGGCAATATTTTATTCCCAAAAAAAGCTGATTTTAGGATTTACCTGCTCCAGACATGCACAGTTTTCAGTGCTCTCCCTCCAGGCTCGAGGCAGCCCCAGCCTCACAAGGACAGGAAGAATTTCCTGCCCCACTGCCAGGGTTTCCAGCCCCGTTTTTCCCTTGATGGCTTTGAGAGAGCAAACAGCTCCCAAAATCCCTCTGCCTCCTTTCCCTGGCAAGGCAGCATTCCCAGCCACCCCCACCGTGCTCATTTAGCACCTTCCTCCTCCTCCTCCTCCTTTCTCACCTGTGTGGGGGCACCTGCAGGGCTGTTCCCTCCTTCTCCAGAGATTTTCTCATTTTTCCCATCAATATTTTGCCCCTCATTCCCGTTTCTGTGCCATATTTGGGGCCATCGCTGCCTCCCAGCCCCAGGTTGTCCCTTCCCACACCTGCAGCCCCCCTGGCACTGCCCGGTCACCTGTGACCCCCTGTCCTACCTCGAGCCCCACTTTTCCCATCCCTACAGCATCCGTAGGGATCCAGGGGTGTCATCAGCTCCCTGAATCCCAGCCCAGGGATGCTCCCAGCCCATCCCACCCCGCTGGACCACTGTGGTCCTGCTCGGGGCTGGGAGGAGAACTGGGTCAGCCGTGTAACCATGGAGATGCTGAGGGAGATGCTGAAGCAGCGCCAGCACAGCTCCGGCTCTCCAGAACCCTGGAAAGCTTCACCCGCCCTGGCACCCTCCGGATCCGGCCGGGATGGGGCTGGGAAGCTGAGCCGAGCCTCCTCCTCCTCTTCCTCCTCCCCGGCGCAGGGCCGGTAAGACGCCTCCATCTCTTATTTTATTTTAATATTTTTTGGGGTGCCACCAGCGGGGAAGGGCAGAGCTCGGCCCCCGCCATCCACACGCAACAGGGATCCCGATTTTCCTGCCGCTTGCGCTCATCCACCGGGGATGCTCCAGCCATGACACGGCTGCCGGTGCATCCCTCGGGCTCCGTGCGTCCCTCGGGCTCGCCGGGGAGCTCCCGGGGGCTGCCGGTGCTCGGTGTTTCCCGCAAGGAGGGAGCGTGGTGGCGGTGAGCGCTGCGGGGGCTGCGGCGCTGCCCCGGGAGCTCGGGACGCGGTTCCCGTGGCGGGGATGGATGCGGCGTCACGGCGGATGGCTCCGAGCATCGCTGGCTCGGGATCCGGGGATGAACACACGGAGGGGAACGGGAAATGGGTGTTTGAGGGGAAAGATCTGCGGCTCCCTGACTCCCCCCGCGCTGCCGGGAAGGGGCAGGGGCAGAGCGGGGCTGGGGGTTCAGCAGCGGGGCTGAGGGGGCTGTGGTGGCATCGAGGGTGGTGTGGTGACATCAGGGGTGCCGTGGCCATGCCAGAGATGCTGTGGCCATGCTGAAGGCGCTGTGGTGACACCAGGGATGCTGTGATTGTACCAAGGATGCTGTGACTGTGTTGAGGGTGCTGTGGTGGCATCGGGGGTGCCGTGGCCATGCTGAGGATGCTGTGGTGGTGCTGAGGATGCTGTGGTGGTACCAAGGATGCTGTGACCATACTGAGGATGCTGTGGCCATGCCGAGGATGCTGTGGCCGTGCCAAGGATGCTGTGGCCATGCTGAGGGCACTGTGGTGGTGCTGAGGGTGCTGTGGTGATGCTGAGGATGCCATGGCCATACCGAGGGTGCTGTGGTGGCACCAAAGATGCTGCGGCTGTGCCAAGGATTTTGTGGTGGCATCAGTGATGCTGTGACCATGCTGAGGGCATTGTGGTGGTGCTGAGGGCACTGTGGCCGTACTGAGGATGCTGTGGTGACACTGAGGATGCTGTGACCATACTGAGGTTGCTGTGGCCATGCTGAGGGCACTGTGGTGGTGCTCAGGATGCTGTGGCCATGCCAAGGATGTTGTGGTGGTGCTGAGGATTCTGTGGCCATACTGAGGATTCTGTGGCCATGCCAAGGATGCTGTGGTGATACTGAGGGCACTGTGGCCGTGCTGAGGGCACTGTGGTGATACTGAGGATGCTGTGGTGATTCTGAGGATGTTGTGGCCATGCCAAGGATGCTGTGGCCATACTGAGGATGCTGTGGCCATGCTGAGGATGCTGTGGCCATGCCAAGGATGCTGTGGCCATGCTGAGGGCACTGTGGTAGTGCTGGGGATGCTGTGGCCGTGCCAAGGATGCTGTGGTGATACTGAGGATGCTGTGGCCGTGCCAAGGATGCTGTGGCCGTGCCAAGGCCGGCTCAGCCGTGACAGCCGCACTCTCCAGCACTCAAACCCAGTCTCCAGCCCAGCTCAGCATCAGGCACCCCTGAACCCCCCACCCAGCACCCACTCTGGGCAGAAACAGATTGTGCAGGGAGATACGGGGTAAAACCACGGGCAGGGGGAAGCAAATCCTCCCTTCGGGCTGAGGAGCCGCTCGGCTTCCTTTGCAGTGGATTATCCCTGTGTGTGTTGCGTTGGAAATGATCCCATTAGCGCTCTGCTCTCCTGATCTAATTTGCTCCCAACAGAGCCTGGTGCTCTCTGGGCGGCTGGAGCAGCAACAGGAGCCCTGTGTGCTCTCCTGGCCCTGCAGGGCTGGGTTCTCACAGGGATTTCTCACCTGGAGCGTGGAGGGGCCTGGGCTGGGCCTGGCTGAGCCCTGGTGCAGAGGGATCTGTGTTTGTTCAGGCACAGCCTAAGCCGGGGTTGCTGGTGGGGAAACTGAGGCACGGGGAGGTGTTTGGGATGCATTCCCTGTGTCGAGTGCATCCTAAGGGAAAACTCAGGGGTTGCAGCAGGTTTGGAGCCTGAGAGCTGCGGGTGGCATTGGGAAGTGTCACCCTAAAGGTCCCCAAGGCAGCAGATCAGCCCTGACCCCTCCTTGAGGAGGTGCTGGGCATCAACACAGGGCTGTGATGGGGCAGATTCAGAGCTGGGAATGTCAGTGGCTCCATCCCTCTGGAGCTGGGATACATCGCACAACAACAGCTTTATCCAAGGGCTCCATCCCTCTGAAGCTGGGATACATCCCACAATAACAGCTTTATCCTTGGGATCCATCTTTCTGAACTGGGATACATCCCACACCGATGGCTTTATCTCAGGGTTCCATCCCTCTGGAGCTGGGGGTCAGTGCTGAGCCCCTCCCTGGACACCAGGCCGTGGGTCAATGCCTGGCCAGAGCCAGGAGGGAAAACCCCAGCCATTAATTAATGATATTAATGACCAATCGCCCACTCAGCCCTGCCATTGATAAATCCACAAGTTCAGCGGTGCTGGAGCTGATCCCACAGCTCCTGCCAGGCCTCATCCATGATTCCCATCAGGTCTCATCCCAGCTGAGCCCCCACCCTGCCCCACTCCCCATCCCTCTCTCCTGAAAGGGAAACATTTTTCCAGGCGCTGCCTCCATCCATTATCACAAAGTGGCTTCTCTTGGCCTGCAGTTAATAATTCACCTTTCCCTGGAAGATGGATGCTCCATCCTGCTGGAGTTTTAAATATTCATGGCCAAGGGAAGGCAGCGGGGCCGTGTGGGAGCTCTGCCATCCACCCCTGGTGCTCCCATCCAGGGATTCCCATCCCATCACCTGCAGGTGTGCAGATGTGGAATGTTTGGAGAAGGGGATGTGCAGGGAAAACTTGGCTGGATGGGATTTTGGGTGTCCTCAGGGACGGATGGGGCTGTACCCAAGGGACCCCTCACCCCTGGCTGGGCAGGCTGGTGGCACTCAGAGCCTTCTGCCCATCCAGGTGTCTCCTGGATGTTGGGAGTGTCTGGGTCCTGCAGGGAGCTGAGGCAGGGCTGGATGTTCATCCCAGGGTTCCTCACCCCTTCCTGCTGCTCCTACGGGTGGGGGAAAAATCTTGGAATATACTGAGATGAAAGGAATCTACAAGAATAATTCAGTCCAATCCCTGGCCCTGCACAGCCACCCCAAAATCCCATCCCTGGGCATCCCTGGAGCTCTGGCAGCCTCAGGAATGCTCCTGAGGGAGCCTGAGAAATTCCCTTCCTTCTGCTCCCATGAATGGGGGAAAAATCTTGGAATACACTGAGATTAAAGGAACCCACAAGGATCACCCAGTCCAACCCCTGATTCTGCACAGACACCCCAAAATCCCTTCCCTGGGAGTGGTGTTCAAGCAATCCTAGAGCTCTGGCAGCCTCGGGAATGCTCCTGAGGGAGCATGGGGAGTTCCCTTTGTTCTGCTTCCATGGGTGGGGGGAAAATCTTGAAATATGTTGAGATTAAAGAAACCCCCAAAGATCATCCAATCCAACACAGATTGTGTCCTGCACAGACACCCCAAAATCCCAACCCTGGGCATCCCTGGAGCTCTGGCAGCCTTGGGAATGCTCCTGAGGGAGCCTTGGGAGTTCCTTCCTGCTGCTCCCATGGGTGGGGGAAAAATCTTGGAATACACTGAGATTAAAGGAACCCACAAGGATCACCCAGTCCCACACCTGGCCCTGCACAGACACCCCAAAACCCACCCTGGGCATCCCTGGGAGCGGTGTCCAAACACTCCTGGAGCTCGGGCAGCCTCGAGAATGCTCCTGAGCGAGCCTGGAGAGTTCCCAGTGGGAAAAACCCTTCCCTAATTTCCACCCCTCAGTGGGTCATGCCCACCTGAATTTCCTGGATTTTTTAACCCTTCCGTGGCACCGATGCCACAACCCCTGAACGTCCCCAACTTGTCCCCTCAGCTGATCCCGGGCAGCAGAGCCGGTGCCGGTGCCGGCGGGCGCGCTGACCATGTTCAACGGGGATGCCAGCTCCTCGTCTGCCCGGAATGTGGTGCGCAGCTCCAGCATCAGCGGCGAGATGTACAGCCTGGAGAAGAGCGCGCGCGGCAGCGCCGACTCCGTCTCCGTCACCGTCACCGCCAGCAAGAAGCGGCGCTCCAGCCTGGGCGCCAAGATGGTGGCCATCGTGGGGCTGTCCCAGTGGAGCAAGAGCACCCTGCAGCTCAACCAGACCGGTGAGAGGCCGCCCTGATCCCGTTCTTGGGGTTTGAGGTGGCCACCAGGCATGGTTTCGTTGCCCGCATGTCATGGTGGCGTTGAAAAATGGTGCCTGAGAAATGGCGACTGAAAATGGCGCCCAAAAAACTACACCTAAAAAATGGCATCCAAAAATGACACCCCAAAAATGGTGCCTAAAACTATACCCAAAAATGACACCTGAAAAATGGCGCCTGAAAATGACACCCAAAAAACCTACACCCAAAAAATAACACCCCCAAAAATGGCACCTAAAAAGCCTACAACTGAAAGTGACACCCAAAAAAAACTACACCCAAAAAATGACCCTGCAGCTCAACCAGACCGGTGAGAGGCCGCCCTGATCCCGTTCTTGGGGTTTGAGGTGGCCACCAGGCATGGTTTCGTTGCCCGCATGTCATGGTGGTGTTGAAAAATGGTGCCTGAGAAATGGCGCCTGAAAATGGCGCCCAAAAAACTACACCTAAAAAAAGACATCCAAAAATGACACTCCAAAAACGGTGCCTAAAAATGATACTCAAATAAAAACACACCCAAAAAATGACCCTGCAGCTCAACCACACCAGTGAGAGGCCACCATGATCCCCCACCAGGCATGATTTGGTTGCTCGCGTGTGATGGAGGCGTCTAAAAAGTGGCGCCTGGGAAATGGTGCCTGAAAATGACACCCAAAAAACTACACCCAAAAATGTCGCCCCAAAAATGGCATCTAAAAATTACATCCAAAAATGACACCTCAAAAATGACACCCAAAAAAACTATGCCCAAAATGTCGCCAGAAAAATTGTGCCCAAAAATGACACCCAAAAAAACGACGCCCAAAAATGGCACCCAACAAAAAATGACCCTGCAGCTCAACCAGACTGGTGAGAGGTCTCTCTGATCCTCTTCTTGGGGTTTGAGGTGGCCACCAGACAGGATTTGGTTGCTCGCGTGTGATGGAGGCGTCTAAAAAATGGCGCCTGGGAGATGGCACCTGAAAATGACACTCCAAAAATGGCACCCCAAAAATGGTGCCTAAAAATGACACCCAAAAAATGACCCTACAGCTCAACCAGACTGGTGAGAGGTCTCCCTGATCCTCTTCTTGGGGTTTGAGGTGGCCACCAGGCAGGATTTGGTTGCTCACGGGTGATGGTGGCATCTACAAATGGCGCCTGAGAAACGGCGCCTGAGAAATGGTGCCTAAAAATGACACTCAAAAAAACTACACCTAAAAATGACAACCCAAAAATGGCACCTGAAAATGACACGCCAAAAAAGACAACAAAATACTTTATATTATAATAAGGTATAATATATAATATATAATATATAATATATATTTCATCTATAGAATACATATTATATAATATATGTATATAATATACTGTATATAATATTCTATATGTATAATATATTATAAATATATATAATATATATATAAGGCATATATGACAATATTATATCACAATATAATTATAATTATATACATTATATAATTCTAAGACCTTCAATCCCTCCCCAGTTAATTTTTCCCTACATTTTAAGGCAGTTCCAGGGAGCTGCCAGGACCAGGCAAACCCTTGCGTGGGGACAGCCCTGAACGAGCAGGACAAAGCTGGCAATGCCACCACTCACACATGGTCACACAGCAGGGCCTGGGGACAGTGCCAGGGGTGGCCACTTGTGCCACCCTCCTCCTCCTCCTGCTGCCATCTGCCACCACCAGGGACACGTGGCGGGGAGGGGGCTGGAGGAAAGGGGACATCAGGTGGCGCTGGGGCTGTGCCCACACCTGTGGCACTGCAGATTGTCCCCTCTGGCATGGGGACAGGGATTTTGGAAGCCATTAGTGTGACAAAAGGGCACATCAGGAGTGTCGGGGCTCTGGCACTGCAGGCTGTCCCCTCTGGTATGGGGACAGGGATTTTGGAGGACAAGGGGATGGAGAAATGGGACATCAGGAGGCTCTGACATCGTGGATTGCTGTCCCCTCTGGCATGGGGACAGGGGAGTTTTGGAGGCCAAGGGAACATCAGGTGGTGTTGGGGCTGTCCCCACAAGGTGGCATTTTGCGTTGTCCCCTCTGGTATGGGGACAGGGACATGGTGATTTTGGAGGTCAAGGGGACATCAGGCAGCTTTGGGGTTGTGCCCACACCTGCAGGTTGCTGTCCCTTCTGGTATGGGGACAGGGGCACAGGGAGGGTGGAGAAAGGGACATCAGGAGCATTGGTGCTGTGGCATTGCAGGTTGTCCCCTCTGGTATGGGGACAAGGATTTTGGAGGACAAGGGGATGGAGAAAGGGGACATCAGGAGTAGTGGGGCTGTGGCATGGTGGCTTCCTCTCCCCTCTGGCATGGGGACAGGGGCACAGGGGGATTCTGGAGGCCAAGGGGACATCAGGAGCACTGGGGCTGTGGCACTGTGGGTTCCTGTCCCCTCTGGCACGGGGACTTTGGAGGCCAATGGACGGTGCCAGCTGTTGTGGGGTGAGTGGGGCAGGTCTCAGTTGCAGAGAGGACCCTCAGCCATCCAAAATTGGGACAGAGTGATGCTGTGGCAGATGGAATGGGGACACGGGGACACGGGGACATGGAGCCAGCCCCTGGCTCTCCTCTCCTGCCGCACCGGGCTGCGTCTGTGCAGGATCCCATGGGAATTCACCCAGGGAACGATGCACAACTCCCTGGAACGATGGAAACCAGGAAGGCAGGGAAGGGCTGGGGGCAGGAGCTGCAGCTGACCCCGTCTCCAATTGCAGAGGGCGGCCCCAAAAAGCTGCGCAGCACCATCCGCAGGAGCACCGAGACCGGCATCGCCGTGGAGATGAGGACCAGGGTGACCCGGCAGGGCAGCCGGGAGTCCACGGACGGCAGCACCAACAGCAACAGCTCCGACGGCACGTAAGGAACGGGGCGGGGATGGGGAGAGGGCGCCGGGAGCCCTCCCGGCACAGGGATGCTCCACTCCATGAAAATCCTTTGCAGGTTCATCTTCCCCACCACGCGGCTGGGAGCC
Source organism: Melozone crissalis (assembly GCF_028551555.1). Lineage (NCBI taxonomy): Eukaryota > Metazoa > Chordata > Aves > Passeriformes > Passerellidae > Melozone > Melozone crissalis. Next base: position 10,963,014 of record NW_026535888.1, on the reverse strand, counting down.
GAGAGCCAGTTCAGCGATTTCCTCGACGGGCTGGGGCCGGGGCAGCTCGTGGGGCGGCAAACCCTGGCGACCCCCCCGATGGGTGAGCAGGGGAGGCTCCCGAGGGAGGGAACGGGGGAAGAGACCTCGTGTTTATTCCAAAAGGCCGCGTGTTTATTCCCAAGGCTCCATCCCAGCACATCCCGGGGTGTTTGGGATTGCTCTGCCCCATGGATGGGGTGTGATGGGGTTCACAGGGGTTTTCGGATTGGGGAAGAGATGAGGATCTGACTCCATGTTTCAGAAGGCTTGATTTATTATTTTATATATTATATATAAATATATAATATATATTTTATCTATATATGTGTATATATATATAAAATATATATTTTGATATATATTATATTAAAACTATACTAAAAGAATAGAAGAAAAGGTTTCATCAGAAGGCTGGCTAAGAATAGAAAAAGAAGGAATGATAACAAAGCTTGTCTTAGACAGAGAGTCCGAGCCAGCTGACTGTTATTGGCCATTAATTAGAAACAACCCCATGAGAACAATCACAGATGCACCGGTTGCATTCCACAGCAGCAGATAATCATTGTTTACATTTTGTTCCCGAGGCCTTTCAGCTTCTCAGGAGGAAAAAATCCTAAGGAAAGGATTTTTCATAAAAGTTGTCTGCGACACAGGGGAGCAGAGCTGAGGGCAGGGCACCCCTGAGAAGCAGCGGCTCTGCCTTTTCCCAAGGCTTCCTCATCCCTGGGCTTCCTTTTCGAGCATCCTGGAGCCAAACCCTCACCTTCTGTGCCTCTTTTCCGTTTGAAATCCCAAATGGGGATCAAAAGTTGCGCCCCAAGTGTGAATTCCCAGCCAGCAGCAGCAGCTGGGGACACATCCCAAGGTGGATCCTGATCCTGCTGGGCTGGAGATGCTGGGAATGGGAAGAGCTGCTTGGTGTCCCCTGTCCTGTCCCCCTGTCCCTGTGGTACTGGGAGCTGGGCCTGAATAAATCCCAGAAGGAGGGAAATTCAGGGAAGGGGAAAGGGGAAATGGAAATGGGAAAGGGGAAAGGGAAAAGGAAAGGGGAAAGGAGAAAGGGAAAAGGGGAACGGGAAAGGGGGAAAGGGGAAGGGGAAAGGGAAAAGGGGAAGGAAAAAGGGGAAGGGGAAAGGAGAAGGGGAAAGGGAAAGGGAAAGGGAAAGAGAAGGGGAAAAGGAAAGGGGAAAAGGGAAGGGGAAAGGGAAATAGAAGGGGAAAAGGAAAGGGGAAAAGGGAAGGGGAAAGGGAAAAGGGAAAAGGGAAAAGGGGAAAGGGGAAAGGCGTGGTTGGACCCCTGAGAGTTCCTGGCCCTTGATCCCTCCTGTCCCAACCTCTCCTTTTCGTGGGAATCACCCAGCCTGGGTAAATCCCAGCCCTATTCCCACCATGAGGGATAAAATCCCAGTGACAAGGATGGAACCAATGGGCTGGAGGAGCTCCCACCCAGATCTCTCCAAGCTCCTTCCCAGCCCCCAATTCCCAACAAACCAGGCATCCAGTGGGACTCTGGGTGTGAGGGTGCCCAGATCCCACTGGTGGTGGGGACACGGGGCTGTGGCCGTCCCCAGGAGGAGGTGACCATCAGGCAGGGCCCTGAAGGCGTGTCCCCCCTTGCAGGAGATGTCCACGTGGGCATGGCTGACCGCAACGGGCAGCTCGAGGTGGACGTGATCCAGGCCAGGGGGCTCATCCCAAAGATGGGCTCCAAGTGCATCCCTGGTAGGTGGCTGTGGAGGGACAGGGTGGGTGCCATGGTGGGATCACCCCAGGATCCTGCTCCACGTCCCTGCTTGTCCCTGTTTCCCACGGCAGCCACCTATGTGAAGGTTTACCTGCTGGAGAATGGCGTCTGCCTGGCCAAGAAGAAGACCAAGGTGGTGAAGAAAACCTGCGACCCCTCGTACCAGCAGCCCCTGCTCTTCGAGGAGAGTCCCCAGGGCAAAGTCCTGCAGGTGGGCAGGGGCACCTTCTCCTGTCCCAGGTGGCTCTGAGCCCCATCCAGCCTTTCCTGGGACACTGCCAGGGATGGGACAGCCACAGCTTCTGTGGGCTGGGATGTCCTCCTTGGAGATGGGATGTTCTCTTTGAGGTTTGGGTGCCCTCCTTGGGGTCTGGAATGCCTTGGGGCGTTGGGATGTTCTCCTCAAGGTCTGGGATGTTCTCCTTGAGGTCTGGGTGCCCTCCTTGGGGTCTGGAATGCCCTGCTTGGGGCTGGGATGTTCTCTACGGGAATGTTCTCCTCAAAGTCTGGAATGGTTTGCTTAGATTTGGGATGCTCTCCTTGGGGTTGGGATGTTCTCCTTGAGGTCCAGGACATTTTCCTGGAGGTCTGGGATGCCCTGCTTGGGGTTGGGATACTCTCCTTGGGGTTGGGACGGTTTTCTCAAGTTTGGGATGCTCTCCATGGGGTTGGGATGGCCTCTTTGGGATCTGCAAGGCCCTCCTTGAGGTCTGGGATGTTCTCCTCAAGGTCTGGGATGCCCTGCTTAGGGTTGGGATGCCCTGCTTGGGGTTGGGATGTTCTCCTTGAGGTCCAGGATGTTTTCCTGGAGGTCTGGAATGCCCTACTTGGGGTTGGGATGCTCTCCACAAGGCTGGGATGCTCTTGAGATTGGAATGGCTTCTTTGGGATCTGAAATGTTCTCCTTGAGGTCTGGGATGTTCTCGTCAAGGTCTGGGATGCCCTGCTTGCAGTTGGGATGCTCTCCTTGGGGTTGGGATGGTTTCTTCAAGTTTGGGATGTTCTCCTCGGGGTTGAGATGCTCTCCTCAAGTTTGGGATGGTCTCCTTGAGGTTGGGATGGGCTTTTTGGGATGTGGAATGCCCCGTACCAGCACCTCCCCACCTTCACAGGGTGAGAGGAGCAATTCCAGGGATCCCCAGAGCCCTTCCTGCCGCCCCTCAGACCTTCCCCAGCAGGGTTTTTCCACCTGGGCAGGATTTCCCCACAGCTCCCATCTCCATCACCCGTTCCCTGCCCGCAGGTGATCGTCTGGGGCGATTACGGGCGCATGGACCACAAGTGCTTCATGGGGATGGCCCAGATCATCCTGGAGGAGCTGGATCTCTCCAGCACCGTCTCGGGCTGGTACAAACTCTTCCCAACCTCCTCCCTGGCCGACTCCAGCATCGGACCCCTGACCCGGCGCCTCTCCCAGTCCTCCCTGGAGAGCTCCACCAGCCCCTCCTGCCCGTAGAGAGGCTGGGATGGGCCAGGAGACATCCAAGCAAACCTTGCAGAACTGGTCGTGGAGAGCTGTAAATATCCTTCTCTTTTTTTGTTGTTTTTTTTCCTTTTTTTTTTTTTTTAATTTTCAATCTCCTTCCCCCACCGGATGCCCTCCCTGGGAAGGGAGAGGGAGCAAGGACTGGGTGTGAGGCAGGGGGGAAGGAGAGGTGAAAATTCCTCCCTGAGGGCTGCGACTGCCAACAACCCCAAGACTGTTCCCAAACCTCATCCTGGGAGCTCCCAGCTCTCTCCCAACCCGGCTGGGAGCAGCCCAGAGCCTGGCTGAGGACGAGGTTCCTTTCTCCTGCCTCGGCGTTGAGATGGTTTCCTCAAGTTTGGGATGCTCTCCTCGAGGTTGGGATGGCCTCTTTGGGACCTGGAATGCTCTCCTTGAGGTTGGGATGGCCTCCTTGGGACCTGGAATGCTCTCCTCGAGGTCTGGGATGGCCTCTTTGGGATCTGGAATGCCCTCCTTGAGGTTGGGATGGCCTCTTTGGGACATGGAATGCCCTCCTTGAGGTTGGGATGGCCTCTTTGGGATCTGGAATGCCCTCCTTGAGGTCTCTTTTCCCTGCCTCCCAGGAAGAGGTGGCTTTCCAAGGGGAAAACCCCACCGGACTCAGAGCAGATCCAACTCAGCACTGTTTTTTTGTTTTCCCAGGAATGTAGCATCTTCTCTTATGTAGCTTTGCCACGTGCTAACAACACATTCACTGCAATACCCAAGAGAACTCCGGGTGGACCGGGAACATCTGCCAGTCTCATCCCGTTTGGTCGCTTTCCCAGCACTTTTGGTGGCCATTTCCCTGCCTTTTTTTAATGTTTTTTTTTCCCCCCAATTTTTTGGGTTTTTTGGGGTTTTCCCGGGAGCATGTAGCCTGTGACCATTGCCAAAGCAAGAGGGGACAGGGAAAGGGGCGCTGGCCTCCCCTCGGTGTCCACTGGGCTTCTCCTCGTGTGCGGCCAAAACCAGACCCAAAGGACAAACTCTGGGAATGCCTCGTGGGAGGAGGAGGGAGAAGGCGACACAACGGAGCAGGAGCACCAGGATCCTGGTGGATTGGCTGCCTCTCAGCTCCTTCCTTCCCAGCTGGAGGGCTGGGATGCTCTCCTCAAGGTCTAGAATGCTCTCCTTGGAGCTGGGATGTTCTTCTCGAGGTCTGGAACACTCTTCTTGGAGCTGAGTTATCCTCCTTGGAGCAGAGATGTTCTCCTTGAGGTCTAGAATGCTCTCCTTGGAGCTGGGATGTTCTCCTTGGAGCAGAGATGTTCTCTTCGAGGTCTGGAATGCTCTCCTTGGAGCTGACATCTTCTTGGAGCTGAGATGTTCTCCTTGAGGTCTGGAATGTTCTCCTCGGAGCTGAGATGTCCTCCTTGGAACTGAGATGTTCTCCATGGAGCTGGAATGCTCTCCTCAGATCTTGGATGTCCTCCTTGAGGTCTGGCTGTCCCTCCTTGGGGTCTGGGAAGTCCCTGCTGGGGTTGGGATGTTCCCCTCGAGGTCTGGAATGCTCTCCTCGAGCTTGGGATTCCTTCCCTGAGGGCTGGGATGACCTCCCCAAGATCTTGGATCCCCTCCTGGAGATGCCCTCCTTGGAGCTGGGATCTCCTCCTCCTCCAGACCAAGCTGTCCTCCTCAAGCTGTGGGATTCCCTTCCCAAACTCTGGGATTCCCTTCCTGGATTCTGGGATTCCCTTCCCAGCCTCCATCACGCTCCCCTTGAGGTCTGGGACATCCTTGGGCTTGGGACACCCTTCTGGAGATCTGGGATTCCCTCCTGGATGTTTGAATTCCAAGCAGGGGCAGAATCCAACCCTGGTTCTCCCCAGGGGGACACCTCAAGAGCAGCTCTGGGATTCGGGGGGCAGACAGAGGAGTTCCTTAGCGGGGTGAGCGGTTTTGGGGTTTTTTTTGTTCGTTTTGTTTGTTTTTCCCAAGCAGCATTTTGGTTCCCTCCGATGGGATCCAGTTCTTGTAGCAAACCCGGGAATTTACGGAAGCTTTTTTTGAAGGTGCCTATTGAAATTTGCTGAAATTACTCAGGGGAGACACCACTAGAAACTCTTGGTTTCTTCATCAAATATTTCCTAAATCCAATGACTGTCCTGAAGGATCAGTTCCCAAGAGAGAAGGAACAAAATCCCGACAACACCAAAAGATGAGGAGACTGGAAGAGGACAAGAGGTTCATGGGGAATTTCATGGGGCTGGCTCTGACCTTCAGTCTTCACCACAAAGCACCCCACAGCGCAGTGTGGGGGTTTTTATAGGATTATTTCTTGGCAAAACACGGAATTCCACGATGTACAGAGCACAACAAACCCACCCGGGCTTCTCCTGGTGGCGCCGGGAATGAAGAACCAGCTCAGCCACAGCAGAACAAACCCAAACCCGAAGGAAAAGACTCTTGGGATGAAGCTGTTCCCTCCACAAACCCAACCCCAAAACCCTGGGGTTCCATAAAAACCAAACCTGGGAGTCCTCAACTCCAAATCTGGGGCTCCATAAAAACCCAAACTTGGGAGTCTTCAACCCCAAGTCCGGGGTCCACAGATCCAAATCTGGGGGAGGAATCATAAATCCAGTCCCAGGGGTCCACAAACCCAAACCTGAGGGTTCACAAATCCAAACCTTGAGGTCCACGACCCCAATTCTGGGGTTGCATAACTCCAAATTTGGGGGCTCAAAACCCCAAACTTGGTGTTCCATAACCTCAAATCTGGGGTTCCACCAACCCAAACCTGGGGTTCCATAACCCCAAAGTTCCACAGTCCCAAATCTTGGGGTCCACAAGCCCAAACCAGGGGTTCCACCAACCCAAACCTGAGGTTCCATAACCCCAAAGTTCCACAACCCCAAACTTGGGGGTTCACAAATCCAGATCTGGGCAATCATAAATCCAAACCTGAGGGTTCACAAATCCAAACCTTGGGGTCCAGAAGTCCAAAACTGGGGTTCCACCAACCCAAATCTAGGGTTCCACCAACCCAAACCTGGGGTTCCATAACCCCAAAGTTCCACAACCCCAAATCTTGGGGTCCACAAATCCCCAAACTTGGGAGCCTACCAACCAGATCTGCAGGTCTACAAACCCCAACTTTGGGGTCTACAAATTCCAACTTTGGGGTCTCCAGACTCCAGCTTTGAGGTCTCCAAAGCCACACTTGGGGTTCCACAGCCCCAGAACCGTGGCCAGCAGGACTCTGTGCTGTGGCCAATCCACCTGGCACTGCCACAACTTTGGTGCCATCGTGACGGGGACTTGGAGCTGCTGCTGGGACTTTGCCATCTCCAAACCACCCAGATGGGAACTGGCTGGATCCTGGGATGGGGAAAAATTCATCCCTTCCCCTGTGAAGGATGAAGGATGAAATCAGAGGAGGGTGGGCTGCAATTCCTGGATGGAGATCTCTGGGAATATGGGATGTCCTGAATCTCTGGTGGTTTGGGGAACAAACTCAGTGCCCTGAGTGCTGAGACACGAACAAACAACAGCCTGGACTCGATGTTCCCTCCCGAGCACGGAGCAATTCCACGAGGCCAACACGGAATCACAGCAAACAGAATTCCAAGAGGCTCAACCTGCGCCAGATTTTCGACTCTCCACGAGGGAAAGCACCCCAAAAGGAAAAGCTTCCTGCTCCTCCGAGCTGCTGCTCTTCCCTCTGGCTTCACCAACTCGGTTCTGATGGGAAAACTCCATCTCTGAGCGGTGGGATGATCCCAGGCACGGAGCAGGAGCGTGGGCAGAGCAGGGAGCTGAGCAGGGACCTTGTGCTGCTGGCGTGGGCACAGCCTCCCACATTCCCTGCATTCCCTGCTCCGTCCTGGCTGCCAGGAACATCCCAGGAACATCCCACGGCCGCGCCTGACGGGAGCAGGGGCAGGGGAATCAGCAGTGCGGCCACCACGGCCAGCACGAGCTTGGTTTTGTGGTTTTCTTGGTTTCTTGGTTTCCTGCTGGAAAAATCCCGGTGAAATTCCACCTGGGAACGAGGAAAACACAAAGATTTTTGCGAGGATTTTTTGTGAGATTTTAGTGAAATTCCACCTGGGAACGAGGAAAACACAAAGATTTTTGCGAGGATTTTTGGTGAGATTTTAGTGAAATTCCACCTGGGAACGAGGAAAACACAAAGATTTTTGCGAGGATTTTTAGCGAGATTTTAGTGAAATTCCACCTAGGAACGAGGAAAAAACAAAGATTTTTGCGAGGATTTTTTGTGAGATTTTAGTGAAATTCCACCTGGGAATGAGGAAAACACAAAGATTTTGGTTCACAAGGATGAACTGGGGGAGCCACCAGGCACTCCCCAGGGTCAGCACAAGCATCTCTGGCTTTGGAAAAATCACAGCGAAATTCCACCTGGGAATGAGGAAAACCCAAAGATTTTTGTGAGGATGAGTTGAGGATGATCGCCACGCACTCCCTAGGGTCAGCACAAGCATCCCTGATTTTTGGTGGAAAAAATCCCAATGAAATTCCACCTGAGAATGAGGAAAACCCAAAGATTTTGGTTCACAAGGATGAATTGTGAGAGCCACCACACGCTCTTCAAGGCCAGCACAAGCATCGCTGTCTTTTTGCTGGAAAAATCCTGGTGAAAATCCACATGGGAATGAGGAAAATCCAAAGATTTTTGTGAGGATTTTTTGTGAGATTTTAGTGAAATTCCACCTGGGAATGAGGAAAACCCAAAGGTTTTGGCTCACAAGGATGGGTTGGGGGAGCCGCCATGCATTCCCCAGGGCCAGCACAAGCTTCCCTGGCTTTTTGCTGGAAAAATCCCAGTGAAATTCCACTTGGGAATGAGGAAACCCAAAGATTTCGTTTCATGAGGATGAGCTGGGGGAGCCACCATGTGCTCCCCACAACCATCCCTGGTTTTTCTGCTGGAAAAATCCCAGTGAAAATCCACATGAGAATGAGGAAAACCCAAAGATTTTTGTGAGGATTTTTTGTGAGATTTTAGTGAAATTCCACCCGGGAACGAGGAAACCCCAAAGATTTTGGCTTTTGTGAGTTGGGGGTGACAAGGACAAAGTGCAGCCCTCCATGGGAGAGGTGAACACCATGGAGTGACACCAAAATCCAGGAAAACATTCCCTCCTTCCCTCCCAGTGCCCCAGGAGCTGCCAGCAGGAATGACCCAACCTCAAACTGGTGTGGGAAACCCAAACTGGGGGAGAAACCAGGATTGTGCCACGTTTGGGGTTGCAACATCAACTTCTCATTTCTCAACCCCTCAGGAGCTCGTGTCAGATGTTTTCCTTCCTCAAACAAGGAGAAAAACAAAGCCAAGACACCCAAAAATCCCAAACTGAGCCCTGTGCCAGCTCCTGAGGAAGGGAATTCCATCCCAGGATAAATTCCTGCACTCCAAAGTCGGATTTTTTGTTGTTTTTCTAGGGAATGTTTTCTCACAAAGGGCATTTTTTTTTGATGTGCAATTCGATTTTGCAAAATTCCCTGGAAGGAATTTAGAGCTCGATGGTTTTCTCTATTTCCTATCGAGAAAAGGAATCCAAATCACTGGATTTGCCAGAGATTTTTTTTTTTTTTTCTAGAAAGAGGAATAAATATGGAATTACATCAGTTTTGCAGCACATTTCACACCCAGCCCCCAGCAGAGAGGAGCAGCCCCCACCTGACACTGCCAGCACTGAAATCCAAGCCCCCAGCTGGAATCACGAGGATGAATCCGATAAAAAAAAATAAAATTCTTGGGATGATGCTGGAACATCCTCTGAAAGCTGACAAAAATCACACAAAGCACAGAGAACACTCCAAAATTCCAGGCTTGAGTTATGCCTGGTTTGGAATGGACCAGATTTGCCAAAATCCAGGGAAAATTTACAAGAATTTGGGATGCAGCTGCTCTTCCATCACCACCAGGGCACGCTGAGAAACCTGGGAGAGGAGGTTTGGGTGGAGAATTCCCAAAATCCAATGGAATTCAGAGGCAAATCCCTGAATCTACTGCCACAGAGCACCAGAGAGGGGAGGAAAAAATCCCCAAAAATCCCCTCCACCTTTCCCAGCTCTGAATTCCACCCAGAGCAGGAATTCCTCAGGAATGGGATCAGGATTCCCTTGGGCTGACAGGGAATCTCTTCTGTTCACTGCCTGACACCACAATTTAGGAAATCCAGCCTGGATTCCACCATTCCCACCTGGATTTACAAATCCCAGGAAGGATTTTTTCCTCACAGAAAAAAACAGGTGGAAAATACTTTTTCCAGTTAAATCAGAGGTTTCTTTCTGGATGGATGGATGGGAAATGCCTGGATGTGGGAACCTCTGGATTGGTTTGGAAAATACCAGAATTAAGGAACTGAATCCAAACTGAATTTGTTTTCCCTCATGGATGGGAAGATCTCTCCCTGCTTTCCCTGGGGATTCCACGGCTGCAGATGGATCTGGAGAATTCTGGAGAATTCCCAGCAGGGTTTTCCAAGGGCAGCAAGGCCTTTCCCAATGTTCCAACTGGAAGTTTTCCCTCTGCTCCACAAACCCCAAGCTGGTTTGGGTGGGAAAGACAAAAATCCATCAAATTCCAGCCCCTCAGAGGCTGCTCCAAGCCCCATCCTGGGACACTTCCATGGACAGGCCAGGATTTGTCTTTTTCATGGAGAAACCCCCTCCCAATCCTTGGCTGGTTGGTTAAAGGAGTGAAAATCACTTTTAGGAGTTGAAAAGCTGCAGGAAAGACTTTTTAGGGAAATAAAAAAAAAAAAAAAAAAAAAAAAGCATCCGAAATAACAGGGTTGGAATTTTGGGGGTCACTCTGAGGGGACAATCCCGCTCACCTGAGGAAGATTTTGGGGTTAAAAAAGACACAGAAAAGTGTCCAAGTGTTGGTCTGGGTGGCTGAGGAACCTCCACGTGGTGGGACCCCCGAGCATCCCTCAGGAACACCGGGACGGACTCCAGGAGAATCCAGGAGAATCCAGGAGATCCCAGTGCTGCCCCAGGGCCTGGAGCTCCGCTTGTTGCTATACCTCATCCTTCCCTTTTCCTTGGATCCCTCCCTTTTCCTTGGATCCTTCCCTTTCCCCACTTTTTCCATTCCTTTAGGACCCAGAGCTTGTGCACTCGGCCACATCCAGGTTTTGTTTTTGGGTTTTTTTTGTTGTTTTTGTTTTTCCCTGTGGAATGAAAAGCAATCCATGATTGGGGTGGGCAGCTCCCAACCCTGCTCCCTTTGGGATTTGAGCCCGAGGGAAGGGAATCCTGGGGCGGGAGGGATGATCCAGAGGGATCCTGGGGTGGGAGGGATGATCCAGAGGGATCCCTGTGCCGCTTTTCCACCTTCCCTGTCTCCAGGGCTGCCCTGAGCACCCCAAAACCTTCCCAGGGGTGGGCGAGGGGCTCGAGTCCGAAATCCAGCGCTGCTCCCACCCTTGGGAGAGCACAAATGCCTTGGAGGGGCACAAATCCCTCTCCAAAGCCCTTGGAAAGGGTAGAAATCCTTTTCCAAAGCCCTTGGAAGGGCACAAAGCCCTTGGAGGGGCACAAATCCTTTTCCAAATCCCTTGGAAGGGCAGAAATCCCTTTCCAAATCCCTCTCCAAAGCCCCTGGGGGGGCACAATTCCCTCTCCAAAGCCCTTGGATGGGAACAAATTCTTTTCCAAAGCCCTTGGAGGGGCACAAATCCCTTTCCAAATCCCTGTCCAAAGACATTGGAGGGGCAGAAATTCTTTTCCAATGCCCTTGGAAGGGCACAAAGCCCTTGGAGGGGCAAAAATCCTTTTCCAAATGCCTTGGAAGGGGCACAATTCCCTTTCCAAAGCCCTTGGAGGGGCAGAAATCCTTTTCCAAATCCCTCTCCAAAGACATTGGAGGGGCACAAATCTTTTTCCAATGCCCTTGAGAGGGCACAAATCCCTTGGAAGGGCACAAATCCCTTTCCAATGCGCTTGGAGGGACACAAATCCCTCTCTAAATTCCTCTCCAAAGGCATTGGATGGGCACAAACTATTTTCCAAAGCCCTTGGAGGGGCAGAAATCCCTTTCCAAATCCCTTTCCAAAGCCCTTTGAAGGGCACAAATCCCTTTCCAAAGCCCTTGGAGGGGCACAAATCCCTCGGAAGGGCACAAATCCCACCCCAGGGAATATCCCAAAGGAATTCCCGACCCCAAGGGGGAGCCCCTGAATGTTCAGAGCACTTTGAAGTCGGTGGCCTTGTTTTCTTAAAGGGCTTTGATCTTTTCATGAAAGGAGAGAATCTTCCCCATCCCATCATCATCGTCACCATCATCATCCTCCTCCCCAGCTCGGAATTCAATCCTGGAATGTTCAGGATGATCCAGGACTCTGGAATCTGTCATTAATCCCTCAAGTTTTACACCTAAAAAGGGGAAAAGAAAGTTGGGAATTTCTCCTGGAATTCAGGTTGGCAGCAGCACCAGGGAAATAAAAAGGGGGAAAAACTCTGGTGGATTTTTAGGAGTGGGCAAAGGAAAGTTTGGGAGTGTTTATTCCATCCAAAAATTCTGGATTTCCATTCCAAATGGAAGGGATTTTATCCAGAATTAGAAATCTTTCAACCCAGATTCCTCCTAAAAAGTTTGTGGGGGAATAAAATTGTGGAATTTCAGACTGGTTTGGGTCCATTGAAAATAAAATAAAAGGGAAGAAAAGGGTGGGAATGATGAGGGATTAAAGGCAAGGGCAGCTCTGACAGAAATTCCAAACCCGTGGAATATTGCAGAAATTCCAAACCCTTGGAAGCTGAGGCTGAAAGGAGGGACGGGGGATGAGAATGCAAAACCCCACAAGGATTTGAAAATCCTTCACATTTCAGCCTCAAATCCCCCAAAATTTGCACGAAAGGAGAGGAGGGGGGAAACGTCAGAGCTTAATTAACCACGAGTTAATTAGCACTGATTGAGAAGGTGGAAGGGAGAGGCAGGGGAAGATTTTCCTTGGATATTTCGGGGTTTCTGGGAGCAGATTTTAGGATTTCTGGGAGCATCATTGAACAACTGACGCTCAGCTGGGTTTAATGACAGATTCCTCCCATTCCACAACTCCACCCTCCCCAAAAATCACCGGCCAGGGGGGACCTGGAGCATCCTTGGAGCCCCTCCAAGAGCAGGGGATGGGTTTGGGATGGCGACAGAAAAGTGGGAATATTTCAAAAAAAACGAGCAAATGGGATTTTCTACCTGTGTCCTGTCCTGTTTTCTATGTGTGTGTAGTCCTTTCTTAAATGTCAAACTCTTGTATTTTTGTGGTTTCTATCTGCGGGACTGACGGCTCTGAGGGCGCACGTTGTTTTGTAAAATATTCCTGATATTTTCCTCCCCCCCAAACAAAACAACAAAACAAAGGGAGGAAAAGCTGAATTATTCACCTTTTAATTGGCTTTGCATGTACAGTATTGGGGCAGCAAGTGGAGATGATTAAAGCCAGCTTGAAAACTTTTTGCTTGTGCTTGAGTTGAGTTTTTCCCCCCAAAAAATTTTAAAAAATTATCCCAAAACTCCTCATAGATACTCTGGGAAAGAGTGGAATGGAATAAATATATATATATATTTTTTTTTTTTTCATGATATAGCAGGTTTGAATTGAGGAAAGAAATCCCATAACGAATAAAAGACCCCAAAACCTCCCTGGTTCCCAAATCCCCTCCAGCTTCCCAAGAAAAATGGGGAGGGACAGGAAAAATGGGAATGGGGAGGGTTGGGAGGGATTTTGGGGTGAAATTCCTTCCTTTGAGGGTTGGGAGGGATTTTGGGGTGAAATTCCCAGGGAAGCTGTGGCTGCTCCACCAAAGGAAAAATCTGGGATGGGGAAAGGAGCAGGGGGTGAATGGAATGGGACCCAAACCCTCCTGCAATTCCACAATTCCCTGATTTTCCCTGTTCCTTCACATTTTTCGACGAGGTTTTGTTAAACCCGAGTTTAAAATGGTTGGAATGATGGAATTAAAGCTGGAATGGAATCACTTCATCCCAGCAGCTGCAGGAATTCTGCTCCACCTTCCCCCCCATCCCAAAGCTGAGGGGTTTGTATATAAAAGCGTCAACTTTGGATTCTTCCAGGCCTGGCTGTGCTCCCTCAGCTCCCTGGCATTTGGGACAGAGCCCAAAAGCAGAGGGAATCTGGGCTGAGTTTTGGGATGAAATCCCCTAAATCCCCACACCTGGAGTGACCACCAGCACCAGAGGAGTCCACTGCAATATTTTATTTGGGAATTTACATATCCACAGGAGAGAGCAGACCACAAGTCCGACTTCTTGCTGACTTTTGAAGCAGTTTTGGGTTCTACTGGAGATGAGAAAAGAAAAATCTGCCTAAGATTAAAATGTCCCAAGCGAGCCAGGAAAGGGAGGAACCAGGATTTTACACAGGAACGACGACAACGAGAACGAAACAAAACCAGAAAAAAAACAATATGAAAAAAGTATAAATTAGGATGTCAGAATCATTTTTAAAAGTGTAAGAAAACTTGCACAGGGGCTCTGGGCCCCCCCCGGAGAATTAACTCTGGTTAAGATCGTTAAAATGGTGAAATTCCATCGAATCTTAACAGCAGGCAGAAAATTCCCTCCGGAGTGCAAGTTTGTCACATTCCATCGGCTTTGCCCCCACTCTGGGCGAGATTCCTGCTTGCTCAGGGTGGGTGGGTGGGCGGCAGAGGGGCTTTTTCCCAAGGACTTTGGTTCCAAGGAGGGTGGGAGCAGGGAGAGCTCCCCTCGAGGGAGGAGGTAGCAAGGCTTGCTTGCCCCTGGGCTCGGCTTCAATCCAGTTCCTCAGCACCAAATCAGTTCCCCCACACCCCCCCCCCAAAAAAAAACCAAAAAAAACCCCCCAAAAAAATAAAATAAATCTAACACTGCAAGTTGAAGTGAGAAATCCCAGCTTTCTGGGCAGGATTCAGTCCACATTTCCCAGTCCCACCTGTGCCCAAGTGCCCAGCAGGGCATCAAGTGCTACCCAGGAGCTCTGGTGGAGCTTTGTGCAGGGAGGTTTCCCCTCCCCTGTGTGCATTGACTGTGCTGAGGACGGGGCTGAGCTCGTGGTGGCATTGCCACCCAGCTGTCCCCGTGGCTGTGACAGTGGAAAGGCAGAGATGGAGCTCAGGGATGGAAAAAAAACCCACAAAATATTCAGGTTGGGCTGGGTCCCCCCCCCAAAACCTGAAAGCAAAAAAACCCCTGAATGTCTCATGGAGCAGGTTTGGAGAACAGAACAAAGGCAGAAATGGTCACGTGCGAGCGAGGGCTCATTTCCACAGCGGGGAGCTCAGGGAGGGGTTGCTGCCCTGGGCTCCTCCTCCTCCTCCTCCTCCTCCTCCTCCCATGGACTGTCCATAGCCCATCATTCCGTTGGCTCCATAGAAGTTCATGCCAGCCATCTGCTGGGTCATCTGCAAATGGGACAGGAGAGAGGTCAGGGATGGGCCTGGACAGCGCCCACGGCTCCCAAAAACAGCAGAGCCCTAAGGGGAGCAGGGGGTGGCTCCCCAACATGGGGGGACTGCAGGATATCAGCAGGAATTTCCCCATGGAAAGGGTGAGCAGGCCTTGGAATTGCCCAGGGAATTCTGAAGTCCCCAGGTATGGGAGGATTTCAGGATCCTCAAGATATCAGCAGGAATTTCCCCATGGAAAGAGTGGTCAAGCCTTGGAATTGCTCAAGGAGGTTTGGAGTCCCCAGGTATGGGAGGATTTCAGGATCCTCAGGATAACAGCAGGAATTTCTCCACAGAAGGAGTGAGCAGGTCTTGGAATTGCCCAGGGAATTTTGGAGTCCCCAGGTATGGGAGGATTTCAGGGCAGGAATTTCCTCATGGAAAGGGTGGTCAGGCCTTGGAATTTTTCCAAGAAGGTTTGGAGTTTCCAGCTATGGGAGGACTTCAGGACAGGATGGACATCAGCAGGAATTTCTTCACGAAAAGGTGATGAGGCCTTGGAATTGCCCGGGGAATTTTGGAGTCCCCAGGTACAGGAGGATTTCAGGGCAGGAATTTCCCCATGGAAAGGGTGAGCAGGACCAGGAATTGCCCAGGGAGGTTTGGAGTCCCCAGGTATGGGAGGACTTCAGGGCAGGAATTTCTCCATGGAAAGGGTGGTCAGGCCTTGGAATTGCCCAGGGAATTGTGGAGTCCTCACCCCTGGAGGTGTCCATGGGAGATGAGGCTGGGATTGGACTCACCCTCTGGAATTCTTTCCCACCCTGACCCATCCTGGAATCCTCAGGCTCTCCCATTTCCCCATCCCCAACCCAACCCGATTCACCCGATCCCACCCCAACCTCAAACCCTTGGATACCCCCTCGTTCCTCCCCTTCCCAACTCCCAGAAAAACCCCTGGAAAACCCCTCCAGGAGCCTCCCCCTCACCTGGGCGAGGTTCCACTGCAGCTGCTGCGTCGGCTGCACCCCGTACACGGCCTGGGGCACCGCGGCCACCCCGGCCACGTACCCGGGCTGCTGCGTGCCCATCATCCCGTTGGGAACGCCCAGCACGTTGCCCACGTAGCCTGCGGGGATGGCCACGGGTGCCACCATGCCAGCAGCTCCAGGCTGGGCCAGCATGCCCACGGAGGGCGCCATCAAGCCCCCCATCATGCTGCTGGAAGCAGGCACCCCCGGGAAGGCGGCGTAGGGAGCGGCGGGATAGCCCAGCTGAGCCGGCGCCATGAACATGGCTCCTGGGAGAAGGGAGGGAGCGGGGAAAGATGGGTCAGTGCAGGGGATGGGACGGCACAATCCCAGCCACAGCCTGGTGGGGATGGCCAGGCTGAGCTGCTCCTTGTGCTGGTCACAGTTCTCAGTGAAGATGGAGAGGGAATTTGGGCAGCGGCGTGCAGGAATGGGTGCCCAGTGCCAGAGGGTTGGGTTGGATATTGGGAGGGAATTCCTCCCTCATTCCCAGAGCTAAAAGGCAGGTTTGGATTTTGGGGCAGAATTCTTCCCTGATTCCCAGTGCTAAAGGGCAGATTTCAGTTGGATATTGGGAGGGAATTCCTCCCTGATCCCAGTGCCAGAGGGTTGGGTTGGATATTGGGATGGAATTCCTCCTTGATTCCCAGTGCCAGAGAACAGGGTTGGGTTGGATATTGGGATGGAATTCCTCCCTCATTCCCAGTGCTAAAGGGCAGATTTGGGTTGGATACTGGGAAGGGATCCCCAGTGCCAGAGGGTTGGGTTGGATATTGGGAAGGGATTCCTCTCTGATTCCCAGTGCTAAAGTGTAGATTTGGGTTGAATATTGGAATTCCTCCCTGATCCCCAGTGCCAGAGAGTTGGTTTGGATATTGGGATGGAATTCCTCCTTGATTCCCAGTGCCAGAGAACAGGGTTGGATATTGGGATGGAATTCCTCCCTAATTTCCCATGCTAAAGGGCTGGTTTGGGTTGGATATTGGGAAGGGGTTCCTCCCTGATTCTCCATGTTAAGGGGCAGGGTTGGATATTGGGATGGAATTCCTCCCCGTGAGAGACTACAATGGATTTCCCAGAGAAGCTGTGGTTGCCCCATCCCTGGAAATGCCCAAGGCCAGGTTGGAGCACCCTGAGATCGTGGAAAGTGCATGGCTGGAACGGGATGAGCTCCACGTTCCCTTCCCACCCACCCCATTCCGGATTCTCAGGGATCACCCACATTCCCATTTCTCCTGGAGTTTGTCACCCCCAGGACACCCCAGCAGCCTCCCCTGGTCCCAGCTCACGCCAGGGTTACCTTGTGCTGGCACCTGGGACGTCTGGGAGCCGTACAGGGACAGGATGGAGTCTTTGGAGAGCTGCTTCTTCCCCACCTCCTCCCCTTTGCCTCCGGGCTCCGGGAACAGATTCAGATTTTCGGGAACGGAGCCGGCGCTTCCAGAGGTTGGCATGGAACCAACAACCTGGGACAGACAGACAGACAGACAGGATCATGGCTAGACCCAGCATGGGGGAAAGGGGAATATCCATCCACACACAAGATCATGGGGTCACGGAAGAGGGACATTCTTCAAGGTGGAAGAGGGAGATTTCAGGATTTAATGAAGGGAAATTTAGATGAAGCAAGGTTTAGGGGAATGGAAGAGGGAGATGTGGGAATGGAAGAAGGAGATTCCTCATTTTTCCAAGTGGAAGAGGGAGATTTCAGGATTAAATGAAGAAATTTAGATGAAGCAAGGTTTAGGGCAGACAGTTGTGAGTGGTGAAACAGTGGCACAGCATTCCCCAATGCAGGAATGGAAGAGGGAGACTTCAGGATTTAATTAAGAGAAATTAGATGAAGCAAGGTTTAGAGGAATGGAAGAGGGAGATTCCTCATTTTTCAACACTGAAGAGGGAGATTTCAAGATTTAATTAAGGGAAATTAAGATGAAGGAACATTTAGGGCAGATGGTTGACGTGTGTTTGATGGTAAAACAGCGGCACAGCATTCCCAGATGTGGGAATGGAAGAGGGAGATTCTTCATTCTTCAGTGTGGAAGAGGGAGATTTCAGGATTTAACGAAGGGAAATTTAGATGAAGCAAGGTTTAGGGGAATGGAAGAGGGAGATGTGGGAATGGAAGAGGGAGATTTTTCATTCTTCAACATGGAGGAGGGAGATTTCAGGATTTAATTAAGGGACATTTAGATGAAGGAACATTCAGGACAGTTGATGTGTGTGGTGAAAACAGTGGCACAGCTGTGGGAATGGAAGAGGGAGACTCCTCATTCTTCAGCATGGAAGAGGGAGACCAGGATTTAATTAAGGGACATTTAGATGAAGGAACATTCAGGGCAAACAGCTGATGTGTGTGGTTAAGCACTGCATTCCCAGATGGATTCCCCATCCCTGCAAGGCCAGCTTGGAGCACCCTGGCACAGCGCAAGACGTCCCTGCCCTTTAATGTCCCTTCCGTGCCAAATGGCCCCGTGGTTCTACGACCCAACCAGGCTTTTCCAATCCCCAGCACTCCCAGCTCACCTTCCTGGAGGAGTCTGAGCTGGATCCCACGGATGCAAAGAGGTCCAGGTCCTTCTCCAGGCTGCTGGGCCGGCCGTTGGTGACGGGCGTTGTCACCGGGGCGTCTGCGGGGACAGAGATGTCCTGGGGGTGTCCCCAGCCTGGGGACACCTCTGTGCCATCCTACCCACACCTGATCCCAACCTCCCTCATCCCTCTGGAGCTGGGGAGGGCCTGGAGCAGGATTTGGAAGTTCCCCTGGGTTCTGTTTGTCCCATAAAGCTCCAGGTGCTCCTGGACACCACAGGCTCCAGGAGAAAGAGAAACACGTGGAAAACTCTTCCCAAGATGAATATTCCTGCAGGATTCCTGGAACTGTTCACCTGAAGGGAAAATTAGGCCTGAAACCCCTCAAATTCCCACAAAACCCCACAATTCCCATAAAGCTCCAGCTGCTCCTGACACCACAGGCTCCAGGAAAGAGGGAAACACATGGAAAACTCTTCCCAGGCTGAATATTCCTGCAGGGTTCCTGGAATTGTTTATCTGACAGGGAAAATCAGCACTGGAACTCCTCAAATTCCTGTAATTTCTACAATTATGTAGAAATTGTGGGAATTTGAGGAGCTCCAGCTGCTCCTGGAAAACCACAGGCTCCAGGAAAAAGGGAAACACGTGGAAAACTCTTCCCAAGCTGAATATTCCTGGAATTGTTCACCTGACAGGGAAAATTAGGACTGAATCTCCTCAAATTCCCACAATTTCCAGACCAATTTCTCTTACCCAGGCCCAGCAAGTCCATGACTGGCTCAGATTTGGGGGAACTTTTCCTGGATTGCTGCGTTTCGTCTTTCTTTTGAGGCTGGGGGAAAAGAAACAACACAAACCTCGTGCAGCTTTTGGGATCACTCTGAAATGGTTTTACAAGATTTATAATGGTTTTTAACAAATTAACCCTTAAAATCCCCTTTTTTCCCCAGTGGATTTAAGTCAAAAATAAATTAAAATTCTCTTTGCTCTCCCAAAATGAGAATTTCAGAGCGAATAATTCCCGGTTTTTTGTTGTCCCAATTGTCAAATCCAAGCAGGCTCTAAACCAGGGAGAAGCAGCTGCTGGAGGTGGAAAAAGCAGCAGGGAAGAGCTGGATTCCAACCTGCACATCTGCTCAGTGTCTGGGGAGCAGAGCAAAACAAACTCCCACCAGTGACTCAAAGCACCCAGGCTGTGACTGAGGCCAGAAAAATGCTCCCAGGGGAGGCTGGAATCCCTCTGCTCTGCCTCAGGGGTGTCTCCGTGGTTTTTCTTCCTGATCTTACCATTTTCACCTTCTCAAAGATGATGGGTTCCAGTTTTCTTTCCGACTCGTTGGTCCTTTTCCATTTGTCGTCCTTTTCTTTCTGTGAGGGAAAAAACCACAGACATGAGGGAAAAATTTCCTGATTTCACCAAGAAAAATCTCAAATCTGGTGCTGTTACTTATCTAAAACCCCTCAGATGCAAAATCCCTCAGAAAAAGCTGAATTTGAGGTAAAATTTTGCATTTTTCCTGCTCTGAGCAAGGATTGGACAAGGCCCTTCCAAGATCTCCTCCAATGATTATTCTGGATTTATTTCCTCCCTCTTCTATCCACACAAACCAAACAGCTCCAAGAGGGAAAAAAATCAAGAATTTAAAAAGTTTTGTTGTCCTTTTATTTCTGTGAGGGAAATAATCACAGACATGAGGGAAAAAATTCATGATTTCCCCAAGAAAAAGCTCAAACCTGGTGCTGTTACTTATCTAAAACCCCTCAGATGCAAAATCCCTCAGAAAAAGCTGAATTTGAGGTGAATTTTTGCATTTTTCCTGCTGTGAGGAAGGAATTGGATAAAATCCTTTCCAAGGCCTCCTCCAATGTGAGGCATCCATCCACACAAACCAATCAGTGAGATGAAGAAGAGGGAAGAAAACAGGAATTTAAACCACCCAAAAACTCCAACCCCCTGAGCTCTGCCATGTCTGCGATCCTGCTTTTTTCCCTGGAATACTCCCTGAATATTCCAGAATATTCCCTACAACAAAACCCACTCAGCACCTTCAAATCTCCTCAGCAATTCACTCCATGAAGTTCAAGCAGCTCTGGAGAAGGGATTTCTCCTGGCACAGGAGAATATTTCAATATTTATATTTCAATATTTTGTTTTAATCACAATTTTAGGCCTCCAGACTCACCCTGAAGGCGTTGATGTCAATGCTTCTGTCCATGTATTTCTTTTTCTCATATTTATCCCGGATAAAACTCTCCACAGCTCTACAGGAGCTGGTTAAGGACAAAGGATTCCAGAATAGAAGCCTTATTTGACAGGGAGGAACAAGGTACAGGCTGTAACTAAATTAAATCATTGTTTAAAGAGCATTTCCAGCAGTAACTTTCTTAAAATAATTTATTGCTGGATCCCAACTCAGTTTTTGCCCCTGGGTTATTTCAGGTTATTTCAGTGCTATAAAAAGGGAATTAAATCAGGATTTAAGCTCTTGTTGTGTTTTCTCCACTGGTTCTTTTGTTTGTCCCAAGCATCCCCTCAGCACATTCAGATCACAGTGGTCACAACAGGATCCTGCACCTCAAAAAACACCTCAGGTACCAAATTAACTCAAAAAAATGATGGTGGAAAGGTGTTTTTGTGGGATTTTTTTTAGGTTCACATCATTCTATCCCTGCTTACTCAGCATTCCTGCAAGGTGGGAGTTACAGCTGAAGCATTAAAAATTCCATCAGAGAATTCCCAGCCTGGTTTGGATTGGGACCTTAAATCCCATGGGCAGGGGCACCTTACACTATCCCAAGCTCCATCCAGCCTGGGGAACACTTGCAGGGATAGGGCAGCCACAATTTTTTTTGGGAAATCCATTCCAGCCTCTTCTCACCCTCACAGGGAGGAATTCCTTCCCAAAATCCCACCTCTACCAAAAACCACCTCCTCTATCCTTTGCAAATCATCTCTCTTGCAGCTCCTTCAGGTCCTGGAAGGTCACAATTAGGTCTCCATGGAGCCTTTGGAATATTCACTCTCATTCCCTCCAAAACCTGCAGCTTTTGGGCTCACTCTGAAATGTCAGAGATCCGAACGAGATAAATCCCACTGGAAAAAAGGGATTTTAAGGGTTATTTTCCATCCCAGTGCATATTTTTTCCCCATTTAAGCCAAAAATAAAAGCAAAATTCTCTTTGCTCTTCCAAACTGAGAATTTCAGAGTGAATATTTCCCAGTTTTTAATATTAATCCAAGCAGGCTCTAAACTAAGGAGAAGCCTCCTGTGGTCACTTGGTGTCCCAGTTCTTCACCCCAATCCCTTCATTCCCATTTCCTCCCCAAGGGAACAACTTCTCCTTCAGGAAGGTTTAACCACACAGCTCCAGGATGGAAATTTCCATGGAATTTCCACGTTTTTTCAGGAATTAAAAAAGGATGCTGGTCTGTCTGGGGCCTCCGGAAGTTCTCGGGCAGGTAGGCTTCGTAGAGACGATTGGCTTTGCCATTCCCCATCTCCTGCACGCACTGAAATCCAAAAAAAACCTCCTTCAAATTCTCCTTTCCCAAACCTTAAAGCTCTCCCACAGCACCCCAGGCTGCCAGGGAAGAGAAATCTGGGGGAGATCCTCCTCAAAGCCACTTTTCACCCCCCAGGGGATGCTGAGGCAGCTGCTCCAATCCCCTCCCACCCCATTTGCCAATTCTAAGCAATTTTTAATCCGAGGCAGGATAAATATCCTGTTAGCAACCCAAAATCCCTCTGGAAGGAGAGGTGGGAAGCAAGAATTGGTAATTTAACAGAGATTTGCAGCTCCTTAAGCTTTACTCTCTGCTGTTTGTCCAGCTTGGAATGAGGAAATTTTATTGCTCTTTTCCCTCCCAACCTACCCCAGCTGGAATTCTTCTTCCTCCTCCACTTTCCCAATTTTTTTTGAGCTATTCTGGCTTGGTTTATTTTAAAAAACCCTCAGTGTTTTATCCCAGCCCTCACCTGGATCTGTTCCTGTGTCCACTGGTCGAGGTTGACAGATTTGACCCTGGATATGTGAACTCCCAGGTTCCTGTGGATCCCAGCACAGCGGATGCAGATGAACACCCCAATATTCCAGGATGCCCATCGTGGCCCTGGGAAAAGACAAGAAAGTGTTTCTCACCAATCCAACCCTTCTTTATTTTTGTTTTTGCCTGGAGGAACTGGAAAATGCACCAAGTGAACTGGGATTGAAGCCTTTGGATTCTCATCCAGGCTGGAAACTGGAATTTCACATCAGGAGGATGTTCCCAGTCCTTATCCTTGGGGATTTATTGCCTCCCTCTTCCACATAAATCAAACAGCTCCAAGAGGGAAAAAAATCAAGAATTTACAGTTCTGTTGACCTTCTTTTTCTGTGAGGGAAAAATCACTGACATGAGGGGAAAATTTCCTGATTTCTCCAAGAAAAATCTCACACCTGGTGCTGTTACCGATCTAAAACCCCTCAGATCCAAAATCCCTCAGAAAAAGCTGAATTTGAGGTAAATTTTTGCATTTTTCTTGCTCTGAGCAAGCAACTGGACAAGGCCCTTCTAAGATCTCCTCCAGTCATTATCCCTGATTTATTTCCTCCCTCTTCCATCTACACAAACCAAACAGTTCCAAGAGGAAGAGGAAAGAAATCAGAAATTTAAACAATTTTGTTGTCCTTTACTTTCTGTGAGGGGAAAAAAACCACAGACATGAGGGAAAAAGTTCCTGATTTCCCCAAGAAAAAGCTCAAACCTGGTGCTGTTACTGATCTAAAACCCCTCAGATATGAAATCCCTCAGAAAAAGCTCAACTGAGGTAAATTTTGCATTTTTCCTGCTCTGAGGAAGGAATTGGATAAAATCCTTCCAAGATCTCCACCAATCATTATCCCTGATTTATTGCCTCTCTCTTCCATCTACACAAACCAAACAGCTCCAAGAGGGAAAAAATCAAGAATTTAAACAGTTTTGTCCTTTTCTTTATGTGAGGGAAAAAATAATCACTGACATGAGGGAAAAAATTCCTGATTTCACCAATAAAAGATCACACCTTGATCTAAAACCCCTCAGATGTAAAATCCCTCAGAAAAAGCTGAATTTGAGGTAAATTTTTGCGTTTTTCCTGCTCTGAGGAAGGAATTGGATAAAATCCTTCTAAGATCTTCAATCATTATCCCTGATTTATTGCCTCCCTCTTCCATCCACACAAGAAGAGGGAAGAAAAGAGGAATTTAAACCACCTAAAAAACTCCAACCCCCTGAGCTCTGCCATGTCTGTGATCCTGCTTTTTTTCCTGAATAACTCAGCTCCAGAATATTTTGAGCAGCAAAAAAACCCAAAAAACCAAAAAATAAACCACTCAGCATCTTCAAATCTCCTCAGTGCTGGGCAGGAATTCCCAGCTGAGCCAGGACCAAGCACTGAGCCCAGGATTTGGCCCCAAAACCAATCCCAGCCCAAGGAATGATCAGTTCACTCCAGTTTCCACAGATCTGATGGACATTATTTGCTTTTCCTGGGTCAAAATAAAATAAAATCAAGGCATTGATTAAGGTCAGACATTCCTGGTTTTCATGCAGGACAGCTCCAAGGTGTGGATGGGAGATCATGCTAGGGATAAAAAACATCCAGAAGGGAAAAGATTAAGGAGCTCAGATGCACCCAGGAATCCCAGGAGGGCATACAGAGATCCACAGGCATTCCCATCCCTCTCCCAGACCCTCAATCCTGAATATTTTAGGAATATTTTAAAATTAAACCCTTTTCTCCCAGCACAAACTGGTGTCCCAGTGCATGAGAAACTGGGAAAACACAGAATCAGCGATCAAACATCCTCCACCAGCTCTTTTTTCCACACATTCTTCTGGATGATGAAGAGTTATCCTGCTTTTCTTGCCACAGCTAAAATAGCAGAGCCTCGAGTTAATGAGAGGGAGGTGGGAGGGGGAGGAGGGGGAAAGTGTAATTTCAGAGCCCTAAAAAAGCAGTGCTGTATTGGAGATGCTGTTAACAGTTTAATTCCTGTTCTTGAGGAAATCCTGAGGGATTTGGAGCTGATAATGCACTCAGAGACCCTTCCAGAGCACAGGTATCCAACCTCCAACAGGTAACTCCAGCACTTCTTCCAGGGAATTCACTTAAAAATGCCTTTATTAAATTTTCTGGCCTTTCCTGCCATTATTTGCTGCTTTTTCCCTCTCCAGGAGTGGCCTTTGGGAATGATATCAATTTAATGGAGCTGAGAAATTCACTTTTTGCCTACACCTCAGTCCCTTTATTACCTCCTTTATTATCAAAGCAAAACCCACAACTTCAGCACCACCTGAGCAAGCCCAAAAAATGGGAATAAAACCCTTAACCAGGATCATTCTTGTGATTTCTGCATGGAATTCTCTACCAGGGCTCTCTAACGTGAGACTGCTGGCAGGATTATCATGAGATTCAAGGTTAGATTTAAAACTCCAGATAAATTTAGCCTTGATAGGACTAAAAGGATTAATGGGCAGCTCCTGGAGTAATCAGCTCACTGGGTTTGTCACATGGACCAGCTCAGGCCACCACAACCTCCCACTAAAACATGACTCAGGGTTAATGTCACGTCCTCCTGCTGCTCCAGTGTCCCCTCAGGGGTCTGGGACAACAGGGGAACCACATCTGGAATGTGCTGCAACTCCTAAATCCAAATTCTGGGAGAGCTGAGATGGAGCAGCTTGGTTATATTTAAATTAAAATGAATATTTAGGGAGTTTTTGAACCCCTCCCAGCAATAAACTCATTACACAACCAGGGGTGAGCTGTTCCCTGGGGAGATTCCAGCTGGGATTTGGGTGTCCTTGCACAGCCAGAAGGTGCTGCAGGAAAGGTTTCAAACCTAAAGGGAATAGAGGATCTGGGAGATGTGGGGTTGGTTTTCACAGACTGGGAGGAAATCTGAATTTTCCCAAAAATCTCCCTAATCCTGCAGCCGCAGCAAACCCTGCTGGGGTCAGGTTGGATCCAATATCCCCTTACCAGACACCCAGCTTAACCAAACCAACATTTTAACCTTCAAATGCCTTCTAAAAAATATTCTTTTAAAATGTCTCCTAAAGCCCTGAGGTTGTGGGAGGGGGGAAGGGTTTGGTGCAGATGTAAACAACCTCCCACTTCCCTCTTTGGAGCAGCTCACACTGGAACATCTCCCACTAAAAAAAAATCTCCCTGCAAGTGCCCAGCGAGTCAGATTTTGCTTTTTAGGGCTTTTTGCAGGCATTTCCCCAGGGTTTCACAGCTCTTTTCAAGGTAACTAGACTGGAAAAAGCTCCAGGTGGCATCTCCAGATGTGACTTTCACTTCCTCAAAACCCAAGCCCAGCTCAGACTCTGCAGCAGCTTCAGTGATAAAGGGGGAAAAATGCCTGGGTTGGAGCTTAGGGGATCATTTTTCTGAGAAAAATGGGTTTATATCAATAAATAACAACAGGGCAGCTTTAATCAGCACTGCAGAGCTGCCTGGGGGAATTATCACCCCTCACAAAAAGTGGGCACACCCTGACACTCACCAGGACAGGGGCACCTCACCCTCCTGGCACAGGGAATTATGGATTTATTTATCTCCAGAGGGTTGAGGACAAGGCAACAGAAACATTCAGCTCCTTAAACCACTAAAAAAATTTGTTTCTTGCATGAATCCTCGGGTTGATCTAGAATCAGTTCTCCTGAGGCTGAGGGCCCTCAGAGTCACCAGGCCAAGATGGAAACCCCATTCCCACATGGAAAATTGGGAGTTTGCTCCAGTGCCAGCTTTGCCTGGTGCTGCCACCACTTCTGTCTCAGCTTTATGATGATTTTATGTCTGATTTTATGCTGCCAGCGGTGATTTTAATACCAATAGAAAGCAAAATCACCTGGCAGCAACCAATCCTACTCTGCTCAAGCTCGTGGAGCTTCACCTCAGACCTCAACCTCCTGGCTCAGGGAATTATGGATTTATTTATCTCCCAGAAGGCTGAGGACAAGGCAACAGAAACATTCAGCTCCTTAAACCACTAAAAAAATTTGTTTCTTGCATGAATCCTTGGGTTGGTGTGCTAAAATCAATTCCCCTGAGGCTGAGGGCCCTCAGAGCCACCAGGCCAAAATGGAAACCCCATTCCCACATGGAAAATTGGGAGTTTGCTCCAGTGCCAGCCTTGCCTCCACTTTTGTCTCAGCTTCATGATGATTTTATGTCTGATTTTATGATGCCAGGGGTGATTTTAATATCCATGGAAAGCAAAGTCACCTGGCAGCAACCCTGCTCTGAAGAAGTTCGTGGACTTCACCTCAGACTTCACCCTCCTGGCTCAGGGAATTATGGATTTATTTATCTCCCAGAAGGCTGAGGACAAGGCAACAAAAACATTCAGCTTCTTAAACCACTAAAAAAATTTGTTTCTTGCATGAATCCTCGGGTTGGTGTGCTAAAATCAATTCCCCTGAGGCTGAGGGCCCTCAGAGCCACCAGGCCAAAATGGAAACCCCATTCCCACATGGAAAATTGGGAGTTTGCTGCAGTGCCAGCCTTGCCACTTTTGACTCAGCTTTATGATGATTTTATGTCTGATTTTATGATGCTAGGGGTGATTTTAACATCCATGGAAAGCAAAATCACCTGGCACCAACCCTGCTCTGCTCAAAGTTTGTGGAGCTTCACCTCAGGCCTGCACAAATCCCTCCTGGATTGAAGGAAACATCAATTTGGAGTGAGAAACCCAACATTTTTCAGAGCCTGGCCTGGCAGGAGGATCACAAACCCCCAAGCATCCCTTGCTGAGTGAATTTTCATTCCCAATTTTCCTGAACATTCCCAAGGGAGGAGGATCCAGCAGGGATTCAGTGCCCAGCTCCAGGAGACAATTCCAGAGCCTGTTTCACATCCCAGCCTGTCAAAACAAACTCCACATACCAAGCTGCTCGTGCCAGCTCCAGTCCCCATCTAATGCTGCTCATTAATGCTCCAAGGGCTGCTGAATAATCTGAATGACTGAAAAGGATCCTAATTCCCTTTAAAACCCCCAGCCTAATTCCCTTTTCAACTCCCAGCCTGAGAAGCCTGCTCCAAATGAGTCTTTTGCTCCAAGTTCACACCCTGGAGTGGTTTTAATTGAGAAATCCTGAGGGGATTCACTCCTCACCCTTCACTCAGGCATCAAATTCTGGCCCAAGTTCCTGAGGCAACTTTTTTTTTGCTGTAATAACTCTGCAGAAAGCATTTAAAAAATAAACCAGGAGCTGGCTGCAAAACCACAGCTCCTTGGAAAAGGAAAAGCAGGAAAAAAAGGAGCTGCTTCCATTGGGCAGGATTGAGGGCCTGGTGAAATATTCCCAGTGGAACTGAGCAGCTTCTTCCATGGATCCCAAAAAGTGCTCCATGCCTGGCTGTGGAATCATCCAGCTGAAGAAAAGGGATGTGGGGAATTCTCCCTGGAACAAGAAAATCCCTGCCAGGATTTCCCTCAGCTTTTCAGCAGGGACAAATTTCCTCAAGTCCAAGCTGAATAATCCTCATTTTTTTTGCAGAGTCAAAGGAGGAAAGAACGTCCAAGAGGTTTCTCTGCTTTGTGGTTTCCTTGTTCTGGAAAGAAATTGCTCAAGGATTTTCTGCCATTCATGCTGCTCAGAGCCTCCCTTGCAAAACAACTTCCTCTGCTCTTTGCTGGAAATGTTTGTTCTGCACTTCCAGGAGTTGGGAGAACTTAAGGAAACTCTAAAAATCCACAAGGAAAAGGGATGTGGGGAATTCTCCCTGGAACAAGAAAATCCGGCCTGCCAGGGGTTATCCACACCCTCAGCTTTTCAGCAGGGACAAATTTCCTCAAGTCCAAGCTGAATAATCCTCATTTTTTTTGCAGAGTCAAAGGAGGAAAGAACGTCCAAGAGGTTTCTCTGCTTTGTGGTTTCCTTGTTCTGGAAAGAAATTGCTCAAGGATTTTCTGCCATTCATGCTGCTCAGAGCCTCCCTTGCAAAACAACTTCCTCTGCTCTTTGCTGGAAATGTCTGTTCTGCACTTGGGGGAACCAAAGGAAACCCCAAATATCCACTTAAATGATGTTATTTGGTTATTAACACTATGAATAACTGGTCCTGCTGCAGGGATCAGGGATCCACCTCGGATTTGGGATTAATCCCTGCTGCACTCACAGATTTAGGCCCAGACCGAGGGATTTGTGCAGCTCTCAGGGGATGCTGAAGCCAAACCCTCATTTTAACATCCACAAAAGGTGTTTGATAAAAATCTACACCTGACCAAGCAGTTTAATCACCCAAAAATTCAGTTTTATACCATCCTTTGAAAGAAGAAAGGGCTGTTTAGGGGTTTTATTTTCTTTTTTTTTTTTCCCCCACACAGTAATTACAGGCCTCAACCACATTTTGCAAGAAAAACAAAGGTGCTGGCTCTGATTTCTGTCAGAAAATCTTCCAGTTTAGCAAAAAATATCCAATATTTGAAGGCCCTGAGGCCTTGAAGCCCAAGATTTGTGTGTTTTTGAGTAAAGATGAGCAGTTTTATCACTGCTACCATCGTCTTCCTTGAAGTGCAGGTGGAGGAAATGAGAATTTCTGCGAACAGCAGGGTGGGGCTTTCCTGCTGCTGCAGAAAGGGTTGGATGTTCCTCCAGTCAATAAAAAAAGGTGACAGGGACAATTTCAAGCAGTTTTATCACCAGGATCCATGAAAAACAACTGGGTGACATCATCAACGCTGATGGTGACACAGCTTAAAAATATAAATATACATCAAAAACAAAATAAAAATCAGTCAGTTCCACAAGCCATGGACTTCCTGTGGCTTCATTTTTGGAGCAAAACCAAACATCAGCCAATCCTAGAAACTGCAGATTCCAAGGAGGTCTGAATTTCCATGAAATGCAAATAATTTGGGTGATAGGTGCACCTGCAAACAGAGCAGCAGGGTGGAAGTTCTGCCATCACTAAAAGACTTTTGATGCTGTAAACAGAATTTTGGTGCTTTTAAAGATGTTTTTAGTTTGGTGTTGAAAATATTTAGACTCTGTTTTCTAATTTAATTTGGATTTGGGATGTTTTAGAAGCCATCAAGTTCTTAACAGAGCTCTGAGCAGAGGAAGGTCCTGGGTCAGGTTTTGATGGATTGAGAATTTCTGCAGTATCTAGAGCTAAACATGATAATCATAATAATATTAATTAATATCTTGATTATAATAATAGTGACTTTCATGAGGTAAAGATGCCTTGAAATTCCTTGGGAAAGGCGCAGGAAGGAATGGCATATATTACCAAAAATAGAGAAAAATCAATTTATTAAGGTCTAAGTAAACCCAGCCTTGCACTCAGTGCTCCAAGTTCAAGCCAGCTCCTCCTAAAAGCTCCAATTTTGTCCCAGATTTCCTGGGACACAGGGAACAATCACTACCAGGGACCAACCTGGAGGAGCCCTGAGCTATTCCTGACTTTTTGCTGGGTTTCAAGACCTACTTTGCATTTTGGAGCACGAGCTCCCCTTGCACTGCAGCTGCCATTTCCTTACATAACTCCTGGCGGTTTCTATAGGAACAAACTTTACTCCAGCTGGGAATCATCATGTGGAGTTTTATTTTTCTTTTTTTTTGGGAGGGGGGGGGAAATTTTCTTTTCCCACCTCCATCCCCAGGTGGGTCAGCACACAGAGCCCAGGTGCTGCTGCTGCTCTGAGGATTATCTCCCTATTTCTGGCAGATGCAGGGCCAAGTGTGACTCAGAGCTCTGCTTAAAAGGGATCTTCCTACAACTAATTCCACACTAAACCCCTGTTGGGGAGCACTGATGCTTTTTTCCCCTCGCTTGAGTGGGAAGTTGCAGCTCCAGGCAGGACAGAGCTGTGTCCTCTCCCGGTTTTACCCTGCTGAGGTGAAGATTCCAGAGGGATAAAGTGAATTTTGAAGCATTTCCACTCCCTCTGTGGAGTCTGAATTGGGAAGAGCAGAAAAGCGGAATAATAAACACACAACCCACATGGATCCCTCTGGCAAAGATTCCCTTGTCTAAAGCTGAGCTTTCTGCTCATCCCAGATTTCCTAAGCTGAGCTGTGCAGTTCCAGCCCCTCCATTTGGGGTTTTTTCAGGCACAGGCTGCATCACTCCCAATCCATCAGCATTGCCATCCTCATCCTCCTCCAGCTCCAGGCAGGACAGAGCTGTGTCCTCTCTCAGTTTTGCCCTGCTGAGGTGAAGATTCCAGAGGGATAAAGTGAATTTTGGAGTGTTTCCACTCCCTTTATGCACCCAAAAGCAGAATAATGCAAGATCCCAGAATATTGTGGCTGCAGCTGAGGATTCAAACACACACAAAACCCACATGGACCCCTCGGACAAAGATTCCCTTGCCTAAAGCTGAGCTTTCTCCTCATCCCAGATTTCCTAAGCTGAGCTGAGCAGTTCCAGCCCCTCCAGTTTGGGTTTTTGAAGGCACAGGCTGCATCACTGCCCTTCCATCCTCATCCTCCTCCCTCCCATGCAGCTGTTCCAGCAGCAGCTATTTTAAAAAGTTCCTCTTGGAATTGCTCTGCCTGCAGAGGGAATTCAGCTGCAGCTCAAGAGGCTGCTGGAGGAGGAGGAGGAGTTGAGTCACGCAGATTTTCAGGGAATATTTGGTTGGGATTAACCGGAGTTAGGCTGGACTAAAGCAGCTCCCCCATAAAATAATAATAATAAGAAGTCAACCTCCTTATACCACCTACTGCACCCCAAGCTTTTCCCCATTCCCATCCCAGATTTACCCACCTCTGGGCAGGGATTTCCCCAATCCTACTCCATTTTTTTTCCTTTTTTTGCTGAAGAATTAAACCTTAATTTAAGCGTTCAGCAGCACTTCTCACAGCTAACCCCTCAGGATACAAGGGATGGATTTAGGCCTGGAACCCGTGGATCTCACAGGACAAAGGGATGAAGGGAAGAGCCACACAGACCAGGGTGGGAGCACAGGGGCAACCTGAAATTCCTAGAGATTTTAACATCCACAGAAAGCAAAATCACCTGGCACCAACCCTGCTCTGATGAAGTTTGTGGAGCTTCACCTCAGGCCTGCTGCATTGAAGGAAACACCAATTTGCAGTGAGAATGTCACATTTTTTCAGAGCCTGCAACCCATGGATGTCACAAGACAAAGGGGATGAAGAGCCAGACAGGGCAGGGGGGAGCACAGGGGCAACCTGAACCTCTGGGGAACTCCTGCTCCAAGGGATCCACAGAGCCTGCTGGATGCATGGATGGGGCTGGAGAGCAGAGGGAACAATTTGGGAGAAGGAGAGAACCAAACACAATTAGCTGTAGGAGCAGCAATGAATCCGCTCCGTGTCGATTTTCCAAATCCCAATGAAAATTTCACCTCATCCCTCCCTTCCCTCAGCCATCCCAGCTCCAGGATCTCACATTCCAAGCAGGGAATGTGCTGCTGGATGCTCACCACCCTTGGAATGGCACCAGCAGCACAAATCCCACCTGCCCTCCAAGTGCTGCTCTCTCCAGGTGTTTTTCCAAGTGATTCCCACAGCAAAAACCTCCAAGGAGAGGATTTAGAACCCACCCTGCCCTGGCTCTGCTCTCCCAGTTCCCCCAAACACGAGGTTGGCAACAAAAAGAGGAAGAGAGTGAAGAGACTTCACCCAATTTCCTGCAAAACAACAACTCTGAGCAGTTCTTGCAGCAGCAAAACCCCCCTGGGATTTCACAGAATCTCACGCTGGCTGGGGTGGGAGGGACCTTAATAAAGCTCATTTAATTCACATTTCCCACTGTCCCAGTTTGCTCCAGTCCCTGCCCAGCTTTGCTTCCAGACACCCCTGGAAGTGCTGAGGGCCCTAAAGGGGCTCCTTTCCATGGGCAGAGTGGGATGTTGAAGTTATTCCATGAGGAACATCAGGAGTTCTTTGGATCGGAGCTGGGGGAGCTCCATGTTCACCAAAAGTACCAAAACTGCTCCAAAACTGCAGCAATTCCTTGGAGCTCCATGCAGAGACAGCTCCATTTACTAAAAGTACCAAAAATTCCCCAAAACTGCTGGAATTCCTTGGAGCTCTGGGCAGAGACAGCTCCATTCACCAAAACTGCCCCAAAACTTCAGGAATTCCTTGGAGCTCCATGCAGTGACAGCTCCTGTGGCACCACATTGATCAAAAGTACCAAAACTGCCCCAAAACTGCTGCAAATCCTTGGAACTCTGGACAGGGACAGCTCCATTCACCAAAAGTACCAAAACTGCCCCCAAACTGCCCCCAAAATGCACAATTCTCCCTAGAACTCTTGGCAGAGACAGCTCCATTCACCAAAAGCACCAAAACTGCCCCAAAACTGCAGCAAATCCCTGGAACTGTGGGCAGAGGCAGCTCCCACGTGCCCTGGAGGAGCAGATTTCCCTCTTCCAGGAATCTCATTAGTGCAGGGGGTAATTAGTGGATCAGGTAGCTGGGGACAGCCCCAGGCTGCTCTCCAGGATTGCTGCAATCCCAGCCAGGAGCTGGAAAGGCTCAAATCCCCCCCAGAGCTTCATTAAAATGATAATAATTAATTAATTGGAATCCTGAGCAGGAGAAGCTCCATCACCCTGGGATGTGGGGTTGAATTTTTTTTTTCCCATTTTGGTGGAATTTGCCCTCTCCCAAGCTTGGGAGCTGAGATAAAGGAGCTATTTCTGCCCTCCAGGAGATAAAGGATTGGCACAGGGGAGGAACATCCTGATCTCCACCACCACCAGGTGTGCTCCAAGCAGGTGGGGTGAAAATAAATAGTAATTATCTAATTTTGAAGGTTGTTCAAGGGGGCTGTGCAGTTTTGGAGGTCACACTCAGGTGACCAAGCCCTTTGTTTACTGATGGATTTGGCCAATCCCTCCTCCAAGTTCGATTCCAGCAGCTCTTGGGAAACAGAGGCTCAAGTCCAGATCTCCAAGAGATTATGGCAGCTCATTAAAACAGGATTTTGGGGCAACTTTAACTCTTTTGCTGCAGGGAAAACAAAGCAGCAACCACAGGGCGACAAGGAACAGTTTTATTCCTTTGGTTTATCCTTTGGAATTCAAACATTTCCTCTCTCAGATAGCCCAGGGTCATAACACACCTTGGAATGAGAAAAACATGGAATGGTTTGGGTTGGGAGGGACCTGAAAGCTCCTCCACTATCCCAGGCTGACCTTGAAGAATTCCAGGAATGGGGAAGCCACAGATTCCTGTGACAGATTCACCCTCACAGGGAAAATCCAGGTGGGAAAAGAGGACAAAAATGAGAAAATATGGAATGGTTTGGGCTGGGAAGGACCTTAAAGCTCCTCCTGTCCCTTTCTTGAACAATTCCAGGGATGGGGAAGCCACAAATTCCTGTGCCAGGGCCTCATCACCCTCACAGGGAAAATCCAGGTGGGAAAAGAGGACAAAAATGAGAAAATATGGAATGGTTTGGGTTGGGAGGGACATTAAAGCTCCTCCTGTCCTTTCCACTATCCCAGGCTGGCCTTGAACAATTCCAGGGATGGGGAAGCCACTGATTCCTGTGACAGAGGCCTCACCACCCTCACAGGGAAAATCCAGGTGGGAAAGGAGGACAGAAATCTGAATTCCATCAGTGGTCCATGATCCCAAGGTGAGGTCACAGCTCCCTCCCTGTGCTCACAGCATTCCAGCCCCAGGTGACAGGATGTGACTCCCCAGCTGGAATTCCCTCAATTGCACAGCCCCGGCTTTTCCCGGTCCTTCTTCTTCTTCTTCCCCCTTTCAGGAGAGGCTCCCACCCACTCTGGGCTGGTTCCCGGGATTCCCACAATTCCCAATTTCCAGATTTGGGGCCGCTCCCTCCCCATCTCCCCTTGGGAACAGCAGCTCCTCCCGCTGAGACTCGCACCAAACCCAGCGGGGCTGTGGCCAAAAATCTGAGGGTTTTCTACCCAAAACCACCGTGTTCTCTCCCCCAAAACCACCCTGTTGTGCCCCCAAAACCACCGTGTTCTCTCCCCCCAAACCACCCTGTTATGGCCCTAAAACCACGGAGTTCTTTCCCCCCAAACCACCGTGTCCTTTGCCCCAAAACCACCTTGTTCTCTCCCCCAAACACAGCCTGTTCTCCTTCCCAAAGCACGAAGTTCTTCCCCCTAAAACCACTGGGTTCTTTCCCCCAAAACAACCCTGTTGTGCCCCCAAAACCATCCCATTCTCCCACCCAAAACCACCGGGTTCTTTCCCCCAAACCCATCCTATTCTCCCTCTCAAACCACGGAGTTCTTTCCCCTAAAGCCACCGGGTTCTTTCTGTCAAAACCACCGGGTTATTGTCCCAAAACTCACCCTGTTCTCCCTCTCAAACCACGGAGTTCTTTCCTCTAAAACCACCGGGTTCTTTCCACTAAAATCATCCTATTCTTGCCCCCAAAGCCACTCTCTTCTCTGCCCCAAACCCACCCCATTCTACCCAAAACCAGCGTGTTCTTCCTCCCAAAACCATCCTATTCTCCCTCTCAAACCTCGGAGTTCTTTCCCCTAAATCCACCCTATTCTCGCCCCAAAAACCACCCTGTTCTCTGCCCCAAACCCACCCGGTTCTCTGCCCCCAGACCCATCCAATTCTTTTCCTCAAAATCACCCCATTCTCCCAGCCAAAACCAGTGTGCTCCTTCTCCCAAAACCATCCTATTCTCCCTCTCAAACCACGGAGTTCTTTCCCCTAAAACCACCGGGTTCTTTCCCCTAAATCCACCCTATTCTCGCCCCTAAAACCACCCGGTTCTCTGCCCCAAACCCACCCCGCTCTTGCCCCCAAACCCACTCTGCTCTTGCCCCCAGACCCCTCTATTCTCTGCCCCAAACCCACCCCATTCTACCCAAAACCAGCGTGTTCTTCCTCCCAAAACCATCCTATTCTCCCTCTCAAACCTCGGAGTTCTTTCCCCTAAATCCACCCTATTCTCGCCCCAAAAACCACCCTGTTCTCTGCCCCAAACCCACCCCGCTCTTGCCCCCAAACCCATCCGGTTCCTGCCCCAAACCCACCCCATTTATGCCCCAAACCCACTCCGTTCTTGCCCCCAGACCCACCCCGCTCTTGCCCCCAAACCCACCCCGCTCTTGCCCCCAGACCCCTCTATTCTCTGCCCCAAACCCACCCCATTCTTGCCCCCAGACCCACCCCGTTCTTGCCCCCAGACCCACCCCATTTATGCCCCAAACCCATCCCGTTCTTGCCCCCAAACCCACCCCGCTCTTGCCCCCAGACCCCTCCGCTCTCTCCCCCGATCCCCCCGGGCTGCCTCAGCCTCTTCCCCCGCACAATCCCCGTGACCGCCTGGCCAGCACCGTTGTCTCCCGCCACCACCGGAGCGCTCCCTTCTGCCGCCAACACCGCGGGACCCATCCCCACCATCCCCACCAGACCGCCCAATCCTCAGCGGAGCGGCCGCACCGGGGAGCACCGAGCGGCGAAGCCGGTGCGGTTGGATGGAGGGGGGGGGGGGGGGGGGGTGCATCCGGTGCGGCGCGGGCTCCGCAGGCCCCGGCGCCCATCCGCGCTACCTTTGGCCTGGCAGTCGGCGCAGAACTTGTTCTCGTCCTCGGCCAGCAGCCCGGCCAGCACCGCCTGGTAGCGCTCCACGTCCCGCACCGATTTTCCCGTCATGGCGCGGCCGGCGCTGCCCGCCCGCGGGTCACGGCCGGCCCGCCCGCTTCCTGCTTCCGCTATGGGCGGGGCTACGCCCGGGGGAGGAGCCAATCAGCGCCGGCCCCGCACGGCGACGCCCCCTCCGCGCGCAGCCGGTGCTGGGCGGTGATTGGTTG
Source organism: Melozone crissalis (assembly GCF_028551555.1). Taxonomy (NCBI): domain Eukaryota; kingdom Metazoa; phylum Chordata; class Aves; order Passeriformes; family Passerellidae; genus Melozone; species Melozone crissalis. The sequence goes on along the minus strand of NW_026535888.1, from coordinate 10,927,049 downwards.
CGGTGCGCGGGAGGAAGCCAATAGGGAGAGAAGGGGCGGGGCTAGCAAGGGTATGAATGGGGAGGGTCACGTGATGAGAGTGGGGGGATAATAGGGGGGGCAGACAGGGGAAGGGGGGATTTTGGGGATCTCAGAAGGGCTGGATAGGGGATTTTGGGGGTCTGGAGGGGCTGGGTGGGGGATTTGGGGGCTTTGGGAAGGTTAGGGGTGCTGTATGTGGGATTTTGGGGGGCTCAGAGGAGCTGGGTGTGGGATTTTGGGGGTCTCGGGTGCTGGATGGGGGATTTTGGGGGACTCAGGGGTGCTCAGGGAGTTTTCTGCTGAAAAAGGGGGTACAGAGATGCTGTATGTGGGGTTTTGGGGGGCTCAGGGGTGCTGGGTGGAAGATTTTGGGGGCTCAGGGGTGCTGGGATGCTGGGTGGGGGTCCAGGAATTTGGGGTTTTGGAGGCTCTGATGTGCTGGATATGGGACTGGGAAGGACTCAGGGGTACAGAGATGCTGTGTGTGGGGTTTGGGGGGCTCAGGGGTGCTGGGTGAGGATTTTGGGGGACCCTGGGGTGCTGTCCCTTGGCCTGGAGAGGGGCCTGGCAGTGCAGGAGAGAATTTCAGGACGGGCAGTAGCAGAAAAGCCGCGATAAAACCAGCAATGGCACCGACAGGAGACAGAAATCTGTCACTGAAGCACTCTCAGAAAACAGCCAGAATTACATAATCCTGCCAAAAGTGACGCTGGTGTCCCAGAAAGGGACAGCGCTGGGACACACGGGGGCACAGCAGGAGCATCCCAGCAGCGATCCTAAAGGAGATGCTCCCAAATGCTCCTTTTCTGCCCCAAACCCCTCAGGTTTTGATGGAATCGCTTCCCTGTGAGGAAGAACGATCCAGGAGGGATCGCGGAGCATCCCCGGTGCCAACCGGGCCGTGCTGGGATGGCCCCGTGCCCGGCGGGGAGGGCGCCCGGCCCCTGTGCCAGCCCAGAGCGCTGCCAGCATCCCCCAGAGGCGATGGATGAATCAGCGGCGCTCCGTGCATGAGAGGAGGAGGAGGAGGAGGGGGAAAGGGTCAAATGAATCATCCCGTGTTCTCTGGGAATGGGGGGTGGCTGCTGGCGAAGGCGGGAACTGGGAATGGGGATGGGAAATGGGGATGGGGATGTGAGTGGGACATCCATCCCCCCACGGAACTGCCACTGTGACTTCCCTTCCCTTCCCTTCCCTTCCCTTCCCTTCCCTTCCCTTCCCTTCCCTTCCCTTCCCTTCCCTTCCCTTCCCTGGGGACATCCCGAGGGTGACAATTGGGGCAGGAATCCCCCTGTGGTGGCAGGAGCTGTCCCAGTGCTGTCCCCATGTCACCTGCAGCCACCACGCCCGGTGGCGCTGGGATGGTGCCGTGATGGGGACACCACGGGGACATCCTGGGACAGCCTGGCCGGGCTGTCCCTGGCAGCAGCTCCTGAGTTCATCCCCGTCCTGTCCCTACCCCTTGTCTGTGCCAAAGTCTGTCCCCATCCTGCCAAATTATGTCATCATCGTGCCAAACTTTGTCACCATTGTACCAAATTCTGCCACCATTGGGCCAAATTCTGGCTCCATAGTGCCAAATGCTGTCCCCACCTTGCCAAACTCTGTCCCTATCGTGCCAAATCCCATCCCCATCGTGCCAAATCTTGTCCCCATTGTGCCAAACTGTCACCACCATGCCAAACTCTGTCCCCATCGTGCCAAACTCTGTCACCACCGTGCCAAATCCCGTCCCCATCCTGCCAAATTCTGTCCCCATTTTGCCAATCCCTGTCCCCATCGTGCCAAATCTTGTCCCCATCATGCCAAATTGTCATCATCGTGCCAAAATCTGACCCCATTTTGCCAATTCCTGTCCCCATCATGTCAAACTCTGTCACCACCGTGCCAAAACCTGTTCCTATCGTGCCAATTCCTGTTCCCATTTTGCCAATCCCTGTCCCCATCATGCCAAATTCTGTCCCCATCGTGCCAAATTCTGTCACCACCATGCCAAACTCTGTTACCACCATGCCAAACTGTCCCCATCGTGCCAAACTCTGTCCCCATTTTGCCAATTCCTGTCCCTATTGTGCCAAACCCTGTCCCTATCGTGCCAAACTCTGTCCCCAGCGTGCCAATTCCTGTCCTCATCATGCCAAATCCTGTCACCATCGTGCCAAACTCTGTCCCCATCCTGCCAAATCCTGTCCCAACTATGCCAAACTCTGTCACCACCGTCCCAAATCCTGTCCCCATCCAGCCCAGAATCGCCACGGGCTCACCTGAGAGGGGCGGGACCTGCCCTCATCCCGCTGCTCCATATTCATGAGCTCCTTCCTCCTCCTCCTCCTCCTCCTCCTCCTCCTCCTCGCCCGGCCCTCCCGGTGTCCCGGAGCGCTGCGAGCCGGCGCTCGGTGCCCGCCGCGCTCGGTGCCAGCCCCGCTGCCATGGCCCGTGCCACCACGCTGGTGTCGCAGCTCTGGCTCCTGCTCCAAGCCTCCTGCCTCTGCCTGGCCCAGCTCGTAAGTGCCGCGCTCCATTCCCGGGCTGGAGATGGGATGGAGATGGGATGGAGAAGAGGATGAAGAAGGGGATGGAGAAGGGGATGGAGAAGGGGATGAAGATGAGATTGCAGGGGGGACATTCCCCATCTCCGCTCCCTCGCAGTGCTGAGCCCTTTGGGTTTATTCCCCCAGCGCTTTTCCCTTGTTTTTCTCAGCAATGCCCTCCTGTGAAGGTAGAAAGAGCCACAGCCCCGGAGATCTCTCCGTGCAGACTTTAAATTAACTTTGCTAAACCATTTTAGTTTGATTTTCCCCCCTGGAGCAGCAGTGGGGGGCTCTGTCTTCCCTACTGGTTATTTTTTCTGCTCCTGCTTTCCTGGGATGTGCTGCAAATCCGTTCTGAGCAGGGCTGGGGGGTCTCTGACACTCTTGGGGTGGTCTCAGGGCTCCATGGGGATGTTGGGGGTCCCATGGACTCTCCAGGCTCACCCAAGGGCAGGAGAAAATGGATCTGGAAAAAGGGAAGGCGAGCCCTGCAGAGGGGCAGGGAGTGGGATTTCACCTAGCAAAACTCTCCTTGTCTTATAGCTGCAAAAAAATCAGATTTTAGAGGTTTTGGGGAATTTTTCCATGTGGTTCCTTGTGTTATAGCTGCAAAAAATTATCAGATTTTAGAGGTTTTGGGGGATTTTTCCATGTGGTTCCTTGTGTTATAGCTGCAAAAAATTATCAGATTTTAGAGGTTTTGGGGGATTTTTCCATGTGGTTCCTTGTCTTATAGCTGCAAAAAAAAAAAAAAAAATCAGATTTTAGAGGTTTTGGGGAATTTTTCCATGTGGTTCCTGAGCTGCCTGTTGCAAATTGGGGGACAACTCCTTCCTAAACCCCCCTGGGGTCCCCATGGGTTTGTGAGGGCAGGGGAGCGGAGCAGGGGGGATGTGGGAATTTTGGGAACAAGGAACCCTTTGGAATTCATTCCTTGGGCAGCACAAAGGTGCCATTCAGGGGAGATCCCAGGAATGGGCTCAGGGATTGATCCAAGGTGGAGCTGGGGCTCTCCTTTCTGTACAAAAACCAACAGCACCTCTCACCCCTATAGATTTACGTTGATTCCTTATATTTATATTAATTCCTACATTTATTCCTTACATTTATATTAATTTTTTTAATTAATTTGAGCTGCAGGAGTGCAGCCCAGCCACCATTTACTCCCCATTTCCAGGCACACCAAGGCTTCAGTGTTCAGCTCTGGAATCTCTTCCCCCTGTTAGGATAACAGAGGTTTCTTTGCAGAGTCCTGTGCAAACCTGAAAGGCATTTACATTGATTCCTTATATTGATATTAATTCCTGCATTTATTCCTTACATTTATATTAATTTTTTTAATTAATTGGAGCTGCAGGAGTGCAGCCCAGCCACCATTTACTCCCCATTTCCAGGCACACCAAGGCTTCAGTGTTCAGCTCTGGAATCTCTTCCCCCTGTTAGGATAACAGAGGTTTCTTTGCAGAGTCCTGTGCAAACCTCAAAGGCAGGAGCAGCCTCTGGGAGCTTCCCTGAATGGAGCTTTTGTCTGGAGCCTGGGAGCAGAGCCAGCCTGGCCCAGGGAGAGCTCACACACAGGGGCTGGGGGTCCCCACCTCGTCCTGGGGGTGAATCCTGACAGGGCTCCCAGAAATCCCAATCTGAGATAAAAAGGGGTCTTGGAAATGCTGCTGTCACCCCATGGATGCCCTGATCTGTTGGGGAAGGAGCTCTGGGAGTGGCAGGGAAAGGGGGGCAGAGATGGGGTAGAAATGCTTGGAGATTCTGCTCCATTCAGGCAGGAGCAGCGGGGAAAGAGGGAGCAGAGATGGGGTAAAAATTTCATCCCATGGAGTTCCTGCTATATCAGGGCAGGAGGTCCTCGGGAAAGAGGGAGCAGAAATGCGGTAAAAATTTCATCCCATGGAGATCCCAATCCATGGGGGCAGGAGATCTTTGGATACCAGGGAAAGAGGGAGCAGAGATGGGGTAAAAATTTCATCCCATGGAGATCCTGCTCCATCAGGGCAGGAGATCCTTGGACAGCAGGGAACAAGAGAGCAGAAATGGGGTAAAAATTTCATCCCATGGAGATCCCACTCCATGGAGACAGGAGATTTTGGATATCAGGGAAAGAGGGAGCAGAAATGGGGTAAAAATGTCATCTCGTGGAGATCCTGCTCTGTTGGGGCAGGAGATCCTTGGATACCAGGGAAAGAGAGAACAGAGATGGGGTAAAAGTTTCATCCCATGGAGATCCCTCCTCCTTTGGGGCAGGAGATCTTTGGATATCAGGGAAAGATGGAGCAGAGATGGGGTAAAAATTTCATCCCATGGAGATCCTGCTCCTTTGGGGCAGGAGATCTTGGGCACCAGGGACAGAGGAAGGAGGGGTAAAAATGCTGCCACCACCCCATGGAGACCCCACTCTGTTCCCCATGGACACCATAACAGGAGAGGGGAGAAATGGGGTAGAAACTGGGCAGGGAGTGAGGAGCTGGAGGTGCCAGGGGGAGAAATCCTGCATTTCCCCATCCGTGCGCCCAGGAGGGGCAGAGCTCTGATCCCTCGGGGTGTCTCCATCCCATCTCCCTGCAATTGGATTCCCAGCACATCTCGGGGTCTTTCCTGACGCGGATCCCATCCCTTTTCCCCACAGCGAGGGCCACCAGGAGAGCCTGGCCCACGAGGGCCCCCTGGTCCCCCAGGAGTGCCAGGAGCTGATGGCATCGACGTGAGTGAGCAGGAACCTGTGGGAGGGAGGGAGGGAGGGGACACGGAGCACAAAAAGGACATTGTGAGTGGCACAGGGCCGGGGGTGCCTCTCTGTGCTGTTCCCACTCCTGATTTAGGGCACACGGAGCAGCCCCAGCTCGGTTTGGTGCTGCACCCCAAATCCAGCTGCATCCAGAGCTGGGGAATTGGGGGTGGGGTTGGTTTTTGGGGTGTAGTGAGGGGTGGTTGGGGCAGGGAGCACCCCAGAGGTGCCCCCTGAGCTCCAAAAGGAATTTTGGGTGGGATTGGTTTTTGGGGTGCAATGGGGGAGGACTGGGAACACCCCAGAGGTGAAGGGGGCACCTGGGGGGATACAGGGATATCCCAGTGGGGTTCTGTAGAGGGATTTGGGGGGGAATTGGGGCTCTGGATCCTCCACGGGTTGTGGGATGGGGGCGCAAACAGAGGGGAGCCCTGTGAGGCAGCAGAAAGTGCCCTTTCTCCAGGATGTGGTGTTATTTTAGTGTTATTTATACCCAGAGCAGCCACAGCGCTTCAGAAATGCCAGAACAACCCTCAAAAAACCCCAGAACAACCCTCACAAAAACCCCAGCAAAACCCTCACAAAATCCCACTTCACAAACGGCATCAAACCCCTCACAAAACCCCAGCAGAACCCTCGCAAAATCCCACTGGAAACCCCACAAAAGCCCCCTCAGAAACCCCATCAAACCCTCACAAAACCCCAGCAGAACCCTCGCAAAATCCCACTGGAAACCCCACAAAAGCCCCCTCAGAAACCCCATCAAACCCTCACAAAACCCCAATAAAACCCTCACAAACCCCCCAAAAAACCCTCACAAAACCCTAGTACAACCTTCACCAATTCCCCCTCACAAAACCCCCAAAAACCCTCCCAAACCCAAATAAAACCCTCACAAACCCCAAAATACCCTCCCAAACCCCACCTCAATCCTCCCAAAACCCCAAAAATCCCTCCCAAACTCTAATAAAACCCTTACAAAACCCTAGTACAACCTTCACCAATTCTCCCTCACAAAACCCACAAAAACCTTCCCAAACCCCAATAACACCCTCCCAAACCCCAATAAAACCCTCATAAACCCCAAAATACCCTCCCAAAACCTAGCACAACCCTCACTAAAACCCCACTTCACAAACCCCTAAAAAACCCTCACAAACCCCAATAAAACCCTGGCAAAACCCTAGGACAACCTTCACCAAGTCCCCCTCACAAAACCCCAGCTCAACCCTCAAAAACCACAAAAAACCCTCCCAAACCCCACTAAACACTTGAAAAGCCCCAAAAACCTTCACAAACCCCTAAAAAAACCCCACAAACCCCACTAAAACACTGACAACTCCCCAAAAACCGAATCCTTCCCAACCCCGGCCCCATCCTGCCCTGCCTGTGGGATCCAGCAGCTCCCCGCTGTCCCAGGAGCAGGGCAGGGATTGGGGTCCCCAGGTTGGGCTCTTTGGGGTTCCCCATCCCTTTCCCACCTCTCCCCTTTCCCCAGGGTGACAAAGGCCCTGTAGGATCTGCCGGCTCCCCGGTGAGTGCCCACCCCACCCCTCAGCAGGATCCTGCTCCTTCCACGGGGCTTTCTTCCCACCTGATCCCAAATTTTCATTTTTTCATTTTTTCAGGGTGTCAAGGGTGACCCTGGAGCCCCTGGCCCGGATGGACCCCCAGGAAAGCCTGGAATTGATGTGAGAACTGTCCCCTGTCCCCTCCTGTCTGTGGGGTCACAGCAAGCTGCTCCTGTCCCCAGGGTCTGCCCCACATGTAAACGTGCCCAAATCCCTTTGGGCAGGAGCTGGAAGCACTTTGGGAATCCCAAATGAGCTCGGGAAGAGCTTTTGACATCCTTTTCCACCTTTAGGATCACGGCAGGGCTCAGGAAGAGCTTCTGGCACTGCTGCCCACCTTGGGGATCCTAAAAGAGATTGGGAATTGCTTGTTCCATCCCCTCCCACCTTGGGGACCCCAAAAGAGATTGGGAATCCCAAAAGAGCTTGGGAATTGCTTCTGCCATCCCCTTTTCACCTTGGGGATCCCAAAGGAGCTTCTGCCATCCCCTCCCAAACTGGGAATCCCAAAAGAGCTTCTGTCACCCCATCCCAAATTGGGATTCCAAAAGAACTTGGGAATCCCAGAAGAGCTTGGGAATTGCTTCTTCCACCCCCTCCCACCTTGGGGATCCCAAAAGAGCTTCTGCCACTCCTGCCCACCTTGGGGATCCCAAAAGAGATTGGGAATTGCTTCTTCTACTCCCTCTCCCATTGGGAATCCCAAAGGAGCTTCTGCCACTCCTTTCCACATTGGGAATCCTAAAAGAGCTTCTGCCATCCCTTCCCACCTTGGGAATCCCAAAAAAAAAACTTGGGAATTGTTTCTGCCATCCCCTCTCACCTTGGGGATCCCAAAAGAGCTTCTGGCACTCCTTCCCACCTTGGAAATCCCAAAGGAGTTTCTGTCACTCCTTCCCACATTGGGAATCCCAAAAGAGTTTCTGCCCCTCCTTCCCACCTTGGAAATCCCAAAGGAGCTTCTGGCATTCCTGCCCACCTTAGGAATCCCAAAAGAGCTTCTTCTGCTCCCTCCTAAACTGGGAATCCCAAAAGAGCTTCTGCCACTCCTGCCCACCTTGGGAATCCCAAAAGATCTTGGGAATTGCTTCTTCCACCCTGTCCCACACTGGGGATCCCAAAAGAGCTTCTGCCACTCCTCCCCACACTGGGAACCCCAAAAGAGCTTGGGAGTTGCTTTTCCACCCCTTCCCACCTTTGGAATCCCAGCGGAGCTCCTCTTGTTTCCTCCAGGATAAATCTTAAGTGTCCCCCACTGTCCCCCCTTCCTGGGCACCCATGAGGTGGCACTTTGCCGCTGTCCCCTCCTTGGCACAGCCTGGCAGAGGTGGTGGGAGGAAGGGGACGGAGCTGCCACCCCACCCTGGCTGTCCCCAGGTCCCCTGGGGGTGTGATGGGTGCCTGGGGGGGTTTGGGTGGGTTCCTGCCCCATCCCAGGGGTAAAACCGGGATCAGGGCTGGGTGGAGCTGCCCGCGTGTCCCTGCCGGGGCTGGGTGTGCCCAGGGGGTGTGTGGGGGTCCCTGCGCCGTGAAATTCCTGATGGATCCAACCCAGCAAGAATCCCTGGCTGGAGGGGAGGAGGAGTGGGAATAACTCGCGGGGTCTCTTCCCTTGCAGGGCCTGACGGGAGCCAAAGGGGAGCCAGGACCCGCTGGCAGGCCGGGAACCAAAGTGAGTGAGGGGCAGCCCCGGGCTCCTCATCCCAGGATCCCTCATTCCCAAATTCCAACGTTTCCAAATTCCCACCTTCCCAAATTCCCACCTCTCCAAGGATCCCACCTTCCCAACTTCCAACCTTCCCAAATTTCCACTTTCCCAATTTTCCACCTTTCCAAATTCCCACCTTTCAAAATCTCCACCTTCCAGAATTTCTACCTTCCCATGCTCTCTCATTCCCAGCCTCTCACCTTCCCAGGCTCCCACCTTCCCAAATTCCAACGTTTCCAAATTCCCACCTTCCCAAATTCCCAAGCTCCCACCTTGCCAGGATCCCACTTTCTCAAATTCCCATCTTCCCAATTTTCCACCTTTCCAAGGATCACACCTTCCAAATTTCCAACCTTCCCAAATTCCCACCTTCCCAAGCTCCCTCATTCCCAGGCTCCCACCTTCCCAAATTTCCAACTTTTCAAAGATCCCACCTTCCCAAATTTCTAACATTCCCAAATTTCCACCTTCCCAAATTTCCATCTTACCAATTTCACACCTTTTCAAATTCCCACCCTCCCAAGCTCCCTCATTCCCAGGCTCCCACCTTCCCAAATTTCCATTTTTTCAAGGATTCCACCTTCCCAAATTTCCAACCTTCCCAAATTTCCACCTTCCAAACTTCCAACCTTCCCAATTTCCCCCTTCCCGAATTCCCATTTTTCAAGGATTCCACCTTCCCAAATTTCCACCTTCCAAACTTCCAACCTTCCCAATTTCCTACCTTCCCAAATTTCCACCTTCCCAATTTCCCACCTTTCCAAGGATCCCACCTTCCCCCCCAGCCCCATCCTGGGCCCATCCCCACCACTCTGGAAGGGATCCATGGGTGCAGGAGCTCCCTGATGGAATTTCTGAGGCTGCACCCAGGGAGGGGGAATTGGAGCAGCTGCCAGAGCAGATCCTCCTTTTCCAGCTCCTGACTCTCCTCTTGTGTCCTGGCAGGGCCAGCCCGGACTCCCAGGGCCACCAGGGCTCCCTGTGAGTATCTGCTGCTCCCATGGGTGGGGTGGGCACCCCCCAAGTCCCATCCTTGGTGGTGGGGTGGGAATTGCTCTCCTTGGGGCAGGAATTCTGGAGGATTTGGGGAATTTGAACCAATTGTAATTTTGGTTTTTTTGTCGCAGGGTCCTTCACTGCCAGGACCTCCTGTAAGTGCCACATGGGGCTGGGATGGGTGGCCTTGGAATTGGGCAGGAGGAGCTCAAAGCTCAGAGGGCAGGAATCAGGATGGGACCCCTCTCATTCCATGAATTTCTCTCCCTTCTCCCTAAGGGGCTTCCAGGCCAGGTTGGACTTCCTGGGGAGATCGGAGTGCTGGGACCCAAGGTGAGGAGCCAGGAGGGGACAGGGAAGAAGAACCTCCCCACCTTGGAACCTCCCCTCCTTCCACCAGGAGCTGCTTCTGTGTCCTCCAGGGCTCCTGGGATGATCCTGAAACGTGGGAATGGACATTCCCTTGGTGCCATCACCCTGGGCTGTGCCCATTCCTGTGCCCTCCAGGGCTCCAGGGATGATCCTGAAACATGGGAATGGAGGTTCCCTGGGTGCCATCACCATGGGATGTCCCCATTCCTGTGCCCTTCAGGGCTCCTGGGATGACCAGGGATGATCCTAAAACGTGGGAATGGAGGTTCCCTGGGTGCCATCATCCTGGGCATGTCCCCATTCCTGCTGGGACATCCTGGCTCTCCACCTCCCCTCCTCATCCCAAATTCTCCTTTCCCGGCTTTCCTTCCTAGGGTGACCCTGGACCCGATGGCCCGAGGGGTCCCCCAGGCCCTCCAGGGAAACCTGTGAGTATCCCCAGGAGGGAGAAGCTTCCCCAGGCTCATCCTGGGGATTGGGGCTGGAATTTGGGCTCTGGCTCTCCCCTCCCACCCCACTCCTTGTTTCCTGCTCCTGATGTAAAATCCTGGAAGAATTCTGATGGTTTCCTTCCCTGCAGGGACTCCCGGGACACCTCCAAGGCGTGGAAGGCAGCGCTGATTTCCTGGTGAGAGCTGCCATCACCTTGTCCCCCACTGTGTCCCCTCTTCCTGGCCTTCTCCAGGTCATTCCCAACTCATCCTTGTCCTTCCTCTCCTCCCAGTGTCCCACCAGCTGCCCCCCAGGTCCCAAAGGCCCCCAGGGACTGCAGGGACTGAAGGTAAGGAAGTCCTGGAGAGGCCATGGGAGGGAAAAATGGGAATTGTCACCTCCAGGATGTGGTGGAGTGAAGGATCCTTCTCTGGGATCTCTGGATCTCCACGGAGGCCTGGAGGGAAGGTCCCTGTGGGTCCTCCAGCCCCTTCCTGGGGGTGGCATCCTGTGCCAAAGCCCCAGCCCCAGCTCAGGATGTCACCTGTGGGATTCTGAATGTCCCCGGTGGGATTTTGAACCCATTCCACGTCACCTGTGGGATTCTGAACCTCCCCAATGTCCCCAGTGGGATTTTGAGCCCATTCCATGTCACCTGTGGGATTCTGAGCCCCAACAAAATGTCCCCAGTGTGATGTCCCCACTCATCAGTGTCACCAGTAGAATTCTGAGCTCCCCATTGTTACCTGTGGGATTCTGAAGTCCCCTCGATGTCTCTATTGGGATTTTGAGCCCCTCAATGTCCCCAGTGGGATTCTGAACCTGTTCCATGTCCCCATTGGGATTCTGAGCCCCTCAATGTCCCCATTGGGATTCTGAACCTGTTCCATGTCCCCAGTGGGATTCTGAGCTCCCCAATGTCACCTATGGGATTCTGAAACCCCCCTAAATGTTCCTATTGGAATTCTGAGTCCCTCAATGTTCCTATTGGGATTTTGAGTCCCCCAATATCCCCAGTGGGATTCTGAAACCTGTTCCATGTCCCCAGTGGGATTCTGAGCCCCCCCAATGTCACCTATGGGATTCTGAAGCCCCTCAATGTCACCACTGGGATTCTGAGTCCCACAATGTCCCTATTGGGATTCTGAGCCCCTCAATGTCACCAGTGGGATTTTGAATCCCCCAATGTCACTGATGGGATTCTGAGCCCCCCAATGTCACCACTGGGATTCTGAGCCCCTCAATGCCCCATTGGGATTTTGAGTCCCCCAATGTCCCCAGTGGGATTCTGAGCCCCACCACGTCCCCAGCGGGCACCCCAGGGTGGGATGTAGTGACAGTGGGGGCTCTGTGGGACGTGGCCACCAGGATGGTGCCACCACCCTGCAGCTGTGCCAGGGATTTTCCTCACAGATTTCCTCTCTTCCCACTCAGGGACACAGAGGCCGCCCTGGCGCCCTCGGAGAGCCTGGAAAGCAGGGAGAGCCGGTGAGTGCTCCAGCAGATCCCAGCAGGATCCCAGCTGGATCTCAAAAGGATTTCAGCCAAATCTCAGCCAGATTCCAGCAGGATCTCAGCAGGATCCCAGCAGGATTTCAGCAGGGTCTCAGCAGATCCCAGATGGATTTCAACAGGATTTCAGCCAAATCCCAGCCAGATCCCAGCAGGATCCCAGCAGGATCCCAGCAGGATTTCAGCAGGGTCTCAGCAGATCCCAGATGGATCTCAGCAGGATCTCAGTAGGATTTCAGCAGGATCACAGCCAAATCCCAGCAGGATCCCAGGAGGATCCCAGCAGGATTTCAGCAGGATCTCAGCCAAATCCTACCCTGATCACAACCGGATCCCCACCAGATCTCAGCAGGACCCCAGCAGAATCCCCACCAGATCCCAGCCAGATCCCTGCAGGATCCACACCAGATCACAGCAGGATCCCAGCAGGATCCTGGGAGGATCTCAGCAGATCCCAGCAGGATCCAAGTGTGGTGGTCCCTGTGGGACTGGTCCCAGGGAAAGGGTTTGGGAAGGGAAATGAAGAAGGGAGGAAAGAGGAGAATGGAAAACGTGGGAATGGGAGACCAGGGTGGCCTTCCCAGGGTGGTTCCTGGGCAGGGCCACCTGTCCCCATCCCCTGCCGGGTGCCAGGTGGGTGCTGTGGTGTCCCCAAGGTGCTTTGTGTCCCCTCTCCCTCCAACATTCCCTTTTCTCTCCACTCCCAGGGCCCCAAGGGGGACGTTGGTGCCTCTGGAGAACAAGGAGTCCCAGGCCCTCCGGTAAATCCTTCATTCCTCTTTTCCTCTGTCCCCCAAGTGCTGCAGGAACTGGGGGTGGCCTCTTTGTCCTTGTCCCCAGACACCAGGGAGGTGACACCAGCCTGTCCCTGCTGAAGCAAAGCCTCCATCCCATCCCTGTCCCAGCCATGGATGCCACCAGCTCTCCTTCTGCAGAGCTCCATGGGCACCTGGGCTGTTCCCAGGGATAATTTGGGATAAATCCCTGCTGTCCTCTGAGTCCCCCTTGCCCCGGGGGGAATTAAAGCCACAGGAATTCTCAGAGCACTTTGAAGATGAAAAACAATTACTGGGCTGAGCCCTGCAGGCCAGGAAAGGGCAAAACTGCTTTGAAGCCAAGAGCTGTGGCCCGGAGAAGCGGCTGCAGTTTGGAGTTATGGAATTGACAGCTGGAAAAGCACCTGCTGGGGGCTCTGGAATTAGGAGGGACTGGAATTCCTCGTGTTTGGATTCCCGGTGTTGAGTTTTGCTGTAATTGCTGCTTCCCCCTGGGTTGGTTTTTTTTCCCGGCTGAATTTGCTTTGTTTCCTTCCCTGCAGGGACCTCAGGGCCTCAGGGGGTACCCTGGCATGGCAGGACCCAAAGGGGAGACGGTGAGTGCGAGTGGCATCCCCTGGCTCAGATGCCACTGAGATCATTCCCAGCATCATCATCATCATCATCATCATCCCTCCATGCTGGGCCATCTCAGGGGTGCAGGGATGGGTTGGGATGGGAATTGACCTTTCCTTGCTCTCTTTCCAGGGTCCTGCTGGATACAAGGGCATGGTTGGGAGCATTGGAGCCGCTGGGAGGCCGGTGGGTGTCCCCTCCTCGGCCCTGCCTGCTCTGGGGTCCCACTTTGCCGTGCTCAATCCTTGTGTTCCTCTCTCCTCCAGGGCAGGGAAGGCCCCAAGGGACCGCCTGGGAGCCCTGGTGACAAGGGAGAGCTGGTAGGTGACACCCCCAGTGGCAGTGTCCCCTTTTCCCCAGCTTGGCACTGTTCCTTCGGTGCCCTCGAGGGCATCTCCAGCTCCCAGCTCTGTCCCCTGCACCAGCAGGACACTGACACTTGTCCCCTCCTGCTCTAGGGTGGCCGTGGCATCAGGGGACCCCAGGGTGACATCGGCCCCAAGGGGGAGAATGTGAGTACAGCTGGTGGCACCTGTGCCCTGCCCGTCCCTGGCTGTGCCATCGTGTGTCCTTGTCCCCTCCAGCACACACACCTGGAATGTTCCTTTCCCTCCTCACGTTTTTTTTGTCCCCACCGTGAGCCTTTGAGTCCCTTTGAGGTGTCCCACGTGTGGCTCTTGTCCCTTTTCAGGGCCTCCCTGGCATCGATGGCAAGGATGGCACCCCAGGGATCCCAGGAGTGAAGGTGAGGGAATGCCACCCACTGGGAATGACAGGAATGGCAAAGGGAACATTGTCCCTTGTGGGCACCCCAATCCCGGTGACACCCCCTCTGTCCCTCGCAGGGTGGCACAGGACAGGCCGGACGGCCGGGAACGCCGGGACACCGGGGACAAGCTGTGAGTGAGGGACCCGCCAGGCTGTGCCCTGAGGGGTGACAGCCCTCTGCCAGGGGTGCCAGGGCCAGCACGCCATGGGGACACTGAGCTGTGCCAGGGGTGACACCCTGCGGGGACACTGAGCTGTGCCCAGGGGTGACACCCTGAGGGGACACTGAGCTGTGCCCAGGGGTGACACCCTGAGGGGACACTGAGCTGTGCCAGGGGTGACACCCTGAGGGGACACTGAGCTGTGCCCAGGGGTGACACCCTGAGGGGACACTGAGCTGTGCCAGGGGTGACTCCCTGAGGGGACACTGAGCTGTGCCCAGGGGTGACACCCTGAGGGGACACTGAGCTGTGCCCAGGGGTGACTCCCTGAGGGGACACTGAGCTGTGCCCAGGGGTGACACCCTGAGGGGACACTGAGCTGTGCCAGGGGTGACTCCCTGAGGGGACAATGAGCTGTGCCTAGGGGTGACACCCTGAGGGGACACTGAGCTGTGCCCAGGGGTGACAGCCCGAGGGGACACTGAGCTGTGCCCAGGGGTTGATCCCAGATTTGTTCCCTTAGGGATTGCCAGGCCAGCCAGGAAGCAAAGGTGGCCCAGGTGACAAGGTAGGTGACACCTCTGAGCATCCACCCCGCGGCTCTTGTCCCCTCCCTGTCCCCGCTGTCCCTGCTGTTCCCACTGTCCCCCCCTGTCCCCTCTGACCCCCGTCGCTCTCCCTTCACAGGGTGAATCGGGTCCTCGGGGCCACCCCGGTGCCACCGGTGCCCCAGGGCAGCTTGTAAGTACCGAGATGTCGCCGTGTCCCTCCCGGGGACAGCCTCGGGGCTGAGCTCTCTCTTTTTCCCTTTTTTCCTCGTTTCCTGCGAGCTCAAAGCGGAATCGGGCACTTCATTGCCACCCTGCTCCTGTCACCACCCTGGTGACGAGGACAGGGCCACCCCTGCCTGGGGGAAGGACAAGGAGCACACCACGCCCGTCAATCCCATTTCTGTGGGATTTTCTCTCCCGTTTTTAGGGCGAGCCCGGACCTCGGGGTGAGCAGGGCCCGCAGGGTGTCCCCGGGCCGAAGGTGAGTTGGGGACACCGCGGGGGTGTGGCAGTGCCAGGAGGGGTGGCCCTGACTCCGCTCCTTCCCGCAGGGTGACAGGGGCGAGCGTGGCCTCGTGGGACCTCCGGGAGAGCAGGGCAGAGCGGTGAGTTGTCCCCAAAGCCGGTGAGTTGTCCCCAAAGCTGGGCTGGGACACAGGGAATGCTCTGAGCTGTCCTCAAAGCCGGTAAATTGTCCCCAAAGCTGGGCTGAGACACGGGAGACGCTCTGAGTTGTCCCCAAAGCCAGTGAGTTGTCCCCAAAGTTGGGCTGGGACATGGGGGATGCTCTGAATTGTCCCAAAAGCCGGTGAATTGTCCCCAAAGCAAGGCTGGGACATGGGAGATGCTCTGAGATGTCCCTGTGGAGGAGCTGGAGTTGTGGGACAGGCTCTGAGTTGTCCCCAAAGCCACTCTGGGACACGAGGGATGCTCTGAGTTGTCCCCAAATCCAGTGAATTGTCCCCAAAGCCAATCTGGGACATGGGAGATGCTCTGAATTTTTCCCAAAGCCACTCTGGGACACAGGGAATGCTCTGAGATGTCCCCAGAGAGGGGCTGGGACATGGGACAGGCTCTCAGTTGTCCCCAAAGCCACTCTGGGACATGGGGAATGCTCTGAATTGTCCCCAAAGCTGAGCTGGGACACAGGGAATGCTCTAAATTGTCCCCAAAGCCACTCTTGGACACGAGGGATGCTCTGAGATGTCCCCAGAGAGGGGCTGGGACATGGGATAGGCTCTCAGTTGTCCCCAAAGCCACTCTGGGACAGAGGGAATGCTCTGAATTGTCCTCAAATCCACTCTGGGACACGAGGGAATGCTCTGAGTTGTCCCCAAATCCAGGTTGGCACACGGGGACACTCAGCCTGGGATGTGGGATTCCAAGCCTGGCTTTGGGATCAGTGGGACACAGCCAGACCTCCCCCTTTGATCTGGGGTCAGTCCCATGCCTGCCCTGCTGCTGGGGGATTAGGGAATAGCTCAGGGATTAATGGCACCCCAGCTGGGACAGGAATTTCCTCCCATCCCAGGAGAGCCCACCCCTCTCCAGAGCTTTCCTGCACTGGAACAACAGCCAAAAATCTGATTTTTGGTGCTTTTCCTGTGGACAGGAATCCATCCATGGAAAAATCACTGCTCTGGGCATGGATTCTCCATGGTTTTGTGCCCTGTGTCCCCTCAGAGCTGGGATTTAGGGAAGGTTGGGAGGCTGGGATCAGCTGGGGGATGGGGAGCTGCACCTCAATGCCTTGGGGATGATTCCCTGATAGGTAAGCTTTCAATTTTCTCCTCTCAATCATTTTCCCATATTCCTTGGATTTCCAGGGCCCAAAGGGTGAGCAGGGCCCACCTGGCATCCCAGGACCACAAGGCTTGCCTGGAGTCAAAGGAGACAAGGTGACAGCTCTGGGGACAGCAGGGTGGCTTTGAGGGGACACTGCTCTGAGCTGGGCTGATCCCACTTTTTCCTTTTCCCAGGGCTCTCCAGGGAAAACCGGCCCCAAAGGCAGCACTGTGAGTTCATCCCAGGCTGGGATTAACAGAGCTGGGTTTAGCAGAGCTGGGATTGACAGAGCTGGGATTGACAGAGCTGGGATTGACAGAGCTGGGATTGACAGAGCTGGGATTAACAGAGCTGGGATTGACAGAGCTGGGATTAACAGAGCTGGGATTAACAGAGCTGGGATTGACAGAACTGGGATTGACAGAGCTGGGATTAACAGAGCTGGGATTAACAGAGCTGGGATTAACAGAGCTGGGATTGACAGAGCTGGGATTAACAGAGCTGGGATTAACAGAGCTGGGATTGACAGAGCTGGGTTAACAGAGCTGGGTTTAACAGAGCTGGGATTGACAGAACTGGGATTAACAGAGCTGGTTTGAACAGAGCTGGGATTAACAGAGCTGGGTTTAACAGAGCTGGGTTTAACAGAACTGGGTTTAACACTGGCTCCAAGCACTTTCTCCATGAATTTCCCCTTTGGGAATGTTTTCTTTGGGAATGTTCCCTTCTCTCCTTGCCTTTCCTTTAGGGAGATCCAGGTGTCCACGGCCTGGCAGGGCTCAAGGGAGAGAAGGTGAGTGCTTCCAGAAGATTCTTGGAATGCTGGGGGATCCCTTGCCATGCTGGGGGATCCTGCCTGGCATTAAATCCCAACCCTAAATCCCTGCTGTCTCCTCATCGCCTTTTCTGTGTCCTCTGTCCCCAGGGGGAGTCAGGAGAGCCAGGACCCAAGGGACAGGTGAGTGATGGGGATTTGGGACCGAGGGGACCCCAAAACTTGGGTGGATTTGTGGGATCCTCAGCTGGATCTTCCCTGCTGAGGTGCTGGGGGAATATTTTCCCTGGAGATGGGGGCCAGTGACCATGATCAGCCCTGGATTCAGGCTCAGCTCCTCCTTGGGGTTAAACCCTGGATTCAGGCTCGGTTCTGGGCTCAGCACCAGGTTCAGGCTCAGCCCTGTTTTGGGATCCAGTGCTGGATTCAGCCTCAGCTCCATTTTGGGATCCAGCCCTAGATTCAACTTCAGCCCCAAATTTTTGGGATCCAACCCTGGATTCAGCCCCAGCCCCAGTTTCTGGGATCCAGGCCTTGATTCAGCCCCAGCCCCATATGGAATCCAGCCCCAATTTTTGGGATCCAGCCCCACTTTTTGGGATCCAATGCTGGATTCAGCCCCAGCCCCAATTTTTGAGATCCAGCCCTAGGTTCAGCCCTAGCCCAAATTTTTGGGATCCAACCCTGGATTCAGCTCCAGCCCCATTTGGGATCCAGCCCCAATTTTTGGGATCCAGCCTGTTTTTGGGATCCAGCCCTGGATTCAGTTCCAGCCCCATTTGGGATCCAGCCCCAGTTTTTGAGATTCAGCCCTGGGTTCAGCCCCAGACCCAATTTTTGGGATCCAGCCCCAATTTTTGGGACCCAGCCCTGGGTTCACCCCCAGCCTGGTTTGGGACCCAGCCCTGCCCATGTTTTTTGGGATATTTTGGGCTCTCGGGGTGCAGCCCCCATGCTCAGCACAGCCTGAACCCCTCATGCCCCTCTCTCTCCATCCCTCCTCAGCAAGGCATCCAGGGAGAGCTCGGCTTTCCCGGCCCCTCGGGGGATGCAGGAGCGCCGGGAATTCGGGGCTATCCCGGCCCGCCCGGCCCGCGGGGGCTGGTGGGGGAGCGCGGAGTGCCGGGAATGCCGGGCCCGAGGGGCACAGCCGTGAGTACCCCGATCCTACAAACCTCCTCATCCTCCCTGCTCCGCAGGAATTGCCTCTGCTTCCCACCCAGCTCCTCTGGGAACACGCTGCTGTTCCACTCAGGAGCTGGGATCCTGCTTTCCTGGGGAGGAATTCTGTCTTTCCCACTATGTATGGCATCCAAAAACTGTCCCTGTATAAACCAGCCAGCAGCAGGGATTTAAAGGGTTGGGATTTTTCCCTAAAATCCTCATTTTGGACTCTAATGCCATGAGCACAGAGCAAGCTGAGCACTTGCCCTGGGACAGAACAGGGAAGAGCAGGGTGGGAAGGTGACCTGGGATGCAGGGAGGGGATGGAGATTGGAATTTGGGCTGGGAAGGGCTCTGGGAGGGGACAAAAGGAGTGAAATTCCCTTCCTGGCAGGGCCGGGACGCTGGGGACCAGCACATCGTGGACGTGGTGCTGAAGATGCTGCAAGGTGAGGGCGGAGCGGGGCCACCACATCCCACGGATCCCATGGATCTCTTCCCATGGATCCCACCTCATGGATCCAGTGGATCCCATGTGGATCTCTTCCTATAGATCCCACCCTATGGATCCCATTGTTCCCATCCCATGGATCTCTTCCTATGGATCCCATCCCATGGATCCCACCCCATGGATCCTGTGGAATCCCCTCCCCATGGATCTCACCCTATGGATCCCATCCCATGGATCCCATGAATCCCATGGGTCCTGTCCCATGGATCTCTTCCTATGGATCCCATCCCATGGACACCACCCCATGGATCCCATCCCATGGATCTCTTCCTATGGATCCCATCCCATGGTTCCCACTCCATGGATCCCACCCAGTGGATCCCATCCCATGGATCCTGTGGATCCTACCCCATGGTTCCCATCCTGTGGATCCCATCCCATGAATCCCATCCCATGGATTCCATGGATCCCACCCAGTGGATCCCATCCCATGGATCCTGTGGATCCTACCCCATGGTTCCCATCCTGTGGATCCCATCCCATGAATCCCATCCCATGGATTCCATGGATCCCACCCCATGAATCCCACCCCATGAATCCCACCCCATGGATCCCACCCCATGGATCCCATGGTTCCCACCCCATGGATCCCACCCCGTGGATCCCATCCCGGCCCCTCTCTGCCCCACAGAGCAGCTGGCAGAGGTGGCCGTGAGCGCCAAGAGAGCTGCCCTGGGTGGGGTCGGGGCCATGGGACCTCCCGGTCCCCCCGGCCCCCCAGGGCCACCCGGTGATCAGGGACCCCACGGCCCCATGGGACCCCGAGGTGTCCCCGGAATCCTGGGAGCTGCCGGGCAGATCGGCAATGTTGGACCCAAAGGTGGGTGGTGGTGACATGGTGCCAGGTGCAAACCCTCCTGGGGTGGCACTGCCATGTTTGTCCCCATCCCTGATCACCCATCCACGGTTGCCATGGAGTCCTTCCCTCCTTTTTGTACCCACAGGGAAGAGAGGAGAGAAGGGCGAGCGGGGAGAGGTTGGCCGTGGCCACCCGGGAATGCCAGGTCCTCCAGGGATCCCAGGTGAGACCAGGTGTCCCCAGGTGGCCTTTGTCACCTTGGGGTGATGAGCCCAGCGGTGGCCGGGGACCTTCTGATCCATCCCACAAAACCAGCCCAGGCTCATCCTGTAAATCTGCTCAGGTTTATTCCACAAAAATTGCCCAGGTTCATCCCACAAAACCTTCTCAGGTTTATCCCACAAAATTTACACAGGTTCATCCCACAAAAACTGCCTAGGCTCATCCTGTAAATCTGCTCAAGTTTATTCCATAAAACCTGCCTGGGATCCTCCCACAAAATGGGCCCAAGTTCATCCCATAAAACCTGCACAAGCTCATCCCACAAAACCTCAATTCATCCCTATGTCTGAGAAAAATCTCTATTATTTCTGAGGAGAAAAATCTCTATTTTTCAGGGGAAAATCCCTATATCTGAGGGAAAAACCCTATTTCTGAGGGAAAAATCCCTATTATTTCTCAGGAAAAAAAAATCCCTATTATTTCTGAGGGGAAATCCATGATTCTGAGGGAAAAAAAATCCCTATTATTTCTCAGAGGAAAATCCCTATTATTTCTGAGGGAAAAACTCCTATTTCTGAGGGGAAAACCCCTATTTCTCAGATAAAACCCATCTCTCAGCTTGATTCTCAGCACCCCACCCATCCCACCCCGTTGCCTTTCCAGGTCTCCCGGGCATCCCCGGCCACGCTGTGGACGGCAAGGCGGGCGAGCGGGGCCTGCCGGGCTCCCCGGGCGAGGCGGGCCGGCCGGGGCTGCCGGGGCCCGCGGGCCTGCCCGGCTTCTGCGAGCCCGCCGCCTGCCTGGCAGCCTCGGCCTACGCGGCCGCCCGCCTCACGGAGCCGGGCAGCGTCAAGGGCCCCTCGTTCTGAGCGATTCCCCGTGAAAATCCCTTCCCAAAGTGACCACAACACTGCAATCCCACAGGGAGAAGTTTCCGCGCTTTCCCGCTTCTGGTGTGAGGGTGGAGGCGGGGGAAAACGCAGCCTTAAATTGTTAATTTTGGGACCTGATTTTCTTTTACACAGTTCTGGCAGCATAAAAAAATCTTAGAGTGGGTATAAATTTTATTTAAATACGCTTTAGGGTTGCTCCGTTCTGAGCAATTTCCTAAGGAAAATCCCTTCCCAAAGTGACCACAACACTGCAATCCCACAAGGAGAAGCTGCCGCACTTTCCCGGTTCTGGTGTGAGGGTGGACAGCAGGGAAAACACAGTCTTAAACTGTTAATTTTGGGACTTGATTTTTTTTTACTCAGTTCTGGCAGCATAAATTCTATTTAACTATACTTTAGGGTTCCTCTGTGCTGCCCCTCATTCTGAGTAATTCCCTCATGAAAATCCCTTCCAAAAGTGACCAGAACACTGCAAGAAGTGGCCTCGCATTCCCGGTTCTGGCGTGAGGGTGGACAGAGGGAAAACACAGCCCTAAAATGTTAATTTTGGGAATAACCCCAAATTTGGGACCTAATTTTCTTTTACAGAGGTCTGGCAGCATAAAAAAATCTTAGAGTGGGCATAAATTTTAGTTCATGGAGAGAAGCTTCCGCGCTTTCCCAGGAGAAGCGGCCGCACTTTCCTGGTTCCTGTGGTGAGGGTGGACGCAGGGAAAACACAGCCCTAAAATGTTAATTTTGGGACCTGTTTTTTTTTTTTTTTTTTTTTTTTTTACAGAGTTTTGGCAGCATACATTTTACTTAAATATACTTTAGGGTTCCTCTGTGCTGCCAGAATCTGTAAAGAGATCTTTATGTGAACCAGAATCAGGGCCTCTAATCCTGTTTCCATCCATGGGGTTTCAAATCTGCTCCCTGCAGCCTTTCCCCCCACCGCCAAAAAAAAAAAAGGAATAAATTTTATAATTCCCTGTGATGTTTGAAGGAGCTGATAAAAATTCCCTTTTTAGCCTTCTCTTTTCTTTTTTAAATTGGAATTTTTCAAGCCCCACCCCCAAAACCAAAATCATGGTTTGATTATTTAAGAGAATTCCCAGCTCCAACTTGGTCACTCCCAGAGCTGTAAATCTTTGTAAAATAGGGATATTTTATAATTGTGATGAGGATAACACTAACTTTTGGAAAAATGGACAATAAAACCAAGCTGGATTCTTAATAAGTGGAATGATTTGTGGATTTCTTTGGATTTAAGCAAGGCCGTGGTGCGGTGCAAAATTTTGAGGGTAGAAGTTGACATAAAATTAACAGGATGGCTTCTGAGGTAGTATTGGAAACAGAAAAGTTTAAATAAAAGGCAAAATAACAAAGCTTTTTCAGAGAAAAACTGAGTTGGGGTAAGAGGTTTTTAGTCTTACTAAAACACTCCATAAAAGCAATTTTTTTCTTTGTTCTCTTCTTTATCTAGTGAATTATTTAGGTTAGGCTTTTTAGTTTCTGTCTAATTAGACAGCCCTAAGTTTAAAGTCTCAAAAGTTCTATAAAGTGTCTTTATTCCCATTGGAAAAAAATTCCCATTTTCCGACCCCTCTGAGAAATCCCGCTCCAGCTGTGCCACACATCTGGGCCACATCCCAGCTCTTCCTGCCTTTTCTCCCCACGAGAGGGAGCTGCCAGCCCGTGGAATTGGCTCTTCCAGCCTGGGATATTCCCGAAAAACGCGGATTTCCTTCAGGAAGGGGCTGGAGCATCCCCCGGCACCGGGCTGAGGAGGGAAAAGGGGGAATTCCCTTCCTTTGACCCCTTCCCGCTTTTGGGATGGACATGGAAGGGATGGAAGGGGCTGGGAGCTGGATTTTGGTCCTGGAGCAGGGAAAACCACTTCCAGGTGGGATCAGGGCTGAGTTTAGGTTCTGGAGCAGGGAAAAAACACTTCCAGGTGGGATCAGGGCTGAGTTTAGGTTCTGGAGCAGGGAAAAAACCACTTCAGGAGGGATCAGGGCCAAGTTTTGGTCCTGGGACAGGGAAAAGTCACTTCCAGGTGGGAACAGGGCTGAGTTTTGGTCCTGGAGCAGGGAAAAGCCACTTCCAGGTGGGATCAGGGGCTCGGTTTTGGTCCTGGAGCAGGGAAGAGCAACTTCCAGTGGGATCAGGGCTGAATTCGGTTCCTGGAGCAGGAAAAAGCCACTTAAGGAGGGATCAGGGCCAAGTTTTGGTCCTGGGACTGGGAAAAGTCACTTCCAGGAAGGATCAGGGGCTGGGTTTTGGTCCTGGAGCAGGAAAAAGCGACTTCCAGGTGGGATCAGGGCTGAGCAGGGAAAAGCCACTTCCCAGGACAGAGCAGGAAAAGCTCTGCTGTGCCTGTGGAGCATCCTGGGCATCCAGGAGTTTCCAGGAATCCTTGGGAGCTCCTCAGTCCCACACAGCACAGCCTGGGATGGGATGGATGAGCTCCAGCACATCCAGGGACGCTGCTCCAGCTGATCCTGCACCTTCCAGAGGCAGCAGAGCTTCCCCAAAATCGCTGAGGGCAGCAGTGAGGGAGCTCTGCTTGGCAAGGAGCAGCTCTGACCTTCCTGATCCATCCTGGCAGGCGGCAGGAATCCGGAGCCTGGCAAAGCCGGCGTCTGGGAAGGCTAAAAAGCTCGGGAATTAATTAAAATTCCGGGAAGCAGCTGTCTGGAGCTCCTGCCTCTCTCTCTCCCACCTGCTCGTGCCTCATGGATTCTCCTGGGAGCCAGCCCAGTCCTTGTCACCTCAGCTGATCCCTGCTCCCAGACAGCCAAACCTCAAGATCCAAAGCCTGGCCAGGCAGGGCTTCTTTTCCAGGCAAAACCAGGTGGAATCTTTCCAAATTAATTCCAAGAGTTTTGAGAATCTGCTCCCTGGGAATAGAGGAGGAGGAGAGCAGCGTCCTGCCCGTCTTTGGTGGGATGGGAAAGGAAAAAGAGAAGAAGGGAAAGGGAATTGAGGATCATTTGGGATTGCACCAGTTCCTCCTCCAGACCTCCAGCGGGAGCTTTCTTTTGTTTCCCAGCTCCTTGGAAAGCTGTGGGAAAAGAGGAAGAATCGGGATAAATGATAGCCTGGAATAATTAAATTAAATGGGCAGGGACACCTTCCACTATCCCAAGTTGTTCCAACCTGGCCTTGGACACTTCCAGGAATGTGGCAACCACAGCTCCCCTGAAATATCCATCCCAGCCCCTTCCCACCCTCCCAGCGAGGAATTTTTCCCCCAAATCCCATCCAAAGCATCCTTTTCCCCAAAAGGCACAGTGTCCCCCTCAGTTATGCACCTGAAATCCCACCCCGGGACATTCTCGTGGCCATGAATAATTCAGGAATATCAGGAAAGTTTCGCGGAGCTGATGAGCCCAAATCACCTGGAGGAGGTGAAGATGAGCTAATCACCGTTTGTTCTCTCTCGATAGCTGATTAACTGCTAATTAGAATATTAAACAAGGGCTTAAATACGTAAATGAGCTTCTGAGGATGGAGTTCGTTATTGGAGGTGCCATAAAAGTCCTGATTTTTGTTCTTAGATTATTGTTTGATGGGTTTAATTTTTTTGCCTCCTAAAGAAAGGGTTTTGTTTTTAAAGTGTTTTGTTCTGCTGGAATGTTGTAGGATCTGGGATAAATTAATCCCAAACTCCATCAAAACACCAGGAAGGTGCTCCCAGGTCCACAAGGAGGATGCCCAAAGTTCAGGAAGCTTCTCCAAGAAAAAAGGGCAAATTTTGGATGCTCTGCCCAAAACAGCTCCAAGATTCCTGCAGGGTGAGAGGAGGGAACGAGGAGTCACAGGGAATTCACTTCCATCCATTTCCATGGAATTGGCTGTGGGAATGAGGCTGGAAAATCCTGAGAGCCCAAATTAAAGGTGGGGAAGGGCAGGATTGGCCCGGCGGTGACAGGAGGGGACAGAGGTGTCACACACAGGGGTGGCACCCAGGCAGAAAGTAGGGATGGAAAGCACGGGAATCATGGAATTGTGATGGTTGGAAAAGATCTCCAGAATCATCAAATCCAACCTTCCCACATCCATCCTGCCATGGAGCCCATGGACAGGGATGCTGCTGATGGGATGAGGGCTTGGAAAATCCTTGGGGACGTGGCTGGAATGTTGGATCCCCTCCCTCTGCACCCAAACCTGACCCCAGATCCCATCCCAGGTATCCCTGCAGGACAATTCCTGCACAACCCTCCCTCTATGGGAAGCAGGGAACAGCTGCCTCCTCTCTGAAAATGAAATAATATTAATTAAGCCTCTTAATGAGGGTTTGTTGTGGCATTAATTAACCCCCAGGCCTTGGCAGAGGATGGGGGTTGAGGTTCTGCCCCAGCACTTCTGAAGAATTCCCAAAACCCCAATTCCCAAAACCCCAATTCCCAAAATCCCAATTCCCAAGATTCCTGTTGTGATTTTCCCTGCCTTGCCCTCAAATCCTGGCAGCCGTCCCTGCTCCGGTCACCTCCCCGGGCTGCCAAAATTTGGGATGTGATATCCTTAAACCTCTCTCTGCTGCCAACACCATTTTGTTCCCATCTGTTTTCCAAGGGTTTTTCCAAAGGAGCTCAGCCCAGCCCAGCCCAGCTTGGCAGCATCGTCCTGCCCTAAAACCATTCCTTGAGAGCAGCAGAGAATTCCAGAGGGGTTTGGGATGGAAGGGACCTTAAGGACCATCCTGCCATGGTTTTTCCATCCTGGCCTTGGACACTTCCCAAGTTGTGCTTGGGAATCCTTCATCCATCACGGGATCATGACATTCCTGTGAGGAATGAGCTGCTGGTTTGGGATGAAGCTGCTCCTGCTTGAAATCTCTCCATTCCCAGCAGAAGGAATGGCAGCACCAACGAGAAAATGGAGGGAAAAAAATTCCCAAATCCAGCAGGGAATGGATTTTTGGAGCCAGAACCTTCTGGCGTGGCAGTGCCAGCAGCAGGAGCTGCTTCCAGCAAGATTGGGAAATTCAGAGCTGGGATCAAGGGGCCACATCCAGGTGCTCCAGCTCCTGACAGGTGGGAATGGTGCAGTTAATCCATGGATTTGTGTCCAATTCCAAGCGGTTTGGCTGCCCAGGGTGTGAATTCCCAAGAAGGATTGGGGTTTGGGATGGAAGGGACCTTAAGGACCATCCTGCCATGGATGCCGGGAAGTTCAGAGCTGGGATCAAGGGGCCGCATCCAGGTGCTCCAGCTCCTGGCAGGTGGGAGTGGTGCAGTTCATCCATGGATTTGTGTCCAATTCCAAGTGGTTTGGCCTTCCAGAGTGTGAATTCCCAAAAAGAATTGGGAATTTTGCTGATTGTGGCAGCTCCTCCCAGCTGATCCCACATCCAGGGCAAAGCTACTCCAGGTTCAAGCAGCTCCATCAGCCTCACCCTGAGCTCTTTTTTTGTGCCTAAACACAGATTTTAAACAATTTTTCCCATTTTTTTGCCAGATTTCCTGGCAGATTTCCAAAGGAACGCTCCAGGACAGCGCCTGCAATCCCAAAGCTGTCCCAAAGTGCCTAGTGCTGGCTCCAGTGATGTTTTCCAGGCACTGAGAAGTGGTGAAAACAGGGAAAATCAATAGTTACAATCCCAGTGGCTCGGTTCTGCTGATGAGCCGTGTTCTCCCTGCTGAAAAACCGGGGAATTGCGAAGGAAAAGGGAAAAAATTGGGAAAAAAAAGGGAGAAAAAGGAGGAAAAAAAAGGGGAAAAAGGGGAGGGGGGAAGGGAAAAAAAGGAGAAAAAAAAGGGGGGAAAAAAGAGGAAAAAAAGGGGTAAAAAAAGGGGAATAAAGGGAAAAGGAGCACAAAACTCCCCTCTGTGCCATCTCCCTTTTAACCTCTTGTGTCCTGAATTCCCTTGGGAAGATCCAACCACGCCCCTCCAGTTTGGAAGGGGATTTTATCTGAATTTAATCACCCTTTAATGGGAGAGAGGCCAAGAATTCCCAAGGCTTCCCAAGGATTTGTTCCACAATCAGCTGGAATTGCCGCTGGAAAGGGCAAATGGAGCAATAATTCCTGGATTTAGAATTATTATTATTATTATCCCTAACACCCCTTTATCCCTCCATCCTCAGGCTGAGTTAAAGTGATCTTTCAAGTGACATTTAATTAAAGAGATATATAATTTATAGTTTATTTTATAAATCCCAGGTGGGAGAAGACAATGATTTCATCTTTTCCATCCCTCCTGCACTTCCACTCTCCTCACGGGGAGTTTCCCACTTGTTTTTACTGGAGCTTGGAATATTCCAGGCTGGCAGATGGAAGGAATTGGGATTCATTTTCAAAGAAGAAAATCCTAATTAAAAATATCTCCCAGATTTTTATTTTGGGATGAGCCAACTCTTGCCATCAGGGCAGGGATCCTGCTGAGGAATCCCATGGGATATTCCTGAAGAAATCCTCAGTTTCCCTGATGGTCCTTTCCTATTTTTTCCCCCAAAAGATTCCCAGTAGATGCTCCAGCTCCTTCCAGTTCTCCCAGTTTTATTCCCCCCAAAAAATGCCCAGGGGATGCTCCAGCTCCTGTCCTGCTGCTTTCTCCATGGATTTTTTTTTCCTGGTGGATGTTTTGCTGGTCTTTCCCTGGTTTTTCTCCCCAAAATATTCCCAAGTGGCAGCTCCAGCTCCTTCCAGTTTCTCTGCTGGTCTCCCTGTTTTTTCCCCCAAAAGATTCCCAGTGGCAGCTCCAGGTCTCCCATTTTCCCTGCTGGTCTCTCCCTCAATCAGCAGCCACTGGAAGATCCGGGAGATTTTTGGGATCTTTCCTTCCAGAGGGGTTGGGAAAGCTTTGGAAATCACCAAATCCCAGTTTTGGAGGAGATTCCAGGTCTGGAACTTGGTGGCAAAAAATGCTTGGGAAATGAGGAATTTTCTCCTGAAGAACACCCAAAAGCTGAGCCTGGGTTGGGGATTAAACCCCAAATATGGAGGGAAATTTTAGGAACTGGAAGCAGGAAGAATACCCCAAATACAGAGGGAAATTTTGGGAATTGGAAGGAAGAATAATCCTGGAATGGTTTGGGTTGGAAGGAACCTTAAGGATGATCCAATTCCACCAAAATTCCATGGCCATGGACAGCTCCCACCATCCCAGGCTGCTCCAAGCTTGAACATTCCCGGAATGGGGCAGCCCCAGCTCCTCTGGGAAGCTCCAAAAGTGTTTGGATCTTCTTCCACCCCCGTGAATCCATGGAAATCCAGCAGGATCCTTTCTGCTGCCCCAAAATCCCAAGGAACCCCATCCCAAAAAAGCTCAGCTCCCTCCTTGACCCTTGTTTTGGATAAACCGAGCCAAGGAGGGGACAAATCCAAGGATAAATCCAAGGATCAAGCGTCTGAAAAGCCAAATAAAAAGCAAGGGAGCATCAAATCCACACGGGAGCAGCCGCGGGACATCAAAGATCCTCCAGGGCCTTTTTCATCCCAAATTTCCTCGATCCCGACTTAATTCCTGCCAATCACCGGGCACGGAGAGAGAGGAGGCGTTAATTAAAACCTCATTAAGGCAAATTGGGGCTCCTTGAAAAGGAATGCGGGGGTTGGGAAGGGGGAAGGGTCCCGTTCTCCTTTCCCGTGGGATATCGCTGATAAAATCCCGCTGGAAAAGCCAAATCCATTCATCCAAATTCACCCAATCTGCTCGGATTTTCCCCTTTCCTGAAATCGTGATGTGCTGGAAAAGTCGAGAAACTCCATCCTTGCATGAATGGTGTGTGCACATCCTGAAAATCCCGGGATAAAACTTTTGGAATTCACACATACCCTCAAAAAAACCAACCAAAATCCCAAAAAAACGCTCAAAAAAAAAACTCCACAAAAAAACCCCACCAAAACCCCAAAAAAACACCCCAAAAAACCCCACAAAAAACCAAACCAAAAAAAAAAAAAACAAACCCCTAAAAAAACCAAACCAAAACAAAAAACCCATAGACACACACAAAAAAGAAAAACCACCCCAAAAAACAAAACAAAAACCCCCAAAAAACTCCAAAAGAAAGAAAAGGAAAAAAAAGCACCAGGGGGCTGTAAGAAAAAGCAATGCAAAAATCGAGATTTTTTTATTATTTGGAAGTCCAAAATCGAAAATAGCTTTGAAATTCCGCAGGGAACGCTGGGAACACACGGAAAAGCCTCATATACAGAGACAGATAAATTAACTGGGAATTCTGCAGACAAGCCAGGGGCATGGAGAGATTCCATATGTACACTTTTATGGAAACCATTTATACACTTTATTACATTTACAAAAAAAAAGCTGATTTTTTTTCTCACTACTTTTTTTGTTCTTTTTTCCCTACGATAATGAAAAAAAAAATTACATTTTGTTTTTTTATTTATTTTTTAGCTGTACAAACTTTTAATTAATAAAAATATATCTCTGTACAAAAGACGGATTTGAGCTTTTTTTGTAGTTTTTTATCATTTTTCTCATTTTTTCCCTTTTTTTTCTTCTTTTTTTTTTTTCCTTTTTTCTTCATTTTTTCCCTTTTATTTTAGTTTTTTTTCCCTTTTTCCCATATTTTTTTTTACCATATGCAAGTCCTCTGGGCACAAGGATGGAGAATGGCATGGAGCAGATCTCAGCCAGCTTGCAAAAAAATGGGATAAACCCTTTTTCCCACTTCCTTGGCTCCCTGGGCAAGAGCAGGAAAAGGGAATTCATGGATCCAAAGCAGCAAATTCCATTAAAGTCGAGCTCCCCCTTCTCCCTGCCTGGGTGGTTTTAAATATTTTGGATTTATTTTGCACTCCTGATATGAATTTCTCCTGGATTTTCCATGGAATGAGTGGGAGCCAGGTGTGGGAGGATTCCCTGGGATTTGGACAAGAACCTGGATGGATCCAAGCTCTGCTTCCAGGGATTGTTGGAATTTTGGGGCCTGGAATTGGGATTGGGATGTGGCAGGGCAGGGGTTTGGGTTGGGCTCTGGGGTTTTTAGGGATAATTGAGCTTGGAAAAGATCAGGGATGGGCCAGGAGAGCCCAGTGGAGGCAGGGTGGGATCCAAGGATTCCAAGGGATTATCCCAGCCTGGTTCCAGCCCTGGGAGGATGGAAGGGGGACAAAGGAAGAAAGGAATATTCCTTTGGAGCCCCAATGGGATTGACACCATCCCAATCCATGAAATTTCATCCTGGGATCCTCCCCAAATCCATGTGGGAACATTTCCCTGACCCCTGCCCATGCTGGATCAGGGCTCAGGCTCCAGCTCCCACTTCCCAGGGAGAAAGCAGAGCACCTTGGTGGGATTTTTAGGAGAAGTGACATTTTTGGGAGGACAGGCGGCATTTTTTGGCAGTCTGGGAATTCTGCTCCCTGTGGGAGAGCCAGGAGTAACAAAAATAAAATACTGATGTATTTACACCCAGAAAATCAAGGATAACAAAAAAATATCCCAGATTATCCCAGGAAGAGCTTCAGGGAGGAGAAGATCCATGCTGGAACTGGAGCATGGATGGAAACCCCCATTCCAAAGGGTTCATCCTGATTTTCCTCGGAGCCTCCTGGACTCAGTGACCTGGGAATGGCACTTCTGCCTCCCCTGATCCTAAAGAAAGTGACTCCAAGCAAACTTTGGATCACAAAGATCCTTTGGATTTTTTGCTCCCACAAAATCCCAAGAAACCTCAGTGCCCCAGGGAAATAAAGGGAGCAGCTCAGGATGGGAATTAAAACTCCTCTGGCATTGCCCTTTGGAGGATCAGTCTGGAAAGGGCAAAGGATTTGTGCAGCTTTTGGGGGAATTAGTGTTGAGTTCTTTTCAGAGAGGATTTTTGTCCCTTTGGATATTCCTGTCCCTTCAGGAATCGCCTGGCAGTGAATTCCGGATCAGGGATTTGGGCCCAGCTCAGATCAGGGGGAACATGGGGCAGGAAAAACCCAGCTGGGAATGCCCAAAGGAAAATCAAACACAGGGAAGAGGGGAAAAGCTTTTGGGAAGGTCCCATTTGGAAAACTCTTCCTGGGGTAGAAAATCCAATAAAGAAATAACCCAGAGACCCAAATGCAGAAACCCCAAATCCTCATCCTGTCCCATCCAGGTGTTATCCATAAATCCAACCAGGAATGCCCAAAGGAAAATCAAACACAGGGAAGAGGGGAAAAGCTTCCCAAGTTTTGCATTTGAAAACCCTTCCTCTGCTCAAGCCCTGGGGTAAAAATTCCAACCAAGAAATGACCCAGAAACCCCAAATCCTCATCTTGTCCCGTCCAGGTGTTTTCTGTAAATCCAGGAATGCCCAAAGGAAAACCAAACACAGGGAAGAAGGGAAAAGCTTCCCAAGGTTTGGAAAGCTCCACTTTCAAAACCCTTCCTCTGCTCGAGCCCTGGGGTAGAAAATCCAACCAAAAAAATAACCCAGACACACAAATCCTCATCCTGTCCCATCCAGGTGTTTTCCACAGAATCCAGAACCTTGTGCACAACCTCTTTGTGGCCCAAGCTCTTCCCAAAGTTTGGGAAGCTGGGGAAAGCCTTCCCACCAGCAGGCCTTCCCGAGGTCTGGGAGCGGGGCCGGAGCAGAACCTTTGGCTTGGAGACCCAGCAGGATGGAGGTTGGAGGTGGATCCAGCAGCCCCTCGGGAATTCCAGGGAGGTGCAGCAGCTTCCCCGCGGCCTCGGCGGGGCGGGAGCAGGGAGGTGGGGAGGGGATGGATGGATGGTGAGGTGGGAACGTCATCCACACTGGACACCGGCCACGGGAATCTGGGGGAGCAAGGGGGTTGGTCATGGCACATGGGAATTCTGGGGAAGGGGCTTTGGTGTCCTAAAATTGGAGCATTCCAGATGGAATATTCCCTGCATTCCATGATCCCATGAGAACCCTTCGAGTTCCACACACTCCATGATCTCAAACCCTTCCAGCTCCTCACACACTCCATGATCCCATGAAAACCCTTCCAACTCCCCATGTTCCATGATCCCAAACCCTTCCAACTTCCCACATGCCACGATCCCATGAGAACCCTTCCAACTCTCCACACACTCCATGATCTGAAACCCTTCCAATTCCATGTATTCCATGATCCCAAACCCTTCCACCTCCCCACACACTCCAGGATCCCAAGAGAACCCTTCCAATTCCCTGTACTCCACAATCCCATGAAAACCCTTCCAACTCCATGCATTCCATGATCCCAAACCCTTCCAACTCCCCACAATCCATGATCCCATGGAACTCCACACATTCCACAATTCCAAACCAACTCCCCACGTTCTACGATCCCATGAGAACCCTTCCAACTCCCCACACACTCCACAACCCCAAACCCTTCCAACTCTCCAAACATTCCACGATCTCATGAGAATCCTTCCAACTCCCCATGTTCCATGATCCCAAGAGAACCCTTCCACTTCCCCACTCACTCCATGATCCTAAGCCCTTCCAATTCCCCTCATTCTATGATCCCATGATGATCCCATGGGAACCCTTCCAACTCCCCACGTTCCATAATCCCATGGAAACCCTTTTAACTCCCCACATTCCGTGATCCCATCAGAACCCTTCCACCTCCCCACACATTCCATGATCCCAAGAGAACCCTTCCAACTCCCTGCACTCCATGATCCCATGAAAACCCTTCCAACTCCATGCATTCCATGATTCCATGAAGATTCCCATAAGAACCCTTCCAATTCCCCATGTTCCATGATCCCAAGAGAACCCTTCCAACTCCCTGCACTCCATGATCCCATGAGAACCCTTCCAAATCCCCACACTCCATGATCCCAAACCCTTCCAACTCCCCACACACTCCACGATCCCAAACCCTTCCAACTCCCCACACACTCCACGATCCCAAACCCTTCCAACTCCCTGCACTCCATGATCCCCACACATTCCATGATACCAAGAGAACCCTTCAAACTTCCCACACACTCCATGACCCCAAATCCTTCCACCTCCCCACTCACTCCATGATCCCAAGAGAACCCTTCCAGCTCCACACATTCCATGACCCCAAACCCTTCCAGTTCCCCACTCACCCCATGATCCCAAACCCTTCCATCTCCCTGCACTCCATGATCCCAAACCCTTCCAGCTCCACACATTCCACGATCCCATGGGAACCCTTCCAACTTCTCACATTCCATAATCCCATGGAAACCCTTCCAACTCCATGCATTCCATGATCCCATCATGATCCCATGAGAACCCTTCCACCTCCCCACTCACTCCACGACCCCAAACCCTTCCACCTCTCCACACACTCCACACCCCCAACCCCTTCCACCTCCCCTCATCCCAGGACCCCACAGCCCCCAGGGCCCGCCGGTGGCCGCGGGGTGGCCGTGTCCCACTCACCGCGCGGGGACGGCGCTATACGGCCGTGCACACCGTGCTCACTGTGAACTCGGCCTCGCCTGCCATGATGTCTGAGGGCTGCAGGTTCCTGTCGTACATGGGGTTCTCAAAGGTGCCCCTCACGTTGGTGTTCTCGTGGCCGGCGTAGCCGTTGAACGGGACTTTGGGTCTCCTCCTGTGGCATCAGGGACAAAACCCACACAGGTGATGTCACTACACAACACGGAACACACAATGCACACACAGCGCTGCTTTCAAGATAAAAAAACTGAAAATTTATCTTCTGATTCTAAAATTTATAGGTTTCCAAAAGTGACAGTGGGTTGGAGGGTGACAGTGCCACCTCTCCAATGACGCTGGACAAACCAACAGTCCAGCAAATTTCTCCTCCTCTATAAAAGAATGCAAAACAATGAGTTATTTACAGAAAGTGTGTGAGAAAGTTTGTTACATGAATGTAAACTCAGAATGCTTAGAAAATCTTAAGAAATCAAGATGACAGCCCTGGGGGGGGGCAGTGACAGGGGAAACCTGTGGGGATGGGGCAGGAAAATCCATCTGGGGGTTTGCAGCATTGATCAGGACAAAAGTGAATTTACACCACATTCAAAGCCACAGGGAGGGGGGGAATTCGCTTTTTATCCTCCCAAATGTGGCCACAAATCCCATTAATGGCCAGAAAAACCATTGCTCTCCTCTCCCAAATCCCAAATCCAAAGAAATGCTTTATTTTTCCCACCTCCTGAATTAAACCAGCCCTAAAAGGGGGATTCGAAGCCCAGCTCACTGATACTCCTCTCAAATCCCTGAATTTATTTCACCTTTTGGAATCACTCTCCCAATCTCCCAAACCCTCTTTGTTGCTGCCCCATCTCCTGAATTAAACCATTTCTAAAGGTGGGAATTTTAAGCCCAGCTCACGGATATATCTCTCAAATTCCTAAATTTCTTTCACCTTTTGGAATTCTTCCCCCAAACCCATGTTTGCAGAGATAAAGCACAAACCCTGCAATAACCTTCCAAACCTTCTGTTTTTGTCCCACCTCCTGAATTAAACCAGCCCTAAAGGGGATGATTTTAAGCCCAGCTCACTGATAATTCCTCTGAAATCCCTGAATTTCTTTCAGCTTTTGGGATTCTTGCCCCAAACCCACCTGTGTTTGTAGAGATAAAGCACAAACCCTGCAATAATCAGGGCGATGAAAGGCACAAGGATGGCGGCTGCCACGGAGCTGCTGTTGGATGCAAAGTGGTGGCCTATGGATTCAGGATCATTTTCCATCATGCTGATGTCTGCAACACAGCAGAAATGAACACATTTCCTTCATTTTCCTTTCACGTTTCCCACATTTCCAAACCCTTGCTGGGGGAAAAGGCCTTGGCTCAAAGTACAGGTGGCACCAGCAGCAAAATGAGAGAAGTGGTGTTGGAAAATGGAATTTAAAAAGGGTGCAAGGATGGAAATCCAGCCTATTAGGGCTCATCATTTATTTACATCTGCAATTAAAGAGATATATAAATTGATTTATTTTGCCAAAAAACGTCCAACTTGGATGCATGAAGTTGGGCTTTAAGGAGACTCTGAAATGCTGCAATAACGAGCATCCATAAAGGTGACGAGATTCCAGCAATCCTGAGGGATTAAAGAGCTCAAACCATGCTTTAAGTGGTATTTAGGAGCTTAAACTTTGGGGGGTTTAAGCTCCCAAGAGTCTCTGTGATTTCTGATGGAGACACTTGCTGTGGTGGGAATGGGATTTGGGCTTGGCAGGGATCTGGGAATATGGAAATAAATATATCCAGGTGTTGTTTGTGCTTCCAAACTCTCCCTGCCTTTGGACAGCGGCCTGGTTATCCCTCATTTCGCTCCCAAATTACAAATTTTATCCTTGGCTGTTTGTTTTGTGCTGCTTGTCTCCCACAAACCTCACACCAAGCTCAGCAGAACTCGGAAAGCGCCGAAAATTCAAGCGAGGGATTGGAGAAAAATTCCCTGTCTGGAAACCCCCAACCAGGCCAAAATGGAGCTTCTGGAATTGAGGGGAAAAGTGCAAATCCAAAGAATTTTACCAAGTCTCTGGAGGCCAAACTGCCCAAAGCCTTTGCCACGCACAAAGCCCTGGTACACGAAGGTGCCACTCGAGGACTCCGACGAGACCTGTGGAGAGTGGAAATCAATGGTTTTATCCAACTTTTCCTTGAATTTAACACCCAGCTCACCCAGCCCCTTCCAAGTGCATTAATTTGATGCAATTCCCCAGAAAATTCTGGCATTTTTTAAGGAGTTTCACTGCCCTACAGCTGAAAATTCTCCATTCTCAAAGGAAGGGAAGCTAAAAAAATCTTGTTTGTGATAAACTGGAGAGGACATTGCTGATTCCAGAGGGAGAGGGAGAAAAGTGGCCATGGGTCACTTGGATCCACATTTTTTCCAAGCTCCATTGGATCCCTAAAGGGCTTGGGAAACTCCCAGACACAGGCAAAGGGTGAAGAGCTGACTCCAGTAGGGAAAATCAGCTTTTCCAGCAAGATGTTGAGCAGATGTAAAACACCCACAGGGAATAAATCCCGTTGGTTTCTCCTCCAGCATTATCTGGGAGATGATGGATTCCAAACCCCAGGGCAATAAAATCAACCCCCAGCTGCAGGAGGAGCTGTCACCTGCTGGAAAAGTGCCACATGTCCCCTCCCAGCTCTGGGAATCATCCCTCAGCTCCAGGGAAGGGAAATCCAGGCTGGGACAGCCAAGGGAGGGTGGGTTTTGTTCACTCACGTGTCCATCCAGGGCCCATTTGTCATTCCTGAACTTGTTGGCAAATATCTCCAGTGGCCCCATGATCTGGTACACCTGGAGCAGCAGGTGCACGTCTTCCTTCTTGTAAATCCCTGGGAAAAAAAATGGGATTTTGTCAGCTCTGGTTTGAAATAATTGAGTGGGAGAGCAGAGAAACCACGTCAGGATTTGAGTTGGTGGTGGGAAACACAGCCCAGGATACTGAAGGTATTTTCCACATGGGAAAGGACTCAACTCAATATTTAATTAATATTCAGGAGGGCAGGGACATGGAGCACTGATAGAATCAGGAGCTGGAAGGGACCTCCAAGGATCATCAAAGTCCAGCTCACATAATTTCATGGTTTTTGCCCAAATCTCCAAGTCCTACCTTGGGCACCTCAAGGGATGGGCACTCCAAACATCCCTGGGCAGCTTCAAGGTGTTTCCATGGAGAAATATTCCCTAAAATCCAACCTGGCACAGACTGAGGCTGTTTCATCCTGGGAGCAGAGCCTGACCCCTCTCCTGTCAGGGAGTTGTGGGGAGCCCCTTGAGCCCCATCAGGAGTTCTCCAAACCCTTTTCCAGCTCCATTCCCTTCTCTGGACACACTCCAGCCCCTCAATGTCTCTCTGGCCATGAGTGACCAGAACTGGACACAGCCCTAGAGGTGTCCCAGTGATGCAGACAGGAAGAGAAATTATAAAAGAAAGGCCTCATAAAATCAGGCCTAAATTAATGGCTGCAAGTTCCCATGAGAAAACGATCTTGGTATGAAAGATTCATTAACACAAAAATCTATTCCTAGAGTGAAAAATAATTGCACCAGTATAAACAATAAGAGCTGTCTCATGAGAATCAGTAGAAAAAATATGTAAACTAACTAAAAATACAGAAGTTTGACAAATATGCAAAATACCTTGTACTGACCCATAAATTAAGCATGAATGTATTGTCCACCAGTAAGATTTGACACAGTACTGATAACACTATAAAATATAACCTATTATAGATATAGGTTATATTTTATAGTGTTATATATAATATAACCTCTGATAATCCCATAAAATATGACCTATCCAATCCAGAATTGGCTTTTATCACAACATCCCAGCAGTGCTCTCGTGTTGCTGTTGATATTCTCTGCCCCAAGATGTGCAGGGTGTCTCTGTTTTGGCCCGTGCAACTGAAGAATGAGTCCGGACTCTTCACTTTTCGGTCTTGACGTTGTTTATTAATTCTTATCTATAAAATTTTCTTTCTGCCCAGCCGAGATCTGCTCAGCAGGGCAGCCACAGGCACTCCCTGTGTTGTCCTTTTATACTACAAACTACCTATAACATATTTACACTTAATTCCCAATACCTATCACCTGTGTTACACAGTGCACTTCTACTCTAAACCAATCCCAAAGTGCCAACATCGCTGCAGAAAATGGAGAACAAGAAGAAGAAAGAATAAGGACTAGACATGCCCTGATTCCTCCATCTTGTCCCCATAACCCCCACACCAAAAGTCCCAAAATCTACATTTTCCCCCTGTGCATATTTTGTTATTACACTATTCAAACCTGTGTGACTTTCAGGTGCTCATACAAAGCTGGTAACTTGCTCCAGGGGTCACAATCAAATCCCCAGGTGTTGTGGGCTGTGTGCCAGGGTCTCTGAGCCCCGCAATGGGGTCCTCGGCAACTCTGGACATCCAAAGGGATGTGCTGAATTTCCCACACAGGGAACGGCCCTGGCAGTGCCAATGCCACCCCCTCCCAAAGGTCACATTGTCTGTCCCTCACCTGACACCTGGAGCTCCACCCCGCTGTGGTCGATCAAGGTGGCGTTGACCTTGCTGGTGGCAGGGTCAAAGCTGGTGACAGAGAGCATGGCTGGCTGCTTCTTCCCCATGTACTCGTAGGAGCCTTTCCACAGGGAATTCCTTGCAAACACGTCTGCAGGCACTGGAATTACAGCAGTGAGAGATGTGAAAAAAAATACCCAGCAGCATTTCCATTTTTTCAGGAAAAAAAAAAAAACAGAGCAGGATTTCGGTCTTTCTTTGAATTCACTGATAATAATTAGATTGTTTTAAATATTTAATATTTCAAAAATATTTTCTATTTTAAGTATCTTCAATCACACCTGCTCTGAGCCATCACCATGAGGGACAAAGACAAAACCAGTAACTTTAACTTGGCTGTTGTGACCAAAAACACAAGGATAGTTTAAAAAACAAACCAGCCCCAAAATAATTTATTAGGAAAAGCTCAAATAAACTTATTAGGAAAACTTAAAATAAAAAAGGATAAATGTACAGGAAGGGCTGGAATGCTGTGGGGAGGAATATGGATCTTGATGTTCGGCTCCTGTAAGGATCCTGTTTGTTGTCCATGGAATAGGATGGGGCATGTGGCAGTTTCCAGAGTGTGAAAAATGCATGTATTTTATGATTGGCTTTTCTCAAATATTAACATTAATATTATATGTGTTGTGTTAGAAAGTGATGCTGTATTAATTCTCTTAAGTAGTGGGTAAATATAGTTTTAGGATATAAAAAACGTTAAAATAGAAACTATGCTATGTAGGATACTTTTTTTTAAAGAAAGGACTTGCACTGAGATAGCAGCCACAGGACACCTAAATCTTTCAGAGAAACAGAATTTATTCTTCTTATCAGAAGAAACAAACTTCTTCCCACCTCTAAGGTGCTGTTAGGATTCAGAGGAAGAAGTAGGGACCGATCAGACAGAATCCTGTGTTTGAATGGAATTTATGCATCGTGTATGAGGTGTATGAATATGCAACAGGCTGTTGCTTTTAATGGTTAATCCTTTGTTAACAGGTGTCCTTTTTTGGATACCCAGACTGTACATAACTCTTTGTCTCTATTGTCTCATATTGTCCTAATCCAAATTGTCCAAATCATTATTACTCAAATTATATTACTATTTTTATAACCCTTTTATTACCATTAAACTTTTAAAATGTTAAAAACAAGCGACTGGCATTTTTCACACAGAAGAGGGGATTCAGGAGGGTGGATTTGAGGGGTATCAGGGCTGTGCCCACGGGGAGGAGCCCCCTGAGCCTCACCTGAGGCCTTGGCGAGCGGCGGCTCCCGCGCGGTGCCCACGGGTCTCCCACTGGGCCGGACATCGGCTGGGACAGGGGACAAAGCACAGCTGGTCAGTATTGCATTGTATGTATTGTACTGCATTGCATTGCATTGTATGCATTGTATTGCATTGCATTGTATTGTATTGTATTGCATTGCATTGCATTGAATTGCATTGCTTTGCATTGCATTGCACTGCATTGCACTGCATTGCTTTGTATTGTATTGTGGGGTCTGGCACTGCCCCCCCCAGAATTCCTGAGGCTGGAAAAGCTCTCCAAGGTCACAGAGCCCAAGTTGTGCCTCATGCTCAGCTTGTCACCCAGCCCAGAGCTCTGAGTGCCACGCCCAGGGGACAAAGCACAGCTGGTCATTATTGCATTGTATTGCATTGTATTGCATAGCATTGCATTGTACTGTACTGTATTCTATTCTATGCTATGCTATGCTGTTCTGGGGTCTGGCACTGCCCACTCAGAGTTCCTGAGGCTGGAAAAGCCCCCCAAAGTCACAGAGCCCAGGCTGTGCCCGATGCCCACCTTGTCACCCATCCCAGAGCTCTGAGTGCCACGTCCAGGCTTTCCTTGGATGCTCCAAACCTCTCTGTGCAGCCCCTGCCAAGGCCTGACCACCCTTTCTGTGCAGAAATTTTCACTAAAATCCGACCCCAAACTGCCCTGGCCCAGCCTGAGGCCGTTCCCTCTGCTCCTGTCCCTGTTCCCTGGGAGCAGAGCCCAATTTGGGGCTGTCCCCTCGTGTCAGGAGTTGTGCAGAGCCACAAGGTCCCCCCTGAGCCTCCTTTTCTCCAGGCTGAGCCCCCTCAGCTCCATCAGGACTTTTCCAGCTCTGTTCCTTTCCCTGGACACTCTCCATTCCCTCCATGTCTCAAATGGAGGAGTCCAGAGCTGGACACAGCAATTGAGGTGTCCCTCACCAGTGGTCAGGACAGGGGACAATCCCTTCCCTGCTCCTGCTGGTCCATCCCTGATCCAGCCAGGTGCCACATCACCATGGGCACACCTGGCTCACGGCCAGTGCTGTCCCTCAGCACGCCCAGCCACTCTCTGCCTTTCAGCCACTGTCCCCAGCCCGTCCTGCCTTTCCCTCTGCTCCAACCCCAAGTGTCCAGAGTGACCCCACTCCAGGAGAGCCACAGGGCTCCACTTCCATGGACCAGAACAAGTTCCTCATCCAAGACTCTGTGGCAGGTAAAATGTGGGGGAGATAATTTTTGTCCTGTACAGGTTCTTCTAGACCCAAAAACTCCCCAGATGATCCCAGGTGGCTCTTTGGTGGTGGTACCTGAGTGTTGGGTTACAGGTTGAACTTGATGACCTCAAAGGCCTTTTCCAACCATGTTCTGGGATTCTGCCGTGGAGGCCAATGATGGAGACCCTCCCACCAAGTGAAAATCAGGCTGGGCCATCCCACAACTTTTAAGGGAACAAAATCAAGGCTGAAAACACCTCCCCTCTCCTTCCTTGGAGTTCTGACACCAAAACTGAATCTTGAGTTTATCTGCAGGTTGAAAACCACCTTTGAAGGACCTCAAGGCCCAGGATCTCCACAAGCTGAGAGCCTGGGGAGGGTCTCAGAGCCCAGCTGGTGCTGCCAGCCCCTCACCCAGGCAGATGGGGGGCTTCCCTGTCCAGCTGCCGTCGGCTTTGCAGGTGCGGTGCTCGGAGCCCCCGGTGAGGTAGAAGCCGCTCTGGCAGGAGTAGATCAAGGTGTAGCCCAGGGAGGGCAGGTCCAGGGCACCCACGTTGGCATGGGATGGGGTCTCAGGCTGCTTGCAGTGGTGGGCTGGAGAGGGCAGGGAGAACAGGTGAGAGAATCCACCCAGGTGGGCACGGGGAGGGTGAGAAGTGACACGGTGACAGCAACAGGGGAACCCTCCTGGAAGAGGTTCTACACCACAGCTCACAGGGATTTTTCCCAGCTGGAAGAGCTTCCCATGCTGGGTTTCTCTTCCTGGCTAAAGCTGAGCCAGGCTCCAGCTGATGAGCTGAAAATCAGGATTGGCCACCCCCATTTTTAAGGGAAAAAGACAAAACAAAAAGGTGCTGAAGCACCTCTGAGCCCAGAACTGAGTGCCAGACTAAAAACTGCCTTTGCAATCCCCAATTCTGCCTAAAATGCAACACATTTCCTGCAAGGATTCCTTTTGCAGAGCCTGGCTGAGGGCCCCAGCTCCCCGTTGGCATTCCCAGGACTCACGGACGCAGTCGGGCTGGACGCCGCTCCACGTCAGGTTGGGCAGGCAGGTCCTGGTGGTGGAGCCCTGCAGGAGATATCCCTTCTGGCACCTGAAGAACAGGATGCTTCCCACCTGTCCCAACAGGAGACAATCACTCAGCTTCCCAGGGATTCCCAGACTTTCATTCCATCCCCTTGTCACCACCTCACCCCTCACGGGAGCAGCTCCACTCCCAGCTGAGCAAAAATCCCATTTATGGTGTCTCCAAATTAATTAAACATAAAATAAATTAATTAAACTTCAAGATTAAGGTGACTAATTAGCAGGAAAATGGAAGGATCCACTCTGCCATCCACTATCCCAGCAGGGAATGGGTGGGAATGGAGCCCCCCAAGGGAGCCGCTGTGGGATTTTTGTCCCCATTCCAACGATTTCCTGCTGGATGAGAGATGGGATTAGCAAAAGCACCTGCAGGATTTGGCCTGAAAATTAATGGGAATTAATGTGAATAGCAGCAACTATTAATTAGCACTGTAATTAATTTCAGATACAATGCACTGCCTAATTAATGCTGTGCAAACCCACTCGGAGGGCTAAAGGAGCACGTTGGGGTGTCCTGCTCCCAGGAGGAGACAGGAATTCATGGAAGGACACATGAATCCATGGGATGAGACATTAATCCATGGAAGGACACATTAATCTATGGGATGAGACATTAATCCATGGAAGGACACAGGAATCCATGGGATAACACAAGAATCCATGAGAGGGGACATGAACTCATGGAAGGAGACAATAATCCATGGAAAGATGCAAGAATCCATGGAAGAAGGACATGAATCCATGGGAGGAGACATTAATGCATCAGGGGAGACATGAATCCATGGGAGAACACGTGAATCCATGGGACAACACAGAAATTCATCTGTGAATAACATGTGAATTCATGAGATAACATGTGAATTCATGGGAAGAGACACTAATCCATGGGAAGACACAAGAATCCATGGAAGGACACATGAATCCACAGGATAATCCATGGGGTAACATGTGAATCCATGATGGGAGGGATTAATTTATGGAAGGACACATGAATCCATGGGAGAACAGAATAATCCATGAGAGGAAACTTGAATCCATGGGAGAACACAAAAATCCATGGGATAACACAGGAATCCATGGGAGAACACGTGAATCCATAGGATAACACAGGAGTCCATGGGAGGACACGTGAATCCAGGCCAAGGACCGAGCAGGGCTGGCTTTGTGGCACACCCCTCGTCCATGGCCATACCTGGTATCCCTGGGAATTGTTCTGCATCCCAAAAAG
Source organism: Melozone crissalis (assembly GCF_028551555.1). NCBI lineage: Eukaryota > Metazoa > Chordata > Aves > Passeriformes > Passerellidae > Melozone > Melozone crissalis. Next base: position 10,884,430 of record NW_026535888.1, on the reverse strand, counting down.
AGGCACTCCAGGATCTGCACACGTCGTGAGGCTGGGATCTGTTAAAAACAGGGAAGGGATTTATGGGAGAGCTCAGAGCCCTCCAGGCACACGGGTCCTGCTGTACCTCTGGAACACAAATGGGATTTGGCTCTGAAGGAACACACAGCAACAAGGAGAACACATGGATCTTCCTGTTCCTTAAATCCCTGCCTGCTGCAGAAAGAAGCAACCAAGTTTTTAATTAATGACCAATCACAGCCAGTTGTGTTGGACTCTCTGAGTCTGTCACGGGTTTTTATTATTCATTCTTTTCTGGTTTTCTGATGTCACCTTTCTCTTTCTTTAGGATGGTTTTAGTATAGCATTTTCTTATAATATGATATGATGTAATTTTATTTAATATATAAATATATATAATTTATACTTATTATACAATTATATTTATATTTATAACTATAATAATATATTTATAAATATGTTTAATAGATTGATATTATATCAATACTATAATATAATATATAACATATTAATATATCATATATTATATATATTATATATTACATATTATATTTAATTAGTATATTTATATATAATACATATTTAAGTATATATAAAAATATATATTTATATAATATTTATAATAAATTTAATATTATAATTATATCTATAAATACAATTATAATTATATTAATATATACATAATAAATAATGTTTAATATAATATATATAAAATATATTATAAGTTCATAATATAGTATCAGTTAATAATATAATATAATATAATATAATATAATATAATATAATATATTTTATATATTTTATATATTTTATATAATTTATATTTAATATAATTTCATAATATAATAAATCAGCTTTCTGAGAACTTGGGAGTCAATTCCCATTTCTCACCCCATCCTGGGGACCCTCACAACACCACAACAAAGCACCACGGTCACCCCGCTCTCCTCTCTGCCCTCTGCTCCCATCCTGACCTCCAAGGACCCCCAAGGGGTTGGGACTGGAGGTGAAGGGAGCCCCCAAACCCTTCACTGAGCCCCCAAAGCCTTCACTGAGCCCCCCTTACCGATGCAGCTGGGCTGGGTCCCGCTCCAGGTGCCGTCGGACTGGCAGAACCTGCGCGCCGACCCCACGAGCACCAGCGGGGCCAGGCAGGAGAAGGACACGGACGAGCGGTAGGTGAAGCCTCTGTCCTCCCTCCTGCCCTGGGCTGGGGTGCCCGGGTCCCCACAGAACACGGCTGCAACAGCAAAGGGACAGGGAGGTGGCCACAGAGCCCCCAGGAATGCCACATCCCATCACAGCCCATCCAACTCCATGATCAGCTCGGGAATCAGGGGTGGCTGAAGGTGCTGCTGGCTGCATTCCTTGTAATTATCTCCTTTTGTCCATGGTTGTTAATTAACTTCCACCTTCTCCCCCAGATTTGCCTTTTTTTCCCCCCTCTTTTTTCTCTCCCCTAATTGCATGGTGTCACTTTGTTCCTTGGCTCTGTATCACACGGAAAGCCCACTAATTATCCCGGATCCTGGGAAAGGTGTGAGGAACAGTGAGGGCTTTTTGGGATTTAATATGAAAATGGATATTGTGCAGCTGGAAAAGGGACTCAGAGCTGCCTTTAGCACCAGGAGATGCTAATTCCTTTTTTTTAATTCTCTTTTTTTTTTGGTGTTTGCTGTTGCATCAAACCCACCCAGCCTTCACAAAACATTCCCAACTTCTGCTGCAACACGGTGCCTTTTGCTAAAGGATTTTTTTGGCAGTTCCAGGAGTGCTGATTGCAGAAGACTGAGTCACTGAGGTCAAACACCCAGTTTTGAGGATGTTCTGTAGGCAGGAACATGGAAAATGCCTGGATTCATCCCAAATGTGGCATCACCCTTCTGTCACAAGGGGTAGAGTGACCACCTGTGTCCCTGCCTGCACTTCACAGATGCCAAAGCAAGGCTCCCAAAAAACCAAGCCATGAAGGAGGTGGGAGAGCAGCCAGACTTTGGCTCCAAACTCTTGAACCATCCCCATAGCACCAAAAATTCCCACTCCAGCTGCTGGAAAATTCCATTTATGAACGGGGCACGAAGCACAGCAAGATCCCTCTAAACCCTGAGCTGCTCAGTGACACAGAGCTTGGGGAAAAAACTTGGAAAAAGCCCTAAAAAGCTGGATTTGAAGCAGAATCCTGGTGGAGGAGAGGGCAGGTGGCTACTCACGGAAGCACTGGGGGATCTCCCCGCTCCAGGAGCCGTTGCCCTCGCAGGTGAGCACGGCGGGCAGGGACAGCTGGTAACCCTCCAGGCAGGCGTAGCTGATGCTGGAACCCCAGCTGAAATCTGACCCCACCACCTTCCCGTTGGGAATGGCCTGGGGAGCTCTGCAGGTGATGGCTGGGGGAGGAGGAAAAAGAAGGAGAAGGAGGAAAAGGAGGAAATGGAAAACGAGGATGACAAAGAGAAGAAGGAGGAGGAGAAGAAGGAGGAAAAGGAGAAGAAGAAGGAGAAGAAGGAGAAGAAGGAGAAGAAGGAGAAGAAGAAGAAGGAGAAGAAGGAGAAGAAGGAGAAGAAGGAGAAGAAGGAAGAAGAGGAGGAAAAGGAGGAAATGGAAAAGAAGGAGGAGAAGGAGAAGAAGGAGAAGGAGGAAAAGGAGGAAAAGGAGGAAAAGGGAGAAAAGGAGGAAAAGGAGGAAAAGGAGGAAAAGGAGGAAAAGAAAAGGAGGAGGAGAAGGAGAAGAAGAAGGAGGAAAAGAAGGAGGAGGAGAAAAAGGAGGAGAAGGAATAGGACAAGGAAAAAAGGAAAAGGAAAAGGAAAAGGAAAAGGAAAAGGAAAAGGAAAAGGAAAAGGAAAAGGAAAAGGAAGAGTCAGGTCTCTCCACTTCTTAATTATTTCCATTAACAAGCAAATTCCACCTAGGTGCAAAGTCACCTCCTGCTCTCCAAGAGCATCTCCCAGGATTGGCACAAAGTGGGGTCAAACCCTTCAAAGTTTGCAGTTCAATCCCAAATAATGAAATATCCCATGGGAAGGGATCCATGAGGATCATCCAAGCCCTGGCCCTGCACAGACACCCCAAAATCCCCCCCTGTGCATCCCTGAGAGCGTTGTCCAAACATTCCTTGAGATCCTGGGGCTCTGCTCAGTGCCCCACCACCCTCTGGGGGAAGAACTTTTCCCTCAGCATCTCCACAAATCCGATTTTGAAGTCAACGCTCGTTCCCAGCTGAAGGTAAAAATCTGCCCTGACATGGTGTGAAAGCTCATCCCCGATTTCCCCGAAGATTCACACATTTTGGACAACCTGGCTGAGGCTCAGACGAGCAGTTGAAGCCACAACCTGTCGGGTTTTCACCCACTCTGGGGTGTTTGGAGATGACATTTTTGCAGCGCTCTGCTCTTCAGCTCAGAGCAGCCAAACCTGTGCCTCCAAATGAGACTCTTGGCCACATTCTGGATCATTTCTGCAGCATTTGCTCAGTGCAGAGGATGAAAAAGGAGAGGAAGAATTGCTCTTTACAGCCTCTGAAGGAGCTGGAGCGCATTTGAGGGTTTTTATGTGGCCTGTTTTTATATCAGTTCCGTGACAGGTGAATTTTCCAGATTTTTAAAGGAATGCAGCGACGCTGCCACACATTTTATCTGTGCTGGGGGGTCAGGAAAACAGATCCAGCCTGCCCAGCCACTGCTTTCCTATTTCCCTTTTCTATCTCTGAACCACAGGAGCCATCTCAGAATAATGAAAAGACTCGCAGGGAACATTTTTCAGATGTTTCTGGGTGATGCCAGCACAGCGTCTGCTGGAAAAACACAATATTTCATCTGAGCTTGATCCGAGTGTTTTGTGCAAAATCACTTTACTCCCTGGGCTTTGAAGGAGAGCAGCAACTCCTTCCCTCCCTGCCAGGCACAGATTGATAGCCCTGAGCACAGCAAGGCGTTGCTGCTTCCCTGACAAATGCCAAACTTTGTGTGTGGAATGAGGGAGATGAGGAACGCCCAGCCAGGCTTTCATGGAAACTCTGGTGGCCTCCAAAACTTGTGTCCTGCAGGGTTCCTTACCCTTGCAGACGGGTTTGGTGCCGTTCCAGGTGCGGTCTTTGGTGCAGGTGAGGGCAGCAGCTCTGTCTGACTCCATCATGAAGCCAGGAGTGCACTGGAACACCACGGATTTGTTGTAGGTGAAGTCACTGCCCAGCCTCAGCCCGTTGGCCGGCACGCCGGGGTCTCCACAGTTGATCACTGCCAAGGAAGGGAAAAAGGAGAATTTCTGGCAGCTGGAACCACGCCTGGGATGGTCCTGAATGTTTTTTTCCAGGTGGGGTTTAACCAGTTAAATGTGGAGCAGGTTTGCAGCCTGCGATTTGGTTCATTTGTCCTTGGTGCCCAGCTGGAGCAGGAATTGTTTTGTCTCCCTGCTCTGTGCACAGAGCTCACCATCCCTGATATGAAGCCCAGACCCACACACCAAAGCAGCACAGAACCTGAGAAATATAAAAGTTAAAACCAGAGGCGCCACCAGTGCTCACCAGTGCACTCGGGGCTGGTCCCAGTCCAGGTGCCATTGACGGTGCAGTGCCTGCTCAGCACCCCAGTGGAGTAATAACCCTCCCTGCACTGGTAGATGATGGAGCTGGAGAACACCAGGCCGTCGTTGAAGATCACCCTGGCGTTGCTGGGAGTCCCGGGGTTCCCGCAGGAAATCACTGCCAGGGGAAACGGGGAAATTCAATTAAAATCACCCAGAAACCACAAACCGACCCCCAGGGCTCCGAGGGGTTCCTCCTGCATTGCCTGTGCTCAGGAAAGGCAAGTTCTGAGGACATGAGAACACTTCTGGGGACATGAGAACAGTTCTGGGGACACCGGAGCCATTCTGGGGACACTAGAGCAGTTCTGGGGACACCAGGACAGCTCTGGGGACATGAGAATAGCTCTGGGGACAATAGAACAGTCCTGGGGACATTGGGGCAGCTGGGGGACATCAGAGCAATTCTGGGGACACTGGGGCAGCTCTGGGGACATCAGAGCAATTCTGGGGACACCGGGATAGTCCTGGGGACACCAGAACAACTCTGGGGACACCAGGGCAGTTCTGGGGACACCAGAAGAGCTCTGGGGATAGTGGGGCAGCTCTGGGGACACCAGAACAGCTCTGGGGACACTGGGGCAGCTCTGGGGACACCAGAACAGTACTGGGGACACTGGGGCAGCTCGGGGGACATCAGAGTAATTCTGGGGACACCTGGGCAGTCCTGGGGACACCAGAAGAGCTCTGGGGACACTGGGGCAGCTCGGGGGACATCAGAGCAATTCTGGGGACACTGGGGCAGTCCTGAGGATAGTGGAACAGCTCTGGGGACAACAGGGCAGCTCTGGGAACACCGGGGCAGTCCTAGGGACACCAGAACAGCCCTGGAGACATCAGAGTGATTCTGGGGACACAGAAGAGCCCCGTGTCGCAGCAGTACCTTCGCACTCGGGCTGCGTGCCGCTCCAGGAGCCGTTGGCGTGGCAGACCCTCTCGGAGGAGCCGCGCAGGGAGTAGCCGGGCTCGCAGCTGAACCGCACCACGCTGCCCACGTCGAAGGCGTCCCCCAGCCCGATCCCGTGCGAAGGGATCCCGGGGTCGCCACACACGCCCTGGCTGCCCCCTGCCAGGAGAGCACAGGGTCACCACAGCCACCAGGGATGGAGGCTCCTGTCCCTTGTCACCCTCATCGGGAATTCCACCCCCAGCAGAGCAGTGGAACTCCAAATTAAACATTCCCTGATTCCGTGAGCCCCCCTGGTTTTGAGATGGATGCAAACATGGCCACAATTCCTGAATCCCAAGGTGGAGGCTCCAGCATCAGCCCCAGGGATGTTTCCCCTCCGTGAAGGAATTCCCACGTGCTCCAAGCCAGCCCTGAGCAGCTGGGAGTGAGGGAACAAGGAGGGTTGGAGCGTGGGAGGAAGGGAAGGGAAAAGGGGAAAAGGGGAAAAGGGGAAAAGAGAAAAGGGGAAAAGGGAAGGGTTGGGGGTGTCCAGGGAAGGGAAGTTCAGGTAAGGGAAGGGGAGGGAGGTGCCTCCTCCTCAAGGCACAAGAGTAGGTGATGATGGGTGGGAGGTGATGACAATGGATGGGTGACCATGAACGAGTGACCATGGCCAGCTGATGGTGTCTGGGTGACCATGACCAGGTGACCAAGAACAGGTGACCATGAACGGGTGACCATGGCCAGCTGATGGTATCTGGGTGACCACGAACAGGTGACCAAGAACAGGTGACCATGAACAGGTGATGGTGTCTGGGTGACCACAAACAGGTGACCATGGCCAGCTGACTGTGGCTGGGTGACCATGAATGGCAGTGACCATGAACAGGTGACCAAGAAGGGATGACCATGAATGGGTGACCACAAACAGGTGACCATGGCCAGCTGACTGTGGCTGGGTGACCATGAATGGCAGTGACCATGAACAGGTGACCAAGAAGGGATGACCATGAATGGGTGACCACAAACAGGTGACCATGGCCAGCTGACTGTGGCTGGGTGACCATAAATGGATGACCATGGCCAGGTGACCATGAACAGGTGACGAAGAACAGCTGACCAAGAACAGATGACCATGAACAGGTGACCATGAACAGGTGACCATGTCTGTGTGCCCCCCAGGGCCCTTCCCAAGCCCCCTCACCCGAGCAGTGTGGCAGGGAGCCGCTCCAGCGCCCGTCCAGCTGGCACATCCTCGTGGCATTGCCCACCAGCGTGCGCCGGCCCAGGCAGCTGTACCTGACCACCGAGCCCACCGTGTGCTTGTCCCCCGAGATCTGCGCGTGGGGAGGGGACCCGGGGTGGCCACACGACACCACTGCAACAGAGACACGGCTTCAGCACCCGGGGATCCAGAATTCTGGCTTGGGGGGACCTTAAATGTCAGTTAGTGCCACTCCTTTCCATGGGCAGGGATGCTTTTCCCTATCCCTGGTTGCTCCAAGCCCTGTCCAGCCTGGCCTTGGACACTTCCAGGGATGAGGACAGTCCCAGCTGCTCTTGGCACATGTGCCAAAGCCTCCCCATCCTCACAGGGAAGTTCAACACACAGGAAACAAAAACATAAGAAAATTTCCTTTTTTTTTAAACTTTGAAACCCAGGAATCCAAGGAATCAGTGGTAAAATTGACCTGGGTTTCCAAATGTCAACAAATCCTCCAAATCCCAACGTTTTCTGCGAGATAAAATGGAGGAAGGAGATCCCTTGTACTCAAGGAGGCTGAGGGAACCTGGGATTGGGGTTTTAACAGGAATTCCCTCCCGGCTGTGGGAATATGGATCATCACTCACCAGCTCCCCAGGATCCATGCAAGGGGTGAGGAGAGGACAAAAGGAAAGGAAAACGTGCCCAAAACTGCTCGGTAGGATTTGGTGTGGAGGGAGAAACGTGGGAAAAACAAAAGGAACAATCCCAGCTTTGGAACAGCTCAAGCCAATTGGAATTTCTGGAGTTGGGCAGGGAATGGGATTGCAGCTGGTTTGGTGCCCAAAGGGACAAAATGGTCATGCTGGGGTGGGGCTGCCCCTGCCTGCACCTCCCTAAGGCAGCTAAAATCCACTCTGGATCCCAAATTCCCAGTGTAAGATTGAGACTCACTCACTCAGGTGAGTCCTCACTCAGGTGAGTCCTCACTCACCCAGGTGTACCCTCAGCCACTCAAGTGAGCTCTCCCTGTGCTCCAGAGCTGCTCCTGCCCTCTCCACCTGCACTATCCCAGCAGGATCCTCTCCTCAAACCCCACAACCCATCAGGATTCCACCTGGAACACCCAAAATCCATTGGGATCTGCCTGTCCTTACAAAGAGAACGTCCCTAGCAGGATCCTCTCCTCAAACCCCAAAATTCATTGGGATTCCACCTGAAACCCCCAAAACCCATCAGGATCCACCTGGCCCTACATAGAAAACGTCCCTAGCAGGATCCTCTCCTCGAACCCCAAAATTCATTGGGATTCCACCTGGAATCCCCAAAATCCATCAGGATCCACCCGTCCCTACATAGAGAATGCCTTCCAGCAGGATCCTTTCCTCAAACCCCAAAATTCATTAGAATTCCACCCAGAATCCCCCAAAATGCATCAGGATGCACCTCTCCCTACAAAGAATGTCCTTATCAGGGTCCTTTCCTCAAACCCCAAAATTCATTAGGATTCCACTCAGAATCCCCAAAATTCATTGGGATCTGCCTGTTCCTATATAGAGAATGCCTCCAGCAGGATCCTCTCCTCAAACCCCAAAACCCATAGGAATTCCACCTGGAATCCCACAAAATCCATCAGGATCTACCTGTCCCTACACAGAGAATGTCCCTTTTCCTCAAACCCTAAAATTCATTAGGATTCCACCTGGAACCCCTAAAATCCAATGGAATCCACCTGTCTCTACATAGAGAACCCTCTCCAGCAGTATCCTCCCCTCAAATCCCAAAATTCATTGGGATTCCACCTGGAACCCCTAAAATCCACTGGGATTCATGTGTCCTCACAAAGAGAACCCCCTCCACCAGTATCCTCTCCTCAAACCCTAAAACACATCAGGATTCCACCTGAAACCCCCAAAATGCATCAGGATCTGCCTGTCCCGAGACAGAGGACCTCCTCCACCAGAATTCTTTCTTCAAACCCCAAAATTCATTGGGATTCCACCTGGAACGCCCCCAAATCCACTGGGATCCACCTGTCCCTACACAGAGAAACCCCTCCAGCAGAATCCTCTCTTCAAACCCTAAAATCCATCAGGATCCACCGTTTCCTGAGAATGCCCTCCAGGAGGATCCTCTCCTCAACCCCAAAACCCATCAGGATTCCACCTGGAACCCCCAAACCCATTGGGATCTGCCTTTCCCTACACAGAGAATGCCTCCAGGAGGATCCTCTCCTCAACCCCAAAACCCCCTCCCTAGGAAACTCCTGAAACCACTGGGACCATTCCCACGTGGATTTTTTTGTGGGGATTTTTTTTGGGATGGATTTTCCCTCACGAATCCTGCTGACCCCCACGAGATGCGCTGGACAGGGAGAGGGGTTGGGGCCACTTACAAAGGCACTGGGGGAGGGCTCTGTCCCACGTGCCATCGCCCTGGCACGTCAGGACGTGCGTCCCCAACAGATAAAATCCGTGGCTGCACTGATAGGACACGGTGGTGCCGAAGCTGAACCTGTGCGGGCCGCTCGGCTGCACTTGCCGCACGCTGTTTTCCAGGTGCCCGGGGTCAGAACAGTTCACAACTGCAAACAGACAACAGAACAACACCCAGAAAATAATGGGAAGCGAAAAGTGAGGCAGAAAATGTGGGGTTTAAAAAAAAAAAAAAAAAAATTGGTGGGAAGTTGAAGATTTTATGCTGATTTAAGATTTTTTTCCCGAGATTTTTTCTCTGAGATTTTTTTTTTTCTCCGAGATTTTTGAGGGTGGGAGTGGAAAAATTTCTTGTGAAAAAGGGAGTCCAGGCAATCCTGCAGGTTGTCACCCAGCAGCAGAGGCTGGATCTCCAAATTGGGATTGAGATTATCCAGCTGGGAATAACTGATCCCAAACCGGGATTTTTTTGGGAATAATTGATAATCCAGCATGGCCAGAGATCCTGGATTAGGGAGATGCAGAGGGAGGGAGTGCAGGAATGGGAGGGGATTTGGGAAGTGAATCTGAGTGCTGATCCCATGGGGAAAGAGGGAAAAGGGCTCTGCACAAAGCTGTGGGAAGATATTTCCTGGGAAGATAAACGAGGAGGTTGGACAAGGTGATTTGGGGGGGAGCAGAGGAGAGATCCTGATTTTCCATGGACATGGATTGTGACCACCAGGGCGTGTTTGTAGGGCTGTGCCTGCCTTTAACACCCTCTGAGCCCAAATTTGGGTCTGATCCCAAATCTGATCTGATCTGTGCCTGCCTTTAACACCCTCTGAGCCCAAATTTGGGTCTGATCCCAAATTTCCAACACGCTCCAACTCCTTGGAGAACGCATTGAGGTGAGGAAATCCCGTGGGATTTACAGCATCCCTGGCATCTCCAACCACATCCCCTGGGTGGTTTCCAGGGATTTCTGGCTTGGGATCATGGAGAATCCCCAGGGAAGGCCAGACTGACCTCGGCAGGAGGGCAGGGTGCTGCTCCACTGGCCGTTGGCCAGGCACTGGGATTGGGAAGCTCCCTCCAGGCGGAATCCGGGGTTGCACTGGAATTTGGCCACGTCGTTGAGGTTGAACTGGGAGCCCTGGGTGAGGCCGTTGGGGGGGTTGCCAGGGTGGCCACAGGTGATGGCTGCAAGGACAAAATGGAAATGTCACTGGATTTATTCCTGGAGAAAAGTGGATTATTCATTGGAAAAAGATGTGAAGGTAGGAGAGCATAAAAACCGCCACATCAATCCCAAACCCCAAAGATTTGGGGCTTCTCTGTTGAGATACAGGATGACATTGAAAAAAAGGGATTTTTTTAGGTTTTATTTGCTCCAGGAATTCCCTGCATCCCTCTCCAGGCAGCCGAGTGCCAGGATCCCACTGATTTACACCACACATCCCTCTCCAAAATTCCCAGCTCCTGCTCTTAACCCCACACCACCCCACGCATCCAAACTCTGTTGTTCCCTCCCTCTCTCCCTGTCCCCCCTGGGGTGAAGGAACGACAAGTACTGATGAACACAAGAATTTAAGAACAGAAAGATTTGATGGACAAGTAAAATACCTTTTACTCACCAACAGAATAACTGGCAAGAAACCTACCAACCAATTGGAGTCACACGTGAGGTGTGTGACTAAAACTACATAAAAATGAGTTATGTGAATAAAGAATGGGTTTTTTCCTGCATGAAGAAAATGGAGTCTTGATAAAAAAACACCCCAAAGGTGTGTGCATGGCCACCCCACACCTCGAGGGTGTGAGCTCTGCCCAGCCCCTTCCAGGCCCTCCAGGCTGGGATGTCCCCTCAGGGCTGAAGGAATGACAAGTACTGACGCACACAAGAATTTAAGAACAGAAAGATTTGATGGACACAGACCAATAAAGTAATTAGCCAGAAAGCTACTAACCAATTGGAAAGACACATGAGGTCTGTAAAACTGCATAAAAATGAGTTGTGTGAATAAAGAATAGGTTTTTTCCTGCATGAACAAAATGGAGTCTTGATAGCAAAACACCCCGAACGCGCGCGCAGCACAACCACCTCATACCTCAACCACCCCACACTTTGGGGGTGTGAGCTCCGCCCAGCCCCTTCCCCAACCCCTTCCCCAGCCCCTTCCAGGCCGGGATGTCCCCCCAGGGTGAAGCAATGACAATACTTACGCACACAGACAGGCGTTTTCCCGGACCAGCGGTGGTCCTGCTGGCAGATGCGCACGGACATGCCGATGAGGCGGAAGCCGGGCTGGCACTGGTACACCACGCTGCCACGGTAGTTGTAGTTCTCCCCGTTGATCTGCCCGTTCACAATGGGGCTGGGCACGCCACAGTGCCCGGCTGGAGGGGACAGAACGGCAGCAATCAGCTGGAGAGCCCAGCAAAGGTGTCCCCAAAGGGCATCGGGGGATCTCTGCGGGTTTGGGGTGAGGAGAAGCCCAGACCGGGATGGGTTGCAAGGGAATGCAAGGGTTGTCCATAGGGACACCTCTACCATGTCAAATCCAACCTCTCCTTGGACATTTCCAGCTGTGGATGGGGCAGCCACAGCTTTTCTGGGCATGGATGAGGTTTGGAGATGCCCAGATTGGTTTGGGTTGGAAGGGAACGTAAGGGTTGTCCACAGGGACACCTTCCACCATGCCAAGTCAGCCTGTCCAACCTCTCCTTGGACTCTTCCAGGGATGGGGCAGCCACAGCTTCTCTGGGCAGGGATGGGGGTTCACAATGCCCTGACTGGTTTAGGTTGGAAGGGAACATAAGGGTTGTCCACAGGGACACTTTCCACCATCCCTGGTTACTCCAAGCCCTGTCCAAGCTCTCCTTGGACACTTCCAGCTGTGGATGGGGCAGCCACAGCTTCTCTGGGCATGGATGGGGTTCATGATGCCCATATTGCTTTGGGTTGGAAGGGAACATAAGGGTTGTCCACAGGGACACCTTCCACCATCCCTGGCCATCCTCTCCAACCTCTCCTTGGACACTTTCAGGGATGGGGCAGCCCCAGCTTCTCTGGCCAATCCACATCATGCTGTTTATAGGAAAGAATCCACCCCAATATCCATCCACACCCATCCTCTTTCACCTCCAGGCTGTCACCTCAACACTCTGCAGTCCCAACCAACTATCCTCACCCCAAAACTCTCCCAGCACCTCACACCTCTGGAGGACGCAGGAATCCAACTCTGCCTCCCTTTTACACCCCCTTCAAACCCCGCAGGGTGGATGTCAGTCCCTAAACCCCCTGTTCCCTCCCAAGGAGCCTTTCCCACACCCGTGGATGCCGCAGGAGCATCCCAAAGGTACCTACCCAGACACCTGACCTCAGCCCCGCTCCAGAGCCCGTTGGCCATGCACTCCCTGACCCGGGAGCCCACCAGGGTGTAGCCAGTGTTGCAGGAGAAGATGGCAGTGGCCCCGTAGCTGGTGAGGGTCCCGATCTTGTTCCCGTTGGGAGGCGTGGGCAGGTCCCCACAGGAGATAACTAGGACAGATCCCAAAGGATAAGTGAGAGAACAGGCTGGGTTTTGAAGGAATGCATCCAGGCACAGCACCAGGAGTTGCTGCTGGAGTGGGAAAGTTCATTAAATAATTCCAGGAATTGTGATCATTCCAGAGCCATGTAAGACGAGGTGACAAAAATAAGAGCTGTTCATATTTATGCTTCAGGACACAGGGGAACACTAAAGACAGGCTGGGAAGGAACCAAAGGAGTTTTTCACACCAGAGCTTCCTCACAGAGGAATATTTTTCTGTCATTAAGCCTGATTCCCAGAAACCCCACAGAATCATGGAAGGGACCTTAAAGGCCATGAGTGGGGACATCTCCCACTAGCCCAGGCTGCTCCAAGCCCTGACCTTGGAATGGCACAAAGTTCATAATTAAAAGTGACACCCAGCTTTCCCCCACAATCCAAAATCCCAAGATCTGCAGATCCCAGCTGGGTTTGTGGGATGCAGGAGCCTCTGCAAACCCAACCTCCCCCTCAGAACTCTTGGTTTTATCTTCATTTTCTCTGCCTTCAAGCTCTGCCAAGCCTGCAGAGCTCCCGCTGGGTGCTGCTGACCTCGGGGCGCTGCCAAGATGCTGTCACTTGGATTTAGGTGGCAATAAGGCTGAGGGAACAAAAGGAGGTCAGGCTCCTGCTCCCGGATCCAGAGGAAGAGCTGGCAGGGGGAGAAGCACATCTGTCACCCACACCAGCAGTCACAGCTCCACAAACAAAGGCAGGCAGCAGGGAAGGAGAGGCTTTGCTGCCTCTGTCTGCACTTGGAGAGAAAAACCCTGCACCTCTGACAAAGGGAGAGATGCAAAGCACAGCAGTGGTGTCAGAACAACTGAGAGCTGCTGGCGTGCCCCGTTGGGTTTGATTTGCAGGTGACACTGTTACCCTTGTAAACCTGGTGTTTGTGTGAGAGCTGAGGCTTGACAGCAGAATTCTTTATTTTCCCTCCTTAAAAGCCCTGACTTCAGAGCAGCTGTGGCAGAGAAGCTGCTGGGACCCCACAGCAACAGCTGAGCTGAAGGGCTTCAGATCCCAGGGAAGTGCTGGGATTAAACCAGGATTCACTTCCAGGCATCTCCCTGCATCCCAATCCCTTCCAGCAGCTCTGCTGTCTCTGCCTCAGCTGCTGACGGGAGTAATTGAGTTCTACCCCACAGCAGAGACGACACCTTCCATGATCCCAGTTTGCTCCAACAGGGATAGGGTAGGTTGGAAGGGATGGGGCAGCCACAGCTCCTCTGGGAAATCCATCCCAGCACCAACCTGCCCTCACAGGGATAGATTTGCTCCCAAAATCTGCACCAAACCATCCCATCCTGTACCCAAAGGGCTCCATCTCCTTGGTTAGCCATGATTACCCACCAGCATCATCCTGAAACCCTCAGGGCTGGGATTTGCTGACCCCAAACACAAAACCAGCTCCTGGCGATGCTGCTCTGTGAAATCCATCCCAGCCACTCCCTGCCCTTCCAGGAATGGATTTCCTCCCAAAATCTGCACCAAACCATTCCATCCTGTACCCAAAGGACACCATCTCCTTGATTATCCATGGTCACCCATCAGCAACACCCTGAAACCCCCAAGGCTGGCATTTATTGAGCCCAATCACAAAACCAGTCCCTGGTGACTTCCTCCCAAAATCTGCACCAATTTCCTCCCCAATCTGCACCAAACCATCCCATCCTGTACCCAAAGTACGATCACCCACCAGCACCACCCTGAATCCCCCCAGCTTGGCATTTACTGACCCCAAACCCAACCCCAGCCCCCGGTGCCACCCTGGGGCGCCCCTGCCCTTACTTTTGCAGGTGGGCACGGGCTGCCCGATGCTCCAGGTGCCGTTGGCCTGGCAGCGGATGACCCTCTGGCCCGTGTAGTAGTAGCCAGGGTCGCAGATGAGCATCAGCTGGGCGTTGTAGTGGTACTGCACCTCGTAGGTGAGGCGCCAGCGGCCGTGCTCCACCGCGATGCTGCCCACGTCGGGGCACGTCACAGCTGAGGGGGGAATGGAACACAGGAAATGGGACATGGGAAATGGCATGTGGGAAATGGGACATGGGAAATGGCACAGGGAAATGGCACCAGGGAAATGGCGCGCGGGAAATGGAACACAGGAAATGGCACAGGGAAATGGGACATGGGAAATGGAACGCGGGAAATGGCACGTGGGAAATGGCACGTGGGAAATGGCACACAGAAGTGGCACAGGGGAAATGGTGCATGGGAAATGGCACGCGGTAAATGGCACATGGGAAATGGCACAAGGGAAATGGCACAGGGAAAAGGGCAGGCGGGAAATGGTGCAGGGAAAATGGCACACAGGAAATGGCACAAGGGAAATGGCACAGGGAAAATGGCACGCGGGAAATGGCACGTGGAAAATGGCATGCGGGAAATGGCACAGGGAAAATGGCACAAAGGAAATGGCACAAGGGAAATGGCACGTGGAAAATGGCACGCGGGAAATGGCACAAAGGAAATGGCACAAGGGAAATGGCACAAGGGAAATGGCATACAGGAAATGGCACAGGGGAAATGGCACGCGGGAAATGGCACGCGGGAAATGGCACAGGGAAAATGGCACACAGAGATGGTTCAGTGAGGTTTTAACCCCGCCAAAAAAGTCCCAGTGTGGTGGGTTTTTAATGAGGGGTGTGTCATGGGCATGTTTTATGAAAAATCTTTTTGCCAGGATTTTTTCTCCTGAGAAGCTGAGAGGTCTCAGAAATGAAATGTAAACAATGGTTATCTGCTGCTGTGGAATGCAACAGGTGATTGGTGATTGGTCTCATGTGGTTGTTTTTAATTAATGGCCAATCACAGCCCAGCTGTCTTGGACTCTCTGGTCAGTCACAAGATTTTATTATCATTCCTCTCCCTTCCTTTTCCAGCCTTCTGATGAAATCCTTTCTTCTATTCTTTTAGTATATTATTTTCTTTTAATATAATATATATCATAAAATAATAAATCAGCCTTCTGAAACCTGGAGTCAAGATTCTCATCTCTTCCTTCGTCCTGGGACCCCTGTGAACACCACCACAAGGGATGTATCCCCTGGTGAGGCTGTTGTTGAGAATTAAAAGGAAAATTTTGTGGATAATGTTGTAAGTGGTGATGTTGCCTGAAACCCAAAGAGAAAAATGCCTTGCAATGGGGTTAAAATCATAAAATGGGAATCAAGGACACCTCATTGTCTCAGGCCTTGAGAAATGGAAACACAAGTGGGTTTGGGGGAGCAAACTTGGGGTAAATCACGGAATCACAGAATTTCTAGGTTGGAAGAGACCTTTAAGATCATCGAGTCCAACCCATGTTCTAACACCTCAACTAGATCATGGCACCAAGTGCCATATCCAGTCTTTTTTTAAACACATCGAGGGATGGTGACTCCACCACCTCCCTGGCTAGATGATTCCAGTATTTGACCACTCTTTCTGTGAAAATGACTTTGTTAACTGAAGTTAATTGGGAGATTGATCCATTGGCATGTTGGGGGTTAAACTTATAAAAGTATGAAAAACTATGACCCATTGTCCATTTTGGATGCAGCCCCCGGGGAGCTTCATCAGCCCTAAATGTACCTGAAAATGCTTCAATAAATAGAACTGCTTTATACTTGTAACTTTTGTTTGGCCTGTGTCTTAGGCAGCCCCAAAGGCCTCCCTGCTGTCTGGGCAGCCCCAGTCCCCACTCACCCAGGCACAGAGGGGGCTGGTTCCCGTTGCTCCACACTCCATCCTGCAGGCACTCGGTGCTGGGCTCGGCGCCCGGCTGCAGCTGGAATCCCTCGTTGCACTGGTACACAGCCTTGGTGCCCACCGTGTACTCCTTCCCAAAGACAACCCCGTTCCTTGGGGCTCTGGGAATGCCACAGGAGAGAGCTGGGAAGAGAAAACACATCTTAAACAAAAAATAAAAATCAGGGAGCTGGTGGTTTTATCCCAAATTGCAATCCTGGATCCCGAACTTTCCTACTGGGAGTGCCCACCCTTCATAAAGGATTGTCGGGGCCTCTAGCTGCTCAGAGTGACCCCAAGATGTGTTAGAAAGTCTCTTTTCCCAGTATGGCGCTTGAAGAAGGAGTCAGAACTCTTCAGTTCTCATTCTCAAGGTTGTTGATTGTATCTTATCTATAAAATTCTTTCTCCTTTCCAGCCGAGGTTTGCTCAGCAAGACAGTCCAAGACACTCTGGCCACCCCCAGGGCAGTGGAGTTATCTTTTTATACTAAAACCTATGTGTACATTATTTACAATAACTTTCCAATGCCTATCACCTATGTTAGACAGCGAGCTTCTACTCTAAACCAATCTAAAAGTGCCACCATCACAGCAGAAGATGGAGGCCAAGAAGAAGAAGGAGAAAGGCTGGACATGCCCAGATTCCTCCATCTCGCCCCCTGAACCCCCATTCTAAAAACCCCAAAATCTACTTTTTCACCCCGTGATAAACTCTCTATCATTCTATTTAATTTGCATTTGCCATGCAAGGCTCAGGTTTTGTCCCACTCCTGCCCCAGCATGGAGCAGGATCCCAGAGCAGCTGGCAGGTGAATTCTGAGAGGTGTCAGCAGCTCCAGAGGCAGGATCAGACCCATCCCTGTTGGCACTGATGGTGACAGGAGTGTCACTGCAGCGAGCTCAGGGCTGGTCAATCCCTCTCCAAGGCCTGATGTCTAGACAGGCTGCCAGGCTGAATACCAATGGCTCTCCCAGGGAACAGAAAGCACCTGGAAAATCCAACTTTTTCCCTGCTGCTCTTTTCCAGCTCCCAGTCATTCCCTTCCCTCTTTGCCATCTATTCCCAAAGTCTTGCAGACGAGGATAACCCTCAGCGCTCCGAGCTGGTTCTCAACACCCAATTACCCAATTCCAATGTTGATTCTTTTTCACTGCTTTTCCAGGGACTCTCAGAACTTGATCCCAACCCATCCCTGCTCTCACTTTGGCACAGGGGGATGGCTTCCCTCCAGTGGAAGTGGCCCTGGGGGTGCTGGGTGCCAGGCTGAATACCAATGGCTCTCCCAGGGAACAGAAAGCACCTGGAAAATCCAACCTTTTCCAGCTCCCAGTCATTCCTTTCCCTCTTTGCCATCTATTCCCAAACCCCTGCAGACGAGGATCACCCTCAGCGCTCCGAGCCTGCTCCCAACATTACCCAATTCCAATATTTATTTTTTTTCCCCCTGCTTTTCCAGGGACTCTCAGAACTCGATCCCAGCGTGTCCCTGCTCTCACCTTGGCACAGGGGGATGGCTTCCCTCCAGTGGAAGTGGCCCTGGGGGTGCTGGCTGCAGGTGGAGGTGCTGTGTCCCACCAGGCGGTAGCCGGCGTCGCAGCCGAAGCGCACGGAGCTGCCGGGGCGCAGCCCGGAGTGGCTCAGGATCATCCCGTGGGCTGGGGGCTGGGGGAGGCTGCAGTAGGGAGCTGGCAAGGAGGGCAGGGAAAAGAAAACCAGTCAGCAGCAGGGTCATTCCCTTCCCACTCCCAGGAATTACACCGAGCTTCCCCAAAATCCCCAAAACAAAAATCGGCGATGGATAAACGCGGAGTCGAAGCAGGGATGGAGCACGGGGCTCTGATCTGAGCCTCAGCCAGCTCCAGGAATAAGGAGTCATTCCTGGTAATTGAATATTCCTTAATTCATTTGCTGAGAAAAGCCTGGACAGACTTTTCCAGTGCCTGGCCACCTCCTCATCCAGAAACCTTTCCCAATATCCATTCCCTGGCATCAATGACTCTCCACATCAGGCTTCTGGTTCTGAGGAGTGGTTGGGAAATGAGCCAAAGCTCCAAGGTTTCTCCCTGGAATTTCTCCTGACTGTGATCCCACAATCCTGATTGTTACAGATTGGTTGAGACTGAGCCAAAGCTCCAAGGTTTCTCCTGGACAGACCCTGCCTTTCCCAACCTCCCAACTTGGAACGTGCCCGGCTTTGTCCCTTCCCTGCCTTGGCAGCTCCTGCCCTGCCAGCTGGATCTCTGCAGGAATCCCACGGATCCTCCCGGCTCTGGAGCTGCTCCTGCTGCTGGCAGAGGCAGCTGGGACTCACCAGAGTAGCGGATTTTGAAGCCTTTCCTGTTGTAGGCATGGTCGGAGGACCAGCGCAGGAAAACGCTGTTCCCGCTGCTGGTGACGGTCAGAGGGGCTGAGTAATTCCCACTGAGGGACAGCAGCAGGGGGCTCTGCCCTGAGGGACCTGCCAGGAACAGGGGACAGGGAAAAGGGACAAGTCACAGTGTGGCATTCACATTTTTTTGAAAAATCCCAGGATTTTTCTCCTGGGAAGCTGAGAAGCCTCAGAGAAAAAGGAAAATAATAATTCTCTGATTTGCTTCGCCTGTGTTTTGCTCCATTGGAATGTGTTTAAAAAGGAAAACAATTCTTTTCTTATTTGCTTCTCCTGTGTTTTGCTCATCTGGAATGTGTTTGGAGATTGTTTACCCACAGGTGATTGTTTCATTGATATCTGCTGTGAGTTGTTTTCACTTTTTGGCCAATCAGAGCCAAGCTGTGTCAGGACTCTGGAAAGAGTCACGAGTTTTCATTATTATCTTTTTAGCTTGTAAGTATCCTTTCTGTATTCTTTAGTATAGCTTAGTATAGTATTCTTTAATATAATATATATATAATAAAATAATAAATCAAGCCTTCTGAAACATGGAGTCAGATCCTCATCTCTTCCCTCATCCTGGGACCCCTGTGAACACCGTCACACCCAACTCCTCCCCCTTGGAAAAATCCTTCAGATCCATCCCAAAAAATCAAATTGCAGCTGTTTCCTTATGCCAGGAATCAGTGAGGAACTTTCTGGAAGGCAAGCAGGAGTTTCCAGGTGGGAAGCTGGCCCTGGAATGCTCCTTCCCCCTTGACTGGTTGGGATCATGGAACCCCAGGAGGATTTGGGATGGAAAGGGGAGGGAATCTCTCACCATCAAAGATTTCAAACTCATCGAACTGCTTCTCGCTGAGGAAGTACTCGATGGTGAGGGAGATGTTGTAGCCTGGCTCCACCTTCACCACCCAGGAGCAGGTCTGGAAGTGGGGGTAGCTCCCCAGGAAGCTCTGGCTCAGGATCACCCCGGTGGAATCCGTCATCAGCTGGTTCATGGGGCAGTGCACTGGGGATGGAGATGGACATTCAGTGGGAATGAACATTTTTCAGAGGAAGGATGGAAGCACAAGGGGTCTGTCCTGATGAGCCAGCTCAAGGCAGAGCACGACCCCTGCACTCCTTGATCCCTGGGGCTCAAAGAATCCCCAAATCCCAAAAATCGTCACACTTAAGGAAAGGAGCAAAAAGCAGCAAAGCCAACTAACCATTCCCACTGCTTTGATCCCTGGGGCTCAAAGAATCCCCATATCCCACAAATCCCAAAAACTGTCACACTCAAAGAAAGGAGCAAAAAGCAGCCAACAAACCATTCCCAATGCCTTGATCCCTGGGGCTCAAAGAATCCCAAAATCCCACAAATCCCAACAATTTTCTCACAGGAACAAGAAGCAGCAAAGCCAACAAACCATTCCCACTGCCTTGATCCCTGGGGCTCAAAGAATCCCAAAATGGGATCCCAAACTGGACATGAGAACTCCAATTCCTGCTCAGGGAGGGTCTCACTCCCTCCTCCCAAAAATCCCACACTCCTAAAAACGGGAAAATGAATCCCAAGGATGAAAAATGTGCCAACAAACCTCCCCCAGCTCCTTCCCTGAGCAGGGAAATGTGGGATTTATGGATTTTTTACCTTCACAGGTGGGTGGGGGTCCCTCAAACTGCAGGTGGGTGCCCAGTTTGCAGGTGAGGATTTCGTTCCCAATGAGGGTGAAGCCAGGGAGGCAGCGGTACCTGACAATGTCACCTGGGAAGGGATGGAAAACAGGGATGGGAGGGGGAAATGCAATTAAAAAACTGGAATGAGGATGAGGAGGATGAGGGAAGGCTTTACCAATGTTGAACTCCTCGTTCTCTGTGATGATCTCGGCATTGGGAACCATGGTGGGAGGCTGGCAGCGGAAAAGCTGGAAAGCTGGAAAGCAAGGGAGGAGCAGAACATCATGAACACAGCCCTGATGGAAGCAGGGAAATTCCTCCCTTTCCACCAGGAAATTCTCCTTTTTTTATAAGGAAATTCCTCCCTTTCCACCAGGAAAATCCTCCCTCTCCATTAGGAAATTCCTCCCTTTCCACAATGAAATTCCTCCCTCTCCATAAGGAAATTCCTCCCCTTCCACAATGAAATTCCTCCCTTTCCATCAGGAAATTCCTCTCTCTCCATTAGGATATTCCTCCCTCTCCACCAGGAAATTCCTCCTTTTCTATAAGGAAAATCCTCTCTTTCCACAAAGAAATTGCTCTTTCCCCACAAGGAAAACCCTTCTTTTCCACCAGAAAATCCCTCCCTTTCCACCAGAAAATTCCTCCTTTTCCACAAGGAGATTCCAGGACTAAAAACTTCCTAGAAAAAAACTGGTTTGAAAGACTTAGTGGAAAAAAAAAATTGAGCTGAAAAACTTCCTGGAAAAAAATCGGTTTGAAAAATTTTGTGGGGGAAAAAATATAAATGGGCTGAAAATCTTTCTGGAAAAAACTGGGCTGAAAAACTTCCTAGAAAAAACTGGTTGGAAAGATTTTGTGGGAAAAAAAATGGACTGAAAAACTTCCTGGAAAAAACTTGGTTTGATAAAGTTTGGGGGAAAAAAGTGGGCTGAAAAACTTCCTGGAACAAAACTGGTTTGAAAAATTTCATGGAAAAAGAAACTGGGCTGAAAAACTTCCTGGAAAAAAACTTGGTTTGATAAACCTTGTGGAGAAAAACTCGTCTGAAAAACTTCCTTGGGAAACCCAGCCTGAAAAACTTCATTAAAAAAAAAAAACTGGGCTGAAAAACTGTGGAAAACTCGGGATAAAAGGGTATTTTTTTTGCATATTCCCAGATCTATTCCCAATATTCCCAACATTTCCCCCCCCCAAGGGAAGCAGCAGCTCAGACCATAGAAGTAGATGGCGAAGATGCCCCCGTTGGCGCCGTCGCTGTGGAATTTCAGCAGGACCTGGTTGGAGGAGCTCTGGGCAGATTTCTTGGCTGAGTTGCCTGTGAACACCCCCAGCTGTGGGGCTGTTTGCTGGGGCCCGTCCCTGATGGCAGGAACACAAGGAAAAATTGATTTTTCCAAGGATTTAAGCCTAGGAACCCAACCTAGGCTTTCCTTCCCTTTTCCCGCATCCACATTTCACAACCCCTGCTCCAGTTAAACCCCTACAACTTCTCCTGGCTCCCAGCTGGACAATCAGAAACACAAATTTCACTTTTAACCTCAAAAACTGAGGAATTAGGACCTGTTTCCCAAAGGAATTTCACTCCCTGTTTGCCCAGCAAATCATGGATTCTGAATATCCCCTCCAGAATACCAGGGGATATTCTGAAGGTCAGACTTTGAGTGCCAAAAGCTCAAACTTTGGTCACAAACCCTTTAATCAGAGTGGCTGCCTGAAGCTGATAATCTCCATTCTTAATAAATAATGGAGATTATCATTATAAATAATATTTTTATTTATTCATATGGAAAGAAAGCTTAAAAAATTTTTAATTTCTCTTCTCTTCTCCAAAACACCAGAAGCTCCCAGCTTGCAAAGGGGATCCCAGGGGTCCCATTCTCAGTTGCTGCTGCTTCAAAGCCAGGATTATTTCCCAAAATGAGTCCTTGGAGTGACCCCCTGCACCCACCAGACAGTGATGAAGTCGTTGTAGGGCTCTGTCTGCAGCAGGGTGAAGTTCAGGTGGATCCCATATCCCACGGGCACTGTCAGCAGCCAGGTGCAATCCTGGGAATTTGGGTACTGGTTGGGGAAGCCAGGAGAGTAAACTGTCCCATTCTGGGCTGTGACATTGCCCCCACAAGGCACTGCAGGGAAGCAGAGAGAAACACAAACCCAGTGAGGAAATATCCCCTTAAAACATCCTTATATCCCATTTTTATTCCTTTTTTTTTTTTTTTTTGTACAAAAGTAACAATTCTGCATACAGAAAAATCCAGATTTTGTCCTAACTTGCCTGAAATAATTCCTCTCTGCTGCAAGCACTGAAAGAGCAGCTGAGGATTCAGCTCTTTGTGTTCTCTGGGGTTCAAGGACTTACAAGAGGGCAAATATCACCTCTCTCCCTCCTTGCACAGCTCCTGCAGAGCCAGTGCTGGCATAAAGGTCAGTGCTCCTGGGAAATGGGCTGGGAAATCTTCAATAAGCAGCTCTGAACTTCTCAAAGGTTCACCTGAAACCCTTCTGGAAGCAAATCCCACAGAATTCCGGCCAGCAGCCCGAGGGGTGAAAGGCTGAAACAGCCATGAGGGGGGGGGGGAAAGAGAATTTGGATGAGTTTGGATGCCTGGATTGTGAATCTTCAGCCTGCAGAGTCCTCTGAGCACAGCTTTCAGAAGAAAAACCACCTTGGAAGATTCCTGAGGATCTCCCACCTGGATCATTCAGGAGATACCCATGAAGGAGGCAGACAGGGACACACCCAAAGTCCTCAGAGCTGCAATACTCTTTTATCAGTGATTATTTTTATTTATCAGAGCTAGATCAATGGAAGCTGGGTGTTGGTGAGGGAATAAAGCAGCAAGGAATTATCACTCCAAGGCCCCTGGACTGTGCCATACAGAAATAACAGCTCCAGCAGGAAGGTGAGACACAGATTCTCCTCAACCGCACCCCAAGACTCAAACCCCTTGAAACACCCCAAATATTCACCAAAACACCTCATGGAGACCACATTTCCTTCCAAGAGCTCATTCCTATCCACACCTTTGCTCCCAGAGCAATCCCAGCCCATCCCAAGGAGCTGAAGTGCCATGCCCAGGTGAGCCCAGGCCGTACCTTCACACCTGGGCAGGGGGTGATCCCAGTTCCTGTTGGTGCTCAAGACTCCCCAAGACCCCCATCAGAAGCTGCCAAAACACCCCAAATATTCACCAAAATACCTCATGGATCCCTCCAAGAGCCCATTCCCAGCCATGTCTTTGCTCCCAGAGCATCCCAAGGAGCTGAAGCGCCGTGCCCAGGTGAGCCCAGGCCGTACCTTCACACCTGGGCAGGGAGTGATCCCAGTTCCTGCTGGTGCTCAAGACTCCCCAAGACTCAAACCTCCCTCAGAAGCTGCCAAAACACCCCAAATATTCACCAAAACACCTCGTGGATCCCTCCAAGAGCTCATTCCCAGCCACACCTTTGCTCCCAGAGCATCCCAAGGTGCCCAGGTGAGCCCAGGCCGTACCTTCACACCTGGGCAGGGGGTGGTCCCAGTTCCTGTTGGTGCCGTGCTGGCAGGTGAGCACGGGGTGCCCGATGAGCTGGTAGCCAGGCAGGCACTCGAAGGAGATGGACTGGCCAACGTTGTAGCCAGCTCCTCTCACCACGCCGTTGGCAAAGGGCTCCGGGTCGGGGCATTCCTGCAGCTCGTAGGCTGGGGAAACACAATGGGAATTTGTGTTTGTGTTTTATTTCTCAGGGAAAAAGGGACAGGGCAAGGAGAAATGGTCTCAAGCTGTGCCAGGGGAGGGGCAGGATGGAGTTCAGGAGGAATTTCTCCGTGGAAAGGGTTGGAAGGGGGTGCCCAGGGAGGTTTGGAGTCAACAACCATGGAGTTGACTCAGCAACCACAGAGTTAACTCAGCAACCATGGAGTTAACTCAACAGCCACTGAATAAACTCAATAACCACAGAATTAACTCAGCAACCATGCAGTTAACTCAACAAGCATGGAGTTAACTCAACAACCACAGAATTAACTCAACAACCACGGAGTTAACTCAGCAACCAAGGAGTTAACTCAACAACCATGGAATTCATTCAACAACCATGGAATTAACGGAATTAACTCAACAATCATGGAATTACCTCAACAACCACTGAATTAACTCAACAACCACTGAATTAAATCAACAACCACGGAGTTAACAAACACGGAGTTAACTCAACAATCACAGAATTAACTCAACTCAACAGCCACGAAATTAATTCAACTCAACAACCACAGAGTTAACTCAACAACCATGGAATGGGCTCAATAACCACAGAATTAATGGAATTAACTCAACAACCATGGAGCTAACTCAACAACCATGAAGCTAACTCAACAACCATGGAGTCAACTCAACAACCACAGAATTAACTCAACCACCACAGAGTTAACTCAAGAACCGCCACCCCCGGGGCAGGGCTGTCCCTGCTCACCCTGGTACTCCAGCTTGAAGCCGGGTTTGTTCTGGGAGTGGTCGCTGTGGAAGTACACGGTGGTCTCGTGGGAGGTGGAGAGCAGCGAGCCGGGCAGCTCGGCGCCGCTGAAGCGCCCGATGACGCTGCTGGTGTCGTAGGGCCCGTTCCGGATCTCCACAAAGTCGTGGTTGGGCTCCGTGGAGAAGTTCAGGAACTGGATGTGGGCACCTGCAGAGGGGGAAGGAGGAGTTGGGCTCTAAAATTGCAGCTGAGGTTTTGCACCGGCACCAGCTCCAACAGCAGCACTAATCCCAGCTCCAATCCCAATACCAAACCCAGCTCCAATATCAGCACCAACCCCAGCTCCAATAGCAGAACCAACCCCAACACCAGCATCAACCCCAGCTCCAATCCCAATACCAAACCCAGCTCCAACCCCAGCTTTAAGCCAGCTCCAACAGCAGCACCAACCAAAACATCAGCATCAACCCCAGCTTCAATCTCAATACCAACCCCAGCTCCAACCCCAGCACCAACCCCAGCACTAACCTCAGCTCTAACAGCAGCACCAAATGCAAGATCAGCACCAACCATGGCTCCAATCCCAATACCAAACCCAGTTCCAATCTCAACCCAAAAGTCAGCACCAACCCCAGCTCCAATCCCAATACCAAACCCAGCTCCAACACCAGCATCAACATCATTACTAACCCCAGCTCCAACAGCAGTACCAACCCTGGTCCCAACCCCAGCTTTAAACTCAGTTCCAACCCCAACATCAGCACCAACCCCAGCTCTTACCCTGGTTTCAATCCCAACACCATTCCCAGTTCCAATCCCAGCTCCAACCCCAACCGCAACATCAGCTCCAACCCCAGCTCTAACCCTTGTTTTAATCCCAATACCAATCCCAGCTCCAACCCCATCACTGCCCACCTGCACAGCCCAGGACACCCTGGGCACTCAGCAGGACTTTAACTGCCCTGGGTACACAGAGTGCCTTCAAACTGACTCAGAGGAGCTTTGGAGTGGAGCTTAGGAAGGAATTCCTCCCTGGGAAGGTGGGGAAGTCCTGGTTTAGGGTGCCCACAGCAGCTGTGGCTGCCCCTGGATCCCTGGCAGTGCCCCAGGCTGGGGCTTGGAGCACTTTGGGATAATTTCCCTGGCAGGGAGTGGAATGAGATGATCTTGAGGTTCTTCCCAACCCAAACCAGTCAGGGATTCTCTGATTTTTCACCCCCTCTTCTGCGATGGCACCGACCCAAACCCATCTCTCTCACCAAACCCCACAGGCAGCAGGATCCTCCACGTGCAGTCCAGGTTGCTGGGGTAATTTCCTGGGAATCCTGGGCTCAGGAGCACTCCTTCCATCTCTTCTGCTGTTCCTCCACACTGGGCTGGAAGAACAACAGGGTTCATGGTCAGGATCCAGTCACAGGATCCCTGAGGGGCTTGTCTGGGTGAGGGCCATGGGAAATGAAGGAATTAAAGACTCAGCTGAGAAAAAGGAACCAGCACCAAGTTTCCAGGGCCACATCAGGAATGGATGTGCCTTTCTCCTGCCCTTAGGAGATGAAGACTGAGCCCAGGGATCCAGTTTGGGCCACCAGAAATGGAAAGCCAGATGTGAGCAGTGACAGAGGGGATGGACACCTGCTCTGCCCACAGACATTGCACCAAACCAGGCACCAGCACTTCTTGACACCTTCACCAGCTCAAAGAATGACTGTGAAGAAGCTGAGTGATGCTATTCTGACCCCAGTTACAGCCTCTCCATTCCCCTGCCAATCTCTGGGCAGTCTGTCACTGATAAACCCAGCACGGAGTGTTTGCTCGCTGCCTGCAGCCCACTGCCAGCCACGGCAGCACAAAAATATGTTTACAAAAGGCACCACATGAAATTGAAGCACTGACAGCACCTCCTCACGCTTATCTGGATGACCTCCACGTGGTCCCAGCAGCAGCACCCAGCTGAATCCAGCCAGGTGTTCTCTAACTCGCTGTGACAGCCAGGCACAGGCTCTTTGTCCAATATCTCATTAGCCCAGACCTGCTCCTAACAAGGTTTCTCCCAGAAGATTTCTCTTTCTTTTCCCTCCTAATGGCTCTTTAATAGAACTGCTGCTGAATTATTTAGGTGCCCAGCAGCTGGAGGAAGCAGGCCAGCAGAAAATCAAACTGTGCTTGGAGCAGGGGCTCTGGTGGGCACAGGGCAGAGCCCCAGCACTGTCACACCCACAAAGGTGACATTCACTCCTCCAGGAGTGGCTCCAGATGTTTTTCTGCCTCTCTGCAGCAGCCTGACCTTTCCCAAGGAGGGGAAAATACAGGCATAGCCAAAATTCTGCTGGGTTGGGAGGCTGGTGCTGATTCAAAGAACAAAACTTGTGGTTTGGCAGCTTTTGGGATCCTCCTCCATGCTGGGATCTCCCAGCTGAGCCCAAGGACTTCTGCTTCCATTCAGAGCAGCTCCAGGGGAACGGGCCCTTTAGCTCAGTCATTCTCCTGGAAATATCTCTCCATTTATTCCTGGCCTGCAGATCATCAGATAAAAGAACTGTTGGCTCTTATAATTACTTTAAAGCCAAATGATGTAAGCTGGAACAGCAGGAGCCCAAAATAACTGTTAACTAAAGCTATTAAATGCATAAATGTCTCTCTCAGAGCTGCAAAATGTGCAATATGAATATTAAACATCTACATTTGCTAAAAGCAAATGACTGAAAATAATTTTTAAAAACCTCCTGCAAGTTCCATTCACCTCCAGGCCTCTTCCACAGGGAAAATGGAATGTCCAGGCCTGAACATCTGAACAGATCTGAGGGTAAACAGTGACCTGGACAAGTGACCTGTGGACAGCAGAGTGGCCACAGCAAGTTGGGATCCTGGGAGAGACCAGACCCCAGTGAAAGGAGCAGCTTTGGTGGTATCAGACACATCCCACAGAAATAAACCACGCTTCAGATGGAAAAAAATCCTCCAGCCATAAAACCAACCTGCTTCCAGCATGAGGAAATTGGAGGGTTTCCCTTCTGAATGGGGGATAATTCTGTGTTTCACATTTTGTGCTAGAGCCACATCTGTAACATCCAAAACAAAGCACTTCAGGCAGCCCACGGGGACTTCTCAGGCACAATTTCCCTGGCAACCCAATGTTTCCTCACACTTGCAAAACCAACCTGAAAT
Organism: Melozone crissalis; assembly: GCF_028551555.1. Classification (NCBI taxonomy): domain Eukaryota; kingdom Metazoa; phylum Chordata; class Aves; order Passeriformes; family Passerellidae; genus Melozone; species Melozone crissalis. The sequence goes on along the minus strand of NW_026535888.1, from coordinate 10,856,385 downwards.
TTCTCTAAATCAGCTCTTTAGCCTTGTTTTATTTTAGGGAAGTGTTATAAATATCAGCCAGGTAGAAAGAAGTTGATTCCTTACCAATGCAGAGGGGTGGAGGGTAATTCCAGCGGCGCACCGTGCCCGGCATGCAGGAGATGTGAGAGTGGCCCTGCAGGGATGGAAAACAAAACAGGGGTTTGGGAGGTGGATGGAAAACAAAGGGGAGAGCCCCTCCGTGTCCTGGAAGGAAAAAATTCCCTGCAAGATGGATCTGATCCAGAGGGAGATGCCTGTTGCATCTGGGGTACCAGAAAAGTGATGCCTTAAAGAATGTAGGAATTAAACAACTGGATTTGGAGATTATCTTTCACACTTGGGGATTATCTTTGGAGATAATAATAGTGTAGGAGGTCATCTAAAGGCTGGTCTTTATTGGAGGAAGATATGGAAAAATGTCCATAAAATGCCCATTCCTCTAAGGGGGGAGTGAATACAGTTGTACAAATTTAGCAAATTAGCATAATTGACAAAAATAATCATAAATAGTGAGGTAATTCAACCACCTCTGAATCCTCTCCCACAGACAGGGACTAAACTTTGTGTCTCCAAGAGCTGGTTTCAATCTTGGAAGAGCCAAGGAAGAACAGGAACCTGGGACCCCCAGCTTGGAGCTCTGGAATGTGTTTTGTCTTTCTGCCTTGGGAAAAGGCAGGGAAAAATACTGGGACTGACCACAAATATAACAACAGAGGTAGAAATAGATGTGTAAAGAATATAGGGAACCCAGAAAAGCAGGAATCCTTCTGGTGATGCTCAAGGACCTGGAACAGAGTTACAGGAATAAAGGAGGGATTTATTAGAAGGTTTTTACAGGAGACACCTTGGGCAGCACAAGGCTGGAGATGGACCCAGGTTGGATCCAAGGTGGACCCTGAGTCACAAAATTTCACACTTTTATAAATTTTGGTCCACTTCCATATGGGGTTAACTGTCCAATTCCAGCTGCAGGTTCTGCAGTCCCACCCTCCCAGTTTGCTCCCCTCCATTCCCTGCTGTTTGCACTTTTTGGGGCTGAAGCTGCAGAGGTGTCCTTGGTTCTGGGGCTGGAAATTGATCGTTCTCTGGGACTGAGGAGAGGAAAAGGATTGTTCTGTGTGCTTGAGGAGAGGAAAAGGATTGTTTGTGGGACTGAGCTGTGAGGAGACCTTGCTAAAACACTTTATAAGGAGTTCAGAGTCCCGCCCTGAGGCAGTGCAGGTCTGGAGAAGCAGGGAGCTGGGGCTGTACCTGCAGGGCGTAGCCCGGCTCGCACTGGAAGGACACCACGTCGTTCACCAGGTAGCGCTCGCCGATCTTCAGCCCATTGCCGGGAACCGCGGGCTCCGGGCAGCTGGAGAGACCCACGGCTGTGGGGAGAAGGGAGGTGGGAGCTCAGGGAGTGGGGCTGGGGCTGGGCTGGGGCCTGCAGGGATGGGAACACGCTTTGTGTTCTATCCCGCTCCTGTTTGCCATCCACCACCACAGACTCTGGGTGGGGAAATTCTGTTTATTATGGATTCTCCAGGGACAGCCCATTTCCATCTCCACATTTCCAGCTGGGAATGTCCTGCTGCAAACCCAACTAACAACCTGTGACACCTCGTGAGGAGTAATGGGCTCCCCTTCCCTTCCCTTCCCTTCCCTTCCCTTCCCTTCCCTTCCCTTCCCTTCCCTTCCCTTCCCTTCCCTTCCTTTCCCCCTTTCCTTTTGTTTCTCCTTTCCTATTCCTTCTCTTTCCCTCTCATTTTCCTTTCCTTTCCTTTCCTTTCCTTTCCTTTCCTTTCCTTTCCTTTCCTTTCCTTTCCTTTCCTTTCCTTTCCTTCTTTTCTTTCTATAACCCACATCTCTCTCCTTTTCCCACATTTTTTTCTCTCCATTTCCCACATTTTCTCCTCTCCATCCATCTCCCCTCTCCTTTCCCCATCTCCCCTCTGCACATCCCAGGGATATAAAATGAATCCTGCAGCTCCTCTCCATCATAACCTCCTGCATCCCTGCAAGGGCTCCTGCTCCCCACAGAGCCCCAGGCAGGGGGAAAATAAAAGAGAAAAGGAGCAAGGAGAGGCTGAGTCTCCTCCCAAAGCCCAGTCACGCTTCCCTCCCTGCTCCTGGATGTGCTGCTTGACCTTCAGAGAGGCAGCAGGGAAAATGGCTTTAAATAACTTCTCCTTCACATCAGTGCCTTTCACTCAGTCCCAAATTGTTCCTGGCTTTGGAGCATGCAGAGGTAAGAGCTCAGCCTGAGCGCCACAGTGAGGGAGAAACCTGAGTTTTCCTCCCCTGTTTGAGCTCATCTCTCCCAACTTCCTCCCAGAAAAAAACACAGAAAAAAAAAAAAACCAAACCCAGGGCTCAGGGCTGGGAGATTCCAATTGTACAAACAGAGCAGAAATCACATTATTTCCAGCTGCCCTGAAAATCAACACCTATTAATTTCCTCAGCCAAGGAAACAGACAGGGCTGATAATCCCCAGGCTCATGAAAAACCTGGCCGTGATTTTTGCAGGAGGGTGCTCAAAGGATTTATCGATTGGAATAGAGCTGGAGAAGAAACAGAGTCACAGCCAGAGGATTCCTGCAGCTCCCAGAGCACAGGCTGAGCACATTTTTTCCTCTCCCAATCCTGTGGTGGCTGTAATCCTGCTGGATTCAATAATGGACAGGGTTTCAGTGAGTAAAGGCAGCAAATCCTGGAAGGTTTTAGTGCTGCTTGGCTTTAAAGCAGCTCCAGCTGTGCCATTGCAGGGAATCTCACACTGGTTTGGGTGGGAAGGGTCCTAAATCACCCAACTCCATCCCACCAGCCCAGGCTCACCCTCACCAGCAGCAGAGCTGGGAAAAATCATGGAATATCCTGAGCTGGGACCTGCAAGGATCGTCCACCCCACACCTGGCTCTGCAGGATAACCAGCCCCAAAATGTTTAGGATGGATTTAGGGAAATGTTCTTCTCCCCAGGCTCCCCAGGGAATGGGAACATTCCCAAAAGCTCCAGGAAGTTTTGGACTTCACAGATCATCCATCCCATTCCTGGCTCTGCAGGATAACCCCAAAATGTTTAGGTGGGATTTAGGGAAAGGTTCTTCCCCCCAGGCTCCCCAGGGAATGGGAACAATCCCAAGAGCTCCAGGAGTGTTTGGACAGGGTGGGATTGCTGGGATGCCTGTGCAGGGCCAGGGTTGGACTGGATGATGCTGGTGGATCCTTCCAGCTCAGGATATTCCAGGATTCTCTGCCAGTATTATCCAAAATAACAGGCACCTCCACCTCTCCTGATCAGACATCAGGAATCAAACACAGACCCAGGGGAAAATGAGTTTTTGTCATCCCCATCCAAACCTGACAGCCATTTCCCAAAGGATTCTCTTCCCTGCCTCACTCAGGTTTGTTCTCTCACCACTGGGGATTTCTTTTTGAAAGGATCCTGGCTAGGATCACACATTTAGCCACGTGCTGGGGTCTGTATTCCCAAAAAAAAACTGGCATGAGCCTTGCTGGGAGCAAAGTGCTGCCATTCCAGGAAGAGTTGGGATCATCCCTAACCAGGAACCCACTCAAGTGCTCCACACCACCACAGAATTTGGGTTGGAGGGGACATTAAAGATGTTTTTAAGGTGTTTTTGAAAAGGAGGGGTGCCCACACCACCTCAGAGCTTCCAGAGGTGCCCTTGGACAAGGAGGATGGATCAACCACCTTGGGAATGCTCCTGTGCGGGGCTCTGAGCACACAGCACAGGAATTCCTGGATCCAGCAATGTGCCCAGGGCAGCTCAGGGTGCTGGGCTGTGGGAACAGGAGCACATCCAGCAGGGGAGGGAGGGGAACATCCCCAGCACCCACTAAAACACTGCAGAAACCCCCCCTGATAACACTGATAACAGCGATAACATGGGGTTCAGCTCTCAGCTGTGAGCAGAGCCTGCCCAGGCTCTTTGTGCAAATCCTGCAGTTTTTCCAAGCTCAAGCTCCATCAAAATGCTCAAATTCAGTTTTATCTCCATTCTGACCCTGCTTTCCTCAGGGGATGACCTCTGAGGACTCTTCCAGCCAGGATTTTTGGGATGAGGACATATCCAGACCTGCTGGTTCCAGCAGGGAATGCCAAGAGCTGGAAGTCCCTGGCAAGCAGCACTTCCCAAACCCAGATCCCAGCCTTGCACCCACGGATTTTTTAACCCTTTGTGCCACAAAAAACTGCCACCAGGCTCATCCCACCCCTCTGCTCCATCTTTCCTCTATTTATCACTCCCTCCTTGAGAGCAGGGAGCCACAGCAGCTCCTTCCCCCATTTCCCCAGCCCTGCAGGCACCTCCCCATCGGGCAGGAGCTGCGGGATCAAGGCTGGAGCTGCTCTTACTTTTGTATTCCAGGTGAAAGCCGGCGGCAGAGACGCTGATGTCGGAATAGAAATGCAGATAGAGCTGGTTTGAAGTGCTGTTGAGCAGAGCAGGCACCGTGGTTCCTGGCAAAACAAGGGGAGCACAAAGGCAGGGGAGAGTGTGAGAAATGCCTGTTTGATGACTGGCTTTTGGCAAATATTCAAATGGATGGTATATGGGTTGTGTTGGAAAGTGATGCTGGATTAATTCTCTTCAGTAGTGTGCTAAATATAGTTTTAGGTTATAACAAAATGTTAAAATAGAAACTAAGCTATGTAAGATATTTTTTTAAAGAAAGGACTTGCAATGAGATAGCAGCCACAGGACACCTCAATATTTCAGAGAAAAATAATTTATTGGTCCATTATCAGAAGAAATCAAATTCTTCCTGACTGCTCAGCCATGAAGGTGCCGTCAGGATTCAGAGGAAGAAGTTGGCACTGACCACACAGAATCCTGTGTTTGAACGGAATTTATGCATCATGGATGAGATGTATGAATATGCAACAGGTTATTGTTTTTAAGGGTTAATCCTCTGTTAATGTGGGTCCTTTTTTCGGGCTTATTTTGCCCAGAAAAGATACCCAGACTGTTCATAACTCTTTGTTTTTATTGTCTCATATTGTCCTAATCCAAATTGTCCAACACTTTTATTACTCTAATTATATTACTATTTTTATAACCATTTCGTTACTATTTTTATTATCTGTAAAATAAAACTTTAAATAATAATATTATATATTAATACACATTATTAATATATAATATAATATTATGTATAATATATAACATATGTATTATATAATAATATATTACTATTTTATATTAATATATTATACATTATATATCATATATTATATATCATATATTATATACTATATATTATAGACAATATATTTTATTATAATAGATAAAATATATTAGAAAAATAATTATATAAAATATTATTTTAATATTTAATGATACATTTACTATTAAACTTTTAAAATGTTAAAAACAACTGATGGGCATTTTTCACAGAGAGGATCTCTCTCCCCCTCCTCAGAGATTTCCTGACAACACAAAGTCCTTCCAACTTAATGAGCTCCTCTTGGTTTTGATCAGGTTCTTTCTAACGAGGCCAATTGAGAAATACCCAGGGCCTTTCCTGAAATCCTTTCCTGGATTTCAGCCCCTGGAGCTTGGCCACCGACAGACAAAAAGCACCAAGGGATGGGAAACAGCGTGGGTGGAGCGCAGGTCTGGGAAAATTCGGGAAAATTTGGGAAAATTCGGGATTCCTTCATCCCCTGGAAGCTGCTGCAGCAGCAGGACAAGGCAGCTCCATCCCAGACCCTTCTCCTGCCTAGCTCAGGGCATTTTGGGCACATTTGTTAAATAAATGAGGTTTTGGGCCATTGTTCTGCCAGTGGTGCTGAATTTGAAAGGCTCTCAAAGCTCCTGGAGCCTGCTCTGCTAAAAGCCACAATTCAAAGAAAAACACAAGGATTCCAAAGGAAATACAAAAATTCCAAGGAAAAATAAGAGTTTGTTTTGTAGCCTTTCACCCTTTCTGGGGGACATCAAGGTCAGGTCACCTTGCCAGGTGTGGTGGCCTCACATCCCAGCAGAGCTGAGGGAATTCCCATTTCCAGGAATAAAACTCCACTGGTTTTGTGTTTAAGGCTCCCTCTCAACCCTTCCCACAGGTAGAAATTGGAATTGTAATTCCCAACCCAACAGAGCACATGATTCCCTTGAAATCCATTCCTGGCTTTTGATGCTTTTTTAAAGTTTAATTTTGTGAGGTGAATGAAATGAGGCAGGAACTGATGGGCTCGAGGGCCACGTACCAGAGAAGCTCCCCAGCATGGTGGCTGTGTTGTCTCCTCCATCAAACACTTCCAGGGAATCCCAGTTCTGCTCTGTGACAAAACTGATCACCTGGATCTGCAGAGAGAAACAAAACAAAGGAAAAAAAATTTGAAATAATAGGAATAAATCAAATTAACAGCAATTAAAGGGTCACTAATTGAGTTTACACACTCCGAGGGTTCAACACTGGCAAAATTTGGAGAATTCTGCCTTTGACTGTTCCCACTGGGATTTTCCAGCTATTTTTCCCCCAAAACTTCCAAATAGAAATGTTATTTTCTGCTGCTGCTCCAGAGCTCCTGGAACTGCCCAGCTCATTTACAGCTGCTGAAAATCCCAGCTTTTTTCCCCCATTTGGAGAAATCCTTGAAGACTTTGAGCCCTTTCAAATGAGAGCAACCAGCAGCACCCCGGAGATAAAATAAACCCAAAAACCACCTCACATTAAACAACAGGATTTTAAAAATCCAATCAAGTTCCAGCCTTGTTCCTCAGCTTTTAGAGGGATCACTCGAGTGCATTTTCAGATTTCACCTTTCCCTGCCATGCCCCACAAGGTTTGGAGGCCTTAGGAAGTCACTTGGCTCCATTAGTTGGAACAACAACACAAATCCTTGGATGAGAAACATCAGGAGAGCTGAGAAATCTGCATTTATACAGAAAAACAGAGCTGAAAAATCTGCATTTATACTGAAAAGCAGAGCTGGGAAATCTGCATTTATACCGAAAAGCAGCTCGTGCTTGAGTGAGGATCTCCAAGGAATTGCTCAGCTTTGTTTACCATTAACAAGGATTTTGCCTAAATCCTAAATGCTGATGGTTCAAAGCTTTCAGTGTCCCATTAAAAACCCGAGTTTGGTGAATGGGGTGAGAGTGAGGCAGAAAACCTGGGTAAAAACCACCTGTTTTGGGGAAAATTCAGATTTAAGCTGAAAGGTCTGGATGAAATTTTCCAACATTGGGTATCTCAAATTGAATTGGCAGGCAAAAAACCCCAACAAATCCAAAAGGAATCTCAAAGATAAATCAGGAGCATAAATGAGTTGTACAGCTTGGCTCCAAACAAGGAGAGTGCTGGAAAATTGGGAAAAATGAGCAGTGAGGAGATTTCACTGCCCTCAAACTTTGACTACACACGTGTGAACCTTCTCCCTTTCTCTCCATATCTTCTTCCCTGATTTCCTCATCCACCCCAATTCCCCACTTACCCCTGCCTTGCTGCACAACAAATCAAAACCCCCCGTTTGAAAATAAATAATAAAACCAAAATCAAATCAAATAATAAATAATAAAACCAAAATCAATGCCCCCACTTCAGCCATTGAAGCCATTTCCTCCTTGATTTACTCCGGGTAATAAAACCGGCTGTAAAGTTCCTCCCAAATATTTTTTTTAGCAGAAAGTGAGCGGAGTTCACCCAGCAGGAATCTCAGTGACCCCCACGGAGCCATCACTGACCCTTTTTTCCCTTTTTTCCTGCCTCATTACACCCCTCTCGTGATTTACATTATTGGAAGCTGAGTGAGAATGAGCGTTTTGTTTGCTCTTACACCGCCTAAATTATTTATTCTCCTCTCTCCCCCCCTCCTCCAGCTTAACGGAATAAACATTTTTAAGGTCCTAATTCTAGTCTGACATGTGGATTCACAAGGGATCTGCATCTATTTACTGCCACGTGTATAAATTAATTCACTCAGGAAGGTTTGCTCCGGGAATGAATAATTCATGGCAGAAGTGCCAGCTTCTACCCTGATTACATAAAAATCCTGCTCCTGAGTGCTGTTACCAAGAAAGCTTCAATTTCACCTCCTTCCCTGATTTACAGTTGTTTAACCTTTAATTGTTGCGCAAAAAAGGGGGTAAAGCGATGCTGGAATTAAGATCTAATAATGGAGAACGCAAAGGAAGTGGAGCCAGGATGGATCCAGCTCCAGCTCCGTGGTCATTCCCTCCCTGGGGGCTGCACTGAGACCCCTCCCTGCAGCTGTTTCAGGTCCTGAAAAGCCAAAATCTTTCTCCAAGGGCTTTTTTTGCCTCCCTGGAAGACCCAGGGAAGCTGATGGGTCGTGACCAGGTGACAGCAGATCCTGGTGACATGTGGAAGTGCAGGCCTTAGCACTGGTGGGGGACCCAAAAATGTGGGATCAAAGAATTTTAAGTTTGGGATGGATTTTAAAGCTCATGTTGTTCCAAAATCTCTGCTGTGGCCAGGGACATCTCCCACTATCCAAGAGTGGAACAGGTTGGAAGCCCTGCTCAACCAGGCCTTGGGCACTTCCAGGGCTGGAGCATCCACAGTCTCATTGGACAATCATAATAAAAAACTACAATTTAACCCAGATTCCCCCTCTTTTGTGCCAGAGTAGGGGTCACACTGAGGGAAGTGGAGCCAGGATGGATCCAGCTCCAGCTCCGTGGTCATTCCCTCCCTGGGGGCTGCACTGAGACCCCTCCCTGAAGCTGTTTCAGGTCCTGAAAAGCCAAAATCTTTCTCCAAGGGCTTTCTGCCCTCCTGGAAGTCCCAGAGAAGCTGATGGGTGACAGCAGATCCTGGTGACATGTGGAAGTGCAGACCTCAGCACTGGTGGGGGACCCAAAGAATTTTAAGTGTTTGGGACGGATTTTAAAACTCATCTCGTTCCAAAATCTCTGCTGTGGGCAGGAACATCTCCCACTATCCAAGAGTGGAACAGGTTGGAAGGCCTACTCAACCTGGCCTTGGGCACTTCCAGGGCTGGAGCATCCACAGCCTCCCTGGACAATCACAATAAAAAACTAAAATTTAACTCAAATTCCCCCTCTTTTGTGCCAGAGTAAGGGTCACACTGAGGGACCACGGGCCTGCTCTTCCTAAATCCCACCCTGTGCCTCCCTGGCAATGCTCCTGGAGCTCTGGCATCCCTGGGGCTGTGCCCATGCCCTGGGGACCCTGGCAGTGCCCAAACACCCTCTGGGGGAAGGAGAACCTTTCCCTAAATCCAACCTGCCCCTCCCCTGGCACAGCTCCTTGCCTGGTCACAAGCTGCAGCCGTGGTATTTTCTGAAAAATCCTTTCCTTAGGATTTTTCCTCCTGAGAAGCTGAGAGGCCTCAGGAACAAAATGTAAACAATGATTATCTGCTGCTGTGGAATGCAACAGGTGCATCTGTGATTGGTCTCATGTTAATTGTCTCTAATTAATGGCCAATCACAGTCAGCTGGCTCAGACTGTCTGTCCAAGACAGAAGCTTTTGTCATCATTCCTTCTTTTTCTATTCTTAGCTAGCCTTCTGATGAAATCCTTTCTTCTGTTCTTTTAGTATAGTTAATAGAATAGAATAGAATAGAATAGAATAGAATAGAATAGAATAGAATAGAATATATATCATAAAATAATAAATCAAGCCTTCTGAAACATGGAGTCAGATCCTCATCTCTTCCCTCATCCTAAGACCCCTGTGAACACCGTCACAATAAACATCACCAATGAGTCCCTGCCTAATCCTGGCTATAAATAAATAAATCCCTGATTCCAGAGAATTCCACATCAACCCATCCCTGTCCTACGAGGAACAGCAATTTCCCATCATGTGAGAGCAGCACACCCCGAGTGTCCTGCTGTCTGTCCTGGCTGTACCTGGATCCCTGCTCCCTCGGGCACTGTGATCTTCCACACGCAGTTGAGGCTGTTCAGGTAGGGCTCAGGGAAGCCTGGGGACAGGATGGTTCCTTTCCTCTCCGTCAGGTTCCCCCCGCAGGGCACTGCCGGGAGGAAAGCACAAGGAATTGGTTTTGCTAAAAAAAAACATTGTTAAAATTACAAGAAATCGAGAGCTGGTTGTGATTTAAGGATGAGATTTTAGGAATAATCCTCTTTCCAGTAACTTTTTCGTGCAACTTTTGGCACATTCCTTGGGTGTGGGGAGCACACGAGGATGATCTTCATCCTCTCCTTCAGAGGATGTGAAAGCAGCTTTCAGCCAGATCTGATTTATTTGAGATGCTGTCCCAGATCTCACAAGAGTACTGGATCAAAAATGTCAATTCCCTGGAATTTGGGGTTAAACTGTTCTTATTCAGAGCCAGGCTGGGCTTTGTTTTTTATCAGACAACCATGGAACAGTTTGGGTGGGAAGGGACCTTAAAGATCCCCAAATCCCTTCTCCCAGACACCTTCACTATCCCAGATTGTTCCAATCCCTGTCCAACCTGGCCTTGCACACTTCCACGGATGGGACAGCCACAACCTCTCTGGACAGAACCACAAGAGGTTCTAAAGAAGTTTTGAACATTTCATTCATTTACATTTCAATTCATTAGTGCTTTGTTTTGCTGTTGATTTTTCTTCAAGCTGGAAGAGACCCACAAACACCACCAACATCCAACCCCTGTCCCCTTTCAGGACAACCCAGAGAGCAGCACAGCTCCCAACAACATTCCCAGTGCCACCCACCCTGCTCCCACCTCTCCCAGTGCCACCTACCTGTTGCTATAGGAAATAAAATGATGTGAAGGTAAAAAGAGAGCTTTTCATTTCTGATTCTAACATTTATAGATTTCCAAAAGTGGCAGTGTACTGGAGGGTGGAAGAGCCACCTCTCCAATGACACTGGACACACCAACAGCCCATCAAATTTCTCCTCTTAAAATAAAACTCCGTGGACACGCTGCTCTTTTCAAGGTAAAAAGAGAGCTTTTAATTTCTAACATTTATAGATTTCCAAAAGTGACAGTGGATTGGAGGGTGACAATGCCACTTGTCCAATGACACTGGACAAACCAACAGCCCATAAAATTTCTCCTCCTCCATAAAAGAACGCAGAACAATAATTATTTACATAAAGCGCGCGACAAGAACGCAAACACCAGAAAACTCAGAAAAACTTTAAAAAAACCAAGGTGGCACCTACCCACGCAGGTGGGGACGGAGGAGTTCCACTGGGCCAGGGCCCCGGGCATGGCCAGGCACTGGATGGCAGGGGAGCCCCTGAGGCTGTAGCCGGGGCTGCACTCGAAGCGCACCAGCGCGCCCACGGCGAAGTCGCTGCCCAGGCGCCGGCCGTGCCGCGGCTCCGGCACCGAGCTGCACTGCGTGGCGCTGGTGCGGGGCACGGCTGGCACACGGGGAGGACACAGGCAAAACAGAGTTAGTGCTGGCAGGGAGATGGTGGAGAGAAGATTTGTCTGTTTTACACTGGAATTACTGAGCGTCTGAATGCGGAGAGGTGCTGGGTGCAGACCTGACTGTTGAGTGATTGTACCCAAAGCCTGAAGTGTCAGGGGGGAATCCAAACATGACCACTGAGTGATTGTACCTAAATTCCAAAGCATCTAAACCCCAAAGAGTGGCTGAATCCAAACTTGGCCATGAACTGATTGTACTTAAACCCCAAAGTATCTAAATCCCAAGGAGAAGCTAAATCCAAACTGGGCATTGATTGATTGTACCTAAACCCCAAAGCGTCTAAATCCAAAGGAGGGGCTGAATTCAAACTTGGCCATTGACTGATTTATCTAAACCCCAAGGAGGGGTTGAATCCAAACATAACCATTGACTGATTGTACCTAAACCTCAAAGTATCTAAACCTCAAAGAGTGGCTGAATCCAAACTTGGCCATTGTATTGATTGTACCTAAAAATCTAAAGTATTGGGGCTAAATCCAAACATGACCATTGACTGATTCTACCTAAACCCCAAAGTATTTAAATCCAGAGGAAGGGCTGAATCCAAACTTGGCCATTGACTGATTGTATCTAAAACCTTAAAGTATAGGGGCTGAATCCAAACATGACCATTGACCAATTGTATCTAAACCCCAAGGAGGGGCTAAATCCAAACTTGGCCACTGACTGATTGTATCCAAAACCCCAAAGTATCTAAATCACAAAGAGAGGATGAATCCAAGCATAACCACAACTTGATTTTATTTAAATCCCAAAGATTGGCTTAATCCAAGCATGACCATTGACTGATTATACCTAAATCCTAAAGATTGGCTTAATCTAAGCATGACCATTGAGTGATTACTCCTAAACCCCTAAGCATCTAAATCCTAAAGATTGGCTTAATCCAAGCATGACCATTGACTGATCATTCCTAAATCCCAAAGCACCTAAACCCCAAAAGTGAGCTGAATCCAAGCATGACCACTGAGAAGAGAAAAAAAACAACATTTCACTCCCAGTTCTGCCAGCTCAGGTGATCTGAGTTCAAGTGGCTCCATGCCAGACCGAGTGGAGGTGGCACTTGGTGACACAGCTGGGTGGGCATGGGGGCACCTGGATGAAGGTTGGACTTGAAGATCTTGGAGGTTTTTTCTAACTTTAATGATTTAATGATTCTATACTTGAAATAAAAGCAGCTGGGACATCCAGAATCCCCCCACTGCCTCCTTCCAGAGAACTTTCCCCACACCAAAAGGCTGTTTTTACCCAGGGGAACCAAAGGATTTGGCAGTGGCTTCCCAAAACATTGTTTTGTCACCCAATGCAGGAGCCTTTCGGTTCCTCAGCTCCCTGGGCCTCATGGTCATGAAGAAACAGTAATTGGGGAAAAAATCTCCTTTGGAAAAGAGAGAAAAGGGGGATTTAAGTTGTGATGGTGCTAAAATTATTGATTTTCCTGTTGAATACTGGGAATTACAAAGACAGGAATGAGTCTGGCAGATAAGTGAGGAGAAAAACCCATCAAAAAATACCAGGTCTATTGCCAAGGAAGAATTCAATTAATATTTTCCTCTGAGTTGCTTTAAATTTATGAGTGTTTAGCTAATTAGAGTCTGGCCAGGCAGATCCAAATCAGGATCGCCCTTTTCCCCTTGCTTCCCGTGCAAGCTCTTGCAGGAGGGAGGAGGAAACCTTCCCTGCTTTCATCAAAACCTTTGTTCTGCTGAGCTCTTTGAAGATTACAATCACAACCACGGCTGTTTCACACTCATTAGGCAGGAATTCAAGAGAACAGATCTCCAACTACTCCAAAATCCAAACCATGCTTTGCTTCACCCCTGCAGAAGGCTCAGGTCAGGTCGTGCCAGTGTCTGTCCCCTCTTTGCAGCACAAGCCTGGATGTTCCCACAGATAACTCCAGGGAGCACGTGGGTGAGAAATCCCTTCTGCTTTCCCACTGTTCCATGCATCATTTGCTATTTACTCCCATAAAATCCCCGAGTTGTTCTCGCCCAGCGCAGCACAAAGCTGTTACTGAAAGGATCAAGGGGCAGCAGTGTGACAGCCCCGAGCCTGTGACACGCACACAGGGAGGATTTCCGAGCTGCCAGACGGGATTTCAGCTGCTTACGCCCAGCGAAAGTGCTAAAAATGCCACTGGGGAGAATTGCTGGGAGATAAATCTCCAAATTCCCTGTGTGACTCCGGGCACGACGCTGGGATGGGGCTGATGGTAATCCTGGGATGTGCAGGGTTCAGGCTGAGTGGGAATGAAAGGGCAGAATACAAAGCACCCAGAGCAGCCCTGCCAGAGCTCTGCTCCCAAAGGAATCCTAATTCCCTGTGATATTCCCTGCTCAGAACCCCCAGACACCAAAAGCAGCTCAGGACACTCAGGACACCCCTGGGAGAGACCCGAGGACACTTCCAGAACACACCTGAACTCACCTTGGTAGACGAAATGAAAGCCTTTGGCTGTGGATTGACCCTTGGAGCTGAATTTGATGAGGATCTGGTTGGTGGTGGCCAATGGCAAAGATTCCCCTGGATGGGGAGGAGGGAAAACAGGAGAGACACAGAGGTGAAGGAATGAGCCACAGAGAGTGGGTGTTGGGTGACAGCTGTGACAAAGCTGCTGTCTCCAGCAGGGACAGGGACAGGGGACAGGGAGCAGCTCCCTACCTGAGTGAGAGCCTGAGAGGGAGCTGAGCAGCCGTGAGTGCTCCGTGGGGCCATCGTGCACCTCCACCACGTCATTGAGCGCCGTCTGGAAAAAGGCAAACTGCCCGAAGAGCACTGTGGGGACAGGGACAGGGCTGGCACCGGCCACTGCTGTCCCCAGTGCCACCACACTGCCATCCCACTGCTGTCCCCAGTGCCACCATGCTGCTGTCCCCATGGCCATCACACTGCTGTGCCCAATGTCATCACACTGCTGTCCCACTGCTGTCCTCAGTGCCACCACACTGCTGTCCCTAGCATCACCACACTGCTGTCTCCAGTGCCACCACACTGGCGTCCCCATATTGCTGTCCCCAGTGTCACCACACTGCTGTCCCAAGCATCACCACGCTGCTGTCCCCAGTGCCACCACACCGGCGTCCCCATATTGCTGTCCCCAGTGTCACCACACTGCTGTCCCAAGCATCACCACGCTGCTGTCCCCAGTGCCACCACACTGGCGTCCCCATATTGCTGTCCCCAGTGTCATCCCTCTGCTGTCCCCAGTGCCACCACACTGCTGTTCCCAGTGCCACCACACCGGCGTCCCCATATTGCTGTCCCCAGTGTCACCACACTGCTGTCCCCAGCATCACCATGCTGCTGTCCCCAATGTCACCATACTACTGTCCCACTGTTGTCCCTAGTGCCACCACACTTCTGTCCCCAGTGTCATTACACCATCATCCTCACTCAATCCCAGTGCTGTCCCCACTGTCATCCCATTGCCACCCCATTGCTGTCCCTACACCGCCCTCCACACCCAGCCTCTGGGGCCAAGGCATTTTCATGGACTCAGAGAATCCCCTGAGCTGAACCAGACCCCAAGGACCGTCCAGTCCAAGCCCTGACCCCCCAGGATTCCCAACATTCCAAACTGGGATTTCTTTTCCCAGCACAACCTCTGTCCTGCGTTTCAGCTGCCTTTATTCCAGGCAGGGAGTGACAGCCTGGAAAAATGGGAGCCTTTTATTTATCCCCAAATTCCAGAGGCAGCACCAGACTCCCCTGGCTTCATTAACTCAACATTTTCCCACTGATTCCCAGCCCACTGCGAATTTCCTGTGGCTCATTCCCCTTTCCCTGCCTAGGGAACACGAGGCGCAGAATTCCACTGAGGAACAATAATTATTGATTAGCTGCAATGGACAAAATTGGACAAATCCAGAATTTTCTCTGACTCCAGCACAAAGAGCACCCAACAGCACCTCCTGCTACTCTCCCATCTTCCTTATCTCCAGTTCTGGATGAACTTAGAAAAATTATCATTAAAAACCCAGCAAATAAGAAGAGAATCCCATAAAAATTCCAAGCATGGTACCATAGTCCTTGGGCACGACGATGGAGTACAGGCACACCTGGCCACTGGTGTAGTTTTGGGGATAATTTGGGGACAGGACGACTCCATCTGAGCCTGTGTACTGCCCGCCACAGGGAGCTGCAAGGGAAAAGGATCATGGAGCATCCCTGGAGCCTGGAAATGTCCCCAGCCACCATCCCCTGCTCCAGGTGCTGCTGCCTGAAAGTTCTCATTGGAAAAATCGGGTTTATCCCACCCTGAGTTTGTGCTGGAATTATCAAACCACTAACTAATGTGGGATTTGCTCTGTTCCCCACTCACAGCTGGGGATGAGCTCCTTTTGCCACCTTTCCTCAGTTTTTCCTGCCACAGCCTTCCCAAATTAGGGATTTCACTCCTTCCCCCCACCAGCTGCCTCTTGATCCCCTTCTCAGCTCAAATCTGACTGCAAACCATGAAGTCAGAAAAGAAAATAAAATAACCACAGATAAACCCTAAGGAAAAACCCCTTGTTTTGTCACTGAGCTCTGTCCCTGCTCAGCAACACCCAAGACTGAGGGTTTGGATTGGCAAGGATCAGGTTTAGCCAAGGTTTAAGAGGATTCCTGACTCCCGTCCTGTGCCAGGCACTGAATCAGTCATGTCCAGTTTCCTGTCTGTCTCCAAGAAAACCCTCAAGAAAACTCCCCAAAATCAGCTCTTCCTTTAAAAAAAGAGCTGTTAAACCCCTGAAAAACAATGAAATCTAATTCCTGGTAAAACCCCTAAAAAATTATAGAAAAACTGAGAAAACCCCTGTGAATTAACCCCCATTTTTCCATGGGGGATGCATTGAGGGGTCCAGCTCTGGGCAGATCCTCCCCCCAGCCCCTTCCCGTGGGATTTACCTGTACAGGTGGGGCGTGGCTTGTTCCAGGTGGGTTTCCCATCCCCTCCCATCACACAGGTGAGGGTGGGGCCCCCCTCGATGTCGTAGCCCCCATCACAGTAGAAGGTGATGGTGGAGCCCAGCTTCAGGTCTGTGCCCACCCTGGTGCCATTCTTGATGGAGCCTGGGTCAAAGCAGGACTCCCGGGGGTTCTCTGCAGGGAAAGAGATAAAATTTTAAAAAACATATTAAAAAAATGTTAAAAACCAAATTTCCTAGGATTTTTATTCCTCGGGCGCAGCTCCTCTGCTGCTTTGATAAGTGCAATGGGATTTTTTTTAGGATTTTTTTCACCTGAGAATGTGTGGGATTTTCACAAGGACTGGCACCATTTGCAGGGTGTGGATTTGGGATTTGGTTTGGATTCTGGGAGAAGGGAGGCTCCAGTTCCCACCCAGGCACCCAAAATCCAAACTCCCTGTTTTGGGAACCACAGACTGGGGAACCCCCTCTGCCCATCACACATTTGTACCCTCAGCCTTTAAATCCTGAAATCCTGGGTTCCCCTGGGTTCAGTGGGGTCTTGAAGGACCATAAGCCAAATCAAAACTCTGATTTCACGCAACCCCAGGATCGCTGAGGCTGGAAATTCCCTTCAGGGCCATCGAGTCCAAGCTGCGACCCATCCCCACCCTGTCACCAGCCACAAGGACAAATCATATTTGAGATGGGGAGAAATCTCTATCTGGCACAGAGAAATCCTGGATTTCCCATCCCTGGAAGTGTCCAAGGCCAAGCTGGATGGAACTGGGAAAAAAAATCCAAGCTCCCTGTATTGGGAACCACAGACTGGGGAACCCCCACACATTTGTATCCTCAGCCTTTAAATCTTGAAATCCTGGCTTCTCCTGGGCTCAGTGGGGTCTTGATGCACAATCTAAATCAAAACTCTGATTTCACACAACCCCAGGATCGCTGAGGCTGGAAATTCCCTTCAGGGCCATCGAGTCCAAGCTGCGACCCATCCCCACCCTGTCACCAGCCACAAGGACAAATCATATTTGAGATGGGGAGAAATCTCTATCTGGCACAGAGAAATCCTGGATTTCCCATCCCGGAAGTGTCCAAGGCCAGGCTGGATGGAACTGGGAGCAATCTGGGATGGTGGGATTGTTCCTGCCCATGGATGGGTTTTAAAGTCCTTTCCAACCCAAACCAGTCTGGGATTCTTTCATTTATTCCTTGGACACCTCCAGGGGTGGGGATTCCACCCTTTCCAAGGCCTGGCACCTTTTCCATGCAGAAGTTCCTGCTCATGTCCAACCTGAGCCTCCCATAGCACAACTTCAGGCTGCTCCCTCTCATCCTGTCCCTGTTCCCTGGGTGCAGAGGCCAAACCCCACCTTGCTCCACCCTCCTGGCAGGTAGATAGTGAAAAATTCTCTTCCTGCAGAGTTTAAAATCCCATTTCCACATAAAAACTCCAGAGAACACTACAGAGCTGTCAGGACTTAGATATTTTTTTCCTTCTTCTAACAGCTTTTTTTTTTGGGGGTTTTCTTTTCTTTAATTTTTTTTCCCTGCCTGCAATATAATTAGAGGCTTTGATTAATCCTGCTCTTTTGTCATTTGGAAATTGCTCATTAAAGACAAGGGCTTTTCTGAGAGCAGTGGCTCTGGGAACAATTCAAGTGTGCTTAAGCATTAAATCAGGGGCTCTCAGATTTTGGGGAAGGTGTGGAAAGGAGAAACAGGAAACTGTAAAGCCCACAGGTTTTGCTTTTGCTTCTCTGCATGAAAAATCAGGTGATCCCATGGTTTCCTGTCCACAGCAGCTGCACCAGGAGATCCAAATGAATGGGGCACAAAAAGATGGGATTTTCTTTTTCCTCAGAGCATCAATTCCCTGTTTTGGAAGCCACAGATTGGTCAACCCCCACTGCTCATCACACATTTGTATCCTCAACCTTTAAATCCTGAAATCTTGGGTTCTCCTGGCTCTGTGGGGTCTTGATGTACAAATTTGGGACACTTTGAGCACCACTTTTTCTCTTTTCCTGTTTCACTCCTTTCCTCTTCACCTCCCTTTCTCCACCCTCTGCTTTGGGGATGCCAAAACACCAGAATTCCCCCTGGAAGGAGCTTTCCACAGCATCTAGAGCCTTGTTCCAAAGAGGTGGAATAATCTGGGAATAAGTAGAGGGAAAGCCCCAGGTAGCTGCTGGTGGGGTCTTGATGCACAAATTTTGGACACTTTTGAGCACCACTTTTCCAGTTTCACTCCACTCCTCTTCACCTCCCTTTCTCCACCCTTTGCTTTGGGGATGCCAAAACACAATAATTCCCCTTGGAAGGAGTTTTCCACAGCACCTAGAGCCTCTCCAGTTGTTCCAACAAGTGGAATAATGTGGGAATAAGCAGAGGGAAAGCCCCAGGTAGCTGCTGAGCCCCCAGCCCTCACCTGTGTACTCGATGACGAAGCCAGCGTTGCTGACGGAGGCGTCGCTCCGGAACGCCAGGAAAAGGCTGTTGCTGCTGCTCTCGATCCTCTCTGGCAGCTGGGAGCCATAAAAACTCCCAATCAGAGGGCTCAGGGAGTCAGGCCCATCGTAGATGTGCAGGAAATCGTAGCCAGGCTCCAGGCTGAAGCTGCAAAAGCAAAGGAGGAGAGCTTGGGGTCAGGACATATTAGTGGAGAATTCCGCGTTGATGTTCTGGGATGTAGAAACCCGGGGCAGGGACTGGCTGCTCCTGCTCCAAAATCCTGCCAGGCAGAGGAAATTCCTGCCTCTATCCATGTCTGAGGGATCCAGGAGTAGGGATGGAGTCAAGGGGTTGGGATGGGGTTGGTCTCAGAGCTGCAGCTGCTGCAGGGATTCCTGGGCTGTGCCACATCATGTTCTATTTATTTCTGGGGTGGAAGGAATGATGAATCTGACTCCATGTTCTCAGAAGGCTGATTTATTATTTTATGATACTGTATTATATTAAAGAATGCAAACTAAACTACACTAAAGAATATAGAAGGTTAAAGAGATAATAATGAAAACTCGTGACTCTCTCCAGAGTCCTGACACAGTTTGGCCCTAATTGGCCAAAGAGTGAAAACAACTCACAGCAGAATCCAATGAAACAATCACCTGTGCGTAAACAATTTCCAAACACATTCCACATGTGAGCAAAACACAGGAGAAGCAAATCAGATAAGAATTGTTTTCCTTTTTCTCTGATTCTTCTCAGAAGAATCCCGGCCAAAGGGATTTTTGGATTTTTCCAGAAAATATGTGACAATGTTCTGTCTATCAAAGAGGAACTGCAGCTGGAATAAGAGGATCTCCTCCCCAAAAAATGTCTGGGAACAGATTATCCAGGGACATGGGACAGCTCCATCAGATTCCTTCCCAAAGTTCAGACATCCACACCCAGATCCTCCCTCCCCTCTCTGTGGCCATGGCACCAAACCATGCGTCCCCTCCCCAAGGCTATGGCACCAAACCCTTGTGTACTCACACGCTGAACACCAGGGCAATGACATAGTCAGGGGACACTGTCAGCTTCCAGTCACACTCCTTCCCTGGGGGATATGGCTCTGGGTACTGTGGGGACAGGATCACCCCAGCCGGGCCCGTCAGGATCCCGCCACACGGAGCTGCAGGAAAACCACCAAGGGTGAGCCTCTTGTGAAAAATGCGTATTTTATGATCGGCTTTTTGCAAATATTCAAATGAATGTTATATGTGTTGTGTTAGGAAGTAATGCTGGATTAATCCTCTTAAGTAGTGTGTTAAATATAGTTTTAGGTTATAACAAAATGTTAAAATAGAAACTATGCTATGTAGGATACTTTTTTAAAGAAAGGACTCGCATTGAGATAGCAGCCACAGGACACCTAAATCTTTCAGAAAAAAAGAATTTATTGCCCTCTTATCAAAAGAAACTAACTTCTTCCCACCTCAAAGGTGCTGTTAGGATTCCGAGGAAGAAGCTGACACTGCCCAGACAGAATCCTGTATTTGAATGGAATTTATGCATCATGTATGAGGTGTATGAATATGCAACAGGTTATTTTTTTTAACGGTTAATCGTTTGTTAACTGTGTCCTTTTTCAGGCTCATGCTGCCCAGAAAAGGTCCCCGGACCGTCTGTAACTCTTTGTATTTATTGTCTCATATTGTCCTAATTCAATTTGTCCAAATTACTATAATTAATATTAATAATTATTATATAGAATAGAATTAATGTTAATTAATTCTAATTGTATTACTATTTTTATAACCATTTTATTACTATTAAACTTTTAAAATTTCAAAAACAAGTGATTGGCGTTTTTCACAATTTAGAGCACGCAGACTTCCAAAGCACCAAATGGGAAGCAGGAATGGAATAAAATAAAGGAGATGTGATAGACAGAGGGGATTGAGACAGCACAGAATCCTTGTGGGGCATTTTAGTGGGAAGTGACCCTGAGGCTCATGTAGGACATGAGGTTGTGGTGGCTCTGCCAGGTGAGGGCTCTGTCAAACACCACAAAGAGATCTCTGGATGCCACCAGGACCTTCCTAAAATCCATAAGTGAAGAGCCAGGAGGGAGAGAGAGGGAGAAATTCCACTTTCCTGCTGCATTTATGGAAGTCCCTGTCAAGGCCTGCTCGCCCGTAACGAGGTGAAAACACGTCTGGGCCTAAATGGCTCTGTCGTGTTTACTCCACTTCCCAGCACATTAAATGCCAACCTGATTGAAAAATCAATTATTGCTTTTTTAAGGCTCAAAGTGCCTGCTCGTGTTTCTCACCGTGGCAAAACATGACTGATATTTTTCCTGTCAGTTTTTTATTATGCAGGCTCTTTGTGAGGGCTCGGAGGTTTCCCAGATCGGCCCTCACGTATTTGGGGTGAAAGGAAGGGGGTCTGAGAGCAGATAAAGAGTGGGAAATGAACTGGGATGGGATAAAAATGATGGGATAAATCTTGGAAACATTTTCCATGAAGGAATGAGCATGTGGAATTTGATAAAGAAAAGTATCAGGTAAAACCCAGTGGGGCTTGTCTAGAAATGCCATAGTAGGGATTAGAGAGCTTTTTCAAGTCCAAAAATGGAGAAATGTCATCCTTCTGGGACACACCAGGAAACCACAGCACAGATATGGAAAATTTGGCTGAAAGTCCCCCAAAAATACCTTGGAGAAACCACCAAACTTCCCACATTTGGGATGGAATGAGAGCAGGGAGAGCACAGCCTGTGGGGAGGTCTGAGAGCAGCTACAGAGTGGGAAATGAGCTGGGATGGGATAAAAATGATGGGATAAATCTTGGAAACATTTTCCATGAAGGAGTGAGCATGTGGGATTGTCCTGTGAGCTTTGATAAAGAAAAATATCAGGAAAAATATCAGGTAAACCCCAGTGGCGCTGGTCTAGAAATGCCATAGTACCTGTTAGAGAGCTTTTTCAAGTCCAAAAATGGAGAAATGTTATCCTTCTACTGAAATCACAGTACAGATATGGAAAATTTGGCTGAAAGTCCCCCCAAAAATGCCTTGGAAGAACACACCAGCATCTCTTCTGTGCCCAT
Organism: Melozone crissalis; assembly: GCF_028551555.1. Classification (NCBI taxonomy): domain Eukaryota; kingdom Metazoa; phylum Chordata; class Aves; order Passeriformes; family Passerellidae; genus Melozone; species Melozone crissalis. Next base: position 10,834,523 of record NW_026535888.1, on the reverse strand, counting down.
TCATCCCAATTTTAACCCCAAGGGTGCCTTCCCCTCCCATACTGTAACGTCAGGGGAAAACTCTGCAGAAACTGAAATCTAAGGACTCATTTTTGAAAAGCCTGAGGGAGACAAGTGTTCAACACCCTCGGATTCCTTTGAAAATCCCACCCAGAGTCTCCAAAGGGTTTGAAGCAGGAGCTGGACCCAGCCAGTGGTGCCTGGGACTGGGAGGGATGCAGACTTCAAATGGCCCAAACCTCCCGGGGCTCTCCCAGCCTGGATTGTTTCACAGTGGTGCCACAAAGAGGGGAAAACGCATCTGAAATGCTAAATACCCCCAATCAGCCCTAAATTTAACACTGAGTTTTCCCAGTTTAGCTCCAACTAGGCTGCCTCTCCCCCAGTTACTGATATTTCACTGATTATTCCTCCAAATCCTTTGTCACTTCATATTAAAATTGGCTGGGAAAAAAACTATAAACAATTGAAGTATAATTTGAAGTACAATTTGAAGTATTAGAAAATCAGCATTTTTAATCACAGCTGTGGAGACCTGAAGGATATTTTTTTAAAAATATTTCTTGATTTTTTAAGATGTGTGGAGTGAAATTTTATAACAGGGTTCAGGATGGATCTGTGTCCATGAATTCAGGATGTGGATCTGTGTCCATTGGTTTAGAACATGGACCTGTGTCCCTGGGCTCAGAACATGGACCTGTGTATATGGGTTCAGGACATGGATTTGTGTCCATGGATTCAGGTCATGGATCTGTGTCCATGGGTTTAAAACATGGATCTGTATCCATGGGCTCAAGACAGGGATCTGTGTCCACGGAGTTAAAACAAGCATCTGTGTCCACAGATTAAGCACAGGGATCTATGTCCATGTGCCCAGGACATGGATCTGCATCCATGGGCACAGATCATGGATCTGTGTCCATGGATTCAGATGACAGATCTGTGTCCATGTGCTCAGATAATGGATCTGCATCCCTGGGCTCAGATCATGGATCTGTGTCCATGAATCCAGGTCACAGATCTGCATCCATGGGTTTAGAACATGCATCTGCATCCATGGGCTCAGAACAGGGATCTGTGTCCATGGATTCAGGACAGGGATCTGTGTCCCTGGGCCCAGAACATGGCCCTGTGTCCATGGATTCAGGACATGGATCTGTCCATGGATTCAGGTCGTGGATCTATGTTCGTGTGCCAGGACATGGCCTTGTGTCCATGGATTCAGGTCACAGATCTGTGTCTGTTTCCTTGTGTACCTGTGCAGGTGGGAGGGTCAGGCTGCCAGAAGAACCTGTTCTGGATCTGCACACAGGTGATCTGGGCCTCCCCTTGCAGGCTGTAGCCGGGGTTGCACTGGAAGGTGATGGAGTCCCCGGCCTCCCGGCTGTCCCCGCTCCGGCTCCCGTTCTGGGGGATTCCTGGGTCGTTGCAGGACGTGGCTGTGGACACTGCAGGGAATTAAAAGCACTCCTGAATATCAATGTTTATTTAACACCAGGCCTGCAGCACTGGCTGCCCTCAGGCTCTGTCCTTACCCAGACATCCAGGCCATGCCTTGTTTCCCCATCCCTCCTCCTTCAGCATCCCACAAAGTTCCCCGACACACAAAAAGTGCTTTTCCCTTTGCTCTGAGCATCTGCCACTCCAGCTGGGAAAGGCTCTGGGGACCAGCAAGTTCAAGAGCAGCACCCAGGGAGCAGCTTTGATGTAGAATTGTGCACATGGCTGTTTACTCCATCAGGCCAGACACCCACTGATCCTCCACGGTGCTTTTGGAGAGTTCTGTGCCAAGGCACATGCTGCAAAATCAACTCAGCCACCAGCACTTCACGCTTTCCCCTGAGTGCCAGAGAAATTTAGCCTCAAGATCTGTGAAGCATCAAGCCTGACCTTTCAGAAATGTGTTTGTTTCCTTTCCAGACTTGTTGCTGCCTCTCTTTGAGGTCTGAGATGTCCCCTGAGCTGGGGACAGGCAAAGCTTCGCTGCTGCCTGAGCTCAAGGTCTGCCAACAGCACATGGATTTACCAGCAGGGAAAATCCTGGAGTAATAGGAGTTTTGTGAGCTTATCCACCTCATTAAAGGTCCCAAGATCCCAAAGTGGACAGGTCTGAGCTCAGGTCTGGCTGCTTAGTCACACCTGCTGAACAAAGGCTTTGAGCAGGAGCAGTCAATAAAGCCCAGCTCCAGATCAGGAGCTTATTTCCTGCTAAGTTGATGAGAGTCTGTTACAGCCAGGCAGTTTAGAGAAAGCTGCTCTTGAAAGAGCCAGAGGAAATCCCTCTCTTTCTGTGCAGCTGGAGATAAGGAAGTTAACAGCCCAGGCTGGTCCTTCCTGGCAGGATGAGACACAAATGTGGCAAAAAAACCCCAGGATGGCACCGCTGTGCTGCGTAACACAAAGCTCTGCCTCTGTCTGGGTCATCCCAAAGCTCTGAAACCCAGCAGAAATTCTCCCCAAAATGCTGCCTTGTTCCCCCAGCCAAGCAAGACACCCTAGACAGAAAGTTATGGAAAGAAAAAACAGAAAACCCAAACTTGGGAAGATGTTTCAATGTGTCTCAGTCCAGGCAAAGTCACATCATCACTCACCCAACCACTCCCTGTTTTTATCACTCCAAAACAACTGCACAAACCTGAACATTCCATAAATATTGGAATATATCACCCTAAATAATTGAAATTAATATGTTTGCAGGGCTGAGGTTTGGTTGGGGTTTCCCTCTGGGTCTGGTCAGGTTTTTGAGGAACCCCTGCCCATCCCACCTGAGAACTGGATGGCAAAGCCCTGCTTGCTGGTGAAGAAGTCGGTGTTGAACTGCAGGATGACGGAGTTGAAGGTGCTGTGGATGTCCCCAGGCAGCCCCGAGCCGCTCATCTCCTTCAGCAGGATCCCGTTCTCCACCGGCCCGTCCCAGATCCGCAGCACATCGTGGAACTCCTCGGTGTGGAAAACCATGAAATGGAGCCTGAGGGGCAAAAAACACCCGAAATTCAGGCCTGGAGTGTGGTTTGTGCCAAATTCAGGCAGCCAGGCTCACACAGAATGTGTTGTTTCATCTGGAATTCAGGCCTGGAGTGAGGTTTGTTGTGGTATTTTTTGAGTCTTGAATTTGACTCCATGTTTTTAGAAGGCTAATTGATTATTTTATTATATTATACAAATTATACTAAATTTTATGTTACATCATTATTATATTATATTACATTATATTATATTATATTATATTACATTATATTACATTATATTATATTATATTATATTATATTATATTATATTTACATTACATGATATTATTTATATATATTTACATATGTTGATATTATATATATAATATAATTTATATTATATTACTTATAGATTATTATTATTATTATTACTACTAAATATTATGTTCTATATATTATATAAATTATACTAAACTACACTAAAGAATAGAGAAAGGATAAAGACAGAAGGCTAAAGGATAAAAATGAATCTCGTGACTCTTTCCAGAGTCTGACACAGCCTGACTGTGATTGGTTATTAAGTTAAAACAATTCACACAAAACCAATGAAACAATCACCTGTTGGATAAACAATCTCTAAATTACATTCCAAAGCAGCAAAACACAGGAGAAGCAAATCAGATAATTATTGTTTTAATTTTTCTCTGAGGCTTCTCAGCTTCCCAGGAGAAGAAATCCTAGTGAAGGGATTTTTCAGACATCCCCAAATCCCACCCTGTCCTTGGGGGTGTTGTCCAAACCCTCCTGGAGCTCTTGGGAATGTGAGCATTCCCTGGGGATGGAGCAGGAGTTGATCCCATCCACTCCTGCACTCCAATCCCACCTGGACAGGAGGAATTTCCCTGTCCCTGTTTGTCACTGCCCCATTTTCCCTCTGGCACAGCAAAATCAGGCCAAGCATGGGCAACTCAACCCCAGTGTGAAACGGGGACAGAAACCTAGAAACAGAAAAAAAAACTTCTGTAAAAAATAAACCCATCAGGTGCTGTGCTGAAATCCCTGCCAGCCCACAGAGGCAAACAGGGAAGCTTTCACTTGGCTGCTTTCCCATTTATCTGGGGCAAACATAAATAAATCAGGGGAGAGACATAAAAAAAGGGGGAGAAAAAAAAAAAAAAGAAAAAAGCCCCACTGCAAAATCCTCAGGAACAAAATGATGCCCAGAGAAGCTGGGAGAAACCAAAAGAGCTGAATCATAAATCTCCCAAGCAGAGACCTTGAGCAAAGAGAAATAAAGCCAGGCCTGAGGAAAATCAGGATGGATGGTGCAGAGCTGTTCTCCACGGCTGCCTTGCTGTGATTAGGTTTGTTCCCAGCCTTAACTGGGCCCAGTGAGCCAGAACTGCTGGGAAAAACTAAAAACTTATCCCTGGAGACCTTGGGATCAGGGGGAGGCTGCCAGGGGTTGAGCTGGGCTGGGGGGACACCCTGGAACTGCCACCAGCAGCTCCAGGGCTGCCTAAACCACCCCATTTATCTGAGAAAAAACAAATTCAGGGGGAGAACACCTGGATGATCCAGGTGATCAGGCTGGAATCTGCTGGGGTATCAGATATGGAGTTCTCTGGAGCAAATCCAGCTATTCCACATTGACATCTCAGCTTTTCCCTCAGCCTGAGGTGTGAGACCAGGCACAGCCCCTGCTGCAGCAGACAATGGAGGGGAAAGGAGTTTTATTCCTGAGGGGAAAAGAAATTGTATTCCTGAGGGGAAAGGAATTCTGTTCCTGAGGGGAAAGGAATTCTATTCCTGAGGGAAAGGAATTTTATTCTTGAGGGGAAAGGAGTTTGATTCATGAGGGGAAAGGAGAAGAAATTCCATTCCTGAGGGGAAAGGAATTCTATTCCTGAGGGGAAAGGAATTTTATTCCAGAGGGAAAGGAATTTTATTCCTGAGGGGAAAGGAATTCTATTCCTGAGGGGAAAGGAATTTTATTCCAGAGGGAAAGGAATTTTATTCCCGAGGGGAAAGGAATTCTATTCCTGAGGGGAAAGGAATTTTATTCCAGAGGGAAAGGAATTTTATTCCTGAGGGGAAAGGAATTTTATTCCTGAGGGGAAAGGAATTTTATTCGTGCACTCTGACAATCCCAAATATTTCTCAATTATAGGCATGGAAATGCAGTAAAAAACAAACAAAAAATCCCACAAAAAAACCCAAACCAAACCAAACCAAACAAAAAGAACCTCAAACAAACAAACAAGCACCAAAAAAAAACCCCCCAAAAAACCCCAAAAAACCCCAAACCAACAAACAAAAAAACAAACAAAAAAAACCCAAACCAACAAACCAAAACAAAAGAAACCAAACAAAAAACCCCAAACATCAACACCCAAACCAAACCAAACCCAAAACAAAACCAATAACCAAATTAGAAACTGGGGAGATTATATTTATGTAAATATAAGTGTGAGAGTGGGGAAGCTCTGCCAGTTTAGCAAGGAGCAGAGAGGAGAGCCCAGCTCTACCCTGAGTGTGAACAACCCTTGGTCCCTGTGGGTCCCTTCCAGCTCTGGGTATTTTCTCTGCTGTTTTTAGATGAAACTCTGCAAAGTGGAACCTGTCAATACCCATGAAAATGGGAATTAACAACATCAGTGGAATTTCACAACACTGGGCTCAGGGGTTGACCACAACTCTGCCATGTCTCTGTGTCCTCTGCTCCCAGCTGGGTAAGGAATTTCCATCCATTTTCCACACAACCTCCTGCTTTTCCTCCACCTTCCTCCTCACCCCCAGCCCAACCAAGGCACTCCAAGCCCCCTCTGCAAGAGCAGCCCTTTCCCTTTCATGGCTCTGAGGTGCAGACTCATTTTTCTCGCTGTCTCACCCCCCTGCCCTTCCCCTCGTGCTGCGCAGCTACAGCTTCATTCCAAAAGCTCTGGTGATTAATTTTCATGTAAGTTATAAATGAGAGCTTTATGCAATTGTATCATGCGTGAAGAGGATTATTTTTCCAATGGATTACCATAAAAATGAAGTTGCTGGGAATGTGCTCTCTCCACTCCCCTGAGATCAGCTGTGCTGCTGCTGGGGCTGGGAGATGAAAGGGGCAGGGAGAGGGAGCTCTGATCCCTGGGAAGGGCAGGGTCACCAGGTGTGTGCGGCTCTGACACCTTCCAGAACCTTCTCCTTTCACTGCTGGCCTCTTCCAAGCCTTTGGTTGATCCCAAACCTCTGCTCATGCTTTTAGGGATTACAAGAGCAAAGTTGCTGAAGCAGCCTTTGGATAGGGGGGAAAAAGGGACTTCTCTACTCTGTCCTATAAAAACCTTTTCCAGGAGAACAAAAATAGAGGAGATTTCGAGTGGAAGCTGCCTGTGCAGGGATTCAGCTGTTTTTGCTGTGCTTTTCCTCCTCTGCTCACACCCAAGCCCATCCATTATTGAGCCATTCTGAAGGGCAGCGCTAATGGAGGGAATTTCTGCATGAAATAAAAATGTGAAAACACCAGGCCAAACCTGCCTCCAGCAGAACTCCACGGGCTAAAAGCAGCACAGAGCTCACCCTGAGGGCCAGGCTGTGCTGGGATGGGTGCTGAGGCAGCAGGGAGGAGAAAATGGGATGGAGAGGGAAGGAATTCAGGATGGAACAGCAATGGGCTTGGGGTGAGCCAGGAATGGCTGAGAAGCACTGGGAACTCTGATGGGAGAGGATTACTACTACTATTATTATTATTATTATTATTATTATTATTATTATTATTATTACTACTACTACTACTACTACTATTATTTATCATTATCATCATTATTATTATTGTTGTTGTTATTCAGAACTTTTAAGGTGCATTTCTCCCCCTCAAATCCCACTCAGTCAAAGCTTGGCTTGCCCAAATATTCCAGTTTTTTTGTGGGTTTTGGCCAGCCTGGAATCCCTGGGAGCACCCAGGGCAGCCCTGAAGGGTTTGGCAAACATCACTCAGGGGGTGGTGGGGCAGAAGTGAAGGATCAGGGAGAAGGAATTCCCTGGATTCTGGGACATTCCCTGTGATTTCCTACAACACCCCCATTCCAGGATTGTGTGGCCATTCAGCACTTTTGGGATGTTCCTCATTGATCTGGTGGAAAAAAGGGTTTGATTCTGGATGCATCCCATTAAGGAGAGGGGTGGGAAGCTGTCCATGGGCACCAAAGCTCATCTGGGATGTCTGAGCTCAGGAACACCATGGGCAGGACCAGGACATGGTCTGGGGTCACCACCCAGGGCTGAAAACAGAGGAGCAGTGATGCCTCTGGGGGCTCTGAGCAACCTGGGAAATAAACCCCATAAATCCTCAATCCCATCCTAAACCATTCCCTGATTCTGGAACCAACGCAGTGACTTCTCCCTGCTCGTCCCTCAGCTTCTCCCTCCTTTGTTTTATTTAATTTTTGATCTTTGTTTCTGCGAGAAATCCGTGGGGATTTTTTTGAAAAAACCAGCTCCAAGTGGGAAAGAAGCCAAACCACAGGAGCCCAGCTCACCCAATGGTGCACCCAGGCTCTGCCTCGATGGTCCAGATGCAGTTGAGGTTGTGGTCGTAGGGAGTTGGGTATCCTGGAGAAAGGATCCGTCCCGAGGTCTCTCCTCTGATTGTCCCTCCACACTCAGCTGGAACAAAAATATTTATGGGGTTAGGGAGGAGATTTGTGGCTTTCTGTGGCTCTTGCTTGGCAACAAGCTCACCCTGCAACAGAGATTATTCCTGGCTTTTTCCAGGGACTCTAAAAGCTTACAAAGATGAAGGGAATTGTTGAATTCAGCTGAGTTATCAGAGTTATTCTGAATTTCTGAACACCTGGCAAAGCTTCCCTGCACCTTTCTGAATCTCCAGGGAGCAAAAGCAGAGCCTGTCAGGATCCTGATTCCCTGCTCCACACGTGGGGGTGAAGGAGCTCTGCTCCTCTGCTTGGATTCATCAGAAAATGAAGGATAAGAAGCCAAAGAACTTGTAAATGTCGCTGTAAATGAACTGCAAAGAATGTGAGGATTTGGAGTAATTTCCATAACATATCCATTCAAATTCTGTAATTTTCATTTTTTTCCGTTTTCCTTCATTTCTTTTTAATTTCCACACGCTCAGACACGGCCTCATATCCAACACACGAAGAGCAAACAGGCTGAAGGTTAAGAAAACGCACAAATGGCGGAGATTTATCTTTTTACATCAATAAATGAGGCTGAAATCCCAGCCAAGGACCGGCCCTGCCTCCTGGGAGAGGGAACACGGAGTGCCAGGGGCTGAGCACATCCCTGGGTGTGCAGATCTCCCAGGGGACTCGGTGTCCAACAACTCCCCCACGTCCTGGGCACGGCAGGACGGGAATCAGCAATCAGCCCCATTCATTTAACACACAGAACCCCAAAGCGGAATTTGGAAGAGCTGCAGGTGAAAAGGGAACTCTGCAAAGGGAATTGAAATGTCTGGGGACGGGATCAGGTGTCAGGCAGCTCTGAAATAAAACTGGCTCTGAGCTGTCACACAGGACACACGTTGGTGTCACTATCAGGAGGTGACACTCACTTCAACATGTCCAGAGTGAAAGGACAAGGCTGGAACAGCACAAGGAAGCAAAAATCCCTTGTCAAATGTGGGTTTAGGGCAGAGGGTTTCATGTTAGAGCTGCTTCAGGTGCTCTCTGTCTCATACAGGAGCCTCACCACGTTAATTAGTGGAGATGGGCAATTAACAGCAGAGTTAATGTCCATGGATCAGCAAAGGGTGGTCAGGGTGGGGAATCCAATTTCCTGGAGGTGCAGGAGGTGTCTCCATCTTGAGATGCCTCACAGAGGAGCCTCACCGCAACTTAATTAGTGCAGATGCAATTAACAGGAGAGTTAATGTCACATGGATGAGCAAAGCAGGGACAGAAGGTGGCCAGGGAGTGGGATCCAAGGAAATCACTTCCAGGAAGTTTTTCCATCTCAAGGACCCTCACCACAGACAACTTAATTAGTGCAGATGCAATTAACAGCAGAGTTAATGTCAATGGATCAGCAAAGCGTGGTCAGGGCATGGAATCCACAAGGAAATAATTTCATGGAATCCACAAGGAAAGAATTTCCTGGAGGTTTTGGAGGAGCAGGAGGTGTCTCCACCTTGAGATGCCTCACAGAGGATCCTCACCACAACTTAATTAGCGTAGATGGGAGTAATTAATAGCAGAGTTAATGTCAATGGATCAGCAAAGCTAGGACAAAAAAATGGTCAGGGTAGGACCATTTTTTGTAGGATAGGGTGTGGGTGTTCAGGGTGTGTGATCCAAATCTCGGTCTGGAGAGTGCTGGAGGAGCAGGAGGTGTCTCCATCTCGAGGACCCTCACCACACACAACTCAATTAGTGCAGATGCAATTAACAGCAGAGTTCATGTCAGTGGATCAGCAAAGCAGGGACCAAGGATGTTCAGGGTGTGGGATGCCAGGAAATCTCTCCTGGAGAAGGAGGAAGGAGAAGGGGAAGGAGGAGGAGGAGGAGGAGGAGGAGAAGGAGAAGGAGAAGGAGAAGGAGGAGAAGGAGGAGAAAGAGGAGAAGGAGGAGAAGGAGGAGAAGGAGAAGGAGGAGGAGAAGAGAAGGAGGAGGAGAAGAGAAGGAGGAGGAGGAGGAGGAGAAAAAGGAGGAAAAGAAAGAGAAGGAGGAGGAGAAGGAGGAGGAGAAGGAGAATAAGGAGGAGAATAAGGAGAAGAAGGAGAAGGAGAAGGAGGAGAAGGTGTCTCACCCACACAGGTCGGCAGGGGCTGGTCCCAGGCTCTCCTCTCCCCAGTCAGGCACACCAGCACCCTGGTGCCTCTCAGGGTGTAGCCAGGGTCACAGCTGAAGGACACTGAGCTGCCAGCAAAGTGTCCCTCGTCGTGCACCTTGTACCCAAACTGGGGCACGCCGGGGTCCTCGCACTTGATGAGCTCAAAACCTGCACAGGGAGCAAGGGCAGCTGTTGGCAGCAGGGATTTCACAGCCAGGAGGGTCTCACACAAAGCCACGGTGGGGTTTTCTTCTTACAATGATTTGTTGGGGACCAAAGGGGCCATGTCGGAAATCAGAAGGGTTTTAATTAATGTTGGAGTTTTGATCTGGATTTCGGGATCGCTACAGGCTTGACAGGAATAGTTTGATCAGATCCCAGGGAACAGGGACAGGGGAAGAGGAAACAGCCTTGACCTGTGCCAGGGGAGGTCAGGTTGGACACCAGCAGGAATTTCTGCATGGAAAGGGTTGGAAGGGGCTGCCCAGGGAGGTTTGGAGTGCCCATCCCTGGAGGTGTCCAAGGAACAGCTGCATGTGGCACTCAGTGACAAGCTGGGGATCAGGCACAGCTTGGACTGGGTGGGCTTGGAGGGCTTTCCCACCCTCAATAATCCTGGGATGCTGTGCTCTCCCACACTCCAACTCCACTTTGGGTACAAGATCACCCCAGAAAGGACTCTTTGCTCATGTGCAACACAAAACCACAAAAATACACCTTGACCTGTGGGATTGGAACTCACTGGAGAACTGCAGCTCGAAGCCCTTGCTGGTGTTGGCAGGGTCAGTGATGAACTCCAGCCACATGGAGCTGGAGGTGCTGTTGATGCTGGTGCCCAGCAGCTCCGAGCGGCTGAAGGTGCCCAGCAGCCGGGCAGAGCTGTTGGTGCCATCGTAGACCTAGGAGGGACAACAAATCCAGCCTGGAAAAGCCATTCCTGGGATCAAACCATCACTGCCCAGAGGGGCTCTGGCTGCTCCTGGATCCCTGGAAGTCTCCAAGGCCAGGCTGGATGGGGCTTGGAACAACCTGGGACAGTGGAAGGTGTCCCTGCCCGTGGATGATCCTTAAGGTCCCTTCCCACCCAAACCATTCCAGGATTTCCTTAAGGTCCCTTCCCACCCAAACAATTCCAGGATTTCCTTAAGGTCCCTTCCCACCCAAACAATTCCAGGATTTCCTTAAGGTCCCTTCCCACCCAAACCATTCCAGGATTTCCTTAAGGTCCCTTCCCACCCAAACCATTCCAGGATCTCCTTAAGGTCCCTTCCCACCCAAACCATTCCAGGATTTCTCTGCAGTTTCACTGAGCTCCAGAACAGAGAAATGATGAGGAATTCATCCCACCTAGTCCCTGATCTGCTCACAGCAACACCCTGGGTTTGTCCTTTGGGGTTTTTTTTTGGGAAGAACCAGCAGCTCCTGATAAATGCCCTCATTTGGGGTCACCTCAAATTAAGGAATTTGCTCCTGGCACTGAGCTGATCCTGAGTATTGGAGGGAAAAGGGAAGGAAAGAACCAACCCACTCTGAATTCCAGCTTCAGGCTGGAAAAGCAACTCCAACCCTCCAGGATTTGTCCTACAGGTGATCCAGGAGTGGTTCCTGGATCCACAAGTGCAAACAGGGACAAATCCTTCAGGCAATGTGAGCTGAGATCCAGGGATATCAAACTAAAAGTCTGATTTGATGGAACTCCACAGTGCTGCCCACCTGAGGAGCAGCATTTCCACCCTGGAGGATCTGCACCCTCCTCCTCAGCCCTAATTTACTCTGCACACTGGGCTGCATCTCCTCAACTCTCTTTCCCAAGGAGCAGCTGCTAAAAAATCCACATTTTTTCCCCCAGACTGACTCAGAGATGAGCCTTGATTTAAGAAAAACACAAATGGGGTTTTTTTCTTCCTTTTGTGAGGACCAAGAGCAGCTCCTCACCAGTGGAGATCGATAGGAACTTTCCCCAGATGAGCAGCTGATGACAAACCTGCTGAGAAAATGTAATTCCTCTGACAAGGAGTACATTCCTTGCATTAACAGGAAATCTTTCTCCCTTTCCAGTCATTTGTGAGCTGGAAACGTGGATTACGCCTCTCCTGGAGTGTGACACTTCAATGAGGACAGAGGATTCTTGGGAAGATGGCTCAGCACATCCTTGCAATATTAATGCCTCCTTCAAAACCATTCCTTTGGTTAATATAAAAAAAAACTCAGCCTGGATTTGTCTCCTTCTCCACAGAGTCCTGGAGCTTGAATAATCTCAGAAGAGTCTGGAGTTCTGCATTTCAATCAGCCCCTTTTTTGGGGACAAACCAGCCTTGATTCTTCAAAGCACTGAAATAATGCTCAAACCCTAACTATTCTGATGGAGGAGGAGTTTTTCTTGTGCAATTCCAGAGGTGAGAGCTGAATTTTAGCTGGTATAGGGGAAATTTGGGCTTCCAAACTGCCATGGGAATCACTGGGATGACACAGAGGTCGCTTCCACCAAATCCCACCAAAATTTTAGAACCTTTCTGATGGATGAGGAGTTTTTCCTGCGCAATTCCACAGGTGAGAGCTGAGGTTTAGCTGGTCTGGGGGAAATCTGAGCTTCCAAACTGCCATGGAATCACTCCATGGCATTGGGATGACACAGGTCACTCCCACCTAATCCCATGAGAATTTTAGAGCCTTTCTGGTGGATGAGGAGTTTTCCCTGTGCAATTCCACAGGTGAGAGCTGAAGTTTAGCTGGTCTAGGAGAAATCTGACCTTGCAAACTGCCATGGCAATCACTCCATGGCACTGGGATGACACAGAGATCATTCCCACCTAATCCCACCAAAATTTTAGAGCCTTTCTGATGGAGGAGGAGCTTTCCCTGTGCAGTTCCAGAGGTGAGAGCGGAGGTTTAGCTGGTCTGGGAGAAATCTGCCATGGCAATCCCTCCATGGCACTGGGATGACAAAGAGGTCACCTAATCCCACCAGAATTTTAGAGCATTTAGAGGTGTTGCTCTCCACTGCCCGAGCCAGAATTACCTTGAGGACATCTCCTGCCTCCAGCTCGAAGGTCCTGGCTTTCAGCTGGATGCCCTTGCCAGGCTGGCTCTGGATGGAGTAGATGCACTCGTGGTTGTTGTTGTAGTTCAGGGGGTAGTTGGGCGACAGCAGCACACCCTGGGTGCCCGTCACCGAGGAGCCACACTCAGCTGCAGCGAGACACAAAGGCACATTTCAGTGACCCCACGCGTCTGCTGGCCACAGCACACATGCAGGAGGCGCCTCTGAAGGCCACAGCCGCTCAGCCCCTCCTGCAGCAGCAAGGAGAGGGCTTTTCCCTGTTGGTATTCACTACAGCCTGTTGTTATTTACCACAACCATATCTCTACAACCTGCTGGTGTTCACTACAACCTGTTAGTATTCACTACAACCTGTTGGTATTCAGTACAACCTCTTGTTACTCACCACAACCTGTTGGTATTCACTACAACCTCTTGTAACTCACTACAACCTGCTGATATTCACTACAACCTCTTGTTACTCACTACAACCTGCTGGTATTCACTACAACATGCTGGTATTCCCTACAACCTGTTGTTATTCACTACAACCTCCTGTTACTCACTACAACCTGTTTTTATTCGCTACAATCCGTTAGTATTCACTATAACCTCTTGTCACTCACTACAACCTGTTGGTATTCACTACAACCTGTTGGCATTTACTACAACCTCTTGTTACTCACTACAACCTGCTGGCATTTACTACAACCTCTTGTTACTCGCTATGACCTGTTGTTATTCACTACAACCTGTTGTTGGTCACTACAACCTGCACACTGTCGCCTTTCCCATCAAATTTTCCTAGCCAGGCTTCTCTCCTCTTTCAGAATCTGTGTAAATGTAAATCTGGGGGGAATTTGGGGAGGAATCTGTGTAAATTTAAATCTCTGTGAATCTCTGTGAAATGTGAGTGGATCTGTGAGAAATCTGTGGGAAGTTGGGGGATCTGTGTGAATCTGTGGGGAATCTGTAGGAATTTGGGTGAATCTGCATAAACGCAAATCTGTGTGAAGCTCTGTGAAATCTGTGTGGATCTTTGGGAATTTGGGGGGAATTTGGGGGAATCTGTGGGGAATCTGTGTAAATGTAAATGTGTGTGAATCTCTGTGAAATCTGTGTGGATCTTTGGGAATTTGGGGGAATCTGTGGGGGATCTGTGGGGAATCTGTGTAAATGTAAATGTGTGTGAATCTCTGTGAAATCTGTGTGGATCTGTGGGAAATCTGGAGGAATCTGGGTGAATCTGTAGGGGATCTGTGTAAATGTGTGCGAAGCTCTGTGAAATTTATGTGGATCCGTGAGAAGTCTGTGGGAATCCGGGCGAGATCTGTGAGTAATCTGTGCAAATATAAATCTGTGTGAATCTCTGTGACATCTGCATGGATCTGCAGAAAATCTGTGGGAAATGGATATAAATCCGTACGAATCTGTATGAATTTGTGTAGATCTGCTCAGAACAACCCCACGCTGAGGATTTTCTGTTCCTCCTGCCGAGCTCCCACACGAGCCAGCCGTGACTCACTGTTTTCCCAGCCTGTTTACCCTGCAGGATTTTCTGCTGTCAAACACTGGCTGCCTGCTCCTCTGGGGCTCTGCACGCAGGCCTGGGGACAGTCATCCCCTAGAGCAGCTTTTGGGATCAATCTCATGTCCCTGAGTCCTCATAGCTCCTGGAGCTGAGGGAACCATCCCAGGGGAGGGACGCATCTCAGAGCAGCTCCTGGATAATGAGGGAACCATCCCAGGTGAGGGAACCATCCCAGAACAGCTCCTGGAGCTGAGGAAACCATCCCAAGGCAGCCCCTGGAGCCGAAGGAACCATCCCAGGTGAGGAAAGCATCCTAGAGCGGCTCCTGGAGCTGAGGGAACCATCCCAGAACAGCTCCTGGAGCTGAGGAAACCATCCCAGGTGAAGGAACCATCCCAGGGCAGCTCCTGAAGATGAGGGAACCATCCCAGGTGAGGGAACCATCCCAGGTGAGCTCCTGGAGCTGAAGAAACCATCCCAGGGCAGCTCCTGGATGATGAGGGAACCATCCCAGGTGAGGGAACCATCTCAAGTGAGAGAACCATCTCAGAGCAGCTCCTGGAGCTGAAGGAACCATCCCAGGTGAGGGAACCATCCCAGGGAAGCTCCTGGAGCTGGAGGAACCATCCCATGTGAGGGAACCATCCCAGAACAGCTCCTGGAGATGAGGGAACCATCCCAGAACAGCTCCTGGCTCTGCTGCTCCTCCAGGGAAGGGTTAAGCAGCAGAGGCACCCACAGGAGGCTCTCTGGAGGAGACTCTTTGTCCTCTGCTCTTGCCAGGGATGAAAAGCTGGATTTTGGCACAGATTCCCCAGGGACAATGCTGGGGACATCTCAGGGAGCTGTCCTGGCCACAGGGCTTGGACAAAGGAACAAAAACCACTCCGAGCCCTCCCCAGACCATCTCCAAGATAGGAGCTGAATGCAGAGTGTCTGGAAAAGCAATTAAACCTCCTGTGATCTTAATGAGTCAGTCTGCCTTTTCCATCCCTATCCAGGCAGATCTGAGCAGCACTGGGGACATTGTGACAGAGCTGTCACCCTGCCACGGAGCTCTGGGCCATCAGCCCTGAGTTTGCCCTGCTCTGATCAAGCCAAGCTGTTAATTCTGAGCCAGGAGCAGCAGCCAGGGTTGTCCACTCAGTGCTGCTGTCTGAGGCTCCAGTTCAAAGCTCTGGAAATGATTTTTTATTTTGATTTTCATTCCCCTGATGAGCTTTATCTGCAGCCTGATTGTTACTCCTGCCTGTCCCAGCAGAATGAGGCCCCAGAGCTGGAAATTCAGCACAGCTGGCTCTGCTGGGGAGATTTGCTGCTGAAATTCTCCCTCAAGGGTCACCTAACCCTAACCCACAGCTTAGGACAATCTCCTGAGCAGGTCTGGCCACCAGGTGAGAGCCCTGCCCTGGCTGATCTCGAGGAATCCCACAGGCTCAGGGTGAGCAGAGCTGGGAATGATTTTCTATTGAAATTCTACACCAAAAAATAAGTGTGACATCTTTTTGCCAAGGCCTGGAGCATCTCCCCCATCCCTGCTCTGGATGGTCCCACGCTGGGGGATGTCACCCATACATCCCAGGGGATGTCACCCCTCCATCCCAAAGGATGTCACCCATCCATCCCAGGGAATGTCACACACCCCAGGGGTGCTCCCATCCATCCTGGGGGTGTCACCCATCCCAGAGGTGCTGCCATCCACCCTGGGGGATGTCACTTATCCAGGGGATGTCACCCATCCATCTTGGAATATGTCACCAATCCCAGGGGTGCTCCCATCTACTCTGGGGGATGCCACTCCTCCATCCCAGGGAATGTCACCCATCCCAGCTCCCATCCATCCCAGGGATGCTCCCAACCATCCTAGGGGTGCTCCCAGCCATCCCAGGGGATGTCACCTCTCCATCCCAGGGGATGTCACCCATCCCAGGGCTGCTCCCATCCATCCCAGAGATGTCACTCATCTCAGGAATGTCACCCATCCATCCCAGGGGATGTCACCCATCCTAGAGGTGCTCCCATCCATTTTGGAGGATGCCACCCATCCCAGGGGTGTTCCCATCCATCCCAGGGGATATTACCCCCCCATCCCAGGGATGTCACCCATCCCAGGAATGTCTCCCATCCATCCCAGGGCATGTCACCAACCCATCCCAAGAACGCAACCCATCCACCCTGGAGGATGTCACCCATCCTAGAGGTACTCCCAACCATCCTGGGGAATGTCACCCATCCATCCCCAGGAGGTATCACCCACCCCAGGGACATCACCCACCCCAGGGCTGCTCCCATCCATCCTGGGGGTTGTCACCCACCCCAGGGCCGCTCCCGTCCATCCCTGCCCACCTCAGGAGTGCAGCACAGCGGGGCCAGCCAAGCAAAATGAAAGCACATGACCACCTACCAACACACCTTGGCAGAGGCGCACTCCACACTCGCCGTCGCCCGCCCAGGCAGGTGATGCGCGCCGCGCCCTCCAGCCGGTACCCGGGGAAGCACGAGAAGCTCAGCACGTCCCCCACCCCGAACTGCAGCCCCTTCCTGATGCTGTAGGCCGGCACCTCGGGCTCGTCACACGGCTCCAGGTCGTATTCTGGAGGGGAAAAACGGGGGTTGTGGGATGGGAGATGGGTTCTGTCCTCCACGGAGAGGAGATGAGGGTCCAAGGGAGCTCTGAGCCTTAATCCAGCTGCAGTGAACCCATGAGGATGGAATCCCGTTTGGGCCATGAAAACCCACCTGGATTTCACCCCAACCCACAGCTCAAGGATTCTGTTCTCCCTGTAAATGACATGAGGATCCAAGGGAGGCTCTGAGCCTTGATCCAGCTGCATTTTGCAGGGAGGATGGAAAAATGAGGATGGAATCCTGTTTGGGCCATGAAAATCCATCCAGATGCCACCCCAACCTAAAACTCAGGGGTTCTGTACTCCCTGGAGAGGACACAAGGATCTAAAGGAGCTCTGAGCTTTGATGCAGCTGCAGTGAATCCATGAGGATTCCAAACCATGAAAACCCACCTGGATTTCACTCTCACCTAAAACTCAGGGGTTCTGTACTCCCTGGAGAGGACACAAGAATCCAAGGGAGCTCTGAGTTTTGATCCAGCTGCATTTTCCAGGGAGGATGGAAAAATGAGGATGGAATCCTGTTTGGGTCATGTAAACCCAGGTGGATTTCACCCCAGCCTAAAACTCAGGGGTCTGCCTTCCCTGGAGAGAACACAAGGATCCAAGGGAGCTTTGATCCAGCTGCAGTGAATCCATGAAGATTCCAAACCATGAAAACCCACCTGGATTTCACTCCAACCTACAACTTGGGTTCTGTCCTCCCTGGAGCGGACATGAGGATCTAAAGGAGCTCTGAGCCTTGATCCAGCTGCAGTGAATCCATGAGGATTCTAAACTATGAATATCCACCTGGATTTCACCTCAACCTAAAACTCAGGGGGTTCAGACCTCCCTGGAGAGGACATGAGCATCTAAAGGAGCTCTGAGCCTTGATCCAGCTGCAGTGAATCCATGAGGATTCCAAACCATGAAAATCCACCTGGATTTCACCCCCAGCCTACAGCTCAGGGATTCTGTCCTCCCTCTAAATGCCACAAGGATCCAAGGGATCTCTGAGCTTTGATCCAGTTTCAGTGAACCCATGAGGATTTCTATTTCCCCCTCCACCTACAACTCCCTCCCAGCCCCTGCATCCCAACCACCTCCGAAGGCAACAGGTCCCAGTCCCTGTCACAGTGACAGGGATGGGGATTTGTCACTGTCCCTGTGCTGCAGCCCAGAGAGGATGGATTGATCCGGGTGGGATTTCTGCTGCCTCTCCTTTTCTAATCCTGGAAATGGATGATCCTGCTCAGGGAAGGCAGGAGGACGCTGAAGCTGCTGCTCCAAGAAAGGTCACGTAGGATTCTGGCCAACAGCCAAACTCAAATCTCTGACCCCAAAGCAGCCTGAAGGAAAACTCTTTTGAAGGTGTTTTTGGCAACACCTCCAAGTCCAAAGCCTGTATGTTAACATATATATATGTAAAGGGAGCTAAAAATAGAACTGACTCCTGGTTTTGCTTTTCAAGATAGGAAAGAAACCTTGAAATACACTGAAAATGAGAGTTATAATTAGAGGCGAGCTTTTGAAAGGCAAAAAGCCATTTTCCCCTCATCAAAATGGGAGTTAATTGGAAATTTTCTGACTGGTTTCCACATGCAAATCCCTGACTTCAGAGGCCAGGAACAAAGGCACTGGGAACCAGGTTTCAGCTGCATCTATGGCAACAGCTCTGCCCGTCAGGGAGGGTGCCAGACCAAGCTCCACAGGAAAAATGGGAATTTCTCTCTTTCCCTGGGTGCTGGAGTGGCAGCTCAGGACTGGGAAGGACACGGGGACAGAGGGAAGAACAGCAATAAAGCTCCTGCCCTTCACTGGTTGTGGTAGGGAATTGCTTCTGGGGCACTCAGGCAGCAAAGATTGACATTCCCTGGAATGGCAGCACTTGGGAGTCACTTGGAGGACTCCAGCCCAGAGGACACAGTCAAACACCTCGTGCCCTTTAAGCAGAGGCTGCCCCAGTGCCATGAGCTGCCCTGCAGTGCCACACGTCCCTTCTTTGGTCCCTCTCCAAGTCCTCACGCTCCTCCTGACAGACAGCTGCTGAAAAATCAGGATTTCCTTTGAAAAATTTGGATTTCCTTTGAAAAATCTGCATTTTGGATCAGCACACCCACTCAAAGGCACAAAGGCACCATCACCGTGAGGGTTGAGCAAGCACAGCTCAGCAAGGGATTGCTGGAACTTCTCTGGGCAGGAATTGTTTTCCCTCAGCCTCCTCCTGAGTCCTGGAGTCAGGAAAATCTGGATCAGAGCCCTGCTGGGTGCAGCAGGAGGGGGCTCCCATCTGGTACTACAGCAAGGAAAAAATAGGGGAAAGAGGGGAAAGGGACAGAAAGGGGGAAAAGAAGGGAAGGGGGAAAGGAAAGGAAAGGAAAGGAAAGGAAAGGAAAGGAAAGGAAAGGAAAGGAAAGGAAAGGAAAGGAAAGGAAAGGAAAGGAAAGGAAAGGAAAGGAAAGGAAAGGAAAGGAAAAGAAAGGAAAGGAAAGGAAAGGAAAGGAAAGGAAAGGAAAGGAAAGGGAAGGGAAGGGAAGGGAAGGGAAGGGAAGGAAAGGAAAGGAAAGGAAAGGAAAGGAAAGGAAAGGAAAGGAAAGGAAAGGAAAGGAAAGGAAAGGAAAGGAAAGGAAAGGAAGCAAAAAGGGAAGGGGAAGGGAGAAAAGGAAAGGGAGAAAAGGAAAGGGAGGACAAAAAAAAGGGAGAAAAGGAAAGAGAGGAAAAGAAAAGGGAGAAAAGGAAAGGGAGGAAAATAGGAGAAGGCAGGAGGGAGGGAAAGAAAATTAGGAAAAGAAGGAAGGGACAGAAAGAAGGGAGGCACAGAAGGAAGGGAGGCACAGAGGGAAGGCTCGGGCTGCTACTGTCACCTGAGAAGGTGATGTTGAAGCCCTCGTAGGACATGGAGAAGTCGGAGATGAGGCGGATCTGGGCCGAGAAGTTGCCGAAGAGCCCCGCGCTGAGCGGCGCCGGCAGCCGCGAGCCCGTCAGCTGCTGCAGGGGCTGGGCAAAGCTGGAGTTCTCCGTGATCAGCAGGTAATCGTGCCCGTTCTCCAGGTGGAACGTGTGGAAGGTGAAGAACACGCCTGCAGAGAGAGGGGAAACCACAGGTGGAGTCATCCCAGTGCCCAACCCCAGCTCCCCACCGAGGGCAGGGGGAAAAATCACACTGGAATTGTAGATTTGGGTCTGGTGGAAGTGAAATCAATAAAAACCCTAAATCTGGGGTGTGGGAGCAGGGCCAGGCTCTGGAAATGTTGGATTCCTGTGCCCTTGTCAGGGTGACACAAACTTGCTCCAGGGACAGAGCAGCAGCTGAGGGAGCAGCCCAGGGGAGCCTTTATTCTAAAAATTACTTTTAAACGGAGAGCAGCGAGGTTGGAGTTGGGAGGGCTCAAAAATGAGCGTGTTCCTGAAGGAATTCCTGCCTGGAAAACCAGGACTGAATCCCAGCTTGAAGGTCAGGGAGGCTTTCCCAGAAGTGTGTCAGAGGTGCAGCTACAAGGACCTTTCCATGATGGGCTGAATCAGAGAATCATGGAACAATTTGGGTGGGAAATTACCTTAAAAATGGTTTTATTCCATTCTCCTGTGTGTGGGCGTGGCTAAACCCAAATAAGGGAATGTGGGTGGAGCTAAAACCAAATAAGGGAATGTGGGAGGGGCTAAAACCAAATAAGGAAATGTGGGCAGGGCTAAACCCAAATAAGGGAGTGTGAGTGGGGCTAAACCCAAATATGGAAATGTGGGCAGGGCTAAACCCAAATAAGGGAATGTGGGCAGAGCTAAACCAAAAAAGGGAATGTGGGCAGGGCTAAACCCAAATAAGGAAATGTGGGCGGGAGTAAAACCAAATAAGGGAGTGTGGGTGGGGCTAAACCCAAATATGGAAATGTGGGCAGGGCTAAACCCAAATAAGGACATGTGGGCAGGGCTAAACCCAAATATGGAAATGTGGGTGGGGCTAAACCCAAATATGGAAATGTGGGAGGGTCTAAACCCAAAAAGGGCATGTGGGCAGGGCTAAAACCCAAAAAGGGAATGAGGGCAGGGCTAAACCCAAATATGGAAATGTGGGCAGGGCTAAACCCAAATAAGGAAATGTGGGTGGGAGTAAAACCAAATAAGGGAGTGTGGGTGGGGCTAAACCCAAATATGGAAATGTGGGCAGGGCTAAACCCAAATAAGGACATGTGGGCAGGGCTAAACCCAAATATGGAAATGTGGGCAGGGCTAAACCCAAATAAGGAAATGTGGTCAGGAGTAAAACCAAATAAGGGGATGTGGGATGGGCTAACCCCAAATAAGGGAATATGGGAGGGGCTCAAACCCAAATAATGGAAGGTGGGTGGGGCTAAAGCCCAAATAAGGAAATGTGGGAGGGCTGTCCCATGGGAGAGGACACCTTCCCCTATACCCTACTTTTATTCACCTTTTCTTGCCCAAAATAAACCCCACAGCAGCTCCAGCCACGGAAATGCCAGCCAAACACAGCAAAACTATTTTGCCTCTTCCTCCCAAATTCAATTTGAACGATTTGAAACATTTGGGGAGAAGGCTGTGACCTTGCTGCATTTGTAAATGAGCCAGAGAGGAGTAATGGATTACTTAAAGTCCCCTTCACACCTCCAGACACACAATGGGAAGCACTTCAGGCTCCTGCAGGAGCCTCCAGCGAGGTGATTTTTCATGCTGGAATTCAAACACCATTAGAAACACTCATTCTCTGGAAAATAATTCCAGCTTGGAAATAAAATAATACAAAAAAGAACAAAATCAACAAAAACCAGCAGTGAGAGCAGGAGCCAGGCAGGATCTGAGCTCAGGAACTCTGTCACAGCATTGTCACACCGACTTAACAAGGCAGGGAGATGCCAAGCAATAAAAAGCCTTTTTGCATTTAGATGGATTTTTCCATGCTGATCTCCCAGCTCAGGGCAGGCTCCCGAGCCTCTGCTCATGTGGGATTGGGATTGATCCTGCTCAGAATCCTCCAGGAAACCCCAGGATGGAATTTGGGAGAGATCCCTGCTTGGTTTGACCAGGTTATTTCATTTAACCCAACAATTCCCAAATAATTAGAATTATAAAATAATAATTAAACCAATAACCCAAATAATTCCCAAGAATTCCCTGGCTCTGCATGCCACCATTCCCAAAACACAGCATCCCAAAGAAACAGCAGGAAACCTGCAAAAAAAGCCCAGAGGAAGATTCTCCTCCTTGCTGCCCATTCCCTATTAATTTCTGGAGATCAGGGAAAGCTCTGGAGATCCAATATCCAACCCCACAGCATCCAATTCCAGCTGAATATTCCATTTATTTATCCCTGGCCCTCTCCAAGTTTTTCCTGGAGCTTTGCTGCTCACATGCAGCTCTTCCCTTCCAAGAAGTGAAGGTCAGAGAGGCTGGAAACCAACAAGGAACCTTTCCCATGGGATTGGGAATGAAGGAATTACGGGATCATCCCACAATTTATCCCTCACTGCCCTTTATTGTCCCAAAAGGATTTTTATATCCAAAGCTTAGGACTGACCTTGATAATTCATTCTTTATATCCATTCTGTGGAGAACATTTTTTAGTCCGCAAAACTCCACAAAAGCAGGAAACTTCCAAGAGTTTCCAAATTGTTTGCTATTTCTACCAGAAGCACAAAACAGAAATAGATCTGACCCGAAAACTGGGATGTGGGGAATGCAAAATGACTTTATTCTCCTCTGACAGCAAATTTAAACCCTCAGTTTTAGCAAACCCAGCTTAAGGAACACAAATAACATCACCCCTCTAGAATCAGCACAAGAACAATTCAGTTATCCTGGAGAACATGCCCAAATTCCAAGTTTTTTAAAGTAAAAACTCCAAGCAGAGGGCACAAGGCTCCTCCAGCACTGAAGGGTAGAGGAACTGTAGCAAAAAGGGCTAATTATAAACTCATTTTTAAGGATTTGTGACCAATTAAACCTTTGCTCTGGTCTGCAATTTACTGTGGCACAAAACATCTCTGCAAACACGAGGTTGGGCTTTTTTTTTTTCTCTCCCCATTCTCTGCAGAAGAAACAGCAAAACAAATAAAAGGAGAAAAGAAATCACTTTGAAGCAATGAGATTAAAAATAATGGTCTCTCTTTAGGCATTTAAATACCTTTAAAATTAAACTGCTTTTAAACTCCACTTGCACAGCCTGGGAGTCCATAAAGTGTCACAAGAAAATAATTGTTGGAGCAGTTGGGGCAATTCCAGGACTCGTGTGGTGGCCATGTGGGAGATATTACCAAAAAAACTGTGAGAGGAGGAGCTGAGCACCTCCAGAAATCCCTCAGGAGGGGAAGATCCCTCTCTGGGACAGGGAATGGTGTCAGGATCTCTGCATCCACATCCTGACTTTTAGGATCAGGCCACAAAGGTCTGGAACAGGAGATAACACAAAGCTCTGCTTGATAAGAATTTTCCCTTTAAAAGGTTAAAGAGGTGACGTCAAAACCCTCTGGATTTTGTCCAGGGACAATGGAATCATCATTTCTGAGAGGAACTCGTGGATCTCACAGGGAAAAGTTTCTCTCCCACTGCCTCAGTCCTCTCCTCACCTTTGCCATGGGATGTTTCTATGGTCCATGTGCAGTTCAAGTTGTTGGGATAAAAATCAGGGAAGCCTGGGGAGAGGATGGTGCCACTGGAGCCACGGATGTAGCCCCCACAGAGAGCTAAAAACACAAAAAAACAGGAGAGAAAGAGTTCAATAATCCAGAATCTTTCACAAGCTAGGAGGAAAAAGTAAAAGCAAAACCCAACCCAGGAAAATCCAACAAACGAGAATGATCGACCCAAATCCAATCAACCCAAATGACAAAATCCAACAAAATCCATGGACAGACCCATCAAAATCCAACAAAATCCATGGATTAAACACCACTGGGAGCTCTCCAGCTGCTGCTTTGGCAATGGGTCTGCAGGTGGAAACACCATCCCTGTGGGACCCAACAAAAAGAGGAAAATCCAAAAGAGACTGATGAACCCAAATCCAATCAACCCAAATTGGGTTTTGTGGGTCAAAATCCAACAAAATACATGGACAGAGCCACCAAACCCCATGGATTAAGCACCACTGGGAGCTGTCCAGCTGCTGCTTTGGCAGTTGGTCTGCAGGGGAAGGGTTTCCAGGGTTTCCAGCAGCTGGAACCACCATCCCTGTGGGATCCAACCAAAAGAGGAAAATCCAACAAAATCCATGGACAGACCCACCAAAATCCAACAAAACCCATGGATTTAATGCCACAGGGAGCTCTCCAGCTGCTGCTTTGGCAGTGGTCTGCATGGGAAGGTTTCCAGCAGCTGGAACCACTGTGGGCTCCACCTCTGGATGTTCCCACCCTGTGAGCTCAGCTCTGCCTCCCAACCCCAAGAACATCCTGAAGCAGTTTCCTCACCCTCACAGCTGGGCAGGGGCCGGCTCCACTGGAAGTTGGGCTCACACTCCAGGGCCTCAGTGTCACTCAGGGTGTAGCCAGGGTCACAGCTGAATGTCACCAGGGCTCCCACGTAGAAATCGTTGCCGTGGCGCTGCCCGTTCACTGGGATGCCAGGGTCCAGGCAGTGGTCAGACTGCAGCTTCACAGCTGGGCACAGAAAACAGGGCACAGCACTCAGGTGGGCACTGAGGGGCTCAGGGGAAGCTCAGCCCACCCAGGGGACTGAGCCAAATGTTGGTGGTTGTCCCCAAGGTCAGGGGTGGCAGAGGGTGGAAGGGAGAGAGGGAATTCCTCAAGGGAGGGGATGGAGAGAGGGAAATGAGGAGATGGAGAGAGGGAATTGCCTCAAGGGAGGGGAGGAAATGGACAGAGAAAAATCCCAAAAGTGAGAGGATAAAGAGAGGGAAATGGTCCAAGTGAGAGGAGGAAAGGCAGAGAGGGAAATCCCAAAAGTGAGAGGATAAAGAGAGGGAAATCCCTGAAATGAGGGGATGGAGAGAGGGAAATCCTCAAAGTGAGAGGATGGAGAGAGGGAAATGCTCAAAGTGAGAGGAGGAAAGAGAGAGAGGGAAATGCCTGAAATGAAGGGATGGAGAAAGGGAATTGCCCCAAGGGAGAGGAGGAAATGGAGAGGAGAAAATCGCTGAAAAGAGGGGGGGAAATGGAGAGAGAATAGTTCCAAAAGTGAGAGGATGGAGAGAGGGAAACCCTCAAAGTGAGAGGAGGAAATTGAGAGAGGGAAATCCCTGAAACGAGAGGAAGAAAGGGAGAGAGGGAAATCCTCAAAGTGAGAGAGGAAAATCCCTGAAATGAGGGGATGGAGAGAGGGAATTTCCCCAAGGGAGGAGAGGCCAAACCAGTCAGGGATGCCAGGAAAAGCAGAAACTGCTCCTCCACTGGCAACACCTGTGAGCTGCCTGGCACAGGGGAAACAAAACCTAGGGTGCCCTGAGGAGGCCGTGGTGCTGCTGAAGATTGGGAATTGCAGGGAATTGCTGGGAATTGCAGGGAATCCCATGAACAAGGGGTCCTTACTTTCATATCTGATCTGGAAGCCGATGTCAGAGTGGCTCTTGTCCGTGGTGAACAGGAGGTAGAGGTGGTTGCTGGTGCTGATCAGGAACTGGGGCACCTGGGTGCCATCATAGACCCCAATCAGGGGAGAGGAGTAGGAGCGGCCATCCCTCACCTCCAGGGTGTCGTAATTCACCTCTGTCTTGAACCTGGGAGGGACAGGAGGAAAATGAAACCCCAGCACTGCTCCCTTCTGCTCATTCCCTCCTGGAACCACCATGGGGACAGGGCTGGGTCCTTTCTTCTGCCTGAGTGTCTCACTGGGGGCACCTCACACAAAAATGCAGGGAATTCGGGGTCAGAGCAGGGAATTTGGGGGCAGAACCAGGGAATCTGGGAGCAGAGCCAGGGAATTTGAGGGCAGAACCAGAGAATGTGGGGGCAGAGCAGGGAATTTGAGGGCAGAACCAGAGAATTTGGGGGCAGAGCAGGGAATTTGAGGGCAGAACCAGAGAATTTGGGGGCAGAGCAGGGAATTTGGGTTAAGAACCAGGGAATTTGGGGCTGCCCAAGGTGGTGAGCACCTGTCAAAGGTGATCTTGATGGGGTAGCCAGGCTGGGCCTCGATGACCCAGGCACAGCTCAGCGAGTCCTTGTAGAAGCCAGGCCAGCCTGGGGACAGGATGGTGCCACTGGGTGACGTCAGGTGGCCCCCACAGGGTGCTGGGGACACAAAAAGGACACAAATCCACACAATTATCCAGGCTGGAAAAGACCTTCAGGCTCATCCACCTCTAAACCAAATCCCTGAGTGCCACCTCTTTAAAATTGGGGTGAAAAATGTCACAGAGCTGTAGCCCCATGAGATGTCCCCACTTTTGAAACCCCGTCCCTGCATTTCTGTCCCCACCACGAGTTAAAAATCACCAGAGCCAGATGGAAAACCAACATTTACTGCTCAGAAATTGCAGTTTCAGCTCCAAGTGCAGACAGGGCCCCCCTGGGAGCCAGCAGGGCTGACCTTGGGCCCTGCTCAGGGTGTAAAATAATGATTGGATATAAAAGCAGAGGGAACTTCAAGGTCACTTGGCATTTCAGGTGGCAGAAAAATCCCTCCCAGCCCTGCTATTTGAGTCATGGCTTTGCTGCCACCAGGGATGTCACCAGAGCAGGGCATTAAATCCACCCCGTGGTCCCCAGTGCCACCAGCAGGAGCTGCAGGAACTTCTTGGCATTTTCTGGGAAAAAGACACAAGGTCTGAGAGACCAGAGGGACAAAAATCACATAAACTGTCAGGTTTGTCCTCTAAGGAGTCACCCAGGGCCAGCCCCAATGTCACCGTGCCCCTGTGCCAGCCCCAATGTCACCGTGTCCTTGTGCCACCCCAAAATGTGCCAGCCTCAATGTCACCGTGCCACCCCAAAATGTGCCAGCCCAAAATGTGCCAATCCCAATGTCCCTGAGCCACCCCAAAATGTGCCAGCCCCAATGTCACCATGTCACTGTGCCACCCCAAAATGTGCCAGCTCCAGTGTCACTGTGCCACCCCAAAATGTGCCAATCCCAATGTCCCTGTGCCACCCCAAAATGTGCCAATCCCAATGTCACCGTGTCCCTGTGCCACCCCAAAATGTGCCAGCCCCAATGTCACCATGCCCCTGTGCCACCCCAAAATATGACAATCTCAATGTCACAGTGCCACCCCAAAATGTGCCAACCCCAATGTCACCATGTCACTGTGCCACCCCAAAATGTGCCAATCCCAATGCCACTGTGTCCTTGTGCCATGCCAAAATGTGCCAGCCCCAATGTCACCATGCCCCTCTGCCACCCCAAAATGTTCCAGTCCCAATGCCAATGTGCATGACCCCATGCCCTTGTACCACCTCAAAATGTGCCAATCCCATCCCCAAATCTCCCCTGCTGCTCTCAAGGGTGACAGATCAAAGTCACTTGATCTCAGCTGGCTCCAAAGCAATTATTTTTCCTTTCTGCCCCAAAGCTGTGCTTGGTCTCCTGTCAGGATTTCCACCCTTTTCTCTGTCTCCTTCATTCCCATTAATTTATTTTTCAGGATTTTAGATCTCTGAGCTTTTCTCCTTGCTTAAAAAGGGTAATTAAAAGGTCCAGACTGAAGGGTGAGTCAAAGAACTCACCAGAGTGATCAGGAGGAGAAGGCAGAAGGTTATCACATATAAAAGTTGATTAGAAGTGTATTATTTAATGAATGTTTCCCTTCCACACTTAAAAAAATGTAAATTTCAAGGCTTGTGCTTTGAAAGGAACAGGAGGCCTGAATTAAACCTACATTTTGACAGGAGCAAAATTATTTAAGAATACAAAAATGTCCAGCTTTTTATTCTATAAAAGCTGTTGAAAACAATTGATTCCTTCCTTCAATCCCAAAGACAATGGCCAGGACTGTGCAATTCCTGCTGCTCAGGCAATGCAGGGCCAATTACTCCAATTATTTCTCAATATTCCAGAGCTGCTTCTCAAGAGCTCAGCACTTGTTATTCAAATTGCTGCAAATACCAGAGCAGAGCATCACTTCCCTGAGAACACAGGGCACAGGAAGATTTTCAGTCCTAATGAGCTCCTTCTTCACTTCTTTTTTCCAGAGCAGAGGCTTGAAAGTCTTAAAAAAGCTTTGAAATCTGAATTAAAGCCTTTAATTCAGCCCAGCTCCCCCCTTGGCAGGGTTGGCTGTTGTGGCCAGGAGATGGAAATGCAGAATTTTTGTCTCTCAGCTGCCAGAGCCCATTGAGAGAACTTCCGTCATGACACAAATATCAGATATTTTACATGGATCAAACACCAGGATGGGAAAACATCACCCTGGATCTTCCATTCCTTTTTGTTTCATTCCCTCCCTGACAGGAGCAGCAGGGAAGCTTTGAGGCATCACCAAACCAGAACCTTTTATTATTATTATTATTGTTATTAGAAAAATACCTGCTGTAACAAGAACTGATCATCAAATCATCAAAAAACCACAATAAAAAATATTCCCCAGCGTTCATTCCACACCAAAAAAATTGGAAAATAAACAGAGCTCAGGAATATTTGAACTGAAACTTCCTCCCCAGCAAACTCCTCCTTCCAGAGGGGTGGAAAATTCTGGAAGGTGTTGGCTGGACACTGTGGAATGTGAGAGTGAGACCCGACAGGCAGAACCTTGATTCTGGACCCCAAAAGGCTGCAAAATTCCCCCCAGAAATATCTTTCCCTGAAGGAATGTTCACCTGGAGAGGAGAAGAGGAGGAGAGGAGGAGGAGGAAATGGGGAAAACCCCCTAAATTCCATAAGAATTAAAAATTAAAAGGGAGGGTTGTACATTAGAGGGGAATCTTTGGGATCAGGTGTTCTGGGAAGTCTGAATTTCTCAAGTACCTCAGAAATGGGGAAAAACCCTAAATTCCCTAAGAATTAAAATTAAAAGGGAGAGTCATACATTAGAGGGGAATCTTTGGGAAGTCTGAACCTCTCAAGTACCTCAGAAATGGGGAAAGAGAGAAGGGAAATGCAGCTGGGAAATTGGGATAAAAAGGAGGCTGCATCCTTTAAAAATTGGAGAGATCCCAAGGGAATGCCCCATGGCCTCTGCCTTGATTGGAATAAAGTTTCAGGACTCCTCTGTCTCCTTTTTGGCCACAAACCTCTATAGTTGTGGATGGATTTTCCTAACAACACCCATGGGAAGAGCTGAGATGGGTTCTTCAGCACCCCAAACCACCCCATGGGCAGCAGGCAGAAGCTAGGGCTGACCATCACAGCGCAGAAAAATTGATGGGAAAAACCGTTAAATTCCATAAGAATTAAGAATTCAAAGGGAGGTTTGTACATTAGAGGGAAATCTTTGGGATCAGGTGTTCTGGGAAGTCTGAACCTCTCAAGTACCTCAGAAATGGGGAAAAACTCCTAAATCCCCTAAGAATTAAATATCAAAAGGAAGAGTCGTATATTAGAGGGGAATCTTTGGTATCAGGCGTACCTCAAGTACCTCAGAAATGGGGAAAAACCCCTAAATTCTGGAAGAATTAGAAATTAGAAGGGAGGGTTGTACATTAGAGGGAAATCTCTGGGATCAGGTGTTCTGGGAAGTCTGAACTTCTCAAGTATCTCAGAAATGGGGAAAGAGAGAAGGGAAATGCAGCTGGGAAATTGGGATAAAAAGAAGGCTGCGTCCTCCAAAACTTTGAATGGAATGCCCCATGGCCTCTGCCTTGATTGGAATAAAGTTCCAGGACTCCTCTGTCTCCTTTTTGGCCACAAACCTCTGCTGTTTGTGGATGAATTTTCCTAACAACACCCACGGGAAGAGCTGAGATGGGATCTTTACCACCCCAAACCACCCAAAACCACCCCAAACTACCCCATGGGCAGCAGGCAGGCGCTGGGGCTTACCTTCGCAGCGCAGCACGGCGTTGTCCCACACCACGCTGCCCTCCTGCAGCACGCAGGTGACGCTCTCGGCACCGTGGGTGCGGATGAAGCCCTCGTCACACAGGAAGGACACGGAGCTGCCCAGCTGCAGGCTGTCCCCAAAGCGCTTCCCGTTCACCGGCACGCCGGGGTCTGGGCACTCGTTGTGCCGGAACGCTGCCAGCAGCAGGAGAGAAACAGAAAACAGGAGAATCAGCAACTTTTTGTACTGTCTCCCCGACCCTGTCCCCAAAATGAGGGTGTTGCACCCTCAAATTGAGAAAAATTGAATTTTTCCCCTTCCCAGTGCCAGGAGGAGGAGGAGATGCCCAGATAATAATAATAAATATAGAATATTTAATAAAAAATTAATATAATATATAATCTAAATAATAAAAATATAAGATATATAATATATAATAATCAAGCAATAACTAATATATATTAATTAATATGAAAGATAAGATTATATATTATATGATATAGGATCATAAAGTAATTATTAATCTATAAGACATAATCATAAAGTAATTATACAATATATAATCATAACATAATATAACCATAAGTAATGAAAGTACAATTAATATATAATATAGAATCATAAAGTTAGCCTTCTGACAAGATGGCTAACTTTATGATTCTATATAATATATATATTATATAATATCTTTCTATATATATAATATATATAATATAGAAATTTCATATATGTATATATGATATGTATATGTATATATTATATATACATATACATATATATATACACACACATATACACACACACACATATATATATACACACATATATACACATATATATATACACATATATACATATATATATACATATATATATATATATATATATATATATATATATATAATATGCACCATCCCTCCCCACCACACAAACCCAGCACACACTCACTGGTGAAGGTGATGTTGAACCCTCTCTTCTCCATGGAGTGGTCAGTCTGGAACTCCAGCCTGGCCACATGGCCACTGCTGGTCAGCGAGGAGGGGATGTGGCTCCCTGAGAAGGTGCCCAGCACGGGGGACTCGGCCGTGGCACCGTCCTTGACAGCCAGGAAATCAAACTGGGGCTCCACGTCGAAGTCGTTGAAGGCCAGGTGGATGCGGCTCTCGGGGTTGGCGATGATCAGCCACACGCAGTGCAGGCTGCTCCCGTACTCCTCGGGGTAGTTGGGCGACAGCACGGTCCCCGACGGGCTGGTGAAGTTGAAAAAGCAGGAAACTGCAAAGGGAAAGTGGCATCAGTCCCCACAGCTGGCCCTGCCCTCAGCCTCCTCACTGGGATATTCACAGTTCCTGCTCTGAGGCTGCCTCAGGAGGGAAAATGTGATTTCAGGCTGCCAGAGCCCACTGACAGAAATTCTGTCATCACAGAAATATCAGCATTTCATGTGCATCAAAAACCAGGAGGGGAAAACACCACCCTGGATCTTCCATTAGTTCCCTTCCATTTGTTCTTTATTTCCCTCCCTCACAGGAGCAGCAGGGAAGCATTTGGTCACCACTGAATCAGAATATTTTGGTTATCAGTAAATCAGAATCTTTTGGTCATCACTGAATCCAAATCTTTTGGTCACCACTAAATCAGAACCTTTTGGTCATCAGTAAATCAGAACCTTTTGGTCACTACTAAATTCAAATATTTTGGTCACCACTGAATCAGAATCTCTTGGTCATCATTAAATCCAAATATTTTGGTCACAACTAAATTAAAATATTTGGGTCACCACCGAATCCCAATCTTCTGGTCACCACTAAATCGGAATATTTTATTCAGGATTTTAGGTGGATTTGCCATTTTCCAGTCCCTTCCAGTTCTATTTAACAGCAGGAAGAAAATGCCTCTTAGGTGGGATTTGGCATTTTCCTGGTGAATTCTCTCAGGAAAACTCCCAAAAATCCAGTGGGTGACTTGAGCTGGTGCAAAATAAAACCAGCATGGAACCAGCCAGATTTTGCCCCAACATTATTTTTTTTTTTTTTGCTGTGGCCACATCCCAGCACAATCCCACAGAACTTGGGAGCAAGGAACCAGCTCAGCCACTCTGGGCACTGCTCCAGCCTCCGCTGCTGCTGTCCCTGGCTCAGCTCTGTCACCCACAGGTGACACATCCATCCCCAGGATGCTGCAGGCTCCTCGGGGGTTTGCTCACAATAAAATCTGCCCTTTCCATCTGCTGAGCTCGTTTTTCCCCCCTCTGCATTCATCAAACTCCTTCCGTGCACACCAGGGAGTATTTGTGGGACAAATGGAGTGCTTGGAGAAGGAGCTGGGAGTTAATCTGCTTTGTCTGCGTCCTTGGGAAATCGTTCACACCTGGCTGAGCACTGGGAGAGGTGGAACAGCCCAAGAACGTTCCCAAATGCTGAGGTTTGGGACAAACCAGAGGAATCTGCAGCTCTGGTGGAGGGGAAGCTCTTCCCACCACAAATAAACCCCTGATTTCTGCTGGTTCCCAAAAAGCCACGGAAATAATTAAAACCATGTTTAAAATGAAGCTGAGGGGCAGAACATGCATGAAAAACCCTTCAAGCTCTCCAGGGGTTCAATCCATCCCAAGCTGCAGCTGCCAAGGCCCATTAATTCGGGAAGGCAAGGCTGCCTTTGGAGTGCAACCTGCCCAAACTTTGGGATATTTTATGTACGGATGCTTTGCTCATCCCTTTTCCCCACCGCCACCCCTGGTAAAACCCATTATTGGGAACATCCATCTCCCTAATTCCTGGCACAGAGGATGAGCTTGGCTTGGGGTTGGCGTTTAGACAATTATTTGGATCAGTGCTCTGCCTCCCTCTGTTATTTTCCCTCTGCCTCCCCTCACCACTTAATGGGCTGGGATCAAACAATTCGGACGTTCCTGTGACGTTATCAAGGCCACGGAGCTGCACAATCCATTCCCTGCTCTCAAAGCCACAAAGAGAGCAGATTAAAGGGAAAACAAACTGCAAAACATCCTCAGGATTTTTTTCTGGGCTCTCTCTCTACCAGATGCTGAAATATCAGGGGATGCTGTCAAATAATTCTGTCAGCATAAGCACGGTGTAATCTGCCTGAGGAAAATTGAAAATAAATTCATTTGCACCCAGGGAAATGTCTCAGCAGCAGGGATGAGGTGTCTCCTCTAAATTTTTAAATCCAAAGGGGGGAATTAGCATTCAGCCAGGACCTCCAGCAGCCCAGCAAGAGAGAGGTGCAGTCGCTAGTTCAGAAAATAAAACAACAAAGGACTTGCTGACAAAGGGGAGAGGAGCAGAGCGAGGGAAGAATATAAAATTAACCTTTGCCAGATAAAACAAAGTGACAGATTAAAGAGGAGCTGATAAAAAAAAAAAAAAAAAAACACAAAACCCTCCAAGAGTCTCCACTGCAGGGAAGTAAACGAGGATTTTGATTTTCCATAAGATCAGTGAGGAGAAAAGCGAGTTGGAGCTGGAGGGCCAAGCTGTGGCCAGGAAAAAGCTCCCCTTGATGGAGAGGGGAGCTGGAATCACATCCCAGAGGGGAACATCCAGCCCAGGGAGCCACAGGGTTCATGAACAACACCACGGAGGCTGTGAGATGATGATTTTCTTCATCTGGTGAGGCAGAGGAGGTTTTCCCTCACTTGGAAGGAGGTTTCCCTCACTATGGAAGGAAGTTTTACCTCACTGTGGAAAGAGGTTTTCCCTCTCTGTGGAAGGTTTTCCTTCACTGCAGAAGGAGGGTTTTCTTCTATGTGGAAGATTTTTCTTCACTGTGGAAGGAAGTTTTCCCTCTCTCTGGAAGGAGATTTTTGGCCTCTGTGGAAGGAGGTTTTCCCTCTTTGTGGAAGATTTTTCTTCACTGTAGAAGGAGGTTTTCCTTGCCATAAAAGGAGATTTTTTTTCTCCCTAGAAGGAGATTTTTTCCTTATCATGGAAGGAGGTTCTCCTTCTCTGTGCAAGGTTTTCCCTCACTGTGGAAGGAGATTTTTCCTCTCTGTGAAAGGAGATTTTTCTTCTCTCTGGAAGGAGATTTTTCCTCACTATGGAAGGTGATTTTTCCTTATGTGGAAGGAGGTTTTCCTTCTCTGTGGAAGGAGATTTTTCCTTACTATGGAAGGAGGTTTTTCTTCTCTGTGGAAGATTTTTCTTCACTGTGGAATGAAATTTTTCCTCTCTCTGGAAGGAGATTTTTCCTTACCATGGAAGGAGATTTTCCCTCTTTGTAGAAGATTTTTCTTCACTTGGAAGAAGGTTTTCCATTGCTGTGGAAGAAGGTTTTTCCTTGCTGTGGAAGATTTTTATTCTCTGTGCAAGGCTTTTCTTCACTATGGAAGGAGTTTTTCCCTCACTTGGAAGGGGGTTTTTCTTCTCTGTGGAAGGAAATTTTTCCTCTCTCTGGAAGGAGATTTTTCCTTACTATGGAAGGAGGTTTTCCTTCTCTGTGGAAGATTTTTCTTCACTGTGGATGGAGGCTTTCCATTGCCATGGAATAAGGTTTTTCCTTGCTGTGGAAGGAGATTTTTTTCTCTCTCTGGAAGGAGATTTTTCATTACCATGGAAGAAGGTTTTCCTTCTCTGTGGAAGATTTTTCATCACTATGGAAGGAGGTTTTCCCTCACTTGGAAGGAAATTTTTCCTTACTATGGAAGGAGGTTTTTCTTCTATGTGGAAGATTTTTCTTCACTTGAAAGGAGTTTTTCCCTCACTTGGAAGGAGGTTTCAGCTCTGCCCCTCCAGCCTCCCTGCAGCTGCACACTGGGACAAACCAGGAGCTGTTTAACAGCGTGTCACAGGCAGGGCCAGGCTGTCAGGAGGAAGAGGATGGAGACAGCCCAGCTGCACCTGGAGCATCCCAAAGAGCCCTGAGCAGCAGGAGCCATCCCCAACATGACAGAGGCCAGCCCTGCTGCCTGCAGCTGCCCATCAGCAGCCCTGGCTGCAATTAATATTCATTACCCTTGTTAAATGCCAGCAGAGGCCATTTCATTATGTGCACAGCACAGGGGCCTGTTTACAAAGCTGCCTGTGTCAATAATTTTTTTTTTATTTGTCGATAATTGCTACATTTGCCAATAATCCTTATTGCTGACCAATTACTGCAAAGGCAATGAGAAAAATCCCTTTATTAAATACAGAATAAATCACAGCAGACACAGAGCAGCGAGACCACGGCATGAATGAACCAGCACAGGGATTTGTTCACGTTATCACAAGCAGCACCAGGATTCTGCTTGGTTTAGAGCAGTGAAACAAGGAAGGAGCAGCTCCTTGGTTCTTTTTTTGGGAGAGAGATATGGATGTTAACATGGAGCAGGCAGGAGAAATTCCTGCAATTCTCTCTTTTCTCTTCTCTCTTCTCTTTTCTCTCTTCTGTTTTCTTTTCTCTTTTCTCTCTTCTCTTTCTCTTTTCTCGCTTCTCTTTTTCTCTCTTCTCTTTCTCTTTTCTCTCTTCTCTCTTCTCTCTCTTCTCTTTCTCTTCTCTCTCTTCTCTTTCCTCTCTTTCTCTTTCTCTTTTCTCCCTTTGCTTTCCTTTCTCTTTTCTCTCTTCTCTTTCTCTTTTCTCTCTTTCTCTTTCCTCTCTTTTCTCTTTTCCCTTTTACTCTCCCTTCCCAGATCCCACCTCTCTCCTCCTGTTCCTGCCTCCATCCCTGCTCATCCTTCAGGAGAACCCAGAGCTGATCCCAAAGTGAGGTCACACCACAGGAGCAGGGTCAGGAGCTGAAAACCAAGCAAGGAATCCCTGGAACAACTGCAGTTTCCATGGAAACAATCCAAAATTCTTGACTTTCCTCTCAGTTTTTAGATCCTGCTCCCACAGACCTCTTGGGAGAGAGCTGGGAGACAGGAGTGGATTTTCTGCTTTGCATTTCAATTTTTTTTCCAAAAATTCCTCCTTGGTGATGGGCTGGGAAAGCAGGACAGTGCTGGAAGCTCAGGGCACTGCTCCAGCTGGGCAGCGAAGTTCTTCACATTTTGTATTTTCCTCTTTCTGTATCTGTTATTCCAAGGGCAAAAAAAAATATAAAAATCTGCATCTCATGGTGCCTTTTCCTCCTAAAAACCTTGTGGCACCTCAGGGCAGGTGGGAGGGGAGGGAAGGAGTTTGGAGCAAAATTAACCGGGAGGGTTTTGTCATTTCAGAGCAACAAAACTCAGCACAGTCCGGGGGTGGGACTGCAGGTATGAGGAGAAGAATGAAAACCAGGCAGGTTTTGGGAAGCAAATCTTGAGGAAAATATCACTGAATTTAAAATAGATGTGCAGAGAAGAGCAGGTTTCACTGCCACCCACTCCAGCAGGAGCAGGGCTTGGCTTTGGGAAGGAGCTGAAGTTTTAAAAAACTTAACTGGGAACTGCTGATCCCCACTGGGACAGGGCTGGATCCTGCAGCCATCTGCTCCTGAAAAGCTTCTGCACCTTCCTCTCCTGAATTCCCATCATTTCCAACAGAGCTCTTCCTCTCCCAGCAGCTCCCTTGGGAATTTTGGCAGTGGCCACAAGGAGGTGGAAGTTTGTGGGCATTTTCTTGGCCCAAAAAAGCCTCGTGGTGCTGCTGTTCACCTCTCCCTGCCAATGCTGCATGGGACTGTCCCTCAGGGGCTGGGGGGACACTTTTGGGCAGCCACCACTTCCCTGTGGCAGAGCTTTTTGGCAGGAATATCTGGCATGTTAATGAACACATTTATCCCAAATCCATTAAATATACCTAGCAAAGAATACATTTATCCACATCTGTTCCCAATCCATCCAAACATTCCCAGGAATGAAGATGTGTTAAAAAACAAACCCAGGAACAAACTCATTTATCCCAAATCCACTCACACATACCCAGGAATTAACACATTTGTCCCCAGTCCATTCAAAACCAACCAGGAATGAACACATTTCTCCCCAAACCCAAACCCTCCCAGAAATGAACAGATTTATCCCCAAATGGAATCAAACACTGCCAGGAATGAATAGATTTGTTCCCAATCCATTCAAACACTCCCAGAAATGAACATGTTTATCCTCAATCCATTCAAACACTCCCAGGAATGACCACATGAATCCAAAACCCAATCCAACATTCCCAGGAATGAACAGATTTATCCCAAATCCATTCAGACATTCCCAGGAACGACCACATTAATCCAAATTAAATCAAACACTCCCAGGAATGACCACATGAATCCCAAACTCAAACATTTCCAGAAATGAATGTGTTGGCTCCCAATCCATCCAAACATTCCCAGATTTATCCCTAAACTTTCCTAGGAATGACCATATGAATCCCAAATCCATTCAAATATTCCCAGGAATGAACAGATTTATCCCAAACCAAATCAAACATTCCCAGGAATGACCACATGAATCCCAAACCAAATCCAACATTCCCAAACCAAATCCAACATTCCCAGGAACAACCACGTTAATCCCAAATCCATTCAAACACTACCAGGAATGACCACATGAATCCCAAACCCAAACATGTCCAGAAACGAATGTGTTTGCTCCAAATCCATTCAAACTTTCTCAGATTTATCCCCAAATCCAAACATTCCTAGGAATGATCACATGAATCTCAAACCTACTCAAATATTTCCAGAAATGAACATGTTTCATTCAAACATTCCCAGGAATGATCACGTGAATCCCAAACCCAAACATTTCCAGAAATGAATGTGCTTGCTCCAAATCCATCCAAACTTTCCTAGATTTACCCCCAAACCTTCCCAGGAATGACCACAACGATCCCAAAACTGCTGAGCGACGCCAACCAACCCAACCCTGCTGGGGTCAGTGTAGACCCTTCCCATTCCCAAGAATTTTGGGGCCCAAATCGACTCCTTTTACTCCCCTCCTTTTACTCCCCCACCATTAAATTCCCTGTCAAACACGAGGCGGGTCCAGAAAAACCTGAATTTTCCAAGTGTGATCCCAACAAACTGAAGCTGCAGCAGAAATTCTGGAAGGACTCTCCCAGAACTGGCAGAGGGCACCTGAACCAAGGCAGGAACTCTGCCCAAGGAGGTGACAATGACATTTATTGTCACTCCAAGTGCCACAATCATCCCTCGTGGAAAATGACGGCGCTGCCTGGCACGGGTCAAGCACCCAGAGGGAAATGCAGGGTGAAAATTTGGGAAAAGCAGGAGGAGAAGGGAAGGGAAGAACAAAGATCCCTCAAAGATCCTCTCACTGCAGAACCCCCCCAGGAGCACCAGGGCCCTGCTCTTTCTGTCACATAAACCTGATTCAGTGAATTTTGGGGACAAATAAAACCAGGAAATGAGGGGTTTTATTCTCTACTCCACACGAGGATGTTTGAACAGCAATTCCCACGCTGGATCTCTCCCTCACCACATCTCCATCCTCAGTGTCAGCAGCTCCAGAGCTGGAATTATGGAGCTGATTCTCTGTTTATAAACTGAATAATCTCCCCAGCCACAGGATATTCTATCCCCAAATCAGAGCACAAGGGTTTTCCTTCAGGGATGTTCATCCAATGCCCTCCCAAGCCCATTTTGCTGAGAAAAAGGAACAAGCTCTGTCCAAAATCCAGTTCTGGGTATGGAACTGCCCAGGCCTGCGACAGACACCACATCCCCCAACCCTGGAAATGCCATTTTTAAAGCCAAAAACAAATTATGGAGTTGGTTCAAACAGTGCAGGATGGTGCAAGACAGAGAGAAGAATTTCAGCCATCACCCAAAGCCAGACACACAAACTGTACAGAAAGACACCCAAACTACAGATACAAACATCCAGACATCTAAATTGTACAGAAATAAACACTCACACACTCAAACTGAACAGGAATAGACACCTAGACATCTGAATTGTACAGAAATAAACTCCCAGACACCCAAATTTAACAGGAACAGACACTCAAACACCCAAATTTAACAGGGGAAAAAACATCCAGACACTCACATTGAACAGGAACAGACACCCAACCATCCAAATCTCACAGAAACAGATACCCAAATACCTAAATTGTACAAAAATAAACACTCAGACACCCACACTGAACAGGAACAGACACCCAGATGGAACAGGAACAAACAGCCAGATACACGCAGTTGCACAGAAACAGCCATGCAGACACTAAAATTGTACAGAAACAGATCCCAGACACTCAAATTGTACAGAAATAAACACCTAGACTTGCAAATTGTATAGAAATAAACACCCAGGCACTCAAACTGTACAGAAATAAACACCCAGACACCCACAAAGTATAGGAACAGATACCCTGACACTCAAATTGGACAGAAACAAACATTCAGACACCTAAATTGTACAGAAACGGACACCCAGAAACTGATATTTTAGAGTCAAACACCCATACTTAAGAGGAACACACCCACAGATACCCCAAAACCAACCAGACTCCCCAAATTCCACAGGAACAAACCCCCAACACCCAAATTACAAAGAGACTACCCCCAAACCCCAAATTTCAAAGAAACAAACCCCCCAAATCCAAATTTCACAGAAGCAAAAGGGTTCCCTCATTTCTCCCCCTCACATCTGATGTTCTCCCAACATTTCCCACCTGGAATTCAAACACATTTTGTCCATTTTGTGACCCCTCCTGCTCCACAATAAATCAGGAGTGAAGGTCAGGAGGGGTCTGTGAGACATTTTTCACATTTTTCCCATTGCCTGCACATTGTTTTTTTGATCCATTAATATCCCAAGCGCCACAGAGAACAGATCACACTGGAATTATTGGAACTGAAAGATTCCTGCCATGCTTTGCATGGATGGGGCTTGATTTGATCAACATCAATAATCCTTTTTAACCAAAAATCTCCTTTTTACTCTGTTACCACCCAGTCCTGCTGCCCTGAGCACAAACCACAGGTTTATCCTCATTTCAAACTCTCAGCACCAGCCTCAACCACACCAACTTGTCCAAATTCACCTGAAATTCCAAGAAATTAAAAGGAAAAACCAGCACAGGACCAGTCTAACACTTCCCACCTCCCAGGAAAAACTCCAATATTTTTTTCCTCAGCAGCACCTCCAGCTGATTTGCTTACAAATAAAAAAAACCAAACAGGAAGGGAGGGATGGCAGCTGGAAAAGGGAGGACTCAGAGGAATTGCTTCCTTTCCCCAGGCATTTCTCTGAGCTTAAACAAATATTTGAAAATAAAGGCACTGAATCCAAACTGGTTCTCCCCCTTCTCCATGACCCCAAATTTTCTCCCAACTCTCCAGACCCTCTGCAAAACTTGATTTTTTCCCCCCCAGCTCCATCCTTTTCATGGATTAGCTCCTGTCACACCACATTTTCACTGGAATTCCACCCAGTTTGGCACCTGAACTTCTAAAAAGAACATTTTTGCTTTCTCCCTCTGCATTCTCCCCTCCCTCAACTGCATTTTCCTGGTTTTTTTTCAGCTTCAGCCTCACTCCCCTGCTCCAACAAGGCCCAGATTTTAACAGAGCCAACAAAAGTAGAAAAGGAGATTTAAAAAAGGCAGAAAAGGAGATAAAAAGAAGAGTGAGGTTATCACCAGCCGGGGGAAACAGAGGGAAAACTCTGGGGAAAATTCCTGCAGGAAGGTCCTGTCAGGGCAATAAAGCAAATTGCTCAATATATCTACAGAGGACACTGAGAGCATTGAAACCCCACAGGGACTGGGCAGAACTCCCATTTCCACCCCAAAATGTGATCCTGAGTCACCACAGAGAGCAGAATATCCCAAACCTGCTGAGAATGGGGCAACAAATGTAAAACTGAGGCCCAGCAGGAGGGAGCCTGGAGAGGGTCGGATCATGAGGGAAAAAATGAGGGGGTAAAAAGAGAATTCAGGTTTAAGTTGTGAATTTGGCCGTGTCCTGTCTGTGCTGGCCACCAAGGACTTGATTTTCCCTCAGGGCAGGGCAGAGAGAGCACTGAAGAGCCCAAATCTCTCTCTACAAAGAGAATTCAAGTTTAAATCTGGAATTTGCTGGGTCCTTTCTGTGCCAAGGCCACCAAGGACTGATTTTCCCTCA
Source organism: Melozone crissalis (assembly GCF_028551555.1). Lineage (NCBI taxonomy): Eukaryota > Metazoa > Chordata > Aves > Passeriformes > Passerellidae > Melozone > Melozone crissalis. The sequence continues at coordinate 10,793,718 of NW_026535888.1, read as the reverse complement.
GAGCACGGCAGCACAGCCCAAATCTCTCTTTGCAAACAGAATCCATGTTTAAATTGTCAATTTGGCCGGGTCTTGTCTGTGCTGGCCACCAAGGATTTGATTTTCCCTCTGGGAAGGGAAGGGAAGGGAGAGCCCAGCACAGCCCAAATCTCTCTTTGCAAAGAGAATCCAGGTTTAAATCTGGAATTTGCTGGGTCCTGTCCACCAAGGGCTGATTTTTCCCTCAGGACAAGGCAGAGAGAGCCCAGCACAGCCCAAATCCATCTCTACAAAGAGACCCCAGGTTTAAATTGTGAATTTGGTCATGTCCTGTCTGTGCTGGCCACCAAGGATTTCATTTTCTCTCAGGGCAGGGAGAACCCAGCACAGCCCAAATCAATCTCTACAAACAGAATCCAGGTTTAAATTGTGAATTTGCTGGGTCCTCTCTACCTGGGGCTGATTTTTCCCTCAGGACAAGGCAGGGAGAGCCAAACACAGCCCAAATCCATCTCTACAGAGAGACTCCACGTTTAAATGTGGAACTTGGCCATGCCCTGTCTGTGCTACCACCAAGGGCTGATTTTTTTCCCTCAGGACAAGGCAGGGGGAGCCCAGCACAGCCCAAATCTCCCCTGCCCTGCCCAGTGAAGACCCCAAACCTGTCCCCAAGCTGGCTGAAGGTGCCACGGGGCAGGCGCCACCACCTCGGTGTCCCCTCAGAGGGCACCCAGGGCACTGCTGACCCACTTACAAACACACACAGGTTTCTGAGCAGACCACTGGCTGCTCTTTTGGCAGGTGATGCTTTTGTGGCCCTTGAGCTCGAAGGCGGGCTGGCACTGGAAGTGCAGGGTGTCGCCGTGGCGGAAGCGGGAGCCCTCGCGGCGACCGAAGGCGGGGACGCCGGGGTCCCCACAGCTGCCCTGGTCAATCTCTGCAACGAAAAACAACACGGGGTTGGGTGAGGGACGGGGCTGGGAGAGAGAAAACAGAGAATTTGGGTGTGGAGAAGGGGTTGGAAGACAGGAAACAGGAATTTGGGTGTGGGGAAGAGGGTGGAAGAGAAAGAACACAGGGTCAGGGTGTTGGAAGAGCGAACAGAGAATCTGGGTGCGGGAAAGGGGCTGGAAGAGAGAAAACAGGATTTGAATGTGGGAAGGGGTTGGAAGAAAGAATTTGGGTGTGAGGAAAGGGCTGGAAGAGAGAGAACACAAAATTTGGGTGTGGAGAAGAGGCTGGAAGAGAGAACATAGGATTGGGGTGTGGGAAGGGGCTGGAAGAGAGAAAACACAGGGTTTGGGTGTGGGGAAGGAGTTGGAAGAGAGAAAACAGAATCTGGGTGTGGGAAGGGGCTGGAAGAGAGAATTTGGGTGTGGGGAAGGAGTTGGAAGAGAGAAAACAGAATCTGGGTGTGGGGAAGGGGCTGAGGCCCAGCTGGTGAAGCCCCCACAGGTTGTGGCATCCCAACCCCGATTCTCTCCTAAACCCCATTCCCATTCACACAGAGTTAATCCCTCTCTGATTTGGACTCCAAATAAACCCCAGGCACAATTTCCTGTTACCTCCTGCTCCCCTCAATCCCATTTCCAAAAGGCTCCCTGCCCTGGATCATTATTAGCTCCAAAAACTTCATTCCTTCATTCCTCCTTAGTGTTCCCACATTATTTATCTGCTCCACACTCCTGTCCTCTCCCAATCCTTTGGACTTATCCCCAAAAACTTCATTCTTTCTGAGTACTTCCACATTATTTATCTGCTGCTCAATCCTCTCCCAATCCTCTTGGTTTTTAGCTCCAAAAACTTCATTCCTTCATTCCTCTTTAGTGTCCCCACATTATTTACCTGCTCCACTCTCCTTTCCACTCCCAATCCTTTGGATATATCCCCAAAAATTTCATTCCTCCTGAGTGTTCCCACATTGTTTATCTGCCCCACACTCCTTTGCCAATCCTCTGGTTTTTAGCCCCAAAAACTTCATTCTTTCATTCTTCCTTAGTGTTCCCACATTATTTATCTGCTCCACACTCCTCTGGTTTTTATCCCCATCATCTCTGATCAGTCTCGCTGTCTTTTTCCTCCCCGTTTCCAATTTCTTGCACCAAATTGGAAATTTCTTTTCTGACACTTCCTTTACAGAGGCAAACCACGGGAGCTGAGATTTGCATGACTCCCTCTAATATCCCAATTTGGCTGGAATAACAACAAGCACCCTCATTATTATTCTGGCTCCAGGCAACTCCACATCCAGGTGTATTTTGAGCAGAAGTCACGGAGCTTCTGCTGCATCTCGAGCTGAAAACTCACTGCTAGCTAATGAAGCATCCCCAAAATAATTTAACATAAATTAATATTAAAAGTTTTCATGAAACAGGCTGAGGTTTTTTTGCCTCTCAGTGAAAGCACTTTGCCAGGATTTACAGATCTTCCTGCACACTTTCCAAATCCGACTGTTTAGGAGCTGCACTTGCACATTAGGGATGGAAAATGAAAATTTTGGGTGTTAAAGCTGCACTGAACTGTTCATTCCTCCCCTCAAAAAACGCACAAGGCCAACAGTGCTTAGCATGAAATGAAAATTCAGCTGGAAAACTCAAGGAATAGCAACGAGCTGGGATGGGAGGGAGTGGATGTGGAACATTTATCAGCGTGTCTGACGGGGACCTGGGGGCTGGGGATGCTCCCTGCTGCCACTCAGAACACCCTTGGCTGTCATCCCTTCCCTTCCACACCCTGGAACCTGGAAATGCAGTGAGCAAGTGCCAGGGATGGCAGCCCTAAAACTCCACAAGTGGAAATAAAAATTCCCATTTTGGCAGCCCCAAAATTCCACCCATGGACACAAAAAATTCCCATCCTGGCAGCCCTGAAACTCCTCCACAAACGGACACAAAAAGTTCCTGCCTGACCCCATCCTGGCAGTCCCAAAATTCCACACATGAACACAAAAAATTCCCATCCTGGCAGCCCCGAAATGCCCGCACAAATGGATATTAAAAATTCCCGTCTTGGCAGCCCCAAAACTTCGACACACGGACACAAAAAATTCCTAATTTTGGCAGCCCCAAAACTCCACACACCAACACAAAAAATTTATGCCTGACCCCATCCTGGCAGTCCCAAAATTCCACACGTGGACACAAGAAATTCCCATTGTGGCAGCCCCAAAACTCCTCCACAGATGGACACAAAAAATTCCTGCCTGACCCCATCCTGGCAGTCCTAAAATTCCACACATGGACACAGGAAATTCCCATTGTGGCAGCTCCAAAATTCCACACACAGACATAAAAAATTCCCATTTTGGCAACCCCAAAACTCCACAAACGGACACAAAAAATTCCTGCCTGAGTCATGGCAGCCCCATCCTCCTGAAGGCCACGGAAGCTTCCCAGAAGGGTCAGAGATGCCAAAACCCCAGAGCCAACCCCAAATGTTTCCCTCAGCTTGGGCTGGTGGCCCTGCAGGGATGGGAACCACAGGAATTCTGCACCAAGCAGCTCCAGCTTGGGCAAAAGCAGAATTTCCAGAGCTGGAATTCCAAAGGGAACTGGGAATGTGCAGCATCAGTAAAATCAGGATGTGCTGAGGGCATCAGGAGCTCAGAAAAAATGCAGCCAAGCGAGGTAAAATCAGCATTTTGACCCTTGGATGAGAGAGAATCAAGACATCACTGCAGGGTCTCCTCCCTCCTCACCCTTTCCTGTCACTCTGCACGACCCCAACTCAAATAAGTGGGTTAAAAATGGGAGGAAAATGAGGAATTAGAGCTCCCAATTCCCACCCTCTCCTTGTCAGCAGCAGGCAAACACAGCTCGAAGGTTTCATCACCTCACAGAGGTCAGGAAATTGAATTTATTCGGCAATTCCATTTTTTGACCTGAGAAAAATCCCCTGGTTCCTGCATTTCTTTGTGTGAGGGAGTAAAATCCATGAAATATTGAGCAGGGCAGAAGTTCCATTTAAAAAAAAAAAAAAAGGAGTGATTCAAAAATATCAAAACATGTTACTTCAATAAGATTGAAACATTCCTCCTGATGAATGTTTAAAGTAAAATCACTTCCACATTAGAATAATAAAAGTCAAAACTAAACAAGAACATCCAAACCAAGTGTTTTGACATTATTGAAAGGAAACAAGTTGACATGAATCTTTCACAGCTTTCTCCATCAAATATTATTCATACAAGGGGAAATTTTTTGTCAAAACTGCATTTTCTGAGGGAAAAATGTAGCAGCAGGAATTTTGCAGAGCTCTTTGTGATGTTTGGCTGAGGGTGGTGGGTGGGAAATTGGGTGAGGAATGAGAAAAAAAAACTCCCTCACACCTCCCCAAATCCAGGATGCTCCTCCCTGGGAATTCCTGTTCTTGCCTGCATCATTTCTGAAGGAAAATGAGGATTTTTCTGGGGAAAATGAGGATTTTTCTGAGGGGAAAATAAGGATTTTTCTGAGGGGAAAATAAGGATTTTTTTTTCTGAAGGAAAATGAGGATTTTTCTGAGGGGAAATGAGGATTTTTTTCTGAGGGAAAATGAAGATTGTTCTGAGGGAAAATGAAGATTTTTTTCTGAGGGAAAATGAGGGGTTTTCTGAGGGAAAATGAGGATTTTTGGAGCTGCCAGCAAGTCAAACTCAGTTTTCTGGAAGGGGTAGCCACAGGGTGAAGGATTTTTGAGACTGTGGAAATCCCACAAATCTCATCCCCAGCCAGGAAACACCCAGGAAAATATTTTACCTCACACACAGGTTTTGTACTTAAATGAACTTGCTTAATTAATTAATGCTTATGGTGTCAGGTAGGAATTTAGGGAGGAGGGTGTTTCTGTTGCCTTTTAGTTTCTGCCTCCAAGAATGAATGAAAATGATCCCATTTTTATCTCATTCCAGCCCAAAGGATTTTACCTCACACTCAGGATTTTGTACTTAAGTGACCTTGGCTTAATTAATTAATTAATTAATTAAAGCTAATGGTGTCAGGTAAGAAAATGGAGGAATCAAGACCAGGGTGTTTTTGTTGCATTTTAGTTTCTGCCTCCAAGAATGAATGAAAATGATCCCATTTTTATCTCATTCCAGCCTAAAGGATTTTACCTTACACACAGGATTTTGTACTTAAATGACCTTGGTTTAATTAATTAAAGCTTATGCTGTCAGGTAGGAATTTAGAGGAGGGTGTTTCTGTTGCCTTTTAGTTTTTGCCTCCAAGAATGAATGAAATTGGGTGATTTGTTGGGAAAACTCCTTGCCCTGGAGCTGGTGCCTTCAACATCCATCAGGATATTCCTGCAGAATTCCCAGCCCATTCAACCTTTATTTCTTCTACTGATGAACCTGAGTTTATGCCAAGCAACAGCATAAATGTAAATGAATTTTATAAATTGCTGTGGTAAGAACAGAAACATCACAAAAAAACTCCACCAAAAACCAGAACAAAGCCAAATTGTAATTCACTGTCTCATTGTTTTAATAGAAAGCCAGAATTTCAAATTAAAACCAGATTTATGGGCGCTCCCACACTAATTTAATTTGGATTTCTGCTGGAATTGGGAAGGAGCTGAGTCAGGTCTGAGCCCCCTGCTGCAGGCAGGGGATGATTAAAAGCTGTTTATTGTCAGGGGAGTGCTGAGCAAGGCTTTGGCTGTGGAGAGCTGGAATTCAGCCCCACGGTGCTAAAGAGGCTTAGGAGCTCTGCAGGGCTGGAGGTGGAGATTTCCTCCCCTGCCCTTTGTGCTTTTCATCAAACTTTTTCATCTTACCACAGGAATTGATACAATTGATTTACCTTTATGCTCTTGCTTGGAATAAACTCCAGTTCTTCAGCAGAAGGAATAAGGATTTTATTTTTCTTTTTTTTCAAACTTTGCTGGGATGAGCTGCTGCTTCCTGCAGCTCTTTTGCCAATTATCCAGGTGGGAATCCAGCCCTGGATTTATATTATTTTAGGTTCTGCATCTCCTGCCTCACTGTTTTGTTGGTGTTGGGGTCTCTGAGGAGGCCAAGGGGTTTCCATCCCTGTTGCTCGGCTCTCCCATTAAATTAAATTTAATTTAAATTAAATTTAATGGCTTGAGTCTGTCACAAAGCAGGAGCCACAGAAGGGCTTTGAGCTGTTCCTGGTGTTTAAGCCTGGCCTAAACCTCAGGACAGGGTTTAATGCGATGCTGGTCCTAGCAAAACCAGGCCCAGTGCTGCACCTGCTCTGCTGTTTTTGGGTGGCAGGGAGGGGCAGGAAGGGATTTTTCCTTTTAATTTACCCCCTCCTTGCTGAGTTTCCTCTTTAGATCCTTTTTTATCTCCTTCAGGGAATCCCAGACTGGTTTGGGTTGGAAGAGGCCTTAAAGCCCATCCTGTTCCACCCCACCATGGGGTCAGAACACGCCAACACCCATGACAGCAGCAAACACAAGCTTAGGCCAGACTTGAGCACTCACATTTTGCTGGATTCTGGGAAGATTTTTTTAAAAAATCCCAATATTAACTTTTATTAACTTTGATTTCACCTGAAACAGCTCAGTTTAAAGCAGCTGACACCAGAGACCTGCTGGAACCAGAGATTCCCCATCCCATCCCTTCCCACAGGCACAACCTGTTGCTATCAGCTGAAATTCCCCTTTTTTTTCCCAATAAAACACCTGAAATGGCAATGGGACAGCCCTCACCCAGCCTGGATGGGAAAGGAAACTCTTAAGGAAAAAAATAAAAAGAAACAAATCTGCAGAGCTTTGATTTATTTAGAGGAGCTCCCTTTTCTCCCCAATCCCTGCACCCATTTTGATTTATTTAGAGGAGCTCCCTTTTCTCCCCAATATCTGCACTGATTTTTGATTTATTTAGAGGAGCTCCCTTTTCTTCCCAGTCCCTGCACTCAACTGGTCCCTGATATTTTGGGAAAAGGGGAATTGGGAGGGAGGAGCCTGGGTTACCTTCGTAGGTGGCTTTGAAGCCCAGCAGGTTGCTGACACTGTCGGTCTGGAACAGGAGCCACATCTGGTGCTGGGTGCTGACAATGAGGTCAGGGACTGTGGTGCCTGTCAGGCTGCAAAAATAAGTAAGAAAAATAAATTAAAATTATATCATATACAAAAATTAGTTAAAATAATAATTATTTAAAATATTATATGTTTATATTAATTATATATTGGTAAATTATACTGTTATTAAATTATATATTATAGTAATAAAATATTGTTAGCATTATAAAATTAATAGTAACAATATGATAATATAAAGACATAATAATATAATATGTTAAATTATAATATTATTAAATTATATATTAATTGAAATAAAGTATAGTATAACATAATATAATATTACATAATATAAAATATGATTATAATAATTAAATATATATAATAATATAAATAACAACATATTACATAATAGATAATATAATAAAGATATAATAAAAATACATAATATAATGTGTAAAATATTATATAATTATAAATAATATATAAATATTGTATTATTATAAAAATATAATAGAATACATAATAATAGAATAAAAACAGCCTCAAAGTGGCCTCAGATTCATCACCCTCAAATAAAGGACTCTGCAGGAGAAGGAAATGCCAAACTAATTAAGAATCACCCCAAAAACCTGGGAGATTTTGGAGCCTGGTGAAAATCCTTCCATGTTCAGTCTTGCCCCACCACCCTCAGTGCAATAATTACAATTCCCTGCTGTTGTTGGATCAGATCACCCAGCAGCCAAAGGAATCGTTTCCCTGCTCATTGAGGCAAAACATCAGCAAACAAATCAAATTCCCAGGAGCCAAAGTGAGCCCTGAGTGACTGAATCCCCTGAACTGCCCTCGCAGCAGTTTGCAGGAGCACAGAAAATGACTTTCCATCCATTCCCTGCTCCATTGCTGCACTGAGAGAAGTTTCTAGGAAAGGAAAAAAAGCACCCAGAGTGTCGGAATCCAGAACATTCCTCTGGCTGCCCTGGGTTATTCCAGACACTGGCAGGGGGCACAGAGACCTTGGCACGGAGTCACAAACACCTGAGCCTTTGATTTTAGCCCATGGAAACAATTACCAACTTTGTGTGAAGATTTAAAAGCCACAAGAGTTTGAGTAGAATGATAGTGAATTTATCACAGGGTGAATATGTAGAATTTTACAGTTTTTAGAATGGGGGTTCAAGAGGCAAGATGGAGGAATCTGGGTGTGATCTGTCCTTCTCCTTCCTCTTCTTGGCCTCAATCTTCTACTGTGATATTGGCACTTTTGGATTGGTTTAAGGTAGAAGCTCACTGTCTAACACAGGTGATAGGTATTGGAAAGTAATTGTAAATAAAGTACACATAGTTCTTAGTATAAAAAGCTAACACCAATCCAAGGGCAGGGACTGCGCCACAACCTGACCTGCCAGACAGATAAGGAAAAATAAACAGCCTTGAGAAGGAGAACCAAGGAATCCTGACTTCTTCTTGGGTCTCAGGGTGGGGAAAAAGAGACTTTCCAACACCTTGGGGTCATCTCAACAGCAGAGACCTCATCACCAGCAGGAGCCCCAAATGGGCTGAAAACCCTGTGAGCCTTTGAGAATCCAAACGTGCTGAACACCCCATAGCCCCTGAGAAGTGCCACTAATCCCAGCAGGATCAGGGCTCTGCCTTCCCCTCAGCATCCTCCCAGGAGGGCTGAGATTGAGGGAAATATCATTGGTATCTCCCCCTATTAACGAGGCTCATTCAGCCTCTGGGATTAATCACCTCAGCACAGCTTCAGAGCTTTATCCCCCACACCCACAGGAGCATCTTTGGCACAGGCAGATGGAGCTCAGCTCCTGCCTCCCTTCCCAGGAGCAGCGTTTGTGTGGGTGGGATGATTATTCCAGGAGCAGGGCTCTTGTGTTGCCTGTGTTTAATGTTGTGATTATCCTGTTTCTGCTCAGGTATCATCTGCGAGAAATTCAGAAATTAACAGCAAGTGGAGAGGGGTGAGAGGGGTTTTTTTTTAAATCTTTTCTGCAGGGTTTAAATAAATCCCAATCGATGTGTTCAGCTCTGGGTTGGGTCTGGCCCCAGCTACAATAGCAGCACTTGAAAGGCTCCTGGATAAAAGTAAACTCAGCAGAAGGGGACAGGGAATTGGTGGAGCAGAGGGATGTGAGGCTGATAAAGGGACAGGAGCCAGGCTGGGAATGTTCAGCCCGGAGAAGGAAAGGTTGAGTGGAGCCCTCACAGCTCCTGTCAGCACCAGGAACTGCAGTGCAGGACAAGGGGGAATGAACTCAAACTGGGAAAGGGGAGAATTGGGTGGGATTTTGGGAAGAAATTGCTCCTGACAGAGGAGGGATGTGAAGCTGATAAAGGGACAGGAGCCAGGCTGGGGGAGTTGGGAATGTTCAGCCTGGAGAAGGAAAGATCAGTGGAGCCCCCACAGCAGCTTCAGGAACTGCAGTGCCAGGACAAGGGGGAATGAATTCAAAGTGAAAAATTGGAGAATTGGGTGGGATTTTGGGGAGAAATTGCTCCTGCCAGAGGAGAGATGTGAGGCTGACAAAGGGACAGGATCCAGGCTGGGAATGTTCAGCCTGGAGAAGGGAAAGTTGAGTGGAGCCTCCTCAGCATCCTGGGAGCTGCAGGAGAACTGGAGAGGGACTCAGCACCAGGAACTGCAGGGTCAGGACAAATTCTAACTGGAAAAGGGGAGAATTGGGTGGGATTTGGGGAAGAAATTGCTCCTGCCAGAGGAGGGATGTGATCCAAGCTGGGAGAATTGGGGATGTTTAGCCTGGATTAGGGAATGTTGAGTGGAGCCCTCACAGCTCCTGCCAGGAGAGCTGGAGAGGGACTCGGCACCAGAACTGCAGTGCCAGGACAAGGGGGAATGGATTCAAAGTGGAAAAGGGGAGAATTGGGTGGGATTTCGGGGAGGAATTCCTGGCTGTGAGGGTGTGCAGGCCCTGGCATAGGGTGCCCAGAGAAGCTGTGGCTGCCCCTGGATCCCTGGCAGGGCCCAAGGCCAGGCTGGACAGGCTTGGAGCAGCCTGGGACAGTGGAAGGTGTCCCTGTCATGGCTGGATGAGCTTTAAGGTCCTTCTACCCCAAACCATCCCAGGATTCTGTGTCACCCCTCAGTGCAGGTGACATCAACTCCGCTCCCTGCCAGGTTCCAGCTCCTCTCCAGGACAGGGATCTCAGGGAAATGGGGCCTCCCTGGGCATCACAGACCTGTCCTGCCCATCCAGGCCCTGTCCCTGTCCCTCACAGGCCCCAGGGACAGGGACACCATGCCCAGGCTCTGAACCTAGAGTGGTTTTTGTTTTGTTTTTCCTGCAATCACAATCCCAGCCAAGCTCTGCCCCTGCCTCTGCTCTGATTTCCCTGACCTGCAGCAGGATTTTATTGATCTCAGGGTGCTGTTAAATGAAGAAGTGATCTTGTTTTAGTGCCTGTTTTGCATCCCAGAGATGTTCAGGAGTGTTATTGTTGATTCTCAGTTTATTTATTGAAGCAGCAGCCAGGCAGGAATGAGGAACACTCCAAGAGGAAAAAAAACACCAGGAAAAGGAGCTTCAAAGCTTTCTGCATCTTTTGCCACCCCACTTTGAACAAGCTGGGGTGGGGGATTGATTTGGGTCCTTGTTAATTCAGAAAATTAAATTCCTACAGCCTAAAAATCTGCTCTGCTCCCATTTTCATTTGGGAATGAGCCTGGAAAAAATCCTTCCCAGCTCAGTTTGGGGTGGAATTTGCTGCTCTGCATCTCCCCTCAAGTGCATTCCTTGATTAGGAAGGCAGCAGGGCTGAGCTCCTCAACAGCCAAGGAAAAAAAATTGAATTATTGCCTTTGACAGGAGTTGCTGCATTTTGATTCTTCCAAACAAACCTCACTTTGTATCCAGGTATTATTCCTGAATAATCCAGCTAAGAGTGGGCAGAAAACTCTGGGAAAAGTGATCCATGGATTTTCAAGCACATTAATTAGCACTGTGGTCCTCACAACGCTCTCCCATTTCATTACTTTTCAATTCATCCTCCCAGATTATTAAAAATAAAAATATATCCCAGGAAGGATTAGCAGCAGGAATTTACTGACAACTTCCTGGGAAAAGATTCCAGGCACTGCACTTTGCTCAGTCTCACATATTCCAAATTTGCATCAGCACCACCTGGCCAGGTGCATTCCTACAGGACAGAATTGGGGAATTGGTAGTCACATATAAAGCACAGAGGGGACAATTTTCTGTCCCCAAAGTAACAGAAAACCACTTAAAAAAAACTCTAAAACCCTAAAACTAAACCTTAAAGCCCTAAAACTGGATCCCTGCATCCCAAGCCCACAACCTCACCTGGCCAGGTGCATTCCCGCAGGAGAAAATTGGGGAATTGGTATTCACACGTGAAGCACAGAAAAGAAAATTTTCTGTCCCCAAAGTGACAAAAAACCACTTAAAAAAGCCCTAAAACCACTGGATCCCTGTGTGCCAAGCCCTCAGCTGCACCTGGCCAGGTACATTCCCTCAGGAGAAAATTGGGGTATTGGAACTCACACATTTAGCACAGATGGGACAATTTTCTGCCCCCAAAGTGACAAAAAAACACTTAAAAAAAGCCCTAAACCCACTGGATCCTGGCATATCAAGCCCTCCAGCCTCACCTGGCCAGGTGCCTTCTGCTACTCACGCATACAGCACAGAGGGAACAATTTAAGGAAATCCAATTTTCTGTCCCCAAAGTGACAGAAAACCACTAAAAAAAAAGCCCCAAAACCACTGGATCCCTGCAGCCCCACCTGGCCAGGTGCATTTTGGTACTCACACATAAAGCTCAGAGGGGACAATTTAAGGAAATCCAAATTTCTGTCCCCAAAGTGACAACCAGCCCCAAACCCACTGGATCCCTGCATCCTAAACCCTCAGCCCCACCTGGCCCGGTGCCTTCCTGCAGGAGAAAACTGGGGAATTGGAATTCACACATAAAGCTCAGAGGGGACAATTTTCTGTCCCCAAAGTGACAGAAAACCACCAAAAAAAATATCCCTAAACCCACTGGATTCTGGCATCCCAAGCCCTCAGCCCCACCTGGCCAGGTGCAATCCTGCAGGATGGTACTCACACATAAAGCACAGATAGGACAATTTAAGGAAATCCAATTTTCTGTCCCAAAAGTGACAACCAGCCCCAAACCCACTGGATCCCTGCATCCTAAACCCTCAGCCCCACCTGGCCAGGTGCATTCCTGCAGGAGAGAATTGGTACTGACACCTAGTGCACAGAGGGGACAATTCTCTGTCCCCACAGTGACAGAAAACCACTGGAAAAAAGCCCTAAACCCACTGGATCCTGGCATATCAAACCCTCCAGCCTCACCTGGGCAGGTGCATTCTGCCACTCACACATAAAGCACAGAGGGAACAATTTAAGGAAATCCAATTTTCTGTCCCCAAAGTGACAACCAGCCCCAAAACCCACTGGATCCCTGCATCCTAAACCCTCAGCCCCACCTGGCCAGGTGCATTCCTGCAGGAGAAAACTGGGGAATTGGAATTCACACATAAAGCTCAGAGGGGACAATTTTCTGTCCCCAAAGTGACAGAAAACCACCAAAAAAAATATCCCTAAACCCACTGGATTCTGGCATCCCAAGCCCTCAGCCCCACCTGGCCAGGTGCAATCCTGCAGGATGGTACTCACACATAAAGCACAGATAGGACAATTTAAGGAAATCCAATTTTCTGTCCCAAAAGTGACAACCAGCCCCAAACCCACTGGATCCCTGCATCCTAAACCCTCAGCCCCACCTGGCCAGGTGCATTCCTGCAGGAGAGAATTGGTACTGACACCTAGTGCACAGAGGGGACAATTCTCTGTCCCCAAAGTGACAGAAAACCACTGGAAAAAAGCCCTAAACCCACTGGATCCTGGCATATCAAACCCTCCAGCCTCACCTGGGCAGGTGCATTCTGCCACTCACACATAAAGCACAGAGGGAACAATTTAAGGAAATCCAATTTTCTGTCCCCAAAGTGACAACCAGCCCCAAAACCCACTGGATCCCTGCATCCTAAACCCTCAGCCCCACCTGGCCAGGTGCAATCCCACAAGAGGGAATTGAGGAATTGGTACTCACACATAGAGCACGGATTTCTGGTCTCCGACCTGGCCTCCATCCCCCACTGTCAGGGTGTCGTAGCCTCTCTCCAGCTCGAACTCCTCGAAGGTGAGTTTGATCACCTGCCAAAGACACAATTAACACAATTAATTCATCAATTAACACCAAGCCCTGCTCGTGGATCCCGCAGCAGCTCCCAAGAGCATCGAAATCTCCAAAACATCCCAAAAAGTTGGGTGGTTTTTCTTGGTTTTTTGTTAGGTTTTTTTGGGTTTTTTGGGGTTTTTTTGGTTTTTTTTTTCTCTGAAATCTGGAAATGTAATTAATTTAATTTAATTATTTAATGATTTATATTTATTGATGATTTATATTTATTGATGATTTTTGTTAAAGAGCCAGGGAGCCACCAACACCCCAAACCTGGATCTGCTGAAGTAACAGAACAGCAGCTCATGCAGTTCTAACCTGAAGCTTTACAAGCTTGTATTTATTTACCTATTTTCCTTTTTCTTTTTTTGAACATTGTATTTATTTATCCATTTTCCTGGTTTTTTTGTTATTGTGTTTTTTTGCGTATTTTTGGTTTTTTTTAATATTGTGTTTATTTACCCATTTTATTTATTTACCCATTTTCCTGGTTTGTTTTTTTAAATATTGTGTTTATTTACCCACTTTATTTATTTACCCATTTTCCTGTTTTTTTTTTTTAATATTGTATTTATTTATCCATTTTCCTGGTTTGGTTTTTTTAATATTGTATTTATTTACCCATTGTATTTATTTACCCATTTCCTGGTTTGTTTTTTGTGTTGAATATTGTATTTATTTCCCCATTTCCTGTTTTTTTTTTATAAATATTGTATTTATTTACCTATTTTCCTGGGTTTTTTTGCTCTGAAAGTTGGAAATGCAATAATTTAATTAAATTATTTACTGATTTGTTAAAGAGCCAGAGAGCCACAGAACCCCCAAACCTGGAACCGCTAAAGTGACAGCAAAGCCAGGAAAATGGGAAAATGAGATGAAACTCCTGATTCCGAAGTGATTGGAAGTTCAGTCACATTTTGAGGAGAAAAATCCACAATAATTCACTCCAGCGGCTCTAACCTGAAGCTTTCCAAGCTCATTCCTCATTTCCCTGCCCTCAGGGTCCAGAATTTCCCCCTCCTTTTGGGATAAATCATCCCCTTCTCCCTCCATCAGCTTGGACGTGGCTTTTTTTGGGAATAACCCCAGGAGAAACCTCAACCAGCAACATCCATTGTGTCAAAAAAAGGGCCAGAAATAGCTTTTATGCAAATTCCCCAATTATCATATGCATTTCTCAGCTCCCCAGAGATTTCTTTTCCCCACTGTGGTTGGAATTAATTCCCAAAGCACCAGGGCCCAGCTAAAAAAACCCCAGAATATTCCCAAAAGAGGTTTTGATGTCCCCAATCTGCAGTGGAAAAAAATCCCAATTTGTCAGTGAGGAGGCCTCAGCCCTGTGGATGCAAAATTCCCAATTTTGAGGGGAAAATTGTAAATTTGGAGGGGATTTTGGGGCTCAGTGGGTCTCAGGCTCTTTTTTTAACAAATATAGAGCAGAAGACTTGCAAATAATTCCTAAATTCAGCTCCCTGCTTCTTCCAAAGCTCCATGGAGCAGGAGCTGATCAAAAAACCACTGAGACCATGAAAAGATTACAAAAAAAAAAATTACAAAATATTCTTTCCAAGTATTTTATGGGAATTATTGGAAGTAATTCATCCCAAATCCTTCCCTCAGCCAGGAAATGCTGGGATCATCCATGAGGGACAAGCAGGGAGAGCTGTGACCTTCCCAAAGGATTTGGTGCTTTCCTCCCAACCCTCCCTGCTCCAGGAGAGCTTTTCCCAACCTGGAAATTAAAGTTTCTACCATGAAACACCTAAAACCAAAAGAATCCCTTCAAAAAGTGACATTAATTGAATTAATTAAAGCTATTTATCATTTCAAAGGCAATGGGATCTCCTCTTCCAGCTGACAAATTTCCATATTTCTGGGGATGATGGAGCAGAACCTGCGGTTCCTTGGTGGGAAATCCTAAAATTAATGGATTTGACCAATTCCAATCTCCTTTAGGATTTAGGAAAGCAGGGAGAGCTGTGGCCTTCCCACAGGGGTTGCTGATTTTTTCTTCCCTGCTTCAGGAGAGGTTTTCCCTCCCTGTAAACGACACTGAAACACCTAAACCCAAGAAAAATCCCTCAAAACCTGACATTAATTGAATTAATTAAAGCTGTTTATCATTTCAAAGGCAAAGGCAATGGGATCTCCTCTCACAGCTCAAAAATTTCCAAATTTCAGTGCAGGATGGAGCAGAACCTGCAGTTCCTTGTGCTGTGGAATCTCTGATCCAAGCTGGGAAATCTTAAAATTAATGCATTTGACCAATTCCAATCTCCTTTAAGATTTAGGAAAGCAGGGAGAGCTGTGGACTTCCCAAAGGATTTGGTGCTTTTCTTCCTTGCTTTAGGTTTTCCCTCCCTGTAAACGACACTGAGACACCCAAACACCTCAAAAAATCCTTCAAAAATTGACATTAATTGAATTAATTAAAGCTATTTATCATTGCAAAGGCAAAGGGATCTCCTCTCACAGCTGACAAATTTCCGTATTTCTGTGGATGACAGAGCAGAACCTGCAGATCCTTGTTGGGAAATCTGAAAATGGATGGATTTGACCAATTCCAATCTCATTTATGTACAGGTATGACAGCCCTGGCCTGGGAATGATCAATCCCTGTCCATTTTCCCCTGGCAATGGGAATTGTTTGGTGCCCTCACAGCTTTTTCCAGTCTCACCCCATTACAAGGAGAGCCAGGGCTCATATTTAAATTTAAACCAGTGCAAAAATGTCAATAAATTCACAATGCTGCATAAATAGCATGAGATAGACCCAAACCTCACTCCTCTGCCCTTGGGGGCTGAAATCCTGCTGGATAAAGGGGAAAAAATTGGGAAAAATCAGCATTCCTGGCACAGCCTCCCTGCCCCGATGAGCTGGGCACCTCCCCACACCAGATATCAAAGGGGCTTCGATTGCAAATAATTACACTCACTTTTAATTACAACCCTGAACTAAACGAGCCTTCAGCAGGGAGGGAAGGGCAGGGATTTCAGGACAGCTGGGAAAACACAGGGAAGAGTGTGTGGGGACAGAAACTGAGCCTGGGGGGCTGAAAAAACTCCGAATGTGAGGGTGAGGAGGGGCTGGAAAAGGTTTCCCTCTGGATCCCAAGGTGGAAAGGCCTTGGAGCAACCTGGGATAGTGGAGGGGTCTGGATGAGTTTGGAGGGGTCTGGATGTGTTTAAAGTGTCTGGATGTGTTTGAAAGTGTCTGGATGAGTTTGGATGTGTCTGGAAGTATCTGCATGAGTTTGGAAGCGTCTGGATGAGTTTGGAAATGTCTGGGTGAGTCTGAACATGTCTGGAAGTATCTGGATGAGTTTGGAAGTGTCTGGATGTGTTTGGATGAGTCTGGATGTGTCTGGATGTGTTTGGAGGTGTCAGGAATTGTCTGCATTTGTTTGGATGTATCTCGATGTGCATGGGTATGTTTGGAGGTGTCTGGATTTGTCTGGATGTTCCTGGATGTCCTTGGATGTGTCTGGAAGTATTTGGAAGCATCTGGATGTGTCTGGATCTGTTTGGAAGTGTCTGGATGTCTCTGGATGTTTTGGAAGTGTTTGGATGGGCCTGGAGGTGTCTGGAATTGTTTGGACGTGTCTGGAATTGTCTGGAAGCACAGCTACCTTTCAGGGGTTGTGGAGGGTGATGAGGTGACCCCTGAGTGTCCCTTTGTCCAGGCTGAGCTCCCTCAGTGGTTCCTCAAAGGGTTTGTGTTCCCCAGCTCAAGAATCCCAACATCCCTCCCAAACTGAGGGCCCAGAAGCACAAGCACCTCTCAGGAAGGTGATGAGGGCACCCCTAAGCCTCCTTTTGTCCAGGACAAACACCCCCAACTCCCTCCGGGGTTCCTCACAGGGTTTGTGCTCCCAGCCCCTCTGATCAGCTCAAGAGTCCCAAAATCCTCCCGAACTGAGAGTCCAGAAGCACAGGCACCTTTCAGGAGCTGCAGAGAGTGATGAGGGCACCCCTGAGCCTCCTTTTGTCCCTCAGTGGTTCCTCACAGGGTTTGTGTTCCCAGCCTCTCTGGATGAGCTCCCAATGTCCTTTGCAAGCTGAGGGCCCAGAAGCAAGGGAACCTTTCAGGGCTGTGGAGGGTGATGAGGTGACCCCTCTGAGGGTTTCTGAACCCCTCTGGATGAGCTCAAGAGTCCCAACATCCTTCCCAAACTGAGGGCCCAGAAGCACAGCCACCTTTCAGGAGCTTTGGAGGGTGATGAGGTCACCCCTGAGTCTCCTTCTGTCCAGGCCAGCTCCCTCAGTGGCTCCTCACTCAGGGGTTGTGCAGGGTGACGAGGTGACCCTCGAGTGTCCATCTGTCCAGGCCAAGCCCCCCAGTTCCCTCAGTGGCTCCTCACTCAGGGGTTGTGGAGGGTGATGAGGTGACCTCCAAGTGTCCATCTGTCCAGGCCAAGCCCCCCCATCTCCCTCAGTGGTTCCTCACTCAGGGGTTGTGCAGGATGACAAGGTGACCCTCGAGTGTCCATCTGTCCAGGCCAAGCCCCCCAGCTCCCTCAGTGCTTCCTCACTCAGGGGTTGTGCAGGGTGACGGGGTGACCCCTGAGTGTCCGTCTGTCCAGCCAAGCCCCCCAGCTCACCTTGGCGGGGTTGAGGGCGGTGATGACCCACACGCAGTAGGCGTTGTTGTCGTACTGCACGGGGTAGTTGGGGGACGTGATGACGCCGCTGGGCCCGCGCAGGTACGTGTCACACATCCTGGCTGGGGACACAAACGGGGACACTCAGCGCTGCTGGGGGGGCAGGAGGAGGGATGAGCTTGGGATGGAGGTGGGAGGAGGTGGAAAAGGGAAGAGGGGGGAAAAAATGGAGAAGTTGGTGTTTTCACGGCCTACACTGCTCCTTTTTTACACCCGGGTGGTGAAAATGAGGGGTTTCTCTGTGAGGAGTGGGGCCATCAACCCTTGATCCCAAAAACCCCTGATCCCATCAAACCTTGACCCCATCAATCACTGATCTCATCAAACCCCGATCCCATCAATCACTGACCCCACCAAGCCCCAATCCTAATAGTCCCTGATCCCATCAAACCCTGATCCTATAAAACCTCTGATCCCATCAATGCCTGATGCCAACAATCTCTAATCCCATCAACCTCTGATCCCAACAAACCCTGATTTCACCCAAACCTGATCCCAACAATCCGTGATCCCAACAACCTCTGATCCCATAAAATCCTGATCCCATCAATCCCTGATCTCACCCAAACCTGATCCCATCAATGCCTGATGCCATCAAACCCTGATCCCATCAAACCCAGATCCCAACAACCCCTGTCTCACCCAAATCTAATCCCAACAACCTCCGATCCCATCAACCTCTGATCCCATCAAACCTAATTCCCCAACAATCCATGATCCCAACAACCCCAAACCCATAAAACCCTGATGCCAGCAACTCCTGAACCAACCCAAACCTGATCCAAATAATTCCTGATCTGAACAAACCCTGATCCCAAAAACCCCTGATCCCAGCAAACCCTGATCTCACCCAAACCTGATCCCAACAACTCCTGATCATACCCAAATATGATCCCAATAAACCCCAATCCCATCAACCCATGATCCCAACAAACCCTGATCCCACCAAACCCCAATTCCATCAATCCTTGTTCCCACTTCCCCTCAGACCAACACCCAACTCTCTATGCTCACATTGATTTATTTCCTTTTTTCCCCTCACAAAAACCCTTCCCCATCCAGGCCAGGAATGACACAACTCCTTCCTGATGTTCCCAAAAAACCCCATTCCCTTTCTTCCTGCACATCAAACCCCCAAAACACTGCACAGCCAGGATTTATTAGGTCATTATTAAGTATTTATCAGCTGGTTTCCTTCTGTGGGCTCAGAACTAAGGTGGCAACTCAGCTCTGCATCTTCAAAACACCTCAGGTAAAGGAAAAACTGGAAAAAGTGCTTAAGCAGGGAAAATTTTGCCTGTGGAATGCCTTTGATGTAATATTTAGCTGAAATATTCCACAAAAAAAAGGTGGGGAAAAACATCCTGGTTCTGGAAATAGCCTCTGCTGTGATAGAGCCTCAAAATTAATTTATTGTTGAAGTTTATTTATTTATTTAAATGTATTATTTAATTTTGGAGATGTATTTGCATTTTTGGAGTCTGCAAAGGTTTTTTTTCTTTGTAAAATACAGAAAATCATCTCCTGGCCAAGCTGTGGGAAGAGAACTTTCCCCCAAAGTTTTCTCACTGGAGATTAAAAAATTATTGAAGCTCAAGGGGTTAAAATCTGTGACTGATTGGAGAATTTGAGAGAAACACAATTTTAAAAAATGGCACAGACTGGGAGAAAAATTGGCAGAAAGCTGAAATAAAATTGAAACTTTTTAAATAGAAAAAAACTCCCCAAAATATGAAAATCAGCAGCTAAAAAAATTAAGTTGATTCACAGAAACAGAATAATGCTGGCAAATCCTTTCTTATCTCTTGCAGGAGGACACCATAAATTTCCTTTCAGTGTCACATATTTATGCCAAATATCCTCTTATACTGATTCAATTTATTCCAGGCTTGTTTCAAGAATTACATGGGATTCCAAAGCCTTGAAAAAATCTGCAGATGAATTTAAAGAAAAAAAGAACTGGGGAAAAAAAAAAAAACCTATTTATGACTTTAAGAGCTTTAAAGGGATTCAATTAAAAATATTACAAGTTGTTCTTTATTAGCATTACAAATATCACAATGTGACATTTCGGAGAGGGAATGAAAACAAAATGGCCAAGGGCAAAATGGGAAAAATGAGAAAAAAATTCCATTCCCTGATGGCTCATGGCACAGGATGAGGCTCCCGGGGAAGCACAGCCCCAAAATTTCACATTTCCAGTTAAAAATCTCCCTCCAGCTCTGCTTTTCCAGGTTTTATTCCTGTCTTTCCTCTTACAGGAGAAGGAGGAGAGGGGAGAAAACACCTGGGATAAGGAGAGGGGTGATCCTGCTCAGGTTTGACATTCCTGAATTAAAAGAATGTTCTGGAGAGAGGGAAAGGAAGGGATTTAGGGATATTCATGGAGGAGTCTGTGAGGGGAAAAGGAGGTGCAGAAACAGGGGCTGAAAAAAGCTTTAAAGTGAGGGTGAGAAGGCCCTAAGGAAGATTTCCCAGAGAAATTTGGATGCCCCATCCTTGGAAGTGTCCAAGGCCAGCCTGGGATGGGGAAGGTCTCCCTACCCATGGAACGACATTTTCCTTAAGGTTTCTCCCAACCCAAACCCCTCTGGGACTCTGACCTGGCCAAGGGATGACCTGAGGGCAGGATGGATGAGAAATGGACAGGGAGGAGGTGGGAATTCCTAAAAATCCCCAAATCCAGCCAAACTGAGCCCCTCAGATTCCCTCTGAATTCCTGGGAGTATCCAAGGCCAGCATGAAGGGACAATGGAAGGAGCAGGATGGTCCTCAAGGTCCCTCCACCCCAAACCACTCTGAGATTTGACCTGAGGGCAGGATGGGTGAGAAATGGACAGGAAGGAGCTGGGAATTCCTAAAAATCCCCAAATCCAGCCGAGCTGAGCCCCTCAGATTCCCTCTGAATTCCTGGGAATGTCCAAGGCCAGCATGGAGGGATAGTGGAAGGAGCAGGATGGTCCAACCCAAACCATTCTGGGATTATTTGATCCAAGGGCAGGATGGGTGATGGAAAAGGGACATGAAGGAGCTGGGAATTCCCACAAATCCCAAAATCTCACCAAGCTGAGCCCCCTCAGGCTGTCTCATCCCTGGGAGGTTCTAAGAACAGCATGGAGGAACAATGGAAGGAGCAGGATGGTCCAACCCAAACCATCCTGGGATTTGACCTGAGGGCAGGATGGGTGATGGAGAAGGAACAGGAAGGAGCTAGAAATTCCTAAAAACCCCCAAACCCAGGCAGGCTGAGCCCCTCAGACTCCCTCTGGATCCCTGGGAGTGTCTAAGAGAGTGGAAGGAGCAGGATGGTCCTCAAAGTCCTTCCAACCCAAACCACTCTGGGATTCGACCTGAGGGCAGGACGGATGATAGAAAAGGAACAGGAAGGAACTAGAATCCCTAAAAATCCCAAAATTCAGCCAAACTCCCCCTGGATCCCTGGGAGTGTCCAAGGTCAGCTTGGAGGGACAGTGGAAGGAGCAAGATGGAGCTCAGCTTGGAGGGACAGTGGAAGGAGCAGGATCCCTCCAACCCAAACCATTCTGAGATTCGACCCAAGGGCAGGATGGGTGATGGAAAAGGGACAGGAAGGAGCTGGGAATTCCCAAAAATCCCCAAATCCAGGCAGGCTGAGCCCCTCACCTCTGCAGACGGGCCGGTGGTCGCTCCAGGCCACGATGATGTCGCTGACTCTCTTGCAGGTGATGCTCTTGGAGCCCTGCAGGTCGTAGCCCTCGTTGCAGGAGAACTGGATGCTGGAGCCCAGCCTGGAGAGGGGACACAGGGGACATCAGCCTGCTCCTGCACCCCAGGATTTGGGGCCAGAGCCATCCCCTGGCCCTGCAGGCAGCAGGAAGGGAGGAGGGACCAGCTCTGCCTCCCTTCTGCTGTGTCTGCCCCAGATGCTGATGCCCAAATCCCAATTTTTAGTGACATTTCAGTGGGAATGTCATCCTGGGAGAGGACGTGCTCAGCGGACATTCTCATAAAGTGAAATAAAATTCTTTATCAACTGCTGAGAGTTCTGCTCTTTGTTCTGTGGTCTGGATTCTGAGCTTTGTTCACTGGGGTAACACAATCAGCAGCTGGGAATTCATCCCGTGGAATTTAGGGACTTTATGGGATTCCCTTTCTTCTGCCCTCTCTCCTTTGCTGGGTTTGAGGAGAATTTGACAGACTGGGATTTGATTGAGAGGCACTTTCCATGAGCAAAACAGCTCCTGGAATCCCAAATTTTAGTGACATTTCAGTGGGAATTTCACCCACAGCTCTGAGAGAGGACACATTCAGAATTCTCATAAAATGAAATAAAAATCTTTATCAACTGCTGAGAGTTCTGCTCTTTGTTCTGTGGTTTGGATTCTGAACTTTGTTCACTGGAGTAACACCATCAGCAGCTGGGAATTCATCCCATGGAATTTAGGGACTGCTGGGATTCCCTTTCCTCTGCTTGGACTTGAGGAGGATTTGACAGTCTGGGATTTGATTGAGAGACACTTTTCATGAGCAAAACCACCCTGGGCAGCAGAATCAGATGAAATATTGATTCCCCATGGCCACCAGCAGCTGGGGCATCCCTGCAAAGGAAAACTAGGAACTGGAA
Source organism: Melozone crissalis (assembly GCF_028551555.1). Taxonomy (NCBI): domain Eukaryota; kingdom Metazoa; phylum Chordata; class Aves; order Passeriformes; family Passerellidae; genus Melozone; species Melozone crissalis. Next base: position 10,771,257 of record NW_026535888.1, on the reverse strand, counting down.
AGGAACAACAGCTCTGGTTTAAACTTCCTAAACTCCAATTAGCTGGCACCATACAGGCTCAGTGACAAGGAATCTCAGCCACCTCAAATTCTCTAAGGGCAGGGCCATGCTGGGGTTTGAGCTAATTTGAAAAGTGATTTTTTTATTTTGGCTGTTTCAGTTTTTCCAGGGGAGGGATGACAGCACAAAACCTGGACTGGGAAAGGATAAAAACACTCCAAGAAATCTTTGTGGAACAGCACACACAGGAAGGGTTTTACACACGTGTTCCCCAAAACTGGGCAGGATTTTGGGAGGGGGACAAAGCAAACAGAGCCCCCCCACACCAGGAGCACACCCAGGAGCTCATGCACAGAACACACAGAAAATATTCTTACCTAAAATCGTTGCCTATCCTTTTGCCTCTCTCGGGAATCCCAGGGTCTGGACACAAATTATGTCCCTGGGACACACCAACCTGAGTTACTACAAAGCAAAAAAACAGCACATACAGAGACAGAATAGCAAAAGGAACAATTCTTTCAGCAGCTGGCTTGGTGGATGTGGCGAGAAAAATGGCAACTGGGAGCTCAGAAACCTCAATGTTTTATTCCACAAAAACAACAGCTTTGGAAACAAATATCCTGCTCAGTTTACACACCTGAGTGTTTTCTAGGAAATGCCAGCTAGGGACACAGTTTCCCCTCCATTCCACTACAGAAATACCTCTGGATAAGTTGATTTTTGGGTATTTTTTTCCATTCTGCTAAATGACACCAATCACAGAGCCTGTTTGTTATGATTAAAGCCCCACCTGCCACCCTCCAAGGTGACTTCAGAGCCCTCCAAACCCAGCCCAGTGTGCCAGGGAAAGAAAACAACTCCATGGAAAGGCAGGGAGTGATCCCAGGAGGGAAAAACCAAGCACAGAACGAGAGGGAGAAAGGAGAGGGGGATGCAAGTCGAGGGTTTGAAAGCCAAGTCATTTAGTTGGAACATGGAGAAAAATTTATGGAGCAACCTGGATGCCAACAAACATGAAATCCATGGGGTGGTGGCCAGCACTGCAGAAAGCTCCCAGCTCCACCCTCCCCATTTCCAGCCCTCTCAAGGCACAAAGGAGGGTTCAGGGTAGGGGAACCTGGGGGTCCCTCAGCCCTGGCACAATCCTGATTTCCAGGCTGAATTCCAGCACAGCAATAAAGGACAAAAGGGGGATTTTGCCACAGGAGCTCGATGGGATTTGGTTTTCTTCTCATCCAAACCTACAGCATGTTTCTCAGCCAAAAAAACTCCATTCCCTGATGGCTCATGGCACAGGATGAGGCTCCTGGGGAAGCACAGCCCCAAAATTCCACATTCCACATGCTGAACCACTGAAAGAACCCCAACTTCCATTCCACCTCTGCCCAGCACTGGATTACAGGGAAGAAAATCCCAATTTTATTCCAAGCATGGTGCCCCAAAGGAGGAGGGTGACACTGAGGTGACACCAGCCCCTTTCTCATGGCTCAGCAGCTGGAGCCCTGCAGGGGGAATGGGAGAATCCATGGGGAGAATCCACCCACACTGGACACACACAAAGCCAGGACCATCCAATATTTGGAATTAACCCCTGGTGCATCCCCAGCTACAGCTGTTCCTACAAGGAGGATGCTTCCCAATTTTGCTGATCCCAAAAATATTCCAGCTTCTCCTCAGCACTAACACTCTTCTGATGCCCTTTAAGTTCTTTATAGGAATTTCCTTTTTAAGGCCCCTTTTTCCTCCCTTCCCACCGTGCTGGAGCAGAGATAGGGCTGGGATTGTCCCCACAGGATGCTTTGGTGCTCTCCTGTGTGTGTGGAAGGGCACAGAGCCATGGATTCATGGAAAACAACATGTGAGGTATTATTTTCCCATTTTCCATGTCCATTACCTGCCACAAACATATTTTATGAAAAATCCTTTCGTTAGGATCTTTTCTCCTGAGAAGCTGGGAAGCTTCAGCTTCTCCATGTTTTGCTGCTTTGGAATGTGATTTGGAGAACTGTTTACCCAGCATGTGAAATTGGTTTTATTTGATGACCAGTGACAGCCACCTGTGTCAAGGCTGTGAGCAGTCACAAGATTTTATTTCCTTTCCTTGAAATTTCCTTCCCTTCCTTCTGATGAAATATTTTCTTCTATTCTTTAGTATAGTTTTAATACATCATTTTCTTTTAATAAATATATATCATAAAATAATAAATCAGCCTCCTGAAACATGGAGTCAAGATTCTCATCTCTTCCCTCATCCTGGGATCCCTGTGAACACCACCACAATAACCCTTGGTAAAGCTCAACCAGCAGCAACAAAGCAGAATTTGACATCCCTCCATTTTCTACAACTCCAAACTTTGCTTTGCCACTTTTCACCAGCCCAGAGGATTCCAAATCAGGAATCAGGAATGAATTCAGTGAAGGAAGGGAGAGTGCATGGATTCTACTCCCAGCTTCTGACAGGAAAAGTTTGGCTGAACGGAGTCCCCAGGTGCCACCACCATCCTTGGGTTCCTTCCCTGCACCCAGAGGTGATGCCTGTGCACAAGCAGCTCCAAAAAAAGGAAAATTCACCTCAGGATGAGGGACCCAATGAGAGTTTTATGTCCCAAAGCCGTGTAGGAGTGAAAGACAGTGCTCAAATTCTTGATTTTCCTCTGTAAAAACCTCCCTGACCACACACACACCTGTAACAACCACACACACAAAGCCAAGACCACCCAATATTTGGAATTAACCACCTGGGAACTCTTCCTCAAAGGAAAAATCCAATTCCCACAGCAAATTCCTCCTCCCATGGTCAAATCCCCCTCAGATCACCCCTTTTGTACCCCCAGAGTGGGCACCGCTGCCACTCCCAGTGATTATTTCCCATATCAGATAAAAATGGAGCCTGGAATTCAAAATTTTGGGAAGAAACAATCCCAGATCCCAGGAAAACAAAGAGAAACAATCCCAGATCCCCAGAAAAACCAAGGCCCCAGAGGAGAGTCTGTCACCCCCAATGCTGAGGCCCAAACCCAGCTCATGTCTCATTAGTGGAGATTCATTAACACCTAAAAACACGAACAGATAAAGCAGAGAACAGGGAAGATAAAGCTGAGGGAAGATATCTCCATATCCTGGGAGTTGGGGAATTTCTCTTTTAAAGAAAGTGAAAGAAAAGGAGGAGATGAATGAGATGCTAATTTACAGAAATTTTTGTTCTCTAGCTTTTGTTTTGGGCACACACACACACAAATAGAGGAGCCCAAAGGTTAGAAAATGGATTTGTCATGCTGAGAATTTGCTGTGTTCACCTTCCCAAAGTTTCACCTGGGCTGGGCCATTCCCAAATAAACCCTTCAAGATTACTAGAAAAAAATTGTGATGAACTGCTCAATGTCTGCATTAGAAACTCAGGAATTCTCTCCCCCAACCATGGGATTGGTTTTCCATCCCCTCATCCTCCTGATTTTTTTCAATTTCTCCCTCCTCATGAATTCAGTGACAGCCAGTTCTGATTGTTCAGTTTGCCACTGTTAAAATCCTCTTTAATTTTATTTCTCATAATAAAAAAAAACTTCACTGACAGATTCCCAAGGGACAATTTCTCGCTGAATTTCAGAACTACAAAATAAAAGCAGCACCTAAAAAATAAACAATTTGACAAAGCCCCAGCATTTCTCAGCATGAGGAATTCAGTGAAAGGAGGTGATGGGAAAGACTCCAGCAGGAATTAGATGGTTTAAAGGGTTAATCTGAGTGGTCACACCAGGGTAATTCCATGCAAACTTCTGGGAAAGATCCCAAAAACCAGACCTGAGAGCTTGGAGCTGATTTAGGGGTGCAGGGCTCACCCCAACGAGGTCCTGCTGCATTTCCAACCCCCAAAGTTCCTTCAGCACCCAAAAAACCAAGGATGAAGTGATTCCAGAACCTCAGTGACACCAACCCAGACACCGAATGTCCCCAAATTTAACAACACCAAGAGTGAAAAGGTCACAGCCAGGTCCTGACACTGGGAAAATCCAATCCCAGCTGGGAATGTTCCACCAGGACAGCTCCAAACCCCAATTTCCCAGCTGGGAATGTTCTACCATGAGAGCTCCAAACCCCAGCTTATTTCCCAGCTGGGAATGTTCCAGAACAGCTCAGAAGATGAAGATTCACAAGCACTCCCAGAAGCACAGAATTCCCAGAGCATTTCAGGCTGTCCCACCCAGGCCCAAGGTGGTTCCTGTGTCCCACAGACACCTCCCCAAAACCCAGAAATTCCCACAGACTTGGCTAAGACCTAAAAAATGCTCAATCCACCCCAAAAAATAACTTTGCAAAGGAGATTTTGACCCAGCTGCACACACACAGAAGTTGCAGTCCTTCACCCAAGTCCTTCCAGTCCTTCACCCACAAGGCCTCAGAATGCTCCTTGTCCCACAGACACCTCCCCAAAATCCAGAAATTCCTATACACTTGAGACCTAGAAACTGCTCAGCCCACCCCAAAAATGACTTTGCAAAGAGGATTTTGACCAAGCTACACATGCACAGAACTTCCAGTCCTTCACCCAGGGCCTCTCCAGGTGGGCCTCACCCAAACACCACACAACCCACTTGGATGCTGTTTTTTAAACCCAAACCACCACAATTCCCCCACTGTGGGAACTGGAATATCCACACTTACACTCTGCTTTCAGTGCCAGAAACAACCTCCCAAACATGGCTTAAAATCTCAAGCTATTTCTTCTACCTAATTTATTTGTCTCTCACTATTATCTCCCCTCCAGAAGTGATTAAAGCAAGATTTCCAAATAATTTCACTGATGGTCAACAGTACAAGGCACTTAATTATGATTTAAAACAAACACAATCCACTATAACTGAGCCCAAGAAGCACTTCCCCACAGAATTTTGAATTTTTATGGATTTTTTCCCTGCAATAACACAAGCAGCTGTTACATCACTACATTTTCACACAAAACACACCAGGTTTAATCTGACCAGGCAATCCCAAACCCAAAAACCTACAGGATTTAAGAGTGGATCCTTCCAGGGAGGATTTTAGGCCAAGTTTTAGCAAACAGCACTTGAAAATAAAATATTGCTGGTAGGAATAATCAAAAATAAAACAGGGACTTGAGGGTTGGACTTGATCTTTTCCAGCCTTAAAAATTTTAGGATTTTGTGGCAGAGCTTTAAGTGATACCAAGAGACACAAAAATTCCTGAATTTCTGGTATTTGAGCCAGAGCAACTGGAAATTGCTCTGGAATAGGAAATTTCTTTGGAATTATCTGTGATGCAAACTCAGCTCGCGGCGGTTTGGGAGCACAGAGGGGCTCAGCCAACCCTGCAAATCCAGCCGGGAGCAGAACAGATGAGGACTGCAAAAAATAAAAATAAAAATAAAATAAAAACCTGATTTTCCTGGTGCCATCTCCTTGGGAATCAGCACTTCTGCAGCTGGGAATTCCCTGTGGGAGCAGAAGGCTCCAAAATAAGGAAAAAATAGGGAAAATCCAGAGCTGATGGAGAGCAGGGCATGGAGAAGGAGCAGGAGGGTGACAAGGACCATGGAATGGGGCCACCATCCCCATCCCCATTATTCCAGCTCAACAACTTCCAGTCTGAGCTGCCCTCAAGATCTGAGCTCCCATTTGGCAGCTCTGAGCCCCTTGGGATGGGATAAACCAGGCAAAGGGAATGAATTCCTATTTTTCCTCCTCAGAAGTGCAGGATCTGCAGGAAAGGGAATGCAGCTGCTGTGTCCTCCTCACCTCAGTGCATTAAAAATGAGTAAAACTGCTCCAAAGGCCATTCCCAGGAAGGAGAAACGGGAATTTTGTGTATTGTTAACACCACAACGCTTCATTAAATCAATGATTTCACTCCTTTGCCCAAAATTCCCCAAAATCCAGGGCAAAAATCCCCCCACTCCAAACACACCCCTGTGTCTCCACACCCAGCCAGGGTAATTTTCCAACTCAGTAAAGGGCACTGGGACGTTTATTCCAATAAATTCTTCCTGGCAAGGAATGTATCACCCAGCCAGGACTCCATTTTAAAGGATAATTCCCTTTAAAATTGAATTATTTTCCCCTGAACACACCCCAAGTGTTTTCTGCTCTGGAGATTTTGGGTTGTTTTTTACTTTTTTGGGCTTTGCTCCCAAAAAAACAGAGCCTAAAAATTCTCCTGGGAGCTGGGAGGGAAACTCTCCTTCCAGAGCCACGATTCTGATCCAGTCCATGCATTTTTCTGAATTTTGTATGCAAAATCCACCAGTTCTGCTCCAGTCCATGCAATTTTCTGAATTTTTTATGTAAAATCCACCAATTCTGATCCAGTCCCTGCATTTTTCTGAATTTTGTATGCAAAATTCACCAATTCTGCTCTAGTCCATGCATTTTTCTGAATTTTGTATGACAAATCCACCCAGCTGAGCTGTGCAAATGCTCCTCTCTGATGAGGGTAATGGGCTGTGCAACAAAATGAGCAATTCCAGCTTCTCCCCTAAAATCCATTTGGAAAAATGCTCCATCCTGCTCCCATTTGAATCCACATAAAATATTAACTCCCAGGCAGATCCCTCCTGTTTCATTTTAGTAAGAGCCCAAGATTCAGGGACAAAAACCACAGGTTTTGCTCCTGATTTGGGAAGAACCTGATGGGAAACTGAAATATTTCCCACCTGCCTGAGGGAGGCACAGCAGTGACCCCAATGTTCTGCCCCTGACACACCAAGCACTACAACTTGAAAAATCAGCACTATAACCTGAAAAATCAGCACTACAACCTGAAAAATCAGCACTGCAAACCCAGAATTATGATTTTTCTGCAGGGAAAATGAAATAAAACTCAAATAGAAAAAGGAAGACGCTGTGACTGCCTCTGTAAATTTTCTAATATTTTGTTTTTAATGCTCCTTATCCCTGCTCCTTATTTACAGCAATAGCACCGATCCCAACCCCAAATTTCTTAGTTTTTCCCACTAAAAAGAGCCTAAAACCACAACCCTGGAGCACAGAATCCACCAAACGCAGTAAATCCAAGCCTTGCACCCTTCCAGGAGTTAGTAAATGCTTGTGACCAGAGCACTGGGAGGAGGGAAGTGATGCAGAAATGCAGAGGGAAGAGGGAAAAGCACCCAAACTTTTCAGAGTGGCGAAGTTTTAGAGATTACTGGAAAGTCCAATGAAATGTTCCAGGAGATTGTTATCAAAAAAAGACAGTGAGGAAGAGCCAGAAAAACTTACACACTGATGTCTTCTGGTTGTTGTCCTTGCTGGGCATGAGCTTCACCCCTCTGGACTTGAGCTCCATCTGCTTCTTGACTGTAGGGGTGGGAAACAAAGGAAAAAAAAGAGGGAAAGGTTGAGCTGAGCTTCAGGGATTGTCAAGTTTTTATTTTAAAAATAAAAATGTGAATCACCCACATCCTGCATCCTTCCCTTTGGGATCAGCTTGTCCTGACTGCTCAAAACCAGCAGGGGTTTGTTTTTCCATGTTAGGGGTTTGGAGAGGGATTTTTTTTCCATGTTAGGGCTTTGGAGAGGTTTAATTTCAAAATAAAAATGGGGTCCAACCCCTCTGTAACCCACTAAAAATGGGAGACAAGCAAAAGAGAAGCTCTGAGGAGCTTCAGGATGCTGAGAGGAAAATGCTGAGCTGGTTTCCCCCAATTTTTCTGGAATTTATCCCATGAACCCATTACACGGCAGAGCCATTCCAGGGGAGCACTCAGAACCTAAAAACTGCAGAGCTGGTGTGAACAAACAGCAGGAAAATAAAATTAAACACCATTACTGGCTAAGGGAAATATTATCTTGGAGCCCCACACCTGGGGGACTCCTCCCCAAGTGCGACCATTCCCTCCCTGATCCAAAATTCCACCAGAAGAGGGGAAAGACCAGGAAAGGGAACAAGAATTCATCCATCTCCAAGGGCCCCATCCTTTTTCTCACACCAGGGAGCAGCAATTTGTTTTCCTGCTCTGGCTTTGGCTGCTGCTGCCTCCACCCCCAGGGTTTGACACAAACCCCACCTGGCAGAACCATCTGGGAGCAGCACAAACACCTGGATTTGGGATTATTGCAGCTTCCAGAGGCAGGAGTTGGGATAAAACAGCCTCTGCTGTGAGGAAACGGGATGAAACAGCAGGAATTGAGATAATTCCAACAGGAGTTGGGATAATCCAACAGGAATTGGGATAACCCAAGAGGAATTGGGCTAATTCCAAAAGGAACTGTGGTAATTCCAATAGGAATTGGGATAACCCAATAGGAATAGGGGTAATTCCAACAGGAATTGGGATAATTCCAACAGGAACTGGGAAAACCCAGCCCTCATTGCAGGATTTGGAATAACCCAATAGGAATTGGGATAATTCCATCAGGAATTGGGATAACTCAACACTCACTGCAGGAATAGGGATAACCCAACAGGAACTGGGGTAATTCCAAGAGGAATTGGGATAATTCCAACAGGAACTGGGATAACCCAGCCCTCCCTGCAGGAACTGGGATAACCCAACAGGAATGGGAATAACCCAGCCCTCACTGCAGGAATTGGGATTAAAAAGTCTCCACTGCAGGATTTGGGATAACCCAACAGGAACTGGGATAATTCCAACAGGAATTGGGATAACCCAGCCCTCACTTCAGGAATTGGGATAACCCATCAGGAACTGGGATATTCCAACAGGAACTGGGATAATTCCAACAGGAATTGGGATAACTCAGCCCTCACTGCAGGAATTGGGATAAAACAGCCTCCACTGCAGGAATTGGGATAACCCAACAGGAATTGGGGTAACCCAGCCCTCACTGTGAGAAACTGGGATAAAAGAGCCCCCACTGCAGGATTTGGGATAAAAGAGCCTTCACTGTGAGGATTTGGGAAAACCCAACAGGAATTGGGATTACTCAGCGTCCAAATCATTTTCTGGGAGCCCTTTCCTGACGAGCCAGCCCTTATCCTTGGAGAAACCCACTTCAAACCCTTCTTCCTCGTGTTCGTCATCTTGTCAGGCTTTCATCCCTAAATTAGCACATTCCTAAGACAAAGCTGTCAAGAAGAATTACCCATGTAACTAAAGAGGGGGTTTTTAATCGTGCTGAGGTTTTTTTGGGCTTAAAAAGAACCTGTTTGGAACAGCTGCTGCAGGAGGCTCAGACAGGAGGAGGCTCCTTGAAGCTCACCTGAGGTGCTGCTTTGGGTGCAGCTTTTCACTCATCATTTCCTCACAGCTTTTGGCTTTCTCTTTAAATAAAGCAGCAAGAACTTCAAAAAAATTTTTAGCTGGAAAATATTCATGAGGAAAAGCTGCTGCTGCTGCTCCTGTCTTCCTCAGCAGCTTCAATCTGTTCAGGGCAGCTGTCTTTTTTTATTAATTTAAGAAGGGAAAACTAATTAACAGCAGGCTGCTGTCAAAGCAAATCGAACTCTTTGTTTCTTTTTGCTCCAAATCCACCTGCAAGTGCAGCAGGAGGAAGAAAAAGCAGCAGGGTTTGGGATGCCCCAAAGGTCCCACGTGGATGGGAATCACAGGAGATTTCCAGCCTGATCTCAAGGTTTTTAATAAATGTGATATCAATGGATCAAAAAAAAAAAAAAAGGATTGGGGCTGCTAAAACTCCCATTTTTGGGGTAAAAATCTATTTCTGCTTCAGATAAAATAGTGACAGACATTCGTGTAGTGATTTTCCAGCTTTTTCCAAGCCAACACAGGGATACCCCAAAATTCCTTCCCAGGCAATAAAATCCAGGCAATTTCAAGTTTCCAAGGCTGAATTTGGATTTTGGTTTGAATTTTCCAAGGATGTGGGTTGGGACCCTGCAGCCTCTAAGTCTCTGCTCTGTGGCTGTGCTTGGGGGTACGAGCAGCTTTACAAAATAATCCATATTTTGGTATTCTCCACATCCAGCCCCCAGGGAATGTTCCCAACTCTCCACACAAACAAAAGCTCAGCTCGGATGATTTGTGCCCCACAAAGGGAATTTAGAGGCCAAGAAAAGCTTCCCAAGCTTTGGTGAAGCCCACCAGAGCTGATGGCGGCACCATGGATGGGATGAGAAATCCTGGGGAACTCCTCCATGAGGACACAGCAACCTGCAGGGATTTCCCCAGTGCTGAACATCCCAAATCCAGGAGAAGGTGCCAGAGGGTGCAATCAGAGGAATTTTAAGGTCTCTTCCAACCCAAACCACTCCAGGATTCTCTGGCATGGGGGAATTCAAAATTTGGATACAGCCAGGCTTGGAAATTTTTCAGGGACACATTTCTAACCAAGGTTCTCCCAGAGCCATCCCTGCCAGATCCCATCCAACAAACATCCCCCTCCAACCCTGTTCCTGATGGAAAACCTGGCTCCCAAACCCCTCAGCAATGGCAACAAGACACTCAACGCTGAGCAGCAATCCCAAAATTCAGAGCCTGAGCTGCATCCCCAGGAAACATCTCCTCCCCTAATTGCACCGTGTCCCTTTCCAGGAGAATTGATAAAGATAAATTGGTGAAGATAAATTGATAAAGAGGGATCACTGCATCCTCTCCTCCTCATCCTTCATTTCGGAGCCCTAATGATGGAAGTCAGACTTTACAAATGACTCCATTTAGATCAGAACCAGGCACAGCAAAGCACCACTTGTTTCGTGCTTTTTTAAAAAAAATTGAACAAATAAGAACAATTCTCCCACTCCCTGCCCTCAAAAATCCTGTATTTGAAAATCTACTTTGTTTGTAAATTGGAATGTGGAGCAGTACTACAAAGGACTGTGTCAGGATAATTGGATGAACAGAAACTCCTGTTTTCTGGAGGCTTTTGCTGCTCACACACATCCAACAGATCTAATGGAATACTCAGCATCCTGTCAGATTTGAGAGATGACATTACAAAGCTCTGCCAGCATGGCAGGCAGGCCGGGCTGTTCCTTTCAAACCACTTCATGTTGCTCTAAATGAGGATTTAAGCAGACATTTATTTATTTTTAATTTGGAAAACAGTGTTTCAGCAACAGCAACAGGAAAAAAAAAATCTATTCCATGAAGCTCTGCTCTCCTTGTTGGGGGAATTGCTGTTAAATCCAAATCCTGCCTGGATCTCTCCCTCCTGCTGGGATGGTTCAGCAGCAGGATGCTCACAGGGGTTCTTGGAGGTGAAGAGAAACCCCCTCAAATGAAACTCTTTGGAAAAATCCCTCTTCTGGCAGCCTGAGCAATGGATTTTGGGAATCAGAGCCTGCACAAGCACTGGGATTATCCAGAATTGCACTGGAGACTCCACAGGTCACATGGAAGGAGGCAAAAATCCCTCTGGAACCCAAGGGTGTGATCCAGGGTGAGATCCCAGATGGGAAATGGAAGATCCAAGATGAGGAGGGGAAAGATCCAAGATGAAAAGGAGAAGATCCAAAATGAGAAATGGAAGATCAGGATAAAGAGTGGAAGATCCAAGATGAGGAATGGAAGATCAGGATGAAGAGGGGAAGATCCAGGATAAAGAAGAGAAGATACAAGATGAGAAACGGAAGATCAGGATGAGGAATGAAAGATCAGGATAAAGAGTGGAAGATCCAAGATGAGGAATGGAAGATCAGGATGAAGAGTGGAAGATCCAAGATAAGCAGTAGGACATCCAAGAAATGAAATAGAAGATCCAAGGTGAGGAATGGAAGATCCAAGATGAAAAGGGGAAGATTGAAAATGAGGGGAAGATCAAAAGCGAGGAGGGGAAGATCTAAAATGAGGAGTGGGAGATTCAAGATAAAGAGTAGAACATCCAAGATGAGAAATAGAAAATCCAAGACAAGCAGTGGGAGATGCAGGATAAAGAGTGGAAGATCCAAGATGAGCAGTGAGAGATAAGGATGAAGAGGGGAAGTCCCAGGATAATGAGTAGAAGATCCAAGACAAGAAATGGAAGATCCAAGATGAGCAGTGGGAGATTCAGGACAAAGAGGGACGAAGATCTGTCCAAACTCAAGCCAAACTGATCCATCCATGGGTAGAACCACAGATCTACCCATGGACAGATCTGTAGACCAAAGCCATGGAAGGGGCTGGGAGCACCCTGGGACATTGGGAGGTCGCTGCCCACGGCAGGGGTGGAACTGGGTGGGATTTAAACCCATTCCAAACCATTCCAAGACTCCATGACTCCCTCACCAAGCCATTTAGGTGTCTCTGGCGAGCAGCAGGGAGCTCCCCAGCCCCTCCCTGAAGGAGGCAGCTCTGTCCTGTGCAGGGCTGGAGCTCATCCCATTTATCTTCCTCCTGCGGGGAAGGGAAGCGGCCGGGGCGGGGAGATCGATAAAAGCTGCAATTACGTGTTGGTACCAATCAGCTCCAGAGCAATTAGGGAGCCAAGTTCTGCCATAAAACATGTGCAGAGAGGGGCAGCAGCCAGGGCAGCATTCCCATCTCTCCAATTCCAGCCTTTGCAGCTTTCCCAAAACCTTCTGATTTTATAAATTCCCACCCAGCTCCTCTGATGGGGGGGACACTGAGGTGCTGCCACCTCACCTGATTAAAAACTTGTAGATTGTTTTCTTCCACCTTTTGGAGGAGACAGGATGGGGAGGAAAATAAAAAATAATTTTTAAAAATAATTCTCTGCACACATTTCTCCCAGTCCCTTTGACTTCCTTACATGGGGAATGGGGAAAAAGCATTTGCAAAAATCAAGATTCACCTTAATGAAAGGGAAAAGGGAAATATTTAACTCTCCCAGGATGGGAACAAAATGAATTTGCTGTGTTCAACAACAAAAACAAAAACCCTCTCCACAGCCTGATTGCATCTAACCTTGCTTTTACATTCCTAAAGTGATTTCCAAATGAGGGCACGGATTAGGGAGAGCAGAGAGGGAACAGACAGAGAAGGTGTTCTGCAAAACTCAGGATCAATTTAAACAAGCTGGAAGGGAAATTGTTTTCTTATAGATTATCAGCAAAGCCAGACCCCGTCCCAGAGGACCCAGGGGGTTCATAAATGATGTACAGACACGTCTTTGGAAAACAGACAGCAAATTAGAGCCACCCTAAAGCCTCCCCTTGCTTCTCCTGGCCGATCCTGATTCAGCTCTCCTGATGAAAAATGCATTTCAGCTGCTGTGCTTGCTGTGGAATTACATGGCCTGTTTTGTAGGGATTTATCGCCACTGAAATATTTATGGCCAGGCCAGGTTGTGGAAAGGGTTACAGGGAGGTTTTTAAAGTCTCAGCATCTCCTGTCCTACAGATCCCACTGCCTGCAGACACCTTCCCTTCATCCCTGGGAATCTTCACTGCTTGGCTGCTTGTTTTGCTGGGTTTTTAAGCATTGAAAGGCAGAAAGAAGCTGCCAAACTCCACAAAAACAGTGGGAAAACGAGAGCAGGTCCCTCTGGCAGCTGGGCTGAGGTCCTGCCTGGATTCCAGCTCAGAATGGGGAGTTCAGTTCATTTTCCAACACTCCATCCCTTCTGCACATGAGATGAGAACCCCCTGACATTTCTCTGAGCAGGGGAATGGGGACATTCACCCTGACTTTGCTGTGCAGGGAAAGGCTGACTCAGACAGGTGCTTTGGCGGAAGCTGCAATCCTGACAGCCATGGAAAAGCCATCCACAGGGAAGCTGCTTTTTCCAGACATTTATGCTGCACAGCAACAACAAAAGGGGTTTTTTCCCTTGTTTAAAGTCCTTTTTTCCTTGTTTTTTCTTGCAGTTTAAAGTGATTTACCGGTTCAAGGAAAGCAGGGAAGTTAAATAACGATGTGGTTCATTTGTTGAGGCCATGACAGCCCTGCTAAGAGCACCCAAACGAGGGAGCTCTGTGGATTTATCCAAGGAAAAGAAAATCCTCTCCCTTTTCCCTGACTTCTCTCCAGAGCTTTTTCCCAGCAAAGGCTTCTTGAGAGCAAACCTGTGGAGCTCCCTGACGGGACTCAAACCATTCCTGCTCCTTCCCAACTTCATTCCCCCTCTCCTGGGTCCTGCACCCACAACCTCCTTCAAAAACACCACAGGAGTGGTGAGAACACCTCCAAGGAATCCACTCAATCCATTCTGGTCCCACCAGGAGCAGAATCTTCACTGCCAAAGGATCTCCTCAACAGCACCTGAGCATCCCCATCCTGAAATCTTTATCCCAATCCTGAATTCTGCCCTGTGAGGGTGAGGAGGGGCTGAGATGGATTTCCTAGAGAAGCTCCTGAATCCCTGGGAGTGTCCAAGGCCAAGAAGGAACCTGGAGCACCCGGGGACAGTGGACGTGTCAGTGGATAGGCTTTAAGGTCACTCCCAACCCAAACCAGGCTGGGTTTTTCTATGAACACCACACTTTGGGGGGGTTCCAGCTGGAAAATAACAACAGCAGGACCATGCAGGGGGGCAGCTGGGGATTCCTGGCTGGGGTTACTCTAAAATGGAGGCTGAGGGTCGTTGTTGGCTTGTTTGTGGTGTTGGAGCTGGTGTGTGCCCCTTATCTCAAGGGGCAATTCAGGTTGTTTAGGGGGTAGGAAAAATCAGCTTTGGGAGCTGGAAAAGAAGATTTGAGCCCTTTCTTCCTGAGATGGGGGGGGGGTAACCTCTAAGAAGGGTTTATGTTGCCTCCTTATCACAGGGGCTCCATGCTGTTGCTCCCTATCACAAAGGTTCCATACCTGCTTGGTATTTCTCATGGGCACCTCCTCAGAGCTCCTCTGTGACTCTTTCTCCTTCCCACAACAGACAACTGACCCCAATTCCCTTCTCCACCACCCACCCACTCTTTTATAGCACTCTTCTCCTCATTAGTTACAGCTGTGGCCTGTTAAAGTCGGGCCTGTTCCTAATCTTTGCTAATTAGGCCCAGCTGCAACTCCTTAGGGGCAAGATCACTTTCTACACCATCTTTATTTTCTTATATTCTTACAGCTTTAGTCTTCAATCTTTGGCTTAAAAGACCCATGTTCTTTCTACACCATCTTTATTTTCTTATATTCTATCCCCTTACAGCTCTAGTCTTCAATCTTTGGCTTACAAGACCAATGTTTTTATAAACCATTAGAGTTAATTAGAGTTGGAGTCGTTTTCTAGGGTGGCCACAAGGGGAAATAAAACCAGAATGGTTGTGAAATGGGTGAATGAGGAAATCAAACTGGAATGATTGTGGAATAGGTGAATGAGGAAATCAAACTAGAATGATTTGTGAAATTGAGGAATGAGGAAATCAAACTGGAATGATTGTGGAAAGAGGCTGGCTGGGGTGGGTGAGGCCAGGCCAGGGCATTTATTTCTCCCTCCTTACCTTGGTACTGGGCACTGAAGCCCTTCTGCCTGTGGTTGCCATCAGAGGTGAAGTGCAGCCTCAGCCAATTTTTGCTGCTGATCACAGGGGCAGGCAAATTCATCCCAGTGAACCTGCAAGAGAGCAAAGCAGCACAGCCACGTCAGGACCACGTCAGGACACCCCAAATCCCCCTCTCTCCCCCTCTCCAGGCCAATCATCCTCCCCCAGGACTTTGGGAACTCCTCTGTGGGTACCACACAGCCAAGGAGAGCCCCCTCCCCACTCCACGGCTGCCTCCAGCCCCATATTCCTGATGGGAATCCCTGCTGAGGGCTCCATGTTTGTCATTACAGAGGTTCCCAGTCCTTTTTCCTAAGGCACAGAACATTCCCAAGCTCATCTCTTCACATTTGGTTAACCCCACTCCAAAATCTTGTTTATTTTAACTCAGGAAGGGAAAGGATGGCAAGAACATCCTTATTTTTTATTTTATTTATGACCAATCCCAACCTGAGGAAGATTCCAGCCAGGATCACAAATGAACAACTCCAGAACCCAGCAGCAGCCCTTCATATTTGTTCATAATTTTATTTCCTTTTAAAACATGATGCTGTTTGCTTCATTTTTAACTCCAGCTCACAATTCCTGGCTGAGTTTTGTCCCAAACCAAGTTTTAGACTGGAACAACACTTCAGACTGAGACTGAGGTCCACAATGGTGACATTCACCATGGTGAGGACACCAATGCTCTCTGTGTTCCTGCTAATGAAAGTTAATCATTTTAATCCCTAATTATCACTTATTTAAAAATTAGTGCAATTTCAACACCCATTATTGGCATTCCAACACCTTTCAGTGGCATCCAACACCTTTTATTGCCATTTCAACACCCCATTTTTACCATTCCAACATTCTTTTTTGACATCCCAACACCTCCTGCTTTTTTTAACAAAGGCAAAAGGATCCTGGGAATCTGTTCCATCCGGAAGATATTTCAGATTTGATTATTAAACATTATTTAGCAGCAGATCTGGCAGCCCATGGAGCACCTGAAGAGCCCTTCAGCCACCCAGCCCATCCAGAGGTGACCTCAGGCTGGAATTGGCAGCGTTAATTAATGGCATCCCTGTGCTCCCAGCCCCTTAATGAGCTGGCAGGGTGATTAGTGCATAACTAAAGCATCTCTGCCACCTACAGTACAATCCAAACCCTGGATTATCCCGTGCCTGGATCCTGCAGCGCTCTGGGATGATTTAAAACTGGGATTTAAGGTTGTTCCCAATAATTTCTCCATGGATTGTCTCCATCCCTGTTCCCAGTTCTTTCAGGAGGATGAGGTGGAGCAGAAATGGATCCTCTGTGGCTTTTTGCCATCCTTGGGGAACTCCAAGGCAGCTGAACCCATTGAATTGGAAACCTTCTCAAAGAACTGAGTTCAAACAAACAGATTTGGGGCTGAGATCAAACATGGGATGCCCCAAACCCAGATTTGGGGCTGAGATCAAACATGGGATGCCCCAAACCCATCCTGAAAAGTTCTCCTGGCTGGTGTTTATGACAACACCCTTAAATTTAATGTTTTCACCCCTCAAGGGCCATTTCATTGTTTATTCTGCAGCAGCAAACCCCTCAGGAATAATCTTTAGCTATGCAGAGCCAAATTTCCCTTTCACAGCTGTAATTCAAGTGCCTGAGACAAAAACCAGACAAGAATGAAGCAAAGCTGCCTGAATGAGGCTCAACTTCTCCTCTCCCACATCCCTGGATTTGGTTTTGATCAGCACATCCTTGAAGGGTGGATTCATCCCAAACCTGAGATGTTTTTCCCTTGTGTGACACCAAATCCTCCACATTAAACAAAATTCCTTAATTCAAAACAAGGAGGGGTTAATGCCATCAAAACTCTTTTTGAAGAAAAAGCACTGAAGTGAGGCCTTCTCAACTCTTTTTTATTTCTTTCCTTGCTCTCTCACTTCCCACTGAATCCAGGCATGAAATATTTATCCCTTTCCCTCCCCTGGCACAATTAGTATGGCTGTACATGGCTGGCACTGATTACTCTGCATTCACGTCCCATTATCTATTTACAATCCCAATTCCTGCTTTAATTTGTTTCCACGCAGAGAGGAAGAAAAGGAAGGGGGAAAAAAAATCAATAAAGTGTCACAAAGTGAGGCAGAAGCACTGGAGGAGCAGGAGGAGATGTTTGCACACAGATTTGGAGCACCCTGAAATTTGATTATCAGCAATTTGGCCATTAGTTCTTCTTAAATGGACCCAAATACGATGAGAATTCCTGGTGTAGATGCTGCAAACCCCGTGCAGGAGTCAAAGGCATGATTAAAGGCAGGAATTCCATCTGAAATCCTGCTATTTCAGGTGAAATATGTGGAGATGATGGATTTAAATATGAATTTGAGGGTGTCCTTATGATCTGGTGCAGCCCAGAATTGGGGTGCAGTCAAACACCAGCTCCAAATAAAAGCAAAGCACATCACTGGAGATGTTTTATCTTTTTTTTCCCTTGAACTGATTTTATGGATTTATTTAACCTCTCTGTTCATTTAATCTCTGTTTTGACACTCCCTTGGATCTCAGCTGATAATCCCTGACATCAGCCAGGCTGAGTCCTGGCTCCTCCTGGAGCCTCCACCACAACTTTTGGGTGAATCTCCCTGAAATTTCATCTTCCTGGAGCTCAGATCCACCTTTTCCTTCCTTTGCTATGTTTAACCCAACAGTGAGACCCACTGGAGTGGCTGGGAGGAGGAGGAGGAGGAGGAGGAGGAGGAGGAAGAGGAGGAGGAGGAGGAAGAGAGATCCCAGCAGCTTTTCCATGGATGGAGGAGACAAGGGCAGATCCCAGCAGCATCTCCATGGATGGAGGAGCCAAAGGAAGATTTCTGCAGCATCTCCATGGATGGCGGAGTTAAAGACAGATCCCAGCAGCTCTTCCATGGATGGAGGAACCAAGGGGAGATCCCAGCAGCTTTTCCATGGATGGAAAAGCCAAGAGGAGATCCCAGCAGCATCTCCATGGATAGAGGAGTTAAAGGGAGATCCCAGCAGCATCTCCATGGATGGAGGAGCCAAGGCTGGCAGTCAACATGAAATCCAAGGAGAAGAACACACCTGGATGATCCCTGGAATGTCCCAGGAGAGGTTGGAGCAGCTGGAATAATGGAATGTATCCCTGCCCATGGATGGGGTGGCCCTGGATGGGATTTAAGGGCCCTTCCCAACCCAAACCATTCTGGAATTCCACCATCCACAATTGGCTGCCCAGTTTAACCAGAATTGTTGAGGGCACAGAACTGAGCCCAGCCCAAATTTCACTCTGAGCTCCATCCCCAGCCCACTCTGAGCCTCCTTTTCCCTCCCAGCTTTTATTCCACTGATTTCCTGCCAATTCTGACTCATTTCCCTCTCACTACAACTCAGGGACACCTCTCAGCAGCTCTTCATCTCCCTGTGTATTATTATTCACTTCACCTGTATTTTTAACTTTTCATCCAAACCTCTCCTGAAATTATCAGGAGAGCTGTACCATTAATTCTGAACATCTTATTTGAGCTTGTCTGCTCTCTTAAACAAAATATACTTAAGCACCTCTAGACCTCATTTCTGGGTCGCAGGAGACTTCTCCTCACTGTGGACTTTTACAAGGAAAATGAATCATTAGATCAGTTATTGTTCCTCCTCTCCTGCACCTTCACTCTGCCCCAGCGCCTGCAGGTGCCTCAGGAAGGGCAGGGACAGACCCCAAATCACCCACACACCTTGGGAAGAGCAGCTTGGCTCATGGAACTCCTCTGCTTGTAGAATTGTGTAAAAAAAACCCCTACAAACGAGGCAAAGGAATTTGTGGGAGCAGTCATGGATGTCCCTTGGAAAGATGTGCCCCCTCCAGGCCTCTCTTCCTTCCCTGGAATGTTTTAAGGCTAAAATTCCATTCCCCACTGGGAGTTTGGGAGTTTTTAAGACCCATCTTAACCCCAAAGGCAGATTTAAACAATCTTTTTCCTTGCAGGAGGAGCAGTGCACTCCTCATGCCCCAAAAATAATGGGAATTACAAGGCCTGAGCACCCTTTCCATGAGGAAATTCCTCCTGCTTAAGTATATTTTGTTTAAGAGACAGACAAGCTCAACTAAGATGCTCATTAATGTATTAATGGCACAATTAATGGCACAATGAGGTCAGGCCTTGAAGCTGCCCAGTTTTGGAGCTCCCATCCCTAGAAGTGTCCAGGGCAGGCCTGGATGTGGCTGTGGACAAAATCTGGTGACAAATTTGGGCTGGGTGACCTTGGAGGGCTTTTCCAACCTCAATTATCCCAGAAAGGAAATCAGGTTCTTCCTCCTCCCCTGGCAGTGCTGCAGCCACAGGGCGACCTTTGTGCTCCTGGCAATTAAAATAATCAAATTATGAATCCCACCCTGGCTGCTAATTACCCCAATTTAAAGAAGCCAAGTGACAGAAGCAAAGCAACTTCCCACACACTCCCAGCCTGAAACCAGAGCTTGGTTCCAGTCACACCACAGCGAGGTGACAAACACGATTAGATTTACTCCATTCACAGCCAGCCACCCCTAATTCAGCACAACAGAATGCAACTGAGGCTCTCTAATGCTCAGCATTGCAAATCTGCTACAGCTTTATTAGAATTTCCTCTGAAGCTTGGATATCAGAGCTGCAGAGATTGTTTTCCCCGGGCAGGCAGGGGGAGATGTGCTGATAAGGAGCAGGGCTGCGTTTATCAGCAGATAAATAACAACCAGCTCTCCGCGCAGGGCAGCCTCACTCCTGGCTTTGTCACCTTAACAATGCACTTAAATTCCATTAAACCCCGAGTTTTACTGCCAAACTGAGACTGGGGAGGCAGGGAGAGTGTTGGGAAGGATGAAAGTTTGACAAGAAGGTCTCACAGATATGTATGCTTGGCAGAAAGATTTCTGAATGTAGAATTTGAAGAAGGAATAGAAATGAAAGCAAGTTTTGATATAGAAGAAAAGAATTGCTGAGCCAGTCTTACTAGATAATGAAGCATAATCGAGGGTGTGTTAGTTAGAAGAGGTTTTTATGGATAAACCCATCCCAAACAAGATGTTTTTACCAAGCAGAAAGATAGCACAAACAAACAAGTCAGCAAATGTGGCGAGTAGAAAAAAGCTCTCAGAATTTTCCACTGCAAGAAAACTGAAAAACAAATTCTAGCTTAAATTGTAATGCACTAACTTTTAGTGATTGGAGAACGGTACCATGAATATGGTAATTACAGTAGTTATGATAGGCTATAGATAAAAGTTAAGGTATAGATTGGTTCTACTGGGTTAAGATGCTCAGCAAAGAAAAGTATGGAATGCATTGTAACCAAAAGAAAAGTAAACAATGCATTGTAACCAAAAGAAAAGTATAGAATGCATTGTGACCTGAACTCAGGGTCTCCAGGCCTGCCTGCAGCTGGAGCTGACAGCTGTGGGCACAGCTCTGTCACCCACCACCCTGGACTGCTGTAACTCTTGGATATGAGAGGAACAGTGGATTTGTCTTTCCAAACCAGCTGTGGGTCTGTTGGGAGATAAAACCAGCACTGGGAGAGAAAAGAAACCATGTGAAGGATTCCGCTGATTGATGAATGGAGAAAGGTGAGAGACATTGGCAAAAAATGGCAAAAGACATTGAAAGGTGAAAGAAACAATGGGGAAGAAAACCCACTAAATTTTGTAAGAATTAAAAATTCAAAGGGAGGGTTGTACATTAGAGGAGAATCTTTGGGATCAGGTGTTCTGGGAAGTCTGAACCTCTCAAGTACCTCAGAAATGGGGAAAGAGAGAAGGGAAATGCAGCTGGGAAATTGGGATAAAAGGGGAGGCTGCGTCCTCCAAAAATTGGAGAGATCCCCGTGGAATGCCCCATGGCCTCTGCCTTGATTGGAATAAAGCTCTAGGACTCCTCTGTCTCCTTTTTGGCCATAAACCTCTGCTGTTTGTGGATGAATTCTCCTAACACATACAACAAACTGCATTTTGAAGGGACACCTGGAGTCCCACATCCCTCATTCTTACACAGGGGGGGATGTTTCAGCCCAATAAAATCTGCAGAGGGAGCCCAAGAAGCTGCAAAGGAGATTCTGGAGCTGCATCCTGGCGCTTTTCCAGCTCACCGGGCACAGAAGTTGCTGCCCCCGGGGACCAGAGCACAATCAGGTCACCTCAGCTGAGCTCCAGACACGCGGCAGGGGCTGAGCTGATCCCGGCTGCCCCCAGGATGTCACTTTAATAATGGAACAGCCTCGCTGGAAGTGACAAACCCACTGGAAGTGACCCTGCCTGGTGGCAGCTCTGTCGGATTAAGGCCTTTCCTGACCCGGAGATGGGTTTGAAAAAACTTTTATTCCGTTTTCAGTCTCATTTAAAAAGTAAGACAATGCAAGTGTTACAATTCACATTATCCAATCAAAACCCAACTATTTCCTAGTCACAATATATACCATAAATATTTCTATATATATAGTATATAATATATATTATATATAGCATAAATATATATATTATAGTATATATATTATATATTATATCACATATACAGTATTATATATAATATATATATTATAGTATATATTTATAGTATATATTATATGACTAAAATATATACTATAAATATCTCTCTCTATATATAATAGATAAAATATATTATATATAATAGATAATAGTTAACAGATAATATTAATAGATAATATTAATATTTATAGTATATATTATTTTACTGTAATATATACTAGAAATATTTCTTAACTACCAACTTTTACCACACCATGCTCCAAATACCTTAAAACCAATCATCGAAAATTACCCTTCATAAATCCTAATAAAATAAATCTTTTGTAATTCCATTTCTCCAACATATCTAGTCTTTTTTACAAGACCATCCTTTAAGAATTGTTTCTAATTCAATTTGTCTCTCAACAACATCTATCCTGTTCCACAACATTTCTAAACTCAACGTTTACACACACAAATACACACTGTGTCAACCTTCTGTCAGCTTTTAAGAATTTTTTACAAATCCATTCTCCACATTAGCTCCACCAGGTGTGGGTTCAGCCCTGTCCTGTTCCCTCCTGTCCCTCTGCTCCCATCAGGCATAAATGTGTTGTTGTTTTTTGGTTTTTTGGGTTTTTCTTGTTATTTTTTCTTTTTTTGCCCCCCGGGTCCTGCATTTACCCAGAGACTGGAGGATTCAAGGTGAGCATTTCAGGAGCTCCTCACGATTTCCTGATGCCACCAAGATTGTCTCTGACCCCTCTCAACTCCAGGGAGCACCAGGCATGAAGGCCTCTCCCATCCCAGCTCCTTCCTCTTCTGCCTCAATCCTGCCCTCACAAAAATCCAGTTTTCCCCAAAATCCCAGCATGGTTTGGCTGGAAGGAGCTCAAGGATTATCCACCATGGCAAGGGGCACCTTCCACCAGAGCAGGGTGTTCAAAGCTCCTTCCCTCCCCTCAGAAGGGCAGCTTGGTGCTGATTTACACTAAAAAAATAAAAGACAGCAACAGAAGAGATTATCTGGGATCACTGAGAGGAATTTTTATGAGGGAGCAAAGCCTGGGTAATGATGATGTTGAAGGAGCAGCCTTTTGCTCCAAATGGTCCCCCTGGTAATTCCTGCAGTGTCTCCACAAGTTTAATACACAGGATTATTGCAGGGAAGTCTCTCAGAAGGAAGCAGATCCTTAACTTGCTTTGACATTGTCATTTTACACTGCATTATTCCACAGGAGACCTGCAAAGCAATAAATCCTTCCTCTGCCAGGATGTGGGAGCCCTGTGAGAGGTGCCAGCAACAAATTGTTCAGCTAAATTCTCATTTCTGCCCCGAATTCCACCTTGTCCTCAATGACTCCTCAAGAAAATAAAAAATAAAAAAAAAGGAGTCACCTGTTTAAAGCCCACAGGAAGCTCTGAGATTTCATTCCCTGATAAATTCATGCTGCAGCTTTAATTTAACAGCAGCAGGGACAAGAAAGGTGCTTTTCAGTAACTTCCACTCCATGAAACTATCAGAGAAATAAAACTTTGTTTTTTCCCCTTTTACTCCTTTCCAAACTCATCCTTTCCAACCCAGCTTTGGCTCTTCCTGCCAAGAAAGAAATTGTGAAAAGGTGTTTGCAACATCCTATTTATTTAGGGAGCTACTGAATAACTCCAGCAGGAGAGCATAAAACAGCCCTGGCCTCATCATTTTGGGTGAATTCTTCAGAAAAAATCCATTTTCAATGTGTTTGCTATTGAGAGAATTGCTGGAATTCACCACCAGTGAATAAACTGTTGTTTCTGAGAATCAAGTGGCGCCTTCTCAGGAGCAAAGTGAGTCCATCCAAACATTCCAGCAGCAAATCCTTTGGAGATTCCCTGGCTGAGAGCTCTCAGGAAAGGGGGAAAAATTCATTTTAAATTCCACCTGCCCCTGTGCTCCCACCTTCAGCCAGCCAGGAATTCCCAGGTGGGTTTATAAAAGATCCCAGGGGCATTTATCAAGATCCCAAGGGGGTTTATCAAAGTTGTCAGGTGGGTTTATCAACTTCCTAGGTGGATTTATCAAGTTCCCAGTGCTGTTTGTTTCCTCCTTAGACAAAAGATGCCTGATGCACTCTGGCCATTACAAAATGCTCATTAAAATCTCCACACTGTGCACAATTCTTATTTCACACCCCAGACAGGGCACAGTCTGCCAAATCCCAAAAAAACCTTCCACCTGCCACTGGTAAAACATGGGAAGGAGGCAGAGAATCAGCCAAGGTCACACAGATGGATTGGAGCAAACTCTGGAGTCCAGAAAAACCCATAAATCGGAGGGGTTTCTAGAAAACCCCATAAATCTGAGGGGTGATTTCACCTCCAGAAAGCTCCACAAATCCCGGGGAAGCACCTGAAAGTCTGTGTTCCACCCAAAGCTGGGAGGAGGAGGTGGAATTTGTTAATTCAGGCAGTTTCACGCTGTCTGCTGGGTATCAATGCCTTTAGCTGGTGGAGTTGAACACAGGAGGAGCAGAGATTTCACTGGCACCAATCCCAGGGCAGCCTCTGCCAGGAACAGCTGCTCTCTCTGTCTGGGAGGACCAGAGCCATTCTTCTTCCCAAAGGCTTCCAGAAGCAGCAAGAAAGAACTCAGAGCTGAGTGCCAGGAGCTGGGGACAAACCCAGCATGGCCAGGGACACCAGGAAAGGTCCGTGAGGAGCATCTTGGGCTGGGATGGTCACAGGGAGAATGGGGCAAGTCCAGCATGGCCAGGGACACCAGGAGAGGGCTTTGGGGAGGAGCATCCTGGGCTGGGATGGTCACAGGAGGAATGGGACAAATCCAGCACATCCAGGAACACCAGAAAGGTCCCTGGGGAGGAGCATCCTGAGGTGGGATGGTCACAGAGAGAGTGGGACAAACCCAGCATGGCCAGGGACAGCAGGAACATCAGGAGAGGGTTTTGGGGAGGAGCATCCTGGGGCTGGGGTCTCCCACAGAATGGGACAAGTCCAGCATGGTCAGGAACACCAGGAGAGAGTTTTGGCGAGGAGCATCTTGGGGTGGGATGGTCACAGGGGGAATGGGATAAATCCATCATGGCCAGGGACACCAGAGACAACAGGAGAAGGCTTTGGGGAGCATCCTGGGGTTGATGGATTCTAATGGGACAAATCCATCATGGCCAGGAACACCAGGAAAGGGCCTTGGAGAGGAGCATTCTGAGGTGGGATGGTCACACGGGGGATGGGACAAATCCAGCATGGCCAGGGACAGCAGAAAGGACCTTGGGGAGGAGCATCCTGGGGCTGATGGATCGTAAGGAGAATGGGACAAACCCAGCATGGTCAGGAACACCAGGAAAGGTCGCTTGGGAGGAGCATCCTGGGATGGGAAGGGATGGGAAGGGATGGGATGCGATGGGATGCGATGGTCACAGGGGGAATGGAACAAATCCAGCATGGTCAGGAACACCAGAAACACCAGGAGAGGGGTTTGGGGAGCATCCTGGGGCTGATGGATCCTAAGGAGAATGGGACAAATCCAGCACAGCCAGAGACACCAGAAAGGTCTCTGGGGAGGAGCATCCTGGGCTGGGATGGTCACAGGGAGAATGTCGCTCTGTCTGTGCCTCTCTGCTGGACACACAGACACAGGCCACCAACAGAACCTTCTGGTAAGTGCCTGAGCACATCCAGTCACTGGTGACAGGCAGGACAACCTGGGGCAAGGCAAGGACTGAAATCTCCACCAGCTGCTGCCACACTCCCATTCCTTATCCCTTCCTTATTCCCACTCCTCATCTGCTGCTTCTTCCAGTGGACTCCTGAGCCACAGCACAGGCTGCCCCATCCCTGGGGGTGTCCCAGGCCAGCCTGGAAAGGATTTGGAGCAACCTGGGATAGTGGAAGATGTCCTTGCCCATGGCAGGGGGTTGAATAAGAAGAATTTTAAGCTCCCTCCCAACCCAAAAACCCAAACCATTGCAGGATTCTCTGATTCCGTGAAGGGCTGAGTTTTGCAGGATCTGTGTCAAGGCTGCCTTATGTGTGAATTAATTACATCATCCTTAATGAGAATTGAACATTATTAACTCTGAACAGCCCTGAGTGTCCCAGAGCTCTTCAGGGGAATCCCAGTGGGAAACCAGTGCTCCCAGGGATGTGGGGGGAAAAGGGCTGGATGGAATGCCTGACAGGGTGCTGGGGTGCTGCTGTGGCTCCAGAAGAGCAGCAGGATCTCCTCCAGGGCAGGAAAATGTGGGATCAGCTGAGCATTCCAAACTCCTGCAGTGCCTGCAGCACCTTCTCCTGGCTGGGAGCTGCCTGTGCCACCTTAGGGACACGAGCCAGCAGCTGCTGGCCACCAGCTCCTCTGAGCACTGAACACCCCTCACAGCTCATGGAAATGCTCCTTTTCAGCCAACAGGACAGATTTCCCTGGATCACAGCAAAATCAGCTCCCACAGAGACCCCACAACATCCAACAGCAATGGGGGGAGCACAGGAAGGATTTAATTTATTCCAGCAGGGTTTAATTTGTCCAGGAATCACCCCCAGACATCACCCAGGAGCTCTCCCAGTGCCTGCATTCCCCAGAACACAGCCCAGCCTTTCCAGGCAGTGATTTCCCCACATCCCAAACCCCTCACTGTCCATTTCCAGCACTCCCCCATGGCACTCATTTCCCCAGGCACCAAATCAGACAAAACCAGCCAGGATTTGCAGGTTTGGTTTCATTCCAAGGGTAATTTCGGTGCTTTTTCCAAAATCTGCATCTCCAAGGATTTTATCTGCACTCCTCAAAGCAGCTGATGATCACAGAAAATGTTCATTTTACAGGAGATGCTGCTCTGCCCTTGGAATTCCTTGGTACAAATCCACCCTGATCCAAACCTGGTCTTTCTCCTCCAGTCAGTTTTTCTTTAGTTCAAACAAAAATGGTTATTTTATGGAGCCCTGGACAACTGGAGGTGAAAGTACTGCAGAGAGGGCAGCTATAAAAAAATGTTGTTAATATTTGAAGGACAATCAACACCAAAAAATGGGAAAAAAATCCCCAATTGTTCCAGTTGTCCATCAAACTGTGAGCAGCATCCTGTACCTGTGGGTACAGATCACCCTTCATTATGACAACTCCATCAAAGAGCACTCGAGTCATTTCATATTTGCTGTGTCACAGTTACATTATCAACAAGTACGAGCAGAAATGGATTTTTACAGCCAGGAGATTAAATTACACACCCTCCCCTGGCTGCCTCTCTCATGAAAATGCCCGTTACAAACAGCAGGTGAGTTAGAACACAAATCACACAAATCAAGGCGGTGTTTAGTTTATTCTGTTGACAACTATTATCCAAATATCAACCCCAAACCTCAGCAGAGGGAGGTCACCTCCCTATCAGGGAAAAGCAGGCAGAAATTCCCCCTGAACACAGCTGCTCTTAGGAAATATTCCCAGGATCAGCCCTTCTGAACCTTTGTTATCTCACCTGCCCACATCTTATCTGGGGACTCAGCACTCCCACATTTCCATGCAGGGTTTCAAGTCACTCCTCCCAAATCAGCTCCTTATCAGTCCCCTGCCCTCACTCACAGGTGGCTCTGCTGTCCTTTGCGTCCCTCCCTGCTCTGGGGGTGCCACCAGAGCCATCTCCACCTGAGGAGAGCTCAGGATAAAGCAGAGGGACGATGGTGACAAGGCCCAGGTGATGGAGGTCACTTCAGCTCATCAGGAGTTCTGCATGCCCAGCCCAGAGAGGGAACAGGGACAGCCAGGAGCCATCTGTGAGCTGGCCTTGGTGACACCATCAGAGAATGTGGCAAAATGATTTCCTTGTGAATGAAACACAGAGAGAGCTCTGGGACAGCTTCACCTGGGGATCAGCCACACAAACCCATGTGGGGGATGAATCCCAGAGTGGGGCAGGGTTAAGGGACCACAGGGCCCAGCCCAAGTGCTGGGAGGTCACAGCCACCACCTGCTGATGGCACAGGGAGGGATCCTTCACTTCAGCTCATCAGGAGTTCTGCATCCCCAGCCCAGAGAGGGAACAGGGACAGCCACGAGCCATCTGTGCCCTGGCAAGGTGATGGCCTTGGTGACATCACTGGAGAAGGTGGCAAAATGATTTCCTTGTGAATGAAACACAGCGAGAGCTCTGGGACAGCTTCACCTGGGGATCAGCCACATAAATTCATTTGGGGAGATGAATCCCAGAGTGGGGCAGGGTTATGGGGCCACAGAGGCTCAGCTGGTGGCACCACCTCAGGGCCCAGCAGTGTGTGCAGAAGGCTCTGGAATGTCCCCAGGGAGGGACAATGCACAGCCAACCCTCCCTGGGCTCTGTTGCAGTGCCCTCAGTGCAGTTCTGCCTCCTGGGCAGGGGAATTGCTGGGCCCAGGCCCTGCCCGGGGCTCTGGGGCCATGGCTGGGCCTGGGGCTGAGCCTGGGCCTGCTCTGAGCTCTGCACACAGGGACGGACAGGGGGACACAGGGACAGACAGGGGGACACTGGGACGGACAGGGATGGACAGGGGGACACAGGGACAGACAGGGACAGACAGGGAGACACAGGGAAAGCCAGGGACAGACAGGGACAGACAGGAATGGACAGGAATACCCAACAGGGTCACCCAGGGACAGAGAGGGACACATGGGGACACTCAGGGACTCCCAAGGACAGACAGGGACATCCAGAGACACCCAGGGACACCCAAGGTCCCAACAGGGTCACCCAGGGACACATGGGGACACTCAGGGACACAACAGGACACCCAGGCCTGAGGGCCCCTCTCAGCATCTCCTCAGCCCCAGCTCCCTCAGCCTTTCCTGCTCCAGGCCCTCCTTCAGCTCCACAGCTCTCCAGGAGCTCCTGGTCCTGCTGTCCCAAGGATCCCAGAGCTGGACAAGCTCTCCAGATGTGCCTCTAGGGCTGACAATTTATATTTTTAATTCTCACTGAAGACAACAACCTAGAGCCCAGCTGATCCCACTCGCCCCACATGAAGCCACTCCTGCCTTCACTCCTTCCTCAGAGGACAAAATGCCCAGAAATGCTCTTGGCTTCCTTCTCCCAGAGGCCCTGGGGTAGACAATAACAATAAAAATACGCCTGCAGAGCTTTCAGCCTCAAAGCCTGATTTTCCAGGCGCTTTCCTGCAGCTCCTCTGTAATGGCATTTTTTATGGCCAGGCCGAAGGAACCTAATCTTGCAATTATTCCATTTAATGCCATGTAATGGCTGGGCAGCTTCCTGGGAGATGGGAAAGGAGAAGTGTGGTATAATTGCATTAAAGTGGGAAACAGGAGTAACTACTCACAGTAAAAAGGATGAGGAATAAAAGGCAACATGGTGTGAATTGTAGAGAAAGGAACGGGTTTATGACATGCAGCTGAAGGTCTGGCAGCTTTTGAGAGGCACCATTCCCCTCCTGTCCCTTTCACTCCCCACCAGGACAATAAAGGAGGAAAAGGAGAGAGCTGGGAGCATAAAGTCCACAGGGTTTGCAAAAGGGATAAATTGGGTTTGAGGACAGAGTGAGCAGGTCAAGGGCAAGGCACCTCCAGGGAGATTCTCCTGGTGCACTACAGCATTCCCAGGAGAAGCTGGCAGCACAAGGCCCTAAAGATGGGGGAACATCTGCTGAGCAGCCCCAAATTTTAGGACAGAGACCTCCCTGATCCCTGATTTCACAGCATGAAAAAGGAGACTGGGGAAATAAAAAAAAAAAAAGGGAATAAAGGTTATTGTTTGAAAAAGCATCAGGGTGACCCTCAGCAGTGCAGGAGGGATGGATGGCAGCATGGGATGAATTCCTGAGGGGAAGGATTCCTCACTCTCAAAGCCAAAGGCCAAGTGTCCGAAGCTCTGGAATTCAGGCGCAATGAGGATTCAAGGAATTCTCAAGGAATGGATTGAAAGGATTTGACCTTAAAAGAAGAAAACAACAAAAGGGGGAAAGACATGTCCCGTATGTTCCACATCTTCCAACCCATTCCATGGGTCTACTCCCCTTTGCTTTACACAAGGAAAAATGATAAAAAAACCACAAAACACACCCTAAAACACACCACAAAACACAAAACCAGCTGAGGCACCAAGACTGGGCTGAAGGCAACCACCTGAGCTACACAGGGACTCAGAGCTTCTGAGCTCAGCTCTACACACCTGAGAGCACCTGTACCTGTAATAAATGCAAAAATCCACCCAAATGTCACCAGATTATAAAACACAGTATTTTCTATTCACCTTGGGACTTTTAAGGCTCCATCCCCATGCTGAGACCTTTTCCCGCCACCCCAAATCAGAGGAAAGAGTCCAAGACACGAAGCTTTTAAAAGCTGGATTCACCCAGTGTAATTACAAGAACCAACAAAGAAAATGCTGAACCTTTTCCTTTCTCCTGCAGGAATGGGAATCTTCCAGACATTTCAGCTTCTCCCTCCATCAGACTCCACACAGATCCTCCACACCTTCACACGTCTGATCCTTTCAGCTCAGCTCTCAAATGTCAACATTCATTTACCTCCTAATTAACATCATTACGAGCTGTGACATTTTTCTCATCTTCCTGCTTAGCTTTTTTGGGGGGTTGTTTCTTTTTTTTTTTTTTTTTTTTTTGGTGTGTCCTGATGGTTTCTGTCAAGAGGCTGTTTTCACTCCCAGCTTTTTTAAAAGTAACAGTAAAAACTTGTTATTTCCAATGAGGAGCTGCTGTGTATTCCAAGGATTGCTCCTGACAAGGAGGGGCTGGGAGCGCTGCTGGGAGCGCTCTGGCAACAGCTTTACCTCAACTTTAATTGCAATTCATGGAGAGTCTTCTGCTCCTGTTAATTTTCCTGGCTTGCCTTTGACGTTATTCCTCCTGGCGTGGAATTTTCACCCACCTCAGCAAACTGGAGCCAATTCCATCCCTTCATCAACACTCATTACCTAATAGGGCAGGCAGAGCAGTGGCCAAGTGGTTTCTGGGCATTTTGGTTGCATTTTGTCGTTGGTTTTTTTGTGGGTTTTTTTTTTCCATTTTGCCTCTTTGGGTACAATATTATCTGCTAAATACAAGCTTTGCAAATTCTGCTTTTTACTGCAAATCCAAACAGGTCCACAGGCAAGGTTTAGTTTCTGCCAGGACTGGTGGCAAAATCTCTCTGTCCTGATCAGGTCTGGGCAATCTCAGGACACATCTGGATGAGATCAGGGCACTGAGAAGGTCCCAGCACAGCCACAGACCCTGTTCAGCTTCAGGCAGGAAAATGGTCACAAATCCCCCTGAATCACCAATTCCAGGATGTCTTTATGTGTATTCCCATGATTAAACAAATACCTGGAGCAGCCACAGGAAAAGCTCTGCAGTGTCTGGACGTGTCCAAAGCCTGGTTTTCCTGGGCTCTGCTCCCCACAAATGATTTGTCCTTAACAATCATTGTTCCACATGAAAATCCTCCAATAAAAGAGGAAACTGGAGCAATAAAGGTGCTTCATTCTGCTCTCTCTGGTGCAGAGACCCCATAAAAGTGGTGGAGGGTTAAACCCAACCCCATGTTGGAGAAAGGATCGATGGATGTATCCCACCCCAGCAGTGCCCTGTGTTTATTCCAACACTTCCAGCCCAGATTTCCCTGGACCTAAATGACCTATTTTGACGGAGTATGTAGGTAATCCAGGGACATGAGCAAACATTGTGCTGAATTCAGATAAATGGCCTCGATTCAAAGTGAATTTTATAAATGACCCAGCCCAAGTGGGACAGCTCTGCCTTTATGTGCATTTTAACACAATGCACCCCTTAAGGCAATTGGGCTGAACAGCATCAATTCCACATTTAAATATAATTCCTGGGGAGGATCTGGAAAGAACACAGGAAAAAAAAAAAAGGCTAAATAAACCAAATCAAGGAAAGAGCAAAAGAGTTTTATTTGTAGCTCCTGAACTGTGGGAATTGGGGAGGCTGGAAAGTCTCTTAGGCTGAATTATTGAGATAATAAAGCACCTGCTGAAGGGACCTGTGACTGCTGGAATGAAATTATTTCACTGCCCCAGAATAATCACCAGGGCAGGTTCTCTTTGGAGAGCAAAGGAAACAAGGGAAGGAAGAGATAAATGGAATGCAAATCACCCTCTCCACTCAAAGGGAAAGCAGGGACATGAAAGAAACGAGGCTGGTGGGACAAACTGAGTTTATTTACCAGGCTGAGGCCACTGGAAAACAACTGGAGTAAACACAGCAGGGGGAGTGGGAAGCCAGTTCTGTCCCGGCTGGATTTTGCCCCTCTCTGCCAGGATTAACCAGCCCAGCAATTACACAAGTCCTAATTGTGCTGGAATTACACAATTCCAGAGTTATCCATGTGTAACTCAGGGATGACTCCCAACTTCCAAGGCTTCTCCTCCCCCATCTTCACCTTTCAGAGAGACAAGTTCCACAGAACAGGGGCTGTTTCATAATTTAGTACTTATGCAATCGGCTACATATGAATATTTAACACTACTGGGAACTTCAATAAATCACCTTGTACTCAGAATGAGTGGTCAAAATTTCAATTTGTTTTATTCATAGTCCTGTCCTCAGTCACAAGAATTCTGACAGGGACAGCCAAGCTCACCTCTGCCTGGGAACGACTGATTTCACCTTTTGGAAACAACCAAACAAACCACTGGGAATTTCTTTTCTTCCCAGACAAACCTGCAGAACGTTATTGCATTCCCATCTGCTAAAGCGTAATTAATGAAGGCTTTTAAACCCGCAGAACCTTTCAAATTAATGAAAAGTCCACCCAAATAAATTAGCCATGGAGTCCAAGGGCTGTGGATTTAAATAACAGTGGTTCTCCTGACAGGAACCAAGGAACAGCTGTCACAGACAATTATTTTTAGGGCTGCTACTAAACCATTTTCCCATTATCAGCTGCCACCTCGCAGCGGCGAACGGCGGCTCCACATTTTATCATGACAAAAAATCCGAGGGCTCCGCTTCCCTCCTTGGGTGTTACAAGTTTGTAAAACACCAGGTGAGAAATGGAGCCAAAATCCTGGTGCTGGAGCAGGGGGGCCCTGGGTGAAGGGATGTGATGTCACCACCGTGGCCATGACATCACCACCATCACTGTGACATCATCACGGCTATGACATCACCACATCCCTCCAGCCAGCAGGGAAACAAGAGGAGGATGTGGCTCCTTCTGGTGGGCTAGGGAGACCACGTGTCATCATGGCACAGATGTCACCATGGTATATCCTGAAATTTGTCCATGGAATGTTCCTGACTTAACCAAACTGCTCCATCACATGGCTGTGACACCACCATGATTGTGACATCACCACATCCCTCCAGCCCAAAGGGTTACAGGGATCAGGCCTGGCTCCCTCTGGTTTGCTCAGGGGACCACGTCACCACAGCACATCCCAGCATTCCACCCACAGAACACGCCCAGCTTATCCAAGATCTGCTCTGCCACCATGGTGATGACATCAACACATCCCTCAAGCCCACAGAGTGACAGGGACCAGGCCTGGCCCATCATGCTCAGCTTTGGGACTCTCATCTCCCAAAGGCCCAGTCACCATGGCACATTCCAAAATTCCATCCATGGAATGTCCACAACTCATCCAAGATCTGCTCTGCCACCATGACGATGACACCATACAGCTACAGGGACCACCAGGCCTGGCCTGTCCTGCTCGGCTTTGGGAACTTCATTTTCCCACTGCACAGTGATGTCACTCAGAACTCCATCCATAGAACATTCCCATCTCATCCAAGATCTGGTCTGCCACCATGACGATGACATCAGCACGTCCTTTGAGCCCTCAGAGTTACAGAGACCAGGCCCGGCCTGTCCTGCTCAGCTTTGGGCCCTTCGTGTCCCCAGTTCCATCACCACCACCCACTCCAACATTCCACCCACAGAAGCTTTCCCACACCAACCCAAACCCATTCCACCACGCCAACTATGACATCAGCACTCCCTCCAGCCAATAGCATTGCAAGGAGCCAGCCTGGCCCATCCTGATTGGCTGCTGGCTGTTGATGTCACAGCGCTGCGGTGACGCTGTGGCCTGTTGTGGGCCTGCTGTGGGCCTGCTGTGTCTCAGTGCGCTCCGGCAGCAGTGCTGAGGGGCAGCACAGCCTGGCTCTCCTCACACCGTCCCCGCAGAGGAGCTCCAGGCAGCAGCAGCAGCAGGAGGAGCGGCCCAGCCCGGCCGGCCCCGCGCGGCCATGGCCCGGCCGGTGCGCTCGGGCCGGCGGCCCAGCACCACCATGCTGTTCCGTATCACCATCCAAAGGCCCGGCCGCATGCTCCGGAGGAGATCCTTGAGGGCGCGCTCCAGGTTCCGGGCCAGGAGGGGCCAACGCTTTGCCAAGAGCGTCCACTTCAGGTCCTCCGGGCGCGCGCTGCCGCCCTTCTTCCTCTTCATGGAGAGGCACCGCCGGCGGATGCAGAGGCTCTACCCCAACATGACCGTGGTGCAGACGGCCAAGAGGCTGGGCAGGATGTGGCGCAGGCTGCCCGAAGAAGACAAGGAGATGTACAAGGAGGCGGCCGAGCGCCTCAAGGGCAGGAGGATCCGCAGGAGGATCCGCCATAGGCCCAGGAGCCGGAGCAGGCCGAGGATGTCTAGCCGGAGGAGGGCCATGAAGAACCTCATGATCTCTTTCACCACCAAGGCGGCCAACCTGCGGAATTTCCTCCTGTCCTACCTGTGACTGCAGTTCCTGCATGTGACTGCGGTTCCTACATGCGATGGCAGTTCCTACCTGAGATGGCTCTTTGTACCTGAGATTGCAGTTCCTTGGAAAGTCCCAATAAAGTTCCAAGTTATTAATGCAGCAAACCCTGGCCCACTGTAGTGTCTCTGGGCAGGAACTTGAGTTTAGTGGAGCTGGTGCTGTTGTAGGTAGCAGGGAGGCTGGGGATGGCTGTTCCTGCACACCCACAAGGAGAACAGTGATGACTTCTCCAAACCAGGAGTTAAAAATAAGCTCCTTCTGCAAAGGAGGGATTTTAGTCCTCCAACAGCAGGTCCTGGAGCTGGGAGGAGGCACAGTGAATGCAGATGAGGAAGCAGGAGAGTGCAGAGAACACAGAAACTTGGCTTTTCCAGGAAAAAGCCTTGGGAAGGTGCAAAAACTCAGAGCCAAAACCCACACAGCTCCCTGACCCTGCTGGAGCCTCAGAGATTTCTCCTCTTCGCCACAGCCTTTGTCCAGGTTCTTTAGGGATGATCACAGCCCATTCCCACTCAAGGTCACATCCCAGAGCTCCAGGTCAATGCCACATTTTCCCCAAGATCCAAAAGTCTCCAGCAAACTCCCAAGGAGTTCCTGTCTCTTACTCCACCCAACTCCTGAGGAGTTCCTGTCCCTCATTCCACCCAACTCCTGAGCTGTTCCTGTCCCTTATTCCACACAACTCCTCAGGTGTTCCTGTCCCTTATTCCACACACAGGGTTTTGTCAGTTCTTTGCACACCTGTTCCAACAGGGCACAAAGCCCATGGCCAGCAGCTCTCCCTGCTGGGAAACCTAAAACCCTGAGATATGGCCCTAGGATACAGATACAAAATCTGGAGATATTAAGGGAAAAGTGCAAGGCTGCCATGAGCTGGTAGCAGAGTGTTGAAGTGAGCAGGGACAAGAAATTTCACTTTAATGGTTCTCCTGCCTGCACAGCCACTGAGAGCCTGACAGGATCCATCAATTAAAATCTATTCCCAGCTGCAGCAGCCGTGGCTCCAGCAGAAGGAGCAGCTATTTTTGGCACGTTACAAATATGAAGTGGTCAGAAAGGCCCCAGATATCACCCAGCCAATTACGCTTTCCACGGAATCTTTGCGTTCCCCCATCCCTCAGCCTGCGAGCTCCATAAACAAGTGGCACTCAGGCAAAATCAGGCCCAGGGAAGTTGGAACATGGGTTCCACTCAATTGAACCCATTACACAGGACTGGTCCTGAGGAATGGCTCCAAATTCCTGCAGCTCTGCCTGAAAATATCCATTTTTTTACAAGGACACCCCAACAAACTCCAAGTCTGGCCGTTCCCACCAGTTTCTTCAGCTGAAATGACACCTGAGACGCTGAGGGACAACTCTGCCAGCTCTGAACACACAATAAAATTCCAGTTATCTGCAGCAGGAAATCTTCTAGTGACAGGAAAACAGGAAGGGATGGGAAACAGTGCGCTGAAATTGGTCGTTATCCACCTGGATGTGTTTCCCACTAATGGTGTGGAGACCAGAGATGGAAATAACTGTGAGAGCAAAGCATGAACAAGGAGAAATAACAATTTGGGAGATGCCTTCCAGCAGCAGAGAGGAAACAATGATCTTGGAAGAGCTGCAGGCAGCTGATGGAGGAGGGGGGTAGGTGATAAATATGGATATTATGGGGGGAATGTATCTCGGGGGCCTGGGGTGGGTTCCTTCCTCTGCTTTCACACTGTACTTAAAACCTGCAATAAACCAACTGCAGAAAATGGTTTCTCTCAGTATTGGCACAATTTTGGCTCGTTGGGAGCCTCGGCGCCTTTTTCATGTGCTCAGAACTAACGTTAATGGCATTGTTACAGACCCAGGAATGTCATTTTTATCATAATGCTGCCTGCGTTGTCACTGCTCTGGGAAAAAGGATTTAAAAACGCCTTGGAAACTGCCTGGACAACCTTCCTTTCAGGCCAGCTACATGGAACCACCTGAGAGCTGTCCAGGATGGGATTTGCTGTCCCCATCCTTGGGATTTGCTGTGGGGGCTTCAAAGGGGACGAGTTTCAGAGCAGAAGGGAAAAGCCAGGAGTGACAGATCTTTATCCAAAGCCCTCTGAAATCCACTTCCCTGTGCCTGACCAGGGGCACAAACACACATCTGCCACCACAGGTGCCAGACACACATCTGGGACTTCAAAATTTGGGTAAACAACCCAGAATTTTCTGTACTCTCCCGCACCCAAACGAAAAAATCCAATTATTGAGCACAAAACCACCAAGACGTGGCTGCTGCACTCGTGGTCCCATTGAGAACACGAGAGCTGTGCCTCTGCAGAGATCTCCTCTTATTCTGAGGGAACAATGGCACTTCAGCCCCCCTCCCTCAGCCAGCTCCACTCTCCTCATCCCAGCAATTTTCCTTTTTGTGAGCACGAATGCTCTTGTGTGGCAGCAACAGCACTGGAGGACTCGTGAACAGCAGAATTATTTAATAAATTTCTCTGCACTGGCGCTCCCACACATGGTCTTGTCTGTGCTCATGGATACACCAGGAGTATCCCACAGCTTGGCACCAAATCAAACACCCCAAACCGAGCCCTGCAATTCTTTCTGGAGGCTGCAGTGAGGATCTGAGCCTTTGAAGGAGCAGCTTTGGGGCTGAGTTTGTGTCAGTGTCCCCAGAGGGTGATAAGAGTCACCCCAGTGATTCCCAACAGCAATGTTAAGAAAATTCATCCACAAACAGCAGAGGTTTGTGTCCAAAAAGGAGACAGAGGAGCCCTGGAACTTTATTCCAATCAAGGCAGAGGCCATGGGACATTCCCCTGGGATCTCTCCAATTTTTAAAGGATGCAGCCTCCTTTTTATCCCAATTTCCCAGCTGCATTTCCCTTTTCTCTTTCCCCGTTTCTGAGGTACTTGAGAGGTTCAGACTTCCCAGAACACCTGATCCCAAAGATTCCCCTTTAATGCACAACCCTCCCTTTTAATTGTTAATTCTCATGGAATTTAGGGGGTTTTCTTCTCCATTGTTTCTTTTATCTTTCAATATCTAATTTCATTCCTCAGCAAACTTAAAGTTTATTTATAAAAGCAAGTATCTTTTTCCATTTAGCAATCAGTGTAATCCTTCCCATTGCTTCTTTTATCTTTTATCTACCAGCAGACCCCCAGCTTGTTTGGAAAGACAAATCCACCATTCCTCTCAGGGATTGGAGGGGGACCCTCTTCTCTCTCCTCTCCCAAAAAAAAAAAAAAGGTTTTTGGGACCAATCCACAGCAGCCAAACCTGCAGAAGCCATCCCTAAACCCCCACTTAGGAACAGATTAATTCTGGATGACTGCGAGGCTTTGCAGGCTCCTTGTCACGCGTTAACTGAGATGTTACAACTTCAACACCCTTTGAAAAATCAGAGCCTGGAAGAGTTCTCTGCTCATTAACTGCCTGCCAAAGGATCCTCCTGCTCTCAAGAATCAATAACCTGCTTCTGTTCACAGCTTGATTTTAATGGGACCAAAAAGCCACGAGAGCTCAGAGCCACCAGGACCGCGGCGAGGGGAACAACAGCTCGGCTCTTTGAAGCCCATCTTGCAGGCAGGAGAGCACAGATTGAACATCCCCGAGCTCATCCCCATCTGCACAGTGTGCTGCAGAGGCAGCACACCCTGCCCCCCTTGTTAGCTTTGATTTACATCACAGATCACCACAAGAACGAGTTCCTTCCACACCCAGCACGGCCCAGCCCACGCCAGGGATGCTCCCAACGTGATTTTCCACCTCTCCCACTCCCAGGAGCAGCACAGATGATGCCCCCAACGTGATTTTCCACCTCTCCCGCTCCTAGGGGCAGCACAGATGATGCTCCCTGCCCTGCAGCCCTGGGGGACAGGGAATCCCCAGCCCCAGTTTGAGATGAGATCATGGAGCAGGTTTTCCATAATGTGCCGCCCCCACCAAACTCCAAACCCATCTGTTTCTTTTAGTTTCCCCCCCCAAAAAATCAGCAGCTGAGTTCTCAGAAATGCAATTGGAGCAGCAGCTTGACAGTCCCAGTTTTGGCTTTCCCAGAATTCATCATTTACACTGATAAAACACGGGTTGGCTCGTGAATTTCCTCATTCCACTTAAAGCCACAACATTCCAGTTCCATCAGGCAGGGGTGGGAACTGCAGCTCTCATCAAACACCCCAGAATGTGTCAAACACCCCAGAATGTGTCAAATGCCACAGAATCTGTAAAACACCCCAGATTAAGAATATCCACATTATGGCTGGGGTTGGAATTAAATTATCTTTAAACCCCTTCCAACCCAAACCATTCTAGTGTCAAAAAATATTCATTTATTTTCTACATAAAAAATAAATCTGTCATCAGATAACCCTGAAGGAGACTCCAACCACCAGGTAGAATGGGATTAATGATGTTTAAGAAATTGCTTGATTTGACAAAAGTTCATTTTCTATCCCTTTCCCGTCAGCTGCACAGTCCCAGTTGGGTGTGACTGAGATGGGGATGGCAAAGCTGGCATCTTGAAAATGGTGACAAATTGATTTGGACAATCCATGTTATTGGCTACACCAGGATGTGATTCCTCTCCTGGGTACTATGGAATCATGGAATATTCTGGAAGGAACACACAGAGACCATCAAAATCCAGCTCCTGGCCCTGCACACACACCCCAGTGAAAGGAATGAGAGATTTGTCTTTATAAATAAACTGTGGGTCTGCTGATAAATATAGATACAGAGAGATGAAAGAAACAATGGGAAGAACCATTAATTCCATGGGAATTCCACTGATTGACACAAGGAAAAGAAAAAAGGGGGGGTACACTTAGAAGGGGGTATGGATTAGGTGATTTGGGAAGTTTGTGCCTCTCAAATACCTCAGCCAGTGAGGAAAGAGAGAAGGGAAATGCAGCTGGGAAATTGGGATAAAAAGGAGGCTGCGTCCTCCAAAAATTGGAGAGATCCCAGGGGAATGCCCCATGGCCTCTGCCTTGATTGGAATAAAGTAAAAGGAATCCTCTGTCTCCATTTTAGACATGAACCTCTGGTGTTTGTGATGAATTTTCCTGACACCAACACCCCCAGCCTGTGCCTGGCAGTGTGAGAAGAGAAGAACACTCTCCCCACTCAGTCCCTACAAGGTTTTTATGACCAGGGTCACCAAAGATGTCGCAGACATCTTTTCATGAAAATCCTTTCCTTGGGATTTTTTTCCTCCTGAGAAGCTGAGAGGCCTCAGGAACAAAATGTAAACAATGATTATCTGCTGCTGTGGAATGCAACAGGTGGATTTTTGATTGGCCCATGTTGGATGTTTATAATTAATGGCCAATCACAGCAGCTGGCTCGGACAGAGAGTCTGGACAGCTGCCTTTGTTATTCATTCTTTTCTATTCTTAGCTTAGCCAGCATTCTGAGATAAAACCTTTTCCTCTATTCCTTTAGTGTAGTTTTAATGTAATATATATCTTAAAATAATAAATCAAGCCTTCTGAAATGTGGCGTCAGATCTATGAATCTTCCCTCATCCTAAGACCCCTGTGAACACCATCACACAAACCTGGCAGGCTGACCCCAATCCCTGCCTCAACCCCAGCCACACCAAACTCACCCCTCTGCCCTCCAGAGCAGCTCCACCAAAGCCCTGGCAGGGCTGAGCATCACAACCTGAGCTGAGCAGGCTCTGGGGCTGCTCCATGAAGAGCTCCCAACACCCCAGGGCACAGATCCCGGCTGCCAAGGCAGCAGAACAAGAACCGCACAAGGGCAAAATGTCCTTTGTAAGGAGCCTCTGTGGGTGACCTTAACACAACGTGAATTCTTTCCAACTGCAGGAACTCTTGAGTGCTGCCAGTTCTGCTTTATTATTTCCTGCTTTTTAAAGCTGCTTTCTGTCTGCCCTTTGCTGCTCTGAGCTTCTCTTGCTCTCCCAGCTCCTCAGAGATCAATCTGCACCTTCTCCACTCAGCTGATGTGAGTTGTGTCGCTGCTCACTTGCCTATCATTCCTTATTTCCAAGGGTTTGATCAGATAAAAAATCCTGAAACGTTCTCCAGTTGGAAATGAAGCAGAATTCTGGGAAAGGAGCAGATACTGAATCTCCTTTCTGCTGGGGGGAAAATGAAAATCCACTTTCACAATGTGGGGCCAGTGATGTTCTGTTCATTAATGGTGTGGGAGATGGGGCAGAGCACAAATCTCTGGGAGCAGCTGAGGGACCCCAAGGGCAAATTCCCACCCTGAAATAAGGGAAAAAAGGGACAATCCTGAGCAGTTCAGAGGAAATTCCACATTCTGCTCCAGAGGAGGGGACATTCCATGGAACTGGCAGAGCCCTGAGCTCCTGAACCAGCCAGGACACACCACCAGTGCCACCAGCAGCAACCTGGGCTACAGCCAGCCTGAAATTCTGTGGAATTCCAATGTTCTAGGAGGATCTGAGCATCTTTTTTTGGAAGATCTGAGCATCTTTTTTTGGAGGATCTGAGCATTTTTTTGCAGAATCTCCTTGCTCAACTCAAGGCAGGACATCTGACAAGAACCTACAGGACAAGAGCAGCCCCAAGCAGTGACAATTTTATTTGTGCTGCTGCCTTTAAATCAAACCTGGTGCAGGTTCAGAGCTGCCATCAGTGTCACCAGCAGCATCCTGGGCTGCAGCCAACCTGGAATTCTGTGGAATTCCAATGTTCTAGGAGGATCTGAGCACCTTTTTTTGGAGGATCTGAGCATCTTTTTTTGTATCTTCCCTGCTCAACTCAAGCCAGGACACCAGACAAGAACCTGCAAAATGAGAGCAGCCCTGTGCAGTCACAATTTTATTTGTGCTGCTGCCTTTAAATCAAACCTGGTGCAGCCTCAGAGCAGCCAAATCCATTTCCTAATTCTGGAAATTCCCAGAATTATCCACAGTTCAGATGAACTCTCTCCCCTTTCAATCAATAAAGTGCCATTAAGAGCCTGTTCTGAGCTGGATGTTGCTGATGTTTGAGGAGTGCAGCCCTGGTAGAGCCTGCTCCAGATTTTTTCCATGGTTTGGATTAAATTTGGGTTCAATTTGGATTGAAATTTGGGTTCAATTTGGATTGAAATTTGGGTTTTGTTGGGAAGAGTCTTCAAAACACCAACTCTGCAAATTCTGACCCCTCCTCACCTGCAAATCCAGGGGAATTTTAAAGCTCTACCAGGACAGGTTCTGGTCTGGGATTCCACACACACTGAAATATTTCCCACTGCTTTTCCTGCTCTCTATAAACTGTTTTGGCAGAAAATATTCAAGTGGAGTAAGAAACATGAAAATTCCCAATTCCAAAATGTTTCAAGCTGGTTTATGTCCCAGTCAAGGAAACCTCCAAGTTTCAGGGAACAACCAGCCAAGGCTTTTCCATGCCCAGAGCAGCTTGTTCAGAGCAACATTTTTAGAAAGAAAACCTAAAAAAATCCAATTTGGAATCTCCTAAACTTCCCACCAGGAAACACCTTGGAGTCAGTGGAGCCTTGCTTGTCTTTCCCAGAGATTTGCTGCAGCTTTTCTGAGATTTAGGAAGATGGATTCTTGGCAGTTGGGCAGAAAAAAAAGAAAATAAGTTACTTTCCTGGCAACTTGCTAAAATCAGAAGTTGCATAAAGGAAAGGGAAAAATGCCAAAAGCAGAAGCAAGGCCTGGCATCCACAGCAAATGCAGAATCCGTGAGTTTGTCCCTTTGGACTCAATTAGTCCAAATTTACAAAGAATGACACCCATAAAGATGTTAAACATTAACAAAACTTCTGCTAACTCACTTCAAAATGAATTTTAATTGCAAGCTGTTTGATACATTGCAAAATTTAATGAGGGTTTTATTCTGCCCACAAAAATTCCGATATATTAATTTCAGGCTAAAAAATCTATAGTTCCTTAAAAGCCTTGAGAGGAAAAAATAATCAATGACAGAATGTTCTAAATGCCAGTCACTGAGATTGTTCTGCTTTTGACTTTCTGGGGGGGCAGATATCGAGCACAGCCCCTCCTGCTTCAGCATTTCTGCTTTTAAATGGGTTTTTGAGGCAATGTGGCAACACAGTTCAGGGAATTGTTAAGGCTGGAAAGGACTTTTAAGATGATCAAGTGCAGCCATCAGACTCAGGAGCTTTTTCCTCTCTTCAATTGAGGATGAGGGTGAAATCAGAGGGTGAAAAATCAGAGTTCAGAAGAGCAGCAGATTTTTCCTGAGCTTGTGCACATCAAACAAACGTGAGAGAGGGGGGACCAGGGGGGTTCCCTGGATCAGGAGCCCCTTCCCCAGCCCAGCTCTCAGCCAGGGTGCCAGGGCACATTGCCAAGTGCCAGGGCTGGAATGGGCATCCAGGCACTGCTGAGCTGTGGGGAAATGTAAACCCAGGGAGGTGTCACTGGGACTGTTCCAGTTTGCACTGGGGCAGCAGAACTGGCAGCAACAACAGCAGGGGCGGGCACTCACCGGGGCACAGGGCACAGAATCCACCTGGGCACAGAATCTACCTAGGCACAGAACACACATGGGCACAGAACACACATGGGTACAGGGCACAGCTCCCACCTGGGCATAGAACCCACCTGGGCACAGAATCTACCTGGGCAGAGAACACACATGGGCACAGAACACACATGGGCACAGAACACACATGGGTACAGGGCACAGCTCCCACCTGGGCATAGAACCCACCTGGGCACAGAATCTACCTGGGCACAGAACACACCTGGATACAGGATCCACCTGGGCACAGGACACACCTGGATACATGATCTACCTGCCCCAGCATCAATCTGGGAACAGGATCCACCTGGCATAGCACCTACCTGCCCCAGCACCCACCTGGGCACAGCACCTGGGCAGAGAACACAGAATCAACCTGGGCACAGAACACACTTGGGTACAGGATCCACCTGGCATAGCACCCACCTGGATACAGCCCCCACCTAGATACAGGATCCACCTGGGCATAGAAAACTCCTGGCACAGCACCCACCTGGGCAGAGCACACAGAATCTACCTGGGCAGAGAACATACCTAGATACAGGATTCACCTGGGCACAGAACACACTTGGGTACAGGATTCACCTGGCATAGCACCCACCTGCCCAGGACTCACCTGGGCACAGCACCCACCTAGATACAGGATCCACCTGGGCACAGAAAATTCCTGGCACAGCACCCACCGGGGCACAGGACACAGCCTCTACCTGGGCACAGAACACACCTGGGTACAGAATCCACCTGGCACAGAAAACTTCTGGAACAGCACCCACCTGCCCAGAGCACCCACCTGGGCACAGGACACACCTGGATACATGTTCTACCTGCCCCAGCACCCACCAGGGCACAGCACCCACCAGGACACAGCATCTACCTGATCACAGCTCCCATCTAGATATAGGATCCACCTGGGCACAGCATCTACCTGGGTAGACCCCCCCACCAAAATACATGATCGACCTGGCACAGAAAACTCCTGGCGCAGCATCTACCTGGGCACAGCATCCACCTAAGAGCAGCACCCACCTGGGCACAGTTCCCATCTAGATACAGGATCCACCTGGCACAGAAAACTCCTGGCACCGCACCCATCTGGGCACAGCACCTCCTGCCCAGCAGTAGCAGGAGGGAATCCAGAGGAGCAGCAGAGACCCCTGAGCATCCCCAGTGCCCTCCTGTCCCTTCCTGAGGCAGGATCCAGAGCTCCAGGGCTGGGAGCAGCTCCTGTCCCTGTCCCCATCCCTGTCCCTGTCCTTGTCCCCATCCCTGTCCCCAGCCATGTCCCCATCCCTGTCCCTTTCCCTGTCTCCATCCCTGTCCCAAACCAGCTCTGCCATCCCCAGCCTCCCCCTCACCCATCACACAGCAGCTCTGAAACCTCTTTCAAGATTTCCCTTTGCTTTCCCCTTTGCCTTTGAGTCACTTCCAGGCTCCAGAAATTCCAGTGCGGCTTTGAACAAATATCCTTTGGATTTCAAACTCACACAGAGCTCCTGTGACTGGGCAAAAAAAAAAAAAAAACCCAAATCCTCTCTGAGCACTCCCCTTCCCACAGGGCTGCTTGGAGCACGGGGCACTGCTCCAGGATCAATGGGGGTAATTTATTCTCTGACATTACAGGGAACAACCTGATTTCCAAATTCCTTCCAGCCTGAAGCACTTC
Source organism: Melozone crissalis (assembly GCF_028551555.1). Classification (NCBI taxonomy): domain Eukaryota; kingdom Metazoa; phylum Chordata; class Aves; order Passeriformes; family Passerellidae; genus Melozone; species Melozone crissalis. The sequence goes on along the minus strand of NW_026535888.1, from coordinate 10,726,636 downwards.
TGTTATTTTTTTCCCCCCTTTTAAGAACAGCTGACTTATCAAAACCAGGTTTTTCCAAGAGAAAAAGCACAAGCTAAGCCACATTACAATAATTGAAGCTATTAATTACCTTTATGCTTTTCTTTTTTTTTTAAGGGAGATCTTTAATGCAGGTAATTCTGGCTAAAAGAGCTAATTTGAGCTGCTCCGTCATTTAAAGGATGATTATAAAATTAATTTAGAAAGAGTGGGAGAAAGACAAAGGGATAAAGGAGAGCAGGAAGAGCTGGGTATTCCCCTTGTGCTCCAACTGGGAATTATCAAAGGAATGGGATTGTTTTAAAAGAACAGAGAGGGCTGATGGAGTTTTTGGGGTTTTTTATTGGATTTGCCAGAGAAACTGTGGATGTTCCAGCCCTGGAAGTGTCCCAGGCCAGGCTGGATGGGGTCTGGAGCAGCCTGGGACAGTGGTAGCTGTCCCTGCCATGGCACAGGGTGGAATAGGATGGAATTTAAGGGATTTAAGGTTCCTTCCAACCCAAACCCTTCCAGGATTCTGTGGGAATTCCAGCCAGTAAAGCAATCCTTGGACATGAGCTGCCAACAGCATTCTGTTCATTCCTAATCCTCCAATATTTACTGGGCATCTTCCCTGATCCCCACTCCAAACCCAGGCACCAGAAACGTCCCTGGGAGGCAAAAATCAACCCCTGCTCACTGTGACACAGCCAAATTGTCACAGCCAAGCCCTGCAGGAGCTGAAGAGATCCCAACCTGCCAGGCCAGAACAGAACAGAACTGTGCCAAGCTCTGAAAACACACCAGGAGTAACAGATGTAACAGTCCAGCTCTGAAAACACACCAGGAGTAAGAGATACAACAACCCAGCTCTGAAAATACACCAGGAGTAACAGATCCAACAGCCCAGTTCTATAAATACACCAGGAGTAACAGATACAATAACTCAGCTCTGAAAATAGACCAGGAATAAGAGATACAACAGCCCAGCTCTGAAAATACACCAGGAGTAAAGGATAAAACAGCCCAGCTCTATAAATACACCAGGAGTAACAGATACATCAACTCAGCTCTGAAAATATACCAGGAGTAACAGATACAACAACCCAGTCTGAAAATAGGCCAGGAATAAGAGATACAACGGCCCAACTCTGTAAATACACCAGGGGTAACAGATACAACAGCCCAGCTCTGAAAACACATCAAGATTAACAAATCCCAGCTCTGGGAACACAATTCCAATTTCTGACTTTGTTTTTCCCACGCTGTGGCCACACTTTGTTTCCTCTGCCCTCTCAAGAGGAACTGCACCAAGGCATGTTGGTGTTTCCCTACTCTTTGAAACGCTGATATTCTCCTCCCCTGAGACTCAGACATCCCCTAAAAAATAATTTTAAGGGCAGAGAGATGAACCCGGCACGGAATGGGTCCAGCAGTGGTGATTCCCAGCTGCAGGGAGTGATGGAAACGGAGCCCAGGGAAGGGAAATGTGCTGGGAGCAGCTGCAGCAAACCCAGCCAGGCAAAATCCAGCAGGCAAAGAGCATTTAAACCACATTTTGTGAGGCAGCTGACGTCTGAAAACAAAGTGATTCCATCCTTGAAACAACTTGTAAATAGCAGAAAAACATCCCTGAGTGGGGCCTGCAGAAAGCCCAGCAGGGAGAGGCCTTTGAAAGCATCCGAGGTGTCTGCGCTGCTCCCTTTGAAGCTGCAGATAAGGGAGGGTGTAGAACACGGGTGTTATCAGCTCTGGCAGACACATCCTGACACCAAAACGCAGCTCCCTGGATCCCTGTGCAAGGAGAGACCTCCCTGCACAGGCACAGCTCAGCCCAGCGGCGTGAAAATGACAGCAATTGGTGTCTGAACATGAAAAAAAAAAAAAAAAAAAGGCAAAAAGGCACAGACAGCTCCTGGAACACCTCAGAGTGAAGACACTGATCTTTCCCACCAACGTTTGTCCAAATCCTTGCTTTAGCTGGGAGGAATCAGTGTTCTGCTGTGACAGTGTTTTAAAGAGAATTCCAAATATCCGACTTTTTACAACCCAAAACATCATCGGCACTTCCTTCAAGCCTCCTTCCCCTGCCAAATCTAGGTATTATTCACTGCTTTACAGTCTATATTTTGGGTCACATCCTGAAGGAGGTTCCAATATTTTTCTCAGCTTCCAGCCAGGCATGTCAGACTCAGTCTCAGTATCAAAAAAAAACCAAAACTCTTTTCAGATTACAGCTATTGAGGTTTCTTGCAAAAACCTCTTTTTTTTTACTCTTCAAACGTGTGTTTGCAGGACAAACACAGGAAGAAATTAAGAATTAATGACCTTCAGGGATTTTTTTTTCCCTCTGCTATCACAGGCTTCCCTGCCTCTCATCCCTTGGGATTCAGGATCACACAGCATTGACCTTTCCATGGAGATCTTTGCCCCTGAGGTGACCAAACAACAAAGAAAGGACAAATTGGGATAAAAAGGGCAATTTAACCATTATCAGGGTCATTTTCAGCCTAAAAGCATCTCCTTCCCAGTCTGAATATTCATTAAAAGCTCTCCACCATGCAGCAAATGGAATTCATCACGTTAATGCACGGAAAAGTAACTCTGGGGAGAAAGTGGGATGGGATGTGATCCTGTTTGATTGGATTGAAGGGGAGAGGTCATGAGGCCTTGTCACAGGGGTTTGTCTGTCCCTGCCATGTCCCAGGGCAGGATTTGGGAAGTAGATGCTTCCCAGGAGAAGGAATGGCAGCCAGGAGCAGGGAGCAGTGGGTTCTGCTGCTCCACATTCAGGTTGAAACCTTCCCCTTCCCTCCAGGAATATCCACCAGCTATGGAACTCCTCCAAATCCCACCTTCCCTTCCCTCCAGGAAAATCCACAAACTATGAACTCCTCCAAATCCTTCCTTCCAGCATTTCCAGCTATGGAGCTCCTCCAAATCCCACCTTCTGCTTCCTTCCAGCATTCCCAGCAGTGCCAAGAGCTCTGGGACAATGTGGCAGCACAAACCTCTCAGTCCAAAACATTCCCAATCCCTGAACTTGCCACCAGCACCAAGGATGCTCAGGGATGGTTGGAAGCCATCACCTCTGCCTCCTGGAATCCAGAGCTCCAGCAGGACAAAACAGCTCCCTGACCCACAAATTCCTGCTCTTCACAGAGGAAATCCATCTTCATATAAAACCTGGAGTGCAGGAATTCCAAAGGCTGGAATTTCCCCACCACCACTCCCAGGAATTTATGCATCATGTATGAGGTGTTTGAATATGCAACAGTTTGTTGTTTTTTAAGGGTTAATCCTCTGTTAACGTGGGTCCTTTTTTAGGCTTGTGCTGCCCAGAAAAGATACCTGGACTGTCCATAACTCTTTGCTTTTATTGTCTCATATTGTCCTAATTCAAATTGTCCAAATTATTATTACTCTAATTGTATTACTATTTTTATAATCATTTTATTACCATTAAACTTCTAAAAATTTAAAAACAAGTGATTGGCGTTTTTCACACTCTGAATCCTGATAGAGTCTTCAGGGCTGAGCAAGGTGGGAAGAATTTCATTTCTTCTGATAATGGAGCAATAAATTCTTTTTTTCTGAAAGATTTAGGTGTCCTGTGGCTGCTATCTGGTGCAAGTACCTCATCCCATTCTTAAAAAAAATATCCCACATGCATCGTTTCTATTTTAATATTTTGTTATAACCTAAAACTATATTTGACACACTACTTAAAAAATTAATCCAACATAACTTTCTAACATAACACACATAATATTCATTTGAATATTTGCAAAAAGCCAATCATAAAATGTGCATTTTTTCACCAGGAACACATCCCAAAGCACAAAATCCTCTCTCTGGAGCCAGAGCCCTTGCGTGGACTTCACAGGCAGCTCCGAGATGAAAACGAGGAGCTGAAAGCACCGAGGCCACCACGGCAGGATCAGAAGCTGCTTTGATGGAAAGAAAAGGGGTTGGTTCATTAGGAGCTCCCACTGAGGAGCTTTCCAGCACCCCATCAGCAGCTCCATGTGAAGCTGTGACCTCCAGGACCTGCAGCTCTGAGAGCACAAGGCGTGTGCAGAGAGAGGGGCTGGCCAGAGGGACGGCATGAGGGAATCCCAGAGCATCCCAGAGCTTTTAATGACTTTTGGGAACCACTTAGAGACAGACTGAGGGGCTGGGGAGGGAAGGGTCAGCTGCACCTAGGGATGGGGAAAGGGAGTTGAGAGGAGCTGCTGAAATGCTGATGGTTCCTGCAAAAATCTTCCACCAAACGGGGAAATCAGAGAACATGGAAACGAGGAGATTTCAGGAATGCTGCTCCACGAAGGGCTGATGGCTCCAAGGGGTCTCAGGAAAAAAGAGAGAACCTCAAAAATGCTGCTCCAGAAAGGGCTGATGGATCCAAGGGGTCTCAGGAGCATGGGAATGAGAGAGAATTTTAGAAATGCTACTCCAGAAAGGGCTGGTGGATCCAAAGGGTCTCAGGAAAAAAGAGACAACATCACAAATCCTCCTCCAGAAAGGGCTGATGGCCCCAAAGTGTCACAGAAAATGAGAGGATTCCAGAAATGCTCTTCCAGGAAGGGCTGACGGATCCAAGGCATGGGAATGAGAGAGAACTTCACAAACGCTGCTCTGGAAAGGACTGATGGATTCAAGGGGTCTCAGAAACAGAGAAACAAGAGACATGATCAGAAATGGTCCTCCAGAAAGGGCTGATGGATCCAAACGGTCTCAGGAACATGGAAATGAGAGAATTTCAGAAATGCTGCTCCAGGAAGGGCTGATGGCCCCAAAGGGTCTCAGAAAACGAGAGAATTTCAGAAATGCTGCTCCAGGAAGGGCTGATGGACACAAGGGATCTCAGAAAACAACAGAATTTCAGAAATGTTCCTCCAGGAAGGGCTGATGGCCCCAAAGGGTCTCAGAAAACAATAGAATTTCACAAATGCCCTTCCAGGAAGGGCTGATGGCCTCAAGGGGTCCCCTGAGCTCAGTTCCAGAAAAAAACCCATAAAATCAACCAGAGGAACTGGAATTCCAAGGTTCTTGGTTCTCACAGGCTCACCAGGTACATGGGCACTTTTGTTTTCACCTACTGCTCAACATCTGGAGCACCCTGAGGTGCCTGTGCTGCCTTCACATCTGGCACAGCTGTGCTGGAAGTGAGTGCAGTAATTCACATGCACGTGCTGGGGCAGGTTCCTTTTCCAGGGAATCACAGCATGAAGCCAAAAGGAATTTAACACAAACGAAATGAAAAAAAAACAGAGAAAAAAAAGGATTTTGTGCAAGGGAAGAAATTGCAGTGCCAAGGTTGGAGAGGCAAAAGGAAGACGAGGCACTGAGGGGGAGGAACTGAACTCAGACAGGAATAAACTCCCAGGGTTTGCTCCTCACTTGCAGCCCTGCTTCTCCCACCACATTCCCTCAGCATGGGATTATCAAGAGAAAATCAAGGAGCAGAAACTGGATCCCAGGGGGAATGACAGGGAAAGGCTCAAGGAGTGGGAGGCATTGGGGCAATGTGACAGCTGATGCAAGTTTCCTAAAATAAACCCCAAAAAGGCTCAGAGCATTTTGTGATCTGAAGCCCACGACACAGCAACAGCAGCACAATTCCCAGTGAAAATCCCAGTCCCTCCCCCCCCATCCAAAAACCACCATGGATATGAAATATCCGGAAGGCCTCGTTATTAAAGCAACTATCTCCATCCTAAAAGTTTTTTAAATAAATTTAAACAAATTTTCCAATCAGAAACATCTCCTGAAGCTCCAGAACATCCCAGGCAGATCAGAGACAATTCCCATTGAAAATCCCAGTCACTCCCTCCCATCCAAAAAACACCATGGATAGAAAAGATGTGGAATGCCTCGTTAGTAAAGCAACCTTCTCCATCTTAAAAGTATAAATCTTCCAATCAGAAACATCTCCTGAATGTCCAGAACATCCGAGGCAAATCAGAGACAATTCCCAATGAAAATCCCACTCCTTCTCATTTAAAAAACACCATGGAGAGAAAAGATCTGGAAAACCTTGTTATTAAAGCAACCACCCCACAGGCTCATCCCACCCCGCTCCTTCCCCCTTCCTGCTTTTAGGATTTTATTTCTCCCCTCTCAAGGCAATCTGGGCCCAAAATCTGGCTGAAAGAGCTGTTAGAAGTGTGATTTTATTAATCTGTCTCAAAACTGCTCCCTTGGAATTCTTCCTGCGGGATTCACATCCAACAGGTTGGGGAGCAAAGGAAACCCAGCTCAGGATTCTCCAGCATGTGGGATCAATGGGAAGGCACTTAAAGCAAGCTGGCTCATAAAAAAGAAACCCAAAAAAATCCATTTTTAAAGCTGGGAGGGTGAATGGTAATGCAGGTTTTTCTAAGAGCAGGTCAAGTCAAGGTTACTTGAAGTGCTGAGTTAATGGGCTCATAAATATCATCATTAGGTGCCATTCCCTAGCTTGGAAACACACAGGAATTATCCTCCTGATGAAATTGAATTTTGTTTATTTGTGCCCAGCCCTGGCCATGACTAAAACTACTCAGAATGCTCAGAAAATGAAATATTTGAAATATTCAGCTGTGAGAGGCTTCAAGAGAATTGGCTGCGAGTCTCTCTGCCCTATTACCAATAATTAAAATCCGTTTTTTTCATAGGCAGAAGAGGGAAAAAGGGGTTTGAGCTCTCTTTTCCTGCTGAATCACATCAGCATGGTTAAAGATGAGACAGGAGCACCAGGTTTTTTTCCCCCTACGGGCAAAAATTATTGAGAACTGACTCATCTGAATTTAATTACCGGGCCAGCTCGGAGAGATGAAATTCCAAACAAGACTTCTTTGCAATTCCACTTGTGGGACTGCAAAGTTTCCTTCAGGAATGAGAAATGAGATGGCCTGGAATGGGCTGGGGCTGGCTGGAAATTCAGGGATGGGAAATTTGGGGATGTGAAATTCGGGGATGGGAAATTTGGGGATGGAAATTTGGGGATGTGAAATTCAGGGATGTGAAATTCGGGGATGGAAATTTGGGGATGGGAAATTTGGGGATGGGAAATTCGGGGATGGGAAATTCAGGGATGGGAGATTTGGGGATCTGAAATTCAGGGATGTGAAATTAATTTGGGGATAGGAAATTCGGGGATGTGAAATTCAGGGATGTGAAATTAATTTGGGGATGTGAAATTCAAGGATGGGAAATTCTGGGATGGGAAATTCTGGGATGGGAAATTCGGGGATGGGAAATTCGGGGATGGGAAATTCAGGGATGGGAAATTCGGGGATGGGAAATTCGGGGATGGGAAATTCAGGGATGGGAAATTCGGGGATGGGAAATTCGGGGGATGAGAAATTCAAGGATGTGAAATTCAGGAATGTAAAATTCGGGGATGGGAAATTCGGGGATGGGAAATTCGGGGATGCACCACAAAAAACAGGAACAACTTCTGCCAGGGGGGAATTCCTGTTGCTGGGGCCAGGGGATCCCGAAAAGGGCTGAGCTCAGCCAGGGAAAGGTGTGGGAGGAAAGGCAGCCCCAGGGATGCAGCACATGGACACCTGGAGGGGAGCAGGGATGCAAATCCATCATTTCTCCCTCCAACGAGCCCCAAAGTGACACCTGTAAAACTTAAACCAGGCTTTAATCTCACTTTTAAAGACTGTATATGCACTACAGGCTCAGCTCAAAGCCAGGCTTACATTCCCCACAATTTAAAGTAATTTTTCCCCTGCTGTATTTACGAGGAGTTTATTAATTTTATTAATTAATTAATTTTATTTTTCCAGCAGGTTCCCTCTGCCAGGCTTTGTTTTATTTTTGACATGACAAGACACAGCTCTGCTTTGGCAACACCTCCAGGCTGAATAATGTTTTTTAACCAGCTCCATCCATCTTCCCAGCCAGCACAGCTGAGTGCCTACGAACCACCAGTGCCCTAAAATATTAATGCATTCTAATAAAACCAGCCCAGGCTTTTTTTCATCAAACAGCAACATCTAATTTTCCAAAGGGGCCTGGGAACAGTAAACAATTGGGACGTGGTAAATGGCAACTTCCCTCCCATCAATACACCCTAAACACTCCAATGCTGTTCCCTCAGAATTGCCAGCCAGGATAAATCACTCAAATAAATGGGATTTGCAACAGGATCCTCACAAATAATCACAATTTAACTCGCTGCTGATAATCCCAGGCAACACCTGATTATTTCAAAAGCTTCATTCTTCCCTTCCAGAGGGATGTTTGGTTTAAATCCAACTTCCAGGACCTTCCACTTGCTGCCAGTCAGGACTTTTAACCCTTTGATGGTGATCACCGTGTCCTTTGCTATAAAACCAACAGGAGGAACACCTCAAATTCCCTCTGCAGATCCTTATTTCCCCTGCCTTCAGAGCACTGGGGTGGCTCCTGAATATTGGAAATATTGGCTTTTATCCTAAATCTAAGCAATATTTCTGAGAGCATTTTCCAGGCAACCCCTGGGATGAGAGGGGGGCTGGAATTCTGTCCCCTGTACCATGGACAAGTGGATCTGGTGAAACATTTCCAGAAGCTCATCAACACCAATGGGCTTAGCAATCATCAGAACATTTAGCAAAACCAAGGCTTGAGTGTGGCAGGGTTTGAAGGGTTCTCAGAGGCTGGGTGATTTTGTTTGGGATTTTTAAAAATCTTTCTTCTTCTACACAGCCACACGACGACTCTCATTGCAGACATCAGGACTCAGAGCAGCCAGTGCCCACTGCAGAGTTTACCAAGCAAATCCCACATTCCAGAAGGAAACCACAGGGAATAATTGGCAATTTCCCCTCCTTCAGGCCCAAACTTCTCCCTCTGAGCCCCCTGTCAAGTTTGGCTGTGCCCACACAGACCATGAGTACCCCACAAAGCACCACCCTACAAGGAACGAACCCAGCAGGAACCTACCAGAGCGAGGATCCCTCCGTGCCAGCAACTTCCAGAACATCATATCCATCCTCCAGCTGGAAATCCATGAACACCAGGGCAATGGTGTCCCCAGGCTCGGCCAGGATGGTCCAGGTGCAGTCTGCATTGTTGCCATACTCCAGGGGGAAGTGGGGGCTGGAGATGATCCCGCTCTGGCCCCGCAGGGTCCCTCCGCAGGCATCATCAGCTGAAACAAAGGCCAGGGTGAGCCCTGAGTGCCCAAAGGCCCCAAAGTCCAGCCCAAAGTCCCAGCCTGCCCTGGATTGCCAAGCAAATTGTATTCTGTTCATCATGAGAATTGTATTCTGCTTATCAGCAAATTGTATTCTGTTTACCACCATCTGTATGGCATTTGTCTTCTGTTAAGTGGGCAGTTTTCCTTATCTCTTCCACAACTAGGGAGACACCTGCTGATAACAGCTATGGAATGTCCCTGCATGGCTGATAAGAACTACAGCATCCCATTGGGAGATGGGAGCCCAGAGGGAGGAGCCAAGCATTCCTACCTGGATATAATCTGGAGATTTCAAACATTCCTACCCGGATAGAATCTGGAGATTCTGGAACACCAGCACGGCTTCTGCACTGGATTGCCCAGAGGAACAGCAGCTGCCTCTGCCCCTGGATCTTCAGAGGCAGAGACTGCACCTTTCTCCAGGATCCCTGCTCCAGCAGAACCAGCCCTGGCACTGCAGGAGGGCTGAGCCACAATTCCAATGGGACTGCTGCCAACAGCCTGACCCACAGGGTGTCAGGTTGGGTTCTGACTCTGGCAGTGTTGGTTTAGTTCACTGCATTGTTTATTTTATCCTTTTATTTTCTTCCCTATTAAAGAACTGTTATTTCCTGCTCCCATATTTTTTGCCTGAGACCCCCTTAATTTAAAATGTATAGAAATTCAGAAAAAGGGAGGGGTTCTTTTTCTCCATTTCAGGGGAGGCACCTGCCTTCCTTAGGAGACTCCTGGCTTTCCAAACCAAGACACAGCCAAACCCCTTTTTGGACAGGGGAGGGGTCACTGCCCCCTCTTAGGGATGGAGATGATGCTTCAGGTTTGGCTTTTGTATTTTTTCAGGTTCTGTGCTGCTTTAGTGTGTGGGTCTGGGCTTCATATGAGGGGATGGTGAGCTCTGTGCACAGAGCAGGGAGACAAAACAATTCCTGCTCCAGCTGGGCACCAAGGAGAAATGATCCAAATCTCAGCCCAAGAGCACAAACAACGTGGAATGAAGTGAGAAAAACAAGCAGAGTGGGACTGCATGGGCTAAAGCTGGAATTGGACAATGAACTCCAATACGCAAATGGAGCAGAACTTATAAAAGTGTGAGACCTTGTAAGCAGTCATCCATTTTGTGACCATTTTGGTTCATCTTGGGTGCAGCCCTGGCTGGGCTCTTGTGCTGCCCAAGGTGGATCCATTGAGGCCTTTTTTCTCCCTGCTTTATTCTTTAGCTCTGCCCAGCCTCTGTTCTAGCTCAGCCTTCACGAGGAATCATAGATGCAAGCTCAGCTGCAGGCACAGCTCCACCAGAGCAGCTGAAAAGCAGATTTTGTGCTGCCCTTGGAGCCATTCCCTGGATCCTCCTCCTCCCTGGAGCAGCTCAGGTGCCACCAGCCCCAGCGCTGGGCTCCAGACTGGAAGGGACACATTGAAATCAAACACGAGTTTGGCACTTCAGGGTGGAAATGCAAAGCTGGGCTTCTCCTCCAGCTGGAGAGGGGATCTCAGCAATGGAAATGGTGCCAACCCTCAGCTCCAGCACCAGCTGGGGTCAGGATTAATCCCTCCCTCCCTGGGGTTTCCTCCACAAATGCTGAGCGAAGCTGGGCAAGGAGGAGACTCTGGGAAAATGCTGTCAGAGCAGAGGGAACTGCTCCCTCCAGGCAGGGAATTCCCTTTTCTCCCACCAAGGCGTTGCTTTGCCCGTTCTCAAGGTGGAATTTCAGGGAATTTGACCTTTTAGAGGGTCCAGAGGAGGGCCAGGAATGGTGAAGGGGCAGCTGAGGGCACTTGGAGAGGAGGAGATTGTGGGCAGAGCTCAGAGGGGCTGCAGCTCCTCCTGATGGAATATTAGGGTGGATTTAGGGCATCCAGAGGGTGCTGGGCACTGCCCAGGCTGCCCAGGGAATGGGAACATTCCCAAGGCTGCCAGAGCTCCAGGAATGTTTGGACATCACTCTCAAGGTGGGATTTTGGGGTGTCTGTGCAGGGCCAGGAGCTGGAATCAATGATCCTTCATCCCTTGATTCTGTATTTTCACCTCCAGTGAAACTCAAAAAATAAAATTAAATTTAAAAAAAGTATTATAAAAGTGGCAAAGACCATCCTAATTTGGAGAAAATCATCACAATCAATCATAAAAAACATCAGGAATAAGCAGCCCTCTCTCAAATCACTCTGAGCTTTCCCCTAAACACTCCTGGCCCAAACCAGCAGGGAAATACCCCCAAAAAACCCCACTGAGAGGCACAACACACCTCTGTGCCTGTAACCCATCCAAGGGAGCATTAAAAACACCCCAAGCAACCAATATTTGCTCACTTGAAGGCGCAGCTCCACGGCCCAGGGGCTGATTGATCGCTCAGGCAGAGTCAATAAAAGCAATCAATAGGAGATGCTCTGCTCAAGTACACAGGGAATCGAGGGGAAGAGACTTCAGGAGCAGCAGCAAATGTTTTTGGTGGAAGAACACAGATATTTGTGTGTTTACACACTCCCCAGCCCCCCTGGGAGCATAATTAGCAAGGCTGAACTGATAAAGGAATTTTGAAGTTTCCCTGCCCTTAAACCGGCAGGAAGTTGGGAATTGGTTTCAGTATAAATTGTTCATATAAATTCAGTGTAAATTTTCAGTATAAATTGTTGAGTATAAATTTTCAGTATAAATTGTTCAGTATGAATTGTTCTGCATAAATTTTCAGTAAAAATTGTTTTGCCTCTCCCAAGGCAGGGAACATCCCAGCCCTGCACAGATCCACCTTTCCTGCAGCACAGCACCACAGCCACCCTGGGATGTGCCACAGGAGAGGGAATCTGGCACTGGGAAGCAGAAAATCCAGTCCCGTTTCCAGCGTTTGAGCTGGAAAACCTGTAGGCTTGGGGAGGTGCCTGATTTTTGGGATAATCATGGGATCATGGTTGGTTTGGAGCTTCAGGATCATCTCCTTTCACCCCATTCCATGGGCAGGGACATTTTCCACAATCCCAGGTTGCTGCAACCTGGCCTTAGACATTTCCAAGGATGGAGCAACCACAACTTCTCTGGGAAATCAACCCCAGTCCCTCAGAGGGAGGAATTTCCTCCTAATATTTAATCTAAACCCACTCTCTTTCAGTTTAAAGCCATCCCCCTTTGTCCTGCCACCTGTAAAATTGGGGTTTAATTTAATTTACTTGTCCAGGGACCAAGAAACTGCAGCTAAAGCAGCTGTGCCCCATTCCCAACACCCCAAGCCCTTCACAACCTTCCCAATATTCCCCCAAAACCCAAAAGCCTTGAGGAACCCATCAAAAACCCATTAACCACAACCCAAAACCCATCAACCACACCAGGTTTACTTTCCCATTTAGGGCTGGTTTGTAAGGGCTGATTTTGAAGGGCTGATTTTTAAGGATTCGTTTTGAAGGGTTGATTTTTAAAGATTGATTTTTAAGAGTTGCTTTTTAAGGGTTGATTTTTAAGAGTTGCTTTTTAAGGGTTGGTGGTTTTGGGTTTGTATGGGAGATATTTATGGAAGTGATGCAAAGCTTTTAGTTACTAGAAAGCTGTATCTGCTTTTGTGAAAAAACACATCTTAAAGATGAAAGATACTTGGGAACTTCTGTTTTTTCTTCTGGTTGGTTAAGAGGTAGCATCATTTGGGTTTTGTTTTGGTTAGGTTGGGCTGGGTAGGTTTGCTGTGGGGCTGGGCTCCTGTTTTGGGGTTCTTTTAAGTTTTTTAATCAGTTGTTGGTTAGGGGCTGGGTTATGGTTGTGATTTCTAACATTTCTTCTGGTTTCAACTAAAACCACCACAGCTGGTTTTGAAGGGTTGGTTTTTGAGGATTGGTTTTTAAGGGTTTCTTTTTAAGAGTTGGTTTTTAAGGGTTGGGTTTTCAGGATTGGGTTTTTAAGAGTTGCTTTTTAAGGGCTGGCTTTTAAGAGTTGGGTTTTGAGGATTGGTTTTGTATGGGTTGATTTTGAAGGGTTAGTTTTTAAGGGTTGATTTCTAAGGGTTGGTTTTGAAGGATTTCTTTTAAAGAGATGCTTTTTAAGGGTTAGTTTTTAAGAGCTGGTTTTCAACGGTGGCTTTTTAAGGGTTAATTTTAAGGGTTGATTTTTAAGGGTTAGTTTTTAAGGGTCAGTTTTTAAGGGTTGATTTCTAAGGGTTGGGTTTTAAGGATTTCTTTTTAAGAAATGCTTTTAAAGGGTTGGTTTTTAAGGGTTGTTTTTTAAGGTTGGTTTTGAAGGGTTTCTTTTTAAGAGATGCTTTTTAAGGGTTGGTTTTTAAGAGTTGGTTTTCAAGGGTTGCTTTTTAAGGTTAATTTTTAAGGGTTGATTTTTAAGGGTTAGTTTTTAAGGGTCAGTTTTTAAGGGTTGATTTCTAAGGGTTGGGTTTTAAGGATTTCTTTTTAAGAAATGCTTTTAAAGGGTTGGTTTTTAAGGGTTGCTTTTTAAGGGTTAGTTTTTAAGGGTTAATTTTAAGGGCTCATTCTAAGGGTTAGTTTTTAAGGGTTGATTTCTAAGGGTTGTTTTTTAAGGATTTCTTTTTAAGAGATGCTTTTAAAGGGTTGGTTTTTAAGGGTTGATTTTGAAGAGTTGATTTCTAAGGCTTGGTTTTTAAGGACTTCTTTTTAAGGGGTGGTTTTTAAGAGTTGGTTTTTAAGGGTTAAATTTTAAGGGTTGATTTTGAAGGGTTAGTTTTTGAGGGTTGATTTTGAAGAGTTGGTTCTTAAGAGTTGGTTTTTAACCCTTTCAAACCCAATAACCCACCCCAACCATCTCAACCCCCATTTTTGGGTATCTCCTCACCTCTGCAGACGGGCAGAGGGAAATCCCAGGAGGCTCCTTGTCCCGAGCTGGCCTGGCAGGTGAGCAGGGCGTGGCCCTCCAGGAAGAAGCCGGGGTTGCAGCTGTACCTGACCCTGTCCCCGATGCTGAAGGTGGTGCCCTGCTGCACCCCGTTCCGCAGCCGCCCCGGGTTCCCGCACGTGTGGCTGGGCAGGGCTGCAAGGGAAGGGACAGGGAATGAGCCAAATCCTCAGGGAAAACAGATAAATCATCTCTGAAAACAGAATAAGTCATTTGAGGGAAGCAGGGTTGGGTAAAGGACTGGGAATCTTTACAGAGTTGAGGTGAATCCTCAGGAAAAATGGAATAATCGTCATTGAAAACAGAATGATCAATTTGAGAAAAGCGGGGCTGGGTTAAGGACTAGGAATTTTCACAGGGTTGAGTAAATCATCAGGAAAAACAAAATGATTGAGAATAACCCATTAGAGGGAAGCACGGTTGGGTTAGGGACAGGGAACTGTCACAGGGCTGAGCTAAACCTTCAGGAAAAACAGAATAATTGCCACTGAAAACAGAATAATTCATTTGAGGGAAGGAGGGCTGGGTTAGGGACTGGGAATTTTCACAAGTCTGAGGTAAGTCCTGAGTAAAAACTGAACAATCATCATTGAAAACAGAATAATCCATTTGAGGGAAGCAGGGTTGGGTTAGGGACAGGGGGCTGAGGTAAATCCTCAGGAAAAAAGGAATAATTGAGAATAATCGATCGCAGGAAGCAGGGCTGGGTTAGGGACTGGGAATTTTCACAGGGTTGAGTAAATCGTCAGGAAAAACTGAATAATCGAGAATAACCCATTAGAGGGAAGCAGGCCAGGTTAGGGACTGGGAGTTTTCATAGGGTTGAATAAATAGTCAGGAAAAACAGAATAATTGTCACTGAAAACAGAATAATTCATTTGAGGGAAGGAGGGTTGGGTTAGGGACAGGGGGCTGAGGTAGATCCTCAAGAAAAACAGAATAATCAAGAATAATCCATTTGAGGGAATCAGGGCTGGGTTAGGGACAGGGAATTTTCACAGGGCTAAGCTGAATCCTTAGGAAAAATGGAATAATCAAGAATAATCCATTTGGGGGAAGCAGGGTTGGGTTAGGGACTGGGAATTTTCACAGGGCTGGGTAAATCCCCAGGAAAAATGGAATAATTGTCATTGAAAACAGAATAATCAATCTGAGGGAAGCAGGGTTGGGTTAGGGACTGGGAATTTTCACAGGGTTGAGTAAATCATCAGGAAAAACAGAATAATCGAGAATAACCCATTAGAGGGAAGCAGCGTTGGGTTAGGGACAGGAAATTGTCACAGGGAATGAGCTAAATCCTTAGGAAAAATGGAATAATCATCACTGAAAACAAAATGATCAATTTGTGAAAAGCAGGGCTGGGTTAGGGACAGGGGGCTGAGGTAAATCCTCAGGAAAAATGGAATAATGAAGAATAATCCATTTGAGGGGAGCAGGGTTGGGTTGGGAATGGGAATTGTCACAGGGCTGAGCTAAATCCTCAGGAAAAATGGAATAATCATCACTGAAAACAGAATGATCAATTTGAGAAAAGCAGGGTTGGGTTAGGGACTGGGAATTTTCACAGGGTTGAGTAAATCGTCAGGAGAAACGGAATGATTGAGAATAATCCATTTGAGGGAAGCAGGGTTGGGTTAGGGACAGGGAATTGTCACAGGTCACACCTGAATGTTCCCAAGCCCAGTTTCGGGGTTCCAGCCCCCCCATCCCAGCTCCTGACCCCCTTTCTTGCCCCCAAAGCCATTATCTTCATCCTCCTCCAAAGCCCCTGGGGCTGGGAAGTTCCACCAGGAGATTTTCCTGCCCAGGCAGGTTCTGCTCTCAAATCCAAGCAGGTGGAAAAGCAGCCCAGAACTAACATTTCATTTCTTGTAATGATCCTCAAACCCCCAATTTAATTAAATTACCAATGTCACTTTTTTTTTTTTTTAATGAACCCATTCCTGCTTTTATGCTTCCATCCCTTAAAATTAATGAGTAGAACTCCTCTATAAATAAAAATCCATCATTTTTAAAAGTCAATCTCCACCACGAGCTGCTCTCTACTTAATGAACTGTGAAGAATCAGACAACCCTGACCTGCATGGGATCTTAAAATCAGACTTGAAAAACAGATCTCAGATTAAAATTCTGCTTCACTGAGCTGCCTGCACATTTCAGATCTTGCTCCACAGCAGCTTTGGGGGGAGCAGCATTAACCCCCCACTGCCCTGGGTCGCTGCAGGGAGCTTGGATTGGGGTTTTTAAATCACCCAGGTGCAGGAGATCTTCAAATTCCTGCTGATGGAGAGACAAAAATGACTCCAGAGGGGTTGGGGGTACATCCAGAGATTTGTGGGGATGAAGGGAAGGTGCTGTTACTGATTTTCTGCTCCTTCCCATGATGAATTCTGAGCAGTTTATTTCATTTGCCCGCACCTGAACAGCTGCCAAAGGCTGATCTGATTTTACGACAGAGGAAAGGCAATGGGATTATCCTGGTGCACCTGCAATGTCACTGTCCCAGCGCTGGCTGGGCTCTGGACACCTCCCTGAAGGTGACCCAGCACAGGAGCCACCCTGGGGGTGCCAAAGGCCAGCCCAGACCCAGCAGAACCAGGGCAGAACCACGACTGCGACATGAGGTGCCAACGGCCTGGTGCACCAGTGGCACCTCCTCAGCAAGAAATTGATGCCTCAGGGTTTAACTTTTATATTTCTCAGGTTCTGTGCTGCCTTAGTGGGTGGGTCTGGGGTTCATATCACGGATGGTGAGCTCTGTGCACAGAGCAGGGAGACAAAACAATTCCTGCTCCAGCTGGGCACCAAGGACAAATGATCCAAATCTCAGCCCAGGAGCACAAACAACGTGGAATGAAGTGAGAAAAACAAGCAGAGTGGGACTGCATGGGCTAAAGCTGGAATTGGACAATGAACTCCAATATGCAAATGGAGCAGAACTTACAAAAGTGTGAGACCTTGTAAGCAGTCATCCATTTTGTGACCATTTTGGTTCATCTTGGGTGCAGCCCTGGCTGGGCTCTTGTGCTGCCCAAGGTGGATCCATTGAGGCCTTTTTTCTCCCTGCTTCTCATTTTTTACCCCCATTTCTTCCTGCTTCTCATATTTTACCCCCATTTCTCCCTGATTCTCCTTTTTTACCTCCCTTTCTCCCTGATTCTCATTTTTACCTCCCTTTCTCCCTGTTTCTCTTCCATTTCTCCCTGATTCTCATGTTTACCTCCATTTCTCCCTATTTCTCATTTTTTACCCCCAATTCTCCCTGCTTCTCATGTTTTACCCCCATTTCTCCCTGATTCTCACTTTTTACCTCCCTTTCTCCCTGATCCTCATGTTTTACCTCCATTTTCCCCTTTATCTTACTTTTTACTTTCTTCTCTCCCTTTCTCTCATTTTTTACCTCCCTTTCTCCCTGACTTTCACTTTTTACCTCCATTTCTCCCTTTTTCTCATCCACTTCTCCCTGTTTCTCATTTTTCACCTCCATTTCTCCCTTTTTCTCATATTTTACCTCCCTTTCTCCCTTTTTCTCACTTTTTACATGCTTTTCTCACTGCTTCTCATGTTTTACCTCCACTTCTCCTTTTTCTCATTTTTACCTCCTTCTCTCCCTTTTTCTCCTTTTTTACCTCCTCCCTAATCCTCATTTTTTACCCCCCTTTCTCCCTGTTTCTCATCCATTTCTCCCTCATTCTCTTTTTTTTACCTCCCTTTCTCCCTTTTTCTCATTTTTTACCCCCATTTCTCCCTGCTTCTCATGTTTTACCTTCCTTTCTTCCTGCATCTCATGTTTTACCTCCTTTTTTCCCTGCTTCTCATTTTTACCTCCATTCCTCCCTGTTTCTCATCCATTTCTCCCTGATTCTTCATGTTTTACCCCCATTTCTCATTTTTCACCTCCATTTCTCCCTTTTTCTCATCCCTTTCTCCCTGTTTCTCATTTTTTCCTCCCTTTCTCCCTGCTCTCCTGAGCTCCCAGATCTGCTGATCCCACACCAGAACTCCCTCCCATCCACCTCCAGCCCTCACATCCATTCCTTTCCACCCTTTTTAACCAGGCTGCTCCCAACTTCTCCTCATCCCAGGACGGCTCCAGTGCGAGTTTCCAGCATCAGGAGCCTTTCACAACCTGGTGCTCGTCAAGCTGAGCCTCCTTGTTCCAGTTCATTCGAAATTAATTAGGAGTTTTTAAGTCATTAGATGTGACTCAACGCATCCCTGGCCACAGTCCCACCATCACAACGCATCCAGCCTCATTACATCAGCCTCTCCCCAATGCTCTCAATTGTCAGCAGGGAAAGAAGAGGGAAAAAAAGGGAAAGAAAAGGGGAAAAAAGGGGGAAAAAAACCATTAAAAAAGGGGAAAAAATATTAAAAAGGGAAAGAAAGGGAAAAAAACATTCAGAAAGGGAAAGGGGAAGAAGGGAAAAAACAATTTAAAAAGGGGGAAAAACCATTAAAAAGAGAAAGAAAAGGGGAAAAGGAAAAAATCATTAAAAAGGGAAAGAAAAGGGGAACAAACCATTTAAAAATGGAAAAGGGAAAACATTTTGAAAGGGAAAGGGAAAAAACCATTAAAAAGGGAAAGAAAGGGAAAAAAGGGAAAAAAACAATTAAAAAAAGGGGGGAAAACCATTAAAAAGAGAAAGAAAAGGGGAAAAGGAAAAAATCATTAAAAAGGGAAAGAAAAGGGGAAGAAAACATTTAAAAAAGGAAAAGGGAAAACATTTCAAAACGGAAAGGAAAAAACCATTAAAAAAGGAAAGAAAAGGGGAAAAAACATTAAAAAGGGGGGAAAAAGGGAATAAAAGGGGAAAAATCATTACAAAAGGGGGGAAAGGAAAAATACATTTAAAAAGGGAAAGAAAACGGAAAGAAAGGGAAGAAAACAAAAAAAGGGAAAGAAAAGGGAAAAACAAAAAAGGGAAAGAAAATTAAAAAAAAACATTAAAAGGGTAAAGAAAAGGGGGGAAAAGGGAAAAAACATTAAAAAAGGAAAAAAAAAATTTAACCTTTTTTTCCTCTTTTTCTGCCTTTCCTGGATTTTTTAGGGGGGATTGGAAGTCAAGATATCCACAAGAATCAACAGGAGAGCCAGAGCAGGGAGATATTCTCTTAATGAGCCAGCCTGCACTGGATCCAAGAAATTCAAGGGAAAAATCAGATTTTTTAAAGAGAATATCCAGATTTCTAAGATTTCTAAGATCCAGATTTCTATGAGAATAACCAAGATTTCCATCACAATTCAAAAATGAAGTGGGACACCCAAAAATGAGGTGGAGAGTGGAGGAGGGATCCACCCAGAGCCATTTCCTCTCATTCTCCATCCATAATTTTTGGGCCAAGTGCTCCAGGGATACTCCAGGGCTGTCTGAGATATTTCAGCAGTGTTTTAGCACAATCTGCTCCAGTTCAGAAGAGTTTTAATCTTCACAAGAACTGTCCAGAGTGTGCTACAGCAAAGGAAATAAATGGGATCGTTTCCATTTCATTTTATCCCTTTTTCTTTCCGTGCCATGATTTGTTTCCAGTACAGCCAGAGATAAAACTAAATGGAAACTACTTTTTTCCCCTCCTTCCAATATTTCTCTGTTCACTAAAAACCAGCCAGAAAGTCACTTTTGGATAATGGTTCATCATCCATCTTGTTTGTGGGAGTAGTTCTGGCCCTTTTTGGGTGGATTTTTATTTTATTTGTTTCCTTTTTGGAAACTCAAGTTTTCAATTTCCCTTTCTGGAACGTGCCTCAGCAACTTCTGAGCAAGTTCAGAGCAACTTCCAAGGATATCCCAGAGGCTGGGAGAGGAGGGGCTTGGCTTTGATCAAATCCTCATCAGGATCAGATTAATACAGAAACAGCAGAGATTTGTGGCCAAAAAGGAGACAGAGGAGTCCTGGAACTTTTCTCCAATCAAGGCAGAGGCCATGGGGTATTCCACTCAAATTTTTGGAGGATGCAGCCTCCTTTTTATCCCAATTTCCCAGCTGCATTTCCCTTCCCTCTTTCCCCATTTCTGAGGTACTTGAGAGGTTCAGACTTCCCAAAATTCCTGATACAGAAGATTTCCTTCCAATGTACAACCCTCCCTTTTAATTTTTAATTCCTATGGAATTTAGGGGGTTTTCCCCATTGCTGAGGTGCTTGAGAGGTTCAGACGTCCCAGAACACCTGATCCCAAAGATTCCCCTCTAATGTACAACCCTCCCTTTTCATTTTCAATTCTTACAGAATTTAGGGGTTTTTCTTCCCCATTGTTTCTTTCACCTTTCAATGTCAAATTTCGTTTCTCAACAAACCTAAAGTTTATCTGCAAAATCAAATATCCTTTTCCATTATCAATCAGTGGAATCCTTCCCATTGCTCCTTTTCTCTCCCGATGCTGTTTTATCCCCCTGAACAGCTCCAGCCTCCCAGAGCCACAACACTCGAGCTCAGCTCCATTTAAAGGAGGTGCTGAAGTGTTTTGCTGAGCAGCAATGCTTTAAGTGTGTGTTTAAAGGCTCCACTGAACTGGCATTTAACAGCTGCAGAGTGACTCCAAAACCTTTCCCCAGGGAGGAGAGGTTGGGGCTGCATTGCCTCCCTCCCTCCCTGAGCCCAGGGTTAACCATTGCATGGTGCCAGGAAAATCCATCCACAAGCACCAGAGGTTTGTGGCCAAAAAGGAGACAGAGGAGCCCTGGAACTTTATCACAATAAAGGGAGAGGCCATGGGGGATTTCCCTGAGGTCTCTCAAATTTTTAGAGGATTTTTTATCAGAGTTTCCCTGGAAGAGGCCATGGGGATTTTCCATGGGGAAAGGACACAGCCTCCTTTTTATCCAATTTCCCAGTTGCATTTCCCTCTCCCTTTCCCCATTTCTGAGGTACTTGAGGGGTTCAGACTTCCCAAATCACCTAACACAGACCCCCTTCTGATGTTCCCCCCTTTTTCTTGTGTCTCTTTTTTTTCCCTCCAAATCCAGAGATTCAGCACAGTTTGAGTGAGCAACAATCTGTGGAATTCCTATGGAATTTATGGTTGTTCCCATTGATTCTTTCACCTCTCTGTATCTGAACTTTTCTACCATCAGTAAAACAAAGACACCACCTCACTGCTCTGAGTGGGCAAAGTGCCGCAGCAGGAGAGCAGAGCAGGCACCAAACTGAGGCTTTAAATTTTAACTTTCATATTTTTCAGATTCTATACTGCATTTTATATACCCTAATAATATAAACCTTAATGCTGAACTCCATATAAAGTGTTTTAGCAAGTTCTCCTCACAGCTCAGTCCCACAATCCTTTCCCAGCCCCAGAACCAAGGACATCACTGCAGCTTCAGCCACAAAAAGTGCAAACAGCAGGGAATGGAGGGGAGCAGGCTGGGAGGGTGGGACTGCATCACCTGCAGGCTGGAATATAAAAAATATAACTTATAGAAGTTATATAAAAACTTATAGAAGTTATATATAAAACTTATAGAAGTTTTATAAATTATAAAAATCAGGGTCTATCTTGGGTGTAGCCTCCGCCAGGCTCTTGGGAGAGAGGGAAAAATGTCCTTGTGCTGCCCAAGGTGGATCCTATAAAAACCCTTTTAATAAATCCTTTTAATAAAGAAATAATAAATAAATTTTTCTTTCAACTCTGTCCAGCCCCTGCTCTAGGCAGCCTCTCCAGGCCCCAGAGTGGAGCTGAGCTGCCAGGGTGTCACAGACATCTTTTATAGAAAATCCTTTCTTTAAGATTTTTCCTCCTGAGAAGCTGGGAGGCCTCAGGAACAAAAATGC
This sequence comes from Melozone crissalis, assembly GCF_028551555.1. NCBI lineage: Eukaryota > Metazoa > Chordata > Aves > Passeriformes > Passerellidae > Melozone > Melozone crissalis. The sequence goes on along the minus strand of NW_026535888.1, from coordinate 10,704,850 downwards.
AAACAATGGTTATCTGCTGCTGTGGGATGCAACAGGTGCATCTGTGATTGGTCTCATGTGGTTGTTTCTAATTAATGGCCAATCACTGTCCAGCTGACTTGGACGCAGAGCTCAGGCTACAAACTTTTGTTATCATCCTTTCTTATTCTATTCTTAGCTGGCCTTCTGATGAAATCCTTTCTTCTATTCTTTTAGTATAGTTTTAATGTACTCTATATCATAAAATAATAAATCAGGCCTTCTGAAACATGGAGCCAGATCCTCGTCTCTCCCCTCATCCTCAGACCCCTGTGAGCACCGTCACACCAGGGCAGATCAGAGCTCTCCCTCCACGCTCAAAGCTCAGAGTGGGACCAGCAGTGAGTGCCCTGCTCAGTGTGAACTGATCCCACACAGACACTGGGTGCCAGTGTTGGCCTGCTCAGCTCCTCCCGGCAGCCAGCCCTGGCCATGGAACACTCTTTGTTCTGGGGGAAAAAAGCCACTTCCAACTTTAGAGGCCACATTGTTCAGCTGCTCATTGATCTCCTCTGGCTGCTGGCTCCTCACCCAGGAGCGGGGGGTGCAGCCAGCTCCATCTGCTAAATAAATAAATAAAACGTGAAATAAATAAATATGGCACCGCATCACTGCATTCCTGGGCTCACAGCCCCCTCTGCAATGGGAAGGGCTGCAAGGGCAAATATCATGAAATATCACATCCCTGACATCAAAATATGACACCAAAAGGCAAAGGAGGCTGAGCTGGCAGTGCAGCCACCTCCCACCAACAGCCAGGAACCAAAACCACCCCAAGGATGGTGCCACAAACAGCCCACAGAGCTGCCACAGCGATTCTGGTCACCAGCTGCCGCCAGCTCCACAGACTCATTATTAATTTGTGGTCATAGCTGATGAAAAATAAAAAACCCCAAACCCTCCAGATGGTAATTTCATCCCCTTCACTGCAAACACAGCTCAAGTGATCTAATTATGTCATAAAAACACGCCCAGGGCTCAGCACAAGCAGAGTCTGGGGAGGGCTCAGCTCCTTCAGCTGCACTTGGGATCTCCCCAGTGCCTGAATCTGGTCAGGGACAGGAATTTCTCCTGATTTCTGCACCTTTGCTGTGCCAGAATGCAAGGCAGAATATGATATATAATATATAATATATAATATATAATATATAATATATAATATATAATATATAATATAATATATAATATAGTATATAGTATATAGTATATAGTATATAGTATATAGTATATATAATATATTATATATAATATATTATATATAATATATTATATATAACATACAATGTATTATATATAACATATAATGTATAAATACATAAATATATAATATAAATATATATAATATTATATGATATATTATATGATATATTATATGTGATAGATAAAATATTATATATATCTGACATAATATATAATAGATGATATCTATATATGATATATAAAAATATAATATATAAAATATATAATATATATAATATGTAATAGAAATTATAACGTATAATTTAATGTATTAATATATCAAATAATTTCTGCACAAAATTGGGGACTTTACAGGAAATTTTTCTGATTTTGCTGAATTTTTTCACTTTGTTGCTGAAATCATTGGAAGGTGAAATAACTGAATTGTATTAATATACACAATATAAATACGAGCATAATAGATTATACATTACATTAATGTGTGATCTAATCTATTATCGATATTGTATATTAATATAGAATTATATGTGATAATATTATATATATAATATATAACATATTTAATTATATATAAAATAGAATTTATATATATATATATAAATATAAATATATACATATAAAATTTCATATATATATATATAGATATTAGATAGATAGATAGATAGATAGATAGATATAGATATATATATAGATATATGTATAAAATTTGGAATAAATGTTCCAAACATCTCAAGGAGACCTTAAACACACCAGGAATTCATGCAGGGGAGTGATTACAAATGAAAAAAATCTATATATCCATACTGCAAAGCATCCACTGTACAAACATTGTCATGGAAACAGAACTCAGATCTGCTTTAAAAGGACTCAGAGTAAGGGGGAAGAGAAAGGGCTGGACTGAACCCAAAAAAAAAAAAACCCAATAAAAACCCTCCCAACTGCCCTGAATCTTCTTCTGCAAATCCCAGAATTCCACAAAAATCAGAATTTCACGGGCTGCACAACCTGCACAGGCCCAACACAACCTGACCCTTCTCCAAGATCCCAAAATTTTCCTGTCCCACATGATTTCTCCACAAAAAAAAATTCCAAATATCCCTGCTCTGCTCCCAGCCACTGCTTCCAATGCTGCCCCTGGAATTTCCAGGGGGGAATTTCAGGGCTCCAATTGCTGCTCACACAAATTGCTCCAGGGCTTTGTTGTGCTCTGCTCCATTGCCCTTGCAGCAGAACACGGATTTTTCTGTAAAATATCCAAATTCCAGCTGCTCTGGGTCTGCTCACGCAGAATTACAAAAGTAGAACAGGAATTTGACTTCCAGGAAGTTTTTTTTTCCTGCTGAATTCTTTCCTTAACAGTCACCAGCTCTTGGGGGACACAAAATCCCATTATTGAAATGCTGGGAGATGGTTTGGGATAAAAACACCAGGACTTGGTTGGGAATTCCCATCAAAACACAAATAATGGGATTATTAGGGGATAAATAAATAGGGAATAAATATATTTCATAATAAATAAAATAAATAAGTAGGGAATAAATAAAATTTTTTCCTCCCATTCTGTGCTCCTGGCTTAATTTTATAGGATGAGAGTTGGCACTGAGGAGCGGGTTAAAAACAATATTCATTATTCCAATGTATTTTAAATGGAAAAAAAAGATTCCTCTGGTTCAGTTTAGAGCATTAAATCTATAAATATTTATAAATATATAAGAATAGTCTGGAATATGAATTCTGGGACCAACCAGGAGATGGAATTTCCACACTCCCAGAGGAAAGTCAGATAAAAATTCCAGTTAAAATTCCAGATGCTCCACAAGAATAAATGAGTAATTTAAGGACAAATTCTTCCTAAAAACCATCAGGGAGGAACAAAAAAGGGAAAACTGCTCTGGACTCAGTTTTGGGCTCTGAAAGGGATGGAGGGGTTGGGAAGAGGGTGAAGCAGGTACATGGTCCCAAATTCAGGATAAATGATGTGGATTTGTACAAATGGGGGACAACCCAGATACTGGGAAAATCCATCAGAATGAAATAAAAATGGGGGAAAAATGAGAGGAAAGAAATATTCCTGCAGATTTGCTTTCCCCACGAGGCCAGGGCAAAACAACCAATTCATTTCACAAATCGACATTTCACAATTCATTTTGGGAAATTCAGATTTGCCCCTCCAACCAGGAGATGGAATTTCCACACTCCCCAGAGGAAAGCCAGATAAAAATTCCACTTAAATTCCAGTGATAAATAAGTAATTTAAGGACAAATTCTTCCTAAAAGCCATCAGGGAGGAACAAAAAAGGGAAAACTGCTCTGGACTCAGTTTTGGGCTCTGAATGGGTTATTTGGAACCCATTTTCCCCAAGCTTTTTTTACCCAGCCTCTTTCTTTCCCCTCAGCTTTTGTGCAAAGCTGAAAATATCCAGCCATGCCACGCTGCCTGTTTGTGGAATAACATCAGAGCTGCCAAATTCCCCCTCCCTCCATTCTGCACTGCTCACTGCCCATTCCCAGGCAGAAAAAAATGGGATTTTTTTTTTTTTTGTTTTTCTCCCTTGCTTTGGCACCAGAAGCTCTCTGGAATTGAATGAGCTCATGTTTTTTTCCCCCATCAGGATGAAAAGTGCTCCCAGCATTTAATGGGATTTGTTGGGATCACAAAGATTTGGGTGTGGGGGTTTGATCCAGCAGAGGAGAAACACCTGGATCTTGGATTTACATGTATTAACATATGTGTTTAATACAAATATAATAATTCAGCAGCAAAATGGGCCAAATTCACCGCCAAAATGGGAAAAAAATAAGCACCAAAATGGGCCAAACTCAAGCAGTAAAATTGGACGTATTCAGCACCAAAATGGACCAAATAAAGCATTAAAATGGGAAAAATTAAAGAACCATAACGAGTCAAGTTAAGCATCAAAATGGGCCAAATACAACAGCAAAATGTGAAAAATTCAAGCAGTAAAATCGGACAAATTCAGCACCGAAATGGTCAAAATTCAGCACCAAAATGGGCCAAATTCAAGCACCAAAATGGGAAAAATTCCAAGCACCATAATGGGCCAAATTCAAGCAGTAAAATTGGACAAATTCAGCACCAAAACGGGAAAAATTAAAGCACCATAATGGGCCCAATTTCAGCAGTAAAATGGGACAAATTCGGCACCAAAATGGGACAAATTAAGGCACCAAATTCAAGCAGTAAAACTGGACAAGTTCAGCACCAAAATGGGCCAAACTCAAGCACCATAATGGGCCAAATTCAGCATTGAAATGGGAGAAATTAAGCATCAAAATTGACCAAATTAAAGCTCCAAAATGGGGCCAAAATCAGCACCAAAACGAGACAAATTCAGCACCAAAATGTGAAAAATTAAAGCACCATAATGGGAAAAATTAAAGTACCATCACGGGACAAATCAGGCATCAAAATGGACCAAATTCAGCACCAAAATGGGAAAAATTAAAGCAACAAAATGGACCAAATTCAGCACCAAAATAGACCAAATTAAAGCACCAAAATGGGGAAAATTCAAGCAGTAAAAATGGACAAATTCAAGCTCCAGAGCTCCCTCAGAGGCTCCTGCACTATTTTTTTCCCTCTCCTCCCTCACCCAGGAGTGGCAGCTCCTTCACTGCAAGTGTCACTTGAATTTGCTTAAATGCTTTAATAGAGCCTCCTGATTGGGCTCATTTGCATATGCAAATCACACGCCAATAGGAGACACTTAATATTCCCCTGACTTCATTTAGGGCTGCAGCAAACGTGGGTCAATATCTGAGGGGAGGGGGGCTTGGGGCTGAGTCAGCAAATGCTAATTAGCTCTGCTGCTTCCAAGCCTTAAAATCAATTAGTGGGATATTAAAGCAGACTGGCTGGGAGCTCATTGAAGTAATAAAAGTCTTTTGTGTGGCTAAAAAAGGAAAAAGGAAAAAAATAAAAGAAAAAATTTTTTAAAAAATAAGAGGAAGGTTTAACTCTTCCTTCCCTGGAGAGGATCCTGATGGGGAGAAAATTATCCAGCCCTGGGATGTGGCTCTGGATTGGGGGACAAAATCAGGAAAACCCCAAATTCAAATGGATTTCAGTGGGATTTTTCTTTCTGCCCTCATTGGAGCAATGGGAACATTCAGGGAGAGCAAGAGCAGCGCACCCACAGCCACTAAATCCTGACTGGGAGGGGAAAAAGCAGGAAAATCCCAGATTCACATGGATTTAAATGAGATTTTTTCCCTCTGCCCTCATTGGGGCAATGGGAACATTAGAGACCTGGCTCTCCTGGACTTGATTGGGTGAGAAAAGCAGAAAAATCCCGAATTCAAATGGATTTCAGTGAGATTTTTCCCTTTGCCCTCATTGGAGCAATGGGAACACTCAGGGACAGCAAGAGCAGCACATCCACAGCCACTAAATCCTGATTGGGAAGGAGAAAAGCAGGAAAATTCCAAATTCACATGGATTTCAGTGGGATTTTTCCCTCTGCCCTCGTTGGAAAAATGGGAACAGCAGGAGGAACGGGGAGCAGCATATCCACAGCCACCAAACTCTGAGTGGAGGGGAAAATCAGGAAAATCCCAGATTCACATGGATTTAAATGAGATTTTTCCCTCTGCCTTCATTGGAGTAATGGGAACACTCAGGGACCTGGCTCTGCTGGGCTAGATTGGGAGGAAAAGCAGGAAAATCCCAAATTCAAATGGATTTCAGGGGAATTTTTCCCTCTGCCCTCGTTAGAATAATGGGAACAGCAGAAGGAATGGGAGCAGCACATCCACAGCCAGCAAACCCCATATTGGAAAAGCAGGAAAATCCCAAATTCACATGGATTTCAATGAGATTTTTCCTCCCCTGAGATGGGAACGCTCAGGGATCTGGCTTTGCTGGGCTGGACTGGGGGGAAAAGCAGGAAAATCCAAATGCACATGGATTTCAGTGGGATTTTTCCCTCTGCCCTCATTGCAACAATGGGAACAGCAGGAGGAACAGGAGCAGCACATCCACAGCACCAAATCCCAGTTTCCAGGACAGAAATTCCCAGTAAATCCTGGTCAGTGCCATGCCCAAGGCAAGGATTCCAGGATTTTACAGCTCCAAAAATCCCACTGAGCACTCCAGGAGCAACAGCACGAGCTGAATTGTGTGCTCTAAAAATCTGAATCGTGTGCTCCAAAAATCTGAATTTTGGGCTCTAAAAATCTGAACCCTGGGCTTTGGAAATCTGAACTCTGGGCTTTGGAAATCTGAATAGTGAGCTTTGGAAATCTGAATTCTGGGCTCTGGAAATCTGATCTGTGTGCTCTAAAAATCTGAACTCTGGGCTTTGGAACTCTGAATCCTGAGGTTTTATTTCCCTGTTGATGTGTTGAGCTCAGTGATGCAGCACCAAGCTCAGCCCAACCTGCACCTGAGGAAATCCACTGGATTCACCCCAAAATCGAGGTGTTCCCACCCTGAGGAATGTTCTGGATGGGGGTGACTCCACCAGGAAGATCCTTTGGAATCACCAGCTGAGGGTCACAGGCTCACAGGAGAGGCACAGGCAGGAAAACCCACAAAAATTGAATTTTTAAGGTTTTTCCCCCTCTCTCAGCTGCAGCTCCTGCACCCACCCCATGGATATTTGACTTTGGGAACTCATGGGAAGCTCCTGGATCCAGATCCCAGCTCAGTGAACATCCCCAATCCTCCTTTCTGTCCCCTTCCCCACCTAAAATTGTGAATTCATGAACAAAACCCCCAAATTCCCAGGGAAACCCAGCTGAATTCCCAGCACAGCCAAATTCCCATTTATCCCTTTGCTCTCTAATCAAGATTTTTTTTTTGCTTTATGAGTTCCTGAGCACCTGCTGCAGCCCCGAGCTCATCACCCCTGCTCAGGGCAGGCACCTGGCTGCGTTTTACATCCCCAAATTTATTGGACACCACGGAGCAGCACTCAAACAGCTCCTGCCAAGGCTGGCAAAAAAAATAAAACTGCATCACCCCAGCCATGCCAATTTGCCATTCCCTCCCCTGGCAAGGCTGGAGTGGCACTGCCTGCAATGTGCTGGTGACCAGGAGAACAATTCCAGCTCTGTTCCGTCCTTTTTTTTTGTTTTTGTTCAGGAGCAAAGTGGAAATAAACAGCTAAATAGGATTTAAAAGGCAGCTTTGGATCTCTCAGGTGGCTTTGCTGTGCTCTGGGAGTTGGCCAGAAAACAGCAACTGCTGTCTAAAGCTGCAGGAGGGGAATTTTTGGGTGTTTTTTTTGACCCAAAGTAAAGGTTTTTATTCACATCAGTTCTCCCATTGCTGGCACAGACCCAAGCGCCAGCAGGAATTGGGGTTAATTTGGGATAAAAAAGCCCAGGTGAGGGATTTTGACTGCAGATTCCCATCCACCACCCCACACACATCACTGCCAGGGAATTTTTGTGCCAAATCCTTCATTTCCCAACCCGTGGCACATGGGAAATGGACCAGGAGCTGCAGGTCGTGACCAGGGACATGGCAAAAAAAATAAAAATTCCCCATGAAAAACCTGCTCAAGGCAAACCAAATGTTTGATATGAGGTGGAAAACCACTTAATTGGGGACACAATCAATGCAGGGCTATGCTTGAAATCTAATTATCCATCTCCTCCTGCAGACACTGCCCTGTGCACAACAGCCCTGGCACTCAATACTATTGACAGTCCTGCCCTGCTCTCCTGCTTTTCCATGGAATCCAGGGAAAAAATCCAAGCAAAAAAAAAAAAAGCAAATTAAAATTCCCGTGCTGGCACATCCCAAAATCCAGGATTTTATGGCCTGCCATGCTGTTTTCTCCTTGGCTTTATCACCACAAGCTGTGAGGGGGCTACAAACTTGATTTTCTTAATTGAGCACAGCTCAGGAAAAGGGGTGAGGAAAATCCAATAAATATTCAGGATATTCAGGAATTGTTTCCCCACTTTCCAACCACCACAGGATGTCAGACAGTCCTGAAGCTCAGGAGGAATCTGAAAGCAATAAAATTGTTGAAAGGTGATAAAATTTGTCTGAGCTGAAGGTTTTGGTCAGGAATTGGGATGGAATTATTCCCTGGGAGGGTTGGGATGGAATTCCCAGAGCATCCTGTCCAAGGAGCACCCTGGGATCATGGAAGGTGTCCCCTGCCCTGGCAAGGGGGGAATGGGATCAGCTTTGAACCCAAAACCATTCCAGAATTCCAAGTGGGAACTTCCCATCAGCATTCCCAGCTCATTCTGCATCTAGCTCTTTGTTAATATTGGAAATTTGGGAACTCACCCTCAATATTCACAGCAGAATGCTTGTTTGGTTTTATGGAGTTTTGTTTGGCTTTGTGAGTTCTTTAGTTTGGGTCTTTGTATTGGTTTTAGTTTGTTTGGGGTTGTGGTCTTTAATTTAGGTTTTTTGTTTGTTTGGCTCTGTGTGTTCTTTAGCTTGCGTCTTTGTTTGGTTTGTGTTTTTTTGTTTGTTTAGTTTGTGGTCTTTAGTTTATTTGGGTTTGTGGGTTTTAGTTTGGGGGTTTTTGCTTGTTTGGGCTTGTGGGGAATTAGTTTGGGGGTTTATGGATTTTAATTTGATTGGTTTTGTGGCTTTCAGTTTGTTTGGTTTGTGGGTTTTTAGTTTGTTTGGCTTCATGTGTTCTTTAGTTTGGGCTTTTTGTTTGTTTGTTTAGTGGTTTTTAGTTTATTTAGGTCTGTGGTCTTTATTCGGGTTTGTGGTTTTTAATTTGGGTTTTTTATTTGTTTGGGTTTGTGGAATTTCAATTTGGTTGGCTTTGTGCCATTTTAGTTTGTTTGGTTTATGGTCTTTAGCTTGGCTTTGTGTGTTCTTTAATTTGGGGGATTTTTTGTTTGGTTTGTGGTTTTCAGTTCGGGTTTTTTGTTTGGGTTTTGTGGATTTTAATTTGGTTGGTTTAGTGGTTTTTAGTTTAATTTGGATGTGTGGTTTTTAGTTTATTTGGTTTGTGGTTTTTAGTTTATTTGGATTTGTGGACTTTAGTTTGTTTTGTGTCCTTTCATTTATTCGAGTTTGTGGTTTTTAATTTGTTTGCTTTGTGGCTTATTTGTTTTGCTTTCGTGGACTTTCTGGCTGGTTGGCTTTGTGGGTTTTTAATTTCTTTTGTAAGATTTTAATTTGTTTGGTTTTGTGGTTTTTTCTTTATTCGGGTCTGTGAGATTTTAGATTTTTTAGGTTTGTGGGATTTGAGTGCATTTGGGTTTTGTGGGACTCTAGTTCATTTGGATTTTTGGGATTTTAGTTCACTTGGGTTTGCGGGACTTTAGTTCATTTGGGTTTGGGTGATTTTACTTTATTTGGGTTTGGGGTTTTTAGTTTGGTTTGCCTTTGTTTGCTTTGGCTTTTCCCTCCACCAAGGACACTCCCAGCCTACCAAACCCAGCAGCTCATTTGGGCAATTTCAGACAAAAACCTCCATTACTGAGTCCCCAAATCCCACAAGAACTCAAACTGATCCCACAACAGAGCCAAACTCCAGCTGGGAAAAGGGAGAAGTGCAGCAACAACATCCCCCAAAAAAAACCCCAGAGCCAGGAATGCTCCGAGAGGGACGGAAGCCGCAATAAAAACACAATTTAATTGTATTTTCTCCATCTGTTTGCACAACTCTGCAAAGAGCCTGTGAAGAATGAGCCCAGTATTTATCTCCAAACAGCTCCAGCTCCTTCCCCTGGGGATTTAACGCCTCTAATTCCTGAAAATGAGCAGTGTTGGTGCAGCCCTAATTGCTCCCTTTCAATCAGTGTTTGCTGAGAGAATTCGCTGCAGCTGCCATCGATGTCTTGGGAAGGGAAAAGTTTCATCCCCTGGAATTCCTCAGGGATCCACAGGGCCCTGCTTCAACCCAGGAATTCCCACTGAATTCCGCTTTTTTTGGGGAGGAGAAATCCAGACCACCAACAAAAAACCCCGCCCTAATATTAAAATTTTAATTTTAATTTCATTAAAATTGTAATTTAATTAAAATTAAAATATTAAGTTACAAAGAGGAAGGTTCCTAAAAAAAGGCATTTAAAAAAATATTTTACTTAAATATTCATGTACTTTATGTTTTTATGTATATATAATTTTTTAATATATTTTTGATCTATATATTTTTTAATAGTAACTTTATATCCCTTTAAAAAAGGGTCCTGGGTCCCTCCAGGAACTCCCACTGAATTCTGATTTTTGGGGAGGAAAAATCCAGACTACCAACCAAAAACCCCACCCTAAAATTCAAATTCTAAGTTCCACAATTGAGTTTTTCTAATAAAAATTGCATCTAACATTATTGCATCCCTCTACTTTTACAGAGCCCTCATTGTTTATATTTTATTTAAATACAGGTGTATTTTACATATATTTATATTTAAAATATTTATTAATTTTTAATATTGGGTTTTATCTCTATCCTTTGAAAATATATTCTCCCCTATAAATATATATTATATATTATATATAATATATATAATATATTATATATATTTTATATATTATGTATATAAAATATATTATATATATTTTATATATTATATATATTTTATATATTATATATTCACCCCTTTTTTATATATTTATATCCCTCTTCTACAATTACGTTTATAAATTGTGTCCTGACAAGGATATAAATGAAAATAAACCCCCATGCTCTGCTTGACAAGGTGGGTATTGCCCCAAAGTTGGATTTGGGAAGTTTTTTCCAACCTAAAAACTTCCACAATTGTGTTTTTCCTTAAATCCCTTTTTATTTCTCACCCTCTGCTCTAACACAGCACCCAGACGTGGTGATTTCATAATAATTGAATTTACTTTAATAATTTAATCTTCTTTTATCCTTTCATTAGTGAACAAATAAACCACCTGCTCTGCATCCCCTGCTTTATTTTTATTATTTCTGTGGAATTTGTGTCACTTTTCCTCTCACTCAAATTTGCCTGATTTATTTGAAGTCAGCTCTGAGTGAATTCCTCAGGTGTGAGGCAGCAAGGACAGGAATTAATTCCAGCCTCACACATCTTTCCAGGGCAAGCAAAAAATAAAAATGGGCATTTCTACATTTTTAGGAATTTTTTTTTCCACCAGATGAGGCTGTCAAGATTCACAACCCAGTCAAATTTAACTGGGATTATTTATAACTGGCTCCAAAAAAAAAAATAAAATCTGCAGCTGAAAGGAAATTCAGGACTCCACAGCTGGGTTGGGGCTGGGAAAAAAATCAAATCCTTTAGTGAGCAAAGAAGGAAAAATCGCCCAGTCTGAGGGTGAACAGGGCTAATTAGGAAATCATGCTGAATTCAAGGGACAGTAAACAGGGAGAGAAAACAAATTTAGGGATGCTAAAAGCATGAAAGCATTTAATTTCGATATTTTCCAAATGAGACGTGCTGAAAACGGAGCTCCCTGAACTGCTGGTGTTTCCCGGAAGCTCCTAAGTAAAAAAATTACCTTGAGATCAAAGCATTTTATTGAAATGGAAAAGAAATCCTCTCTGTTCTCCCAATTTTCCAAGAAATGCTGACAGATTTTCAGCTCCTCAATTATTTTTCCACACCAGTCCCTAAATCCATTTCTGTGCTGGTCCAAGGCTCTCTCCTCTCCCCAAATGGGATTTTGGGGAGTCCATTCCCACATTTTTAAGCTGCTGCACTTCTCCCTTTTCCCAGCTGGAGTTTGGCTCTGTTGTGGGATCAGTTTGAGTTCTTGGTGGTTTTGGGGACTCAATAATGGATTTTTTTGTCTAAAATTGCCCAAATGAGCTGCTGGGTTTGGTAGGCTGAGAGTGTCCTTGGTGGAGGAAAAGCCAAAGCAAACAAAGGCAAACCAAGCTAAAAACCACAAATTCAAACCAAACTAAAATCCCACAAATCCGAATAGAGTAAAATCCCAGAAAACCCTATAAACTAAAATCTCACAAAGCCAAATAAATAGAGTAAAATCCCAACAAACCCAAATAGAGCAAAATCCCACAGACCCAAATAGAGCAAAATCCCAACAAATCCAAATAGAGCAAAATCCCACAAATCTAAATGAACTAAAATCTCACAGACCCAAATAAAGTAAAATCCCATAAAGCCAAATGAACTAAAACCCAAAAATCCAAATGACCTAAAATCCCAAAAACCCAAATACCTAAATAAAGTAAAACCCAAAAACCCAAATGAACTAAAATACCACAAACCTAAATGAACAAAATCCCAGAAACCCCTATAAACTAAAATTCCACAAACTCAAATTAACTGAAATCCCACAAATCCAAATAAAGTAACATCCCACAGACTCAAATAAACTAAAATCCCACACATCAAACCAAGATTCCCAGGTATGGGGATTTTGGAAGGGATTTTGAATGAGTTACGGATGGGACTTTTGAGTTTTCAGATTTGTTTTTGTCTTCTCCACAGGCAGGAAGGGTGAGTTTGGCTCACATTGTTACAGCATGGGTCAGGAGGTCACAACACCCTTAGTTACAAGACTTTTAAAGGATTTATTGACCAATAAAATACTGCTAACAAGGCTATTTTTATTTTTGACCCAATCCTTAAATATTTCATATTATGAACCCATGCAACAGTGTTGGCCAATCACACAAACCTACACCACTGCATTCTAAACTCCTTTGTAATTAATACTATTTTTTCTATATCTTAAACTCCAAAACACTAAATTTTCCTCTTCTTAACTTCATGTGTCTCTGTTTAAGCCCTAAATCCACATTCTCGTTTCCAGCACCTCAGTTTGGGAGCCTTTCCCAAGGTCTCAAATCAAATCCTGGCTTTAATTCTAAGCTTGACTTCCAGGCCCAAATTTCTGAGAATTCCCTGCATTTTGGAATCCAGCACCCAAAGAACTGAATCACAATCACTCCTTCTGCCTTAATTAACACCCAAAATACAAATTATTTCCTTTGGGGCAGGCTCAGGGTGGTATTTCAGCAAGTGAACCCTTCTCCTACCCTCAGAACAAAACTCTGATTTATGCCAACGCTGTCTCTGTCACTCTGGCTCAGGTTAAGTTTTAAATACATTTATTTTCCCCCTTCAGTTAGAGCCTTGAAAGCCTCCTAATCACCAGCCAAACAAAGCCCAGATCGTTTCAGATGTGTGTGACTAAAGGGCAGCCCTGGCCCCAGCCTTTGTACAACATTTCCTGCAGCATCAAGGTAATAAAAGAACATTACAAAGTGTACAAGGAGCTGTGTGTAAATGCCAAAAAAATGAACTGGAAATGTCAAGAAAGTGCAAAAAGCAGCAGCGTGTCCTCTGCCCCAGGATTTGGGAGTGTCTCACACAGAGACTGAGAGGGGTTCCACAGCACAGGGGCTGCAAATGGGAGAAGATGAAACAAATTGGGAAAATTTGGGGGGGGAAAAGCAGTTTTGTAAATGGATTTGACTTTCCTCCCAACGGGTGAGATCACCTGTCCTAAAATCTTCACCTGCCCCCAAATCTTGACCTATCCTGACATCCTCACCCATCCCAAAATCCTCACCTGTCCCAAAACCTTCACCTGCCCAAAATCTTCACCTGCTCTGATATCACCCGTCCCAAAATCCTCACCTGCACCAAAACCTTCACGTACCCTGACATCCTTACCTATCCCAAAACCTTCATCTATCCCAAAATCCTCACCTGCCCCAAACCTTCACCTGTCCCAACAGCTTCACCTAGGCTCAAAATCCTCACCTGTCCCAACATCGTCGCTTGTCCCAAAAATTTCACCTACCCAAAACCTTCACCTGTCCTGATATCCTCACCTGCCCCAAAACCTTCACCTGTCCCAAAACCTTCACCTGCTCTGATATCCTCACCTGCCCCAAAACTTTCACCTGTCCTGACATTCTCAGCTGCTCCAAAAGCTTCATCTGTCCCAAAAGTTTCACCTGCTCTAACATCCTCACCTGTCCCAACATCTTTATTTGTCCTGACATCCTCACCTATTCCAAAACTTCCACCTATCCCAAAATCCTCACCTGTCCCAAAACCTTTACCTGTCCTGACATGCTCAGCTGCTCCAAAACCTTCACCTGCCCAAAACTTTCACCTGTCCTGATATCCTCACTTATCCCAAAATCCTCACCTGCCCCAACAGAATCCCAGGGAATTCAGCCAGAGCACACTTTTAACACCAAAAAAACCCCACTCTTCTGGAAAGAACCATCAATTTAAGTGCTGAAAAAGCAGATTAAATGACACAACAGCGAGGCAGAGATGTGCAGCTCCTGGTGCAGACTCTGCAGCCCAGCTCCCACCTCCCAGGTGCAATCCCAGCCCTTCCTGGACTCACCCTCGTAGCTGGCCTGGAAGCCTTGGGCACTGACGGCGTAGTCACTGACGAGCCACAGGGACAGCACCAGGCCCGTGCTGACGATGGGAGCAGGCAGCTGGAACCCTGTCAGCCTGCAGAAACACACACAGGGTCAGAACACAACCGGGAAAACACACAGAGAGGTCACAATCACAGCGAAAACCCACACAAGGTCACACTCATAGGGAAAAATCCACAGTGAGGTCAGCCCCACCAGGGAAAACCCAAAGCCAGGTCACACTCATAGGGAAAAACACACACGAGGTCACACTCATCGGGGAAAACACACACAAGGTCACACTCACCATTGCTGCCCTACAAAAACCCATAGCACTGTCACACTCGTCACTTCTGGCCTGACAAAAACCCACATAAGGTCATACTCATCACTGTCCTGTAAAAATCCACAGTGGGGTTGATCCCATCCCTCTCCTGGAGGAGCTCAGAGCTCCTGAACACCTGGGACAGCCTGAGAACAACAAATTCCTGGGCTTTTCGCACCCTCTGCCTGCCCACAGGAACTGCTCCTGTAATTTTTCACCGTTTTCCACAGGTTTCCACAGTTTTCCACAGTTTTTCTCCACTCCTGTGGTTCCTCACTGCTCCTGTCCCAAACCCCTCCCTGCTTCACCCCTTGGTCACCAACACCTGCCCTGGGACACTCCACAGACCCAGCCCTGGGACAGAGATTATGGGGTGCTGAGTGAGCCCAGGGCTTTGTTCAATAATGCTTAAAATATCTTGAGAACCTTGGAGTAATGAAATGTTCTACAAACTGCACTAAAGTGAACCCAAAAAAAAGGCAAAAAAAATGGATGTTAACAACAAACTAAAGCCTTCAGTGTGGTGCCTGCAGAGTGTTTGACATGGAAAAGGCTGGAAGGTTCTGGGAATCCTCCCCAGGACAAGGATGGGGGTTTCATGTGGGCACAGATCCAAAATGCACCAAAGGATGGTTCCCACCTCCTCCCTGAGGTAAATATCCAAGCTCACAGCCAGGAAATTGCTGCACCAGAGGGGCTGCAGGAATCCCCAGGACACGGGCACAAATCAGAGTGAAGAGCAGAAAATAAAACTGGACAAATCCAGGAACTCCCACCTGCTTCCCTTATGGGCTCACAGCTACATGACAACTGATGTTATTATAAAAACCTGTTCATTACTGATTTGCATTAATCCCAAACACAAACCCCTGGTGCTGAGCCATCCCCAGAGCAGCTTGTTGACCAAAATGACAATTTTACAACTTCCAAACCTCCTTGCACGTGGCCAAGGGGATTCCTGGCCAGATTTCCAATTTAAAGCAATCCCAGGGTGAATTCCTGCCTGTCACTGCTGGGACCAGGAATTCAGAATCCATTCCTTACCTGTCCCAAACCCAAACCTTCACAAACCACAGGAGCAGCAGGAACTGAAGGAATCTGGTATCATTTGGGATCAAGAGTGCTCAAGGGATCACAAGGGCAGGAGTAGCATGAGATAAACAAGAAAAAAGAGAATTTAAAGCTTCTTACAACACACTCTGAGGTTTATCCAGCCAGACTTTGTGCCAGGAGGGGCACAGGATCACCAGGATACAAAGCTCTCTGCCCCTTTAGGAAATACCTGTAAATGTTATTTCATTCAGGGAATTTCCTCTCTTCACCCGGAATGAAAAGGCACCCACAGAACAAAACCAGATTTGGGGAGTTTAAGTTTAAATTTAAATTTAAATTTCTCTGAGCACCCAGCCCAAGCAATTCCTGCTCAAAGTCATCACCAGCCCCTGAGACAGTGAGGGAATTTCCTCCTCTTCTCTCTGCCTCTCATTGAGCAAACCTAAATATTATTTCACACACATTTGAGCTCTGAGTGATGAGAGCTGACAGGCTCTGCCTGAGAACTTTATTGAAGCAAAATTTCCAGTTATTGGCAGAGCTCACAGAGTTGCCAGCCCATGATTTAAGTTTTAATGTCAGCACAGCAGCACTGACCAGCCCTCAGCATAAAATCCACGCTCTGGACAAGCTGGAAGGACAATTGCTCCTGTTTATTAACAATCAGAGCTTCCAGGAGCCAGAAGGATTCAGTTTTTTACTGTGCTGAGTGGAAGTGTCATTGTTTTTTATTAATTAATTTGGCAGTTTAATTAGAGCGGCCTGCTGAAACATTAAAAAAAAAAAATAATCCAGGAAATGCCTGGACCAGCTTTAATAAAAGCAGAACCTGATTTATCTTCCCCTGATCAGCCCATACCATCACAGAGGAATTTTTTAATGCCTTTTCATTACCCAGAGTGGATCTGCTCCCTCCGAGCTGAGCTTTTTGCATCGTGGATTCTGCTCACAGAGGGGAGAACACTTTGCAGATGTTGCTTTTAATTCAGGGCAGCAGAACATGTCCTTTACCTGTAAGGAAGAGCTGCTGTCCCCCAGGAGCCGCAGGAATTAAATGTTACCTGAAACAACACTGCCCTGCAGCATTTATTCCAACACAACTGCTGTTTTCCACTAACAGGGCTTTAAAAGAGAAATTCCTGTGCACGAGGGCATGAAATTGTCACTGAGCTTGTGCTCAGAGCCCACACTGGCTGGAGAGAGAATTTCCAGGAGAACCTCTAGAAATTGATAACTGAGCTTGTTCTCACAACCCACACTGACTGAAGAGACATTTTCCGTGAGAACTTCTAGAAACTGATAAACTGAGCTTGCAATCAGAGCTCATAATGGCTGGAGAGAGAATTTCCAGGAGAACCTCTAGAAATTGTTAAACTGAGTTTGTTCTCACAACTCACATTGGCTGGAGACACATTTTCCATGAGAATCTCTAGAAATTGATAAACTGAGCTTGTTCTCAGAACCCACATTGAGTGTAAAGAAAATTTCCATGAGAACCTCTAGAAATTGATAACTGTGCTTGTTCTCAGAGCCCACACTGAGTGGAGAGAGAATTTCCATGAGAACCTCTAGAAATTGATAAACTGAACTTGTTCTCAGAGCCCACACTGAGTGGAGACACATTTTCCATGGGAACCTCTAGAATTTGATAAACTGTGCTTGTTCTCAGAGCTTACAATGACTGGAGACACAATTTCCATGAGAATCTCTAGAATTTGATAACTGAGCTTGTTCTCAGAGCCCACACTGCGTGGAGAGAGGATTTCCAGAGGAACCTCCAGAAATTGTTAAACTGAGCTTGTTCTCAGAACCCACACTGGCTGGAGACACGATTTCCATGGGAACCTCTAGAAATTGATAATCCAAGCAGCTCGGACCCTCAGAGGTTCCCTTGCAGCAGAGCAGCACCAAAGGCACCAAACCCTGCTCCCCACACACCAAAAATCCCCTCAGCCCACAGAACATCACAGGTGGCTCCACTGCAAGCAAACTCAGCCAGGAGGAAGCAGGAGATGCTGCTTCAGACAGGGAAATAAATCCCTGTGCAGCAGCTCCAGCTTTCCTGGCTGCTCCTGCCCTGGGAATGAGCTGGAGCTGCTCCTGCTCCTCACTGAAATCACAACAAAAGCCACTTCTCTCCTCTCAAGCCTCCAGCCAACACACAAAACTGATTTTTTTTTGTCCTCTCTGATGTCCTTGTCTTGTCCAAGGCAGCATCCCCTTGAAGAACAATCATTTACCATGGCCATGTTCAAAAGCTCAGCTCTGCTGTTCCAAAGCCCCAGGACAGGCAGCATTGGCAGGAATCCCTGCTTGGTAACTGTTCTCCTGCCCTCCTCCCTAAATCTGAGGGATTTAAACCATGGAAAGGCAGACACAACAAGGAATCACTCCCCAGCAAACAGCAATTCTGACATTGCTGATCTTCAGGGCAACAAACACAAAAAAACACAAACTAACAAGGCAAGGAAGCAGCAAACTCCACTCCTTGTTTTTATGGAGGTGAGGGCAGTAATAACAGCAGGAATAATCATATTCCATTCCTTCTGTACCTCCAGCCAAATGGATTATTGAGTGATTATCCCCTTAACGTGCTCGGAGCCAGTGCTGATTGTGTGAGATCTGCAATGTGGTTTTCATTGGCTTAATTTTGCTCCTGCAGCGAGGAACCAAACGAAGCCAGCGCCAGAAATGCCGCTTGATAAGCTTGCCCTTGCAAAAAAAAAATCAATATATCCAAACAAATCAAGCCAGAAATCCTCTGCTCTCTTTGCATCCCTCGTGCTCTGCTTCAGGTGTGCCACGGATGCTGCAAATCTTCCTGGTTTGGCTCTCAATTTGCAGCAGGAAAAATCAGTTTTGGGAGAGGTGATGGCAGTGAGAAGCACCTTCGGGTGAGAAACCCCACCTGCCATGAGGCTCAGCCTGCATGGGACAGAATCCCAGAATCCCAGAATCAGGGAGGTTGGAAAAGCCCTCCAGGGGCATCCAAGCTGTGCCCAATCCCCACTTTGTCCCCAAGTGCCACATCCAGCCCTTCCCTGGACACCTCCAAACCTCCCTGGGCAATGCCTGACCACTCTTTTCATGCAGAACTTTCCCTAAAATCCAATTTAAACCTCTCCTGTTCATCCTGAGGCCATTCCCTCTCCTCCTGTCCCTGTTCCTTGGGAGCAGAGCCCAACCTGGGGCTGTCCCCTCCTGTCAGGAGCTGTGCAGAGCCACAAGGTCCCCCCTGTTGGGAAGGATGAAAGTGTGGCAAGAAAGTCTCACAGATATGTGTGCTTGGCAGAAAGATTTTTAAATGTAGAGTCTGATGAAGGAATAGAGATGGAAGGAAGTTTTGATACAGAAGAAATGAATTGCTGAGCCAGTCTCACTGGATAACCAAGGAGGCAAAGGGAGTGTGTTAGTTAGAAGGGGTTTTTATGGATAAACCCACCCCAAACAAGAAGATGTTTTTACTAAGCAGAAAGATAGCACAGGCAAACAAGTCAGCAAATGTGGCAAGTAGAAAAAAAGGTCTCAGAATTTTCCACTGCAAGAAAACTGAAAAACAACTTCTAGCTTACACTGTAATGTGCTAACTTTTAGTGATTGGAGAACAGTACCATGAATATGGTAATTACAGTAGTTATGATAGGCTATGGATA
The DNA here is from genome assembly GCF_028551555.1 of Melozone crissalis. NCBI lineage: Eukaryota > Metazoa > Chordata > Aves > Passeriformes > Passerellidae > Melozone > Melozone crissalis. The sequence continues at coordinate 10,685,309 of NW_026535888.1, read as the reverse complement.
AAAGTTAAGGTATAGATTGGTTCTGCTGTGTTAAGATGCTCAGCAAAGAAAAGTATAGAATGCATTTGTAACCAAAAGAAAAGTGTAGAATGCATTGTGACCAAAAGAAAAGTAAATAATGCATTGTGACCAAAAGAAAAGTATAGAATGCATTGTGACCAAAACCAAAGGGTCTCCAGGCCTGCCTGCAGCAGGAGCTGACAGCTGTAGGCACAGCTCTGTCACCCACAAACCTGGACCGCTGTAACACCTTGGATGGAACAAACTGCATTTTGGAGAGCAGCCTGGAGTCCCACATCCCTCGTTTCGTCTCTTACACCCTCCTAATCCTCTTTTTCTCCAAGCTGAGCCCCCTCAGCTCCAGCAGGAGTTTTCCAGCCTTCCCTGGATCTCTGCAGCCCCTCTGGACCCCTCCAGTGTGACAGCACCCATGGCAAAGTGCCCTGTCCCCAATCTCTGACAGCAGCTGAGCCCATTCAGAGCCCCCCTGGCTGCTCTGCTCAGCACCTTCAAGCCACACCTCAACATTTCTTCATCCCCCAAACCCCAACACCCCCCCAGGCCTGTTCCAAGCCCCCCTCAGCTCCATCTGTTGCACATTTTGCCATCCCTTGGACGCAGCAGGGCCGTGCTGACGCACTTGGGGAGTGCAGGTGCCATAATTAAAGCCCAGCCCATTATTTTTCTGGTAGGATGCCCACCATCAGCTCAGGCCGCAATCAAAACAGTTATTGCAGCTGGCAATCCAGCAGCCTTTAAAGCATAAATGCTGGAGAAGTGTCTCAGAACATCTAATGAAAATGCACTGGATTGTGTCATTTAACCCAGCATTAAATTACAGCACCCCAGAGCTCGGTGAGCTTTTTCCTGCCTGTCATTTCAAGGCACCTATTAGGGAAAATTTCCCCATCAAATGAGGCACAATCCTTGCTGTTTGCAGGGCGAGCGACAGCAGCCTGGCACCCCTGCACCATCCTGGGGTGATGATCCTTGCAGGGCAGGTGGGAGGGAGGGAGGGGATGCTGCCCCTCTGCCCAGCCCTGGGGCACATCTGGAGGGCTGGTGCACATCTGGATCCTCCAGGAGCTCCTGGAGTGCTGCAGAACTGAGGAAGAGTCAGAACGCAGAACCCAGGGGGATCAGAGACCCTGGCACAGAGCCCAAAACACCTGTGGGTTTGATTATGACCCCTGGAGCAAATTACCAACCTTATATGAAGATCTGCAAGCCACAACAGTTTAGGTAGAATATTAGTGAAGTTATCACAGGGTGGAAAAGTAGATTTTGGGGTTTTTGATATGGAGGCAAGATGGAGGGAACTGGGCATGTCCAGCCTTTCTCCTCCTTCTTCTTGGTCTCCATCTTCTGCTGTGATGGTGGCAGTTTTAGACTGGTTTAGAGTAGAAGCTCAGTGTCTAACATAGGTGACAGGTATTGGGAAGTAATTGTAAAAATTGTACATGTAGTTTTTAGTATAAAAAGATAACACTGCCCTGAGGGTGGCCAGAGTGCCTCTGACTGTCCTGCTAAATGGACCTCAGCAGGCCAGGAGAAATAATTTTATAGATAAGAAACAATAAACAACCTTAAGACCAAGCACTGAAGATCTCCAACTCATTCTTCAAGTGCCAGGCTGGGAAAAGAGACGTTTAACAATCTCGGGGGCAAGATGGAGGAATCTGGGCATGTCCAGCCTTTCTCCTCCTTCTCCTTGGCCTCCATCTTCTGCTGTGATGTTGGCACTTTTGGATTGGTTTAGAGTAGAAGCTCACTGTCTAACATAGGTGATAGGTATTGGGAAGTAATTGTAAATATTGTACAGGTAGTTTTTAGTATAAAAAGATAACACCAGAGTGCCTCTGTCTGTCCTGCTGAATGGACCTCGGCAGGCCAAAGAAAGAATTTTATAGATAAGAAACAATAAACAATCTTGAGACTGAGAAATGAAGATCTCCAACTCATTCTTCAAGCACTCAGGCTGGGAAAAGAGACGTTTAACAAAGAAAGACCCCAAGAAGGAAGGGCCTGGAGCAGGAAAGGTTGAGCTGAGGAGCTGCTGAGAGCATCCCTCAGCCCAGGTGCTGCTGCCTCAGCCTCCCTCACACATCTCATCCCCTCTCCTTGCTGCAGAATTTCCCATTGCCAGTGGCTGTGGATAAAAGCCACCCCTCAGCAGCCAGCTCTGTCTCTCCCTCCTGGCATTTCCTCAGGCTTGGCTGGGGCAGGAATTTCCCCCCTCAGCGGCTCTGTTAGGTTTTTTTTTCCCCCTGTATTTATTAAAGAAAAACACAATTACAGCGAGATGTCAGCTTTTTTCCAGAGCCCATGGACACGAAGGCTCTCATTAATCATCAATAAAACAAGCAGAGCATGATCTGAGAGCACTCCCAGCTCCCAAATGCTGCAGACACTTAAAAGGCAGCTCTGTCCTCCAGGCACAGCTCACTGGTGTCACTGAGATAGTTGTCCTTTCATTTGCAGCCCTGCAAGGCTGAAATGATGCTCTGGACCAAAAAAAATAAAAAAATCAACTCTCAAGCAACTTGAAACGATCCTGCAGTGACACAAGAACAGCTCCCAGTTGGATTTAGCCAAGCTGGTGGAGGGATTTGTGCTCAGAACGCAACTGCTGCTGTTTGGGAGTCGGGCACAGAACAAACACCTGCACAGGGATGCTTGGATCTGCTCACATTTCCCTCACATTTCCCTCACATTTCCCTCACATTTCACTCACATGGCCAATTTAATCCCATCCCAGCTGCTGGAGAGTTGATTCCAAACCAGTACAATCCACTGGTTCTGACATTCACTACTTTTATTTTTCTCACCACAACAGCTAACAAGCAAAGGGCAAAAAAACCTCATATTTTTCTGTTCCTTAACCTCTCCCAGTGCCATAACACCACCAATTTTCCCAGGAATTTTATCCAGCACAGCTCTCAGTCTCAGGAACGAGCTGCATTTTCCCTCCTTTTCCCAAGCCAAGCTCAATCCATCAAGGCCCAGGAGCCCTTTGCTTACCCCTGACACTGACAAAGCTTCATTAACCAACACGGACTCGGGGGACACTGACAGAGCTCATAAATCCCAGCCTGGATGGATTTCTCCACTTGTTTAAAGCAGGGTTTGGGTCAATTCCCACTAGAAAAGTGTTATTTATAGAGCCCAGAGCCAGCTCAGATATATGAGGCCTTCATGGCTCAGGCTGGGGACAGGTAGTGAGCATCAAATTTCAATAAATTTGATTTTCCATGCAATGCAATGGACTGGGAAGAGCACGGAGTTGGATGTGATTTATTCTTTCTCTCACATCCCTTCCATGCTGGTTTTTTCCAAGATTTCCTGGGATTTGCAGTGGGATTTTGTCCCTGCCCATGGGATGAGCTTTAATTCCCTTCCCACCCAAACCCTTCCACAAATCATGAAATCCAACTGTGGCACCTCTGTTCTCAGCCTCGTTATGACAAACCAAGAGGAAGAAAAACACAAATTCACAGGAAAAGTTCATCAAATCTCAGTCACCCCCCTGGCAAATCCGAGCTGACATTCTGAGTAAACAAAGGCAAGTTTGGATACAGCCCAAGCACGGCTCAGCAGCTTCAATTCAGAACTTGGCAGATTGGGGTTATTTCTGTCTTTCTTCAAAAAAAAAAAAAACACACAAAAAAAAAAAAAGGGAAAAAAAAAAAGCAAAAAGGAAAAAGTCACCAGGGGTGTGAAATGGAGTAAATGGGAAAAATAAGTTCTTGGAACTCCCTGGAAATCACAGGGGGTGTTTATTTTGTTTCTAGGTTTGTTTATTGCTGAACACAGGGCAAGTGGGGAGCAAGGAGCAAGTGTGGCCACAGTGGAGGTGTTGGGAAGAGCCAGGGCTCCAGCAGCCCTGCAGAGCAGGTATTCAGAGTCCCAGGGCCTGCAGAGAAGCACAAATCTCTGACACAGCTTGGAGGGCAAGGAAGGCAGGATGGAGAGGTCGTCAGGCCAGCAGCTCCCTGTGATTCTGGGATTATGTCATTTTACAGCTGGGAAAGCTGATAAGGGATTTGCCCAGGGAGCAGAGCAGCTCCTGAGCTCTGGGCAGGATTGAGCCCTGCTCCTGGGAGGGACCCCAGCCCATCCAGGGCTCTGCCTGTGCCCCTCAGCCTCTGCTGCACTGCCCTCCCCATGCTGGCACCAAACCCCACAGAGGGCAGTGCCACCACCCTGCTCACTGGCTCAAAGGGACATTGGTTTTGAATCATTTTAACCAAATCATAATTTGGTTAAAATTATCAATAAATATAAATATAAATATAAATATAAATATAAATATAAATATATTTTATACTATAATATTATGTTCTATATTATAATAATTACATTATAATATGTAATATATAATATGTAATATATAATATAATATTATTATAATAATTATCATTATTGACAATTTATTATATATACTATAATATATGTTATAGTATATAGAATAGAAGATATTATATTGTATATTTTAATTATTATATTATTTTATATATTATATGTATTATATAATAATATATTATATATGATATATAATATATTATATAAATGTGTAGATTATATATATTATATATATGTGTAGATTATATATACTTTATATATATGTATATATATTATATATATAATATATACATTTTTATATATTATATATTATATATTATATATTATATATTATTATACTATTACATATAATATGTAATTTATATATTATAGATATACATATAATATATTATATGTATATATATATATACATATTTTATATATATAAATATAAAAATTTACACATTTATATTATGTGTTTTATATGTGTATATATATATATACATACATATATACACACACATATATTGTATATTATATATATTATAATAATTATTAAGGAACATCTTCAGAGCCCCTGCCTGTGTGTCTCACCTCAGAGATGTGAGCACCTCCTTTAACCCCTAAACCAGGACAAAAACCTCTCCATCCCCACCTCTGCAGAGGCTGCCAAAATATCCCTGCCAAGGCTCCTCCTGAGCCTCCAACATTCCCCACAGTGCCAGGGAAAAAAGCTCCCACTCTGATTGAATCAGCTGCTTTTATCACTCCTCCTGATGCACCCTCTGCTAATAAATATGGAAAAACTGCACTGAAATTGCAGAGCCCTGCTGCAGTTGCATTAACTCCATTACCTCTCCCAGACTTTCAGCTCCAGTTTCATCAATTATCCTGCAGACACAGTTTAAACACTCAGCACTTCCTCACAACAAAACGGGGACACTGCTGAAGGGTCCTGGAGCTGCTGGAGCAGCTCAGACGCTGCTCTTCCCAGAGAGAAAAAACACAAATTAAGAGGATTTTATCCCACACAGCAGAGAACATAAATTTAAGTGGGGTTTTGTTGTGTTTCTTTTCCCATGGAGTTAATGGGAAGTGACAAAAGGCTGTGCTGAGGGGGAGAGGGAGGTGGGGCTGGGATGTTTACTAAAGGTGACAGAGGATTTAGCCGGCCCTCTGCTTTATTTATCCTTCTCCTTAGCAAAAAGAACTGTAGTCACCTTGGAGACATGAGGCAGTGACAAAGGAATATTGCACTGGGCCAGAGGTGACTCAACACAAACTCCAAACACGAGCTCTGTGCATTCCCAGCTGACAAATGCTGGTTTTCCAGGAATTTCCTTACCAGGACTGAACTCCTGGATTTTTTCTTTACCAGAACTGAACCTCAGGATTTTTTCTTTACCAGGACAGAACCCCAGGATTTTATTCTTTACCAGGACTGAACTCCAGGTTTTCCTTTACCAGAATTGAACCTCAGGATTTTTTCTTTACCAGAATTGAACCCCAGGATTTTTTCTTTACCAGAATTGAACCTGAGGATTTTTTCTTTACCAGAATTGAACCCCAGGATTTTTTCTTTACCAGAATTGAACCTGAGGATTTTTTCTTTACCAGGACAGAATCTCAGGATTTTTTTTCTTTACCCGAATTGAACCCCAGGATTTGTTTCTTTACCAGGACAGAACTCCATGATTTTTTTCTATACCAGGAAAGAGCCCCAGGAATTTTCTTTACCAGGACTAAGCCCCAGGACTTTTCTTTATCAGGACTGAACCCCAGGAATTTTTCTTTACCAGAACTGAACCCCAGGATTTTTTTCTTTATCAGGACTGACCCCCAGGATGTCATTTCACCCCAAATTTGCATCTTTGCAAGCCACAGGAACACTGGGGAACTCTCTCCTCCCTTTTTGTCCCTTCCTCTCCTCCTCCTTTTTTGTGCCTTCCTTTCCTCCTCCCTTTTTTGCCCCTTCCTCTCCTCCTCCATTTTTGTCCCTTCCTTTCCTCCTCCCTTTTGCTGTTTTTAAGATCAAAAGCTTTGTGCTCGTGATTGGTAATTAAGTACAAGTCACCCAGGCTGCTTTTTCAAAGAGTAATTAAAAGGTTATCAAGAGAAACATGCAAGGTGCAGGTAATTCCTGCTGCAGCTGTAATTAGGTCAGCCCGGAGATAACTCTGCTCTTATCACAAGGATCACATCATTTCCAGGGTTCAAACCAAATCCTTCAACTTTCACCCACTTTCACCCAATTAAATATGGCCCAAGACGTGGTTGTGAATTGCTCACACAGCAGATTGATGGCAATCCTTCTCCTCCCTCTTCAGCCACTTGTCAGGGAAGAGGGATGAGGATCTGGGAGCAGCATGAGGAGGCACTGGGACATGTGGGACGTGAGCTGCAAGGGAAGCAGGGCCCCGTGCCAGCAGCAGGGTTTGCACAGAACCCTGTTGGGGAGGATGAAAGTTTGACAAGAAGGTCTCACGGATATGTGTGCTTGGCAGAAAGATTTTTTTTAATGTAGAATCTGAAGAAGGAATAGAAATGAAAGCAAGTTTTGATAGAGAAGAAAAGAATTGCTGAGCCATTACTGGATAACCAAGGAGGCAAAGGGAGTGTGTTAGTTAGAAGGGGTTTTTATGGATAAACCCACCCCAAACAAGAAGATGTTTTTACTAAGCAGAAAGAGAGCACAGGCAAACAAGTCAGCAAATGTGGCAAGTAGAAAAAAGGTCTCAGAATTTTCCACTGCAAGAAAACTGAAAACCAACTTCTAGCTGAAACTGTAATGCACTGACTTTTAGTGACTGGAGAACAGTAACATGAATATGGTAATTACAGTAGTTATGATAGGCTAGAGATAAAAGTTAAGGTATGGATTGGTTCTACTGGTTAAGATGCTCAGCAAGGAAAAGTATAGAATGCATTGTAAACTAAAGAAAAGTATAGAATGCATTTGTAACCTAAACTCAGGGTCTCCAGGCCTGCCTGCAGCTGGAGCTGACAGCTGTGGGCACAGCTCTGTCCCCCACCACCCTGGACTGCTGTTATTTCTTGGATACAATAAACTGCATTTTGAAGAGCAGCCTGGAGTCTCACATCCCTCATTCAGGCTCTTACTGAACCCCATTACAGTTATGACTGCAAACGTTCCCCCAGACCCTGCACACTCTGCAGGAACAGGAATTTCTGCAGGTTCCTCCCAGATGTGTCAATAAATTGGAATTTGTTGCTCCTCGCAGCGATGCCTGTGGAAATGTGGGCTCTGCAAGGCTCTGGGAGTTTTTTCCTCTGCATGCACAGCCTCAAACAAACATTTTTCTCAAGCAAATAAACCCAGCATCACTGAAATGTTTTGTTTGAACAGGGAAGAGACCAGAGGATGACACAATTCCCTGCCCACAACAGGTGGGAAGGGAAACCCAAGGGTTGGAAGAGCCTGAGAAACCCCAGCATTGCTCAGCACATTTACAAATGAGGAGTCTCTGCTGGTAGAAACATCCCATGTTCTGTCCCCTGGGCTTTTTTGAACACCTCTGGAAGGAAAAAAAAGAAAAAAAAATCTGATTTTCTAAGCTGACCACTTCCATTTGGAGTGTAAATTCAGCAGGTCTCACTAGGAAAACAGAAATAGGGAGCTACAACGACCGACTCACAGGGAGACTGGAAATGTGTTTTCCTTGGATCTGAGTACAAGCCCGAAGCTTCAAATCAGGGAATTTGCAAGTGATTTAAGATTCTCACATTAAAGGGGTGCTGCAAATTACTGGCAGATGAAACAGCTGGGGGAAGCCACGTGGTTCTGTGGTTGCCCACTCTGGGGATGTCACAGAACAAGAGCCTGACACAAAGAGGTGCAGAGCCTCTCCCAAATCCCACAGCAATCTCAGAGCCACAAATAACCCCAAGAATTCAAATTGCAGTCAGGTCTGTGCTGAGTTTCTGAGCCCAGCACAGTGGGAAGGCAATCAGGAAGGGAACCTGATTGGAGCGACCTGGGAACAATGCCACAATCACCGGGCACAAAGGGAACTGGGCAAAGAATGTTCTGGAATAACTGCAGGGCTCCACAGCATCCCACAGCAGCTGGGAACTTGGGGGAAGAGGATTTGGGAAGAGTCTGGTCTGGGGTAATGAGCTCAAGAGAAGGGGAAGTCCTGGGTAGGAAGCAAATATTGATGTCCCTCATCAAGGAAGAGAAAACTGTGCACCCACCAAATATAATTATTATAATTCTATTGTTATAATATTGTATATTATGTTATAAATATAACTATATACATTATATATATTATATTATATTATATTATATATATATTACATATTATATTATATTATATATATTATACTATATATTTTATATAATATATTCTATATTATATATCTTATATAATATATTCTATATTGTATATTCTATATTCTATATTCTATATATTATATGTAGCATTATAATATATAATGTTATAATATAGATAACATTTTATATTATATTATAACAATATATATAATATATAAAACAATATATATAATATATATTATATATTATGTAACAATAATATAACATTATATATTATAGATAACATTATATATTATATTATTATATATGTTATATATTATGATTAATTATAATTATATTATGAATATAAGAATTATAATGATATAATTACAATCTACAGTTCTCAGGTTTCACAGAAAACTCCCCCACAGTGGTTCCTGCTGAAAGCCAGGAGCTGGGAAAACTCCAATGGACAAGGAGGAAGGCTCCAACTGAATAAAGGGAAGTTTAGGTTATAAATAAGGAAAAAATCCTGCCCTGTGAGGGTTGGGAGGCCCTGGCACAGGTTGTCCAAAAAGCTGTGGCTGCCCCTGGATCCCTGAAGTGTCCAAGGCCAGGTTGGACAGCCTGGGACAGTGGAAGCTCCCTGCCCATGGCAGAGGATGGAATGAGATGGAATTGAGCTCCCTTCCAACCCAACCCACTGCAGGATTCTAAAAACCCAACAATTCCAGAGAAGCTGAAATAGCAAAGACTTGGAAATGAGCTCTGATTTTAGCAAACAAAGTAAAGTCATGGCACTGAGAGATGACAACAGCCCTGGATGTCTAAATTAAGGCACTGAAAGCCATTTAATATTCACGTCCTCATCACAAACACGCAAGGCAAATTCCCTAATATCCAGTAAAGCTGTTTATTAGCAAATGCCTCATTGGATTAGGGCTGCTCTTATTCTATTAGGGAACCTTCACACCACATTAAATTGCAAGACAAGAGGGTGTTTGCCAGCACATGATGAACACAACATTAACCCCTTCCCAGGAAATCCTGGAATGGTCTGGGTTGGGAAAGACCTCAAATGAATGGGGGATGATCAAAAATTGAAGTTTGGGAGGGAAAGAAGCAAAGAAATCGAGTTGTCCCTTCTTTTCCCCTTGCTCACAGCTCATTTTGGGTGAGCTGTGATGAGTGACACGTGGCCATCCATCTTCAGGGCTGCACCTCGGTGATGAATGGAGAACATTTGGAGAGCAGGCAGGAAAAAAAAGCAAAATTGATGGCCATGAGAAAGAGAAAAAAGAGAGAAAGAAGGAGAAAAAAGTAACCCAGTGTTAGGGAACAGTTAAGAGTTTAATGAGTTTAATGAGGTGAGATTGATGCAGTAATAAAAATAATAGTTGGGGTCTCCTGAGGTGGAAGGGTCCCACAAGGATCAGGAGACATCCCAACAATCCCACCCTGTGCATCAGGGTATTGTCCAAACACTGAAATTGGTGAACAAGATGAGACATGAAACAGCCCAAAGGAGCCAGCTCCAGGTTTGGAAATTACTAATTACTAATTATTAATTAATTATTAATTAGAACCAAACTAATTAGCAATTATTAATTACTATTCCAGAAATGTCCAAGGGAAAAAAGCAAATGTCCAAGGGAAGAAAGCAAATATCCACCATGCAGGAGTTCATCCTTCACTTTGCTGAGTCCTCTCCAAGTGCTTTCAGACCTCTAGAAATCCCCCTCTTTATTTGCCCCCTTTATTCCTAATTCCTAATTATTAATTAGAAATTATTAATTACTAATCCAGAAATGCCCATGGGGAAAAAAGCAAATGTCCAAGGGAAGAAAAGAAATGTCCAAGGGAAGAAAACAAATGTCCACCATGCAAGAGTTCATCTTTGCCCTCTCTAAGTGCTTTCAAACCTTTAGAAACGCCTCTCTTTATTTGCCCCCTTTATTCCTAATTCCTAAGTATTAATTATTAATTAGAACTAAAACAAATTAGAAATTATTAATTACTAATCCAGAAACATACAAGGGAAGAAAGCAAATGCCCACCATACAAGAGTTCATCTGTTACTTTGCTGAGCCCTCCCTAAGTGCTTTCAGACCTTTAGAAATCCCCTTTATTTGCCCCCTTTATTCCCTTTTCCTGCCCTATATACACTCCATTTCCTGAGCTCAGAGGTGGAACACTCCCAAGTGGATTTTGCTGCTGGTTCCACCCCCAGCTCCCATTCACCTGCCCAAACTCACCTGAATTTCACCAGGGAGGCAAAGGGGGAACCTTTTCTGCCTCCTCACCCTCCCTCAGTGCAGATCCCCAGCTCACACTTGGGAGGTTCCTTTCTCCTACTTTTATTTACAACCAGAATATTCTAGTGAGGAACTCAGAGCAGCATTAACTTCTCACTACGCAAAGTTTCCTGAGCTGGATTTTACCCCCAAATTTTCCACCTTTCCATTATCCCCAAAGCGAAGCACTGAACCTCCTGATTAAACCACCCAGGTCCCATAATTAAAGTGATTCTCAAGCACAGTTGCCAAGTGAGGAGATGATTTATTTGCATAACTGAAATAATCTACATAAAGAGCTGATTTCCACCAGGGTGCAGCTCAGATGTTCCACTCGGGTCAGACAAGACACTGAGGTCAATGGATTTGTCCTGAACTCGAGGGCTTTGAAGGAAAATCCATTTCCAGGGCTGCAGAATCCTGGATTCAGAATTCCAGGGATTCAGAGCCTGGATGCTGCCAAAGCAACACAGCAAAATCAGCCTCCCACAAAACTTTCTTTTACACTGGAAGTCTCACTGGAGAAACCAGGCAAGTTTTCCTATTGAGAGGAATAGTGGATTTGTCTTTCCAAACCAGCTGTAGATATGCTGGTAGATAAAACCAGCACTGGGAGAGAAAAGAAACAATGGGAATGATTCCACTGATTGATGAATGGAGAAAGATATTTGCTTTTACAAAAAAACTTTAGGTTTGCTGAGAAATGAAATTAGACATTGAAATGTGAAAGAAACAATGGGGAAGAAAAACCCCTAAATTCTGTAAGAATTAAAAATTAAAATGGGAGGGTTGTACATTAGAAGGGAATCTTTGGGATCAGGTGTTCTGGGAAGTCTGAACCTCTCAAGTGCCTCAGAAATGGGGAAAAACCCCTAAATTCCATAAGAATTAAAAGTAAAAGGGAAGGTTGTACATTAAAGGGGAATCTTTGGGATCAGGTGTTCTGGGAAGTCTGAACCTCTCAAGTACCTCAGAAATGGGGAAAGAGAGAAGGGAAATGCAGCTGGGAAATTGGGATAGAAAGGAGGCTGCATCCTTTAAAAATTGGAGAGATCCCAGGGGAATGTCCCATGGCCTCTCCCTTTACTGGAATAAAGTTCCAGAACTCCTCTGTCTCGTTTTTGGACACAAACCTCTGGTGTTTGTGGATTAATTCTCCTAGCACTACTAAACTGGATTATTGAACACTTTTCACCCCTGGAGATCCAGCAGTGGGAGGGAATGCAGCCCTGTCCTGCTGCTGGATGGACTGGGGGTTAAGGAACAGCCCAAATTTTGGGGCAAAACCCACAAAGGCTTTGGCAGAGCTGTCACTGAACCCCACAGTCCATCCTCCCATCCAGGAGTCTCCTCTGGACTGAGGGAAGCTCTGTGCACATTAACTCTGCCTCCCTCCTGCTCCATTTCCTAATTAACTCCTCTGGAGGTCTGGGACGAGCCTGGCTAAATCATTACTGTCAGGAGTTCAGAGAAACATTTCAAGCCTTATCAAGAGCTAAGAAATCAAAACAACTGTAAGAACTGCTCATGGAGAAACACTCCCAGTTTATTGCAGCATCAACAATCCAAGGGCAGATTTAATCCCAGCGGCAGGAAGGGGGGAAATGTGGATAAACATCACTGTAATGAACAACTGTACCTCGTTCTCAGATTGCCCTGCTCAGGCAGCCCATCGTAGATGGATAATACATCAAAATCTTCCTCTAATGCAAAGGACTGGAAAACGAGCTGTATCCTGTTCTGCTCCTCAGCAGTGATTGTCCACGTGCAGTTTGCATAATTGGGGTATCCATAGGGAAAGCCTGGGCTCTGTATTGTCCCGTTTGGGCCCTGCAATGTGTGACTGCAGTTCTGGGCTGCCAAGAGAAAAAAACAAAAGCACAAAGTCAGACGTGAGCATTGAATGTCCTCAGCATCCCAACAGAGCACACAGGGCTCTTCCCACCAGGAGAAACAGAGAAAAGGAAAATCTGAGGATGAAGTTTTGGCCTCCTCCCTGCAGGGATGTGGAGCCCAACACAGGGACAAGGACAGAGCTGAGTGTCCCCTTCTCCCCCAAATCCAGGGACAATGACAGATCTGACTGTCCCTTTCTCCACCAATTCCAGGGACAATGCCAGAGCTGAGTGTCACCTTCTCCCCCAACTCCAGAACCATGCCACAACTGATTCTCTCCTTCTCCCCCAATTCCACGGACAATGCCAGAGCTGAGTGAGTGTCCCCTTCTCCCCCAGTTCCAGGGACAATGCCAGAGGTGACTGTCTCCTTCTCCCCCAAATCCAGGGACAATTCCAGGGACAACGTCACATCTGACTGTCCCCTTCTCCCCTAGTTCCATGAACAGTGCCAGAGCTCACTGTCCCCTTCTCTCCCAGTTCCAGGGACAATTCCAGAGCTGATTCTCTCCTTCTCCCCCATTTCCACCTGGCCACAGACAGAAGAAGGGCTGAGTGTGCAGGCAGTGCCACATCCCCCCCCTCACCCTGAGAAAGCAGAAGGGACCCCAAGGAATGCCAGGCTGAGCCACCAAGGTTGCCTCAAACCTGTGAAATCACCTGCATGGCCAAAGGTCAGCCACAAACCTGTCCTGACTCCAAAAAGAGCAGGACACAGTGCAAGGCTTGACCAAACAAACCATCCTGTAAGGTGCCCTCCAACCCTGCCTGGGAATGGCTCACTGGAATTAAAACCAGCAGCACTCACACCCCTGTTAGCCCTGATGGGGGCACACAGGGCAGAAATCACTGGCCAGACCCTGCCTTGCTGGTTCCTCTCAGGTTTGTGCTCCTCATTCTGCCTCAACACACAGAACATCTTCAGTCAGTACCTCTGAGGAGCTGCTGCAAAGCTGCAGAGAACAAAACCCCCTCGTGTAACAGCAGTGAAACACCTCAAACCTCCCTCAAATCCATTCCCCTCCTGTCACACCAGAGAAACACCTCAGACCTCCCTCAAACCCATTCCCCTCCTGTAACACCAGTGAAACACCTCAAACCTCCCTCAAATCCATTCCCCTCCTGTAACACCAGTGAAACACCTCAAACCTCCCTCAAATCCATTCCCCATTCCTGTAACACCAGTGAAACACCTCAAAACCTCCCTCAAATCCATTCCCCTCCTGTAACACCAGAGAAACACCTCAAATCCATTCCCCATTCCTGTAACACCAGTGAAACACCTCAAAACCTCCCTCAAACCCATTCCCCTGCCCAAGGCAGTACCGTAACACTGCATCCCAAAGATAAAGAGCCACTAGGTACATTTACAGGATAAATGAGATTTTTTTTTTCTCTCTGGGGACACAGGTACATGAATGTGTTTTGGGAACAGCCTAAACGACAAATTCCCCTCAGCCTTTTCCTCTCCCTTCACTGCTGCTGTACCTGGATACCTCTGGAGGCACAACTCACTCCAAACTGCTCCAACCCTCCCTGCTTTAGTGGATTAATTCCTCCACACAAAGCCAAATTCCAGACAGCTGAAGGGTCAATCCCATGGCACAAAATCTGAGTTTCACCTTTATCCCCTGAGCGGCTGCTCCAGCTTTTCCCACCCATGCTGCATTGTTTACCCTGCTGATGGGGACAACAGAGGCTTTCAAGTCAAAATGCATTAGAGTAGAAATTACTTCTTTGATTTCTCCTTGCTTTTTTTTTTTTCCCCTTCTTTTTTTCTCAAAGGCATTTGCACTTCTGAGTGCCAAGCAGCTACAGGTACAGAGCTGCAGAGTGGTGCTCATTAAAGGCAATTATAATTAGATTGACCTACTTTGGGTGCAAAAAACGCTCCTGTGGAACTTCTCCCTGCAAGACAGAGTTTTATGAATCTGAGACAGCCCATCCTATTTACTACCCAGGGAATCTTTTTGTAGCACGTTTATTGGATCAATGAGAGGCAGGACAGCCCCACAATCCACCAGGGATTAAAGTGAGGGAGGCACAGGATTCCTTGCCTGGAGTATTTTGCATTTCTGTAGCACCTGGCTTTTTGTCACTACACAAGAGACGAATCCGCCTCCCTCCTCCACTTGGGCTCCATTTCTTTTGGGGAGTTCACTGGAAAAGCTCAGTGCCAGAAAGCTGCACAGGAGTGGGAACATTCCTGTGATCACAGAGGAGTAAAATGAAGCCCAGTTTGGTTGAAGAACCAAAGATCCACGAGCTCTGCTCTCCAATTCAGTCGAATCCTTTCTCCAACCTCAGCCACGCTCAATAAGCAGCAGGGGGATATTGAACTGTCCCTCCTGCTCATTTTTATTTTAATCATAAGTTCATCAGAACAATTTAAGGCAAATGGGAAATTAAAGAGGCTGTATCTCTCAATTTCCTGATGGTGTAAAAGCTACCAAGGCTGCACAAAGCTCAGGAAATAAATTCAAGGTCACAGACACCATGTTCCAAACACTTCCAAGGTCATAGGGAAGCTCCAAAATCCACAAACTCAGCCCATCCTTCCACAGCCAGTGCCTGTGCCACAAATGGACATAAATCTATCTGAAAGAACAAATAAATAATAGAAAAATAAGGCAGAGTTTTATGATGTATCCAATCAATCTACTGAAATATTTGCATGTTCACGACGTTGACCCAGAGGTGCTCTGGGCACAGATAAAAGAAAATTGCTTATTGCAAACAAAGCACAGCTTTGCAAAAGCTGCCAAACTGGGCAGTAATATATTCTGTAATAGCTGTAATAGCAGAGAACTTCATTTATATTGGACATTGCTGGAAAAAGTCATCAGGCAGGGAAAGAAATCCGGGAAGCTGAGGGAATTTATGTGTTCTATCATTTGCTTCCAGGTCTGAGTTAGTTCAGCTCATCCTTGACTGACAAAACCTTATCTGAAATTCAAAATTTCTCCTGTGAAGATTGCAGAAACAATTCCCTTTATCCCTTTGGCCCAGGAGCACAAACAAGCAGAAAGATATGAAAGGGCAGCGCCGGTGCCTGCGCTGTGCAAGTTCCAGGTGGATTTGGGGTTGACAGAGGACAAAATTCTCCCAAAATTTCTGGCACTTTCTTCCCATCCCAAAGTCTGACAGGAGGCAGCTTCAATTCCTGCCCCAGAGATGAGAATGCTGCATCATCATCCCCCATAATCTGAGGGGTGTTCCTGGGGGTGCTCCAGCTCCTCATCCCTTCTCCATGGGCTGACATTCCAGAGGGTGGGACCCCCTGGGCTCATCACAGGGATGGGTTTGTGGGAATTTGTCCCATTTGGGAGGGAGGGAAACCAGAGCTGAGGCCAGGCTGGGTTCTGCCAGCACCTCCTCTCAATTCTGGAGAGTGCTTTGCTGGGAGTGGGGCCCTGAAATGAATCCCTCAGCTCTGCTTCGGTGCAGGAACTGCAGACAAGGACGAGGGGTCACTGAGGGCATCAGCATTGAGGGGATCAGCATTGAGGGAATCATCACTTAGGGAATCATAATTTAGGAGATCATAATTTAGGAGATCATCATTGAGGGCATAATCATCTAGGGAATCATCATTTAGGTGATCATGATTTAGGGGATCAGCATTGAGGGCATCATCATTTAGAGCATCATAATTTAGGAGATCATCATTTAGGGGATCATCATTTAGGGGATCATCATTTAGGGATCACCATTTAGGGGATTATCATTTAGGAGATCATCATTTAGGGCATCATCATTGAAGGAATCATCATTTAGGAGATCATCATGTAGGGGATCACCACTTGGGTGATCATCATTTACAGCATCCTCATTTAGGGTATCATCATTTAGGAGATCATCATTTAGGAGATCATCATTTAGAGGATCATCATTTAGAGGATCATCATTTAGGGGATCATCATTTAGAGCATCATCTTTTAGGGGATGATCATTCATGAGATCATCATTTAGGGAATCACCATTTAGGGCATCATCATTAAGGCGGTCACCATTCAGGATCATCACAGGATCATTTAGGCTGGAAAACACCTCCAAAATCATTGAATCCTTTAAGGAAACCCACAGCACTTTGGGAAAACATCTGTATCTGGGACACCACCAATGTAATTCACTGCTGGTGACTCAATTTCTCCATTTTTTCACACATTGGTTTAATCAAATCTCCACTTCCAAGAGTTCTGTTGCGCAAGAGGCACTCTCTGAACCATCCCCAGACTAACTGGCTTCACCCTGGGCCCCTCACCAGGGAAATGAGGGAATATTTACTCTGCAGAAGAACTGCAGTTTGTAACACAGAGTTTAATCCACATGGTACAAAATTTAACATGACCAGACACTGCAGTGAAAAATAAATATCAGCAGAGCAGAGGAGAGCTCCAAACCCCCCAGGCTCCAGTGTGGGGCTGCCATGCAGAGAAAGGAAGGGTGGCAAGAGCAGGAACCACATCCTTGTGCTCCAGAGCAGAGTTCTTTTGACAGGACAAGCTCCAGGAGCGGAGGCAGAGGCTCGGGGGAGGTTTTATTTCCACTGTAAATCCAAAGCCATCTCGACACATGAGCCAGCACCGTTCTGGTGCCAGTCACTGCAGATTTAGAGGGGCCCTGAAGCAGCTCCGGAGCTCAGCCCAATGTCCCAGAGGTGGCAGTGTGACAGTCACTGCACCCTGACCAAACCCACCAGGAGAAACAGGAGATTCAGCCATGGTAGAACACTCACAGCAACAGGATTTTTGTAATTCCTTTCAAATAAGCAACACAAACGAGCTGCCCTGGCTGCTGCTCCCTCCCAGCCCTGCCTGACAGGGAATTCCAGCAGCTCCACACTGAGATAAACCTGAACATCCAAAATGTGTCACTACAAACCTCCTCCTCTGCCAGGAGGTAAACAACAACAACAACAAACAAAGGCATTTTCTGACGTGACAAGTGCAAAGGAAACCAGTGGGGGAAAAATCATCTTCCACCTACTTGCAATTCCTCAAACTTCAATCCCAGGCCAGATCCAGGGGGTTGTAGAGCAAGGAAGAATTGTAGCTGTTGGTTTACACCATGTTATTATCCAGGCAGTGCTTGAGAGAGAGGGAGACTGAATTTATCTCTGAAGTGCTTCCTGAAATACAAGTCGCTGCACTTTGTTCCTCAGCAGAAACAAAATCTAATTTAGCAAACGCTGATGCATGGTCACTGCACCATTCAGCGGGAACAAATATCAAATCATGCACAGTGCCTTGCTCTCAGCAGCATCATTTATGGAGGATCCATGGCTGCCTCCTCCCTAATGCAGCAGTTTGGGGTTTTGCCATTTGCTGTAGTTACTGTTACTCACACAGAAATGCTGTTATTCCCTGTTGTTCTACAGCCCATTCCACAACCACAGGCACATAAAAAAAACCTTTCCCCAGCAAAACTGAAATGCACAGGCAAACACTGAAACACCAGGGGCAAACCCTGCTTGTCCAGCAGCACCTCCAAGGTTTGCTCATCTCACCCCTGTCGCAGACATCTTTTATGGAAAATCCTTTCCTTAGGATTTTTCCTCCTGAGAAGCTGAGAGACCTCAGGAACAAAATGTAAACAGTGATTATCTGCTGCTGTGGAATGCAACAGGTGCATCTGGGATTGGCCCATGTTGGTTGTTTCTAATTAATGGCCAATCACAGTCAGAGAGTCTGAGCCACAAACCTTTGTTATCATTCTTTCCTTTCCTACTCTTAGCCAGACTTCTGATGAAATCCTTTCTTCTATTCTTTTAGTATAGTTTTAATGTAACATATATCATAAAATAATAAATCAGCCTTCTGAAACATGGAGCCAGATCCTCGTGTCTTCCCTCATCCTCAGACCCCTGTGAACACCGTCACACACCCCAATGCTCAGAGCTCTCCAAACCCATCCACACCAACTCCTCACTGTTTGCACTGCCTCCTAAACAGAGAAAAATGTTCCTGTGGCCATTGTTTAGTGCTGTGCATCATTTACCAGTGTCAGGACATCCCTCTGGCTGCCCTGGGTGATTCCAGACCCTGGTAGGGGGCTCAGAGACATTGGCAGGGAGTCACAAACACCTGAGCCTTTGATTTTAGCCCATGGAAATTATTATCAACTTTGTGTGAAGACTTACACACCACAAGAGTTTGAGTAGAATGATAGCAGAATGATAGACAGAGAAAGAGAATTTACTGCTCCATTATCAGAAGAAACTAAATTCTTCCTGCTTTGCCCAGCCCTGAAGATGCCGTCAGGATTCAGAGGAAGAAGCTGACACTGACCAGACAGAATCCCGTGTTTGAATGGAATTTATGCATCATGTATGAGATGCATGAATACTCAACAGGCTGGTGCTTTTAAGGGTTAATCCTCTGTTAAAGTGGGTCCTTTTTTGGGCTTATTTTGCCCAGAAAAGGTACCTGCACTGTCCACAACTCTTTGTTTTTATTGTCTCATACTGTCCTAAATCTTAACTGTCCAAATTATTATTACTCTAATTATATTCCTATTTTTATAACTTTAATTCCTATTTTTATAACTTTTATTCCCATTTTTATAATTTTATTACTTTTAAAATTTTAAAAACCAAGTGATTGGTGCTTTTCACGCCTGCAAATCTGATTCCTCCACACTTGATCAATGGGAGCCGCGCTGCCCTCAGGGTTCACCTTCTCTGAGCTGCAGCTTAACCTCCAGCCTCCTATCAAAGCCTGCTGGGTAATAAATAATGCAGAGTCATTCCATTAACTGTAACTTCATCAAAAGCCCGTGGATCCAAGAGCATCATCAAGGGGATGATTTCCATCTCAGATAGCACAGGGAATGATGAGCTGGGCAATGCAAGGGCACCAAAAAAAGTGCATTTCAGCTGAATTCAGCTCTGCCAAGCCCAGAAGCACCACCCTGATTTTTTAAAATTTTCTAAGCCTTCTGATGTTTACATTCTTGTAACGAACTTTCTCACACACTCCCTTCCTTTCCTAATCAAAAATGTTGTCTTGGACAGTTATGAAAATTTCCTACACATTTGGGATTCCACAGAAGCCTCAAATGAGCCACCACACAACTGAAAACCACAAAACCACACAGGGAAATTGAGTTTTCCTCCCTGCCAGGAGGAGGGGAGGTTGGATATTAGGAAAATAACCTGATTTTCCTAATTAGGAGGCAGTTCAGGTTGGATATTAGGAAAAAATTCTTTTAAATTTCTTTCTTTTCTGCAATTGCTCCAGCCCAGCAATTCCATTTGCAGGCCTTCCCAAGCAGGAAGAAGAGGAACAAAAGATGCAAAACTCATCCCCATGTGTGCTCTCTGTTCCTTTCCCAATCAAAAATGTTGTCCTGGACAGTTATAAAAATTTCCTACACGTTTGGGATTCCACAGAAGCCCCAACTGAGTCACCACACACCTGAAAACCACACTGGAAAAGGGAGTTTTTCTCCCTGCCAGGAGGAGGGGAGGTTGGATATTAGGAAAATATCCCAATTTTCCTAATTAGGAGGAGGTTCGGATTGGATATGAGGAAAAATTTCTTTCAAAAGTCCAGGAAAAATTGGGGAAAAAGCCCCTGGACTTTCTGCAGGCAAACCAGCAAATTCCTCTGTGCTGGACCCACCTAAGCACAGGGGTGTCTGTGCTGTGACAAAAGTGAATTTATTTGATGCCTTTGGCATGAGAACAAGGGACATTGGTTCTGCCAGGCCCACTGATTTCCACAGAGCACCTTGGCTGAAGGAGTTCAGACATTCAGAGCCCAAAAACCCCAAGCAAACAAAAACCCTGAGCGCCCCAGGAAGAGCAACGCTTGAAAAATCAAATTAAGCAGCTCCAGTTGATAAGACTTTAAACACAATGCCAGGTTTCTGCCCTCTCCACTTCTCAGCAAATCCATTTCTTGGTACACATGTTCCACATTTCAAGTCTGGCCCCTGTGGCACTGCAGCAGCTTCAGATTCAGGTGAAATCCTGGAGATGTGTCACAGAATTCACCCCACACCCCGAGCACAAAAAAACCAAAAATTTCATCCACAATCACCAGAGGTTTGTGGCCAAAAAGGAGACAGAGGAGTCCTGGAACTTTATTCCAATCAAGGCAGAGGCCATGGGGCATTCCACTGGGATCTCTCCAATTTTTTGAGGATGCAGCCTCCTTTTTATCCCAATTTCCCAGCTGCATTTCCCTTCTCTCTTTCCCCATTTCTGAGGTACTTGAGAGGTTCAGACTTCCCAGAACAACTGATCCCAAAGATTCCCCTCTAATGTACAACCTTCCCTTTTAATTTTGAATTCTTAGGGAATTTAGGGGTTTTTTCCCATTTTTGAGGTATTTGAGAGATTCAGACTTCCCAAAACGCCTGATCCCCAAGATTCCCCTCTAACATACAACCCTCCCTTTGAATTTTTAATTCTTACAGAATTTAGGGGCTTTTCCTCCCCATTGTTTCTTTCATCTCTCAATGTCCAATTTCATTTCTCAGCCAACCTAAAGTTTATTTGTAAAATCAAATATCTTTTCCCATTCAGCAATCAGTGGAATCCTTCCCGTTGTTTCTTTTATCGCCCAGCAGACCCACAGCTTGCTAGGAAAGACAAATCCACCATTCCTCTCAATAGGAAAACTCCCCTGGTTTGTGTGGGCAGGGACAAAAAGCTGCTGGGGGTGTTGAAGGAAGCCTGAAGGGCAGAAAATGAAGGAGCAAGGTTTGGAAACTCTGGAAAAGCAGCAGCATCAGGATGGTTCATCCCAAATCACCATTGCAGAGGCAGCCCAGGCTCAGGTGCTAAGCACAGGCACAGAGGGAGCAGCTCCAGCTCCTCCTGACAGGGCAACCATCCCCTGGAATCACCTGCTCAGCTCCAGGAATCATCCCAATATTCAGCCAGGAAATTCAGACATCTCCTCCTCCAGGGATGTCATTTCCTTCCTTCAAACCTTTCCCCTTCCAGAATTGTCTCTTTATCAATTTTGGCCCCTCCTCTCCACAGGATGATAAACCCAGGAACTTCTGGAGCTGTTTCCATCCTCCACAGGCATTACCCAATTAATGCACGTGAAAAACGCCAATCACTGTTTTTTTTAAAATTTTAAAAGTTTGATAGTAATAAAATGGTTATAAAAATAGCAATATAATTATAGTAATAATAATTTGGATAATTTGGATTAGGACAATATGAGACAATAAAAACAAAGAGTTATGGACAGTCCACGTACCTCTTTCTGGGCAAAATAAGCCCAAAAAAAGGACCCATATTAACAGAGGATTAACCCTTAAAAACAATAACCTGTTGCATATTCACACACCTCATACATGATGCATAAATTCCATTCAAACACAGGATTCTGTCTGGTCAGTGTCAACTTTTTCCTCTGAATCCTGACAGCAAAAAAAGTTCATTTCTTCTGATAATGGAGCAATAAATCCACTTTTTCTCTGAAAGATTTAGGTGTCCTGTGGTTGCAATCTGCTGCAAGTACCTCATTCCTTTCTTTAAAAAAAATATCCCACATACACAGTTTCTATTTTAACATTTTGTTATAACCTAAAACTATATTTAACACACTACTTAAGAGAATTAATATAGCATCACTTTCTAACACAACACATTTAATATTCATTTTAATATTTGCGAAAAGCCAATAAAATATTTTCATCAAATTTTTCATAAATTTTTCGAAGTTTTCATTTTTCATAAATTTTTCAAATTTTTCATTTTTTTGGTCTATTTTTCATGAAATAGGCATTTTTCACAATGCAGATTCTGGGGTGAGGAACTCACTCTGGGAATTCCCTCTGCGGCCTCTCAGCTCCTCCAGTGCTTTTGAGGATTCAACCTCAGAATTGCTGAATGCTTTGCCTGGGAAGGGACCTCAAAGCTCCTCTGCTCTTTTCCTGTCAAACCAAGATTTATCCTCCAAAAAAATATGGTTTAAAATGTGGTAAAACCACTGAGGTGGGAGCTGGGATGCTCTTACTGATCCCCTTGGTGACCCTTTTGTGACAAACACCACAAAATCCAAGTTCACAAATCCTTTCCAAAGGAATTTCACAGCCCCAGGTTTACAAATATTTTATAATCCTCTGGAGCCTTCCTAACCCCTCTTGAGCTGTGCAGCCAAATTTCCTTTATAAACCCCCCCCCTGGGCAAGTCTCCACTTATTTTACCGTCTAAATATCCTTAAAAATCTTGTCCTGAAAGTCAGAGACTCAATTAAAATGTTCAGCCTGATTCAAAACCTTCTGAAAATTTTACTGTTATTTTCTCTCTGAGATGCACACAGCAAAGATTTCATTTTTTTTCTCACCTCCACTGCAGATATCTGTAAAAATGACACAGATCAGCTCAACCCCCAGTTGAAATGAAACTCAGAAAACAGAAGGTAATTTGATGAAAAACTTTTTTTCCCAGTGTCTGCAAATGGACTCCCACTCATGTGCAGCATTTTTTTACTCAGTCTCATTTACAAGGTGCTAATTATTATCGCCAAAACAAATTTTTTCAATTTGTATTTCAATTATTTTGCGGTAAAATAATATTTGCATTTAAATGGTTTATCCAGGGGGCTCGAAGGCATTTTCATCTCGGGTGTTAAGGATTATCTCAAAAAAAAAAAAAAAAAAGAAAAGAAAAACTGAAGAAGGTGAAGGAAGATTCAAGGTGAAATCCATCTCAAGTCATAGGGGAGCCAAAATTAAAGAACTCCTCATGAAAATCTTTCATTATTGGTCTCTTTTTGTCACTATTAAACATTTAAAATTCCCTTTGCCACTGGAGCTCTGTGTCCAGCTGTAAAATTCAATGTTTCCTCAAGGCCCAAGGGAGATGCTGGGCTCTAAATCCCATCTCCCTAAGAATTTCCAAGCCCTCAGCCCTTGGAATTCTCCCAATATCAACAATTCCATCCTTTGATATTGGAATTCTCCCAATATCAACAATTCCATCCTGATGGTTTAAAGGGAGCACAGTGGGCAGAGCTCCTTTAGAAGCAAATCTGCACTGGAAAGTTTTTCTTCATCTGACGCATTTCCATGGGGTTTCTTCCCCCTTCCCATCACATTTTGGATTCTAATTTAGATTTTACACATCAATTCATGAACCAGCTTGTATTTTCATGCTTTTTTTACGCCCTAAAAACCCAGAAATTACACAAATCCCCTTTTGGTGCTGGCAGAGAGGCCACAGACCTTTTTTATCCCTCAGGGACCCAGAGAATCTCTGCAGCAGCCAAAACAGAAGAAACCACTTCACCCACTGCCATCCCCAGCATCTCACACCTCCAGATCTGAACTAAATTAAAAATATCACTCGGAACAAGGCAGAGACTGCACTTATTAAAAGCTCTTCACTCTTGCACCACCATCCTCGTCTCCCCACGCTCCGCAAAGTGAAATGTTCTGTGTGTTTACAAGTGCTCCGAGATCTTCCAACAAAACCCCTCTCTCTGCCAGGCAATTGTATTACAGCAGCTCACACTTGTGTGATTGGATTTGAATTACAAAAGGAGTCCAACAGAAAGCAATTTCTCCTGGGGATTTTTGTTAGGGGTATAAATCCAATTTTTACTTGATTCCCTTAACAGCACTTTCATATTCACTTCCTTTAAGTATTGCAGCACTTGATATTTATTACCTAATGCCTCCTTGTCACCTTGAGCAATCAATGAAAGTCACCTGGAGTTGACAGTACAGAGGAAAGTTAATAAATAAAAGTTAATAATTCACTTCACCCAATGAGCCAAAAAAACAAGCCAGTCACATGCCCCAAAGAATAATAGCTACAGAAGACTCCTAGCAGATTATGTGGAGAAAGAGTGAAACATTTCAATTATACTGAATTTTTTCAGTTCATTTAGACCTGAGTTTCACATTTACAATGGCAAAATCTCAATTTTTATTTCAGGGAATGGTGGAATGGTTGGGAGGGGATGTTAAAGATCAGCTGTGGGAGCTGAAATCTGGGAGCTCTGTTCAACAAGGGATGTCCCTCTGTCCAAACAGGATTTGGGAACTGATGGATGCTCTGATAGCCCAAAACCAGATTTTTTTGTGCTGTTTTGACCCAACTTAGAAAAACTCTTGTGCCAAGCACTGATTTTCCATGACTTATACAACTTCTGCATCCTGTGCCCTCTCCACCTGTGCAGAACCACCAGAGAAACCCAAAACTCCTTCCTATTAACATCACATTGTGTTTTACTTTTCTCTCGCCTCCTCCATCCATTTAAAACCTCATTTTCACCCACAGACATATTCCACTTCATCTTAGTTTTCAATCCCCAAAGCAGATCAATACCTTTCTTCTTCAATCTACATAGCTCTCAATCAAGGAGCTAACAGGGGGTGAATTGAATCGACTTCTACGTTCAAATTGGGGATTTTTTGTCAAAAGTCTCATTTGTTAACTGCATTTCATGGAAGAAAAAAGGCAAAAAACTGCCTGTAACAGCCCTCAGTGTTGGACTCCTGGGTAAAAAAAGGTCATCATTTGTTCTCTAATTTAAGATTGGGAAGTGCTCCCAGGAGGAACAAATGACAGAGCCTCCCCTAAGCCGGCATTTGAAATCCAGCAAAATGAACTTGCTCTTGCTAAATGAATTTGGTTAATTCAGTAGAAGAAGTGCAGGTGTTTACCAAGAGGTGACAACAGCAGGGGCCTTGCAGGGTTGGTTTTTCTGCCTTAAATCTTGCTCGGGGTCAGAGCGAGCCCTGCCTGTGCCTCTGAAGATGGGCCCTGGGTCAGGGAGACACCGGGGCAAAGTTAAAAACAGGATTCTGGAATGGTTTGGGGTGAAAAGAGACCTTAAATCCCATCCCACCCAAAAGAGACCTTAAATCTCATCCAAAAGAGACCTGAAACTTCATCCAACCCCATCCAAAAGAGACCTTAAATCTCATCCCAATCCATCCCATCCAAAAGAGATCTTAAATCTCATCTAATCCCATCCAAAAGATACTTAAATCTCAGCCCATCCAAGAGACCTTAAAGCTCACCCAATCCAACCTAAAAGAGACCTTAAACCTCATCCCATCCCACCCAAAAGAGACCTTAAATCCCACCCCATCCCACCCAAAAAAGGAGACCTTAAACCTCATCAAATCCCACCCAAAAGAGACCTTAAATCCCATCCCATTCAAAAATTACTTTAAATCCCATCCCAACCAAAAGAGACCTTAAACCTCATCCCATCCAAAAGAGACCTTAAACTTCATCCCATCCACAAGAGGGATATATTGGGGGGTTAATTAATTCCAATTACAGCTTCAGCTAATGAAGTCATTGACCCCAAGTTTGCTGCTCCCAACTCACTTTTGTTTCCATCTCTTGGGGCCTGAGGTGTCCTTGATTGCCAGGCCTGGAGAGGAATTGTTGGGTTTAGTGGTTTTGAGGTTGAATTTTGAGGTTTTGAGGTTTGCATCGCTTCCCTAAATATCTCTCAAGCCAAACCATGACATTGTGTCTGCCCAAAATGGGAAAACAGCAGTTCACACTGTACATGGAGTTTAGGGTTATAAACTAAAGAACTTCAGGATTACAAATATATGAAAAATAGAAAAACCCAAAATCCTAAAGCATCTCTGGAAAAAAAAAGTCCCACACAATGAGGGACAAACTCCCCATCCTTCAAACCCTTCATTAATCCAGCAGGTGAACCTTATTTTAATATTAACAGCCCAAGTGGTGCTTAACTTTAATGAGAGCCCCTTGGGAATGCTGCTGACAGCTGCCCAGTGTCCAGGATTGTGCCTAACCTTTCCCTAATGGAGACAAAACAACAATAGAGGGATATAAACAATATGCTGTGGGATGCAAGGAGCATCTTTAAAAATGGCATCACCTTTGGAAAAGCACCAGCTCCATTATCCTCCTGCAGGATGGGATGTTTTCCTCCCCTTTCCAGGAGAAAATGGATTTTTCTGGGTGTTATTATTTGGTGGATAAAGGGGAAAGGGAACATTGAATTGTGCCTTTTGTCAGAGGAGAAATGAGCTGCAATTTTCTGTACCCCTGAGTTTAGCAGCTCTCCACAGCCCCTGCAAGGTGCAGAGCTTCCTCTGCCCACAGCAGTGAGAGGAGGGGAGAATTCTGATGGAATTTATGGATTTAAACACGTGGAAAGGGAAGGATTTGGGATAGGATGTGACCCCCTGTGAGCCACCACACCCCAGCACAAAGCTCCTCAGCAAACTTCCTAAAATCCCATTGCTCCTGTGCCTAAAATCCCACTCCTCCTGTGCCTAAAATCCCATTGCTCCTGTGCCTAAAATCCCATTCCTCCCATGCCTAAAATCCCATTCCTCCTGTCCCTAAAATCCCATTCCTCCCATGCCTAAAATCCCATTCCTCCTGTGCCTAAAATCCCACTCCTCCTGTGCCTAAAATCCCATTCCTCCCATGCCTAAAATCCCATTCCTCCTGCCCCTAAAATCCCATTCCTCCTGTGCCTAAAATCCCATTCCTCCCATGCCTAAAATCCCATTCCTCCTGCCCCTAAAATCCCATTCCTCCTGTGCCTAAAATCCCATTCCTCCCATGCCTAAAATCCCATTCCTCCTGCCCCTAAAATCCCATTCCTCCCGTGCCTAAAATCCCATTCCTCCCATGCCTAAAATCCCATTCCTCCTGTCCCTAAAATCCCACTCCTCCTGTGCCTAAAATCCCATTCCTCCCATGCCTAAAATCCCACTCCTCCCATTTTTTTCAGAAAATAAACTCCACTTCAGGCCATGCAACTCCAAAAGTAATGACATAAATGCCACCAGGAAAAAAAAAATCTTATTTCAAACTCTGCTTTCACTAAATTAACTAAACAAAATATTGATAAACTGCTGATAAATAACAGGAACCGTAACAAGGAAACAAGTTCTCCATTTGATCTCTGCCATCCTGCAGGCATTCATCTTCATAATTAATTAGATAATACTATTAGTACAGCACTGCTTTTCCCCCTCCATAGACAAGAAGCTGGAGCTCACATAATTTAAGGAACTGCTTCAAAGGCAGAGTGTGTGGCAGGTTAAATTCAGAAGGTCCAGAGCATCCTCTGTGCCAATATCCAGCATCCAATTCCCTGATGCATCTGGCAAATTCTCAGCGCACACCTCCCCATCTCTGGTGAGCACACTTTGCTTTTAAAAGCTGCAGTCTTTGCATAAAACATGGATCTAAAGGTATAAAAAATACAAAATTCTGTGCAAATTACAGGAGCCGTGCAAATCATTCCTGCAACAGAAACCGCGCTTGGTTTTATTCCTGACTTTTTTTGACAATACTGCTTGAAGTTCAGTGGCAGACAGACAACTTTCACCTCAAAATGTCATTCACAATTAATCCCAAATTGTACATGAAATGGTTGAATTCCCTCCATGCAATCAAGGGAGAGAACCAAGAGCACATAAAAGTTGAGCAGTTAATCAACCTCGTGCAATTTGTACCTGCTGAAAGCTCCTCACAAACATCCCAAGATCTCTCTCTGCAGAATAAATCTGTAAATCATTTTGCAAATTCTGTTTATCCCTGTTGTAGGTGTGAAAAACGCCAATCACTTGTTTTTGAAAAGTTTTGAAGTTCAATAGTAATAAAATGGCTATGAAAATAGGAATATAATTAGACGAATAAAAATGTGGACAATTAGGATTTAGGACAATATGAGACAATAAAAACAAAGAGTTATGGACAGTCCAGGTACCTCATTCTGGGGCAAAATAAGCCCAAAAAAAGGACCCACATTAACAGAGGATTAACCCTTAAAAGCAACAGCCTGTTGCATATTCATACACCTCACACATGATGCATAAATTCCATTCAAACACAGGATTCTGTCTGGTCAGTGTCAGCTTCTTCCTCTTAATCCTGACATGGAAAAAAGTTAATTTCTTCTAATAAGAGAGCAATAAATTCTTTTTCTCTGAAGGATTTAGGTGTCCTGTGGCTGCTATCTGGTGCAAGTACCTCATGTCTGTGGGATATTTTTTCTTTAAAAAAAATACCCCACAGACATGGTTCCTATTTTAACATTATAACCTAAAACTATATTTAACACATTACTTAAAAAAATTAATACAGCATCACTTTCTAACACAACACATATAATATTCATTTGAATATTTGTAAAAGGCCAATTATAAAAATGCATTTTTCACATAGGGACGGGGAAGGGAAGATCCCCCAGTGCCCCCAGCCAGGGGAGGCAGCAGGAACTGGGCTCTGACAACTCCTGCAAGTCAGGGGAGTGTGCAAATAACAGCAGAGCACTGAAGCAGCAAATCCCCAGTTGCGGTTAATTCTCTGCCTGTGATTAACTCATCTTTCTTGGCTATTCCAGCCCTCCTTGCACCTCCTCATGCAGCTGGGGCTGGGATTACCAGCCTGTGACCGTGCCCTGCTCTGCACTGAAGTGACAGCTGAGCACCAGGTAAAATGTTCCACTGAAACAAAGCAGCAAGGCAGGTGGATGAAACCCAAATAAAGCCATTTCAGCAGGGCAGAACAGACTTCCCATCCCAGAGGTCAGGGGAACAAATCTTCCCTTCCTTTTGTGTTAAAACGTTCTGGACAAAGACACCTTTATTTGAGATTCACCGTCGGTTTATCTGTCTGGAAATGGGAATCACAGACATTTTGATAAATGGGATGCAGGAATTGTTCCGTTCCAGTGTAACCACTGTGAAAATGCCTTTGCACAGACACAGCTCCAAGCTCATCTGCAGCAGGGAGGCTTCTCAAAAAGCACCTCAGGAGCTGCAGCATCACATCCCCGTGCCGGTGCTCAGCGTGGGATGACGCAGGAGTGACATCCAGGCTGCTCCTGCTGGGTGACCTTGGCCAGGCCCTCCTGCTCCTGCCTCCTTCCCTGACTTCCAGCACCTCCTGGAGCACCCACTGCTCGGCCTGTTATAAATAAAAATCTGCCAAATTTTTTTGGCGGGGAAAAAAAAAAGAGTTGCAAAACCAGTTGCTGCTAAAGTAAAGTTCTACCTGTTTGTTATTGTAATCAGCGGCCATTCTGTAAATTGCTTCTTTTATATCGGTATAACCCTGCCTGAAGCTAAGTTGTCCTTCTGCCCAGAGGTAGGTGGAGGGGACATGGAGGGGGAATAAGAGAAGATGCAAAACATCCTCGAGACCAGCATGCCATAGGAAAGAACCTCATCAAACTTACAGAAAAGACCCCAAAAACAACGAGCCAATACAGAATTAAGATATTAGAATGATGTCTGGACATGAGGAACGGAGTGCTGAGCCTGCAGAGATGCTGAGAACCTTTGTGGCCCCTCACCCTGAGCAAGAAGACTTCAGCTGAGGGCAAGACCCTGGATGACAGGCCTGAGGGTTGAGAAACCCGGGGCTACGCCTGTAATAAACAAAATTCTGCCAATTTTTTGGGGGAAAAAAACGAGTTGCAAAACCAATTAGACCAGTTGCTGCTAAAGTAAAGTTCTACCTGTTTGTTATTGTAATCTGCAGCAATTCTCATAAATTGCTCCTTTTATATCGGTATGGCCCTGCCTGAAGCTAAGTTGTCCTTCTCCCCAGACCATAGGTGGAGGGGACATCAGAGAAGATGCAAAACAGCCTCGAGATCAGCATGCCATGGGAAAGAACCTCATCAAACTTACAGAAAAGACCCCAAAAACAATGAGCCAATACAGAATTAAGATCTTAGAATGATGTCTGGACATGAGGAACGGAGTGCTGAGCCTGCAGAGATGCTGAGAACCTTTGTGGCCCCTCACCTTAAGCAAGACTTCAGCTAAGGGCAAGACCCTGGATGACAGGCCTGAGGGTTAACTCTTGTGAGGATGGGACCCCCAGCTCTGCCCTATAGTGGACAAAGCTGCATTTTCCTTCTCTTCCTCCTCCTCCTCTTCACCCTAGAAAAGACAGAGACTGCAGGCCCATCAAGCTTCCCAACCTTGAGCTGATCACTTTTGATAAATGCATTAAAAGGAGAAAAAGTCTCCTGCCCTGTTCACTTCACTGCCCAGGAGTGAAACAGGAGGGTAAAAGTCTTTTTACCCAGCAAGAAATGGGGTGCTGTGGGTTTCCTGCTGGTGGGATGGAAAGAGGAGTTCCCTTCTGAGGACACCCAGGATTAACAGTGGAAAAAGCAGAAACATCAGCAAGGATTGAGAAATTTTTTTTTTGTGAGGATTTGGCTGCAGCTCCAGTCGTGCCCTGGTGGTGCCCACACAAACCAGGCTGGCTCTGGTGGCTCTGGTGGCTTTTTCTTGTGTCCTCCTAAGGCAATCCATGCTTGGCAAGCAGAATTCTGGGAAAAAAGCCCCTCTGGGCTGTGATTTTCCATCTTTCACTCCAGAATTACAAACAGTGCTTGTTGATAGTTTAGAATGTTCCCTGTGCCACCTCCAGGTGTATCCAGGAGGAATTTCTGCATGGAAAGGGTGGTCAGAAATCACAACTCAGGGAGGTTTGGAATCTCATCCCTGAGGTGTCCAAGGAGGTCTGGATGTGACACTCAGAGCTCTGGGACGGGGACAAGGTGGGGATTGGGCACAGCTTGAATTTTGTGAGCTGGGAGGGCCCTTCCAACCTCACTGATCTGGGATTTTGGGTGTTTACACCTCAGGAAATGACACTGCTGGTAATTCACACACCAACACCAGCTGCTCCACCTTCTCCCACGTGGAGCAAAAAGCCTCACCTAGTTTAGACTCCCCTAAAATCCTGATTCCCTTTCCCTTCCCATCATTCCTCACTGTATATTGGAGCCAATCAATGGGATTCCAGCACCCCTGACATTTCTGTGCATGTCAAAGAGACAGCTCAATGCTGCACTCAACAATTCCAGCACTAGAGAATCTTTACTACTTAATCATTTCCCTTTTTTTTTTTTTTTTTTGTAGCCCTTAAAGTCTTATCTCTCCCCTTCCATTTGAATTTGCTGTATTTTCTGTTGGAAAAAAAAAAAGCCTAATTTAAATTTAGGCCTATTCATGGTGTTTCTGAACCTCCCAATGCCTGGAAACATGGAGAAGAGTAAAGAAGTATTATTTAAAATCCACTCAGCTAAACAGAGCTTTGTTATAATTTCACTAAAGCCTGTGAAAAATTACTCCAGCCCTGTGTCTCAGGATACTCCTGATAAAAATTGAGTTTAAAAGACTTTGCTTGCAATGCTGTGGGCTCAAAACCAGTTAAGGCTGCCTGACCTTGCCCCCAACTAACCCTCAACATTATCATAACAATTTCCTCTGGTCAAGATCCAGGCCAAATTCTGGCAGGGGTTGGGAGGGCAGCAGCAGGAACAGAAGCACAGCTGTGAAATTTGGCATTTCCCACACAGCTGGGCTCTCAGAAAGCAGAGTAGGGCAGCAATAATTCCATGGCTGGAAATCCCTGGAATGCTGCTGGAAGTGGCTGAGAGCAGGAACCATTCCCTGGGTGCAGAGAAGTGAGGAATGCTCAGTTCTGCTCATCCCACAGCACTGACATCCCCTGGTCAACAGCTCAGCCACACCTGGGACACAAATCCATCATAAACAAAATTCACAAGCAGCTTTAGAAGAGAAGTCTGGGGAAAAAACTGTTTTCCATCGAGAAAAAATAATAATTACAGGGGTTTAAAACTGATGAGCTGCTGTTTCGAGCTGGTGCATCCTCCCTTAACCCAGTACCAAGCAAGGTGCTACTAATAAAGCACAGTGTGTAAATAATGGTGTCAAGACCCTTTTAGAACAGGCCATTAAAATGTGTTTTATTTGTGTTTATCCACACCCATGGGGCCTCCACATGGCCCTGATTCACCTTGCAGTTGATTCCCCAGAAAACACCAGAAAGGGGTGAGCAGCACTGCTGTGCCCACCTGACTGACAATCAACAGACAGAATTCCAGAACCATCAGACAGAATTCCAGAATCAACAGACAGAATTCCAGAACCATCACACTCCAGAGCCCAGGCAGGTCTCACCACCAACCCACCGCCAAAAGGAAAATCCAGAGCCCTCAGCCCATCTTATCCCTGTGAAACCTTCACTGCAGCCTTCAGACTGCAAGGGAGAACCTCACAGAACACTTCCACAGCTACAATAAACTTCAAACTGGAAGGAAAAACCTCACAAGTGAGAGGAATGGTGGATTTGTGTTTCCAAACCAGCTGCGGGGCTGCTGGGAGATAAAACCAGCACTGGGAGAGAAAAGAAACAATGGGAGGGATTCCACTGATTGGTGAATGGAAAAAGAGATTTGATTTTACAAATAAACTTCAGGTTTGCCGAGAAATGAAATTAGACATTGAGAGATGAAAGAAATAATGAGGAAGAAAACTCCTAAATTCTGTAAGAATTAACAATTAAAAGGGAGGGTTGTACATTAAAGGGGAATCTTTGGGATCAGGTGTTCTGGGAAGTCTGAACCTCTCAAATACCTCAGCCAGTGAGGAAAGAGAGAAGGGAAATGCAGCTGGGAAATTGGGATAAAAAGGAGGCTGCGTCCTCCAAAAATTGGAGAGATCCCAGTGGAATGCCCCATGGCCTCTGCCTTGATTGGAATAAAGTTCCAGGGCTCCTCTGTCTCCTTTTTGGCTATAAATCTCTGGTGTTTGTGGATGGATTTTCCTAACACAAAACACCTTTCACATCCACAATAAACTTCAAACTGGAAGGAGGAGCCTCACAAAACATTTCCACATCCACAATAAACTGCAAACTGGAAGGAGGAACCTCACAAACCACTTCCACAGCCACAATGAACTTCCCAGCACCAGGCATCGCCTTCGCTCCGCTCCAGCTCCATCCTTCCCCCAAGGGAAGCTCCATCACCCTGCCCTGGGACATGGCAGCACCTCAGGGCACCCCACACCCCGTGCTGTGTTTCAGAAGGACATTTCTGGGCAGGCAGGGCCCAGATGATGAGATGGGAGCAGGGTTTCTCTCAAGACATCCCAGGGGAATGCCCCATGGCCTCTCCCTTTACTGGAATAAAGTTCCAGGACTCCTCTGTCTCCTTTTTGGCCACAAACCTCTGCTGTTTGTGGATGGATTTTCCTCACACAAAACACCTTCCACATCCACAATAAACTTCAAACTGGAAGGGAGAACCTCACAAAACATTTCCACAGCCACAGTGAAGTTCTCTTTATCAGGCACCACGTTCCCTCCGCTCCAGCTCCATCCTTCCCCCAAGGGATGCTCCATCACCCTGCCCTTGGACATGGCAGCACCTCAGGGCACCCCACACCCCGTGCTGTGTTTTAGAAGGACATTTCTGGGCAGGTAAGACCCAGCTGATGAGATGGGAGCAGGGTTTCTCCCCTTTTCCTGTGAACTCCAGCCTGATGGCTCCACACACACAGCTCTGCTGCCACACTATGGGAGCTCCTGGCTACTGCTCCCTGCTCAGCCCCGGAACGGGAGAGCCTGGAGCTCTTGGAACTTTGTTCCACACGGGTTCAGCACATTCAGAACAGGCTGAAATCATTGCCAGGAACTGCACCCCAAACCCACAGTGAGCTGCAAAG
This sequence comes from Melozone crissalis, assembly GCF_028551555.1. NCBI lineage: Eukaryota > Metazoa > Chordata > Aves > Passeriformes > Passerellidae > Melozone > Melozone crissalis. The sequence goes on along the minus strand of NW_026535888.1, from coordinate 10,651,016 downwards.
GGCGGGTGCCTCCCCTCCCTCCCTGCCCACCCAGCACCGGGCACTGACGCCCGAGCTGGCACCCTGCTCTCACTAAAACATCCTTGCTGGGGTTTCACAATCTAAAGAGGGGACTTATTGATCAATGCCTCCGGCTCTGATGCAGATAAAAAACCATCCGAGGGCTAAAAAGCTTTCGCAGGTCTTCTGCTCACAAAGCAAAACAACCCGGAGCAGCAACCTCTGGCTGAAGGATCCAGAACAGAGAGCTCAGAATGCAGACAGGAGGGAGCAGGGGCCTGAGAAGAAAGGATTAAATGCTCAGTGAGGTACAGAGTGAAGATCCAGTATGAGTAAGCCACAGACAGCTCAGAAGAAGAGAAAAAGCTGTAAGCCCCTGGTAGAGTAAATCTGAGATTTAGGTATCTCTCCATCAGTGTGCTCGCATGAGGAAAGCTCAACAGAAGCTGCTGGAAGGGTTTTCCTCTGTGCACAGGCTGAATGTTCATGCTGGAGAGATGAAAAATAGCCACCAAAATAAATATTCAGCCTTTATTAAGGACCTGTAGGTTGTTTTGGGTGGGTTTACAGCCTTTCCTAACAGATGCTCCCAGTCAGCAGAACTGTTCAGCTCGACTGCAAGAGTGCTCAGGAGCAGCAGTTAATCTTCATCCCCCAGCCCCTGGAAGGAAACCTGCCTTACATAATAAAATCAGCCTTGCATTCCAGATAAAGTTTTTCCTCAAAAAAAAAAAAAAACAAACCCAAAAGAACAAAAACCCCAAAGCCAAGGAGCTTTCATACACATCAACACCCAAACACACATTCCTCCAGCCTAGGATACAGCAGACAAGACAACAGGACTTGGAAACTTGGAAATGGGGGCACTGCACAGTGTGGAGAGCAGCCACTGCCAAGCTCTCCCACTCTTCCCCCTCCTACACACACAGAAGGACAGTCCCTAAATATTTGCTGTTTACACCAGAAATAAACTTCACTCCCTGGATCTGCTTTGGCTGCAAGGGCAGCTGTGGAAATGAGGCAGGAGACACAAAGCAAACTGCCCCCAAATTCAAGTCTTCTTCTGCTTTCAAGCCCAACCATGCATATTTCATAAAAACCAGGCTGCTGAGGCCAGCGAGCTCATATATAAGAGATATTCAACTGGGAAGGCAGGAGGAAAAGGAGGAAAGTGCTTCCATCTTCATGTAAGGCATCCAGAAATCTGTTCTATCAGCTGTGGGCAAGCAGCAGGGCAGTGAAATCCTGAATTGAGATGCCAGGGAAAGGCAGAGGGGAGAGCAGTGCTGGCATTTTTCACAGTCATGCTGCACATCAGCAGCTCCTGAAGCAGCTCATCCCAAACCTGACCCAGCAGAGCAGGGGAATGAGATCATGGAGAGCCGGAGCCTTCCTCACACGGCAGCGCTGGGGGAAAACTGCTGCTCCCAAAGGATGCAGCTCCAGAGTCTGGATCCAACACCCTCAGTGTCGTGCCCAAGGTGCCAGGGCACAGTGTGCCAACACCCCAGTGGCAGAGAGCACAGTGACAACACCCCAGTGCCACACAGCCTATTGCCATCACCTCAGTGCCACCATCCCAGTGTCACCACCCCAGTGGTAAAGAGCACAGTAACACCACCCCAGTGTCACACAGCCTATTGCTACCACCACCCCAGTGCCACACAGCTCACTGCCACCACTCCAGTGCCACCACCACAGTGCTATCATCCCAGTGCCAAACAGCCTATTGCTACCATGCCAGCACCATCACCCCAGTGCCACCACTCCAGTGCCACGTAGCTCACTGCCACCACCCCAGTGCCACACAACCTATTGCTATCACCCCAGTGCCACCACCTCAGCACCACAGAGCCTATTGCTACCACCACCCCAGTGGCACACAGCCTATTGCCATCATCCCAGTGTCACCACTCTAGTGCCACACAGCCTATTGCTACCACCCCAGTGCCACACAGCTCAGTGCCATCACCTCAGTGCCACACACCCCAGAGCCACCACCTCACTGCCACCACCCCAGTGCCACACAGCCTATTTCCACCACCCCAGTGCCATCACGCCAGCAGCACACAGCCTATTGCCACCACCCCAGTGCCACAGAGCTCAGTGCCACCACTCCACTGCCACACACCCCAGTGAGTGCCACCACCTAGTGCCATCACCCCAGTGCCACACAGCCTACTGCTATCACCTCACTGCCACCACCCCCGTGCCACACACCCCAGTGCCACCACCCCAGTAGCGCACAGCCTATTGCCACCCCCCAGTGCCACCCCCAGTGCCACCCCCCGCACCCCGCTCCCTGCCGGGCTCCATCCCCGCGCAGCCGGCGCTGCATCCGGAGCTCCCCGGCCGAAGTTGCCCGCGGCACTCACCCATGGCCGATCCTGCCAGCAGCCCCAGCGAGAGCAGCAGTGCCCGGCTCCAGGCGCTGCCCTCGGCCGCCAGCAGTGCCACCATGCCCAGCTGCCAGCAGTGCCTCCCGAAGCTGCAGCTGCATCCCGGCCGGTCCCATGCCAAGCAAGGTTGCATGTCAAAGGGCAGCGGCACCAATGGGGCGTGCTGGGGGTCCGCTGCTCGCCGCTCTTGGGTTTTTCCCCCTTTTTTCCTTCCCCTCGGCGATTGGGATAGTCCTCGGCTCGGCTGGATGAAGAGGAGAAAGGAAGGAGGAAGGGGGAGGTGAAGGGGAAGCGGGTCAGGCTTGTGATTTTGATTTATATATTTTTTTTCCCCTTAATTTTTTTTTTTCAGCCCGGGAGGAGGAAAAAAAAAATCCCACCGCATGGAAGGCTCTGAGCTTCTGCAGCTGGAATGAACCAAGTGTGGCAGCAGCTCGGGGAGAGAGGAGAGGAGAGGGAAGGCGAGGAGAGGAGAAGAGAGGAGAGGAGAGCAGGGGAGGGCTGGCGCGTCCCTCCCGGTGGCTGTCTCAGAGCCAGCTCCTCGGCAGCAGCAGCACCACCAGCACCACGCAGCCCGCAGGGATTTATACTTCTTTTTTTTTTTTTTTTTTTTTTTTTTTTTTTTTTTTTTTTTATTATTATTAAGCCACTTGATTAATCGTTCCCGGAGCTTTGTTCCTTCTCTGGATGCCGGGCCAGGGAGGTGTTGTGGATAAGGGAGGAGGGGGATGCTGTGTTACCCACCCCAAACCCGGCATCCAGCCCCACAGCGCGTTTATTTTTGATAGTTTCTTGATAAAGAACGAGCACCCCCACTCCCATTTCTCTCTCTCACACACATCCCTGTTACTCACCCCCCTCCTTCCCCCCATAAACAACCTGATGCTATTGACACAATTCTTGTGATGAGGCGAATTTTGTTGCAAACACGGATCACGACAGAAGCCCCCCCCTCCCCTCCTCTCCCTTTTCCCTGTCTGTGCCTTGTCCCTGATACTGGTGGGACTGGTCCAGGGGCATCCTGGAGGTGGGAAAGGCTGTGCCCCCCTCCCCAGAGGCAACAGGGGGGCTTGGCAGGGCTGGCAGAGCCCCTTTTCTCCCCCATCACCAGCAGCACCTCCCCTTGTTTTTGTTTTAACATCTCCCGGTACGCCGGTCCCTGGAGCTGCAGGCAAGATGGGGAAAAGGGAGGGAGGAATGGGAATGCAGCCACTTAACGCCACATTCGGGAACTTCATTATCTTGCTAATGATGCTCAGATCCAGGGACAAGGAAAACAACTCGAACATGACACCAGAGCTTAAGGAAATAAATAAATAACGAAGAAAAAGGCACTCTGGAAAACGCTCGAGCATCCTCCCCCCTCCTCCCTCCTCGCCAAGCACCGACTTCACGTTCGTGACAGCCTCGGAGCCGCCGCTCTCCCCCGAACCCCTGGGGAACACAGGGGGTGTCTGCCAGCCCCACACCCCCTCTCTCCAGCCCTGTTATCCCCTTTTTTCCCCCCGTCCATCCCCATTTCCCCCCGGGATGCGGGGCCGGGCTGGTTCCCCCGGTTCCCAGAGCGGGCCCGGGCCGCTCCCCCCGGGCCTACCGGGGCCACCTCAGGGGCTGCCCTGGCACCCATCCCCCTGCTCCCCCGGCCTCGCATTTGCGGCAGTTTCTTGCTGCAAAACCCCCTTCTTCGGCCGTGTTCCGGTTGCCTTGAATGAGCTTATTTGACAGCTAAAAAAACCCAAATTATAGATCGAGGGGGCTCCGCAGATCTGGGCTCAATCCTCCTTGTCTGTCCCTCTGTCCCCTCTGCATTTCAATCCTCGCACTGCCCACACCGGGAGCCGCTGCCAAGAGCCAAGGCAACCGCGGCTGGCACATGAAAGAGTTGCTTTATGTCTGTTTAAGCTGCAGCATCAATTCAAACAGCCCCGATTGTGCACAGGCACAGCTCCCTCAGGGAAAGCTCTGGGCCACAGCTCCATCAGCCGCTGTCCCCTCAGCACCCTGCAATGTCCCCCTGCCCAAAATCGCATCCTGTGCTGGGGTTGCTGCAGGGCAGGGGCTGAGCCAAGAGCCCTGCATGCACCACAGGCATAAAAAAAGGAATTGAGGAGCCAAAATCCCACTTTATTGCCGGGTAATTGTATGGCAGCTATTACAAACCCAGGGGTTCCTCCTGAGCAGGTTTACATCACCAAAAAAAACCCCGGAGGTTTAGGGTTGAACGGTCTCCAGAATAATTAAGAGAATAATAATTAAGAAAAAATGCTGCGTTTATTCACGGGAAGGACAAATTGTGGCACAAACCATCCCTGGCACCCCCAACTCCTCATCCCCCAGGGAGGGATGTGGGGTTCCAAGGAGTCTCACCTTGCTACACCACCTCTCCCTACACTCCCAATCCCTGCGAGGACACAAATCCTGCTCTGCACTGCCACCCGCAGCCCAGCCGGGCTGCAGGGACACATTCCCCGCTGATTTTATCCCGTTTTTCCATGTCCCGCTCGCCCCTCGTCAAAACTCTGCTCGGATTTCTCCCCAGGAACCACAACAGGATCCCCAAGGTGATTTGTGGGGTGGGTTTGGGGAGGAAATGCTTCCCTGTGAGGGTGAGGAGGGGCTGGCACTGGGAGGATGGGGTTGTGCCATCCTTGGAAGTGTCCAAAGCCTGGCTGGACAGGGCTTGGAGCTACCTGGGATAGGGAAAGTGTCCCTGGGATAGGGAAAGGAGTCCCTGGGATAGAGAAAGTGTCCCTGGGATAAGGACAGGGGTCCCTGGGATGGGGAAAGTGACTCTGGGGTAGGGAAAGTGTTCCTGGATAGAGAAAGGTGACCCTGGGATAGGGAAAGTGTCCCTGAAACAGGGAAAGTGTCCCTGAGATAGGGAAAAGGTGTCCCAAGGATAGGGAAAGTGTCCCTGGGATAGGGGAAGTGTCCCTGGGATAGGGAAAGTGTCCCTGGGATACAGAAAGGTGACCCTGAGATAAGGAAAAGTGTCCCTGGGATGGGGAAAGTGACCCTGGGATAGGGAAAGGGGTCCTTGGCCATGGCAGGGTCACAGCCCAGGGTCCCTGAGGGACACCAAGGTGACCAGAGGGATGGAGCAACTCTCCCATGAGGAAAGGCTGGCAGAGTTAGAATTTTCCTGAAGAAAAGGCTCCCAGGTGACTTCATTGTGACTTTCAGGACCTGAAGGAGCCAGCAAGAAACACAAGGAGAGACAATTTACAAGGACTTGGAGTGACAGGACACAGGGAATGGCTTCCCACTGCAAGGGAGTGGTTTTTGGAAAGGAATTTTTCCCTGTGAGGGTGGCAAGGCCCTGGCACAGGGAATCTGTGGTTGTTCCATCCTTGGAAGTGTCCAAAGCCAGGCTGGACAGGGCTTGGAGCTACCTGGGATAGGGAAAGTGTCCCTGGAGTAGGGAAAGGAGTCCCTGGGATAAGGAAAGGTGTCCCTGGAACAGGGAAAGGTGACCCTGGGATAGGGAAAATGTCCCTGAGATAGGGAAAGGTGACCCTGGAACAGGGAAAGTGTCCCTGGGACAGGGAAAGGTAACCCTGGGATAGGGAAATGCGACCTTGGAATAGGGAAAGGCATCCCTGGAGTAGGGAAAGGTGTCCCAGGAGTAGGGAAAGGTGTCCCAGGATAGGGAAAATGACCCTGGGATGGGGAAAGGTGACCCTGGGATGGGGAAAGTTGGGATGAGCTGAGCTGATTTCAGATCCTCTCCCATCCAGATCCCACACCTTTCCCAAGGAATCGCCTGTTGAACCAAAGCCTGAAGCACAGGGTGCATCCTCCTCCTGTTGAAACAAACAATTTCCACTTTCTTCCACCACAACCAATTTTCTTTGGGAAAAGTGTGTCCCATGAAACCCGGCTACTTCAAATTCTGAAGCACCCAAAGCAGCTGCTGCTTTTGCTTCCCCACAACATTTAAAGGAAAACAACCAGAGACACATCAAAATATTTACAGGAAGAAGCGAAAGCAGCATTCAAAGGAGCAAAATTGAAAATTAAAGTGTGATAGGGAAGCTACTGTAAACAGCTGATCTTCACAAAGAAAAGCTGAATTTAGCACAGAAAAATTTATGCCAAATCATGTTTCACAGGACAAATAATGGGGAGAGAGGGAAGGATGCTCTTCACATTAATTGGATAATATTTACTGTGTGCTACCGAAATAGAAAAAGTAAAATTGACAAATCCAGCTCATAATCAGCAAAATTAACACGTGGCCACTTCTAAATATCCCAACAAAACATCCTGAAAGCCTGGCCTGTCCTGCTTGGCATGTGGAAGTGTTAAATTGTATTTTACCTTCCAAAAAATAACTTCACAGATGAGGAAACAGAGAATTTTCCAGATGAAGCCATGGAGGAACAGAAGGGGAAAGCTGCAGCCTGTGAAACCACCAGACAGGAATCCCTCTGAGAAAATGGGGCAGAAAGTTGTTTCTGTACTCAAAAATAACCTAACAATGTTCTATTTTCATACCCATGGCACAAATCTGTTGAGGTTTTTATTACAGAGAATATCTCTGTTCTTTAAAAATAGAGGGGAGCCAGCATCCCACTAATTACAGTGAGCCTATGATTAGAGATAATTAGATACATTTACAATTTAGAATTTCCTAACTTGAGCTGTTTATGAGCCATAGATGTGCCCATAGTGTGTGCACAGAGCATCAGTCATTCCCTGCAGCTATGAGGAGCAAATTGATAACACATTAAATTATTGAACATGGCAGCAGCAAACCGGAATTTCAATGGGGGTTTGGGGGAAGGAAGCACAAGGATTGGGATTTGGAGCAGGTGACCATCACAGGCAGGTGGATGTGGCTTAAAGGAACACAAAACTTCAATCCCTTTGCAAGGAACACAGAACTCTTCAATCCCTCTGCAAGGAACACAAAACTTCAATCCCTCTGCAAGGAACACAAAACTCTTCAATCCATCTGCAAGGAACACAAAATTCTTCAATCCCTTTGCAAGGAACACCAAACTCTTCAATCCCTTTGCAAGGAACACAAAACTTCAATCCCTCTACAAGGAACACAAAATTTCAATCCCTCTGCAAGGGATCCCTCTTGAATCCTTCTACAAGGAACACAGAATTCTTCAATCCCTCTGCAAGGAACACAAAACTTGAATACCTCTACAAGGATCACAAAACTCTTCAATCCCTCTGCAAGGAACACAAAATTTCAATCCATCTGCAAGGAACACAGAACTCTTAAATCCCTCTGCAAGGAACACAGAACTCTTCAATCCCTCTGCAAGGAACACAAAAAACTTGAATCCCTCGATAAGAAACACAAAATTCTTCAATCCCAGAGCAATCTGGGGGGTTTGGAGGGACCCACTGCCATATTTGCTCTGTGGTGATGCCCAGACCAGGTCTGGAAAGTGCTGGAATGGCTCTCAGGAATTGTTGTGTTCCCTGCCAGGGGCTGCAATCCCACTTTTCTCTAATATTTAATCCAGGATTTCCCTCTTGTTGAAGTGGAGCAGAATCCACCTGTCTGAAGGTGTCTCACACCTCCAGAGTGGTGAATTCACTCCAGAATCCTGGACAGGATGATCTCCAATTCACCAATTCTCCTTTGCAACATCCTCGTCCCAGAGAGCTCTGAGCTTTGGGCGGAGTGTTGGGTTCTATTCCTACAACCTCATCTGGTCTCAAATTCTCAAGAAAATTCTCAAATTTGGTTCTATTCCTACAACCTCATTTGGTCTCAATTCCTCAGGAAATTCCTCACATTTGGTTCTATTCCTCACATTTGGTCTCAAATTCTCAGCAGATTCCTCACATTTGGTTCTATTCCTACGACCTCCTTTGGTCTCAATTCCTCAAGAAATTGGTCACATGTGGTTTTCCTTCTACAACCTCATTTATTCTCAATTCCTCAGGAAATTCCTCAAATTTGGGTCTATTCCTACAATCTCATTTGGTCTCAACTCCTCAAGAAATTCCTCACATTTGTCAGGCTCATTTGGTCTCAAATTGTCACGAAATTCCTCACATTTGGTTCTATTCTTATGACCTCATTTGGTTTCAAATTCTGAGGAGATTACTCAAATTTGGTTCTATTCCTACAATCTTGTCTGATCTCAAATTCTCAAGAAATTTCTCACATTTGGTTCTATTACTACAATCTCATTTGGTCTCAAATTCTCAGGAAATTCCAGGTGAGAGTTTCATGGCCCTTCAAGAGGACTTCTCTGCTAATTCCCAACTTTTGGGGGCCATGTTGCAAAAATTCAGCCTGGCAAAGTAACTGATGTGAACCAGACTTTGCTGACAGGCAAACCATGTCCTCCTAACTGCAAATGTCCCAGACATAATGAAGAAATTGCATTTTTATTAACACCTATAACCTTGTGTTGTTTTACAGGAGCTCCTGCAACACTGCAGAAAAAAATTAATTCAAGCACTTCAGATTTTCTACTGCATTTATTCACAGCAGTGGCCAAGGCTGAGCTTTCCTCCCTCCCTATATTCCAGTTTTCCCAAATATTCAAATTTCTCACTCTTTTAGGGAATAAAACAGACCCAAATTTGGTGAGGAGAGGGCAGAACACCTCACAGATTTGGGGCATAACAGTGAGATTTGCAAAAGAACCAAATTGAGGATCCTTATCCTACAAAATATGAAGATATGGGACAGAGAGGAAAAGCTCATCCTTCCCTCTGGATCCCCATCCCAGAAAATAAAATGTAAAACAAAACCCAGCCAGAAATGGATAAAAGCTCCTAGGAGCTCCATTCTGAGGAAGAGAAAGAAATAATTTGGGAGTTTGATGTAATCCCCTGAAGCTGGACTGAATTAAATTCCTGGGTTAAATTCCTGGAGAAGCTGCAGGGACAAACCTCAAACTCTGCAAAATTTTCAGGGAATTCAGTGTTCCTGTCCTGGTACTGTGAGGAAAAGCTGCCATTTGTCAAAGTCCCAGAGTCCTAGAAGGACTTCATGTTTTCCCCAAAGTGAACATTTCCATCTCCAATAATCCCCTATGATTTATAGGGTGAGGAACAGCTGGATGACAATTCATCTGAAATGAATTTTTTAAGGATGACAGAATAAGAAGGGGGCTTTTTTCTTTTCTCTTTTATTTTTTTTCTGTATGAGAAGATGGAGACAAATAATAAAAATGTTTTATTTATGAAAAACGCCTGAGCTGCTCAGAATTGAGTGCTGGTGCAATAAAGATGGTTGACAGAAGAAGAGACTTGGCTGGGAAATTTCAGAGATAGGGACTTTATTTGTGTGTTCTGAGGGAGATTAACACAAAACACTCAATGCCTGGGTGGTGCATGACTGGGTCCTGCCTTGTTCCCTCAAACTCCTGTTAATCCTGAGTTTAAAAATGGAGTTTTAATAGTAAAGAAACTATTATATATTATATGTTATATATTATATGTTATACATTATATGTTATATATGTTATATATTATATGTTATAAAAATATAAAATATAAAATATAAAATATAAAATATAAAATATAAAATATAAAATATAAAATATAAAATATAGTTCTGCATTCAAACTATAAAGTTTGGATGTAGAATTATATTTTATATTATATATATATATATGCTTAATTATATCCCTTGACTTGCTCCTGCCTTATTCCCTCAAACTCCTGTTAATCCAGAGTTTAAAAATGGAGTTTTAATAGTAAAGAAACTATTATATATTATATGTTATATGTTATATATTATATATTATACATATTGTGTATAGTATATGTTATATGTTATATGTTAATGTTATATATAATATATCATATATATGATATATTATATAATATATAATGTATTATATTATATATATTATATAATTATATTTAATATATAAGGTATAACATATAATGTAAACATACAATAAACAACATAATATATAATATATAAATTATATATAATATATAAATTATATATAATATGTACTACGTTATATATTATTATATATTATATATTACATGTTACATGTTATATATTATGATATAATATATGATATTTATATAATATATAATTAATATAATAAATAATATTATTGTTTATTATATTAATTAATAATTAATATTATTTATATTATATTATTATATAATATAATAATATAATAAATATTTATTGTATTATTATATTCTGTTATATAATAATAGAATAATATAATAAAATATAAAATATAGAATATAAAATATAATCCCACATCCAAACTATAAAGCTTGGATGTGGAATTATATTTTATATAATATATATATATGCTTAATTATGTCCCCTTGGGGTGTTTCTCTTGGGAATTTCAAGGCTCTGAGCTTGATAACAACCCCTGCAGAGCATCTCTGCTTCCTCCCATCCAGGCTGGAGCTGCTCTGTTGCAGCCACTTGGCTGGGTCAGAGGTACCAGACTGATTAAATGAGATTTTACAGCCTCTGGGAGCCCCGTCACAACAAATCACCAGCAAAGTCTCACCCAGCCTCAGCACCAGTGACTCAGGGCAGTGACAAAGATCTGAGTGTGTGTTTCACCCAGCACCACCGAGTCAGCCCAAAAATTCACATTGAGTCCTGGTTTAAGAGGATATTGCACCAGTCAAGCTTAAAATGGGAATTAACTCTACAAAGATCTGAGTGTTTCACCCAGCATCACTGAGTCAGCTCCCAAATTCACATTTAGGCTTGGCTTAAGAGGGTACTGCACCAGTCAAGCTCAAAATGGGAATTAACTCTACAAAGATCTGAGTGTTTCACCCAGCACCACTGAGTCAGCCCCAAAATTCACATCCAGGCTTGGTTTAAGAGGATATTGAACCTGTAAAGGTCAAAATGGGAATTAACTCTACAAAGATCTGAATATTTCACCCAGCATCACTGAGTCAGCTCCCAAATTCACATTTAGTCCTGGCTTAAGAGAATATTGCACCTGTAGAGGTTAAAATACGAATTAACTCTACAAAGATCTGAGTGTGTGTTTCACCCAGCACTGCTGAGCCCCAAAATTCACATTTAGGCTTGGCTTAGAGGATATTGCACCTGTAGAGGTTAAAATGGGAATTAACTCTGCAGGGCTGGAAAGGCCTGGGTGTTTTGCAGGTAGTTACAGGTCCTACAGAAGGTGGAGAACCTTCACTCCTGGAGGAGCTGCAGGTCCAAATGTGCTTCACCTCTTCAGGCAAAACACTTCCTAATGGCTTCAATGTGGGTCATAATTCAGTTAAAAACTGGAGGATCCTCCTGATGAGACAGGGTTTGGAGCAGCCTGGGACAGGGGGATGGAATGGGATGAGTTTTAAAGTCCCTCCCAACCCAAACCACTCTGATTCACTGAGCTTTAGATTTAGCCCTTGATAAACCAACACCAGATTTGTTCTCTCCTCCTGTATTTAAAAAATTCAGCTTTTCTTTCCCTTTTAATCCCTTTCATGTAAACAGCAGCAGCTCGTGGTGCAGCCGGTATAAAACTCAGAGTCTGTTTACTCCTGTGGGCTGGATAAACAATCTCACAGCGATCCTCCAGGTGACATTCTGCACATCAGAACTGCTTCAGCCCTCACTGTTCCTCTGCATCACCATCTATTTTGGGTTACCCAGATGGCTGAGGTGCTCTAGGACAATTTATAAGGAGGAATTCATGCCTTGGCAAGATGTGCCCACTGGCCCATTTTTTATTTTATTTTTTTCCCTCCGCACGGGGCTGCGAGCCAGAAATTCAACTCAGCTAAATGAGACAAGCAATTAGGAACCTCCTGTGTTTCCACAACATTCCTCACTCTCCTCACCTTGTGGGGAAAGGGACAAGGGGGACATCAACCAAGCTGTGGAATGAACACCAAGGCAGGCAGCTGGGAGAAATCCCAAATCCCATCCAAACTCCCACCAGCAGCAGAAACAATGAACTCAGAGCCCCTCAAATGTGGAAAAATGAGAGGGGGGACACCAATAAAGATTCACATCCCATCCCTGGAAGTGTTCCAGGCCAGGCTGGATGAGGTTTGGAGCAGCCTGGGATGGTAGAAGGTGTCCCTGCCCATGGCACTGGGTGGGCTTTAAGGTCCTTTCCAACCCAAACCATTCCAGGATTTCATCAATATTGAATTTCTTAGGGACAAGCAGCCTGCACTGGATCCATCCCTGGGGTATGTTCAGCTGGAATTCAGGGAGCTGAGGATCTGCCAAGCTCCCTCCAGGCCCCAAAGGAAGGAGGACGGAGCATCAACAAGGAATGGAAACCACAGCTCTGCTCTTCAGGAACACTGGGACACCAAGGCAGGGTTAAATGGATTTAATAACCACAATTCCTGCCTTATTTCACCATGGATTACATGGATTCTCCATGCAGAATTCCTGCCGTATTTCACCAGGATTACACAGCTTCTCCATGCAGAATTCCTGCTTTATTTCACCAGGATAACAAAGGTTTTCTCCCCAGAATTCCAGCCTTATTTCACCAGGATAACACAGTTTCTCCACACAGAACTCCTGCATTATTTCACCAGGATTACACAGGTGCCCTCCCAAAAATTCCTGCCTTATTTCAGCAGGATTACATGGATTTTCTCCCCAAAATTCCTGCCTTATTTCAGCAGAACTACACAGCTTCTCTCCCCAGAATTCCTGCCTTATTCCACCAGGATAACCAAGTTCTCTCCCCAAAATTCCTGCTTTATTTCAGCAGAATTACACAGATTCTCCATGCAGAATTCTTGCCCTGTTTCACCAGGATTACACAGCTTCTCTCCCTAAAATTCCTCCTTTATTTCACCAGAATTACACAGTTTCTCTCCCCAGAATTCCTGCCCTGTTTCACTAGGATTACACAGCTTCTCTCCCCAAAATTCCTGCTTTATTTCAGCAGGATTACATGGATTCTCTCCCCAGAATTCCTGCTTTATTTCACCAGACTTACATGGGTTCTCCATGCAGAATTCCTGCCCTGTTTCAACAGGATTACACAAATTCTCCACCCACAACTCCTCATTTCCAGCCCAGGGTTACATGGTTTCTCCACTCAGAATTCCTGCTTTGTTTTGCGGGATTACACAAATTCTCTCCCACAATTCCTGCCCTGTTTCCAGCATGGGATTAAGGACACCAAATAAAGATTCTCATCAATTTTTTTTTCCTTTTTTTCCCCATTATTCACCTCATGGCTGTGCTCCCGCATGGACCTACAGGAATATTCCAGTTCTCAGGAGATTTTTACTCATACCTGGAAATCCACACTTCCAGTTTTTCCCAACACATTTCTCCCAAACCTCTGTAAGAGACAGGAAAGAGGAATCACCCCCATTTTACAAATAAAAAACTGAATTTTGGGAAGTCAGAACTCAAAGGCTTCATCCATCCGGTTTAAGGGCACAAATCACAAGAAAATAAATTCTCAGGGACACAAACCAAGATCTGGAGGGCACAAAAGTCATAAAACTTTTCCTCTGCATTGACCAATTCCCAAATTCCCTTCCAGTGCATTCTATAACTGCTGGATGTCACATGAAACTCCCTGGGCAAATCCTGATTTCTTTCCTAACTCATTGCTGAATTTTCCTCAAGATTTTCTTGCAGGATCCACTCCTTCCATTGTGGCTGCTACAGGGTTCCTTTGAAAAATAATTTTACAGAGCAAAATAATCATTTACTTACAGTTTTCCAACCCAAAACTTGGAGCAGAATTTCATTGGCTCAAGCCAGGTCTGTTCTGCCCCAGTAAATTCCCATTTTCTTTAAGTGGAGTAGAAGCTTGGACTTTTCTCCTGTTCAATGCACTGCCTGTTTTCCTCCAATATTCCTAACACAATTAGCATAACAAGATAAAGGAATCATCAAGTCCTTTCCCATTTTTCTTCCTTTGTAAAAGGACTGATGACAAACTGGGAATCAGGATCTGTATTGAATTACATTTGCCACAAAAGAGTTCATTAAGTAATAGTACATAATAAAAATCATCTGTCAGCTTGAGGGATTGACCAAATCCACTTAAGGGAACAGCTGGTTATTTTCTGGAGCACTCCAGAGCCAACGGTCAATATGTGCAAGGAGAAAGAGTGGGACACAAGGAAACAAGGAACAGGTCAATTATTGGAATGCCAGGAGAGTTTTTGGGATTTCCTGCACAGTTGGTGAGGAATGGAGGTGAGATTTTGCCCATGGCAGCCCAGTTTCTCCCTGATTTTTGTGCTGCCAGCAGCTCCTTTCACCAGGAAAAGGATCAGGGTGTGACAGGCCTGGAGATGCTTCAACAAATCTTGGAATTTCATCATCAAGTCATGGAACATCAGCAAATCATGGAATGGAATCCCAGGATCACTGAGGTTAGAAAGCTGAGAGACCTCAGAGAAAAGGAAAACAATTCTTACCCCATTTGCTTCTCCTGTGTTTTGCTCCTTGGCAATGTGTTTGGAGATTGTTTACCCACCGGCGATTGTTTCACTGGATTCTGCTGTGAGTTGTTTTCAATCTTTGGCCAATCAGGGCCAAGCTGTGTCAGGACTCTGGAGAGAGTCAGGAGTTTTCATTTTTATCTTTTTAGCATTCACTGAATTCTATAGTATAGTATAGTATAGTACAGTATAGTACAGCATTCTTTAATATAATACAGTATCAGAAAATAATAAATCAGCCTTCTGAGAACATGGAGTCAAATTCATCATTCCTGCCTTTGTCAAGGCTTCCCTGCAGACACAATACAGAAGCAGACCCATTCCACCTCCTGCTGCCTGCAACTGAGTCACCTCATCTGCATGGAAGCCTTGCAGCAAACCCACCCAAACAGTGCTGCTGATCTGGGCTCCTTTTCTCTGGGACCAGACTCCCAGAACGCTCCCAGGAGCTGATTGTGCTGTGATTCGGGACGTGCTGTGGCTGGCACAGCGAGCAAACATGGAATTGTGAACCCAGACCCTTCAGGATTGACACTTCCAGCTGCTCCGAGCTGCCAGGCTCACATGTTGGAGGTGGCTCATTGGTGTTGATGAGCCAGGAACGAGTTCCTGCATCTTAAACTCCTGCTGATGCCTGGTGAAGGCTGGCTTAGAACCGAGACCAGGCAGAGTTACAGAATAAAGCAGGGATTTGTTAAAAGGCCTCAATGGATGCACCTTGGGCACAAGAGTCCAGCCAGGGCTACACCAAACATGAACCAAAATGGTCACAAAAATGCACAAATGGTCACAGGGTCTCTTACTTTTGTAAGTTCTGATCAATTTGCGTAATTGTGCAATTCCAGCTTTAGCCCATGCAGTCCAATCCTTCTTGTTTTTCTCTCTTCAGCCCGCGCGCGCTCTTTCTGCTCTTGGGCCTGAAATCTGGATCATTTGTCCTCGTTCCCCAGCTGGAGCAGGAATTGTTTTGTCTCCCTGCTCTGTGCACAGAGCTCACCCTCCCCTAATAGGAAGCTCAGAAGTACACACTAAAGCAGCACAGAACCTGAAAAATATCAAAGCTCAAACCTGAGGCATCACTGCAGCCTCCCAGCTGTGCTTTAAACACTGCCCTCCCAACAGTGACAGACATGGGTAGGAACCTTGTACTACCAGGATCTCGTGCAGGGAGCAGATTCCAGGCTGGATTTATCAAATTCAGCTGCAGCTGCAGGGGGGGTGTCAGTGCTGCTGAACAGGGAAATCCATCTGATGGGAGCAGCACACTCAAAACACATCCAAGGTTTGGGAATTTTATCTCCTGTTCTGAAACTCGCCCCTGCTCATCTTTCAGAGATGTTGCTGCCAAAGCAGAGCTGGGCAGAGATGTCTGATTGAACATTTCCCCCAGGGCAGGCAGCATCTCCTGGGATGAGAGAAGAATCCAGCTGAGGGAGGAAGAGCAGGAAGCATCCAAATCCATCCCAGCCCTTCCTACGATGTTGTGTTTGCAGGGATGCCCTGATGAAGGCAGGGATGATGCATCTGACCCCATGTTCTCAGAAGGCTAATTTATTACTTTACAATACTATTATATATAGTATTTTATATATACTATTATATATATATAAATATATATAATAGTATATATACAATACTATATATAATAGTATATTTTATATATATACACTATATATAATATATATAATACTATACATAATAGTATATATACTATTATATGTATATAAATATATATAAATATTATATAATACTATTATATACATATAAAAATATATAATATATTTTAAAATATTATATTTACTATATTAAATAATAAATATATTTTATCTATTAATTATATATCATAGATTATATAATTATAGTATTATATTACAATACTGTATTATATTAAATATATTAAATACTGTATTATATACTACATTATATGAAAACTTATATTAAAGTAAAAATGATATTATATAATATTATATTAATATCACAGTACAATAAATATATGATATGATATGATATTTTATATTATATTGATACTTACTTAATACTAAAAAGATAATAATGAATATTGGTGACTCTTTCCAGAGTCCTGATACAGCTTGGCCCCAGTTGGCCAAAGAGCGAAAACAACTCACAGCAGAATCCAATGAAACAATCACCTGTGGGTAAACAATCTCCAAACACATTCCACATGAGCACAACACAGGAGAAGCAAATTAAATAAGAATTGTTTTCCTTTTTAAACAGTTTCCAAAGGAGCACAACACAGGAGAAGCAAATGGGGTAAGAATTGTTTTCCTTTTTCTCTGAGGCTTCCCAGCTTCCCAGGAGGAAAATCCTGGTTGAAGGGATTTTTCCAGAGGATGTGAATGCCACAGCTCTGTGCTCTCCTGGTGCTCTCAGGCTCACTCTGAGTGCAGGGAGGGAGGGAAGGAGGCTCCAAAGGTCACCCAGTCCATTCCCCAGCCCGAGGCAGACCCAGAACATCTGCCCACATCTGGCACACAGCTGGCAGAGGTGGAGCTGAGCCCGCCCTGGGCAAAGACTCCCTGGATGCTTTAGTGCACAGTCAGTGATTTCTTGAGCAAAAAGGATATCCAGGCATGCCATTCCAAATGTTCACTGCCAACACATCCTGTCCCTGCACAGAAATCCTTAAACCCAACCTAAACCCAACCTTTGCCTTATTTTTGCATTTCCCCCTCAGCTCCTATTCATGGAACAGTCTCTAAACTAGAGATTCTCCCTCAAAAATTCCAATTAATTGGCCAACACTGGTTGGGGTGTCATGGCTGTTTTGTTTGCTGGTTTGGTTTTGTTTTAATTTTAAACAAGATTATATTTTCTTACAGACAAATCATCCAGGGATTAATAGTTCAGTGGTTTGCCCACCTACCACTGCTCCTGCAGCCCTAATTCAAACCCCATTTTCACGCAGAATTTGGTGCTATCAGAGCAAATTCTCCTTCTCTCCAGTTCATTTGTTCACGCTGAAGCAGATGAACATTAGTTAACGGCTCACTCCCAGCTCCAATTCCAACCTCCTGGCTCACAACACAAGATTTTGAGAGCAGCTTCTTGCATCCATGAGAAACTGCTCCAAGCTGGCTGCCAGTGGTTCTGAGGGATTTGACAGGGATTCCAAAAAACAGGGGAAGGAGTTATTTCAATCCTGGCTATTGCAGTTCTGCGCACATCTTCAGACACTGGTAGGGAGATTTCATACCATTTTCCCAATATTTTCCCTGGCAGAGGAGGAAAATCTTTTGATGAAGGGCTCAGCCCACCATCCTGCTCACTACAGCATCCACACCTGCTAAAAATTCCCTAAAAATCGTGGAAACAGCTCCACCCCTCTTCCCACCTGATCCTAAACATGCTGCACAATTCCATCTTCTCCAATGCATTCAAAATCGAAGCCATGGGGTGTAATTATTCCCCCCTGTTAATGAGTTTTCTTGCAAATGCCCACGAGCTGCTGGGGCTCTCCTTCCCCATTTGTGCACTCCTGAATTAATCTTATTAGGAAGCACAATATTCCAAGCATTTATTCCTCACTTCCTTTCATTTGTATAAATATGTTGCTCTGCCATGTTCTCTAATTGCTTAACATCTGCTGGAAGGAAGAGAAAATAAACACATTATGGCAAGAACAAGCTGTGATACCCTTTACAAATCAGAGTGGACTGAGAATTCCAGGAACACCACACAGCATCCAGCCACGAAGTGAGGAGGGTTTGGCACCAAGATTCCTGCCCTGAAACCAATCAGGTCATTTTTGGTTCCACTGTGGAGCCCTTCCAAGCCAGGATTTTGCATGATCCCAACTTCCTGACAGTGTTTTTGCCCAAAATCTGGGACAATTGAGCCCAGCAAAGCCTGACAGAGCCATTTTCTCTGAGGATGCTCTCAGCATCCTCAGCACTTACTCAGCTCTTTCCCCAGCAGCTCCTCAGCTGCCTGTGCCAGCACCCATTTATTAAATGAACATTTCAGGGGCCAAGGGATGACATTGGATTCATGGGAGCCCCTTCAGATCATGGGTGGCATTTAAATAACCCCACAAAAACTGGGGGCAAACAGGAGCTGCAAACCCCTGAGCTTTCCCTACATTGGGAGAACACATCTGAATCCCAGCTCTGAGGTAGTTTTGGTGGAGTTTACTGAAAAAACTGACAGACATGGCTTAGATCAGTACAAAACACCATAAAACTGGCCTAGAAGCTTTTGTTGGAGCAACAGAATAGTTAGAGAGTCTTAATTTCATTTCTCCAGCTGAAGAAATCCTTCTCCTCTGTCTCCTCTGCTCCAGCCTGAATTTTATCTCCTGTTTAAAAGGAGAAAACAAAGCTAATTTTAGCTAAAACCTAAAACCTGAAGTCACTGGGTGTAACGTGAAGCTGCTGTACATTACCTGTACAGCTCAATGTCACTGTGACAGAGCTGACAGTGCACTTGGATTTTATTGTGTGATTTCATGAATGACTATTAACCACTGCACTGAGCCCTGTAAATAGCAGCTCATTTCTGAGAGGTTTTTTTTCGTTAAAAATGACTCCTTGCTGCCGCTGCCATCCCTTGTCTTGCTCTCTGAAGATGCCACTTATCAACTGGGGATTCAATTGGGTGCAAATGAAGAGTTTATTGACTTTACTATTTTCCCCTCCATATTTTGTAAGCTGAAGCCCAACCATTCACCCAGAAAGAAACATCTTGTAAAAAGGGAGGAGGAAAAGATCTCAATTGCAAGAGATCTTTTATCCAAACTACAGCTTGTGGAGGCTGATAGTCCTGGCCAAAGCCAGGAGGGACACAGGGAAAAAAATGGGGGTGTTATAATGTAAATCAACTCATTTTGTGGCAATTTTGGACTCTGCACCTCCCTATATATTCATGCAACCCTTTTTGTCCCTTTCAGGGGATTCTCCTTCTCACAAACCCCACTGGCAGGGCCAGAAAACAGCAGCAAAATTCGATATAACCAGAATTATTTTATCCATAAATAAGGCTCCAACCACCAGGAACACGAGTAGATAACACCAAACACAGAAACACGAGGAGATAATAGTGCAGATGCCAAGATAGGAGCATCCTTAATTGTCTGGATCTGGCAGGGAGAACAAACTCCTGTGCAGTTGGGTTTTCCTCCAGTTAATTCTTTGTGTCTGTGCTGGGCAGCCCAGATGAGGGAGGGGGGTGAGGCAGCTTTGCTATCAAATCTTGGTTTTAATGAGCAAAAATTATTCTGTCTCTGCTCTGCAGGCACAGCTCCAGGGTAAAAGCCAGCCCTGCCTGGCTGGGAAATGTTTTTTTTGTCAGGACAAGTTAATCCTGGCCAAGGAATCCTCCTTATCTCGGCTGCTCCGGGGAGCTCATCCCTGGGATGCTCAAAAAGGGAACTCAGGCTCTAGTGGGGGCAAAGCTGAGTTCACCACACCCAGCCCAGCTCCATCACCTCCTTCCGCAGCATTTCCAGCTGGAAACTGGAGTGGTTTTATGGGAAAACCTCCTGGGAACTGGGATCTGTGGGACAGCACTGCCCCAGCTCCCACAGCACAGGATGGAGTCTGGCAGAACTGCCCAGATCTGGAGAATTGCACAAAGTGGGGGTAAAACTGAGTTAACCACACCCAGCCCAGCTCTATCAGCTCCTCCTGCAGCACTTCCAGCTGGAAACTGGAGTGGTTTTATGGGAAAACCTCCTGAGAACTGGGATCTGTGGGACAGCATAATTAATATAATATAATATAATATAATATAATATAATATAATATAATATAACCTGCAGAGCCACAGCAGGGCGGGCATTAGCCAGGATGGGCACCTCCAACTCCAGGACAGGCAGGATGCTCCTTTCCCTCCCTCATCCCAACAGAATCACCACCCTGAAGGAAAATCCCTCAGCTAAAACATCCACCCAGAGATCCTGGAGCAGGGACAAGGACACAGGGAGTGCCAGTGGTAAAAACCACCCATAAAAACATCCCCCCAACATCCAAGAGGGGAAAGATCTCCAGATTTTCCTCAGGATCTGTGCTCTCTGCGTGCCTGGCAGGAACACAT
Source organism: Melozone crissalis (assembly GCF_028551555.1). Taxonomy (NCBI): domain Eukaryota; kingdom Metazoa; phylum Chordata; class Aves; order Passeriformes; family Passerellidae; genus Melozone; species Melozone crissalis. The sequence continues at coordinate 10,630,182 of NW_026535888.1, read as the reverse complement.
CGTGTAATTCACCTTCAGTTTACAAATGGCCACGCAACGGGGAGGGAAAAATAATGAAGCATGAAATGCAAACCCTGCATTGGAGGTGAACCATGAAACAGCAAGAGCAGCACAGCTGCAGCCAGAGAAGAGCTCACCCCCAGTCACAACTGGGGAAAACTGGGGTCAGGGCAGCCCCCAGCCCAAAATAAGCCTTTAGAAAGGGAAAAGGAGTTGGTGGGGTAAATGCCACCCAGCAAATTCTCAGTTTTGAGCAGCAGAAGCTGAAGACACAAGGGTGGGGAGCACTTGAACAGTTACAGGCTGCAGCAGGTCCGAAGTTACCCCTGGCAGCAGCTGAGGAGCAATTCCAGGGATGTGGAGGCAGGGCAGCTCTCTGTGGAAACACAGAGCAACTTCAGGGGATCACTGGGGCAAAACACAGCCAGGGACACACACAGAGCCTCAGTTCCACCCCTGCTCCTTCCCAGGGATTTCCTGCCTGGCACAGGCTCCAGGAACCCCAGAGCTGTTCCCTGGCTGTCCCTCGTGTCCCTGTGAGTGCACTTCCAGTCACACACTGGGCTGGGCTGCGAGGGATTTGAGGATGATCCCATCCCACCTCTCCATGGGCAGGGACATTTCCACTGCTCCAACCTGGCCTTGGACACTTCCAGGGATGGAGCCACCACAGCTTCTCTGGGAAATCCATTCCCCACCCTCACAGGGAAGATTTTCTTCCCACATTCCCACCTAACCCTGGCACTCTTCACCTCAAGGCCATTCCCCTCTCCTGTCACTCCATGCCCTCATTCCAGCCAGACACACAAACACCTTCTCCTCTCTGTATTTGCTGTGGGACATCTGAACCCAAAACACTCCCAGGTGCTGCACAGAGGCCAGGAAAGGATCAGAAGTCCTGGGATAACTCTGTTCTGTCCAGGGAGTGGTACCTGGGCAACCACAGCTTCAGGGAGGCTTTGATGCATTGGCCAAAAAAGAAAAACATAAAAAACACAAAACACACAAAAAACACAACCCAGGGGCTGAGGACAGCAGAAGTCTGCACAGATTTGGGGTTGTACTTCATGGGCATCAGTCTTTGGGGTTGCACTTCATGGGCATCAATTTTTGGGGTTGCCCTTCATGGATATCAATCCTTGGGGTTGCCTTCATGGGCATCAATCTTTGGGGTTGCATTTCGTGGGCATCAATCTTTGGGGTTGCATTTCATGAATATCAATCCTTGGGGTTGCACTTCATGGATATCAATCTTCGGGGTTTCCTTCAAGGGCATCAATCTTTGGGGTTGCATTTCATGGGCATCAATCTTCGGGGTTTCTTTCAAGGGCAGCAATCTTTGGGGTTGCATTTCATGGGCAGAATCATTCCCAAAAAACCCTCACTTGGCCTAGGAGTCCTCTCACCCTTGTGTAGAAATGCAGCAGTTCTGGGCACTAAAATCTTGTTGAGTTACCCCAGGAAATGGTGCAGAATCTTGAAGAAATCAAATCTTGCAGAATGGCACCACAGAATGTGCCACGGGAATCCCATTGCTGTGTCCAGGAGCCATCCCACTGGGAAAAGCAACCCCAAACCAATCCTGGAGAGCTCCTGAGCCACCTCCAGGCCTGTGGATGCTGCCAGAGGGGTGCAACCACCTCAGGAATGAGGTGAATGTTATTCTAAGAGCACACAGCTCACCTGAACTGCATCCAGAACCCTTCCAGCAGTTTGTATTTCAGAACGCAGCTCCCCAGCCCTGCAGCAAACACATCCCTGCCTCTCTGGACTGCCTGTTCTGCAAGGAGATCTGCTATCAGCTATCAATTGCAGTAGTGAGCATCTAATTTGACTTTGGCAGCAAGATGACAGTGTCTTGAATGCTAAATTACATCTGCAAAAAGGTCAAACCCCATGGATACCTGAGCATTTACATAATTCAAACAGCTCATCATCAGTTGCCTCCTTTTTTTTTTTTTTTTTTTTTTTTTTTTTTATTCTTTTTATAAAGCTACTCCAAGGCAATGAATTTGCCATGACTTTCGGGAAAGTGACTTTTAGTGGGTAATGTTCTTGGGTTTGACCTTGTTTCTACGGTGTTAATTACCGCCATTATCAACCGCTTGCATCTTCAGAAAAAAAAAAAAAGGCAATTAGTTGTAGGAATCAGCCCTCCCCTACACTGGAGGTAATAAACCCGAAACCCCTGCCCTGGGAGGAGCAGCTTTGTGCAGCCTCCCATCACCTCCAGACCCTCCTGCCTTCATAAAACCACCCGGAGCTGCTCACAGCCTGGAGACGGAGTCATTGCTCAGCAGTGCCACCGTTCCTGGGCAAATTTTACAAATTCTGATGCACGAAACACTCAGCGTAATGAATGAAAACGGATTTCTGTCCCCTGCTCATGGCAGGGCTTTCAGATCCCGTTCCCATCTGATTTTCTGGATATCAAACACCTGTGATTTTCCAGCTCAGTGCCTCAGTTTCCTCCCTTCTTCCTGAAGAGCCCAAATTCCATGGGTGCCCACCCTGAGGGCACCTCAGCGCTGCCGAACTCCTCCAGCTTCCCTCACTGTTCGTATTTGCAGATGAATTACAGCTTTGTAATTAATCTTCCCCTTTTCTTTCCTACCTCTGTATGTTAATCACCGTGATTATTTCTGGTAATTCCATTTTACAAATGCTCCTGGAAGCTCAAGAGCGGTGGCTGCACTATCTGAAATGAAATCTCTGCTCGGGGAACTGAGGGCAGGGCAGGGGCTTTGGGAACAGTATGGAATTGCAGGGAGTGGGGAAAAAAAGGAAAAAAAAAAAAAAAGAAAATAAATGAAAGGAAAAGGGAAAAAAAGGAAAGGGGAAAAGAAAAAAAAAGGAAAAGAAAAAAAGGAAAAGGAAAAGAAAAAAAGGAAAAGAAAAAAAGGAAAAGAAAAAAAGGAAAAAAGGAAAAGAAAAAGGAAAAGGAAAAAGGAAAGGAAAAGAAAAAAAACGAAAAGGAAAAAAGAGGAAAAGGGGAAAAATGAAAAGGGATAAAAAAGGAAGAGGAAAAAAGAAAAAAAGGAAAATGCAAAAAGGGAAAGGGAAAAAAAGGAAAGGGAAAAAGAAAAGGAAAAGAAAAAAAGGAAAAGAAAAAAAGGAAAAGAAAAAAGGAAAAGAAAAAAAGGAAAAGAAAAAAGGAAAAAAAGGAAAAGAAAAAAAGGAAAAGAAAAAAGGAAAGGGAAAAAAGGAAAGGGAAAAAAAGGGGGAAAAAAAAGGAAAAGGGAAAAAAGGAAAGGAAAAAAAGGAAAAGGAAAAAAGGAAAAGGGAAGAAGGGAAAAGGAAAAAAAGGAAAGGGAAAAAAGGGGCAAGGTTTGCTTTGCTCTGAGCTTGTCCATTCACTGCTCAATCAGGAACAAAAAATTCAAACACCTTTCCAAATACTGAACACCCTGAGCATCTGTGCCACCAAACCCACCAGGCAGCCCCTCCCTGCTCCTGCCCCTGTCCCGCTGCCACCACCCAGCACCAGGGGTCCCACTCAGGGTCCCACTGAGCACCCCCTGCTTCCCTCCAAGCCCACTCCAGCACCTGAATTCTGCCTCTCTCTCAAACTGAAAAACAAAAATTCATTTTTTTTTCCTTGTCCAAGACCTGAAAACACGCTGGAAAGACACGGTTAGGGTTAATAAGTATCTCTATCAATAGAATATTCAATCAGTATGAATAACCATCAGATCTCTCCCCACCCTTCTGACTGATGATAGCTAAATTACTTCTAAATATAGCCCTTAAAATCTGCATTAATCCTGTCTGCTCAAACACGTTGGCTTTATTGACAGCATGAAGATATAAGCCAAGCACCTGCATGCAGCACGAGCTTATAAAACAGGAAATAAGAGCAATCCAGATGAAATGCAACTTCCATTAACCTTGGCTTTTTGTTTTCACTTCTCTGAATGCTCACAGTGCCACCAAACAATCATTGCATTGCAGGCAGCTCTGGACTGCAGCCCTGCCAGAGAACTGCACAGAAAAACCACCTCCATCCTCACCCCATCACTCCCCACCTTGGAGGAAAAGAATGACAGGAATGGTGGATTTGTCTTTCCAAACCAGCTGTGGGTCTGCTGGGAGATAAAACCAGCACTGGGAGAGGGAAGAAACCATGGGAAGGATTCCACTGGTTGGTGAATGGAAAAAGAGATTTGATTTTACAAATAAACTTTAGGTTTGTTCATAAATGAAATTGGGACATTGAAAGATGAAAGAAACAAAGGGGAAGAAAAACCCCTAAATTCCACAGGAATTAAACATTCAAAGGGAGGGTTGTACATTAGAGGGGAAGCTTTGGGATCAGGTGTTCTAGGAAATCTGAACCTCTCAAGTACCTTAGAAATGGGGAAAGAGAGAAGGGAAATGTGGATGGAAATTGGGATAAAAAGGAGGCTGTGTCCTCCAAAAACTGGAGAGACCCCAGTGGAATGCCCCATGGCCTCTGCCTTGATTGGAATAAAGTTCCAGGACTCCTCTGTCTCCTTTTTGGCCACAAACCTCTGGTGTTTGTGGATGGATTTTCCTGACAATAACAAGAGGGAGAGGTTCCTCTCAGGACACCAAGAGGTCAAGAGCATCAGTGGCTGGATGGACCAGCAGTGTTGTATTTGTGGAGCTCCTAGATGAAGGAAGGAATGATGAAATCTGACTCCATGTTCTCAGAAGCGAATTTATTATTTTATTATATTATTATTGATATAATTTTATTAATTTTAAAATTTATTCTATTCAACTCCACAGCCACAATCCCAGTGCCATCATTGAATTTTGGAAACCCTCAGGAGCAGCTCAGGCTGGATCCCTCAGCACCTGCAGCTGACACAAGGAGCCCATGGACACATCTGGAGTCAGTTCCTTTTGCTCTGCTGTGAATTACAAATGTCTCCATGAACTCCTGGAGCCAGAGGTGAACCAGGCCCTGCTCATGAGGGCATCCTGTCCATCACACTCTGGGTTATTGCACAGAGCTGGGAGCTCTGGGCTCCTCGCCATCACGAGTAATTGGATTGCAAGAAAAGCACAGATCAGCCTCCAAATGACATTTTTATCAATATCTGTCTGTTTACAGGTGTCTGTCATAACCTTCAAATACACTTAAATAACTCATTCATCCAAGCATTGAGTATGTGCTAGGGAGAGGATTCATCAAGCAAATGCAAAACTACTGCTCTAGGAAAAAGTTCATCAAAGAACCTCTCCAGGTCCTGGAAATCCCTCCCTGGAGTGGCAGCACGGCTGGAGTGGCCAAGTTTTTCCAACAGAGGAGGTGGGGCCAATGGAAGAAAGATTCAGCCCAGAAACAATTCATATAAACAACAATTCAACAATTCAAATAAACTGTTTCTTTACAAAACAGTTTATTTGAGATTCACTGCTGCCCTGGAACATCTCAGCTCAGTTCCATCGTTCTCACTGCAATTTAAGATTTACCCTGGTCAGTGGAAAAGCTCAAGGTTTCATCTGGATTCTGATATGCAAAGACAAACCTGTGGAAATGAAGAATTAAACCTTTTAGCCCCTCCCAAACCAGACAGAATCCAACCTTCTGCTCCCAGGCTGTTTCAAGCTCCAGTGAACCCAAATCACTGCATCTGAGCTTCTACTCCAGCATTTAAGCCTGTCAAAACATCCCTCAGGCCAGCCCAACCTGTACAGCAAGAGCTGAGCTTGTACCTGAAGCCCAGTGTGATTTGTTTGCAATTCCTCAGCACTGTTCTGGCTGCAGCAATGCTGATGTTCCTCCCAACACAGAGCACCCTGGTTACTTCTGGTCTGATATCCATGGCAGGAATGAAATCCAGCAGAGCCAGGCTTTAACAACATCAGCACCTTTATTGTAAATGCACGAAGGAAGGAATGATGAATCTGACTCCATGTTCTCAGAAGGCTAATTTATTAATTTATTACACTGTATTAATGAAAGAATACTCTACTAAACTAAAGAATATAGTGTGGAAATCCTGGGAATATTTCCCTGTCTGCTCTGGGGTGCCCTAATCCCCAGGGTAGCTCTGACTTTGACCCTCATTCATGGAGAAAGTTTCCTAAACTCCAGAATAGACTAGAACCTACTCAAGTGTAAAATAGATTATAGAGAGTAGTGTAGGTGTAGCACTTAAGTGATAATTTAGGTTTAGGGATAATTGGGGAAATAAGGAAAATAGGGAAATAATTTAGGGAAATTTAGGTGTTAAGATTTTTAGTATGCAGTGGATGTAAGCAAGATGGAGGGCACAGGGTGTCATCCTGGGTTTCTTCTTCATGGGTTTGGGTGGCATTTTGTAATTGGGCAGAAAAGTCGACATTGGGATCAGTTATTGGGTTAAAAGGGAAATAATCCAGGTGTCAGTTCTTCATTGGATAGTTTAGCTTTAAAAGACCTTGGAACAAGAGATTGTTGGCCATTTTGTGGTGCTTTTCCTGGTGTGGACAGCGTGCAAAACTCTGGATATGATAACAATAAACCAGAACCTGAAGACCGAAAAGATCCAGTGGGTCTCTCTTTCCTGACACAAAACCACTCCAGAAGGGTCTCCTAAGGCTAAAGAGATAATAATGAAAACTCCTGACTCTTTCTAGAGTCCTGACACAGCTTGGCCCCGATTGGCCAAAGAGTGAAAACAACTCACAGCAGAATCCAATGAAACAACCGCCTGTGGGTAAACAATCTCCAAACACATTCCACATGAGCACAACACAGGAGAAGCAAATGAGATAAGAATTCTTTTCCTTTTCTCTGAGGTTTCTCAGCTTCCCAGGAGAAAAAGCCCTGGGTGTTGAAATCATGTTCAGAGAATGTGAATGCCACACACCTTCCCAGGCAGCCCAAAGGAGCCTGATTACCCCAAGCAGCCCCAGGAGCCTCAGAAGCCCAAATCCCAAACTCAGCCCAGAAAAAACACCCTGGAGCCTCCTGCCTGACCCCAACACGAGCCAGGCTCTCCCTGCTGAAGGACCATGGAATGATTTGGGTTGGAAAGGAGCTAAAGCTCATCCAGTGTCACCGCTGGGACACCTCCCACCATTCCCAAGCTGGTCACCTCAGGGATTCTCTTCTGAAGGCACCCCTGTCCCCAGCCCATGTGAAACCACAGGAGCTTGCAGTAATAGCTGTTGCATATTACATTTACAGAGCCCTTTGTCCAAGGATTACAGACTTTCCAAAACTTAATTAATTAATGTGTAACCCCCCTGCCCTCCATAAGGTGCACTGAATTCTCTGTCAGCATTTCCAGACTAAAGCACTATTTTACAGCAGTTATTAATTGGCTGTAGGTTTCAAGTTCCTCACCCAGGGAAAGACTCAGTTCCTGCCTTCTAAGCACAAAGCCCAAGTCAGGATTCTTGGGGCTTCTGGCATTGTTTTGCTTTCCTGACATCAGACACAGCCAAGTAAACAGGTCAGAACCTCCTCATTTCACAGCTGCCATCAGCAGAGGACAGAGAAATGCAGATCATTAGAGCAGTGGCCATTTCACCCCTCACAGAAAATCCCAAATATTGTGCACAGCTGTGGCCTCACATCTCCAGCTGAATCCAGAGGGGTTTGCAGAGCTGAGAGAGCCCCTACACCTCAATACCAACCAACAATTACTTACACTATTAATTCTATAAATGATAAAAATAAAAATTTAAAATTATAATATAAAATTTATACAAAATATTTTTATAATTAAAATAAAGGTTATTTTTATAAATAACCTTTCAAAATATTCCCAGATCCAGATGTCTGACAGGGCAGTGTCTGTGGGTCTGTGTGACAGAAGCATTCCTCCTTCTCTGGAGACAGCAGGGGGATTTTTAGAGGGTATGGAAGACAGGCACCTCTGCTTTGTATTTACTGCAAGCAGATCACTGCATTTTCAGTGGTTGGGAAGTGAAGTGGAATGCACAGCTCTGTCTCTGCTCAAATGATCACAGGAGAGAGCTGGGACCACAGGGAGCTGGGCAAAGCTGGGCTGGGAGAAGCACTGGGAAAGGGCTGCGTTGAGGGAAGGAAAAACACCCAAGTGAGATCACAGAATTCACAGAATCACCAGGCTGGAAGAGACCTTCGAGATAATCAAGTCCATGTCCCAACACCTCAACTAAACCCTGGCACCCAGGGCCACGTCCAGGCTTTGTTAAACACCCCCAGGGATGGTGATTCCACCACCTCCCTGAGCAGACCAAAAACCCCAGGAAAGCCCAGGGAACACAAATTCCCAGAATTCACAGAATCTCAGAATAACCAGGTTGGAAGAGACCTCCAAGATAATCGTATCCAACCAGCCCCAACACCTCAACTCAACCCTGGCACCCAGTGCCACATCCAGGCTTGTTTTAAACACCCAGGGATGGTGACTCCACCACCTCTTTGGGCAGAACATTCCAGAAATTTATCACTCTTTCCATAAAAAACCTTTTCCTGATACCCAACCTGTATTTCCCTTGGTGCAGCTGGAGATCAAAGTGCCCTGAGCAGAACAACTCGTGGCTCCAGGGAAAGGGGCTGAGGGGTCCCTGCCCTGCTGTGCCCCAGCCAAACCTCCCTTCCTGCCACCACAGAGATGCTCCCTCAGCACACACGAGAGGGTTATGGGGACAGGGTTTAAAAATAAATCAACTTCTGCGTTGTTTTGGAAGCAATCTATGAAAAGAGATTTGGTTGTAAAAGCGGTTTTATAAATGGAGGCACAATTATTGTTTGACAATAAAAAACCCAAACAGTTTTCTTATATTTGCTGGGAATAAAACCATTTTGCAGATGTCTTCAGACAGGCTTTTCAAGTGCTTTCTGCATCTTAATTTTCCCTTTTAGGTTTTTATTACATTTAAATTAAGCTGATGCCTGTAAGCAGTCAAGGGCAACTTTTAACAAGTCTATCACTGCTGAACTTTTCACTGCTCAGATCTCTCACCTTTGCTCAGGAGACTGTAAACAAAGCTCACCCCTTCTCCAGTGCTCCTCCTCTTTCCTGCTCAGGCAGGAATGCTTTTCCAACCCTTTGTGCTTCCAAAAAACCTCCTGCTTTTCACTGTCAGTCACCACTCTAATTACTCATCCCAACACAGGAGCCAAAAGCCTTTCTGCATCTTTGCCTTTTAGGAAACAAACCCCATCCCATGAGCTGGAAAATGCAAGGAATAACATGCAACAGAGAAATAAAGAGAATTGTTTTACTGACCAGTTTAGATATTGACAGAAAAACTAAAGCTAAATAAACCCCTCCTCTTCCCATGGCAAAATTTTAGCTTGAATGGAGCTTGGAATAAGAAAAATTCCTTAAAATACCTTAACAGAGAATCTTAAATAAGTGATCTGTGTTCATCAGGTTGCAGCAGGGATTTGGCCAGGAGTTTTGGCTCCCACCAGGAGAAGAGATCACCCCACTCCCTCACCTGCTTTTTCCTCACCTTGAGGATTTCAGCATTTCTACTCCACACTGAACCCCAGACCAGGCCCTGCTGATTTGGGAACATCCTCAGAAGAGGCAATAAATGCCCCAAAAGAGAGGAGATGGCAGGGCTGAGCTTTCCTAAGCTTGGTTTTCTCAGAGAACAGACTCCAAGAGACTAAAAACACTACTGAGCTACACAGGACCCAACCACCCTCTCCCCACCCTCTCCAGGCCACAGAAAATCACATTTCTACCCTGAGCACTGCTTTGAAGTAACCCGAAACTCCTTCCCAATCCTTTTTAAAATGGAAACTGCATCTAAGGAACCAAAACCACGGAGAATTTCCAATGGGCTTGTTGGAATTGAGGATTTCCAAGCCCTTCTTGCTGCTGCCCCTCTGTGCTGCCAGGTTTGCAGCTCTGCCAGGGCAGCTGTGGTGGCTGCAGGCTGGATTAATGTGGCATGGCAGAGAGGAGCCCAGCACACCTGCTCTAAATAAAGATTTCACTTCTGTTGCTCTATTTATTCTTGTTTCAATCCATCTAAAGTAAATTTTACCCAGGCTCCAAAGCTGCTCTTTGCAAATGGGGAAACAATGAGAGCCCCCAGGTAGAAGCAAAGCTCAGAATTAGGTAAATAATTAAGTTACCTCAGATACTCTCAGTTAATTCCCATGGATGGATTTAGTTCCTGTTTTCTGGGCGGAATGTATTGTTGCATTAGCTGGAACTCTTCCATTAAAGGAATCTTCAGACTGTTTGGGGGGTTCTGTGGGATTAGTGAAGCTTCCTGCCATGGATTCTCCCAGGAAGAAAGGAGGCTTTTGTGTATTTAGCACTTTTGTTGGCTCCAGATGCTCTGCCAGGTCTGTGGAGCCACCAACACCTCAGTCCCAAGGACAGACTCCATTTACCAAAAAGTTCCAACAGGTAAAGAAAGCAGATTTTGCTCCGCACCTGGAAATTCAGGAGAAGTGCTTCCCAATTTGTGTCAGACACCACAAACAGCATTTTCTGTCTGCATTGGGGGCATTTTCAGCCTCACCTGCACAGGACAGCAAAAAAAAACCCTTTTCCAGCTGCTCTGTGCCCACCCAGGGCTGATCCCAAAGCCACAGTGGGGAGCCCCTTGCTCTGCAGTATCTGCAATAATCTGCTTTCCTCCCCTGACAAATCCTGACATGCATAAAGTGATAGCAGAGAGGCTCAGAGTTTATCAGCAGCACATGTAAAATTGACTTTTCCTGTCCTGGAAACAGGCAAGGACGAGCTGCTCCTGTCAGGGAACCACTCCACAACTCCAGAGCTCAGTCAGGACCCTTCAGGATGAGCTTTGTCCCTCATCCTCCTCCTCAAACCCCACGGATTTTTTCCTAAAGTGCTTTTGCCATGCTCAGGAATCCCTGGGCTTCCCCCACATCCAGTTTCTGTTCACAAATGAATTAAACATTGCAGCTTCCCACGGAGAAGCCAGGAGGATTTGATGGGAACGTGTTTCTACCTTACACCTCCTATTTCCATTTTTTTTACACAAATTCCTAAACCTGCACCCAGCACATCACAGGCACTGCTGGAATAAAAACAGCAGCACAAGCCAGAGCAGCAGGATTTCCAAAAGCACTGAAAACACAGAGCTGGTCCCTGTGGTTTGAGGCAGCCCAGGTACCCAGCAGATGTTGAGGTGCAGCTTGAACAAAGTAAAATTCTCCACACGGCTCCTAAAACCACTTTATTTGCATGTTCCTATGCAAGCTGAAAGGCTCATCAGGGATTTTTCCAGGTGCTCACACCTCTCCTTCCCTCAAGTCTCAAGCAGCAGAATCAGCCAAACTGCACTGCTTTATTTCCTAATAAAAGTGGGGGAAACTTTGCTTCTGTTCTGTTCTCTCCAACCTAAACCACAGCTCAAATGAAAAACACCTGAGCACAGAGAATTTTACACACTCAGCACAAGGCAGGTGCTGCAAAGCCAATCCCCAGCTGAAGCTGACTCATAAAATAAAAGAATTAAATTGGATTAATAAGGAAATTGGTAAATATAGCATTAAATGAATAAGGGGAATTAAGATGAAGAAGAAAACATCAACTCTAAGGAGAGGGACCTGGAGAACAGGATCCATTCCAGAGATGTGGATCTGACAAAAAAGTACCTGCTCAGCACACCCAGCTCCTCAAGAGCTGATTCTGCTCCAGTTTCACTCCTGCACACCTGAAGTTTGAAGATCTGACTGCAAATCCTGACATGGATTTGTGACATGGACAATTTCCATGGAGAACTCACCACACACATCCATTGCTCCGAAAACATCCCCTAACATGGAACCAGAGGGAAAAAACAAACTTTCCCCAAAGTGAAAACAGAACAAAACTTACCCTCAGGAGTCAGGGGAGGTGAATCCCAAAGCTGTTGAGCTTCCAGGAGTGTGTGGAACATTCTGGAATTCCCTGCCAGCCAAGCCATGGAGGTCCCTCCCCTTCCTTTTTATTCCCATTCCCTTCTCCTCCCCTTCCCCTTTCTGTCCCACATCCATCTCCCTGAAGTTCAGTAAGACTAAAATACTATAAATAACTTTGTTTAATACTTTTTAATGAGTTTTTTAATTAATGGTGAGCAGTGCCCACTTGCAGCCAGCACCAGTTGAGTTTCCTCACAGGCCCTCATTGTGATCATTGATCTTTAAATCATCTCAAAGCTGAAATTTGCTGAAAGCAACATTGATCAGTTGCAACAAACTGAACCAAAGGGATTTGGAGATCTGGGAACTCAAATTTACGGCTCTTGGAGGATATTGGAGTAACGAGGAGATACAGAGGAGATCAAGGCCTGGAAAGGTGCAAAGTCCCTGCTGATAAAAGGACTAAAGGATGAGTAGGAAGAGCAAGAAATCAATAATCAATAAATGCTGATTGATGAAGAGAATTGCATGGCTTAGAGCCAGTGATTGGTAATTTCTTTGTTTGCTAAAAATGTATAAATAAGTGGAGAAGCTTTGGATTGGGGTCTGTGTGGAGGCCACACACCCAAACCCTGGCCAGGAATAAAATAATGCAAGAATAAAATATTTATGGCTGGGGAGGGCAGGAATTGTTTCATAATCCCATAATTTGTGGGCCCTTCAGCAACTGAAAGAGGTGAAGGTTGGGGTGAGTCTGTGCAGCTCTTTTTGGGTTGTAAAGTTGTGATTTTGGTGGAAAAACTGTCCTAGAGTAGACCTTGCACGTTCTTCAATTTGCAAAAATATTCATTCATAAGCAGTTGGTTCTCAGCCCACGGATGGGAAGTTGTGAATCATGGATTAATTCCCAGTGCAGAGCTGAATGGAGAGCACAAGGGAGCTTTGCTTCCCTGATTTTCCCTTGGCTTTTTTTGGGTTTTTTGGGGGGCTTTTTTGGTTTTTTTTTCTGTTTGTTTGGGGTTTTGGTTTTTTTTGTTTTGTTTTTGGGTTTTTTGGGGGGTTTTTCTTTTCTTGTTTGGTTTTGGTTTTGTTTGTTTTTTTTTTTTTTTTTTTTTTTTTTTTACTGTGTGCAGTGTTTAATTCCTTTTTGTTTCCTTTTTTCCTTTTTTTTTTGTTTTTTGGCCATTGTTTAATTCCTATTTTTTTCCCATTATTTAATTCCTATTTTTTTCCCAGCTAGGAGCAGTTTCCTGATATCCCAGAGCACCTGGACATGAGCAGAAACAGTGACCTGAAGCAGAAATGCAGCAGAAGGGAGTCTTTACCAATTTCCAGCCATTTTTACAGCCTCTGCCATTTCTTGTTGTTTTTTTCCTTGGGTTTCCATGTTGGTGTGATGTTTTCCAGGTTGGTTTTCCTCCTGGGTTTCCAGGTTGGTTTTTCTTCCTTGGTTTCCAGGCTGGTGTGATATTTCCAGGTTGGTTCTTCTTCCTGGGTTTCCAGGCTGGTTTGGTGTTTTCCGGGTTGATTTTTCTTCCTGGGTTTCCAGACTGCTCTGGTGTTTTCCAGGTTGATTTTTTTCCCTGGGTTTCCAGGCTGGTGTGATATTTTCCATGTTAGTTTTCCTTCCTGGGTTTCCAGGTTGGTCTGGTGGTTTCCAGGTTGGTCTGGTGTTTTCCAGGTTGGTTTTCTTTCTGGGTTTCTGGGCTGGTCTGGTGGTTTCCAGGTTGGTTTTTCTTTCTTAGTTTCCAGGCTGGTGTGATATTTTCCAGGTTGATTTTTCTTCCTGGCTTTCCAGGCTTGTCTAGTGTTTTCCAGGTTCGTTTTTCTTCCTGGGTTTCCCGGCTCATCTGATGTTTTCCATGTTTTTCTTCCTTGGTTTCCAGGCTGGTTTGGTATTTTCCAGGTTGATTTTCTTCTTGGTTTTCCTCCTGGGTTTCCAGGCTGGTCTGACTCTTCCAGGCCCCATTCCCACCACATCCCTTGTCCAGGCTCCAACTTCACAAACCCACTGCACCTGAGATTTTTTTCCCCTCATCCAGAATTTCTGGGGCTTTCTTCCCACGAGTTCAGCATGAATGAAAGCAGGGCTGCTCTGCTGAATTGCTGTGCTGCTGCCTGGTGTGATTTTTAGCACTCTGCATCAGGGATTAGCTGCACAACTCCTGTTGCCATAGCTCTGCTCCCTCTGAGGCTTCAATGTGTCACATAAACTGAATGAGGAACACAACCAAAGCAGGAGGGGGGGAAAGGTGGGCAACAGAGGAGGGAGCCACAAACAAAGCAGGAATCCTTCCCTCAATTCCAGCCTCGTGATCCAACATTTACAGTGACAATAATTCTGGGCTGTAAACAGCCAGTGAACAAAAACCCCGTGTGGGAGGGGGGAAGGCTGAGCTCAGCATGCCTTGAGATCACTCCTCAGGCCTCCTTCAAAGCCCTGCCTGTTCATCCAAAGAGATTTTCTTTTCCCAAAAGAAATTCTGTAAGAAAATTCCAGCTCCAGAGCAGACCAGCAGTCTCATTTAGTGCAGTGGCCAGTGCCTGAGTGTGGGTGGCTGTCTTGGTTTGAAAAGCCAGGGGTCTGCTTAAGGAAAGCAGAACCCTCCTCTGAGATGGAAAATATAAACCCCCTCCCTCCAAATTATTATAATTTTGAAATTAAAATGCTCTCAGGTAAAGATACGGGAATAGCAATAACAGTTCTTTACTAGGAAAACTAAAAATACAAATACAGTTAACAGAAGATAACTGGCCCACCTTTAACATAATAAAATACACAATCCCACCCACATCTTGCAACCCAGGGTCAGTGGCAAAATCAGGAAATATTCCTAATTCATGCGGTTCTTCACGGAAGTCCCCTGTGCACACTGCTGGAGGAGGAAGCAATAAATAGGAAGCTGCCTGTAATAGTTGCTTGAGTTTGTTTTCTTCCTTTCTGGAAAAGGGGAAAAAGTCACATTTCAGCCACAAAAGCTTCCCTGGGAGCCTTTCAGAGGAGTAATAAATAGTTCTGTGTGCCAGGGTTTAAGAGGTGCCAGCGCCCACTTGGGCTCTTTGGTGAGCAAGCAGCTGCTCAGTGCTGCTGTCCTGAGGGCTTTGGTTTGCCTGGAACAAGGAGAAAAGCAAAAAACAAAATGGGGTGGGACCTGAAGGAAAAATCCTGGTGGTTCTGGCTAGGTGGAATAGCTGTGGCAGCAGGGAAATGCAGAATTTAATTGTCACCTGTTGATTGTGTCAGTATTTACATTTAGAAATCTCAAGCCCTTCAGTTGTGTTTTGGAGATGAGTGCAGGGTGAAGTGCTTCTGTTGAAGGTTGTACTGCCCTGCTCCAGCCAGGCAGGGTTCTGGGGATGCATCCAGGGATGGATTGGAAGATAAATTGTGGGATTTAGTGGGGAAAAGCCCCATGTGGTGAGCAGCAAGGAGAGCAGGAGCCAGGCTCTGGGTAAGTGTGGGAGTTACAAACAGGGAAAGGCCGGGGATGGATGTGTCAGGAAAATTCATCCACAAACACCAGAGGTTTGTGGCCAAAAAGGAGACAGAGGAGTCCTGGAACTTTATTCCAATCAAGGCAGAGGCCATGGGGCATTTTCCATGGGGTCTTTCCAATTTTTTGAGGACGCAGCTTCCTTTTTATCCCAATTTTCCCAGCTGCATTTCCCTTCTCTCTCTCCCCATTTCTGAGGTACTTGAGAGGTTCAGACTTCCCACAACACCTGATCCCAAAGATTCCCCTCTAATGTACAACCCTCCCTTTGAATTTTTAATTCTTACAGAATTTGGGGGTTTTCTTCCCCATTGTTTCTTTCATGTTTCAGTATCCAGTTTCATTTCTCAGCAAACCTAAAGTTTATTTGTAAAATCAAATATCTTTTTCCATTCACCAATCAGTGGAATCCTTCCCATGGTTTCTTTTATCTCCAGACCCACAGCTTGTTTGGAAAGACAAATCCTCTATTCCTTTCAGATGCAAACTGGTGGGAGCACGTTCCCAGTGTGCTGGAATTCCCTCTGGAGCTGTTTCTCACTGATCCTGCCTCCCCACCTGTCCCTTCTGCCCTCTGCAGTTTCTGGACCTTTCCGTGAGCATTCCTGCTGTGAGACAACCTGTCAGCAAACCTGTCTGAAAGCCCAAGGGTCAGGGGAGTTCAAAATCAGCAAAGTCTTTGGGGAAAAGAGAATAATGAAAAGTGATGAGGCTCAATTGCCTTCAATCCATTTGGCTTTTAATTTCATGATAATGGGCACCAATTAGTTTAAGGAAACACTTTGAAATATTCATTGGGATGCTGGAAAATTGGCTTCATCTTCCTGGGGAGGAATTTGAGGAAAAGGGCTGTGTTGGGGTTTTGAATTTCAAAGAAAAAGAGAGGAGGATTTTAGTGCCATGTTTCCACTGTTCCAAATATATTTCTCCCAAAATCAGTGTCAGCTTTTGTAAATGTTGCTTCCCTTCTGGAATGGCTCCATCTCAAGGCAAAAAAAAAATCCCAGTTTATTGGCAGCATGGGTGTGGAGTTGGGTGCTTTATTTATCTGCTTTGATGCAGGACCTCAGAATGTGGAGCAGAGGATGACAAAGTGTTAAAGCTGAGTTTTAAAAGTCTCATTTCCAGGTGAGCTGCCTTTGGAAAGTGATGTCGTGTGCTTGTGTTGGGCAGGTAGCAGAGAGCTTCTGGTTCAGTTCATTTTTCCTTCCCAAACTTAAAGGTCTGCTGAAAAAATATCCTTCCAAAGGATATTTTTTCTTTGGACTCCTGTGTGGATGTTCAACAGCAGTTCCCTGAGTTCAGTTCTCAGCTTTGTGACAGTCCCAGACAAACCTGGGAGGGTCCATTTGGGGCAGGATTTGTTCCTCCCCTTCAGCAAAAGCTGTGGCTGGCCAGCAGAAAATGTCACTCTGAGAGGGTTTTCCCAATTGCCTCATTCCTCCAGAGCAGAGCTGCCCTGAGGAGCAGCCAGCCACCTTCCTGTGAGCCTCACCTGAGTGAATCTGATACATTTTATTTGTGTTTTCCATGCAATTTTCTAATTTGGCACCCTGCAGCCTTGAGCTGCTCTCCCTATTCCAGTGTTTAATTGAAATAAAGGATGTGCAACACCTGTTCTGCTTGGGCTCTCACCTGGGGGTCTCAGTGCAATAGAAATAACAACAATAACTTGAAATTGTGCTTTGGAGGGAGTTGCTTTGCACTTCTGCAGGGCTGGGAGGGGTTGTTTAGCTGGGATGAGGAGAGCTGATCACACAAATTCTGGTTTTAACACAATGATGCAGCTGCATGACGGAAATGTCAGTGTTCACCCACAGCTTCTTCTGGGCCTTGGGAAAAGAGCTTTAATTTGCTGTGGTGGTTCAGAGTCAGCTTCTGACCTGGGAGATAGGAAGGGAGTGTCAGGCCTTGTGCTGTGCTTGGTGTTGGCATCTCCTCAGTGTTTGGTGGAAAATGCTGGGACATTCCTGGTGCTTTGGAAGGTGTTTGGGAAATGCTGGGACATTCCTGGAGCCCTGGGGATCAGGGACTGCTGCTTTGGGAGGTGTTTGGTGAGAAATTCTGGGACATTCCTGGAGCTTTGGGGATCACTGAGTGCTGCTGTGTCTCCAGAGAGGAGACTACTGGAATGCCAGTCCATTTTATACTCGTGCCTCTGGTTTCCTGTCCCTTTTCTGCTCAGAATTTGCATTTCTGTGCTAGAGTTGTTTACAGCCCTGGGCCTTCACTGTCATCTCCTGTCCTTTGTCTCTACTCTCCTACATTGCCCCTTGTGTCCCCATTTTCAAGGCCTCTGTCTCATGCCAGGCCTGTGTCCCTCAGGAGTCACCACTCCTGGAGTTTTTACAAGGGCATGGCAGGATGGGAGGAAATGGCTTTAAACTAAGAGAGGGCAGGGCTAGATGGGATACTGGGAAGGAATTGTTCCCTGGGAGGGTGGGGAGGGGCTGGAATGGATTTCCAGAGCAGCTGTGGCTGCCCCTGGGTCCCTGGAAGTGCCCAAGGCCAGGATGGACAGGGCTTGGAGCACCTGGGACAGTGGAAATTGTCCCTGTCATGGCAGGGTGGCACTGGATGAGCTTTAATGTCTTTTCCAACCCAAACTCTTCTGGGATTCCCATCTTCCCTGCTGCTCCTGTCTTAGGAAATGAAGCTGTCAGTGTCAGAAGGGACAGAGGTGTCACAGACATCTTTTATGAAAAATCCTTTCCTTAGGATTTTTCCTCCTGAGAAGCTGAAAGGCCTCAGGAACAAAATGTAAACACTGATTATCTGCTGCTGTGGGATGCAACAGGTGCATCTGTGATTGGTCTCATATGGTTGTTTCTAATTAATGGCCAATCACAGTCAGCTGGCTTGGACTCTCTGTCCAAGACAGAAGCTTTATCATTCCTTCTTTTTCTATTCTTAGCTAGCCTTCTGATGAAATCCTTTTTTCTATTCTTTTAGCATAGTTTTAATATAATATATATCATAAAATAATAAATCAAACCTTCTGAAACATGGAGTCAGATCCTCATCTCTTCCCTCATCCTCAGACCCCTGTGAACACGGTCACACAGAGGAGGAGGAGCAGGCACCTCACTCAATTCCCCCTCAGACACCACGCAGCCCCTCTCCTAATTAATATTTGCTTATTTTGCTTGGATTTCAGCTAGCAGAGCCAGCACAGCACCTGCATTTACACCTTGTCCTCCTCCAGCTCCTTGTGCCCGAGCTAAACGTGGGGAGGGGAGGTGATAATGGAGCTCCTGATTACCCAGCCCCGGGTGAGGACTGAGGGACGAGCTGGGTGGAACAGCAATGCTGGTGAGACTGCTTCCCGCACCCCCCCCTTCTTCCAAATCATCTATTTTTCAAGTTCACATCAATTACTTCTGTTTCCAACTGGATAAATTTGAATGAGACGCCTTTCTGTAATCTGCTGACAAGATAGTGAAGCATTTTTTGTTAGCACCTCCTGATGCCATCTAAATCGGGTGTTTGCAGGGAAGAAATGTAGCATGCAGTTAAGGAAGATGAAAAAGCAGGGGAAGGAAAGGGAGATGTTATTTAGAGCTTGTGTTAAGATGGGAGTGCTGGTTTCTCATTTTGGGTTTTCAACCCAAATTCATTTTCTGGAATTTGGGTTTTTCATGCAGGGAACATGAGGCTACAGCTGAATGAGGTGTAGAGGTAAACCAAAAGGATCTGTGGGTTTGTCTGGCTCCTTCTGGTGAAATTCTCTGAGGATTGGAAGGACCAAAGGGAATATTCTTGCTAACAGGAGTGGTGGAAGTGTCTGCGCCCTCTTCTCTGGGTAATAATAATAACAAATAATAATAACAACAAACTGAATAACCACCATAAATGTGGTTATTCAAGTTGTTATTAATATATTATATATGTAATATATATTATATATATTTGTGTAATATATATGTAATATATTATATATATATATATATATATAATTATAATTATATTATATATTATAACCACCATAAACAGTCAAAACACACCTGGGTTTAGGTAGGTGTCCATGAAGAGTTTTCTTCTCAACCTAAATCCATAACGGATAAGGAAGGGGAAAAAAAGCTTAATTCAAACTGTTGGAGGCTGCATCCTTAACTTTCTGGGGAGCTGCTTTGGCAGTGGGTGTGTTTGTAATGTGTTTTCAGTGCTTTTCTCCATAAAAAATGCAGAACTGCCAGTGATGGATGGGAAATGCTGGGGAAACAGGGGAGAGAAAAGGTCCAGGGAGCTATGCAGGGCATCCCCTGCCTCTGCCACCTGAATGAGATGAGACCTCTGGGGCCAGGAGGAGAGAAGAGGTGAAGTTAAAATCGTGGCAGAGCGTTGCTACAACAACCTCCCTCTGCAGCAGAGATTTGCCATAGCAATAAACTTTAACAAGAGGGATTTGGGATTGGTGTGTTCCTCGTAAATCCTCCCAGGCTGGCTGTTTGCTGTGCAGGCTTTGGGGAGGGTGAGTGATAACAGAGCTCCCGTGGTCTCAGGGAGCAGCTGGAGAGACCCCAGTGCTGAGGAGGGAACTCAAAATCCCTAAATCAGAGCAGCTGGGGAGTGAGTGCAGCCACTGCCACCACCCCAGCCCTGCTTCCTGGAGAACACTGGACAAAGTTGACATTGGGGAGAAAATTCAGCAGAATTTCTGTCATCCAAGCTCCTTTACCTGGCTCCTCATTGTTTTTTCTTCATAACATCCTTTGTGTGCATAGCTTTTCGTATAAGGAGAGCACATGAACTCGCCCCAACCCTGTTTTAGGCACTGGAAGGTGTCAAAAATCCTTCTGTGTGGTCTTTCTGGGGGGTTTAGGGATTGCTGCTCGTTGCTTTTCATTTATAAATTTCCTTGTGTTTTCGTTGCTGAGGAGGGAACTCAAAATCCCTAAATCAGAGCAGCTGGAGGGTGAGAGCAGCCACTGCCACCACCCCAATCCCTGCCTCCTGGAGAACACTGGACAAAGTTGACACTGGGGAGAAAATTCAGCAGAATTTCTGTCATCCAAGCTCCTTTACCTGGCTCCTCATTGTTTTCCTTCATAATATACCTTGTACACAGAGCTTTTCATATAAGGAGAGCACATGAAGTCACCCTAACCCTGCTTTAGGCACTGGGAGCTGCCAAAAATCCTTCTGTGTGCTCTTTTTGGGGGTTTAGGGGTTTCTCTTGGTGACTGGTAAATTAGGGAAAGCCTCTTGAGATGCAAAATCTGAGAAATCACAAAATCTGACTTGGGCAACGACATCTCGATGGATGTTTAACCAAGCTCTGGTTCCTGCATGGAGCTGAAAGGTTTCTCAGTGGAACTAATGATGCTTGTTAGGCCTGACACAGTCACTTTTATAATGCTGAGCAAATAGCAGTGAGATTTTAATTTTCTTCCCCAATTATGGTTAGGATACTACAAAACTTAATGCAGGTTTGTTTATCCGGAAGGAGCTCAAGGATGGTGAGGACAGTGCTGAAGGTTACCACAAAATGCCCAGGAGTGGACGGGTGGATGAAGATTACCACAAAATCCCCAGGAGTGGACGGGTGGATGAAGATTACCACAAAGCCCACAGGAGTGGAGAGGTAGCTGAAAGTTACCACAAAACCCACAGGGGTGGACAGATAGATGAAGATTACCACAAAATCCCCAGAAGTGGACAGTGCTGAAGGTTACCACAAAATCCTGAAGGTTACCACAAAACCCACGGGAGTGGAGAGGTGGATGAAGATTACCAAAAAACCCACAGGAGTGGAGAGTTACCATAAAATGCCTGAAGGTTACCATAAAATCCTGAAGGTTACCACAAAATCTACAGGTATGGACAGGTGGCTGAAGGTTACCAAAAAAATCCCTCAGGAGTGGAGAGGTGGCTGAAGGTTACCAAAAATCCTAAAAGTTAGCCCAAAATCTACAGGAGTGGACAGGTAGATGAAGATTACCACAAAACCCACAGAAGTGGAGAGTGCGTGAAGATTACCACAAAATCTACAGGAGAGGTGCCTGAAGGTTACCACAAAATCCCCAGGAGGGGACAGTGCTGAAGGTTACCACAAAATCCTGAAGGTTACCACAAAACCCACAGGAGTGGATACATACACGCACGTGGAGTGGACAGGTGGATGAAGATTACCACAAAATCCCCAGGAGTGGACAGGTGGATGAAGATTACCACAGTGAAACCCACAGGAGTAAACAGTGCCTGAAGGTTACCACAAAATCCCCAGGATCTCCTTCGCCTCAGCGTGACAATCGATGCTGTGCAAGGAGCCAGATCCCTGCTTGTAAATCAGCTCAGCCTGTAATATCTGTCAAGTGTTTGGGGACACCTGGCTATCCATGCTGGATAAATGTCAGCTGTTATTACAGTTTCTTGCTCGGGTTATTGATTTCTCCCCTGCTGCTCTCCCTGGGATGGAGCCACTGGAGGGTTTTTTGGTGGATCAGCTCTTCCTCCTTCAGCTCATCTCACAAACTTTGAACCCTGAAGGGCAGGGTTGTTATCAGGTCTCATAATTCCCACCCCTGCAAGTGTCCAAGGCCAGTTGGACATTGGGGCTTGGGACAGTGGAAGTTGTGGGAGTGGGATTGGATGAGCTTTAATGTCTTTTTCAGCCCAAACTCTTCTGGGATTCCAATCCTCCCTGGGATGGTGGCAGGTGGAACAGGATAGGATTTAAGTCCCCTCCCAACCCAAAGTGGTTCTCTGTTAAACAGTTCCTGCTTTCAGAGCCCAGCAGGTCAAGCACTGCCCAGCCCCTGAGTGCCTCCTGCCAGGGGCACAGAATGTCCCCTGTGACCCTCCCAGTGATGTTGTGTGTTCTGCTTCTCCTCCAGTGCACACATCCTCACCCTCTCATCCTTTATCCTGGAGATTCTGCTCCTGTGTGAGTGGAAATGTGTTCAGCTCTGTTATTTCAGCCTGAAGGACGAAGTTATCATTCTGTCTCCCAGCAAATGCTCTGCCCTCACCTTTCAAAGCTCAGCCATGAAATGCAAACCTTTGACAGGATCTGATCCCCAGGAGTCCCTGCAGTGTTTTAGCTTGGCTGTAAAAGCTGCCTCAGTTAAAGGGGGAAAATAAATTTATTATTTTCTCCTTCCAAATGCAGGGAGTCTTCCCTGCCCCCCCTTTTCCCTCCTGCCATCATATCAAGATCAACTTCCCTCGCTACTGTAGAAAATGTTCAGCTTTTAAGGGCAGAAGGGCCCAGCTGTGATTATTTAGTCAGGATTTATTGAAAACATCGATGTGCCAGTCTTGCTTTTCCTAAATCAGCTGCACCAAAGGCAGAAAGACACTGGCTGTGCTGGGTGGAGATGGATGTGCCTCATTAGCAGGGCAGCTGCTGGAGACACCCTGCTTCTTCTGCAGCCTTTCCTGACCTTCCCACGTTACAGGAGAGCTTCCCAAGTGCCACCAGCCCCAAAAATGTTCTCCTCCTGCCCTGCCATCAAAGCATTTTTCCCCTGCTCCATGTGAAGCATTTTTTGGGGTTACCTGTGGGCAGCTCTGGCTGGTGCTGGAGTGTCACCCCCCCCAGTAAGAGCCCAGCTGCTGTAAATTGACTGTGTGGTTGTGGCAGGGGATGTTGTTGATTTATAGACTGAAGGTCTGGCGTGCTCATCTTTTTAATTAGCATCACATCCTTGCCTGGGAGCTTCCTTGCATCAACATGTTGCTGTGCCAGGTGCTTTGGAAAGGCAGCAGAAGAGACTCCAGGTCCCCAAGAAGATGCAGTCTGGTGCAATTAGAGGGGAGAGCTGCCTGTGTCACATCTGCTCACAGCTGCAGCGCTGAGAACTGCCCTGAATTTCACCCAGATAAATCCAGGAACCAGCAATTCCAAAGCCTCATCTGGCTGGGCTCAAGCTGCCTGATTGAAAGCCTCAAAATTTAAAATTTAGCTCCAGTTGTGGGGATGTCCTGGAGAGCCAGGTCAGGACAAGAAGCAGAAGTTGTTCTGTGGCATTTCAAGGTTCAGTGCTGGGCCAAGGGTTGATTTATTTATCAATAAATAAATGTGAATTCCAAGTTGGTGAAGGGGCAGGAGCCAGGAGACGCAAAACGTGGAGGAGAACCCCAGGGTGCTGCAAAGGTGGGTGCGGAGAACTCTCTGGAATTCAGCAACGAGAAAAACATCCTGCAACAAGGGAGGAAAAACCCCAGGAACACAGGCTAGGGGAAGAACAGGATCTGTGTGGTCCTGGTGTGATTTTGTCTGGTAACAATTTGGTTTTGGGGCAGGACAAAGAGGGGTCAGAGTCAGAGACTGGAGCAGAAATAGCCTCTCCCAACTACGGGTCCCTGTGCCTGGCAGGTGTCAGGAAAATTCATCCACAAACACCGGAGGTTTATGGCCAAAAAGGAGACAGAGGAGTCCTGGAACTTTATTCCAATAAAGGCAGAGGCCATGGAGCATCCCCTGGGGTCTCCCCAATTTTTGGAGGACGCAGCCTCCTTTTTATCCCAATTTCCCAGCTGCATTTCCCTTCTCTCTTTCCCCATTTCTAAGGTACTTGAGAGGTTCAGACTTCCCACAACACCTGATCCCAAAGATTCCCCTCTAATGTACAACCCTCCCTTTTCATTTCTAATTCTTCCAGAATTTAGGGGGGTTTCTTCCCCATTGTTTATTTCATTTTTCAATATCTAATTTCATTTCTCAGCAAACCTAAAGTTTATTTGTAAAATCAAATATCTTTTTCCATTCACCAGTTAATGGAATCCTTCCCATTGTTCATTTTATCTCCCAGTGCTGGTTTTATCTCCCAGCAGACCCACAGCTTGTTTGGAAAGACAAATCCACCATTCCTCTCACAGGGAACTGGATCCAAACCCGGGCAGGACAGGAAAGGGGAGTTGTGTTCACCTCAACGTGACTGAGACACACTTTATGGGTTTCTTTGCCTTTTCTGATTGCACTGGGAGCAGGGGGCAGTAAATCGGTGGATTTTTATATCTTGTGCAAAAGCTGACATTGCTAAAATATCCCATTATCACAAGCTGCCATAAATGAGCTCTTCCAAGAGCCACAGCTGGACTCTGAGGGTGGAAGCAAAAGCGATTACAGGAAGCCATGAGCTGCTCCTGGAAGAGCAGTGGGAAAGTCAATAACTTATTAGCACCAGTTTCTGGATTATCTGGTTTCCTGAAGTGTCTCCGTCCCCCACTGCTCGGCTAAACGGGGTTTTTGTTATGCAAAGCCACGGATTGTCAGCCCCCAGTTCCCCCCTTGCAAAGAGCTGGTGTTTAACAGAGTGAGAACAGGGCTGGGAAATGCCAAAGGCAGCGAAGTCACAGCTCGGGGTTGTTTGAAATTCGCCTCTCTTCACCCTCTCGGTGAGAAATGGTTGAAGAAAGTGAAACATGGCTTTAAAAAAAAAAATAAATAAAATACCCAAGGCAGTTAGAGCTGATCCATCTGTGTTCAGAGCATGAGGAGAAAGGTGCTGATGGGGAGGTGTCCTGGTGTGGAAAGACAGGCGCCTGCTAAGGAAGGCAGGAGAAAATGAAATCCGAGCCCTCTCCAAATCGTTATAAATTTTAAATTAAGGGGCTTTCAGGGAACAAAAATTATAGGAGCAGGAAATAACAGTTCTTTAGTAAGGAAGAAAATAAAAGGATAAAATAAACAATGCAGTGAACTAAACCAGCACTGCCAGAATCAGAACCCAACCTGACACCTTGTGGGTCAGGCTGTTGGCAGCAGTCCCATTGGAATTGTGGCTCAGCCCTCCTGCAGTGTCAGGGCTGGTTCTGCTGGAGCAGGGATCCTGGAGAAAGGTGCAGTCTCTGCCTCTGAAGATCCAGGGGCAGAGGCAGCTGCAGCTCCTCTGGGCAATCCAGTGCAGAAGCTGTGCTGGTGTTCCAGAATCTCCAGATTCTATCCGGGTAGGAATGTTTGAAATCTCAGATTCTATCCAGGTAGGAATGTTTGAAATCTCAGATTATATCTGAGTAGGAATGTTTGAAATCTCCAGATTATATCCAGGTAGGAATGCTTGAAATCTCCAGATTATATCTAGGTAGGAATGTTTGGAATCTCCAGATTATATCCAGGTAGGAATGCTTGGCTCCTCCCCCTGGGCTCACATCTCCCAATGGGATGCTGTAGTTCTTATCAGCCATGCAGTGACATTCAATGGCTGTTATCAGCAATGTCCCCTCCTGAGGGAGGAGTGATTGTGATCACTCAGAGAGAGATAAGGAAAGCTGCCCACTTGACAAAAGAGAACTGCCATACAGATGGTAATAGAATACATCCTGCCTTGCAATCTGGAGCAGGAGGGATGAGGAATTTGTCATCCTTTTGTGGGGGGAAGTCCCTGCAGTTCCTCACCTTGGAGTGGGTACCAGGTGAGCAAGGAATTAAAACTCTTTGACCACTGAGACTTGAGAAGTTCAGTCCCAGCCTTCCCAGAACCTTCCAGACACTTTGTGTGGATTTTTGGGCCACTCTGGAAAACTCTGGAAGCTATCCAATGGTTGTAGACAAGGAAAGAGGAGCTTGGTGCTTGCAATGAGTTTCACAAGAGGAATTCTCTGTTTGCTCCCATCCTCCTTCACATGCACTAAATTAATTTACTTATTTGATGGACCATAATGTGTGTGTCACCACTAAAGCAGGATGTACACAGCTTTATAGAGATGTATTTCCTGCGCCATTAAACCACTCTCCCTGTGACAGAGCCTGTGAATAAGTTCCAAGAGGTAACCTCAAATGTTTTAGGGCACGGCTTTCTAATAAATATATATGGATATCTGCCCTTGGAAACTCTTTGGGATGCAGCAGATTAGAAAGGAGGGCAGTAGGTTGGGGAGGAAAAGCCTGTTAGCAAATTGGTTTGAACATTCAGCACCTCTGCTGCTGTTTCTCTGCTCTGAGTACACATGGCAGGGTAATTTATGTCCTGGAATTACAATCCATATGAATTAGCCTGGCACAAATAGATCATTTCCTAATAATAATGACAAGATGCTTCAAGGAATGATGATGAGAACAGCACTTTCTTATGTGTTCTGCTTTAGTGCTGAGTAATTATCTAATCATTTCCTTGTAGGGATATAAAAGGGGTTTTATTCCCCCTCTTATAAAGCAACAAGTGCTTTTTGGAGGCTGTGGTGTGAAACAAAGCCCAGAAATAACAATAATAGGTCCATTTCTGTGCTGACAGCCCAGGGAGAGTGCCCTACCCAAGCCAGGCTTTAAGGGAATGTCCAAGTGGGGAAAATCCATGGTGTGGTTTGGGGTAAATTCCTTCTCTTTCACCTCAGGAGTGAGAAAATTGGTGTTTATTGCAAGATGTGATCACAGGATAACTGGGTTTGAAGGAACTTTATGGATCCTCTCCTTCCACCCCCTGCCATCCTCTTGTGGGCTCCCTTCAGGACTGCAAGGCCAAAATTAGGACACCCCAAAACTTCTGAACAATCCCAAATCCCTCAGCCTTTTGATTTGCAACCAGAATTCTTTCTCTGAGCTGCCTGTGCTTTGTCCATCACCAAGCCCAATGGTCCAGGGAAGGATTGCGCTTGCAGGTGCCTCTGCAAGATTAATTACTGAGTTGCTAAATAGTGGGGAAAACCAGGTTTTTCTCTCTGTTCTCCCTCCCTGCCTCACCTGTTGAGCTCCAGGTGTTCGGTGAGCAGAGCTGCCTCTCCCTCTCCCACCCCTGGGGTGGACCTTGCATAATTCCCTTTGCCTGCCTGCTGTTACCATAGTAATAAATCACGATTAAGAAACCTTCTTTGAGTCGTGTTTAATCCTGTGGAGTCCTGGCAAGGCTGATGGTCACAGGGCTCTGGTGAGCACTCCAGTGCTTGGACCCTTTGCTTTGCTCAGGAGGTGCCAAAATCCAGGCAGGAACGCCGGAGGAGCCTGTGCTGCTCCAGCCCTGCCGTTCCCAGTGTTTGCTCTGCTGCCTTTTGGGGCTGTTTTCAGCATTTTAAGAGTCTTTCAGAGGTGGTTGGTGGAAGGGAGCATGGATTTCCCATCTTCAAATACCCCTTGTCCCAGGGATGGGATTCTCTCCAGTGCCTGTGGAAGCAGAAGCTCTGTGTGGTTACACTGATCCTTAAACACTGCCAATATTGCAGTTGGCTAAATTAGAATGAGATTTCCCCCAAAACCTGGTTTTTTGCTTAGTGACTATTACAAAAACATTTTCAGCAGTATTTTTACCCAATTCCTCCCTCCTTGCAGCTGTTATTTGTGACGGTGTTCACAGGGGTCTCAGGATGAGGGAAGAGATGAGGATCTGACTCCATGTTTCAGAAGGCTTGATTTATTATTTTATGATATATATTACATTAAAACTATGCTAAAAGAATAGAAGAAAGGATTTCATCAGAAGGCTGGCTAAGAATAGAAAAAGAAGGAATGATAACAAAGGCTTGTGTCTTGGACTTTCTGTCCAAGCCAGCTGGGCTGTGATTGGCCATTAATTAGAAACAACCAACATGGGCCAATCACAGATGCACCTGTTGCATTCCATAGTAGCAGATAATCAATGTTTACATTTTGTTCCTGAGGTCTCTCAGCTTCTCAGGAGGAAAAATCCCAAGGAAAGGATTTTTCATACAAGATGTCTGTGACAGTTATTTGCCCACAAGCTGGATCGCTCCTGTGCTGCTGCCAATTTATTCCCTCCCCAAGGTGCCATCAACCCCCTCCAAACCCTGCCTGGGGTGGAGGACACGGCCCCCACGTGCACAGGGGGAAGCAGGAGAGCAGCTCCCCAAGGTTTTCCATCACTTGTTTAACCTGCTGGCCCTTGAGCAGCAGTGGAGTGAGAAATGGCTTTTCCTGGGGCTCTGCCCTTGGGGATAATTACTTGGAGGTTGCAGGAAGGGAGGAAGGAGACGCTCCTGCGTGTCAGAAGCTGCTGAGGTGGCTCTTGTCACCGTGCTGGGGGACACAGCACTGAAATCATGTCCCAGTAACCTGTTGACACCGTGACTAAAACATCCTAAATAAGCAGGAGGAGGCAGCTCTGTCCTCAGCCGGGCTGAGCTCCCTTTGTTTCAGTGTTTGTGCTTTTTCTGCAGAGGTTGATGCTGCCCTTGGCTCTGCCTCCTGTTCTCACAGCCCTCAGTGCACTGCAGGTCATGCTGGCCATGCTGAGAAGCCAAAAATATGGGAAAAACCAGGAAAAACTGAGTGCTGGAGGCACAACAGGATTTTTCCACAGCCCTCAGTGCACTGCAGGTCATGCTGGCCATGCTGAGAAGCCCCCCAAAAATGGGAAAACCAGGGAAAACTGAGTACTTGAGTATAACAAGATTTTTCCACAGCCCTCAGTGCACTGCAGGTCATGCTAGCCATGCTGAGAAGCCCAAAAAGTGGGAAAAACCAGGAAAAACTGAGTGCTGGAGGATAACAAGATTTTTCCACAGCCCTCAGTGCACTGCAGGTCATGCTGGCCATGCTGAGAAGCCCCCCCAAAAAATGGGAAAAAACAGGGAAAAGTGAGTGCTGGAGGACAACAGGATTTTGCCAAAGGTGTGTGGAAGAACTGGGAAGTTCAGGATGAGGACTTGGGGTGTGAGGTGATGATGATGATGGTGATGATGATGTGATTTTAAGGGATGGGAGTTTATCCAGGCAATAATTAATCCCCATTTAGTCCCCTCACCTCTTGCTCAGGACTGGCTTGGGGAATTCCATTTTTTGTAGCAGTATTGCAGGGTTTGCTCCATCCCAAGTACTGGTGAGGCAAATCCTGATGGAGAGGTGCTGATGGACCAACACATTTCATTCTCCTTGATTCTATGAAAGAAAAAAAAAAAAAAAAAGCCCTGCTGAAAGGCCCTGGGCAACTTTGTGTGATTGAAACATAAAATCCATCACAATAAAAAGCAGCCAATGTATCCAGGAACGTGCATTAACTGAAGCAAGCACTCTGAAGCCTTTCAATGACACCAAATTAATAATACTAAACCCCAGTGCTGGGTGATGAGCTGCCTTCATTGTGAGCCTGAGTACATTTCCACATTTACAACCTCGCCGTGAATTGTGCTGCTCTTGCCTGTGTGGGCTCCTAATTGAGATTTGAACTGCTAGATAACTATTAGCATGCAAATCAGAAATAGTGGGAATAATAATAATAATACAAATGTTCTTAACCTACTCAACTGCTGGAACAATACTGCAGACAGAGAAGGATGATCCTGCGAGTGAGGTGGCTTCCGGATGTGAAGATTAGAGAACAAAAATACACTTGGCCTGCCTGGGTGCTTGTTATTTTATTACATGTTATTATATATATTATATATATATAAATAATGTATTTTTTAAGCTACATGATCTGCTCTTGTTGCTGTACCCCACTGATAATCTGTGTAAATGCCACAGCACAAGTGTGGAAGAAAATGATTTTGAATTCTCAGACTGATTAACCTTTTGTGTGCCACCAGGAAGATTGGATTTTAGTGGTGCTCCTGCTACATTAGGATTCTCTGCCCTGTTTTTTATTTCTTTGGTATAATTTAAAAAATAAAAGGTCACTCCAGCTAATAATTTGTTTCCTGATGTATCGAACCTTCTAACACAGCCAGGATGAATTGTATTTGTCCAATAGTCATGAATTATTGGTGAAACATTTCAGTCTGACTTGCTGGCCTGAGTGTCAGGGTCAGGCCTTCGGTTTCCTTTTATTTTCTTCTGTTTCCTTTATTTTCTTCTGTTTCTTTTTATTTTCTTCTGTTTCTTTGTTTCCTTTTATTTTCTTCTGTTTTCCTTCTGTTTCCTTCTGTATCCTTCTAATTTTTTGTATTTCCTTCTGTGTCCCCCTCTATTTCCCACCCTGGCTGGGGCAGATCTGGATCTTTCCAAACCTCCCTTTCAGTGCCCAATTCCCCCAAACCTCCCTGCTCCTCATGCCCAGGAGGGACAGAGGGAAATGGGCAGGTTTGGATTCCCCATCCCTGGAGGTGTCCGAGGATGGGCTGGAGGTGGCACTCAGTGACAGGGTGGGGATTGATCACAGATTGGATTTGATGGCCTTGCAGGGCTTTTCCAGTGCCCTAGATTGAAACACAATGTGTATTCTGTTAGGGATGTGACAGTTATCTTCAGTTCATTGGGCAATTTTCTTTATCTCTTCCACAAACCAATACTCCCTCTGAGGAGAATCTGCTGTTAATGGGCCATTGATGGGCCATTGAATGTCACTGCATGACTGATAAAATTCCATCATCCCATTGGAGATGCTCCACCCAGAGGGAGGAGCCAAGCACTCCTACCTGGATATAATCTGAGGGTTTGGGACACCAGAAAAGTATTTCAGAAGAGCCAAGCATTCCTAATTGGTTATAATCTGAGGTTTGGGGACACCATAACAGCCTTTTGGAGGAGCCAAGCATTCCTACCTGGATAAAATCTGGGGGTTTGGGATACCAGAAGGGTATTTCAGAGGAGCCAAGTATTCCTACCTGGGTATAATCTGAGGTTTTGAGACACCAGCACAGCTTCTCCACTGGATTCCCAGAGGAGTAGCTGCCTTTTCCAGTGGATCTTCTGAGGAAGACTACACCTTTCTACAAGATCCCTGCTCCAACAGAACCACATCTGACACTCCAAGAGGGCTGCAGCCACAATTCCTATTGAACTGTACCAACACCCTGACCAGCAGAGTGTCAAGTTGTGTTCTGACTCTGGCAGTGGTTTTATTGCATGTATTTTAGGGGTTTTTTTTCCCTTTTCCTAATAAATTGTATTTCTGACTTGGAGCCTCTCATTGGTTTTGTTTTCAGACCAGAACATCCAGCCTCAGAGATTCTGTGAAATGAAGTCAGAGTTGCTCCACGCTGGAAATTCCAGGGTTGGCAATTTTAGGAAGTCGTGGTGTTTATCTGCTGCTGTAAATGGAGCTGCCAGACTGCCCTGGCTCCAGCCAGGATCTCCCCCTCTCCCTCACACCATTCTCCTGCCTTTTAATGACGTGTCCATTGCTGTGCTCCCTTCAGCCAGGGAGCAGGATTATCACTCTTATTTTATTACTCATGACAGCATGAGATTTTTCAAGCCCCTGCAAACACTGTTTGGCCAATCACTTTGTAAGTGATTGGGTTATGGTGAATTATGGAGTTCTTTCTTTCTGCTCCCAGCAGATAAAAATACATTTCCTCAGAGCTAATCTCGGTGTAAAACCCAAATCCTGTCTCCATCTGTAATGTGTGATGTGATTTGAGCAGGGGCTGACAGAGAAGAGCCTTAATGAGAGGAGCCATCACCAATGCCAGATTTTGGGGCTGGTTCTTCTCCCTCTGAGGGCCTGAGAGAAAACACTCAGAGATTTGATGGGCCCATTTACAGAGGCTTTGACAGAGGAGCTGAATTCCTCGAGTCACTTGTGGAATGTTGGTTTGTCAGCATCAATAGCAGCAGCTCCAGCAGAGTGACAGCCCAGCCTGGGGATCCTACTCCAGGCACGTCCTTGGCCATAATCCCTTTGCTCAGGGCTGAGCTACAATTACACATAATTATGAGCAAGGGTATCAAACCCCCCTGCAGAGCCTGTGCTGCTTAATGCCAGCAAACTGTGAATTTCTCATCCACCTCTGCAATCACCTCTTGCTTTGTCTTCTTATCATCAGGATTTAATATGAGGACTGGCAAGTGAGAAACTCACCCTCTCCTCTCCCCCTTGTTTGTTGTCACTCTTGAATTAAAGTGGGGGGTTTGAAAAATAAATAAAAATTTAAATTGCATTTTATTTTCTTACCAGCTGCTAACTCTCCGAGACCGATTGGGGAGATCAATTATCACAGCGGTGAATAAATCTAATTTTTCAATATAATTTACGGTAATTCCATATCCTCTGCCTGAGAAGCAAATAGTGCTGGCTGGTTTCCAAAACAGGGCTTGGAAAGAACTTCAGAAGAATCCTCACAGAACCAGCAACAGCTCCAACAGCCAGGACTCCTGCTCTGCCCATGGTGCCAGGGGTGGGGAGGGCTGGATTTGTCTGCTCCAAGGAAATTCCCCTGAAAAATTCTGGGATTTGCTTTGGGCAGAGAACCACGATGGAATTCTGAATATTTGTCCTGGTTTTGTGGAGGATTCTGGTTTTAGGGGTGTGAGGATTCTCTGTTGGGCTCAGCTGAGCTCTGGATCAAAATCACGTGTGGGATTCATACCTGTGGCTCCCTCTGTAATGTCCAAAATAAGGGAGATGCTGGGAGCACTCCTCTGGGTCGGATGGGCTCAGGGCTTTGGCACAGGAGAGACCCTCTGGGATGTGGGAATCACATGAGGAAGGTCAGCCTCAAGGTGTTAGCAGTGGACAGGAGGCAGGATGGCAAATCTGGCTGATATCACATCCCAGGATGGCAAATCTGGCTGATACCACATCCCAGGATGGTAAATCCGCTCATAATCAAATTCCAAGATGGCAAATAACTGATAATGACATCCCAGAATGGCAAATCTGGCTGATAACCACATCCCAGTATGGCAAATCCAGCTGATAATCACATCCCAGGATATCAAATGTGGGTGATATCACATTCCAGGATATCAAATCTGGCTAATACCACATCCCAGGATGGCAAATCTGGCTCTGCATCTCATTGTGCAACCCCTGCATGTCCAAAAGCATTTTCTGCCTCTGCAGAAGGAGTCAGAGGTGTTGTTCCTTCCATCCAGCCCAGGATTGAAACATTTCACATAAAAACTCACATTTAAAGTATTTGGTACCTCCCCAAGCACTGCACCCATGGCTGAATTTTGGCTGCTGGGTCATTGTCCTGTGTCTGCTGCTCTGCATCTCATTGTGCAACCCCTGCAGGTCCAAAAGCATTTTCTGCCTCTGCAGAAGGAGTCAGAGGTGCTGTTCCTTCCATCCAGCCCAGGATTGAAACAGCGCCTCCCCCAAATTGCCCCAAAATGCAGGGTGTGGCTTTTACTGGAGTGGAACTTGTCATTTGGACAACAGAGGGCTCGATGCTAATGTGGAAAATCACACACACCACAGAGGGCACGGGGGAATGTACAAACATCAGGGGGAAAAAAGGCAGAAATTGCAGTTGTTGAGTGAACAAGGTAAAAGGAAAAATCTGTGACCTGGCAGGTGACCTTCTCCAGGCTGTTGTGTTCTCTGAGAGCTGCAAGTGTTTGTGCTACAGCTTCAACAGCACTGCATGCCAGGGCCACTCTGCACTGAGAAATGACAATAATTTCTTTGTTTGTGCATTAATGCAAAGGGGAGGAATCAATCTGACCAGCTTGGGGATGGATCTTTAATGCAAGGTACAATAATGTGCTGGATGAACCATAAATAAAAATCCTATCCCTGCTTGTTTGCATCTCAGGCCTTGGTGTATGTGCAGCACCCTTGGTGACACCCAGAGAGTTGCAGCTCCCAATCTGTTTGTCCTGGGGCTTCCAAAATGAAAGGATTTCTAAATTCCTGCCAATTAACTGCATTATTTCTACTCCTGGTAGATTTAAAGTGCGTTTTTAAATAAACACAAGGAGTTTTGCAGCCTCTTTTTGTTTCCCCCACCCCATCCAACGTGTGCAGGGGGTTTATTTGAATTATTTGTGCCCATTTGAAGTGATCTGAACACCAGACTTTTCCAGAAATGCCATC
This sequence comes from Melozone crissalis, assembly GCF_028551555.1. Lineage (NCBI taxonomy): Eukaryota > Metazoa > Chordata > Aves > Passeriformes > Passerellidae > Melozone > Melozone crissalis. The sequence continues at coordinate 10,596,304 of NW_026535888.1, read as the reverse complement.
AGTGCCCAGGAAGTGCTGCCAGTGTTGCCCTTCCTGCCCCAGCCATGGAGCCACTCTGGGGAAATGGGGTTGGAACAGGGAATATTGAGTTTTCCCCACGGATTTCCACATGGAGATGAGTTGTAGAGGCACAGGCTTGGCCTTGGGCACTTCCAGCCCCTCATTCCCCCATCCCTGCTGGGCAGGGCTGCTCTGGGTGTGCCTGGATGGGTCAGAGCAGTTTGTCTTGGTGTGGGTGAGCAAAGGCAGCTGCACACATTTCTGGGGCACACCCAGGGGTTTGCACACCCTAAATCATATCACGGATGTGCACCCTCCAAACCACACCCAGGGACCTGCATATTCTGTGTCACACCAGGATCTGCACACTCCAAATCACACCCAGGGATGTGCACACTCTGTCACACAAGGATCTGCACACTCTGTGTCAGACTCAGTGATCTGCACACTCTGTCACACCAGAATCTGCACAATCTGTGTCGCACCAGGATCTACACACTCCAAATCACACCCAGAATCTGCACATTCCGTATCACACCCAGGATTTCCACATTCTGTGTCACACAGGGATCTGCACGCTCTGTGTCACATCAGGATCTGCACATTCTGTGTCACACCAGGGATCTGCACAATCCAAATCACACCCAGAATCTGCACACTCTGTGTCGCACCCAGAATCTGCACATTCCAAATCACACCAGGGATCTGCACACCCTAAATCATACCTAGAGATGTGCACACTCTGTCACACCAGAGATTTGCATTCTCTGTGTCACACCCAGGGATCTGCACATTCCAAATCACACCCAGGGATTTGCACACTCCAAATCACACCCAGGTATGTGCACACTCTGTCACACCAGGGATCTGCATATTCTCTGTCACGCACAGGATCTGCACACTCTAAATCACACCCAGGATCCGCACACTCCACATCACACCCAGGATCTCCACACTGTGTCACACCCAGGATCTGTGTCACACTTGGTGACATTTGCAAAAGCTTTAATTCTTTGCACCCCTGGTCTGTCCCCAGGGAACTCCTGTGTGGGTCACAGGCAGTGAAGCTCCAAATCCCCTGAGCTGTTGGCTCTGACAGATCCCAACAGAAGCAGCTGTTTCCAAACCTGGGGTGATGTTCCAAGGCTCTCTGGTGACACTTCATTCACCTGTCCCTTTTGTTACCTGAACCACTCCCTGTGCTCTGGGGCTCCTGAGAGGTGACAGGAACTCCTGGAGTGGTGACAGGAACCCCTGGATAATCCCCTGGGAGTTTCTGCTGCTTGGCACCACTCCCAGGACACTTTTCCTGCTGTTCACAAAATCCTGGAACAGTTTGGGTTGGAAGGGACCCCCAAACCCATCTCATTCCAAGGCAGGGACATTTCCACTAGACCAGTTCCAAGCCCTGCCCTACCTGGCCCTGCTTATTTCAGGTTCACTTGAGGGGTAAGAATTGGCATAAAATTGCAAAAAATAAACCCCAAAACCCCCAAAACCTGGGAATGTAAAAAGATATAGGGAGCAGGGAGCTGCTGAAGGTTGCAGAAGCATTTTGATGTTCATATGCTAATTGCATCCCAGCGCCTCACAAACTGCAATCACTCCATTGTTTTTGTGCCATGTGTTTTTGAAAGGATTTCATTGAAACCTCCTTAATGAGGCAGGCACGGGAGTGAGGGAGGTGTGCTGGGGATGGAAATTTCTCCTGAACGCTCCACGTTGATTTCATCGTAGCAAACTTGTTCCCTTTAGAGGCAGAAAGAAGGATTTGAGAGCCAGGCCAGCTCTGGCATGAAGGGAAGGAGCTGTGATGCTCCTGGGTACCTGGAAAAGGGCAGGGACAGGATGGCTGTCACCATGTGCTCCCTCCTGGCACACAGGGAATGGGCTGTGATCCTCCTGGGCATCTGGAAAAGGGGCAGGGACAGGGTGGCTGTCACTCCTAGGATGCAGAGAAGGAGCTGGGATCCTCCTGGGTACCAGGAAAAGGGCAGGGACAGGGTGGCTCTCCCTCCTGGCATGCAGGGAAGGAGCTCTGATCTTCCTGTGTACCTGGAGGAGGGCACACACAGGGTGGTTGTCACTCCTGGCATGCAGGGAAGGAGCTGAAGATGCTCCTGGATACCTGGAAAAGGGCAGGGACAGGGTGGCTCTCACTCCTGGCATGCGGGGAAGGAGCTGGGATCCTCCTGGGTACCTGGAGGAGGGCACACACAGGGTGGCTGTCACTCCTTGCACCCAGGGAAGGAGCTGGGATCCTCCTGGGTACTTGGAGGAGGGCAGGGACAGGGTGATTGTCACTCCTGGGATGCAGGAAAGGAGCTGTGATGCTCCTGGTTACCTGGAAAAAGGCAGAAAGGAGCTGGCATCCTCCTGGGTACCTGGAGGAGGGCACACACAGGGTGGTTGTCACTCCTGGGATGCAGGGAAGGGGCTGAGATCCTCCTGAGCACCTGGAGTAGGGCAGGGACAGGGTGGCTGTCACCATGTGCTCCCTCCTGGCCTGAAGGGAAGGAGATGAGATGCTCCTGGGTACCTGGAAAAAGGCAGAAAGGAGCTGGGATCCTCCTGGGTACCTGGAGAAGGACACACACAGGGTGGCTCTCACACCTGGCATGCAGGGAGGTGCTGCTGTCCCCGAGAAGAGCTCAAGGGAGATCCCAAGGCCTCTGGGAGATGGTTCATAGATCCATAAATCTGGAAAAGACCTTTAAGATCTCAAAGTCTAACCCTCAGCCCAGCATCAGCCCACTGTTCACCACTAAGCCATGTCCCCAGTGTCACATCCACACATTTCTGAGCCTTTCCAGGGATGGTGACTCCACCACTGCCCTGAGCAGCCCATTCCAACGCTGCACAACCCTTTTTGTGACAAATTCTGTCCCTAAAATGTGATCTAAACCTCTCGTGGCACAGCTTGAGGCAGGTCCTGGAGCAAGGCTGTGCTGCTGGGTGCTGCAGCTTTGCATCCCTCAGCTCAGAGCCCCAGCCAGGCTCGTGGTTTTTTTTGGAACAATCGGGATGTGCTGGAGTTCTGTGGAGCCCAGAGAGCTGCAGGAACCTCGGTGACCCCGAGAGTGCTGGGAGGAGCCCTCAGAGCCGTTAATTACAATGTCCTCGGGCTCTTTCTCAGCCCTTTGCAAATGTTAACCCTCTGGGCAGCAGCAGCAGCATAAAAAGCCTTTTATTTCCCCTTCTAAATGTGTTGCTGCAATTAGATTTTTTTTCTTTTTTCTAGCTGAGAGGAGAAGGCAATGAGGCTGTTGCCAGGGAAGGGTGCTCATCATGGAGGTGACTTTTATTTTGTGTCTGGTTTGGGTTTATTTATTTCTCTTGTTCCCAGCACAGGACACAATTCCAGTGAACTGTGGTGTGTAGGAGTGAGGCTTGGTAAAATAGCCCTAAATCTTCAGCAGGGGCCTGATGAGAACCCCAACACTTCCCAAATTGCAGCAGAGCTCCAGCAGCCTCCCTGTCACAGCTCTCCCTGTTCTCCATCATTTTGAACACGAGCTGATAAAATTGAAAGGACAAGTCTGTATTTCTTGCCCACTCAGCAGTAAAATGTATAAAACATTTGGAATCTCATAAGATTTTCCAGACCAAAAATGTTTTCAGAGTGTGTAGCTGCAGTTTCTGAAACGAGCCTGCCTGGAGGGTGAATTTCAATCAGGGCACCTTTTTCCCCCCCTAATTTTAGCACATCCTGGGAAATGATGCCACGGAATCTGTGAGAGTCTGAGGTTTTTAGGAGCAGGGTGAGCTACAGGATCACCTCACCTGCCAGGGAGCCCCATCCAGGTGGGATTCAGAGCCTCCAGGTGAGGATAAGGCAGCTTCATCCCCTGCTGAGGTGTTTCCAGTGGTTCCTCACTCCATTCCCAGGAGGATGGGATGGAGTGGGGAATGAGGAACCTTTAGGATGCAGTTTTCCAGACCTTTAGGATGCAGTTTTCTCTTGGGAATGACTGTGGTGCTTCCTGCTGTGTTATGTGTGGCATTCACATTTTCTGAAAAATCCCTTCACCCAGGATTTTTCTCCTGGGAAGCTGAGAAGCCTCGGAGAAAAAGGAAAACAATAATTATCTCATTTGCTTCTCCTGTGTTTTGCTCCTTTGGAATATGTTTAAAAAGGGAAACAGTTCTTATCCCATTTGCTTCTCCTGTGTTGTGCTCATGTGGAATGTGTTTGGAGATTGTTTACCCACAGGTGATTGTTTCATTGGATTCTGCTGTGAGTTGTTTTCACTCTTTGGCCAATCAGGGCCAAGCTATGTCAGGACTCTGAAAAGTCATTATTATCTTTTATATTTCATTATTATAGTTTATTATTTTCATTATTATCTTTTTAGCATTCTGTAAGTATCCTTTCTGTATTCTTTAGTATAGTATGGTATAGTATTCTTTAATATAATATATTAAAGAATACATAAATATTCTTTAATATTCTTTTAAATATTCACCTCCCTAAAATAATAAATTAGCCTTCTGAGAACATGGAGTCAGATTCATCATTCCTGCCTTCATCAGGGCACCCCACAATTACGATATGTAATTGGCAGGCATTAAAGTGATGAGAAGTCCAGGGGAAATTCTTACATCAAGCTGATAAATTCAGTGGCAACTCCAGCCTCAGAGTGACAGCCAGTGGTGCATCTCATCTTTTGTCCTGTTAGAAATAAAAAAAAATTTTAAAAAACCCCAAACTACCTCGAAATGTTCTGTTTTTCCAATACAAAGACAATGCTTTGGAGGATGACAAATCCCATCCCACTCAGCCGAGTCAGAGCCTTTACATTCATTAGCTCAGTGCTTGTTTCCCTCCTTTTGATGCACCTGGTTCCCACCTCCACTCCTGCTCACGCTCTGATTTCCTCTGTGAGCCACTTTTTGGTTTTTGTGGAGGCATCAAAGACAGGCATTGCTGTGTTTAAAGAACATATAAACTTTTAATTTGATGGCATTATGATCAGCTGAAGACAGGTCCTTTTTGTTCATGCTGCTTTGCTTAGACACGTGCCAAGAGAAATTGAAATGTGAAAATAGCTGTCCTTCCTTAAACAGTTCTATTCCATAAGGCTGGGAGGGATGGGAGTTTGTTCTGGGAAATAGGGCAGGACTGAAGGACTCTGAAGTGACTTCTGGCCTGGCTTTGGGACTGATTTGTCATTTGGCTCTGACTCAGCAGCAGCAGCAGGAGGAATTTGTCACTGCTCTGTGGGTGTCGGTGTTCACACTCTGTGTCTGTGCCCTCCCAGCCCAGTGCACACCTATTGTGTTTGTGTTCCCTCCAGATGAAGGCAGGAATGATGAATCTCACTCCATGTTCTCAGAAGGGTAATTTATTATTTTATTATAATATTTTATATTAAAGAATACAGAAAGGATACAGACAGAAGGCTAAATAGCTAATAATGAAAACTTGTGAGTCTCTCCAGAGTCTGATCCAGCCTGGCCCTGATTGGCCAAAGAGTGAAAACAACTCACAGCAGAATCCAACGGAACAATCACCTGTGGGTAAACAATCTCCAAACACATTCCACACGTGAGCACAACACAGGACAAGCAAATGAGATAATTATTGTTTTCCTTTTTCTCTGAGGCTTCTCAGCCACCCAGGAGAGAACTCCTGGGTGAAGGGATTTTTCAGAAAATGTTAATGTGACACAGACCTTGAAGGTCACCTCAAAGCCTGTGTGGGCCCAGCCCAGGGGCTGGAGCTCCTCAGTTATTCAGGGGCAGAGGCAGTAACTCTCCCTTCTGGAAAAACCCTTCTTTTGGGTTTTTTTGGTCATCCGATGTCAATTCTTACCCCCCAGCTGAAGCTCAAATAACCAGAGGCAGGTTGGCCAGGGGTAGAGGGCATCCTTTGAATCTGCCAATCACTCGATGCCCTTCTGTAATGCCAGGGCTGACAGACAGTGCTGGGAGGGGAAAGGAGAGGGGACTGACACACCTGGGAGGGAATTATCAGGGCAGGGACCCCAGGTTCTGAGGTAAACCCTGAAATCACAACACAAACTACACCTTCCCTTGGAGGAGGTGAAGGACGTGGCTCCTCTTTGCTGCTTGTGCAACCACAAAAAAGCCATTTCCAACCCCACAGTTTACCCAGCTAAACCAACAGCAGGGACTGTGGGAACCTTGGGAGCAGCACTGGCACTTCCAAACGGATCAATTGGAATTGATTCCTGCAGAACTGTGGCAAATAAACCCCCCCTCCCCATTTCCTGGGCTCTCAGCACAAAGCTCCTTGTCGTGGCATGTAAAATATTTATACCTCACTACTAAGCTGTAACTTACATTACCCATAAATGAGTTCAACAAAACCTTTTCAGAAAGCATTTTATTCTTCAGCAGGGAAGTGCTTGGCGCTCTCCAGAGTTCTGGGCTTTGATTCTACACCCCCTCCCTTATTTCATCTGTTCAGGAGCAACTTGCATTTCAGGAAATGGTGTTTAAATTTTTTATTTCTTGTCTGTTTGGGAAGCTGTGTCATTTTGTCAGGGTTTTTTGTTGTTGTTGTTTTCTATATGTTTCTTCAGACTGGTAAATGTATCTTTTAAAAAAGAGGAAAGCTAATATTCCATTTGAGCTCTTGAAATGGGGAATCAGCTTTGAATTTCCAGCTCCTCTGCCCTGGACTCCTGGGTTTCCTTGGGCAGATTTAGCAGCTTATTGAAACTCAGCTGAACTTAATTATCAGCAGATGTGAACACCTTTTAGAGTTCAGTTAAATTACACTCACTGTGCCTCCAGCAGATGGAAACTGTTGTTAACTTGGTTTTCTTGGTGGAGGAGCCAGGAGGCTGAGGGGACACCTGAGTGAGGATGTGGAAGGATTCTCGTGAGAGATTCCTCTGCTGGGCTGTTTGGAGAGGATTTATTCAATCATGGGATGATTCAATTTATTCCACTCAATTCAGGATTTATTTTATTGAATCATGGAGTGAATTCATGGAATGATCCAGTCCTGAGGTGGAAGGGATCAAGGATCATCGATTCCAACCCCAGGCCCTGCACAGACACCCCCAAATCCCACCCTTCAAGCCCTCCTGGAGCTCTGGCAGCCTTGGGAATGTTCCAAGGTTCTTAGGGGAAGAGCCTTGTCCTAAATCCATCCTAATTTTCCATCAGGAGGAGCTGCAGCCTCTCTGAGCTCTGCCCTCAGTCTCCTCCTCTCCAAGTGCCCTCAGCTCCCCCTCCTGCCCCTTCACCATTCCTGGCCCTCCTCTGGACCCTCTAAAAGGTGAAATTCCCTGAAATTCCACCTGGAGAACGGGCAAAGCAGCACCTTGGTAGGAGGAAAGGGAATTCCCTGCCTGGAATGGGATCTGCAGCCCCTCTGAGCTCTGCCCTCAGCTGAACATCCCAAGTGCCCTCACCCAGTCCTCCTGTGCCCCCCAGACCCTTCCCCATCTCTGCAGCCTCCTTTGGACACTTTTACTGATTCTTGAGTTACTCTAAATTGAGTTTTTAGTTCTGTGTGAGCCAGAGGAGCTGTGGAGTGACCAACATTCATGTCCAGCTCTGCTGCAGCCCCACCTGGGCCTGCCTTTGGCTTGGTCAGGAGCCTTTGGGACTAAATTGTGATTGTTGGGAAAATTCAGGGAAATCAGACCAAAACCAGATTGTGGTTTTCCAAGAAATTGTGGGACCAGCTTTGCTTTGAGGGTTTCTCCTGCCAGCACCCCTGGGTAATTCCACCAGCATTGCCTGTCCTCTGTGCTGTTTGTCCCAGGCCATTTTCATGGACAAAAGTCACAATAATTCCCACCCCTGTTCTCTGTGCTGTTTGTCCCAGGCCATTTTCAGGGACAAAAGTGACGATAATTCCCATCCCTGTCCCTGCACAGGCCATTTTCAGGGACAAAGCGGGGACAGTAATTCCCAGTCCTTTGTGCTGTTTGTCCCAGGCCATTTTCTGGGACAAAAGTGACAATAATTCCCTGTTCTCTGTGCTGTTTGTCCCAGGCCATTTTCAGGGACACAGTGGGGACAGTAATTCCCACCTCTGTTCTTTAAGGCTTCCAGGAAAAGTCTTGTGGGGTTTTTTGCTGTTGCTGCCTGTGTGGGTCCATTCCTGTGATGCCATGATGATTTCTTTACCTCTTTTTATATATCCCTTAACAGGGTCTGGCCCTTAATTTTAGGACCAAGGAAGGGGCATCACCTGCCCTGAGTTATTCTTTTCAAATGGAACAGCACAGGGAGCTGATTCACCAGTGCAATTTCTCTCCTTTCCCTGAAAGAATTCACCTTCATCAAATTGGCTTGCACCTAAAAAGGCCCTTTCCCTCCCCAAAACATCCTTGTGCTGCTGCACAGAGAAATATGCTGCTTTCATGACTTTAATAATTAAAAATGCACTTTAAAAAAATCCTTCTGCACACTCTGTAGGAAAGGTCTGGTGCATTTATTGGAGCCTCTCATGGATCCTTATAGTTTTATGGGCACTTTAGAGCAGGAATAAAGATCTTTTTTATATTCCAAAAGCAGATGTCTTTGGAACTGCCATCCTGTTCTGCACAGCCCCAGCGTTTTCCTCTTTAAGATGTTGCATCTGGACCCAGGTTTTTACCTTTCCTTTTTCCAGAGATGAGTCAGTTTAGGGCAGGGGATCTCCCTCAGCTGGTTCCATGTCCTGTTGTCACTGTCACATCCTGGGGACTCTGCCGTGCACAACCTGAGTGTGACAAGGGTGGCTCTGCCAGATGCTCAGACCTTGAAATTCTCATTTCTTTATTCTCATTTATTTAGTCTTTATTTCTTTATTTCTCATTCTTTCCAAACTTGAGGTAGATAAAAGCATCGATGGGAACCTTTCATGTGGAGATGGACCCAAAGCCTCAAGCTGAATCCTTCAGGAATGCTCACCCTCATCCTCCTCCTCACACCCAGCATTAAATGGACCTTGCTGAGGGGTCTCTCAGCAGCAGATTAAATTCTAATGTAGTTATGAGGATGTGGATGTTGTTATCCCATTTTCCATCTCTAAAAGGATGACCAGGGAGGTCACTCTGCCCCTGTACTGGTGAGGCCACACCTCGACTGCTGTGTCCAGTTCTGGGCCCTCAGTTTGGGAAGGACATTGAGACACTTGAGGGGCAGTGTTAGATTAAAACCAGAATTTTGCTGCTAGAGTATTTTTAACTGTGGGTGTATTTTATTTGCTTTGCCCCCAGATGAAGGCAGGAATGATGAACCTGACTCCATGTTCTCAGGAGGGTAATTTATTATTTTATGATACTATTTTATATTAAAGAATGATATGCTAAAGAATACAGAAAGGATTACAGAAGGCTAAAAAGATAATTAAGAAAACTTGTGACTCTTTCCAGAGCCCAGACACAGCTTGGCCAATGAGTGAAAACAACTCACAGCAGAAATCCAGTGAAACAATCACCTGTGGGTAAACAATCTCCAAACACATTCCACATGAGCACAACATAGGAGAAGCAAATGAGATAAGAATTGTTTTCCTTTTAAACACATTCCAAAGGAGCAAAACACAGGAGAAGAGAATGAGATAATATTGTTTTCCTTTTTCTCCGAGGCTTCTCAGCTTCCCAGGAGAAAAATCCAGGGTGAAGATATTTTTCAGAAAATCTGAATGCCACAGTGGGTGTTGCAGGGAGGAGCAGGAGCTGATCTCAGGGTGTTTGGCAGCTGTTTTACCTTTGGAAAATCCGTGTGGAAGGGGTGTTTGTTGTGCTGGACGTGGAGATTGAGGTTTTGGTCTGTGCAGTGAGAGTTTCCTTGGGCAAAAAATACAAATGCAGCTTCCTCCCATCCCAAAACAATCATCCCAGTGGCTCTTAGAGGCTGACATACAACAAAAACCAAGAAAATAAATGAACCTGACCACAGCATTAATACAAATCACATGAAAAATAACCTCAAGACCCCACCCCCCCCAAAAAACCCAAATAAAACCAACCAAACTTCATCCACACCGTTGCTGCAAACAAAAAGTTACATAAGGATGTAATTTCAGTTGGATTCAGGCTTTGATTTTTGCATCTTGGTGTGAATCTCGTCAGTGTTTGTAAAAATGGATTTTTTTTGTGTTCATTGTGACACAACACAGAGAATCTTCAAAGCAGTTGTAGGGAAAAGGGAGTTGTTATTTTTGATAAATTATGTACGAAGAGAAGGTTGAGGAGTAGCTCAATCTGTCCTTCCTCTCTTAGGACTTGAACACAAAAAGAAAACAAGGTTTGAAGCTTTTGGATGTTCAGTCAGTGCCAGAGACAGTACAGAGGTGCCTTTTAGTGACATTAAGGTCACTGAACATCCTCAGAGAACAGGACACACTGACATGGCAGCTGTTGATTTGATTTTATTTTACCCGAACTCTCTTTTTCTGTGTGTTTCTCTTCCCCTACATTTTATCCCAGTGTTCCCTTTCCCTTGTTCTTTGACCTACAGCCATTTTTAGGCAAATATTTCATTCCAGTGTCTCCTTTTTTTATGCTCCAACCACCATTTGTAGGGAATTAAGTTGTAAATCACAGACTGACAAAGCTGTGGGGAAGGTTTTAGGTGCATCCCTGCAAATGTGCCGCATCTGAGCTTCTTGCTGCTCTGAATTGTGCTGAAAAGGGCTCTTGAAATGTTTCAGGGAGTCACAATTGCAATGGAGATCTCTGCAGGAAAGGGGAAGATGTAAGAGCCTGAATGAGGGATGTGGGACTCCAAAATGCAGTTTATTCCATCCAAGGTCTTACAGCAGCCCAGGGTGGTGGGTGACAGAGCTGTGCCCACAGCTGTCAGCTCCAGCTGCAGGCAGGCCTGGAGACTTTAGTTTAGGTTACAAATGAATTATAGACTTTTCTTTGCTGAGCATCTTAACCCAGTAGAACCAATCTATACCTTAACTTTTACCTACAGCCTATCATAACTGCTATAATTACCATATTCATGTTACTGTTCTCCAATCACTAAAAGTCAGTGCATTACAGTTTAAGCTAGAAGTTGGTTTTCAGTTTTCTTGCAGTGGAAAATTCTGAGACCTTTTTTCTACCTGCAACTTTGCTGACTTGTTTGCCTGGGCTATCTTCCTGCTTGGTAAAAACATCTTCTTGTTTGGGATGGGTTTATCCTTTGCTCTAAGCCATAAAAACCCCTCATAATAACTAACACACCCTTTGCCTCCTTGGTTATCCAGTAAGACTGGCTCAGCAATTCTTTTCTTCTATACCAAAACTTGCTTCCATCTCTATTCCTTCTCCTGATTCTACATTTAAAAATCTTTCTGCCAAGCACACATATCTGTGAGACCTTCTTGTCAAACTTTCATCCTTCCCAACAGGAAAACTCTTCTGTTTAGTAAACCCAACTGGAGGTGCCAGTTCTGATGCCACAGCTGGGAGGAGGCTGCTGAAAAACCAGAACCCCATGGATTGATTTCCCCACCACCAGCAAACTGGAGAAAAGAGTGATGAGGTGAAGGGACACCAGGAAGCTGTGCCCAGCCAGCTGGAAACCCTCCAGCCCTGAAAATGAGCCAGAAAAAGCTGATTTGTGGGTCTGAGGTTGTGGTGTTCAGTGTGTCCTTCTCAGCACCTCCCCAGGGGTATCCCACAATGGGCTGGAAGGGACCCAAAGCCGCTCCAGTGCCACCCCTGCCATGGGGACACCTTCCAGTGTCCCAGCTGCTCCAAACCCTGTCCAACCTGGCCTTGGGCACTTCCAGGGGCAGCCTCAGCTGCTCTGGGAATTCCCAGCCCCTTCCCACCCTCCCAGGGAATAATTCCTCCCCAATATCCCACCCAAAATCTCCTCTTTCCCATTTAGAATCCATTCCCTGTGTCCTGTCCCTCCGTCCTTCATCCAAAGTCTCTCTCCATCTTTTTGTGGGTATTTTTTAATGCACTGGAAGGGGCAATGAGGTTCCCCTAAGAACTTTCCCTTCTTCAGGCTGGACAATCCCAATCCTGCCAGTTTTATCAATTACAGAGGTGCAGAGCCCAGTGTGAGCAGTGGCACATCCCAGCTCAGGGAGGTTTCCTTTCTGTTTCTTTCCTTTCCTTTCTCTTTCTTTCCTTTTCTTTCTGGCCCTGCCTGTCACCCTCTGCTGTCCCCTCCCTGCCTGGCCTCTGCACAGCCAGCCTTGTTTGCCAAAGTATTTGGGGTATTTTATTTTACATCGATTCCTTATGTAACTTTTCAGGAAATGTGATGATTTTTGACTCCTGCTGCCTGACAGGAGCAGTGGGCTCAGGGCAGGGAAGGTGCCACAGAAATGAGCGGCTTTCCTTCATTCCAGGACATGCTTGACATGGCAAATAAACTCACAGGGCTGAGATCTGTGCCTTGGGTAAATCGCTGGGACTCTCTGAGCTGGGCTGGAGCACTGTAATGTTCATTTACCATTAAAAACTGAATTGTAACAGCAAACTGCTCTGTGGAATGCCCAAAGCCACCAGGAGTTGTCCCACATGTCCTTTAGGAGCTGTCTGAGGTACCTGGCAGGTTCATCAGTGACAGAGAATGGTGCTGAGCAGCATTTCTGCTGCTCCTTCTTCCTGCTGCTGCCAGGAAAATCCATCCACAAACAGCAGAGGTTTGTGGCCAAAAAGGAGACAGAGGAGTCCTGGAACTTTATTCCAATAAAGGGAGAGGCCATGGGGCATTCCTCTGGGATCTCCCCAATTTTTGGAGGACGCAGCCTCCTTTTTATCCCAATTTCCCAGCTGCATTTCCCTTCTCTCTTTCCCCATTTCTGAGGTACTTGAGAGGTTCAGACTTCCCAGAGCCCCTGATCCCAAAGATTCCCCTCTAATGTACAATGGAAAGGGAAGGAATTGTTCCCTGGGAGGTGTCTGTGTTTCCCTGCCCCAATTTATGCAGAAGAGACCAAATAAACGAGGCCCTGTTATGTTTGTGCAGCCAAAAATGAGATTTGGCCATCCAGAACCAATTGTTACTGGCTGGGAGGACAGCAAATATGTCTGAACTTGCTCTTTAAGGGAAGTTTTGAATTTTGGAGGGGTTTTTAAAATCCTGGCCTGTGTTTTCTGGCTCACACATCTGCACTGGGTCACCATGTATCACAATTGATCCCTTTTGGGCTCTCTTTTGGAGAACTGAGCAACTGAAGCTCTCCCTTTTCATTCATATCACTTACCAGGCAGGGGTTTTTGCAGCCAAGCTGCTTGAAAAATAGTAAATCTGAAAAGAAAAATCCATTTTTAAATCATTAAAAGCATTAAAAGTGACCTTTACCTGCTGCAAACATAATCCCTTAATAATGTGTCTTGTACTGGACAGATAATGGGGATCTTCCACGCGGGGATTAAAGGATTGTGCAGACTCAGCTGCTGCTTCCCTGAGGAAATTTCTGCTTTTGGGAATCACAGGTGGGACCCCAAGGGTGCTGCCACCTGGATTAGGGCTTCCACCTCGTGCCTCTCCCAGATTTCAAAATGTGCACAAGTTTCTGTTGGAATAACTCTGAAAATTTGGGATTTCCAAGCAGGGGGTAATGCCACAGCAGCTTTTTGGCTGTTTTTGCCTCAGAATAATCTCTGGAGCTCTGCAACAGGGATTAGGCTCTGTGTGTTCCTGGGACAGATTAAGGGTGGCCTAAATTCAGGTGGCTGGTTGAACTTACCTCTGTTTGAAAGGAAGAAAATTCAACAAGAAATCCACTATATAATACCACATTTCAATTCAATTTATATTGAATATCCCATATCTATTCCATTTATATTGAAAATAAAAATATTTCCCTGGGGGAAAATTCCCTGGGACACACAGGAGCCACCAGCAGCTGTCCCAAATGTCCTTTAGGAGCTGTCTGACAACTGTTTGAGTCAGACTTCAGTGTGCCTCATCCTCATTCTGCCCGCCTGGGACAACACTCATTCATTTAATAATAATAAAAAAAAAGCTTTAAAGCCTGCAAGAGGATTTGGTTGGGGTTTTTTTTTTTTGCCCTTTCACAATAAGCTGTGAGTGTACATTACTCACAAAGTTGGGGAAGCAGAGCTCTCAGATGTGTGAGGCTCTGAGCACACAGCAGTGTGACCACTGCTGCAGATCCAAATCAAATAAGGCATTTGCCAAATCTAACAGACTCTGCCACCTTTGATCATGTTAATTTTTCTGCTCCCAGTTCCTGCTGTAATGTTATTTCATGAGACACTCAGCCTTCAAAAGAGCAGAACAAAAAATTCAGCTTCCCATCCCTGGGCCTTTGAAGAAAGTCTTGGAAATGCAACTCCAGTGTCAGTGCTCAAACTGAGGAGGGGAGAAGAGAGGTCACCCTTGCAGGAAGGCTGACCTGCATTTTAAAGGGTGCTGCTGCTGCCTGGGACGAGCTTTAAATGTAGGGACTGCTCCAGTTGTGCTGTCTAAGAGCTGAATTTAAATTCACATCAAGCACTTGGCGTTCCAGGAACTCTTCATCTTCCTCTGGAGTGCAGGTTGGGGTGTTTGGGTGCTGAGGGCAGCCATGAAGCACAGCCTCCCCTCTGCGCAGTGGCTGCACAGGGCCTCCACCTCTTCCAGGAGATGAATTCACATCCCAAACCCTCATAACCCTCTAGGAGCAGAGGTCTGGCTGGGATGCAGATTTTGAAGTGAAAACCAGGAGATATATTCACATCCCAAACCCCACACATTTCCAATACAAGAGGCCTGGCTGGGATGCAGATTCTGAAGTGAAAACCAGGAGATAAATTCACATCCCAAACCCCACAGCCTTCCAGGAGCAGAGGTCTGGCTGGGATGCAGCCTGTGAAGTCAAAACTAGGAGATAAATTCACATCCCACACCCCACACACTTCCAATACAAGAGGTCTCCAGAGATTATTCTGACTCAAACACCTCCCTGGGTGCTGCCCTTGCTTTGGCACATCACTGCCCTCATCCATCCTCCAGGCCCCCAGACACATTCCTGCCCTGCAGTCTAAAGGGAAATTTGAATTAATATCTTTGGAGTCATCAATATAATTTGGAATTTATGACTCTGAGATGGTTACAGGGAGTGTGAGGGACCCTTGAGCCATCCTGAGGCTGCCACAGAGCCAGGCCTGAGTGTGGGGGGGTTTGACAGCTGCCCTGCAAGCAAAGCTGAGTTAATAAAGAAATAACAATTGATGGTTTTTGAGTGTATCCATAGCAAGGAAGAAGACAAGGCCATCAGCATGGAAACAGATTAGAAAAGATACAATAATATTTTTGTAAGCTAAACTACGTGCTTAAGTAAATGTGTATTATTAAATTTCTGTAAAACTTTTGCCAATTATATTGACGTTAATTGCTTTGCACCAATGAATAAAATAAGTTATTGTGATGTAGTTAATGACTTAAGATCATGCTTTGTTAAGAGTGTATAAGCTGGAGAACATGCAAAATAAAAACTTTTTTCTTCTTGGACCCTGATCACGTGTGTGTCACATCCAACCTAATGGTGACACCTGAGCAGCTCTCGGGGCTCTTTTTGTAGCATCAACAGGGTCACCACCAGTGTGTAGCCATGATGTTTTCTGGAAAATCCCTTTTCCTAGGATTTTTCTCCTGAGAAGCTGAGAGGTCTCAGAGGAAAAGAAAAACAATCATTATCTGCTGCTGTGGAATGCAGCAGGTGCATCTTTGATTGGTCCATGTTGGTTGTTTCTAATTAATGGCCAATCACAGTTCCAGCTGTCTCGGACTCTCTGGTCAGCCACAAGATTTTATTATCATTCCATTCCATTCCATTCCATTCCATTCCATTCCATTCCTTTCAAACCTTCTGATGAAATAATTTCTTCTATTCTTTTAGTATAGATATTCTATTCTATTCTATTCTATTCTATTTATCATAAAATAATAAATCAGCCTTTTGAAACATGGAGTCAACATTTTCATCTCTTCCCTCATCCTGGGATCCCTGTGGACACCACCACACCAGTGCTCCCAGTTCAGCCCAGTTTGGCACAGTGCTTAGAAACATAATTAGTGCAGGAAAGCTTTTCCCTCTGTCCAGGAGGTGACTTTTCCTTAAATGAGGAGAAGAAAAGGCCCTGAGGAAGCTTTTGTCACGTGGCAAGAGCCACTTCCACCTCCAGTTCAGGTTGCAACCTCATAAATCTTAAATGCTGACAGAGAATAGAAACATTTTGCTCTTTCTGCTGGAAAATGTTCCTTCCCCAGCTTGGCAGCAGCTGGTTTTGTTGGTGTTTTGTTGGTTTTGTTGGGTGATTTGTTGGTTTTGGTGTTTGCTGGTGTTTCTGCATCTCCCTCCATCCCTCACCTGGGCAGGCTGGGAGGTGATTTTGCTTCTCCCAGCTGTGATTCCCTGGGCACGCCTGGGAGAGCAGCAGCAGGAGGAAAAGGTCGCGGGGAAGACAGGAAGGATGTCAGAGAAAAGAGGAGTGAGTGGGGGAGACAGGAGGAGGCTCTGCTGTCTGCACAAGGAATAACAGGAGCCAGCTGAGGCAGAGCAGGGAGCCCGAAACAGAAGGGAAACGTGGTGGGAGAGTGGAAAGGAATAGTAGAGGAAGATGTGGAGCAAGAAAAAGAGTAAGGAGGTAAAAGGGAGTTTGGAAGAAAGATGGAAGAGAATGGAGGCTTTGCATGGTCAGCTCTGTGATGATCTCTCAGCTGGGAGTGAGGGATCCCCTTCCTGGGGATTTAATTCCTCAATATGGAATGAGGGATCCCTTTCTGGGGTTCTCATCCCTCAGCAAAATGAGGGATCCCTTGTTGGGGTTCTCCTCTCTCAGTTGGGATTGAGGGATCCCTTCCTGGAGCTCTCATCCTTCAGTAGAATGAGGGATCCCCTCCTGGAGCTTTCATCTCTCAGCTGGGAATGAGGGATCCCCTCCCGGGGCTGTCATCCCACAGTAGAATGAGAGATCCTTTTCTGGGGTTCTCCTCTCTAAGTTGGGATTGAGGGATCCCCTCCTGGAGCTCTCACCCCTCAGAGAATGAGGGATCCCCTTTTGTGGGGCTCTCATCCCTTAGCTGGGATTGAGGGATCCCTTCCTGGGGCTCTCATCCCTCAATTGGGAATGAGGGATGCCCTCCTGGGGATTTAATCTCTCAGTTGGGATTGACGGATCCCCTGCTGGGGTTCTCCTATCTCAGGTAGGAATGAGGGATCCCCTTCTGGGGCCCTAACCCCTCAGCAGAATGAGGGATCCCCTCCTGGGCCTCTCATCCCACAGTTGGGAATGAGGGATCCCCTCCTGGGGTTTTCCTATCTCAGTTGGGAGTGAGGGATCTCCTTCCTGGAGATTTCACCCCTCAGCAGAATGAGGGATCCCCTCCTGGGGTTCTGCTATCTCAGTTGGGATTGAGGGATCCCTTCCTGGAGCTCTCATCTTTCAGTAGAATGAGGGATCCCCTACTGGGGTTTTCCTATATCAGGTGGGATTGAGGGATCCCCTCCTGAGGTTCTCATCCCTCAGCAGAATGATGGATCCCTTTCTGGGGTTCTCCTCTCTAAGCTGGGATTGAAGGATCCCCTTCTGGGGCTCTCATCCCTCAGCAGAATGAGGGATCCCCTCCTGGGCCTCTCATCCCACAGCTGGGAATGAGGGATCCCCTCCTGGGGTTTTCCTATCTCAGGTGGGAGTGAGGGATCTCCTTCTGGAGCTCTCATCCCTCAGAGAATGAGGGATCCCCTCCTGCGGTTCTCGTCCCTCAGTTGGGATTGAGGGATCCCCTCCTGGGGCTCTCATCCCCACTTCAGTCCCCCCCCAGGCTGGCACTGCCCCTCCTGCCAGGGACTGGGCTCTGGGAATTGGGGGGATCTGTTTGCTCCAGCCAGGCTCATGCTCCAATGGGATTTACTTGGGATCCCCTCACTCCTTCTGTGAGGAACCTCCCTGGACATCCCATCCCTTCGCAGGGCCACCAGATCATCCCTGCTGTGTACCTGGAGCTCCTGTGGGTGCCGGAGATTTGTGGCCTCCTCTTCCAGAGCCTCCACAGCCCCCATCATCCCCAAAGTGGTCCTGGCAGGGCCACGGTGAGGTCTGGGCACAGCAAGGTTGGATTTGATCTTGGAGGTGTTTTCCAGCCTTAAAGATTAGAGAATTCTGTCATTTTTGGCCTCTGAGAAAAACTGAAGTTCTGGGAGGAGAAGTGAAGCAGCCAAACCAGGGAATGTTAAACACGAACGCGAAATAAAGTGTTAAACACGGACGTTAAATAAAGTGTTCAACAGGAATGTTGAATAAAGTGTTAAACAGGAATGTTAAAGTGTTAAACAGGAATGTTAAATAAATTCTTCTCTGGAATTACAGCATGGGAAGGGCTGAGGGAAGGAGCTGATGGGAATTTAATAAATATCGTGATCAGTTCTGAGCTCCAGCAACCTGCCCAGGCTCTCCATTGCGAACCAGAGGTGTTGCACCACTGAATTTTGTGGGATTCACTTTTTTTTTTCTGCTGGAAAGCAGCAGGGATCTCTTTTCCAAGGAGCTGGGCTGTTTTTCCTCCTCCTTGGCCCTGGCAATTCCTTGGTAGCACTGCCTGGGCTGAGCTGCTTCTCGCTGGGGAAGGAGTTAAGATGAACTCCAAAGCATTAAGGCCTCTTTAATTCAGAAGAGGAGGGTTTGTGTCATGGTGTCACACAGTTTAACTAATCTACTTTAAAATTAATTTGGTTTAATTTTCCTTAGGGCCCCCATGTGGATATACCCTTAAATACCTAGAATAAATAACAGGTAACTGGGTTGTAAATCACCACAAGTAATTGTGTACCTACTTCCCTGTTGTAAATCAGCAATAACTCCAGAGGGGCTGATTCTCCCTGTGTATACCTGCAATAAACCAGGAGTAACCTGCTCTGAGTCAATAAAGGTAATTTTCTTCCTCCTTTCCTGGGATAAAACAAGAGGAAGGAGCTCAGCTGAGAGAAATTCAAAGCAAGAAAGTGAATATTTTTTACTTCTGAGGAGAATTAATGGTAGAACAACTGACCAGGGACTGTAATGGACTCTGTGGGGCTGCAGAATTATTTTTTCAAGTTCAGCCCATTCCCTGAGCCTGCCCTTGTTCAAGCAGGAGGAGGAAAGTCCGTGGGCTGTGGCAGGCAGAGCATCATCCTAAATGAGCATTATTTACTCATTATTTACTCCCTGCACACAAACCTCCCACCTTGTTAACCCTGGGAGAGCCTGGGAAGGGCAGGAGCATTCTGGAAAGTTCCAGGGGGTGAGGAGGAGGCCCTGAATGGGGCAGGAAAGGCTGAGGCAGGGTTATCCCACCTCTCCTGGGTTCTGGCATTGCGGCAGAGGGAGAACTGAGGGTGGCAAATGAGGGAATTCATCCCTGCCCCCTCCCCTGCGTGGAGGTAAAGTCAACAGACATGGGCTCAGGGAATGGTTTGGGATCATGGAATGGATTGGGGTCAATGAATGGTTTGGGATCATCATGGAATGGTTTGAGATCAATGAATGGTTTGGGATCAATGAATGGTTTGAGATCATCATGGAATGGTTTGGGGTCTTGGAATGGTTTGGGATCAGTGAATGGTTTGGGGTCAATGAATGGATTGGGGTCATGGAATGGTTTGGGGTCATCATGGAATGGTTTGGGATCATCAATGAATGGTTTGAGATCAATTAATGGTTTGAGGTCAGTGCATGGTTTGGGATCATCATGAAATGGTTTGGGATCATGAAATGGTTTGGGGTCAATGAAGGGTTTGGGGTCATGGAATGGTTTGGGGTCATCATGGAATGGTTTGGGATCAATCAATGGTTTGGGATAATCATGGAATGACTTGGGGTCATGGAATGGTTTGGAATGATGGAATGGTTTGGGATCAATGAATGGTTTGGGTGGGAAGGGACATTAAAGATTTGTCCCACCCCAAAACTTCCACTGTCCCAGACTGCTCCAAGCCCTGTCCAACCTGGCCTTGGACACTTCCATGGATCCAGGGGCAGCCACAGCTTCTCTGGGAAATCCATTCCAGCCTCTCACAAGGAGCAATTTTATCCCAATATCCCATCTAACCCTGCCCCCCTTCAGCTTAAGGCCATTCCCCCTTGTCCTGTCACTCCAGGCCCTCGTAATTTCCTCGTAATCTTTCCCAATTTCCAGGTCCTGCTTCAAACCAACACAGCTCAGTGAGGTTTCCAATGTTCACCCAAGGAAAATAAATGGGAATTTGGATGAGCTGGAGCTGTTGGGGCCACCAGATCAACCTGACAGACCCTGCATTGTGCAGTGACAGAATTTTGTCACCCTTGTACCTGAGCCAGCTCCAAGGTGAAGCTGCATTGGTGGCACCTAAAAAGCCAAATTTGCACAAAAATATTTGGTGGGAATAGAGTGAGGTTCTGTCAGGAAAATGTCAGGATGCTTAGCTCACCATGAACTCGTTCTTTGCTTCCCCTGTTTGTCCATCTCTGTAAACCCAGCAGGATTTCTGACTTAGGACTCTAAAAAAGAACTCCTTGCAGTAATGCTGGTAGATCATATGTTAGATTTTTTTTTTCCTCCCCTTCTGACAAAACAGCCTCTGGCAAATTTTCCACTCCAATCTAAAAATTGTGTGTTGCTTCCCGGAGCCGAGCCCTTCTCCTGCTGCACCACGCAACGATGACAGACGAACATAATTAGCAAAGTGAGTAGAAACCCCATCTGATGTTGTGGCATTTCACACCCTATTTACAGAGGAATTAACACCTTCACTGTCACACTGGGGACATCGCCTCTCGATCTGCTCAGGAGGATTTGTTTTGAGGAGAAAATTGATTTAATCTGGTGCCAAGCTGTCTCCAGGAGGGGTTTTGGGGGCTCTGTTGGCTTTTCCCCTTGGGTCTCACAGCTCCTGCACAGAAATAGTCCCCAGCTCGAAAATTTTCATTATTTTCTTACTAATTTGGCTCAGCCTTTGTATTCGTTGCCCGAATTCCTGGCTGTGACTCAGAACTGAACTCCCAACTCACCAGGGATTTTTATTTGTGTGGATAAAGCTCTCATTAGCAAAGCTCCATCTCCAGCCTGGATCCTTCAGGAGAAGGGTTTGGATCCTTTCCCTTTGCAGCACAGCGATGGGAAAGGCCCAGAGTTGAGCAGGGGAGTGAAAAAGAGCTGCTTGCTTTATTGTCAGATCCTATTGATCAGAGCTTGGCTCTGCTCTGCTTGGCCTTAAAGCCGCTAAAGTGGAACAAAAACGTGGAATGAGGGATAACAGCTGGATTTAACAGCTGGTTTTACCAGGCTGAGTCCAGTGGGGTTTTTCCTGGGGATCTTTCATTTCCAAGGTGAGCCAGGGATGTAAAGAGATCACCCACAGATTTATGTCTCATCTGTAAAGAGTGTTTGGGGTGGGGGAAAATCTGGAAACATCTTTGTGTGTTTGGTGCTTGTGTTGCCATAAGAGATCTGCTCTCGGAAGGAATCCACTCTGGAAGGGGAGCTGGATGAATGTACGCATGAGCACAGGCTGTGTGCCTGCATGAAAATGGGAAAGCTCCATCTTTTATGCAAAGTGGGAGAAGATAAACTGTGCTTTTTGTGAAGGAGCACTAAGGAAATTCAACCAAACCCAATCTCAAAGGTTTGGGACAAAACCCAGTCTCAATGGTTTGGGAGAAAACTCAATTCCAAAAGTTTGGGAGCAAACCAAATCCCAAAGGTTTGAGAGAAAGCCCAAACCCAAAGGTTTGGATAAGCTGGGAATTTGGATAAACTGTTCGGGCCAAAGATTTGGGAGAAAACCCAAACCCAAATATTTCCAGTTAAAGCCTAATTCCTGAAGGTCAGGCTCAGGAGGAATTTATTTTGGGGCACCATTACTGCCTCATAAGAGACACTTTCATTTCTTCAGCTGGACTTTCTTGCGATTTCCCTTGCCATAAGCCCAGGCTTTCCTTCTCCCGTTTATATTTGCCCAAATCTCTGTTTTTCCATGCCTTTCTCCCCACTCTGTGCCCATCCCCTCCCTCCCCAAGGACTCCTGTTCCCAGGAGGGTTTTGCAGCAGGCTTGGTGTGAGACACTGCAGAGGTGCGAGTTAAAACCGCAACTAAAACTTCCAGAGGATGGAGAAGGAAGGAAATGGGATTCAGCAGCTCTCCTAAAATCACCTGCCAGGCTGCTCCCTTGGCTAGGAGCCCTTTTCCAGCCCAGCTCCCTCCCTTTCCCAGGCAGCAGAGGAGATTCTGTTTGACAGGGCTGATCCTCAGAGTTAAAAGTTTATTCCTCCATCAGCACATTAATGAAAAGAGAAACGTATCTCGGGGAGGGAGGCTTATGAAACAAAAATCAAACTAAATCTATCAATTCCCCATCCTGAATAAATGAATCTATTAAGGTGGGGTGAGATGCCTGGCAGATAAGGGGTGTTCCACATAAAACCAGCAAGGAAAACCCAAGCAGCCCTGTGCAAACCCAGCACTGAGCACTGGGATTGTCTCCTGTGTGCTCTCAGCTTTTCCACCTGAGCCACAATGGCACACACATATTTTATGAAAAATCCTTTTGCCAGGATTTTTTTTCTCCTGATAAGCTGAGAGGCCTCAGAAATGAAATGTAGAAAATAATTATCTGTGGAATGTGGTCTGGAGATGCTTCACCAACACGTGCATCTTTGGTTGCATGTGGTTGTTTTCACTTGATGGCCAATGACAGCCACCTGTGTCGAGGCTGTGAGCTGTCACAAGATTTTCTTATCATTCCATTCCTTTCTTTTCTAGCTTTATGATGTCTCCTTTCTCTATTCTTTAGTATAGTTTTTATAATATAATATAATGTAATGTAATGTAATATAATATAATATAATATAATATAATATAATATAATATAACCAGCCTTCTGAAACATGGAGTCAAGATTCTCATCTCTTCCCTCGTTCCTGCAAACACAACCACACCACAATTCTCCAGTTGCTGCCTGTGAGGAGAACGTTCCTTTTCTCGCTTTGGGTTGGGGAAAGTTAATGGGAAGAAAAGCCAATAGATGGCGCTTGGGAATTCTTGGAGGAGGGAATAGGTGGGGTGGGAATGATGGAAACTCGTCCTTGTGTGCTGTAAATTCTCCCCCTGGAGATGAGCTCCTGGATTTGCTCTTCCTGCATCTCAGAACCTTTGCTGGTCAGAGTGACCCCAAGATGTGTTAGAAATTCTCTTTTCCCAGTCAAAGAAGGAGTCAGAACTCTTCTATTCTCGTTCACAAGGTTGTTTATTGTTTCTTATCTATAAAATTCTTTCTCTGACCTGCTGAGGTCTGTCTGGCAGGTCGGGTTGAGGCACACCGGTGTTATCTTTTTATACTAAAAACTACCTGTACACTATTTACAATAACTTCCCAATATTGTCACCTATTAGACAGTGAGCTTCTACTCCAAACCAATCTAAAAATGCCAACATCACCCAGAAGATGGAGGCCAGGAAGAAGAAGGAAAAACGACAAGGCATGCCCAAATTCCTCCATCTTAAGATGAGCCCCCATTCTAAAAACCTCAAAAATTGATTTTTCACCCCGTGACAAACTATTACTCTACTCAAACTTTCTTGACTTGTAATTTTCCATATAAAGGTTGGTAGTTGTTTTTTCCAAGGGCTAAATCAAAGGCACAGGTGGTTTTAACTCTGTGCCAAGGTCTCTGAGCCACCTGGGCAGGGGTTCAAGCCCTTTAACCAGCCTTAGCTTCTACTCTAAACCAACCTAAAAATGCCAACATCACCCAGAAGATGGAGGCTGGGAAGAAGAAGGAAAGAGGACAAGACATGCCCAAATTCCTCCATCTTGGGACCTCGAGCCCCCGTTCTAAAACCCTCAAAACTCAATTTTTCACCCCGTGACAAACTGTTATTCTGCTTCAACTTTCTTGACTTGTAATTTTTCATATAAGGGTTGGTAATTGTTATTTCCAAGGTACAGGTGGTTTTGTCTCTGTGCCAAGGACTCTGAGCCCCCTGGCTTGAGCCCTCCAGGCCATCCAGAGGAATTTCCTGGGTTCTGACATAGCACAGGGAGATGTGGATGCTCCTCCTGCCGTCCCTGGCCATCCTCTCCTCTCCTCCTGCTCCCCAGTTGCTCTCAGTTTGGATTTCAGACCCTTTGGAGATGAGATAAGCAGGGCTGGGTCGCCAAGGAGCTGGCCCGGGTACATGGTGGGTAAATCACAGCTCTACCTGCAGTGACAGCAGTAATTTATCTCGGGCTGGAAAAAGCTGCTGCTTCCCATCCTGGGCTCCCTGGGTCATTCATCACTTTTTGTTATTTTTATAACAGAAGGGAGAGCGCTGGTTCCCTCCCCCCATCGCCTCCAGGGACAAATTGGCTGCTCTGGGAATGGATGAGCTCAGGGGCTGTTTGCATTTCTGTTTTTAACGCTGCAACCAAAGCCCTGGGAGCTGCAGGGCTCCCCTGAGCAGGGGCAGATGGAGCAAGGCTCTGGAACTGTGCCACGGGGAGGATGTGGCCTTTGGGCCCTGCTGCTGGTGGCAGGTGGTGACATCCAGGGCCTGGTGGTGGCTCTGAAGCCAGCGCAGCATCCAGAGCGCCTGCCAAGCTTTGTGAGCTGGGCTGGGCAGGATTTGGGTGTTCTCTGGAGATCTCAGTGCTACAAACAAGGGCTGTCTCTGCTCCTGAGGCCTCCTGATCGCTGTTCTCTGATCCTGGGCCAGGCTCAGCCATTCTGGGGCCGTAGGAATGCTCAGCTCTGTTTCCTCAGGATGCTCTGCACAGCCACAGGGCTCTGCATCCAGCCACAAACAGGTGCAGGTTTTATCCCTGCTGGTTTGCTGGGATAGATAAATGTTTATTGAAAATAATTTTTAAAAATATACACATTATATATTTACATTATATATGTATTTATTTTATATATATATATATATATATATATATATATATATATACACATATATAATGTATATTAATGTATATTCCATACATAATTTTGAGAGAGATCTGCTAAATCTGATATATATATATATATATATATATATATATATATATATATAAAAAATATGTATATAAATATATATTCCATAAATAATTTTTGACACGGATCTGCTGAACACTCATATGCCCAGAGAAGCTGTGCCTGCCTCATCCCTGGAAGTGTCAAAAAAAAAAATACACACACATTGTATATTTACATTTTATACATATACATATACATATATATATATATATACACACACACACACATATATGTGTGTGTATGTGTGTATTTTTATATATATACATATATATAATGTAAATATATATATAA
Source organism: Melozone crissalis (assembly GCF_028551555.1). Lineage (NCBI taxonomy): Eukaryota > Metazoa > Chordata > Aves > Passeriformes > Passerellidae > Melozone > Melozone crissalis. Next base: position 10,571,119 of record NW_026535888.1, on the reverse strand, counting down.
AATAGATATATATATAAATATTTAGATATATAGATATTTTATATATCTATATATATTATAGATATATAAAATGTATATAAATGTATATTTAATAAATAATTTTTGAGAGAGATCTGCTGAACACTCATATGCCCAGAGCAGCTGTGGCTGCCTCATCCCTGGAGGGTCCAAGGTCAGGCTGGACAGGGCTTGGAGCACCCTGGGACAGTGGAAAGTGTCCCTGCCCATGGCAGGGCTGGAATGATCTTAAAATTTAAGGTCCCTTCCCACCCAAACATTACATGAAAATTCTGTGATCTATTTCCAGCCCACCCTGGATCTGCCATTGCCCTCCTGCTGTGTTTTTTAGGGTTTTTTTTAGGCTTTAGGGTTTTTTTTCCTTCACGTCTGCCTCCTGCGGGCACTGAGGAGCTGCAGGCAGGCAGCAGGAGAGGGAAGATTGGACACGGGGTCCCTGGGGAGGATACAGGTGCTCCACAACCCCTTCCTCACTGAGGGGACATTGCTTCAATGACTCTGCCAATCACTGTCCCTCACCTGTCTGTCACTCGTTGTGCAGCCAGGGAATTCACTTCACAGAGTGGCCAAAAGTGGCAGATTTTTATATCTGCAAGGGGCCATTCTGCATAATTCTGGGCACCAGGGAACAGAGCCTGTGAAGAGGCATCCACGGCCCCATTTCCATGGAAATTTCCCAGCAGGCAGGGACAGGGATGTATTCACTTCCCAGGGCATTGCAGATGGGCAGATTTGCCTTGTAGTGCTGGAAATTGCTTTTGTGTCTCACACATCAGCGTGCTGAGCCTGCTCAGAGCAAGGGCAATGAGGAGAAAGGGATGGGGATCTCCTCTTCTCTTCTCTTCTCTTCTCTTCTCTTCTCTTCTCTTCTCTTCTCTTCTCTTCTCTTCTCTTCTCTTCTCTTCTCTTCTCTTCTCTTCTCTCTTCTCTTCTCTTCTCTTCTCTTCTCTTCTCTTTTCTCTTTTCTCTTTTCTCCCCTCTCTCTCCCTCTCCCTCTCCCTCTCCCTCTCCCTCTCCCTTTCCCTTTCCCTTTCCCTTTCCCTTTCCCTTTCCCTTTCCCTTTTCCCCCTTCAGGGGAAGCTTTTGGAGCTGCAGATTTTGATGGAGGATTTTGGGGTGCTTTGAGTTGGAAGGGACCTTAAAGCTCATCCAGTCCCACCCCCTGCTGATGCTTTAGGATTTGAGCTTTTCTAATTTTTATATATTTGTGATCCTGCAGTTCTTCAGTGTGTAACTCCAAACTCCACACACAGTGTGAGCTGCTGCTTCCCCATTTTGGGCAGACACAACAATTCCTCTCCAGGCCTGGCAGTCAAGGACACCTCACTGCCTCAAGCCTTGAGAAATGCGAACAAAAGTGAGTTGGGGGAGCAAATTTGGGGTAAATTGAATTAATTAATCCCCAACATGCAAATGGATCAAAATTATAAAAGTGTGAAAACCTGTGAGCCATTGTGATTTTGGGTGCAGCCCCTGGGGGGCCTTTGTCTGCCCGAAATGTCCCTGAAGGCCTTCAATAAATAGAACTGATTTTTATTGTCTTAATTTTGTCTGGCCTCTGTTTTTAGGTGGCCCCAAAAGGCATTTCTGCCATGGCAGGGATGCAGCTGCAGGCAGATGTTTCTCTCTGATGGTCCTGGCCCCTCGTGGTGGAGGCTGCAGAGCTTGACCTGGGGCTCACCTCTGCTGGACCTGCCTTGCGGGGTAAACTTGGATTCACATTTTGGGTTTTGTTGTTTATTTTTTCCCTTTTCTTCCCTCCTCCTGTCGATTGCACAATGCATAACCTCAGCTGTGGCAGGCTGGTGATTATTTATTGTCATTTGCAGTGACTGGGGGACAAGCACAGGCCATGTACAGCCATTAAAGGCTTTTTTGGAAAACTCAGGAAGCAAAGTGGCCCCGTTCCCTTGGCTGCAGGGAGCAGCAGGGCCTTGTGCTCACCATGGCCATGGTTCAGGGCTCCTCTGCAGCCTCCCTAATTGAGTCATTTGTCTCCCCAAATACCCACCAGCTTCACTGCAGATTTGTGGGTTCTCTTCATTATTGGTGTCATTAATTTTTATTTAGGCACAATTGATGGCCTTGTCCGTGGAAGTTGATCTGAAATTGTGTCTGGAGAATGCTCTGAGGGGCTGGTGGGGATGGGGAGCCCAGGGGTTGGGGCCACAGGGCCACATTTATTTGAGAAAGGTTCTCGTGCAACCTGGAGGTGACAGAAGAGTTTGTGGGTGGGATTTAGGCCACCTAAATATTGCTCCGAGAGATACAAAACTTCCTGAACAGCAGTTTATTGTTGTCCTGTCCTTTTTCTGAGGGTCTTGTGAGGAGAATCACCACCCAGACAGTGTGGAGCAGTCAGATTTCACAGGCAAAGAACAAAATCCAAATGTCTTGGGTGATTTTTGTCCTGTTCTCCCTGGAGAGATGTCACGTTGCTGTTGCAGGTGTTGCTGGTCCAAGAGGGGACCTCTCCCTGCTGAGCCCAGCTGGGGCAGAGCTGTGGGCAGCAGAGCTGAGGGCAGGCACCTGCATGTGCTCATCTGCATCCTTCCCTTGCCAAAAATCAACATTTCCTCTGATGCCTTAAGTTGTAGCTTTCAGATTTTCCAGATTCTGTATTGGCTTGTTACTCTGAACTTTATATATAAAGTGTTTTAGCAAGTTCTCCTCACAGCTCAGTCCCACAGAACGATCAATTTCCAGCCCCAGAACCAAGGACACCGCTGCAGCCTCAGCCCCAAAAAGTGCAAACAGCAGGGAATGGAGGGGAGCAAACTGGGAGGGTGGGACTGCACAACCTGCAGCTGGAATTGGACGGTTAACCCAATATGGAAATGGACCAAAACTCATAAAAGTGTGAAAACTCTTGACTTGGGTCCATCTTGGATCCATCCTGGATGGATGGATGGATGGATGGATGGATGGATGGATGGATGGATGGATGGATATTGGGTGTAGCCCTGACTGGGCTCCTAAATATCTAATAAAAGATATTTACAGGTGGATCCTGTAAATATCTTTTAATAAATCCCTACTTTATTCTTTAACTCTGTCCAGCCTCTGCTCCAGGTTCCTCTCAAGGCATCACAACCTTCTTGTAAATCTGAGGGCTCCTGGGGGTGAGGACGTGGCTGTGGCTGCTGTCCTTGCTGGGACAGCCCTGGAGGAGGAGGAAGGAGGAAGGAGAAGGAGAAGGAGAAGGAGAAGGAGAAGGAGAAGGAGAAGGAGAAGGAGAAGGAGAAGGAGGAGAAGGAGAAGGAGAAGGAGGAGAAGGAGGAGAAGGAGGAGAAGGAGAAGGAGAAAGAAGGAGAAGGAGAAAGAAGGAGAAGGAGAAGGAGAAGGAGAAGGAGAAGGAGAAGGAGAAGGAGAAGGAGAAGGAGGAGAAGGAGGAGAAGGAGAAAGAAGGAGAAGGAGAAAGGAGGAGAAGGAGAAAGGATGAGAAGGAGAAGTTGTTAATGTTACAGCTGGACTCACTGCTGGACACATGTCTTATATGATCACTTCAGAGGACAAGGGTGAGGACAAGGAGGATGAAGATGATGATGATGATTCAAACCCTGCAGTTCTGTGTAGCCATCCTTGTGCTGACAACCTTGTCTGCAGCTTGGTTTTGGTGTTCTGGTTAGTTGGTTTTTTTGGTTTTTTTTTATCCACTCTTCCAGTTAAACTCTTCATTTTGCTGCCACTTGCTGGGCCTGCCAGCTGCTAACAACCACCAAGGGACTCCAGGCAGCTTTGCAGGCTGCCTCAGAGTGCCTCAGGCAAAGCCTGAAACGCATAAAACATGAAAATAACCTTTTGTGTTCGCTTGCAGCCTCACACCCTTCATCCTCCCTGGGGTGGGGGGTGATTGGTGAGGCTCACAGCCAGCAGGTGGAGGTGGCTCTGGGTTACAGGGTGCTGGGATTCAGGCTGGGGCTCTATTTTTATTATTTTTATTTATTATTTTTTATTATTTTTATTATTTTTATTTTTTAATTTTTAAATTTTTTTTTTAATTTTTAAAATTATTTTCAGGGAATGTTGCAGTTTGGGATTCTGGGATTCCCCATTTTTTGCTGGGATTCCCCATTTTTTGCTGGGATTCCTCATTTTTTGCTGGGATTCCCCATTTTTTGCTGGGTTTTCCCATTTCTTGCTGGGATTCCTCATTTTTTTGCTGCGTTTCCCCAATTTTTGCTGGGTTTCTCAAGATGTAGGAGGGCAGAGCAGCCAAAGATGATCTTTAAGCTCCCTTTGAACCCATACCAGTCTGGGATTCTGGGATTCCCCAATTTTTGCTGGGATTCCCCATTTTTTAGCTGGGATTCCCCATTTTTTTTCTGGGATTCATTTTTTTTTTGCTGGGTTTCCCCATTTTTTGATGAGTTTCCCCATTTTTGCTGTGATTCCCCATTTCTTTGCTGGTTTCCTCACTTTTTGAAGGGATTCCCCATTTTTTTGCTGGGTTTCCCCATTTTTTGCTGGGTTTCCCATTTTTTTGCCGGGTTTCCCCATTTTTTGCCGGGTTTCCCCATTTTTTTGCTGGGATTCCACCATTTTTTTTCTGGGTTTCCCCATTTTTTGCTGGGTTTCCCCATTTTTTAACTGGGTTTCCCAGACGAGCAGAGCATCCCCAGCCTGTGAGCAGCATCTCCTGCTGGTGCAGAGTTTGCTTGGAGCTCCCTGAGATTCTTTGACATTGGTCTCTGGCTCTGAGATTGTTAAATCCTGCTGGTCAGGTTTATCCTTCCTTAATCCTGAGTTATTCAAATGTTCTGCTCCGTCTTTCACGTTAAACAAACAGACAAACAAAACCCCTTAGGAAGCAAAGCCCTGATTTTTGCTGATTAGACCCGGCCCTGCTGGAACCTCATCCTAAAATCCATCAGAGTGCATCTTCTGGGCTCCCCTGGAGAACTGCAGCATTTCCAGGGCTGAATTGAGGAATATTTGCATTGGAGTGGAGCTCGCAAGGAGCCCAGGTCAGCTGTGAGAGGCCAGCTCAGCTCGGGTAGGTGTGAAGAGGTTGGAGAAGAGGCTGTCAGGAGCATTAGAGCAGCGAGGGAAAAGAGCAGCTCTGCTGGGGTGTGTTTGCCGCTGTCTGTTATTAGCAGTTAAAACACTGCTGAGCTGCTGACAACTTTGGAGTGTTTAGCCAGGGATGAAAAGAAGTGATGTGACTTGCAGGGAGAAAAAAAAAAGAATTTCAGGATAAAAAAAGATTTCTTCCTTCCACACATAACCTGAGAATGTCAGCAGGCAGATAAATGTTCCTTTCTCCCTGGCTTTGTGGGGGACAGCAGAAAACTTGGGCACAAACTCCTGAATTCCTTTGCACGCTTTGCTTTCTGCTTCTGTTAGAGCTTGCCAGAAAGTGTGTTTCGCTTTCTCCTGATTTAATTCAAGAGCTCTCAGTGCCTTTTCCAAGCTCTGTGTTGTAAGACCTTCCCAAATTGGGGGAAGGAGCCCTGAGACCTCACAGTGAGATCCAGAGAAGTCCTTCCATGTGCTTGCTCTTTCTTTGCCCCAAGAATTTTGAAATGTGCTGAGACAAAGGTTATTTGTGATCCGTGCCCTTGCTCAGTGAACACGAGATCTTTTTATTGTTTTCCCTTTCCAAACTCTCCCATTCCAGGCTGTTCTTTCATGATTAATTTACCTTTTACTCCTTGCATGTGGGTCTGTGATGGTGTTCACAGGGGTCTGAGGATGAGGGAAGAGACGAGGATCTGACTCCATGTTTCAGAAGACTTGATTTATTATTTTATGATATATATTACATTAAAACTATACTAAAAGTATAGAAGAAAGGATTTCATCAGAAAAGAATGATAACAAAGGTTTGTGGCTCGGGCTTTCTGTCCAAGCCAGCTGACTGTGATTGGCCATTAATTAGAAACAACCACATGACACCAATCACAGATGCACCTGTTGCATTCCACAGCAGCAGATAATCAATGTTTACATTTTGTTCCTGAGGCTTCTCAGCTTTTCAGGAGGAAAAATCTTAAGGAAAGGATTTTCCATAAAAGATGTCTGTGACAGGGTACACACATTTTATTGTGTGAAGTTGGTCTCCTTGATTTCCTCAGTTTTCCCCTTCTTCAGTGCAAGTTGTCCCAATATTAGAGATTAAATAGCAGCTCCTGCACCCCTGGGAGATGTTCCCATCCTGCTGCTCCTGCCCAGTATAAAATAATCCCACTCCTGTCTCTCCTCAGGATGTGCATCCCTCCCTGATGCTCAGCTTAATACATTCCCTGCACAGTTCTGTGCCATTATTCCTAGTTAAACTCTCCTGGATCACCCAGAACATGAGGAATGTGCAGCAGCTTCCCAACAGCACAGCATAATTAGCTGCTTCAAAAACTACCTGCAAAGAGTGATGCCCTCATTATGCCGAGCAGAGGAGGCTTTGGTGGGGTGAGGTGTCTCCAGGAAGGAGAAGCATTTCTCTTCAGAGCAAGAAGAAGAGGCCCTCCTGCAGTTCCCTTCATCACTGCATTCCTCAGGAGCCTGAAGGCACCTGGCAGAGCCCCATGATGGAAGGAAACACCTTGGAGCATCCATTAGGAGCTCGTGGTGATTAAAGCAGAGCCTCGTGGTTCTGCAGGAAAGAAGCCAGGAAATAACCACCAATGTTGCTTTTAAATGCTTTTTTTGCTATTTTGCTGCAAAACAGGTCAGTGGGTGTGACGGTGTTCACAGGGGTTTTCAGGTGAGGGAAGAGATGGGAATGTTGACTCTATGTTCAGAAGGCTTGATTTATTATTTTATGATATACATTACATTAAAACGAAACTAAAGAATAGAAGGAAAAGTTTCATCTCAGAAGGCTGGCTAAGCTAAGAATAGAAAGGAATGAATAATAAAGGTTTGTGTCTGGGACAGAGAGTCTAAGCTAAGTGGGCTGTGATTGGCCATTAATTGTAAACATCCAAGAGGGGCCAATCACAGATGCACCTGTTGCATTCCACAGCAGCAGATAATCAATGTTTACATTTTGTTCTTCTCAGAAAGAAAAATCCTAATAAAGGATTTTGAATGAAAAGGTGTCTGTGACAAGTTGGTGCAGCTTTAGCCAGGCCTGGGTGGAGGTGGCTGGGTGCCCATCACATTCCCAGCTGGCCTCGGCTGGAATCTTCCCCTGCCCCCCTGGTCCATCCATTGTTCTTCACCCTCTGCTAAAACAAAGCCAGCTGTGGCTTGAGAGCCAGCCTTGATTTGTTCCCACTTTATTCCTGAAACCCAGAGCTGGCCAAGAAGTCTCCAGTGCCTGCCTGGCTGAGCACAACAGCCCTTGATGTTCCTGCAGCGTTTGTGGTCGAGGATCTCCGAGTGCTCTGCAAACAAAACCTCCCTAAGCCTCCTGTGAGCCCTCTGGGCTGGGTATTACGCTCCTGACTTAGCAGATGAGTAAACAAAGGCCCCAGCAGCTCAAGTTTTCCATGTTGAGAGCACTTTGTCAATATTAACCTGATTAATCCTCACGCTTGGGTGCGGAGAGTTGGGTTCCTTCAGGGGCAGAGCAAAGTCACGGTGGGGATGTCCTGAGTGCCACAGTTTGGGGTCCCCACGCTGAATAATGGGGTGGTGGCAGCTGAGTCACCAGTCAGGGGATCATGGGCTGATCCCAGAGCTGGAAGGGACCCCAAGGATCATCCACACTGAATAATTGGGTTCAATAATTGGGTTCAATCTGGCACTGCATAATGGGGTGCTGTCATTGAATAATGGGGTTCTGGCAGCTGAGCCACCAGTCAGGGGTCATGGGAAGTTCAGAGCTGGAAGGGACCACCAGGGTCATCCACAATGAGGTCACCACACTGAATAATAAAAATGAAAATAAAAATAAAAATAATAATTATGGCAGCTGAGCCACCAGTCAGGGGGTCATGAGCTGATCCCAGAGCTGGAAGGGACCCCAAGGATCATCCACACTGAATAATGGGGTGTGGCATTGACTAATGGGGTGCTGGCAGCTGAGCCACCAGTCAGGGGATCATGGGATGTCCAGAGCTGGAAGGGACCCCAAGGATCATCCACAATGAGATCACCACACTGAATAATAATAATAATAATAATAATAATAATAATAATAATAATAATAATAGTAGTAATGGCAGCTGAGCCACCAGTCAGGGAGTTATGGGATATCCAGAGGCGGAAGGGACCCCAAAGATCACCCACAATGAGGTCACCTCTGGTCTCTTCTCCAAAAACAACCCCAGCCTCTCCTCCCAGCAGAGCTGCTCCATCCCTCTGCCCATCCTGGAGCCTCCATGGGCTCTGTCCAGCAGGACCCTGTGTGTGTCACTCTGTGGGAAATGTGCTCAGGAAATGTCCCCCTGTGCCCCCACAGGTGACAAAGCAGGGTCTGCCCTGCTCAGGACAGCCCTGCAGACCCCCTTGAGTGGATGGGCTGATCCCAGGAGCTTTTAAAGCCCAGATGCTGAAGAGCACTGAAACATTTTATTAGCCTTTAACAAGACAGAGTTATATCAAGTTTGTTCAGCATTAATTATACTTTCTGCAGTGTTCTACCTACACCATCAATTATTAATTAATCTCCCTCTGTATTTTTAGCTGTTACCTGTCCCTAATCACCTTGCTGCTATAACTTTCTGGTCTCATGCCAGCGTGTGTTGCCAGACCAGTTGAAGACATTAGCAGCAATGTAATTACCTCGTTAGAGCTCGTGCAGTTTTGCATACCCCACCCCGATGGCATTAGGGATGCAGAGGGAAAGGCATTTTCCCTGGAAGTGTTTCTGCTTGTTCCCTCACGCTGAGGCTGGAGGGGGACCCACCCTGCTGTCACAGTGCCACAGAGCCCCTGGCACCGTGAGGGGGCTCTGGGACCCAGATCTGAGTGTGGCACTGCCAGTGGGGCTGGGGACAGGCAGGACATCAGTGCTGAGGGGCACTGGGGGATCTCCCCACTGCTGTGGGATCTCCAAGTGCTGATGAGGTCACTGTGGGATCTCTCCAGTAGTGATGGGGTCATTGTGGGATCTCCCCAGTGCTGCTGGGAGATCTCTCCAGTAGTGACGGGGTCACTCTGGGATCTCCCAGTTCTGGGGGTTACCATGGGATCTCCCAGCACTGATGGGGTCACTTTGGGATCTCCCAGTGCTGTGGGATCTCCCAGTGCTTATGGGATCATTGTTGGATCTCCCCATTGCTATGGGATCTCTCCAGTACTGATGAGGTCACTTTGGGATCTCCCCAGTGCTGCTGAGGGTCACTGCGGGATCTCCCAGTACTGATGGGATTACTTGGGATCTCCCCAGGGCTGTGAGATCTCCCAGTGCTGGGGATCATTGTTGGATCTCCCCATTGCTATGGGATCTCCCCAGTATTGATGAGGTCACGTTGGGATCTCCCAGTATTGATGGGGTCATTGTTGGATCTACCCAGTACTGATGGGATCACTGTGGGATCTCCCAGTGCTGGGGATCATTGTAGGATCTCCCAATGCTGTGGTCACTGTGGGATCTCCCCATTGCTGTGGGATCTTCCCAGTGCTGATGGGGTCACTGTGGGATCTCCCAGTGCTGGGGATCATTGTAGGATCTCCCAATGCTGTGGTCACTGTGGGATCTCCCCATTGCTGTGGGATCTTCCCAGTGCTGATGGGGTCACTGTGGGATCTCCCAAGGGCTGGGGGTCATCGTAGGGACTCTCCAGTACTGATGGGGTCACTGTGGGATCTTCCAGCATTGATGGGGTCACTGTGGGATCTCCCAGCACTGATGGGATCATTATGGGATCCCCTAGTGCTGATGGGGTCAATATGGGATCTCCCATTGCTGTGGGATCTCCCAGCACTGATGGGACCATTATGGGATCTCCCCAGGGCTGTGAGATCCCCCTGGTGCTGATGGGGTCAATATGGGATCTCCCCATTGCTGTGGGATCTCCCATTGCTGGGACACCCGTGTGGGTCACTCAGGTACCCAGACCCGCAGCTCCCCTGAGCTCTGGGCACAGCTTTTGATCCCTTCTGGCCGTTGTGTTCCTGATCCCTCCCCTGCTCCATCAGTGGCTCTGTTTCCATCAGGGCTCTCCTGCTGCCTGCCTTCTGCAGCTGTCACTCTGTCACACCCACGTCACACCACAATGTCAAACAGAGAGAGTGGAGGGGACAGCAGCTCCCTGCTCCTGTTTCAAGGGATTCCAGCTTACCCTGTTTCTGTGCCAAGTCCCCTTTGCCTCCTCCATCCCAATTAGCACATTCTGATGTTGCCTCAAGCCTTCCCTTAAAACCCCCAGGAAAAACAAACACCCAGCTCCTGCTTTGTGCCTCTCCCCACCCAGCCTCGCTGCATTTGTGTGCTCAGGCATGTCCAGAGCTGTAGATTTCCAGGCTCTGCATAAAAACCCTGCCAGCCAACAAGGTTCCCAGCCAAGTTTTCCTCCTGTTTTTTTCCTGTGTGCGTGCATGAACAAATGTCAGCACAGCTGGGCTGCAGTGGCCACTGGAGGAGAACTGCTGAACTCCTTCCCTTTGCAGCTGGGCACAGCTGGCAGGGTCAGATTGTGCCCTGTGCCATGACAGAGGCAGCTGTGCCACCTCACCCAGCTTTGGGAAGGGCAGGGCTGGGCTGGGAGAGCAAATTCTCCTTTTATTTCCTCATGGAAAGCACCAAGGGCTGTGCTTGGAGCTATTGTTGTGTCAGTCAGTGTGTGGGAAGGGAGTGGTTTTAGGGGAATAACAGCAAAAGAAGAGTTTTTCTTGGAGAAGGGAAGTGAGAAGGGAGTGCTGAGGTAAAAGAGCAGGATTGTTAAAAAAACCCTCATAATTCCATTGCCCAGATATGAGATTTTGACAGTGGAGTATTTATGTTCCTCTGGGCAAATATTTGGGATGCTCTTCTTGGATTCTCATCCTTCATTCACCCAGGCAAGATATTTGTGTGAGAAAGTGACAGATCAGTGAAAATGGAGGACCTGACACGAGTCCTTGACCTGCAGGTCTGGAAGCCTCCACTCCAATGAATCACACATTGGATGGGTTTGGATGAGTGGTCAAAAAGCAGAAAGGAGGGAGAGCAAAGCCATTAACTGAACACAACCATGAGGGCTTCAGTGTCCCTGCCCTTGGAAAGGGTTGGAACTGGAGGACCTTTAAATTCCCTTCTAAAAAGGGGAGCTTAAAAGGGAATTCTGTCATTCTAAAATCCACCCAGAGCAAATGCAAGGTGTCCAATTCCAGGGGGAAACCTGGCAACATCCAGCATGACAATTAACTGGAATTACTGTGAAATCCATGCCAGGGCCATCCCAACAGCTCTGCCCCAAGGCTGACAACAGGGTCAAACTTTCAAGCGCACTTCACATTTAACAACTTTGCCCGAATCCAAAAATGAGCCCAAGAGCTGCCTCTGCATTTTCCAGCCCATGGAATCAACAATTCCCTACAATTCACCAGCATTCCTGAGTCAGGACAGGTACTGCCACACTCTTCCTTCTTTGTTTTGGGAATCTTTCCCAACTTTTTTCTGGTTTCCCCATCAAACTCAGCAGTTCTGCCCAGTGAAAGCAGCTGAGCACAGAAGGCAGTTGCCCAAATGACACCAGGTGTGTGGATGCCTCTTCAGGAAATTTTCTCTGGTTGTTTTTCATTTGTTTGGTCAGGCTGGCAGTTCTGTCCCCCAGTCCTCCCTGCTGCAGGCAGGTGCTGCCAGGAGAGCTGGAAGAGAAAACAAAGTGAAAAATGCAAAATATCAGGAGCTGGCTCTCAGCTGACACAAACCAGCCCAGGATTTTTTGACATCAGTGGGAATCACAGCTTGCACTGGGTAAAGCCTGGCCTGCTCCTCCTGCAGGGGCTCAGATTGCTGATTTGACTTTGGGGTCTGAGTGCTGCTGCTGCTGCATTGGGTTCATCACAGCAGCTGAGCCTGGGTTGGAAACAGAGCCTTGCTGCAGAGCCATGCTGCTCTGTTCCCCTCAGAATTTACCAATTTGCCTGTTGGGATCTCTGCTGCTCACAGTGACCCCAGATGTGTTAGAAATTCTCTTTTCCCAGCCCAACGCTTGAAGAAGGAGTCAGAGCTCTTCATTTCTCGGTCTCAGGGTTGTTTATTGTATCTTATCTATAAAAAATTTTCTCCTGCCCTGCTGAGTTCCATCCAGCAGGACAGTTCCAGGCACTCTGCCTGCCCCCGGGGCGGTGTTATGTCTTTATAATAAAAACTACATGTACAATGTTTACAATAACTTCCCAATACCTATCACCTATGTTAGACACTGAGCTTCTACTCTAAACCAGTCTGAAAGTGTCACCATCACAGCAGAAGATGGAGGCCAAGAAGAAGGAGGAGAAAGGCTGGACATGCCCAGTTCCCTCCATTTTGCCTCCTGAACCCCCATACCAAAAACCCTAAAATCTAATTTTCCACCCTGTGATAACTTCTAATATTCTACCTAAACTGTTGTGGCTTGCTGATCTTCATACAAGGTTGGTAATTTGCTCCGTGGGTCATAATCAAAACCACAGGGGCATTTTGGGCTCTGAGCCCCCTGGCAGGGGTCTTGGCTGCTCAGGACAGACAGAGGGACGACCTGGGTTCTGGCATTTGCCAAATTTGTTTGCAGGGCCAGGGTGACTGCAGACCTGGAGGGATTGCTTGGCACTTTTACCTTGCCTACCTCTGTTTTTTGGAGCACCTGGCCAGCAGCAGCTCCTGTTGCAGAAATGCTGGAAGTGCCTGGATCTGGCTCCCAGCTCTGCTGTCCCATCTGCTGCTCCCCAGGATGGCAGTGCCAGCTCCATTTCCCACTGAAGGGAAAACATTTCCTCTGCTAAACACAGGAGTGCTCCCCCATCCAGCTCCTGCCTGCCTTCCTGAGTGCTGCACAGGGCTCCTGCTGCTGGGTTTTGTACAGGTTTTGTTCAGGTTTTGTACAGCTGGAGAATTTCCATGTGCTACAGAGGAAATTCCAGCTCAGTGCCAGATCCAAGGAGCCTGTGAGGACACAGGGATGCCCAGTGCTGGTTTGGATTCTTCTAAATTTACATCTCCATGTGCCACCTATCAAAATATTTCCCCCAAAATCCTTTTGGTTTTTGGTTGTTTTGTATTTTTTTTCCCCCAAGTGTGAAATGCCTGAAGCTGGGGATTTTCCAGGGAAAGGGCATTCCCACCCATCATCAAAGTTTGTCATGTTTACTGTGGAACACTGAGATCCCTAAATTCTCAGCAGCTGCTCTGTGTTTATTTTTTCTCTCCTGTCAGGAGTTAAATTTGGAGGGCACAAAGCACTCCTGTGAATGGAAATGGTGCAGAAGGCTGGAAGAATAAAGGAGAATAAGGACAAAATTATGTTTATTTTCTCCTGCTCAGAGCTTTAAATTGGCAAAGCCTGACCACTCCTTGCCCAGTTCCTCAATCCTGACAGGTGTTCCCTCAATTCAGAGACATTCCAAGGGAAACAAATGAAAAGCAAGCAGAGAAAATTTCTTTTTCCTGAAGAGGCATCCACACACCTGGTGTCATTTGGGCAAGTACCTTCTGTGCCCAGCTGCTTTCACTGGGCAGAACTGCTGAGTTTGATGGGGAAACCAGAAAAAAGTTGGGAAAGATTCCCAAAACAAAGAAGGAAGAGTGTGGCAGTGACTGCCCTGACTCAGGAATGCTGGTGAAATGTAGGGAATTGTTGAGTTCATGGGCTGGAAAATGCAGTGGCAGCTCTTGGGCTCATTTTTGGATTTGGGCAAAGTTGTTAAATGTGAAGTGAGCTTGAAAGTGTGACCCTGAGAGCCTCAAACCCTGGGAGCAGCACCAGTGGAAGGTGACCCTGCCCAGGAGGTTGGGCCAACTTTGAGCTCCCTTCCAACCTAAACCACCCTGTGATGCCGTGAAAATGGGAAATTCCACAAAAATGGGAAATTCCACCTGAAGCTCCAGGTATTAAGAGCAGAAGAGAACCCCGAATTCCTGAGGACAGGAAGATTGCGAGGAGCAGATTTCCAAGCTCAGCTCTACAGAACCTTTTCTTTCATCTCTTTGGCTGGGTTTTGTTCTGCTCTGACCCTGCCTGTTGGGATCTCAGAGCTGATTCCCAGGAGATGGGAGCAGTGAGGGGATTGGGGATATCAGCATGGGGCAGTCAGGAATGATTCCCTGCATTATAGGGACAAACTCTGATTTTAAATCTGAGTGCAAGCTCTGCTTGACCTGGCTCGTGCCTTTGCCAAAATAGATATGAACCGACACATCCTTCAATGGAAAACCAAATTCCAATAAATAATAACAAAGTGGAAATTCAGGTGGTTCACTTTCAGCACTGGAGTTTCCCAGCTTCTGAGTGCTCACACTTTAAACCTTTCTCTTTCCTACAATTTTATGTGATTTTTTTTTTTTTTTTTTTTTTTTTTGCTAAAGCTTAATATAACCTAGCACAGATCCATGGCTTAAAACAGTCAGCAGAACTTTTGACAGCAGTGGGGCCCATGGGATAAACCACTCCAGTGCCAGTAAACTCTGATTCTTTCCTCATTATATAACAATGCAAATGTAATAATTTTTTCTCTGCTCCAGTTGTTACTCAATCCCCGATTAATTCAGAAATGGGCCAGTAGTGAATATACAATTGCAACTGCCAGCAGAGTCTAATATGAAGTTTGGGTTATTGTCACATTGCTATTAATAACACTCATGATTAGGCACTGACTTGTCCCTGAGCTGTTTAAATGTCACCGCCGGAATCAGAGGGGTGAAAGGAATTTAATCTCTTTTCCCCAACCCTCAGCCTCTGTATCACAGGAACTTGGAAATGTGTGGTTTTTCCTATTGTTCTTCAGTCTATTGTAGAAGTGCTGCAGTGACTAATTCCTGCATAAATCATTGCCATGACAACACCTGTAATATCTCCTGTCAAACGGTGCGAGCTGCTGTGGCTCCTTCTCGGGCTAAAAAGGTGCAAATGGGGGTGAGGAGAGTGCACAGACCTGTTCTGGGAGTGGAGGAGGGCTGAGCACTGGGGTGAGCTTTGGGAACCTCTCCCTGCCTGCCTGCCTCCCTTCCCAGCCCCTGGGAGCTGATCAAGCCTCCTATGAGGGATTAATTGTTCTGAAATAAGGAGAGAGGTGCTCAAAGGTGTGGTGCTGGTTGAGTTGGAGCAAACACAGCTCCAAGGCAGGGCTGGGTCTCACCAGGGCTTCTCAGCCCCCTGGAACACACAGGGTGGACAATTCTCTTTCCTTCTGGCTGCATTCATGATAAAATATTGATCTCCTTCTACGGGGAAACAGGCAAAGTTGGGTGTTGTGTTTAATTAAGGGCTTTAAAAGAAGGACTTGTAAGGTGATCAATATTTATTAGGACAGGGTAATCTTGTTTTGACTTCTCAGTTTGGTGAGTTTGATGTATGCCAGCAGCAGAGCTGGGGATGGGGAGAAGTGAGATGTGCTTTTCTCTGGGGAGCTGCTTTGACGATAACCCCAAGCCAAGCTCGGCTTTAATGGCAAAATAGATCAGCCCATTTTTCTCCTGTTCCTGCGAGCTCTTCTTTATTCCCCTCAAAAGGAGGCCTGTGAAGGAAGAATGGAGCAGAGAGGTTACTGATTGCTATCTCCAGCCCTGTCACAAAGGAAGATTTACTAACACAGGGTAAAATAGGAACGACTGCGTTGAGCGGATTCCATCGGAAGTGCTTTACAGGCAGGACTGGATGAAAAATGAGGTTTGACTTTTAATGCCAATATAGAATCCATCTGTTTAGGTCCATCTACTTTTTTCTTATCCTCTATTCATCCCTATTGTGTGTGAAGTCTCCTGTGATATGTGAAGATCTCAGTTTTGCCTCAGATTAAAGGCAAGGCTTCTCTTTTGGGCAGCTCGGGCACAAAGGGGAGGAGGGATGGAAATTGTGTGTGGAGGACTTGGTCCCTGCAGTGACAGCACTCTGGGGCCCCTCTTGAAGAGTCCTCCTATGGAGTGACTTTATTTATCCAGAGTTCTGCCTCTTGACCTGGTTTCCTACTCCTCAGTGCCACCCAAGCGTGTGAAGCGTTGCTGTTCCATTTCCTCGGCCTAGGTTCAGGGCAGGGTGGTGCAGATGGAAGTTCAGCACTGGGATTTTGGTTACTACAACCCAGTGAAGTCATTTTGGGTCTTGTCTAAGCTGTACTTAAAGCTCTCCTCTCTGGAAAATGTGATAAAGCTTTTATTCACCATTTCACCCAGGTAAAGGTGAAATGGTGAATAAAATATGAGAAGGGCTCAGCTGCATTGCCCAAGGGAGAGGTGGGCAGAGTTTGTTACCTGCTCCTCAACCCCTGGGCTGCCCCTTGCTGATTTATTTCTGTGCTTGAGTATCCTGAGAGTTGCAATGTTTTACCTGCAGTCTGACCATAAATCTCCTGTGTGGATGGGGATGCTGGGCACAGGTTCACTTGTGGCACTGAGCCGCAAACTGAACTTCCAATTCCACACCTGCGTTCTTTATTTTTGTTCTGCTTTATCTACTGAGAAGGAATGAGGGAAGAGAATGTGGATTTGTGTGGTGCCTTGGCTGAGGCAGAGCTGTAACCCTGAGGGAAGGGGACAAGTGCAGACAGCCCTCCTGATACCAGCACTGCCTGGCAATGTTCCCTCCCTCCCCTCTTCAGCTCCAAGAGAATTAATCCCAAATTAAAGCCTTTGTTTTGCCCAGCAGGAGCAGGCAGGCTGAACTCTGCTAGGAGAGGGTGGCTCAGTGGCAGCAGCAGACCTGGGTAATTTGTGTGACAAAGAGTTTTACTCACCAGAAATGCGGTTTTGGAGTGGAGGAGGCAGAGCTGTCTGTGAATTTGGGTCAGATTCAACAAACAGTTTCTGCCAATAAAAAAACCTAAAAGAAAAAAAGAAAACACAAAATTCTCTCTTTATTGCTTTCCCAGATAATCAAAATAATTCATTTTATATTTCCCAAGAATCAGCAAATAAAAATACAGTGAGAATTAACATTTTTTTCTCCCACGGGAATATCCCACACTGAAAAATACAGGCAGGCAGTGACATTTGCCCAGGTAAAACATCTCATTTACCAAAAGCTGTTGTTTTTCACAGGAAAACACCTGCGTGCTTGTGGTGCAGGTGGCACACGAGTTCCTCCCTCTCAGAGTGGCTGCGGTGTCACTCGCCTGTGAATAGAAATAAAACCAGCAGATGGTGCTGGAGAATGTCCACCCTGGGTCCTGCAGGGACAGCCTGAGCCTCCCCTGGAGGGTGGCCTGGGCTGGAACATCCAGGGAGCCAGGGCTGGGGCCAGGAGGGTGGAAAGGCGGAAAATTGGGCAGCTCAAGGCCTGTTCCTGCCTGGGAGGGCAGGAATTGTTGGGCAAAGGTCCTGTCTGTCCCTGTTGTGACCCTGTCCATCCCTGTTGTGACCCTGTCCATCCCTGGGTGCCCCTGGGTGTCCCTGGATGACCCTGTCCCTGTGTGTCTCTTGCTGTCCCAGTGTGTCCCTGTCCGTCCCTGTGTACCTGGGTGTCCCTGTCCATCCCTGTCTGTCTGCCCCTGCGTGTCCCTGTCTGTCCCTGTGTGTCCCCCAGTCTGTCCCTGTCTGTCGCTGTCCATCTCTGGGTGTCCCTCTGTCCCTCTGTCCCTCCCTGTCTGTCGCTGTGTCCCCCTGTCTGTCCCTGGGTGTCCCTGTGTCCCCCTGTTCATCCCTGTGTGTCCCTGTCCATCCCTGTCTGTCCCTGTGTCCCCATCTGTCCCTGTGTCGCCCTGTGTGTTCCTGTGTCCTCCCTGGCTGTCCCTGGCTGTCCCTTGGTGTCCCTGTTGTGACCCTGTCTGTCCCTGTCCATCCCTGTGTCCCCCTGTCTGTCCCTGTGTCCCCCTGTCCATGCCTGTGTCCCCCGTCTGTCCCAGTCCATCCCTGTGTCCCCCAGTCCATCCCTGTGTTCCCCTGTCTGTCCCTGTGTGTCCCTGTGTCCCCCTGTCCATCCCTGGCGGTCCATGTGTCCCCCTGTCCGTCCCTGTGTCCCCCTGTCTGTCCCTGTCTGTCCCTGTCCATCCCTGTGTCCCCCTGTCTGTCCCTGTCCGTCCCTGTCCATCCCTGTGTCCCCCAGTCCGTCCCTGTGTCCCTCTGTCCGTCCCTGTGTCCCCCTGTCTGTCCCTGTCTGTCCCTGTCCATCCCTGTGTCCCTCTGTCCGTCCCTGTGTCCTCTGTCCGTCCCTGTGTGCAGAGCTCAGAGCAGGCCCAGGCTCAGCCCCAGGCCCAGCCATGGCCCCAGAGCCCCGGGCAGGGCCTGGGCCCAGGAAGCTCCTCAGAATTTTGGACGGGGCTTAGAGCCCCCTGGCCTGGTGAAGTGTCCCCAAGATAGGTCTAACGTCCCCTCCAACCCAAACCACTCCATAATCTGTGATTTCCCCAGAGTTTGGAGCTGTTTCTTGTTGAGTTTTGCTGTGTCAGAGCACAGAGCTGGGGTGTCACACCTGTACCCCTCAGCTCTGGGTCTCTGCTGCTTTCTGCTGCACCAAAGTTTCTTTTCGTTGCTTTTATAAAAAGTTTGGAGTGGCCTCATTTTCTATCCCCACACATCTGCTCTGCTGTCCCTGTCATTCATCTCCTGGTAGCTTCAGGTTTCCCCCTCTCCCACTTGCTGCATGGCCACCATGATTTATTAGAGGTAATGTCACTGACAAATTTTATGAAAAATCCTTTCATTAGGATCTTTTCTCCTGAGAAGCTGAGAAGCTTCAGCTTCTCCATGTTTTGCTGCTTTGGAATGTGATTTGGAGAATTGTTTACCCAGGATGTGAGATTGTTTTTACTTGATGACCAATGACAGCCACCTGTGTCGAGGCTGTGAGGAGTCACAAGATTTTTTTCCTTTCCTTTCCTTTCCTTTCCTTTCCTTTCCTTTCCTTTCCTTTCCTTTCCTTTCCTTTCCTTTCCTTTCCTTTCCTTTCCTTTCCTTTCCTTTCCTTTCCTTTCCTTTCCTTTCTTCTTTTAGTCTAGTTCTAATATATAATTTCCTTTTAATATAATATATATCATAAAATAATAAATCAGCCTTCTTAAACATGGAGTCAAGATTCTCATCCCTTCCTTTGTTGGGGTTGTCTGCAAATTCTACAAGGTAAAACTTAAATTCTTTATATGTAAAGGGGTATAAACTGTCCAGAAATTCAGAGGAGAAATTAAAAGAATTTACACACAAGGTTAGAGTTTTCTTTGACCTAATGTGACTTATTGAGGGTTGAAGTGTGCAAGACCATTTTTATTGAAGGATCTGTTAAAGGTATTTTTGTAACTCATGAAAATAAAGATATTTGTTATCAAATAAAGAGCTCAGATGATGTTTTAAATCTTCTCTCAGTGTTTTTCTCTGGCAGAATCATCAGTGTCTCTCCCACATCACGTGCTTGAGGCCAAAAGTGTTCATGACTTCTTCAAGAGCAGACCTTGACCAGCACGTCATGGAAATGCCATGGCCCTGCTGAAGGAAGGAAAGAGACAACTAAATGATCACTGATGCACAGCAAATCCAGCTTCCAGGGCTACCTGCTCATTGTTTTCTTGCTAAAAAATAAAGGATGAATCTTTCAGTTAAAGGAAATAGCCTGAGAAGCGAGACGGTCCCTCCAGCCCCATCAGAGTGGGAATGAGCACAATTATGGTCACACAGGGTGCTCTGGGAGAGCAGCCTGGCCTGGCTTTGCCCTGGATATCCCCAAATTCTCCAAAATCTTGTTCCAACCCAAAGAACTGCCCTGATTTGTTAGCTGTGTGTGATGGCCACTGGCAAAGCTGTAAATGCTCTCCTGGGACTGCAACAGAAAGGGGCATTTTTAAGGCTCTTCCTGAAGTAAGATGGAAATTAAAAAGATATTTTTGTCCCAAGGCCAGCCCCTGAGTAAGCGTAATTTGGCTCTGACAACTCTGGAGGAGCAGTGCCAGTTTCTACAGCTGAAGACCCATCTATGATATTAAGAAAAAACAAATCTCATTTATTCTGTATCCTTGTTGGCATCACAATCCAGCTATTAAAAAAAATGAACACATTGCAGAGCAATCCTGCCATCATGAAGTGAGTACACACCAGGGCAGTTAAAATGAATTGAAGGGATTGTTTGTTTTAATTTTTTAAGGGTTTTTTGAGGGTTTTTTTTTTGGCCTTGAGGGTTCTTTTCTCACGTTCACTTTGTAAACACAAAAGTGAAGGAACCTTTCTACTGCTGGAGTGCAAAAGTAGGTGGGGAAGAAATGCTTTCCAAAAAAAGCATCTCATTGTGAGGCTGAGAATCCTGAATTTTTGTAGCATCATGGAATGGTTTGGGTTGGAAGGACCTTAAAGGTTATTCAGATTATCCATGGGCAGGGACACTTCCATTATCCCAGGCTGCTCCAAGCCCTGTCCAACCTGGCCTTGGACACTCCCAGGGATGGAGCAGCCCCAGTTTCTCTGGGAAATCCATCCCAGCCTCACAGGGGAGAATTTCCCAGAAGAAACCAGCCATAAACAGAATTTCTGTCAGCTTTATCCCTGTCCCCAGACCTGCTCCTTGCAGCTGTGCTGCTGTAACCCACACCAGGCAGGGCTGTGCTCACACTGGAATTTATTGTTCTTTGTCAAGTGCTCTAAAACAGTCAGACAAACCTTCCAGAACATTCTCTGGGTTTTTTTTTCCTCACCTACTTCAACATGAGGAGGGCAAGTGAGTCAAACTCTTGTCAGGCTCTGGGTGAGAACAGGAGGCTCAGCTGGCCCAGCAAGGCTGACCCAGAGCCACAAACACACACACAGGGTTTGCTTCTACCCTGTGTCTGCTCAGTAACATCTAATTTACAGCTCCCTCCTAAAGAGGAGAATTTAATGGGGTTTTCTTTCAAAAGTGTTACTTATAAATGTGCTGTAGCAGTGTAAATGTGTCTGCAGGCACAGAAATCATCACCAGCCTCTGCTAAAGACTGATACACAGAGAGAGGAAATTTATATTCTCTCCAAAGTGGGAAGCAGACTGTAAATTGAATTTGTCAATAAATATGGAAATAGTTCCTGTTTTTCTTGTCTTCACTGCACTGGGAAATCTGGTACCATCACTGGTGTGGCAAGAGAAATTTCCAGGTCCTGCCCTGCCTGGTGTTGGGAGATTTGTTATCACCTCTTCAGGTCAGGGGTAGAAATAATATAAATCCTTTAGGAACAGAGTCTGGAAGGAGATAATTGGATTTAAGGAACTCAGAAAGACATTCTGGATAATTTACCTTCCTGGAAATGTGTGAATGGTGGAGGAAGCAACACAACCATCAGACTTTGGTCTTGGGAAGCACTCAGAGATCCTCAGGAGAAATTCCATGTTCTGGTGCCCATGGAAGCACTCAGTGATCCTCAGGAGAAATTCCATGTCCTGGAGCCGATGGAAGCACTCAGTGATCCTCAGGAGAAATTCCATGTCCTGGTGCCCATGCAAGCACCCAGTGATCCTCAGGTGAAATTCCATGTTCTGGTGCCCATGGAAGTTCCCATTTCAGTCCTGATGGTCCTGGAGCTCCACTCCGTGCTCTGCTCCTCAGGCACACTGGGTGTAAATTGTGTCACCTGACTTTTGGGTGGCAAAGCTGCACTTTGAGGGGGTTGTGATTTTTCTGTCTGCCTTTGGACATTGCACTTCCATGGCTCATCTGCCCCTTGGAGAAACAGTTCCTTGATTAGGAATCAGTGCAGGAAGCCATGGATGTGTCCTGTGTGCCTTCAGCTCGTGGTTTTGGCTTTAAACATCTCTTGGATGAAAAGATTTGCAAATCAGTGTTTGCAGAATGGCTGTTCAGCCATCACCTTCTGGTGTTGGGAGTTGGATTTGAGAGAAGGCAGCTCCTTGAAGGAAGGAGGTGAACTCTGAAGACACAAAACTGAGTTATAAGGCAGCCCTTAGACCCTCAGGTCCTCCCAGAGAGGCCAAACAACTCCAACCTATCAAAACTGTAATGAAAGGCCATCACTTTGATGAGTGGGAAAAGTCACCCCAGCATCAGAATGGAGAGATAATTTCATTTTATCACTGCAGGGTTGTTAGCCTGGGGAGCAGAGACACTCTGCTGGCAACTGTGATCCCATCAATCCTGACAGGGCTGCTCTGATATTTTGGTTTAGTGGAGTTTGGGGGATTTGTATCTCTTGGTTCATCAAAACCCCTGGCACATCTGTTCTCCTCCTTAACTCACACCTGGCTGCCAGGTGAGCAATGGCTGGTCCTCATGTGTGATGTTTGGGTGCTGTGCAAGAAAAAGGGCTTTGGGGAGGTTCTGCTCCTCCAGGTGAGCAGTGGCTGCTCCTCATGTGATGTTTGGGTTTCTGTGTGAGGGAAAAGCCTTGGGGAGGTTCTGCTCCTCCAGGTGAGCAATGGCTGTTCCTTGTCTGTGATATTTGGATGTCTGTTTGAGGAGGTTCTGCTCCTCTTTTCTCTCTCCAGGTGAGCTCACAGCTGGTTTGGCTTTCCTCATGGGACAGCTGCTCCATCCCTCTGATCACCCTGGTGTCCCAGAAGGACCCTGGGCTGTAACCTGGCCTCTCACTACACTGAAAATTTGGGCTTTATTCCCCTCTGCCCTTTCCAGCACGTGCTGAGTTTTACAGAATCCAGGCTTTGGCTCCAACCCCACGAGTTAAGCCCAGCCTGTGGAGTTGTGGACAGCTCTGCTTTATCAGAGGAGTGTCAGGCTTCCCCTGGCTGGGACTGCTATCAGTAATTAGCACACCCCACCGAGCTGCTGCTCCACAGAAATGCTGCTTTGTCATCAAAGTACAGTAGCTTGTAACTAATTACATCCCTGCTTTATCTGGGCCCGTTCTTCCTTTTAAATACACTTAATAACTCTGCCTTTGAAGGTTTCAGGAATAAAAATAACCACTTCAAATAATCTCCTGGAGACACATGCCACATTAGGTGTAGAGCTGGAGTAGGCACCTTGGATTATCTGAGCAAAACAAGAGGCCTGAGTCCCTGCTGGGTTGGGATGGAGAGCTGGAGCTTTGGAGTGCTCTGGAGACCAGAGTTTGTGTTTTCCAAGAGTCCTGCGCTGCCATTGTCATTAAAGATGTGAGGAAGGACAAGGGGACTGTGCCAAAAGAGCTGTGACTGACCTGGCTGGAAAGACTAACAAATACAACAGCTAAAATTCAGCATAGCCCCTCCTTCATGACCTGAACCCTCCACTTCTCTTCCTAAATCGTGTTTAGACATTTAGATCCACAGCTCTGTCTTCTGTCATCCTCTCCATGACCCCTTCAAAAGAAGGACCAAAGAAAACATTTTGTTTCCCTGATCTTGGAGGTTCCTGTGGGATGGGAAACACCTTTGCAGAAGGAAGGGCTGTGGGAACTGGCTTGGGAGTCAGGGGGGAACCAGAATTCATGGAGCTGGAGCCAGCAAGTTCCCACTGGTTTATTTAAACCCCCTCTGCTGTCACTGAAGCCATTCTGTGAGATCTGGGTGCCATAATGAGGCACTAAAATATCCCATAGGGCAGGATCAATTTTTGTTATGGCCGAGTATTTTTGGTGTGTATTTTTTATTATGACCTAATTTCTTCCTGTACAGTGAGCCCATAAACTCCAACGATGCTTGGGATAGATGGGAATGTGCCAGTCCCTCACAGCAGTTTCTGTGTCTTTGAGCTGTGGAAAAAAAGGCAGAAAATTCAAAAGTAATCCATGTCAGGACCAGAGCAGAGACAGGAGCCCGTGGCTCCTCATCCCAAAGTGATCCAAGCAAAAGGAGCAGGCAGTGCCATGAAAATGTCATGGCTGCAAAGCACCGAGGAGGAAATCAACTTTAAGAGGCAGCAGAAGGCGAGTGGATTATGGCACTTCTAAATTAAAGGTGCTCAGGGGATTCCTGGAGGGGAGAGGAGGGAGTTAGGAGCAATTCATTACAGAGACAGTGCACTGGTGAATCACCTGCCCATTAAAGCCGTGCTGCACTGCCCTCAGGGTGGGGATGGCATCGCTGGGGTCAGGGACAGCCTCTCTGTGTGCTCCCAAGTCACCTTTAGCCAAGGAGGTTCTGCTTTCCCCTAATTGCTGCTCCAGGTGTGTGTGGCCCTGCCTGCTCCAGGCTGAGCGTGGAGCCAGGGGCAGGTGGCTTTAAGGGCATCATTGGCTGCCAAATGGACAGTGGTGCTTTGTCTCATTTGAAATGAAAATGCAGAGGAGGGGAGAGCTGTGAGCATGACGTGGAGTGCCAGCATTTTGTTCTCCAAGGGGCTGTTTTTATTCAGGGGGAAATTCAGGATGAGTCCCAGTTCTGGAGCATGGCTGCCTGTCTGTGGTGTGAACTGGGAGCAGATTTAATTGAGCAATTGTGGATTTATGTCCGACCCAACCCCACAAGAGTCACTCCACATTTGCATCTCAGCTCTGCCAGGCTGGACCATCTCCAAGATGCTTCCTTGGCTTTGCTGGATCGTTTTCCTTCAGCCATTTCAAGTGCAATTTTTAATGGATACCTCTGGAGAAAATAAAATGAGTAAATTCAGTGCTCGTGGAGAATCAGAAAGTCAGCACAAGGATTGAACTGGGCTGATGTTCCCTCTCCTTCCTGCAGCTCCTGCTCTGCCGCCAGCCCCACAAAATCCATTCCCAAGGCTCCTTTGCAGTGCTCCTTCAAGTCTCTTCCCCTGTGGCCATGCTGCCACCTCGTCCTTGGCTCTGAGGGTGACAAAGCCACCCTCAGTGAGCACAGGGGGGGTGACAACAGCTCATGGGTTTCCCTCAGCAGCATCCTCTCAGTGTGTGAATTCTCACCTGCATCAAAGCCTAAATTCTGCCTGGAGTGACTTCCAGTGCCCCCGAGAACCCTGTCCCTCCCAGGTTTGTGTGCTCTGGAGTGAGGTGTGTCAGTTCTCAGCTCTAGACAGACTCGGCGATTTGCACAATTTGCCACCAAAAAACAGAGGTGGTTTTGTCACCACTCCCATATGGTGGCTCATTCAGCTGTGCCAGGACACAATTAATTATTGGAGGCTGCTGTTTATCTGTCAGACCACTGTAAGGAGAATTTTGGGCTGCATTGTTTGTTTAATCTATAGTGGCTTTTGTTTGCTTCAGAATAGCCGATATCTTTTCCATTTTTCCTTTTTTCTTATCTTACCCCTTTCTAAAGCTTTAATTCCTATAATCCAAATGGTGTCTTTCCTTTCATTGCTGCTGATCAGTTATCACAGAGACGGAAAATCATGGAATTGAGTTGGGAGGGACCTTAAAGATGATTCTATCCCACTCCCTGTTAAGGGCAGGGACACCTTCCACCTTCCCAGGGATGGGACACTGCCAGGGATGGGGCAGCCACAGCCTCACAGGGAAGAATTTTTTCCAAATGTCTCATCTCAACCTCCTCTCAGTGTGAAGCTTGTCCTGTCACCACATGCCCTTGTAAATATGACCCATGGAGGAGTCACTGGTCCCAGGTGGAAGATGTGACAATCGATGTTCATGAGGGCTCATCTTGGCTCCTGAGCAGCAGCAGGATCAGTGAGGAGTGAAAGTCAGGGAATAAACCCTGCCTGGAGTGACTCAGCCCTGAGTCAGTGTCTGCCTGGCTCCAGGGACACATCCTGACTAAACTCTGTGGGCAGGAACGTGCCAGGGGATGCATCCCTGCCTCCAGGGACATGAGGAGCTGCAGAATGAGGAGGTGCAGCGGCAGGAATCCCTCTGCTGAGGTATCAGAGCTCAGGAAAGCTGCCCACCACCATCATCCACCCCAAGGTGGCACCAAGGTGTCCCAGCAGTTCACCTGTGGCATTCACATGCTCCGAAAAATCCCTTCACCCAGGATTTTTCTTCTGGGAAGCTGAGAAGCCTCAGAGAAAAGGAAAACAATTCTTATTTCATTTGCTTCTCCTGTGTTGTGCTCATGTGGAATGTGTTTGGACATTGTTTACTCACAGGTGATTGCTTCGTTGGTTTCTGCTGTGAGTTGTTTTCACTCTTTGGCCAATCAAGACCAAGCTGTGTTGGGGCTCTGGAGAGAGTCACAAGTTTTCATTATTACCTTTTTAGCCTTCTGTAAGTATCCTCTCTGTATTCTTTAGTTAGTTAGTTTAGTGTTCTTTAATATAATATAGTATCATAAAATAATAAATTAGCCTTCTGAGAATATGGAGTCAGATTCATCATTCCTGCCTGCCAATCCCTGAAAATACAAAACTCCTGTGCCCAAAGGGAGGCTGGAGTGTCCTCAGACCCTTCCCAGACCTTGCCAGGAGAAACCATCTCCACCCCCAAAATCAGAGAGGGGAAAATAAACCAATTTTTAAAAAGAAATTACCAGAACTAACTCCAAATGAGGATCATTCTGTTGCAGCCACACAAGCTGCATTTAAAGCCTGTATTTTAATATTTCTCCTAGAGCTGCCACCCCAGCTGAGTGTCACATCTCCCACCTGGGACAGCTGACTCCTCCATGGGTAATATTTACAAGAACATGTGGAGACAGGACAGGGGGAATGGCTGCACACTGAGAGGAGGCTGAGATGAGACATTTGGAAAAAATTCTTCCCTGTGAGGCTGTGGCTGCCCCATCCCTGGCAGTGTCCCATCCCTGGGACAGTAAAAGGAATATGCAATGAGTAAATCACCCACCAAATATTGAACATGTAAAATGTCACAGACACATTTTATGAAAAATCCTTTCCTTAGGATTTTTCCTCCTGAGAAGCTGAGAGGCCTCAGGAACAAAATGTAAACAATGATTATCTGCTGCTGTGGAATGCAACAGGTGAATCTGTGATTGGTCTCATGAGGTTGCTTCTAATTAATGGCCAATCACAGTCAGCTGGCTCAGACTCTCTGTCCAAGACAGAAACTTTTGTCATCATTGCTCTTTTCCTTTTCTATCCCTAGCTAGCCTTCTGAGGAAATCCTTTCTCTATTCTTTTAGTATAGTTTTAATATAATATATATCATAAAATAATAAATCAAGCCTTCTGAAACACGGAGTCAGTTCCTCATCTCTTCCCTCATCCTCAGACCTCCGTGAAAACCGTCACAGTAAAAGATGAGGAAGGCAGCCTGCCTCACTCCAAAAAGCCCCTCCTCATCCTTTGGGGCTGCTGTGGTGTTTGCCAATCCTTTCAGGGGCTGTGGTGGTGCCTGAGGAGGGGTTGTGTTCTCCACAGGCAGGTAAGTTCTGCTCAGGAGAGCTCTGTGCTGGCCAGGTGGCAGCTGCTCCAGAGGAAACAGATGTTCTGTTCCACAATCTGAGGAGCTCTCACGGTTTTGTCAGATCCTGGGGAGCAGAGAGCTGAGGTCAGCACTGAGCTGCCTCAGCCTGGGCTGCAGGGCTGATTTTATCAGGAGGAAAACGAGTGTTTGGCAGTGCAGGGGAGAGTTGGGAAAAATATTTCCAGGAGGAAGGGAAATGTTTGTGAGTGTTGGTTGATTGTGAGAGCCCTGCATGGACTTGGCTGGGTCAGCAGCTCCCTGCTGTCAGCTTCTCCTGAAGCCTGAGAGCCATAAATGTTTGTTCCAGAAGTTTCTTGGAAAGAGGCTCCCTGGTGGGACCAAGGCTCCCTTTGGGTGCCTGGGGATGGGTTTTGGAATGTGCCAGGCTCACCAAACCCTGCTGCAGGGGCTGGATGTGCAAATGCCAGCAGGAAAAACAAGACTGGACGATTTCCACCTTCTTCACCAAGAGCAGATCCCCTCCTTTGCTTTTGGGACTGCCTCAAGGACAGGTTGTCACTTTAGGACATGAAATAGAATGACGTGGTATCTCAGTTTGGAAAGACAGGAGTCTACTAAGGAAGGCAGGAGCCTCCCCTGAAATGGAGAAAATGAACCTCCCCCTTTTTCTGAATTGCTATAAATTTTAAATTAAAGGGCTCTCAGGCAAAAAATATGGGAGCAAGAAATAACAGTTCTTTAGTAGGAAAGAAAATAAAAGGATAAAATAAACAATGCAGTGAACTAAACCAACACTGCCAGAGTCAGAACCCAACCGGACACCTTGTGGGTCAGGCTGTTGGCAGCAGTCCCATTGGAATTGTGGCTCAGCCCTCCTGCAGTGTCAGGGCTGGTTCTGCTGGAGCAGGGATCCTGGAGAAAGGTGCAGTCTCTGCCTCTGAAGATCCAGGGGCAGAGGCAGCTGCTGTTCCTCTGGGCAATCCAGTGCAGAAGCCGTGCTGGTGTTCCAGAATCTCCAGATTATATCCGGGTAGGAATGCTTGGCTCCTCCCTCTGGGCTCACATCTCCCAATGGGATGCTGTAGTTCTTATCAGCCATGCAGGGACATTCAATAGCTGTTATCAGCAGGTGTCCCCTCCCGAGGGAGGTGTGATTGTTATTACTCAAAGAGAGAGATAAGGCAAACTGCCCACTTGACAAAAGACAGCTGCCATAGGGATGGTAACAGAACACATCCTGCCTTGAAATCTGGAACATGTGGACACTGGAATCTCCAAGGTAAAAAAGAGGGAAGTTTAATTCTTCTCCAAGATTTATAGATTTCCAAAAGTGACAGTGGATTGCAGGGTGAAAGTGCCACCTCTCCAATGACACTGGACAAACCAACAGCCCATCAAATTTCTCCTCCTCCAGTAAAGAAGGCAAAACAATTATTTACATAAAAGAAAGTTTGTTACAGGGATATAAACATCAGAAGGCTTAGAAGAACTCAAAAGAACAGAGAGACAGCAGGTCACCCCTCAGTTACACCCAAAGTCCTGCAGACACTTTAAAAATCACAATAAAACAACCCCACACAAGACCTGTCCCCCAAACCTTTGCTTGGCAGGAAATATATATATATTTATATTTATATATATAAATATATATAAAAATATATATTTATTTCTTTATATATAAATAAATATGGGCCTTTAAGGAAAGTCTGATGTATTGCTTCTCAACCACAGTATGCATGTGTTTGATTTAGCAAGAATATTCTCAGGGCCATACTAGCCCTCAAGAAATCTCATAGTGGATTGTACTCCCTAAGTTATTACTTCATTTTTTTGTATTACTTTTTTTTCTTCATTTTTTTTTCTTCACTCCTTTTTTTTTTGCTTCATTTTTTTTTATACTACTTTTTTCCTTCATTTTATTTTCTTCGTTCTTTTTTTTTTACTTCATTTTTTGGTATTACTTTTTTTCCTAAATTTAGGTACTTCCTATAATTTTTTTTTAATTCCACAGACTTTATTTCAATATTATTTTTTAGATTTTATTAAAACTAGGCATGGTGTTTTTAGGCTTCAAACCTAATGGTTCTCTTTGCTACAGAGTGCATGATTTTCAAATTCCCGTTTCCATAAGCTCCATGGCAAGACTCGAAAGTTTCACTAATTATCTGCATGCAGATTTTGCTTAGCTCAGGTCTTTATTTCCTCTTTTGATTCTGCCTGGAGTACAGCCTTCCATGCAGGACACTAATTCCACTTCCAAGCTGCTCCTTTTATCCTGGAGACTCCAGTGCCAGGCACCTCAGGGCAAACTGGGTGGCCACAGGCTGGGAACAGGCAGAGAGTGTGTTCAAAGGCAGGGAAAACATTTCATCTGTTCAAAGGCAGCTGCAGTCCCCACTGCTGGGCTTTTGAGTGGCTCTGATAAAAACTGAGGATATTTAATTACCAAAAGTTGAAATAATAACTGGTGTAAACAGCACTGGAGGGGTTTGGGCTCAGTTTGATGAGGTGGGTGTTGCTGTGTTCCCTCCCTGCCATGGGTGTGGTGTTTGTGGTGTTTCATGGGGTTTCTGTCTTTGTGGGACAATTGGCATCATTACTTCTGAGGGGAAAAGTGGGAATTTTCCAGAAAAAAGATGCTCATTTAAGTGTTCCTGCTGATCCCCTCCTGATCCCAACCCAAGCAGGGGCTAACTCAGGGAGGCCTTGCTGTGTCCCTTTGGAATCAGAACAACTTTTCAACACTGGAATGTTAAGTTTTCCACCTCATCCCAAACATTTATTGTTGTAATCAGTCCCTCTGCCTGTCCTTGAATATTCAACACCATTTAAATCTTTTTAATGCTTGGAAAAGTCACATTTTACTAGAAGGCCCTGCATTATGCTGGATAGAATGGCTGATGTTCTCATGGCACAGCTAGTGTGGAATACAAGGATTTAGTCAGGATTTAGTCAGGTTTCACAGCTGTTTAAAGGTGTTGTGGTTTTTATTGTCTATTCAGGTATCTGGCCTTGAATGTTGAAATTAGGATCAGCTTTGTGAGTCTGTTTTCTTGGCAGGACTTCTGTCCCACAAATTTAACAAGCTGGTTTATGAGACCATGAAAACTTTTGCATCCATGGCATCCTACAGCTTGGAAAACTTTGTTTCTACTTCTTTTTTTCTTTTTATTTTGCAAAGGGCCTCTACTTCCCTTGGTTTTGAACCGAGTGGGGACTGAGCAGTGGGGGAAAAGCACCATCTGCTCATTTCATATTTTCTGCACAAGCCCATGAGGTCTCAGTGGGGTCTCCAAGGGGTGTCCAAGAGCACCCAAACCCTCTGTGTGAGCTGCAGCCACCATCAGAACCCTACCTGGGGCTCCTGGAGGACAGTTGAGGTAGTGAGCAGGGGGCTCCCAGGTGAGAGGAGCAGCAGCCCCAGCTCAGGCAGGCTGATCTTTCTGATAAATGTTATTTCAGTCGCTGTGTTTCAGCTGCTGTGGGAGCTGCACACCTCAGCCTGGAGTGCTAAATTTACCTCATTAATTGCCTTGCTCTTTCCACACACCGGAGGCTGGTGTGCTGTTAAACACACCAGGAACATTTATTCCTTGAGGTTTTGGGCTTTATTGAAATATTCCAGTTCTTAATGACTCCTCTGCTTGGGATCAGGCTGGACCTGAGTGCAATCCATGGTTTTCCCTTCCCAGTATTTCCATTTGTGCCCAACATGGTTGTACAGAGCAGCATCACTGGCCTGGAGGAGTAAATCCCTTCTGGGAGCATTTTTTGCTGATATTTCTCTGTAGTTCTGCATTATCTGAAGGCTGCAGCTGGGGTAATCACACCAGGAACATTTATTCCTTGAGATTTAGAGTTTACTGAAATATTCCAGCTCTTAATGGCTCCTCTGCTTGGGATCAGGCTGGACCTGAGTGCAATCCATGGTTTCCCTTTCCCAGTATCTCCATTTAAGCCCAACATGCTCATACAGAGCCTGGAGGGGTGAATCCCTTCTGGGAGCATTTAGGGCTGGTATTTCTCTGTAGTGCAGCATTATCTGAAGGCTGCAGCTGGGGTTGCTCTGTGAGGGGCAGGAGCAGCCCCCAAGGTGCAGTTTGCAGCCTGAGCAGGCAGGCAGGTGGCAGGGCACAGCTCCAAGGCAGGCCATGAGCTCAGACCATCTCCAGGTCACAGCTGGTCGCGCTTCAGGAAGCACCAGGGATGGAGCCCAGGCCCATTTTCCTGCTGATCAGTTCAGCTGCAAGGCTGGAGCAGCTGGGCTGGAGCTGCTGCTGCTGTCAGGCAGCACAGCACTCACCCAAAGAGAGAATTTACCCCAGAAACCCTCCCTGCCTTGGGTTCTGAATGGAGCAGGGCTGGAGAACTTTCATTTTCTGGGCCACTGTGCATCCACAGGACAGGACTCAAAGGGGCTTTCAGAGAGGAGTGGGGAAATTCTCCAGTGTTCTTTCAAAAATGCCAACCTGCATCTGCAGTGCTGCAGGAAAGAAAAAGCTGGAAGAGCTTTTCTTTCTTCTGGGAGCAACCCTGTACTGGAAAAAAATCACAGAATCATGGAAGGGACCCATGAGGATCATCCAGTCCAACACCTGGCCCCGCACACATCCCAAAATCCCACCCTGGGAGCATTGTCCAAGCTCTGGCTGCCTCAACAATGTGACATTTCAGTGCCCCAGCACTCTCTGAGGGAAAAACCCTTCCCTGAATCCAACCTAAACCCTCCCCTGGCACAGCCTCACAATTCCAGCCCCTGTCACCAACTCCAAGCCTTGTGGGAGCTTCACTTGGAGTAGGAAAACAACCCTTCAGCTCCAAATATCCTGTTTTTTATTGAGAGCCTCTTCCTTTTTTACAGCCCTGTTTGTTTTTGCTGTAAAAGCTGGTGCAGCACCTGGCAGAGCAGTGTTAGTTCCACACACTGGGCTCAGCCAAGCCCTCTGCTCCCTTCCAGTGCTGCAGGGCTTTGGGAGCTGTGAAAACACTTCTGCCATGGGATAGAGCTGCTGGGCTCCCAAAAATTCCCAGCAATTCCCCTGCCCAGGAGGCAGAACTGCACTGAGGGCACTGCAACAGAGCCCAGGGAGGGTTGGCTGTGCATTGTCCCTCCCTGGGGACATTCCAGAGCCTTCTGCACACACTGCTGGGCCCTGAGGTGGCACCAGCTGAGCCTCTGTGCCCCATAACTCTGCCCAGTCTGGGGTTCATCCCCCAAATGAGTTTATATGTCTGATTCCCCAGGTGAAGCTGTCCCAGAGCTCTCGCTGTGTTTCATTCACAAGGAAATCACTTTGCCACTTTCTCCAATGGTGTCACCAAGGCCATCACCTTGCCAGGGCACAGATGGCTCGTGGCTGTCCCTGTTCCCTCTCTGGGCTGGGCATGCAGAACTCCTGATGAGCTGAAGTGAAGGATCCCTCCCTGTGCCATCAGCAGGTGGTGGCTGTGACCTCCCAGCACTTGGGCTGGGCCCTGTGGTCCCTTAACCCTGCCCCACTCTGGGATTGTGGGATTCATCCCCCAAAATGAGTTTATTTGGCTGAACCCCAGGTGAAGGTGTCCCAGAGCCCTCTGCACACACTGCTGGGCCCTGTGCTCTGGAGCTGCCCTGAAGTGGCACCAGCTGAGCCTCTGTGGTCCCTTAACCCTGCCCAGTCTGGGATTCATCCCCCAAAATGAATTTATGTGTCTGATCCCCAGGTGAAGCTGTTGCAGAGCCCTCTGCACACACTGCTGGGCCCTGAGGTGGCACCAGCTGAGCTTCTGTGGCCCCATAACCCTGCCCCGCTCTGGGATTGTGGATTTTGCACAGGACACTGCAGGACATGGCCTTGTGGCCCCAGCAGAGCTGTCTCCAAAGCAGGGTTGGCAGTGAAGAGCCTGCTGGAGCCCATAAAGCTCCACAGCGAGTAAAGGATGAGGAGGCTGAGCTGATACAGTCTAATTAACTTCCGTTCAGGCTCTTTGTTTGCTGTGCTCAAGCCTGGTTTCTTCCAGATTTAAATTGATTATGAAAATCAGCACAATAACAAAATGCTGCTTTTGAAATCAGACTTTTCACAGTAAATGGTTATTTGTTTCCCTGCTCAAAAATATTGGCTTATCCCCAGTGATAGAATTCTCTCTCTCTCTCTCCTCTTCCACCTTCACTCCTGCCTGATTTGTGTGTGTAGTTTAATTAAAATCATACAGTCCTTCTACAGCTTGGTCCATCTCTGCTGCTAGCCTTGGATTTGATTTATATACAGCATTCCAGTGAAACTGCCTGGAGAAATTAAATAGACATGAATCAACTTGCTGCAGGCTTTTGAAATCCAGCATTTCACAGCAAACTCCCTGTGGACATCTCCTTTCAGCCTGGTGCAGGAGAAATGTTCCTGTGAGCACAGAGGGACACTGGCAGAGCCCAGTCATTAGGTTTGGGGTTTATAATTGGAGCTGTTTGCCAAATGATAGCTCAGGAAGTCCTTGGATTCACCACTTATGATTATATGATTATTTAAAAATAAAAAAAAATTAAAAATCAGAAAGAAAAGCAAAACTACTTGGGTTATTTGGCTTCAATTTCTTTTTGGCTTGGCTTCTGGAATAAGTCTAAACCAGTGGTAAGTGTTTGTAACAACACTTCAGCCTAAGTGTGTTTGATGGAGCTGCTGTAAATGCTGCTTCTGTCTCTATCTTATCTGGAGGTGTGAGCTCTTAGCTCATAGACAGAGACTTATTCTTAGCTGAGCTGCAGCTCCCTTTGGAGGCTTCTACATGACAAACAAAGTTAACTCCTTATCAGACCGTCCCCTGCTTTTTTAGTGACTTAAAACAGGGCAAAACAAGGCACTGAGCAGGAGGAACCTGAAACCCTGCTGCTGGCACTCCAGGTTTACATACCTGGAGTGTGTGAGACCATGGAATAATTCCCTTGGAGCTGGAACTATGGAGTTAAATCCTTTGGAGCTGGAACCTATGGAGTTAACTCCTTTGGAGCTGAACTTGTAGAGTTAACTCCTTTGGAGCTGAAATTATGGAGTTAACTCCCTTGGAGCTGAAATTATGGAGTTAAGTCCCTTGGAGCTGAACCTGTAGAGTTAACTCTCTTGGAGCTGAAATTGTGGAGTTAACTCCTTTGGAGCTGAAACTATGGAGTTAACTCCTTTAGAGCTCAACTTGGGGAGTTAACTCCCTTGGAGCTGAACCTATGGAGTTAACTCTCTTGGAGCTGAAATTGTGAAGTTAACTCCTTTGGAGCTGAACCTGGGGAATTAACTCTTTTGGAGCTGAAACTGTGGAGTTAACTCTTTTGGAGCTGAAATTGTGGAGTTAACTCCCTTGGAGCTGAACCTATGGAGTTAACTCCCTTGGAGCTGAAATTGTAGAGTTAACTCCTTTAACTCCTGAAATTGTGGAGTTAACAGGAGCTGAACCTGTGGAACAGACCTTGCAGGACTGAAGATGGATATCCAAAAGGAACAGACATTTCTCTGCCTTTCCAAGCCCCCCAACCTGGCTTGGTCCCAGCAGCAGCAGCAGCGATGCTTGTGTTGAATTTCCAAGAGGGTGAGGAGAAAAGGAAGAAAACTCCTTTGTAGCTGCTGGGCTGTGTGCTGGGAGCTCAGATTCCCGTCACAGCCGAGCACCGCGCTCGGCGCCACAGAACGTCTGCGGTGCTGCTCATCCCTCCTGCCTCATGCTGCACGGGAGTTAATCAAGAATTGCCAGCCTTGTGGAAGACAAAGGGAGCCCTCTGTGGGATTTGGGCTCAGCTGTGTCCTTTCAATAATTTATAATAAGTCTGGGGCTCTAATAACCTAATCGCAAGGATTTGGGGAAGGAGGCAATGAATTTGTTTGTTTCCTGCCTGCCACAGGTGATCTTCAAGTGAAGAAAGGAAAATTAATCCCCTTTTCTGATTTGTCTTATAAAAGATATGCAAATGGTGTGAGGAGCTGCTCAAAATGCCAGTGATTTCTGGATTGCCACGGGTGAATACTAAAGCAGGGCCTTGGGAAGCGAGGCTGTGGTGGCTCAGGAGCACCAGGGCTGTCTCTGCTGCTCGATACCTAAGTGCTGCAGGTGGGAATGATCCATGCAAATCTGTTGATCCCATCAAAGAATCTGGCTGAGGGATGCAGGGGGTGGCCTTGGTCAGGCCAGCTTAGGCAGACTGGGATGTTAAACACAATCAGAGGGGAGCTGAGCTCCTGGGAGAAGTGCAGAACTATGCTGGAAGCTGCAGGACATGCAGTGACAGACCTAAAGATGTTCACTGGGCTGGAGAGGTTCCATGGGTGAGCTGAGCTGTGGGAATTCCTCCTCTGTGCTGGCTGCTCATGGGGTGGGAGAGCAGAAAGTGCCTCTATGGTTTTAAAGATGGGAGGCACAGCCTGAGCTGGGTGGGAGCTCAGCGAGCCCAGCCCTTGCTGGGTGGCGAGCCCAGACTGTGGGATCCAGTGGGAGAGAGAAAGTGGACTTGGAACTGAGCTTTACAGGGCTCCATGACCTCCCTCCTGTGCTGCAGGGCTTCTCCCAGCACAGGGGCTTGTACTGCACTGTATTTGTGCATGGAAAAACCTCAGAGAAAGGTAAAACTGTGGAGGAGGAGGAATCACAAACTCCCAGATTGGTTTGGGTTGAAAAGGACCTTAAAGCCCATCCTGTTCCATCCCCTGCCATAGTTCAGAGAAACTGGTCTTGGAAACAGCTTTCCAGGGCTCCAGGACCTTCCTGTGCTGCAGGGCTGCTCCCAGCACAGGGACTGGTACTGCACTGTGTTTGTGGATGGAAAAACCTCAGAGAAAGGTATAATTGTGCAGGAGCAGGAATCCCAGAATCCCAGATCGATTTGGGTTGGAAGGGACCTTAAAACCCATCCTGTTCCACCCCCTGCCATGGTCCAGAGAAAGTGGACTTGGAAACAGCTTTACAGGGCACCATGACCCCCTTCCTGTGCTGCAGGGCTCCTCCCAGCACGGGGACTGCAGCTGTGCTCGTGGAAAATCCTCAGAGAAAGGTAAAATTGTGGAGGAGTGGGAATCCCAGAATCCCAGATTGATTTGGGTTGGAAGGGACCTTAAAGCCCATCCTGTTCCACCCCCTGCCATGGGCAGGGACACCTTCCACTGTCCCAGAATGTTCCAAGCTCCATCCAACCTGGCCTTGCATGTGGCCCTAGCTGCTCTGTTCAGTGCAGGGATAAAGGAGAGCCTGGAAAAGGAGCTGTGCAGGGCAGGAACACACCAGGGATGAGTTGGTGGGTCTCAAACTGGAGCACACATCAGTGAAGGCTCTGATTTGGGCTCCTGGCTGTGTGGGGTGTGGAGCTGGCCTGTTTGGGGGTGAGTGCCAACCATCCCTGCCTCCCTGACCTCCGGAAATCCTGCTGCGTGGGAGACAGCCTGTCAT
The DNA here is from genome assembly GCF_028551555.1 of Melozone crissalis. Classification (NCBI taxonomy): domain Eukaryota; kingdom Metazoa; phylum Chordata; class Aves; order Passeriformes; family Passerellidae; genus Melozone; species Melozone crissalis. The sequence continues at coordinate 10,534,593 of NW_026535888.1, read as the reverse complement.
CTCATGTTTGCAAGTGCTTTTCAATTTAATACATTTTAATCAGAAAATTAATCAGGAAACACCAGTTCAGCAAGATAATTGAACAATGAAGAGACATGATAATTACTGTTTAGTCTAATTAACTTTGTTAAGTCTTTATTGGGAACAGAGACTTCCTGAGTGCAACTTATTAAATGGTTCTCCCTGGAACACAGAATCCCCATCAAAAAGGCTTTGTTCCTCACACTGTTGGTTAGGAACTGGGTGCTGCCTTTAAATCATGATTAGAGAAGCCAGCAGGTGGGTTCTGAGAAAACTCTGAGTTACCTTTCAGCAGCTTCTCCTGCATCCTCAGCTCATTTACATCTCTTTAATCCAGGGTTCTCCTCCTCGCTGCTTCCCAGGTGGGCAGGGTTTGATTGCCAACAAAACCCACAGGGTGCTGCCTCCTCCTGCATCCACTCTTGGCTTTGTTCCAGGTCAAAGTGTGTGGAGAATGGACAGGTGATGGAGATTATCAGCAAAAAAAGCCTGAGGGGTTTGTTTGCTACGACAAATAGATCTAAAAATATCAAATATCAAAATATCAAAACCTTTGGTAGGGCTGTGACAGGAGCTGCTGGGAAAACCCTGCTTGAGGGGTTTATTGAGGGGATCTGTGGGTTGGGATAATCCTGGGGAATCCCAGGGTGGGACGGGGAGAGTATATGGGAGAGAACCACGGTGCTGCCATGGGATATTCACACCAAGGCAGAAAAGGAAACCTTGGTAGAAGCCCCCAGAAATGAAACCTGGCTCCAGAAATGAATCCTAAACCTGGTTCTAGGAATCAAACCTGGCTCCAGGGATCAAACCTGGCTCCAGGAATGAATCATGGCTCCAAGAATGAATCATGGCTCCAGGAATCAAACCTGGCTCCAGGAATCAAACCTGGCTGCAGGAAACAAACCTGGCTTCAGGAATGAATCCCAAATCTGGCTCCAGGAATCAAACCTGGCTCCAGGAATCAAACCTGGCTCCAGGAATGAATCATGGTTGCAGGAGTCAAACCTGGCTGCAGGAATCAATCCTAAACCTGGCTCCAAGAATGAATCATGGCTCCAGGAATCAAACCTGGCTCCAGGGATCAAATCTGGCTGCAGGAAACAAACCTGGCTTCAGGAATGAATCCCAAACCTGGCTCTAGGAATGAATCATGGTTGCAGGGATCAAACCTGGATCCAGGAATCAATCCTAAACCTGGCTCCAGGGATCAAACTTGGCTCCAGGAATGAATTGAGGCTGCAGAAATCAAACCTGGCTCCAGGAATGAATCATGGTTGCAGGAATGAATTGTGGCTGCAGGAATCAAACGTGGCTCCACAAATGAACCCTGGCTCCAGGAATCAAAGCTGCCTCCATGCCTCCTGTGCTCCTCTGCTCTGACCTCTGTCCTTGCAGGCTCTGTCAGGACTCAAATAAATAATCCATGTTGATTGAGGAATATTAATGGCATCAGGAGCTGTGTCTGCCTGGACAGGAATTAGCATGAAAGAGCTGCTCTGTCTGGGCCGGTGTCTCCTCTGCTTTTGCTTGGCTTTGCTTTCCTGTAAGGGCGTAGCATGAAATATTTATCATTTCAGAATGAAGGATTAAACATAAATATTGAAATGAACTTGATTGGCTTTTGATCTGCTGAGAGAGCCCTTTGGCTGGCCGGGCTCCAGCCAGAGCTGCCCCACCGGCAGCTCGTGCATTATTCATGGTGGGATAGGTCAGCAAGAGGAGAGAGCTCGGATATCGACCTGGCAGAGGGATGGGATTTAATAATCCCTGGCTCCTGGGGTTATCTGCTCGAGGCAGGGAACCAGGGGAACCTCAGGGCTCGGATTTTGTTCTCAGTTTCAGTGGTGGCAAAGTTGAGACATGCTTTTCTCACCCGGGATGTGCAGAACCCAGCTCCCCTGAGGGCTCAGTGCCTGGAACACGCTGTAGCCCCTGGGCTGATGCAGGTCAGGCTGCTTTGTTTGCTGTCAACACTTCTGTAACCACAGAGATGCTTCTACAGCAGAGCAGGTCTCCCTTCCCCAACACACAGGTAGCTGAATGAGCAATTTAGCAGGAGAAAAATGCTCTGAGTGAACATTCTGCTGCTTCTCTGGTTCTCAGTGAGTGTCTCAGACTGTGCCCAGCACACTCTGCCCCACTTCAGACCTCATTATTTCATTACAACCAATGCCTCGGGTTTTGGCTTTTATGTTTTTCAGATTCTGTGCCGCTTCAGTGTGCACTTCTGAGCTTCATATCAGGGGAGGGTGAGCTCTGTGCACAGAGCAGGGAGACAAAACAATTCCTGGGGACCAAGGACAAATGATCCAAATCTCAGGCCCAAAGAGCAGAAACAACGTGGGCTGAAGAGAGAAAAACAAGAAGGATGGGACTTCATAACCTGAACGTTGGACAATTAACTCCAATATGCAAATGGAGCTGAACTTAAAAGTGAGACCTCGTGACCAGTCGTGCATTTTGTGACCATTTTGGTTCATCTTGGGTGCAGCCCTGGCTGGGCTCTTGTGCTGCCCAAGGTGGATCCATTGAGGCCTTTTAAAAAATCCCTATTTTACTCTTTAGGTCTATCCAGCCTCTGTTCCAGTTCAGCCTTCACCAGGCATCACAAGGAGGGTTCAGGATGGCTCCCCACAAATCCTGCTCTCTCCTAATTCATGGAACTCAGAGTTAATTCATGGAACTCAGAGCCTGAGTGTTTGAGTTCCTTGTTGGCAAGCACTGCTGTGATTGAATTTGTAATTTATTTGGTCCAGTTTGTAATTAAAGGAAGTGCTCTCCAACTCTTCGTGGTTGGGTTTTTCCACCCATGTCGTGCTACAGAGCAGTCCCAAATTGTTCAGTGCCCAAAGCACAAGGGACACCTCATTTCTCCTCTTTTTTCTGGGTCAGCCAGTGCCAAGATTGTTTTGTTGTGTGGAATCACGACTCAAGACGTGGCTCTGTTGGGAGAAAACATTTTGGAGAGTGCAGCAACAGCATTGGCTGCTCCTGTATTTCCTTTTATCTCCTCTCTCCCCATTAATTACTGAGCAAACTCTGCTGGTTCCTCTGAGATCTGGCAGGATCCTTTCACCAGGAACAGCCATGGAATGGTTTTTCTAGAGGGGCAACTCTTGAGGAACCTCCTGACTTAACTTTTCCCTCCCGTCCTCTCCCACAGCGTCACACAGAAAATAAAATTGCTGGAGCCTTAAAGCACTTCCCCAGCTGAACCAGGGAGTTAATTATTATTTAAGAGGGACAATTTGGTATAGTTAAAAGCTGTGAAAGAAAAGAGGGAGAAAAATAAAAAGTAGAAATTGCAAAAAGAGGGGGAAGGAGAAAGATGCTGTTCTATAGTGTGATTTTATATGGAGCAATATCTGCAGTTTCAAGGTGGAGGACGAGTAGAATGATCCTTTCTCATTTCTTTTTCCTGCAACCATTCCAGGACTATGAAATTGCTCTTTTCTCCTTCAGAAGGACAGATAGGAAGTGGTGACCCTGCTAGTTTTGTTTCAGCCCAGTTTGGTGGCCATGTGAATAGTTTGTATTTGAAGAAATACACCACCAACCTTTGTGGTGCTCTGCAAATCACATCCTAAAGCTCTTGTGTGCTCTGCTGCCCTGAAAGTGAAATCCCTGTGGCAGCAAACCCCATTTGTCTTGTGGCTGAACAGCAAAGGGCCCAGCACGTGCCTGCTGGAAAGGGCAGGCAACTCCCCAGGCACCAGCGCACAGCAGGTAATTTAAAATATCATCAAGTCTTAATGGGGGCTTCAGCCTTTTCTGCAGGGTGGTTTTGCCCCTGTAAACAGCAAACAACATTTGGCAGTGCTGAGAGAACTCCAAAGGCAAAGGCAGTGACAAAGTTGTGTTGTGTGTGCTGAGCCATTCCCAGCCCAGGGCACTCAGTGCCACATCCAGCCCTTCCCTGGGCACCTCCAGGGATGGGCACTCCAAAACTCCCTGGGCAATGCCTGACCACCCTTTCCATGGAGAAATTTTCCCTAAAATCCAATTTAAACCTCTCCTGGTTCAACAGGAGGCCATTCCCTCTCCTCCTGTCCCTGTTCCCTGGGAACAGAGCCCAGCCTGGGGCTGTCCCCTCCTGTCAGGAGCTGTGCAGAGCCACAAGGTCCCCCCTGGGCCTCCTTTTCTCCAGGCTGAGCCCCCTCAGCTCCATCAGGAGTCTTCCAGCCCCTTCCCAGCTCTGTTCCCTTCTCTGGACACTCTCCAGCCCCTCAGGGTCTCTCCTGCCATGAGTGACCGGAGCTGGGCTCAGCTCTCATTCCACACTTCCCTCCCAGGTGCAGAGCTGCTGTGTGAGTTCACAGCCCTTGCCTGAGCAGAGAGTTTAGGAGTATTTTTACCAACAAAGGCTGCTCCTTCCTGAACTCCCCAACCTTTGTGTTTGTGCAGTGACAGAGGAGATTTGCCTCCCCTCACTGCTCAGACCACAAATACCTTCCCTGCTCTGTAGGCAGCTCCTGAAGAAGCTGCCCCATGCTGTTCTGCCTTTCCACAGCTCCTTGTGCAGCCTTTTTCTTTGCCATAAACCCTTAATTCTGTGCTTCCAGCGCTCACCTTGTCTGTTTTCTCTCTCTGAAACAGGCAGAATGTTAAATAAATGCCTGTTGGTCGTTAAAGCTGTGTTTACAGCTCTGGAACAGGCACAGAACGTGCTCTGCAGAATTGTCACCATGTAAACACACCATGATAAGCAGCTGGGAGTTAAAAGCTTTGGGATGTATGGAAAGCTGTAATTTGCTGATTACCAGGGCTTGATTGTGGTTGCACTGCAATATCTGTTCCCAAGCATCCCCAGAAACCCAACCCTTCTCCAAAGGAGCCAGATCAGAGGAAAATGCTGGGAATGCAGGAGAATGAGCTGGAGCTGCAGGAATTTTGACCCTTCGTGCTGGATTGGTTTGGGTGGAGATGGGGCTGTGCTGATGTTGCTGTGTCTCCCATCAGCTCAAGATCTGCTGAGCTCCCATTCATGGAAAGCCACCAAAGTCATGCTGGTTTTTCTGTCCTCACTGGTTTTCCACCACTAATTTGTTGGAGTTCCTCAGGAAGTCACTTTTTCCCCTCCTTGGGGCTGTTAGCATTCCCCAGTATCTGGTGAACATAAAATGTGATTTTCCTGAAGCTTCCATGGAGCTCTGCAGAATGGATTTATGTTCCAATTCCACTGAACTCTCTCAGACAGGATTTCTGTAGGGTGTGGGTTTGGTTTTGCACCAACATCCCCTTCACCCAAAGGTGCCTTCAGGCACTGCTGGGCTTTATTTTAAATTATGTCCCTCTTTGGGGAAAAAAATAAAAAGAAAGAGGAGTCAAGAACATAAATTAAGCCTTCAAATGCATGTGCAGTTCTCTGTGACACAAACTTTGCTCTTGGGGTTTATGATGCTAATAAAATACTATTCACTGCTAACAGCTCTTTCCTTCCTGGCCTCGGAAACAGAGACAAATAAGTGCCTGGATTGAAGGAGTTCACATTTTATGTCTCTTTGCATCAATATGGCCCTGCTTTATTGACATTTTTAGGTAGAAACTGGCCGGTCATGTCTGAACTATATTAACTATTATTTATTATTTGGGCTGAGGACCCGAACCTTCCTTGTTCTAGGTGGTTGTACATACAAATCAATACTATTTGTATCCCAAAGTGCCTCTAAATATTATGAGAGACAAGAACTAAGTGAGATAAAAAGTGAAAGAAGCAGTGAGGTGGTTTGTGTAGGAGCAGCCATGGCGAGTGCCGGCCTTGGGCTGTGATGGAGAAACATTGCCAAGGGTTTGTGGCAGGTTCCTGAGCATAGAGGAGGTGGCACAGAAGCTCTTGAGCTAATTAACCCACAGATTAATGAGAAATAATTAGAGTGAGATCCAGGAAATGGTCCCAGTGTGTCCCAAAAGAGCCACCACACCCAAGGGCTGGTGTGTCCCTGGTGTGCTCTTCCTTTTATGCCTGGATTTTCTCTGTAGAAAACTTCAGCTTATGATGAAATGAAGAAATTATTCCATTCTTCTGTTCTTTAAGGAAGGAAATCCAGCAACAGGAATTAATCCAGCAACCTGGATGTGACTAAGAAACAGCCCCTGTGCAACATTTTCCCTTTCTCTTCTCTCACCAAAATTTAAAGAAGCTCCATGATTCAAAACATTTTGTTGAATTTCCTGACTCTCTGTTAAAACAGAATTTTTAGGGGGGAAATCTCGTTACAATGCTTCCCTAGCTTTCCTTGGGATTGTGTTATGTCTTAATTGCATAATCCCAAAATTTGGGGGATCCTCATCCCAAGGATGTGCCAGGGTGATGCTGGGCATGGCTGGAAGCAGCTCCCAGGGAGACAGAATATTTGGGACATATGGTGGCAGATAATGGATGAATGCAGGATTAAAGCAAAGATGATTGAGTAAACTTCTGCCATCTCCACCTGGAAGTGGTGTCTGTCCACACCACATGGTGAAGGTGATAAATTGTAGTGAATTTGTGATCTGGAGCCATCAAATTTCCTCGCTGTCTTTCTTAACCTTGGGACAAATTAAATCAAGTTCTGCTGTGAAGCCTAAAGACATAAAATTTGTTAGCTGTAACAGCACATCCTGCCAAGCAGTCAGAACTCCCTGGTATTAATTACTTTATTCTCTAAGTTAAATAAATGATGTGATATTTGGATTCAGGGGGAAGCCACGCAGGAGTCTATAAAGGATGGGAAGATTTTCCTGTCAATGAACATCCAAACTCTTTTGCTAATTTGCTGTGGAGGGAAATAATGGGTTCTAAAGTGCCTCCATTCCTGAGTGAGATCCTGCCAACAGGAGCACCATTGACAGGACACCTGGAATGGTACATCCTTGTAATTCTGGGATTTGTGCTGGGTTGGCTTCTGAGGGTCCTCTTTATATTTGTTTTCCTCTTCTGGAACAAACATCATCCCAGCTTGTGTGGATTCCCTGGCTCTGTTGGTTTCCCTCAGCTCTCAAAACACAAATCCATGCATGAACATCTCCTCACCTGCCCCACATTAACCCAGGTGGGTGCAAAGCCCCTCACACAGAGGGTAAAGTCATCCCCACTGCTCTGCCTGTGGGCTGCAGACCCCTGCTAGGATTTCTCTGAGTTTCTCCCTACAAGAAATGTCTTGCAAAGAGATCCAAACACAGCTGACAGCGAGTCCGCACTCCTGGGTTGTTCAGTGATTCACTACCCCATTGAAAAAAAAAAAACCCCACACATTATTTTGAATTCAAATTTGGCTTTAATTTCCACTAAGAGATTCTGTCTCTGCTCATCTCTGCCAGGTTAAAGAGCCCTCAGGATCTGATAGTTTCTTCCTGTGAAAGTGTTTGTCCACTATAATCAAATTACCTTTTGAATTCCTTCCTGAGAAGTTTAAAGAGATAAATCTTTTCACAGTGTCCATTCTGGAGCAGTTTATTTCCACGAGCCTGAGTCACTCACAGCCCTTCTCTCCAGATCTGTGACTTGCCAGAATGCACAGACACTGCAAATGGGTGCAGTGATGTTAAGCTGAGCTCAGAAATAGCCCAGGGGTTAGATCAGGTCCTGTGCTGGCTCAGGTGGGGCAGGAGCTCAGGACGTCACACCAGTGAGGAACTGCTCAGAGAACTCAACCTGGTTATGGGGGGAAACCTGTCAGAAGCAGCTGTGGGACTGGAACCCAAATTTGAGGTGCAGCACCACCTTTTTGATGGAAAGCTGGTGTGGCTGAGCCTGGGGAAAGCAGGCAGAGAGCTCCTCACACCTCCTGGACTGGAACATCTCTTCACTGCTCCCATGGCTCAGGTCAGCTTCCATCTGGCATTCCTTCCCTCCCTGCTGGAAGATGGAGAACAGCTACTGGGGGAAAAGGTGCTAAATGGCTCCCTGATTTATTATCTTCATTATTTTACTGAGGCAGCTGTGCTTGGCATCGCCCTGTGGGGAATGTTTGTGCTCAGGCTCTGAGATCAGCCCTGCACCAGCAGCTCAGTGTTTCTGCTGCCATTCCTGGCATGATGACTTTGCCCAGCTTCTTAAATCCACAGCAAAGCTTTTAGAGAACTTTAAGAACTACTTTTTTTTTATGAAGGCTGTATTAAAAGGACTATTTTTAGAAAAGGCTAAGTATTAAAATGCAGAAAAGGCAGAAGGAGAGGTGGACAGGGAGGCTCAGCTTGTTAGCACTTCCTGCCCTGAGCACCACTGCACCCTTGCTCTGCTGCTAAAATTCATTTATACTATAAAAAAAAGGAGGTGGAGAGTTTAAAAAAGAGGCAAAATCTCAATCCTGTCAGATGCTGAGTGCTTCATTGGGAAGCACTGAGTTGGCAGGAGCTGGAGCTGCCCAGCCCCTCTCAAACACTCCTCTTCCTCCTCCTCCTTTATTGTCAGCTCATCTGCAGAGCTGCCCATAAAACAGGCAGGGGATTCCAATAAAACAAAACCACTTCCAAGGGTTACAATACTGATATTTCACTGTTCAGAGTCATTCCAAAGGGTGAAATCCTGTGGAGAAAGGGAGAAAGATGTTCTGGTAGAGGAACAGAGTTTTCCTGTGGCAGGGGATTCCACCATTTCCAAGGGTTACAATAGGGATATTTCACTGTGGTGAAATCTCTTTAAACTTCTCAGGAAGAAATTCAAAAGGTAATTTGATTATAGTGGACAAACACTTTCACAGGAAGAAACTATCAGATCCTGAGGGCTCTTTAACCTGGCAGAGATGAGCAGAGACAGAATCTCTTAGTGGAAATTAAAGCCAAATTTGAATTCAAAATAATGTGTGAGGTTTCTTTTCAATGGGGTAGTGAATCACTGAACAACCCAGGAGTGCAGACTCGCTGTCAGCTGGGTTTGGGTCTCTTTGCAAGACACTTCTTGTAGGGAGAAACTCAGAGAAATCCTAGCAGGGGTCTGCAGTCCACAGGCAGAGCAGTGGGGATGACTTTACCCTCTGTGTGAGGGGCTTTGCACCCACCTGGGTTCACGTGGGGCAGATGAGGAGATGTTCATGCATGGATTTGTGTTTTGAGAGCTGAGGGAAACCAACAGAGCCAGGGAATCCACACAAGCTGGGATGATGCAAATTTTTCTGGTAGAGGAACACAGAGTTCCTACGGGCAGAGGGGTGGTGGAGGGGACAGTGTGAGCTGTCCCATGAGCTCCTGGCTCTGTCAGCATCACTGAGGGTGAACAGGCTTTGGGAGGAGCATTCAGACCTTAAATCATCCCCCAAATTACTGCCACACGTTCTGGCTCAGCACTCCCTGCCTGATTTATAGCCCAGGCAGCAGCCGGCGTCTCCTCGGAGCTTTGGAGACTGGGAGGAAACTGCAGGTACAAAATGCTGCAGCACATTTCAGGGCATGGAAAAGCCAGGGGTGCTCACTGCCAGCTCCCTCTGGAGATGCCTGGGAAGAGCTGATCTCCTTCCTAAGGGCTGCTGGTGTCTCAGGTGGATTCCTCCAGGAGTTACGTGCCAGGTTCTTGTCACAGAAATTGGAATTTGAGGATTCTGGTGGGTCCCTTCCAGTTCAGGGTATTTTATGGTGGCAGATGAGTGTCCAGCTCCTCAGGGAGCAGGACATGGTGATAAAACCACTCCTGGACTGAAGCTGTCTTCTCTCCCAGCCATGGAGTAGATCCTTGCTGTAAGCTTGATCCTTGCTGTAAGCTCAAATCCCAATCAAGAGAATTAATTAATGGCAACAGCAGCAGCTCAGAGCTGTCCCCTGGAGTGGCTCAGGTGTGTGGGTGGCTCCAGCAGCCCCAGGCCATGAGATCCCAGTGCAGGGATTTCCATGAGGGCTGGAGAACAGCCAGGACCCTCTGGGCTGTGCTCATTCCCTGCCTGGGAAGGGAAGCCTGGAGCTCCTGAAGCAGGAGCATCATTTCCATATTCAACAGAGCCTGGAGCAGCAGGATGAGTTTGAGAGAGTCCTGCAGTCCTTCAGGAGGCACCTCGTGCCCGTGAGCAGGCTCCCCCCTCTCTCAGAACCCATAAAACCCTGTGCTAACGACCGTCGTGACAACCATAAACCTGTTGTTTCCATTCCCTGTGATTTACCGAGCTGGTGGGAAAGGTGGGGCTGCTCTTTTATTGGGATGATCAAATGTTTGCAGAGGGAAAATACAATCTGCATTCCTCCAAGGCTGCTTTTATACAGTGAATCATGAATACATTTCCTTTCCCATTAGCAGTTTAACATCGTAGGACACAGAAACACTTCCTCAAAGTGAATTTCTTTTTTAAGGAGTGTAAAGTCCTGGCTGTGGGGGAGGGAAAGCACAAGCCTTTGTAACCATGTGAAAGCTGGGCCAGAACCTCCACAAAGCAGCATTTTGCTGCTCTGGGCACCTGTGAGAGAGATAAATCACCTGTCCTGCCCTTGTGAGGTGCTGCCCACGTGGCTGGGCAGTAAAGCAGCCTCAGCATGTACAGGACAGCTCAGGAAAGAGGACTTTGGTCCAGAGAGAAAAGAGGATGAAGGAAATCCAATCCTTTGAGTCTCTCATGTGCTGGATCATCCAGGCACACGCAGAGAGGAAACAAATGATGCACGGGGCTGGGGTGGATTTAGCCTGCCATTACCTGGCCGTTTCTCTGTGTTAAATACTTTTCCCTGTTTTCTGCTGGGTTAAAACTCCACACAGGTACTTGGGAGATGCTGTATTTAATAGCTGCAAATGTGGAATCGAATACAATTAATAACAGTAATTGTAGTGGCCAGCACACTGATGTAATTGACCTAAATGTTCTTACTAATTAGAACAGCTCCAGTTCAGAAATCGTTCCCAGCTTTATGCTGGGGAAAACAAGCTGTCCTCAATCTGTGCCACACATCAGTGCTCACACAGGGCAGATTGGATTTTACTGTTATATTTATTTGCCTTTTCTGGGAGTATTAGAGCTGGAGGAACCTAAGGAAGATGATCTGGGCATGCTGTGGGTTTATTTTTGTCATTTGGATATTCATCTCTCTCTTGGGCGATGAGTATGGGGCTTCATTCAACACAGGTCACATTTCCACTGGGTTAAATGAGCTGGGATCTCTCCCTTAAAGCTTCCTTCATCTTGTGTTGTTATTTATACTCTTGCAAAATGAATATGAAACCCATCCATGAAAGTGAAATGAGAGTTTCTGCCTTTTTTCTGATTTATGCACTGATGTAAATTGTCAGGGAATGTGCAAAGCAGAATCAAGCTGAGCCTGAAGTGTTTGTGGTGCAAATCCCCCAGTCTTACAGCAGCACCACCACAGCATCCCATCCACTGACCTGGGATGTGGATCCAGGATGTGAGGATCCAGGATGTGACAGGATTTGGGATGTGGCAGGACTTGGGATGTAACAGGATCCAGAATGTGACAGGATCCAGGTTGTGACAGGATCAAGAATGTGACAGAATCTGGGATGAGACAGGATCTGAGATGTGGATCCAGGATGTGACAGGATCTGGGATATGACAGGATTTGGGATGTGACAGGATCCAAAATGTGACAGAACCTGGATGTGACAGTTCCTGGGATGTGACAGGATCCAAAATGTGACAGAATCTGGGATGTGACAGGATCTGTGACAGAATCCAGTTTGTGACAGGACCTGGAATGTGACAGGATCCAGGTTGTGACAGGATCTGGGATGTGACAGGACCTGGGATGTGACACGTGGCTGGCTCAGGCACTGTGAATTCGGTGACTGACAGCAGCTCAGACAGAGTTTGATGTTAAACACTCTCCAAGTGCTGGGGATGAGGTTTGCAGCCTTGTCCCCATGCAGAGTCCCCTCCCTGCCCAGTCAGTCCCACAGGCCAATTCCCCACTGGGAATGTGACACTGGGACAAGTGGGAGAGTGACATTGTGCCAAAGAGTGGCATCACAATCACAGCTTCTGGCAGAGTTTAACCTGACAATGTCCTCACGTGCCTTAGGAAGGGATTTTTGGGGCCAGATCCCTGCCTGGAGTTAATCAGGATTGCTGGAGATGGAGCAACTGCGACAGAGCTCCCCAAAAACTGAGGGTGCATGAGGAAACAGCCACCCCTGAGCCAGCATCTCTGCACCCCCAGAAAAAGCATCAGCCCCTTCCCAGAGCAGAGCAGAGCCTGGCTGAGGTGAGAGCAGCTCCTGCTCCTGCTCAGATCCCCAGGAGGCAGCCAGGCTCCAACTGCCAGGGAATGCCCTCATGTGCCTTAGAAAGGGATTTTTGGGGCCAGATCCCTGCTCGTCATGAATCAGGATTGCTGGAGATGGAGCAGGTGGGACAAAGCCAGCTCAGCATGGCTGTGCTCCCCAAAAATTGAGTTTGCAGCAGGACAGAACCACCCTTGAACCAGCATCTCTGCATCCCCAGACAAAACATCAACCCCATCCCAGAGCAGAGCAGAGCAGAGCCTGGATGAGGTGAGAGCAGCCCCTGCTCCTGCTCAGATCCCCGGGAGGCAGAGAGGCTCCAACTGCCAGGGAGTGTCCTCACGTGCCTTAGGAAGGGATTTTTGGGGCCAGATCCCTGCCTGGAGTTAATCAGGATTGCTGGAGATAGAGGGACAGAACCAGCTCAGCATGGCTGTGCTCCCCAAAAACTGAGGGTGCAGCAGGACACAGCAACCCCTGAGCTAGCATCTCTGCACCCCCAGACACAGCATCAACCCCTTCCTAGAGCAGAGCAGAGCATCAACCCCAAAAATTGAGTGTGCAGCAGGACAGAGCCACCCTTGAACCAGCATCTCTGCACCCCCAGACACAGCATCAACCCCTTCCCAGAGCAGAGCAGAGCCTGGCTGAGGTGAGAGCAGCTCCTGCTCCTGCTCAGATCCCCGGGAGGCAGCCAGGCTCCAACTGCCAGGGAAGCAGAGAGCAGGAAAATCAAAAAGGAGCAGTTCAAGGCCTTGGCAGTTGGTCGCCCAAAGCGACCACAAACATGTGTCTCACCCTGGTAGGTCTCATCAGCACAGCTCAAATGTCAGCTCGTGCTGACAGGCGAGAGAGAGGCAAACACGGCTGCCCTTGCTGGAGAATAATGAGAGCTGCCAGTAAGGAGGGAGCAGAGAGCAGTCCCAGATGGGTTCTGTCCCATTTGTGATCCTTCTCTCTCGCTATTCCTCCAGCTCTGCTCGTTTTGGGGGTTATTAAAGTGCTGGGTTTGCAGCAGCAGGGCTGGGCATGGTGTAAATGCCTGGGAGGGGAAAGCCCACAAAAAGGTTTGACATAAACCACTGAGCACTGATCCAGAGAGGTTTTTAAAAGATAAAAGTTCCATTCCCAAATTTGACACGCACTCCTCTGTGTGATCTCTGGGCAGTTCTCTTAATCCCTCTGTGCCTGAGCTCTCCAGGCTTAAAGAATATTGGAGGGGTTTAGGAACAGCTGATCCTGCTCTGGGGCTGTGTGTGACACTGGGAAATGCCACAGTGGAGGGACACAGGGATGTGGCACTTCATGATGTGGTTTAGTGGCCATGGGGGTATTAAATCAGAGGTTGGGCTTGATGGCCCTGTGTAGCCATGATATTTTATGAAAAATCCTTTTGTTGGGATTTTTTCTCCTGAGAAGCCTCAGAGGAAAAGAAAAACAATAATTATCTGCTGCTGTGGAATGCAACAGGTGCATCTGGGATTGGTCCATGTTGGTTGTTCTTAATTAATGGCCAATCACAGTCAGCTGGCTCAGACTCTCAGAGAATCACGAGTTTTTGTTATCATTCTTTCTTGTCCAGCCTTCTGATGAAATCCTTTCTTCTATTTTTTTAGCATAGTTTTAATATAATATAGATCATAAAATAATAAATCAGCCTTCTGAAACATGGAGTCAAGATTCTCATCTCTTCCCTCATCCTGGGACCCCTGTGAACACCACCACAGTCCTGGAAGCCTTTTCCAGCCTTAACAATCCATGCCAGGCAGTCTGGGTGGACTTGGACAGGTGAAAAGCCAGTGGGATGCCCGTGGCACCATCCCTGCTGCACTCTGGATCCTCTCTCTCCATCCAGGAGAAAACCAGCAGGTGCTGGGTTCATGTGGGAACCCAGGACATCCCTCTGTCTGTCCAGGATGGCCAAGACCCCTGCACAGAGACCTGGCACAGAGCCCAAGACCCCTGTGGTTTTGATTATGACCCATGGAGCAAATTACCAACCTTATATGAAGATCTGCAAGCCATGACAAATTAAGTAGAATGATAGTGAATTTATCACAGGGTGAAAAAGTAGATTTTGCGGTTTTCTAGAATGGGGGTTCAGGGAGCAAGATGGAGGAATCTGGGCATGTCCAGCCTTTCTCCTTCTTCTTCTTGGCCTCCATCTTCTGCTGTGAGGGTGGCACTTTTAGATTGGTTTAGAGTAGAACCTCACTGTCTAATATAGATGATAGGTGTTGGAAAGTTATTGTAAATATTGTGCATGTAATTTTTAATATGAAGACATAACACCACCCTGGGGGCAGGCAGAGTGCCTGGACTGTCTTGCTGAACAGACCTCAGCTGGACAGAAGAAAATATTTTATAGATAAGGAACAATAAACAACCTTGAGATGGAACTGAAGAGCTCTGACTCCTTCTTCCAGTGCCAGGCTGGGAAAAGAGACTTTCTAACATTTTCTTGAAGTCACTCTGAGCAGCGAGAATCCCCAAGTCAGGCTCTCTGCTTCCTTCCACCACCACACACCTGCTTTATTTCTCCTCTCTCATTTCAGAGAGAGGCTGAAGTGCAGCATGAAGGAATGTGTGTCCAGGAGAGCAGGTCAAGGCAAGGGACACCTCTCTTCTTCTCTCTTCTTTTCCTCTCTCTTCCAGCCCAAGGCTTTGTTAATTCCCTTCCCAGCCCTGGTCCCAGCTGGATAACAGCTCTCTCTCTCCTGCAGAAATATGTGCTGTGTCCTCACTGCATTAAGCATTGGCTTCAAGTGAATTTCTCTCACAAGCAGAACTAATAAAAGGACTAAAACCTGCCAGCTTCCACTTGACAAATGGCTGGAAGGAGGATATCTCCCTGCTTTTAGTGTTTGCAGTGATTGATCAGGGCAGGCTGGGAAGCAGCTGACCTGTTGAGGGTTTCCAGAGTGGGGGAGATGATGGAAGGAAGATAATTCTCCTTTCTGCTTGATCACTGTAATTTCTGCTTTTCAGCAGATAACATATCCAGTGTCCAGAAATCACCACCTGTGTTTTGGAGCTCGCCCAGGAGCTGCAATTTCAGCCCGTGTGTGCATCTGTGTGCTCAGCTCACCATTCCCAGGAGGCTGCCACAGCCTGGGGGTGCTGCTGCACACACACAGAGGGACAGGGTCATCCCAAAGTGCTTTATGGCCCACAATGAAGGTGCCCAATGGGTCACACCAGAACCTGGCATCAATCTAGAGGCTCTGGCTGCATCCAGGCATTTCCTCCCAGTGAATTCTTGCTGCTCTGCAAAGCTGACATTGGGTATTGAGGGAATTCCTTTCTATGCCTGGATTTTCTCTGTAGAACACATCTACTTTCTCTGTAGAAAACATCTATTAAGCTTATGATGAAATGAAGAAATTATTCCATTCTTCTGTTCTTTAAGGAAGGAAATCCAGCCACAGGAATTAATCCAGCAACCTGGATGTGACTAAGAAACAGCCCCTGTGCAACTTTTCCCTTTCCCTTCTCTCACCAAAATTTAAAGAAGCTCCATGATTCAAAACATTTTGTTGAATTTCCCGACTCTTTAAAATGCCATTGAAATAGAACTTTTAGAGGGGAAATCTAGTTAAGATGCTTCCCTAGCTTTCCTTGGGATTGTGTTATGTCTTAATTGCATAATCAAGACAGTCAGTCTGTCCTTCCTGGGGAACTTCTGAAAGCCTAAAGTCTGATATGGATGATGAGCAAAAATATGGGATTTTGGTCAGCTGGAGGTGGGAGAAGGAGCCCTGGAGCAGGGAATCTCAGCCCCATCTCTGGCCAGGCTGGATGTGCTCCCTGCCCAAGGCTGAAGGGACACAACCAACATTTGGGACCTCCTTTTAAGAAAGTCCTGAGTTCTGGCTCCCAACAAAAATCTGAGGACTTACATTCCTCCCCCAGACACTGGGGACCTGGAGAGCTGTAAAATGTCCAGGTGATCTGAGCTGCCTTTGCTGAACCAGACAAGGTGGGACAGAACCAATTCCTTGGGAGCTGCTCTGTGAATTAACTCATCCCACAGATTTCTCTCATCAAATCCATTTGCAAGCCATAGTGACAGTTGTTATTTATTTATCTAAATAAAAAGAAACAATTAGCTAAGAGGAGATGCACTGTGACCTCTCTGTGAAAGCTGTTCTTTGCTTGTTTGAGGTTTCAGACATTTCATCTCTCTGGGGATCACAGCCACTAGGGCTGTGCTGAGTCCTGGCTCTTCCTCGAGCTAGTTGTGCAGGTGAATGCTCCTATGGTTAATTGACACCCTATTTACTGCTGAAGTGTTGTCCTTTTTGGGTTTTTTCTTCTCTTCTCTGTCCAGGAAGGAAGATTTTGGTTCAGCAATCGGTCACAGGGGATTAGCAAACAAGCTGAGAACACTTGCTCTGGGGCATGTTTGAGACCAGGCAGCTCTTCCTGGCCCCTGTTTCGCCTCCCTCCTTTCCCTGACTGCATTAGGAACCCTCATGGAGCCTTCTTGGAGGTGGATTTTCCCAGGGAGTCATCAATGCTGCTGCCTGATTTGTCATTTTGTGCAGCGGATAAAAGCAATTTCATGTTCCACTCTGAAACCCCTTGTTCACTTTATGAATAACTCCTGTAAGTATCACTTCAGAAGCTGATCCAGCAAAGTGACAGGGAAAGGATACCCCTGGGATGTCCAAAAAAAAAGGGAGACAGAGCAGATTGTGTCTGCAAGGCCTGGGGGTGTTTTTGTAGTTTTTGTGAACTCCTCATGTGGGAGGAAGAGCAGAGCAGGCACTGGAGCCCTGTGCAGGCACAAAGCCACTCCTGCAGCTTCTCTGCTGTCCCTGTCCCCCTTTAAAGCCCAGAGCTGAGCTGCCACCCCAGGTGACCTGTGCAGGGGGATGTTTTGGTGCCACCATGGGTTTGGTGCCACCCTGTCAGACCCATCAGTGCTGGATCATTTCTGAGCAACACCTCAGCACCTTCCAGCTCAGCTGGCCCTGACTGAGATCAACAATTAATGCTGGGTCCTCATTAAGGAGGATGATTCTGGTTTTTCTCCCTTCTCAGGATGCTCCCAGGGAGGCTGGGGCTGACCATGATTGAGTCTCCAGCCCTGGAACTGTCCAAGGCCAGGCTGGACAGGGCTTGGAGCACCCTGGGACAGTGGAAGGTGTCTCCATCCATGGCAGGGGGTGGAACAGGATGATCTTTGAGGTTCCTTCCAACCCAAACTATCCTGGCATTCTCAGTCCCTATCAGCAGTGGTTTGTGTGCTGCCCAGACCTCACTTAAAGCAGATTTCTCATTAAAATACCTGTGTTTAATACCTCATTTAATGCAGGTTTCTCATGAAAATACTTTTGTTTAACACCTCACCTAATGCAGGCTTCTCATTAAAATATCTGTGTTTAAAACCTCACTTAATGCAGATTTCTCATGAAAACACCTCTGTTTAACATCTCACTTAATGCAGGTTTCTCATTAAAATATCTATGTTTAAAACCTTACCTAATGCAGGTTTCTCATGAAATACCTGTGTTTAAAACCTTACTTAATGCATGAAAACACCTGTGCTTAAAACCTCACCTAATGCAGGTTTCTCATGAAACACCTGCATTTAACTCCAGGATCTGGGCCCTGCTGGAGGAAGTGCAGCTCTGCCAGCTCTCTCCATTTTTAATTGTCACCATAACCTCCCTCTCATTCCTGAGAAATAAAGCCTGCACAGTCTGCTGAGACCTTCCCACAGATTCCTGCAGCTGCAGGGACTTGTCCTGACTCCTGCTCTGCTCTTGAGGAGATGTTGATGCATTTACTTGCAGTTGCTGAAGCAAAGAATGTGAAGAGATCCCCTGGCCCTGCCTGCTCACAGTAGTTGGTCACTGAAGCACATGCAGATTTTCGCTTTTTGGATTTATTTTTTTGTGCACAATTAGGCTTAGGCTGAGCTAACTGTGTCCAGCTGGGCTTTGACATCAGCTGGAAACTCTCCAGGCTGGTGCAATCGTTGGAGCCTGCTGTGCTGGGAGGGTTGGGGTGCTGTGGGGGGAGCTCTATTTATCCAAATTTCCTCGGGATGTCTCCTTGCATCTTCTTGTCCTGATCTTGGAGCATATGGGTGCTTCTTCAGCTGCTGCTGACAGAGAGGGCAAAGAGGAGTGGGAGGAGATCTGAACAAACCCCAGGGTTATCTCCTGGCTGGAGGGGAGCACTGGGGTGCTCCAAAGGGGAAAAAGGTGACTCCTCATCCTTTTCTCTTTCAGAAAGAGAAAATACAAAGAACTGAAAAGCCTTTAAACCAACCTGAGCCAAATAATCTGCATATTTGAATCCTTTCTCTGAAGTGGTATGGGTGGACCCTGAGTGACACCCTGGTGACATTTCTGCAATACATCCCAAACCCACCCTGCTTTTATTATTAGCCCACCTCTCACAAGTCAGGCCCTGCTATGAGGAGGGGCTGGGGAAGGACTCACCCTTTGGAACGACTGCTCATGGAATGCTGTCAGCATTTCTTTAAGATGCCAGAGGCTTTAATAAGCAAGGGATTATTAGTTACACCTTCCATGGCTGCCTGGCAGCTTCACCTTAATGCCTGAGAACGTTTGTATATTTGGGGCAGGAAAATCATGGCATTGCCCTCCTGTTGTCCCCAGTGAATAATCCAGGGTGATGGGATCCTCTGGAGGAGCTGGAGACTGTGCTCCACAGGTCACCATTCCTCTGCTCCAGTGCAGTAGAGAAGGGATTTACTCCCTTCTCCAACCTGCTTCTGGATGAGCTGCTGGGTAAACAAGGCAAAGGCAAGGCTGGGGTGAAGCCACAAAGCTCAGGTGGCTTTTTGGAGCTGATCTTCACAACCTTGTTTGTGTAGCTGTGCTTGCCAGTGCCTCTGGGCACAGCCTTTGAAGGTCCTTTCCTGCTGCAGGTGATTCATGAGCCAGCTCGAGGTGAACCTTTCTGGCAGGTTTTGTTTCCTGTTCTGGGCAGACCTTGGAGCATCAGGTTTCCACCCACCCCTTCTAGTGAGCAAAAGTCCTGCATTTATGACTTCCCCTGAGGCACTGGGGATGACTGATCAGGCAGTTCTGACCAAAAAATGGCACATGAAGTGTTTGCTCCTTGAGGGGCTGAGTAACAGCTAATGAGTGCAAGACAGATCCTGCTGCTTCCCATCCGATGGGAATTAATCCTGCCTGTGCTGGAGCAGAACCAGCCTGCCTGCTCATGCATTGATTATGGCTCCACTTTCCACAAAGTACAATTGAGCTGAACTTTTCATGGAGTTTGAGCCAGGAGTGATGCAGTCAATGAGAGCTGCACCACGAGCTGTGCCCTGAGCCAGGGCTGAGCTGCTGCAGTGTCCTGTGGTGCTCCTGGGCTCCCACCTCCCTCCAGGCAGTGCCAAAATGTTTCTCTTTGATGAACCAAATTGCTTGGCTGAGTGCTGGGCCTTGGCATGGCCTGCTGTGTGTCAGGGAAGGACTTCCCAAGGCTGTCCTGCTCTGCATTTGGGGTGAAGACATCAGGAAGGGCTCCCTGGTGATGCCTCAGGTTTTAGTTTTCATATTTTTCAGATTCTGTGCTGCTTTAGTGGGTGGGTCTGGGCTTCATACTGTGGAATGGTGAGCTCTCCTCACAGAGTAGGGAGACAAAACAATTACTGCTCCAGCTGGGGACCAAGGACATATGATCCAAATCTCAGCCCCAAGAGCACAAACATCATGGGCTGGAGAGAGGAAAAGAATGAGACCGCATAATCTAAAGCTGTAATTGGACAATTAACTCCAATATGCAAATGGACCAGAAATTATAAAAGTGAGAGACTTCATGACCAGGTGTCCATTTTGTGACCATTTTGGTTCATCTTGGGTGCAGCCCTGGCTGGGCTCTTGTGCTGCCCAAGGTGGATCCATTGAGGAGATCCTTTTAATAAATCCCTGCTTTATTCTTTAACTCTCTCCAGCCTCTCTTCTAGCTCAGCCTTCCCCATGCATCACTGGACTGCTGAACATGGGATCTGCCCTGTCCTAGGCTGTGAAAAGTCAGCAGGGACTCTGAAAGGGGAATCAGCGCCAGGGCTGCCTGGAGGAGCCTCCTTTGGGCTCTTTGGCAGAAGTTTAATAATGCTTTTAAGTAGAGAGAATGACCCCTTAAATCCAAGAGTTTATTGTCCTGAGGAGCCCTGATGGCTCCAGCTGCCCTGCCAGATGTTGGGTGGCTAAAACCCTCTGAAAAGCAAAGCTGGGCTTGGCTCAGCTGAGCTGGGCCAGCCCATGAATCAAAGCCCAGCTCCAGCACTGCAGACCTGCCCACAGCCCCATCACTTATTGCTTAACAAGTGCATTAGTGTAAATCAAGAGGCATGTTTCAATTATCTAATAGAAGAATTATTGATCCACGCTCTCCCCCTGAACGTTCAAATGTTCCAGGAGGAGAAGCAGTATTTGTATGTGCTATAAAAAAGCTGGAGTGTGGTTTTATGTTTCAATTAGGGGCTGCTTGGAGAGCTGGTGCAAGATGTTTTTGTAGGAGCAAACTGTGATGGGCACAGAGCCACTGGTGGTCCCCAGCCCTGGTTTTGGGGTCAGCAAAGGACACCAAGAGATGAAATTCCTCCCTTTCCCCTCAGGGTGCTGTGCAGGGATCCCCAGGGCTTCATTTTCAGCTTGTTGTCCATGGAAAAGTGCAGCTATTCCTTAAAATGCCAAATCCAGTTGAAGTGTATCAAATCAAAGCAATTTTCTTCTCCTTCTCCCTGCCCCGTGGTTCTGATGGCTGGGGGGAGGAAGGGGATTTGTGCTGCTTGTGTAAGGAGTGTAAGGAGCATTGGGGATGTGGCTGATAAAACAAACATCCCCAGGAGAGTTAATTCCATGTGGAATTATTCTATTCTGAACCTTCAGCTTTCAGTCCATTGTCCTGTGCTGACTGTGTAAAATGCCATTGAGGGATGTTCCTTTTTCCCTTTGATATAAAACATGGGGCTATTTTAGAAATTTAAAACTCATTCCCAGCCTCTTCTCAGCACTTCTTTTCAAAGCAGCTCAGTTCAGCTGTCAGTCCCCAGCTCCACTTTTTAATTAAAATAGTTTTGTAGCCTTCCCTGACAAGCAAACATGTACACTAAGTTGCAAACTACAGAGCAATTCTTCTCTGCTTAAGGGTGCCACATCAAATGTCACTTGGCACCTCTCTAGGACAGCTCTCTATGCTTAAGAATAAATATACAAATAAAAGTTGTTGATAACCTTTTTCTGGGACAGGGAGCTCAGATGAGACATAATAGCAGCTGCCTGTATTTCCTGCAGTCCCAAAAATGTTTCTGGAGACTCCACGGCCCTGAGTTGTGGGGTTTTTTCCCCATTGTGCACAGTGACACAGCTTGTGAAATGGTGTCACTGTGATTTGGGGGAGCCCTGGGGCAGCTCAGGGGTCCTGGGCCAGCAGAGATTTGCAGTGGGGATTGCTCAGCCCAGCTCCAAACAGAGCTGGGGTGACCCCCAAGGACCCTCCCCAAGGAATGGGATGGCAGCACAGGGAAATGTGGGAGCAGTGCTGGAGAATTTGCACAGAATATTCTTTGTGGTTTGAGCACTTCACTGCCAGAGCAGGATTTCCCTGCTGGAACGAAGCACCTGCTGAACCTGTCACCGCTTTCATGTTCTGCTTATTGAAAAGCTGAGAAACCCTCCAAAAGCAAATAAGATTAACTCCAAACAAATGTGTGGCACAGAGCAGCAAATCGTGCTGCAGCTTTATTGCTGTCACCATTATGAACAAGTTTCTTCTCCTGGCCTGGCTGCTGCCTGGTGTATTTTTCAGTGTTTAAAGTTTGCTTGGTGTATTTTTCAGTGTTTAAGTTGTTTTAAAGTCTCTCCAAGGTCTCAGGGTTAGGGGAGGCCATTCTCACCCTGGTTTGGGGGTCAGGCTGCGGTTGTCCTAAAATCAGCAATGGGATCACAGAACTCTGGGTATGGGGTTAGGGACTTGCTGCTGCAGCTGGGTGGTTGGGATGGATGTTGTGGGAGATGTTCAGCTTCCAGGGGCTAAAATGGCCCAGCCTGGAGTGGCACAATGGTCCCCAAGTGCCACATGTTCCAGGGCAGTGATCCCTGGGGAATCAGGATCCCTGGCAGGGAAGGGGGCTTGTCCCTGTTTCCCAGCTGGAAACCTGGGCAGTGTCAAATATTCCAACTCCTCACCCCAACTTCTCAGACTCAGGGTGGGTTTGTGACTTAAATCCACATTTTAGGGGCTGCCCAGCAGGAACCAGGCAGCTCCTTCCTTCCCCCAGCCCTGCAGCAGAGGATTCCACACTCTTTCATGAAGCAGAGCATCCTCCAGGCTGAGCAGGTAAATCCATCCAGGTGGGAAACATCAGGACAGGACAGTTGTATTTTCCCTCTGCTCTTTACACACTGCTTTAATTAGGAGCCTGCCTTTGATTAGCTGAAGCAAACCCAAACTGTGTCAATTCAAATAATTTTTCCCCTATCCCTTTATCCTTTGTGAAAAGTTTGGGTGGCTCGTTCCAAACTGGAATGTGGGCAGTGCAGGAAGAAAAATCAATTTTCCTACCACCTCTAATCATGAGAGGTGTGAAATTAAGTTGTCACCCAGGCCCCCTAATCCTCCTGTCTAAGTGCATGTTGGGCTGTTTGCTGAAGCAATTACAGGAACCTGGTTCCTCTCCCTCCCTGACTTCCTTTATTAGAAAACACTTAAGGTACAGCTCCCTGTGACACGTTGTCACCAGGGAGGGACAAAAGTTTCAGAGGAGAGAAGTAGGACATGTAAGAGCAACATGAACTGGTAGGAATCAAGCAGCTATTTATGAGCCATTTACTTACTTAGCCCTAAAAATAGCTGGGGTTTTATGTGAAAATAGGGCTGTGATTGAAATCAAGCCCTAGACATGAGGTAATGGGAAAGGGGGGGTACAAGAGAGCTGCAATCAGGTGTTCTATAAATAGAACACCTCTGGCCTCTCCAGGGGTGGGGTAGGGATTGGTTTGGGTGTTTTTCTGCTGGGGCTTGAAGGGGTCAGTGGGGCTGGAGGAGCTGCCTTGGGGTGTAGCAGTTTACTGAAGGCAGCAGGAACAGTGGGACTGGAATCCATGGGAGTGATCCTCCAGCACCTCAAATCCCATCTGCACTGTCCCATCTGCTGGTCACACCTCAAATCCCACCTGCTGGTGACACCCCAAATCCCACCTGCACTGTCACACCTCAAATCCCATCTGCACTGTCCCATCTGCTGGTCACACCTCAAATCCCACCTGCTGGTGACACCCCAAATCCCACCTGCACTGTCACACCTCAAATCCCAGCTGCACCGTCCCATCTCCTGGTCAGTGCTGTCCTTGGGGTGCTGTGTGCGCTCCTGGGCTCCTCAGGACAGGGCCAGGAGTTCCTGGAGAGCTGTGGAGCTGAGGGAGGGCCTGGAGCAGGAGAGGCTGAGGGAGCTGGGGCTGAGGAGATGCTGAGAGGGGCCCTCAGCCCTGGGTGTCCTGTTGTGTTTCTGAGTGTCCCCATCTGACCCTGTTGTGTCCTTGGGTGTCCCTGTCTGTCCTTGAGAGTCCCTGAGTGTCCCCATGTGGCCCTCTCTCTCTCTGGATGACCCTCTTGGGTCCCTGTGTGTCTCTGTCCATCCCTGTTCGTCCCTGTCCATCCTTGTCTGTCCCTGTCCATCCCTGGCTGTCCGTGTCCATCCCTGTGTCCCCCTGTCCATCCCTGTGTCCCCCTGTCTGTCCCTGTGTCCCCCTGTCCATCCCTGTGTGCAGAGCTCAGAGCAGGCCCAGGCTCAGCCCCAGGCCCAGCCATGGCCCCAGAGCCCCGGGCAGGGCCTGGGCCCAGCAATTCCCCTGCCCAGGAGGCAGAACTGCACTGAGGGCACTGCAACAGAGCCCAGGGAGGGTTGGCTGTGCATTGTCCCTCCCTGGGGACATTCCAGAGCCTTCTGCACACACTGCTGGGCCCTGAGGTGGCACCAGCTGAGCCTCTGTGTTCCCCTAACCCTGCCCCACTCTGGGATTCATCTCCCCAAATGAATTTATGTGGCTGATCCCCAGGTGAAGCTGTCCCAGAGCTCTCGCTGTGTTTCATTCACAAGGAAATCATTTTGCCACCTTCTCCAGTGATGTCACCAAGGCCATCACCTTGCCAGGGCACAGATGGCTCGTGGCTGTCCCTGTTCCCTCTCTGGGCTGGGCATGCAGAACTCCTGATGAGCTGAAGTGAAGGATCCCTCCCTGTGCCATCAGCAGGTGGTGGCTGTGACCTCCCAGCACTTGGGCTGGGCCCTGTGGTCCCTTTACCCTGCCCCACTCTGGGATTGTGGGATTCATCCCCCAAAATGAGTTTGTGTGGCTGATCCCCAGGTGAAGCTGTCCCAGAGCTCTCTGCTGTGCCCTGGGATGGCCCTGCTGGAGCAGGTGACCCTCTGTGACCCCATAAACCTGCCCCACTCTGACATTCCAGGCTTCTCTCCCAACCCTCCTGCCACAAGAAGATGCTTTGCAAATCAAAAGGTGCTGAGTAACTTCTGCTGGAAGCAGCTCTCTGCAGCACAACCTCTTTGATCTCCTGCTTCCATCTGCTCTTTTATTGCTCCAGAGCTGCAGCGTTGAAGTTTTTACCTCAAGAGGTGACATTTGGGTCCTTTTGGGTCCCTCAGTGTTGGAGCAAGCCCAGCACCCTGGCTGAGTGCCACAACCAAGCTGTGCCTGTCACCTTAACCTGCACAGGAGCACTCCAGGGAGGGCACTGAGAGAAGCAGATGGAATTAAATCTCCATTTACTGTAGGCTTTTAATAAAAGAGAGGACGTCTGTAACGTCACCAGCTCTGCCCACGCTCTGGGGAATTTGCCCTGGACACTTTTCCAGCTTTTCCTTGGAGTTGAGAAGCAGAACTGTGCCTTTGCCACACTGCAATTAAACAAATTCACTGCTCCCCATAAAGCCTAAACCCTATAAAATACAGCTGTTCTCTCCTGCTGGGTTTAAAAAGAAATGGTTGCACAGAAATGGCTCCAGGTGTGTGTTTGTGCCAGAGAGGCTCCTGAATGCCTGCTGGAAATATTTTGGCAGATGTTGGTCCTGGGCTAGAGGATGCTGCTGCGGGGACAGCGTGACAGTGTTCACAGGGGTCTGAGGATGAGGGGAGAGATGAGGATCTGACTCCATGTTTCAGAAGGCTTGATTTATTATTTTATTATATGTATTCTATTAAAACTATACTAAAATAATAGAAGAAAGGATTTCATCAGAAGGCTGGCTAAGCATAGAATAGGAAGGAATGATAGCAAAGGTTTGTGGCTCAGACTCTCTGTCTGAGCCAGCTGACTGTGATTGGCCATTAATTAGAAACAACCACATGAGACCAATCACAGATGCGCCTGTTGCATTCCACACAGCAGATAATCAATGTTTACATTTTGTTCCTGAGGTCTCTCAGCTTCTCAGGAGGAAAAATCCTAAGGAAAGGATTTTTCATAAAATGTGTCTGTGACAGGGACAGCCTGTGTCCCAAGTCCTCACAGCGTGGTTAAGAGGGCACAGTTTGGTCAAAAGTTGGATGATCCTGGAGGGCATTTGATCCTGGAGGGCATTTCCAACCTTCACAACGGGGTGGTTCTGTCTCTGGTGTGGTTCCACCCCTGGGTTGTGCTGCTGGCCCTGCCCAAAGCTCTGGAGGTGAAAGCCCTGAGCTCTCTGCTTTTCCAAGTCTTCAGCCCAGCCAAATCAGGGTGCAGTGTGCTGCCTGCAGCCTGCTCTGCTCTTCCTGAAAATTTGTTTGAAATCAAGGAGCTCAACCCCTCATGCAACCAGGGAGAGCAGGAGGGAGCAGAGACCAAGCCCAGCTGTGCTGGTGCAAAATGGGATTTATGACTTGTGACCATTTTTCAACTGAGAATCATTGATTTTTTTTTTGCATTTTTTTTTCTTTTTCCTCATAGAATTTCTTCTCCTTGAAATAGAACAGATTGCCTGAAGCACCTGGTTTCCCAGGGATCCAAGGCTATTCCTCCCTGATGCCCTGAGAACAGAGGTTGCTGTGATGTGTGGAGATGTGGTGGGAATTTTACAGCCAGGGAATGCTTCAGTGTTGGAGCTGGAGGTGCCATTTTCTCAAAATATCTTTGGATTTAGCATTTCTCCTCATGGCAGGGCTGTTTTCCCTGAAGTGCCTCACAGTCCACCAGGAAGGAAACCCATTCTTTGTTTCTGACTTACCCTAAATGCCTTTTTTTGTTCATGTCAGACCATTCTTTTTTGTACTGCCTGTTCCAACACAAAAGGAAACAAATCCTTTCTATGCCAAACTGCAGATTTCTGCCCCAAAAGTGCTGTTCTGCTAATTTTTGAAAGGCTGCAGAAAGTTCTCTTGATAGGCACTAAAACCATGCAGGTTTTGAAGACTTTCAAAGGTTGGACTTGATGATCTTGGAGTTTTTTTCCAACCTTAATGATTCTCTGATTCCATCTCTGTGCATTTGGGCTGGGAAAGGATCATTCTGAACAATTCTGCTTCTTCTTGCCTTTGCAAAGTCATTAATGCAGGCACAGCCATGAATTTGGGGAGAATTTAAACTCTGCCTCTCTCTTCCCTCCCTGAATTATGGATGGCTGGGGGGGCCTGGTGGGGCTGTTAATGCTCCTGTGAAGTCACAGCCCATCTGTGAGCCCAGAAATGGGAATAGCAACGTTTTGTTTTGTCTGCCTTACAGAACAGGAGCTGGAGATTGATTAATTCTTGTGAGCTGAGGGAATGTGTTCCAGACAGAGGGGGGATCAGGAATTGGGGGGCTGTCTGTGGGGATGAGATGTCTGTGCACCCCCCAAACTTTGGCCTGTCCAGTGTGACCACATCTGTCAGAGGGCCTGGGCAGTGTGTGGGGACAAAGGAATGGAATAAATAAGGAGAAAATTTTAAAAATGCTAATTAAAATCAGAATTAAATGAATTCTAACTGACTGTACATCAGGAACTGGACTGACAGAACAAGGGGCAGTGGGTTCACACAACCAGAGGGCAGGGTCAGATGGGATATTGGGAAGAAATTCTTCCCTGTGAGGGTGGTGAGGGCTGGGAAGGATTTCCCAGAGAATTTGTGGCTCCCCCATCCCTGGAAGTGTCCCAAGCCAGGTTGGACAGGGCTTGGAGCACCCTGCTCTGGTGGAAGATAACCCTGCTCATGGTAGGGGGATGAGAATGGATGATCTTTACATTCCCTTCCAACCCAAACCATTCCATGATTTCCTGATTCTGTTTTCCTTCTCACATGAAGGAATGTGGCCTGTCACTACTCACTTAAAAGAAATAAAAACCACACTGTACTGAAATAGTGACTTCAGATCCCTCTGTGAACATTCCCCTGCAATTACTCCACTCTGTTAGACTGTTTCAAACACTTTTGGATCCTGACAGGGAAATGCTGTTTATCACTTCCAATTTCTACAACTGGGTCTGAAAACTAATTAGTAAAACAGACTGTACCATCTGCTTCCTTGGGATGTGCTCCTGCTGTAGCTATTTATATTTTAAGTTGGTTTTTTTTTTCTTTGTAAATTTGTTCTTGCTCCTAAAATGGTTCAATCCAGCCTATTGTTGTTTTATTGTGCAGTCATATTCCACTCCTTCTGCATCTGCATCTCTTCTTGGCATCAGGAGTACACTGAGAGGAAGGAAACATAAAACAAAACTTAATCCTGTCATTCTTTCTGCACAAATGTGCCTGGTTTATATTCCTGGGGCAGCTCTTGCTGGAAAACACTGCAGAGTTTGCAGGTAGGAAAGGCAGGAGCTGCTCACCTTAATGAAAACACTGGTTCTCCATGGGGAGAAGGAGATCCAGACTCTCCTGGTCTCCTCAGCCCTAAAACAGGGATGGCACAGGCAGGGAGGATTCCTGGCTCTTGGTTTGACCAAAAAAATTCTGGTTTTGGGGCAATCTTTGGAGCAGGGCAGGGCTGATGCTCTCCCCATGCCCAGGAGTGTTTTCCACATCAGAGACTGGCAGAGCTCAGTGATTCTCTGTGGTGGATATTTCCCCTGATATTCCTCTTCAATTCTCCATCACTCATTTTAATATTATTATTATTCCTGTTTGCACACTAAACAACCCTTCCTCCCTGCTGCTTGATGTCCTCATTGTGTCTGCTTTCTGCAAGGGAAAGCAAGATCTTATCCCTAAAATAAATTCAGGGATGAAGACTTTGGAGCTCTCCTTTGCCTCTGCAAGGGTGGGTGATGCTTCCCTGGGCCTCCGCTCCCAAGATGTGGATCCTGAGCTGTGGAGAAAGGATTTTAACATGGTGGGTGAGGAGGAGAACTCTGAGCTCTGAGCAGTGATTCCCTCCTGGAATTGCCAACTCTGCCAGAGGTGGGACAAGGAAATCGAAATAACTCACAGTAGCCAAGTCAAAGATATCAATCCCAGCTACACCCACGATTTTCTGCTCATTTCTCCTCACCTGCAAAAGGATCAGCTCTTAACCAGAGGGAAAATTGAAGCAGCAGTTGTGGTGTGGCTGAAAATCCACTCGTGTGGCGGATGCTGCTCCCCCTCCAGGTGCCAAAGACCTTTAGACCTCCAGCTCATGAGGTCCCCATCAAGCCAACAAAGGTCATGCTTGGCAAATAATGTGTCTCAGATGAGTTTCTTCCTCTGCATGAGCTGAGCTGCTCAGATCGTGCCCTGCTTTTATCCCTCCCTTTGAGGGCTCCCAGGCTGGTGGCAGGAAAGCCATTATCAAGGAGCTGTTCCTTTGCCTTGCCTTTGTGGATATAAATACTGACACCTTGTTCCATTTTTCATGCATTACTTCTTTCCCTGCCCCATTCAAAAGAACAAAAGCAGTTCTGAGCTCTCTGAGCTTGGAGTTTGACAGCTTTTCCTTGGTGGTAGCATTGCTGGTTTTTTAGTTTTGCTCAAAAACAGCTTTTTCCTTTCACCTGAAGGGGAAAGGGGGGGAAATGAAATGATGGGGAAAGCTGGAGGAGGTTTAACCTGCATGCACGAAGCAGCAATTGCAGTGATTTTTATTGTTGGGGCTTTCTGATGGTCGTCCCAAATCATCAATAAAGCTCTGGCAGTCTCTGCTTCTCCCTCCTCGTTAGCTGGAGGCACAGCCCAGTTCTGTGGCTGCCTGGGAAGTGCCTGCCTGGCTAATTCCCCCTCTCCAGCTGGCCCTCACTCCCATTTGGAATATAAAAAGGACCAGAGGGCAGGATTTATGGCCAGCAGACACTTTTTAGTACAGATGTGCAAAGCAGCACCTCTCAGGTGCCAACAAAACCTCTGGAGAGATACATCATAGCAGGAACTTGTCAGCAATTAATTTTCAGAGGGTTAAACTTCACCCATGTTTTAATAGAAGAGGAGGCTGAAGGACCAAAGAGAGAATAAATCATTTGGACCCCTGGGAGGTTTTATTTTAGCTCCTTTCCTGAGCAAGTGTTGCTGCTTTTTTTCTCCTTTGCAACAGGTAAAACATCAGGGGTTTAACCACTGAGACAAATATTCTTAAATAAGCAAGACTTAAAATAGAAAAATAAAACTGAGAACAGCTTTTCTCTGCGAGATCCCTTAAATCTTTCTGCAAGAAAGATGCCAAACACTTGGATAAAGGTCTGGTTGATCTTGCAGGTGATGCTTGAGTGACAAAGTGAAGGGGGGCTGAGCTATAATTGGTGGATGTGAAAAGTTTGCTGACAGGGTTGGTTGCTGACTTTTGAAAATTTAATTTTGGGGGGTTGATTTGGGGGTTTTGAGGTGGGTTTTTTTTGGAAGAGAGGGTAATTTCTTTGCAGTTCAGCTCCTCAAACTTCAGAGAGGAAGAAGAGATGGCCACAGCTCAATGGCAGGGCTGCCTGAATGGTGGATCATGTTTGGAGCTGAGTCAGTGATGCTTTATTGAGGAGAATTTCTGTTCCTTCTGAAGAACCTCAATTCACCAAAATATTTTACATTTTCCTCCCAGTTATGCCAGGGTTTAAGTCCAGTTCTGCTGTGCACAGTGTAAATGGGCTGTGGGTGTCTAATGCTCACTCTGGTGGCTTTTAATGCTCCTAAAATTTTCCACTCCCACCAAAATTGGGGTTTTTCTTCCTCTATGGAAGCTGGCAATTGTCTTCCTCATGTCACAATGTGGTTTAGAGGGCATGGTGGGATTAGGGTTGGGCTTGATCCTGAAGGCCTTCTCCAGCCTTAATGAGATTCTGTGTTAACAAAAACCTGTTACAATTCAATAAAAACCAACAAATCACAGAATCATGGAGTGGTTTGGGTTGGAAGGTACCTTAAAGGTCACCCCAGTCCATCCCCTGGGACACCTTTTACTATCTCAGGTCCATCCAAGCCCTGTCCAGCCTGGCCTTGGGCACTTCCAGGGATCCAGGGCCTCCCCGCCCTCACAGGGAACAATTCCTTCTAAATATCTAACCAAAATTCCCCATTTTTCAGTCTGAACCCCAAAATCTTCCTCTGTCCCAAATGGTGGTGGCAGCTCCAGGTGCCTCCCAGGTGAGGCAGTGGTCAGGAAAGCTCAGGAGATAGAAAACCTGAGCTGAAAATTCCCTGTGGAACAATTCCACTCTGTCATCTTCCTCCTTATTACCCTTTCCTCTGCAGCCATGATGGGATTAGTGATATTTCCATTTGTCTGTTTTATGTATTTTGTTTTCCCTTGCTCTGAAAAATGATTACAGGCTGAAAAGTTTGTCAGGCCTTGGAGTTCAGCAAGATTCTCTCTGGAATTAATTTCCCACCTTGGAGTATGAGCAGGCATCTAGAAAAACACTATTTGATTGTACTTTGGTTTTCATATAAGAAAATGATTATTTTCACTTGTTGGTGGGTGTAGGACACAGAGCTGTGTGGCCAAGGCAGGATTTTTATTTATCAGATGGCTGAAAACTTAAAACCCTAAGAAGCAGTAATGAGGAAAGCTGAGGAAATGGAAGTTTTGCTCCATTTATTCCCTAAATAATGGGAATTATTTGGTTATTCCCTAAGTGTCAGAAACCCACAGCAGAGAAGAAGAGCAGGAGGAACAAGGAATCAAACCCCAGTGGGATGAGCTGGGATCTGTCAGAGCCAGATCCAAGAGGCTCTGGCATGAAATGGCCTCTCTTGATTTTCTCATCCTCCCCATCAAGCCTCTCTCTCTCTTGCTCTAATTGAAGGGGTTTGTTCTGACACCTGCTGCAATCAGGGCTGGATGAATTCCATGGGAATTCAGTGCCAGGAACGAGGCCTGTGCTGTGCTCTTGGCTCCAGAGCCTCTCCAGCACTGGTTTCCACTCCCTCCCAGTTGCAAGGGACACTTCTGCTCCTTCTGCTCCATCATTCCTTCCACCTCCACCATCTGCCTCTTGTGGTGGGGTTCACGGGGATCCCAAGTGAAGAGATGAGAATCTTGACTCTATGTTTCAGAAGGCTGATTTATTATTTTATAATCTATATTATATTTTTTAATGTATATATTATTATATGATGTGATTAAATGATATATTATATTATTCTGATTAAATGATATTATATTTATTATTTTATTATCTATATTATATTAAAAGAAAATTTATATATTATGATATGATGTGATTAAATGATATCTATTATATTGAAAGAAAATATACTAAAAGAATAGAAGAAAGGATTTCATCAGAAGGCTTGAAATGAAGGAAATGGAATGAAATTATAATAAAATCTTGTGGCTGCTCACAGCCTCGACACAGGTGGCTGTCATTGTTCATCAAGTAGAAACAACTCACATGGACCAATCAAAGATGCACCTGTTGCATTCCACAGCAGCAGATAATTATTGGTTTTCTTTTCCTCTGAGGCCTCTCAGCTTCTCAGGAGAAAAAATCCTAGCAAAGGATATTTATATATTTATATATTTATATATTCATATATTTATATATTTATATATTTATATATTTATATATAAATATATTTATATATTTATATATTTATATATTTATATATTTTTATATTTTTATATTTTTATATTTATATATATATATGTATATGTATGCATATATATATATATGTGTGTGTGTATATATATTTATTTATACATATATTTAGTTATATATATTGGCCTGTAGTCACCCCTGAGTGGCTCTTATCCCAAAAACTTGTGGATCTTTCCTGCCCCACCATTTCACCTTTCCCCTGAGCACCCTGCTCTCACAACCTTTCTAATCATATTAACATCAAATCAACCCCCATGGTGAGGGTTTGGAACCAGACCATCTTTAAGGTCCCTCCAAAAGCCACAAGGGTTTTGGTTTATGGTTTGGGTTTAAGGGTTCTCTAAGCCCAAACCACTCTCTGTTTCTAAGATATCTGTTGTGAAAAACACCAGTCACTTGTTTTTAAAATTTTAAAAGTTTAATAGTAATAAAATGGTTATAAAAATAATAATACAATTAGAGCAATAATAATTTGGACAATTTGAATTAGAACAATATGAGACAATAGAAACAAAAAGTTACAGACAGTCCAGGTACCTTTTTCTGGGCAAAATAAGCCCAAAAAAGGACCCAAATTAACAGAGGATTAACCCTTTAAAACAATAACCTGTTGCATATTCATACACCTCATACATGATGCATAAATTCCATTCAAACACAGGATTCTGTCTGGTCAGTGTCAGCTTCTTCCTCTGAATCCTGATGGCATCGTCCTGCCTGAGCAAGGCAGGAAGAAGTTCATTTCTTCTGATAATGGAGCAATAAATTCTCTTTCTCTGAAAGATTCAGGTGTCCTGTGGCTGCTATCTGGTGTGAGTCCTTTCTTTAAAAAAGTATCCTACATAGCATAGTTTCTATTTAACATTTTGTTATAACCTAAAACTATATTTAACACACTATTTAAGATAATTAATACAGCATCACTTTCTAACACAACACACAGAATATTCATTTGAATATTTGTGAAAAGCCAATCATAAAACACACATTTTTCACACTGTGATGTTTTCTGGCTCAGCAGCACAAGGAGGGATCCCAGGTCCTGCTGCTCCATCACTGGTGCCTGCAGAGGGGGAGGCTGAGGAATGCTGGCTCCTCCTTGGGGTCTGTAGTGAGGAAAAATCCATCATTTCCCCTCTCCCCATATCCCCAGTGCTGCTGGAGGATTCACTCTCCCTTTAAATGAAGTCACCTCTGCAAGGGCTTACCATGCCTGGAGCCTCAGACCTTTCGTGCCAGGATGGCTCCTTCTCCATCATCCAGAAAAATTCCCTTTCTGCAGCTGCTGGCCTCGGGTTCTGTGTGCTCAGAGGAGCTGACTCAGAGATGACTCAAACTCTTCACACGCCCTTGTGGGTTTGCAAATGAAGGAGAAGGGTAAGGTTGAGTGATTAAATCAGAGACCTCAGCCAGCAGCCAGCCCCTTCCCAAAATCCCAGGGGGAAGTCAGGACCTGGAAACTCACCCTGGGCACGCTGAGTCAATGGAGTGAGCAAAAACCACTTGTAAATACATTTATTAGTGCTGAGGCTGTGGTTGGAGCTGAGGCAAAGGAGAGGAGCCACAAAATTGCCTGCGAATTCTTCCTGAAGTCCTGGAGTCTGTAGGTCAACAGGGTTCTGCTATGGGTTTTATTTTGGTGTGGATTTTATTTCATTCCACATCTTTATTTTCTAATCTTAAAGGCACGTTATAAAACTGGTAAAAGGAAATTGCCAATCTGGGGGTAGATGAAGAATGTGAAGAGTTACTGGGAAGCCTCAACATCAAAACTGGTGTCTGGATCTGGGTGTATGAGGGACTTTTTTGAAAGATTCTGAGCCCTTCATCTTTTTCTCAGAGTGAAAAGCAGGGAAGCAGCAATTTAATGAGATTCCTGACACCATCTCCATCCCTGGTTATGTCCAGCTGCCAGAAAATACCCTGGGGATGAAGGGGCAGGGTGGGATCTTTCACCTTCTGTTACACAACAGGAATGAAGTAACCAAAAAAATGACTTTGAATCTCCCTTAGGAGCAAAACCAGCCCTTGAGCTGAGCTCAGGCCCCATCCCAGTGGTGCCTGGTGAAAACTGGCCTAGAACAGAGGCTGGACAGAGCTGAAGAATAAAGTAGGGATTTATTAAAAGGCCTCAATGGATCCACCTTGGGCAGGTGATAAAGTATGGATTTATTAGAGTCCAGCATGGATTCTAATAAAAGTATGGATTTATTAGAATAAAGTAGGGATTTATTAGAAAGCCTCAATGGATCCACAAGAGCCCAGCCAGGGTTACACCCACGATGAACCAAAATGGACACAAAAATGGATGACTGGTTATGGGGTCTCTCACTTTTATAAGTTCTGCTCCATTTGCATCTTGGAGTTAATTATCCAATTACAGCTTTAGGTTATGCAGTCCCATCCTTCTTGTTTTTCTCTCTCCAGCCCACGGTGTTTGTGCTCTTGGGCTGAGATTTGGATCATTTCTCCTTGGTGCCCAGCTGGAGCAGGAATTGTTTTGTCTCCCTGCTCTGTGCACAGAGCTCACCATCCCCTCATATGAAGCCCAGACCCACACACTAAAGCAGCACAGAATCTGAAAAACATCAAAGCTAAACCTGAGGCATCACCTGGAAATTTGGGTCTTTCCTCTCATGTTTAGCCAGGCCTGTGGCTGTTGCAGGAGGGATTATCACCCTGTAAGAGCTGAAATCAGATCCTGCAGCTGAGGGTTCCCAGAGGATCCACGGGCATCTGTCGTTGCTGCTCAGCACATCCTATGAAAGGGAGGGAATTGCTCTGGGTACAGAGATTTTCCTGCTCCTCAGCTGGGGACACCCCCTTGGTGCTGGGAGGTCTGAGGGGAGGATTATGAGCTTTACAGTGCAGGATTTCCACAGGGCTTATTGGAGCCAATACCTGTAAATTTGGAGAATTTTTAATATAGAGGTAAAACTCCAGTGGGAAGCTGCATTTGCTGTTGTGAGCCTTAGAGGTAATTATAATCTCCTTTTTTGACACTGCACTGTTGGGAGTGAATGCCAACATTTCCATTTGAGGGCTTATTTGATTATTTTTCTCATTTTGCAAAACATTATTACATTAACCCGCCACTCCTGAATCCTTGTCCTACCATGGCATTTATGCGTGAGAGGGTCTGTGCTCTGAAAGGAACATCAGGCTGAAGAATGCTCCATGATGATGGAAAGGCTTCTGTTTATCCTGTGGTTTTGGAATAAGAGCTTATTTTTGGCTTTGGAAGCAAATGTGACCTAGTTTGGATCCAAAATGTAATCTGAACCTTCAGCTACACATCTCAGATATTTATTAGGGCTGAAAGGAGTCAATAAATGGATGTGAGTCTGAGTCAGACTGAGAGAGGGGAAGTTTAGGTGAGAGATTAGGGAGAAATTCCTCCTTGTGAGGGTGGGGAGCGGCTGGGATAGAATTCCCAGAGAAGCTGTGGCTGCCCCTGGAAGTGTCCCTGGAAGGTTGGACAGGGCTTGGAGCACCCTGGAACAGTGGAATGTGTCCCTGCCCATGGCAGGGGGTGGAATGAGATGAGCTTTAAGGTCCCTTCCAACCCAAATCACCCCATGATTCCATGATTTTATATAAATCAATAATCCACAGCACCGTTTTGTTGTGTCCCAGCCCTCACCCTCTTTCCATCCCAGTTAAACCAGTATAGGAGGAGGCTGGTCCAGTCCGCAGAGATCCCTTAGGCTGCTCTGAGCAGGTGATACCATCCCTGAGAAAAATTCTTTCTCACCAGGGCTCACTGCTCTTCATTTTCCCTCCCAGTGTCTGCCCACACTGTCCTGAGTGCAGTTCTGGGTTACTCCTCTCAGTCCATGCAATGCTTTCCTTTCTCCTTGCTTACTTTTAATTAAATCTCATCACTTGAAAAATCCCAAGGAAGACTTTGCAAGATCCTTAATTTGATTTTTATTTTCATTAAGCACAAACTTATATGACAAATCTCCCAGAGCTGTGGCTAAATGCACTTTGTTTTCATGCAGTGCTCCTCTGGCTGAAAGTCCTGTTCCTGCCAGGGGAATGTGGGCAGGAAGGGAATGTTCACCTGGGGTTTATGACCTTGACAACCTGTTTTTGTTATTAAAATGGTGCTGAGCAGCTGAAGTGATGAAATACCGAGTTCTGTGGAGTCTGCAGAGTGTTTTTTTAACCTCCAGTCATTATACATTGTGTTGGCATAAAAAAGCAGAGGAAGAAGATCCTTCCTAGAGAGCAAGCAATTCTTCTTGGACCTTATGAAGTTAATTATTTTATATCCCATAACTGAAACTTGTAACTCAGTGTAATTGGCAGGAGAAGTCCCACAGTAACAATCACAGGGCTGGTTATTGTTTCCTCTAGTGCTCCACTGTGGGAATGCTGGAAAAACAGCCTCCCATCCTGGTGTTTATTGGCAAATGCTTAAATAAATCATGCCAGCCTGTACAACAAGCTGAACAATCAATAATCTCTCCTCTTGAAATGGGAAATGTTGCAGGAGGGGAAGTGGTGGGGACGGGTTTGTGGTGCCTTTTTAGCTGGGATTGTGCTTTATGAGTTTGGGAAAACCAGAAGCCAAGGCCAGGCTGGATGTCCAGTGGAAGGTGTCCATGTCCATGGCAGAGGGATGGGATGGGATGAGCTTTAACACCCCTTCAGCCCAAACCATTCTGGGATTTGATGTCTCTTCAACCCAAACCACGCTGGGATTTGATGTCCCTTCAGCCCAAACCACTCTGGGATTTGATGTCCCTTCAGCCCAAACCACTCTGGGATTTGATGTCCCTTCAACCCAAACCATTCTGGGATTTGATGTCCTTTCAACCCAAACTACTCTGGGATTTGATGATTCCATAACGATTTTGTGAATTTTTCCTTTCCCAGTCTGCCAACACCTCACTGTGTGACCACAACAGGACCTGGATTAACCTCATGGTGCTCCCCTATTCTGTTAAAAACCTCCCTGACTGCCTCAGGCCCTGTTTGCAGCCTGGGTGAAGGAACCACATGCCACACTCACCATCACAGAGGTTCCTCACCCCTGTGCTCAGCCCAGGACACCAAACCTCCTCATGCTGCTGTCAGCACCAGTGGGAATGACCCCATCACCCCCATCCTGAGGGATTCTGTGCAGCCACATCAGCCCCAGCTCCTCAGGTGTCTTTTCCAGCTCTGCTCAGCCCACGGAGGCTCTTGACTCTGCAAGACTTGATTTTACCCAGGGGCTGCTGCTGCTCTGCCTCACAGACCCTCGGGGGCTGCCTCCCTCTTGCAAGTGGGTATATTAAGATTTTATTTCCTATCTGCCACTAATTTCTGGCTATTTCTGTCCCAGATGGAGCCTGCAGTGACAAGAGTGTGAATGCTGACAGTCCTCACTCTGTGCTGCCTCAAGATTCCAGCATAGCCAGGGAGAAGGGCAGGGACAACAGAGCTTTGTTAATGTCACCTTTGGCGCTTGGGATGGGACATTTGAAGTGGAAGAAAAGGGCAAAGCAGATCTCTGGTGATTGTGGCACCTCCACCTCTGCTGGGAGCAGCAGTGCTGAGGATACAGCTCAAATTTAATGCTTCAGTAGGAAATCTTAGGATGGATCCTCATCTGGGACGAGCTGGCCTCACTTTCAGCGGCAAGCAGGCAGTTTGTGAGGGATGGGGTCTGACCTGCTGCTCCTTTGAGGTCTTCAGGCTCATCTGTTAAGCTGCACTTGAGTTTGCAGGCTGGCATGGCATTCCTGCCACGAGGAGCAGGAGCAGGGCTGGGCACACACTCAGCATTGAGCGTGTGAGTGTTTTACAGAAATGCTCCTGTGTCAGTTCACATATCCCCGTGCCCTTTTTTTCTGCATGGAGAATGCTGGCTCAATTAAATTGTCATCTTCCTGGAAAAAAGATGTCCTGCTAGCAAGTTGGGTCTCTTGGTATGAAACCACAATTC
Organism: Melozone crissalis; assembly: GCF_028551555.1. Classification (NCBI taxonomy): domain Eukaryota; kingdom Metazoa; phylum Chordata; class Aves; order Passeriformes; family Passerellidae; genus Melozone; species Melozone crissalis. The sequence goes on along the minus strand of NW_026535888.1, from coordinate 10,496,532 downwards.
TGGAAGGAATTTAAACAAAGTCATCTGTTTTAAGAGGTTGCTGAATTTCTTTTTCTATCGCTTCTACCACAAAAAGGAAATATGCTTCTGAACTCTCCAGGCAGTGATTTCAAGGTAGGATGGCTCCTGTTAAATTAGACATTTATGGACTATTTAGTAAATTACCTCAGAGACAAAACCTTCCAGACTTGTTTTCTGTTTCATATGGGCTATTTCAGAAAATTCATCAGGGTTGTCTGGGGCTGGGAGGAGCTGAGGAGCATTTGGATGTGGGAGAGGTGGCCTGGCTGGGAATTGTCTCTCTGGTGGCAGTGACTGGGGAGAGAGAGCAGCACAGACCCAGTCCTGCCTGGACCCTTTCCCAATTTCAGCAGCTGAGGAAAGGAACCAGAATGCTGCTGGAATGTTGGAGGGGAGGGGATGGGATGTGATCCTGCTGCGGTGGTGGCCTGGATGTGGCTGGAGATGCCCAGCCATCTCTGATGGGGCCACCCCTGGCCAGCTGTGGCTGCAGCTGCTTCCTCACACAAACACCTGGGCTTCCACAGGGCCAAGGCTGCAACCTTGGCAGGAGGTGCTGTTTGGGCTGTGGGGCCTGGAAACATCCCCAGAGAATGCTACAAAATGGGGTTTGCAATTGCATAGAGCACACCTGGCCAGCTGTGGTTGGGTTTATCCTCAGCAGAAGCACCAAACCTGTATCTCCTCCCAGTGATGGCTGGTGAAGGCTGAGCTAGAAGAGAGGCTGGACATAGCTAAAGAATAAAGCAGGGATTTATTAAAAGGATCTCCTCAATGGATCCACCTTGGGCAGCACAAGAGCCCAGCCAGGGCTGTACCAGCATGAACCAAAATGGTCACAAAAATGGACAAATGGCCATGAGGTCTCTCACTTTCATAAGTTCTTGTTCATTAGCATATTTAAGTTAATTGTCCAATTACAGCTTTAGGTTATGAAGTCCCATCCTTCTTGTTTTTCTCTCTTCAACCCACGTTGTTTCTGCTCTTGGGCCTGAAATTTGGGTGGTTCTCCTTGGTCCCCAGCTGGAGCAGGAATTGTTTTGTCTCCCTGCTCTGTGCACAGAGCTCACCCTCCCCTAATATGAAGTGCAGATCCACACACCAAAGCAGCACAGGATCTGAAAAATATCAAAGCTAAAACCTGAGGCACCACCATCACTCCCCTCTTTGCTGGTATTGAACAAAACCTGGTGGGAAGCAGAACCTCCTGCTCTGGGATTTGTTTGCACTTTGCACTGGAACTCTGCCCCCATTTGCTTTCACAGCCCTGGCCTGACCTTGCCCTGATGCCAGGATGGCAATTAAAGAGCTCAGAGCAGGGAGGGCTCTGGTTGTTATTGATTATGGCTCTAATTGCTCATCTCCCCACACTGTTCAAGAGAATTGGGCTGGATGGAGATGCAGGGAGTGAAATGGAGACGTGGCTGCCACAGGACTCACTCAGACATTGTTCCTCAGCACAAAGCTGCAGGATTTGGGGGGCTCTTCTTGCTCAACCCAGACAATTTTTCATTGCTGGCCCCTTCCAACCTCTCTGCTTTCCTGAGGTCCCTCACTGTGACCAGCCATGGGTGCAAGGGCAGGGAAGGGTGGTCACTGCAGGCAAACCTCCTGTACTTCTGTGAGCACCCCCAAACATGTCAATTATCTCGTTAATTATTTCCTTCCAGCTCAGAACCAATGCTTGGACATTTCAGGGCATCACAGGACAAGTTACACCTCCAAATGTAGACCAGAGATGGTTTTTGAAACTCTCAACAGGAGTTTAAATTTGGGGGATATCTTTTCAAGCTATTAACTGATCACAGCCTTGCTAACTTTGAAAAGGAGAGGAAACCTCACCAAAGACTGAAGCAATATGACAGTAAGGAGTGGAGAGCTCTCAAGAGCCAGGAATTTCAGAAACAAGAGCTCTCTGCCCATAATTTTGAGTTGTTCCTTGTCCAGGGAGGCTTTAGGCACCAGAGGTGTGGAAAAATCAAAGTGAACTCTTTGTTAGCTGCTGAGGAAACTCTGCTGCCCTGAGAGCATGGGATGATCCCAGAGTTGTCTAATTAAGCAGGCAATTGTTTAAAAAAGGATTTCACATGCAGGCCTGAAAGAGCTGGAATTGACCCATGAAGTGAAGAAAAAGCTGAATTTCATTCCCAGCCCCTGCACAGAACCTGGCTGAGCACAAGGAGCCTCATGCTGCCTCTCTGCTTGGGGTGAATTCCATTAGAATGGGCTGATAATTGCATTGTACAGCCAGAACCAAGCAGGGGGAATTTACCTTCAAGGCCCATGAAGGTCAAGATCATCCTCAGAACAATATCAGGCTTTTCAAGACAAAGTTTTCATGTGAACAGGGAGAGGACTTTGTGAACTCAGAGGCCTTGCAGAGGTTCAAAGCTGCCAGCAGCCATTTTGTGACATTTTGTGCCATTTTGGGACATTTTTCAGGGGTACAGCTGGGCCTGTGGTTCACCCAGGGCTTCTCTTCTTCAGGGCATCACTGGGTGCAACTGTGGAGGTTTTTTTCCTGTGGTTTGGGATATTCTCTGGAAATGCCCCAATCCTTTGGGAGACAAGGTCAGGGAGGGGGCTGGAACTTGCTGTGAAGGTACAAAATGCTTTGCTCCTAAGGAAGCTCCTTTGGGAGCCTGAGCAGCTCCCAGAGGGTGCCAGCACTCCTTTCCAGATGTGCCGCACCTCTGGGACAGACAGAAAATGCTGGATAAGCTGGAGCTGCCCTTCCTCCTTAGTGAATCCTTCCCTTGTGGAAGCAACAAGCCCCATGGAGATAACAGCAGGTGGCTGTGAAAAACACTGCAGATAAGGGAGGATTGAAGACTGTGGAACTGTTTTGAGGTAAATTTCTGCTTTTCAGATCAGATCTGCATGTTTATCCCCTATCTACATGCACACTTAATCCCCAGTTGCCATGGGACAGGAGAACTGCCTGTTATTGCAAGCTCTTTCTCTGAGCAATTTCCTGTTGTTAATGCAGCTCAGTCCCTTGATTCCATTCCAGTCAAATCATTCCTGTTGTCTTTTCCGAGGTCATTGTGCTGCCTTGCAGAACCCAAACCTCAGTGTTGGCAAAGCTTGGGGAATAAAGAGCCCTCTGTGAGGAGCTGCTGAGCCAGGCTCAGCCAGGTGAGAGCAGAGCTGAAAGGGCATTTCCATGCCTTGATCAGCTGCCAGCCCTGCTGCTCTGGGCACAGCCTCAGACGTGTGGTCTGACTTGATTTATGTAATCCTCAGATCTAGATAGTCCTCAGAATGCCCCACTCAGGATCATAACAAGGTAAACACATTTTTAGCACACAAAAAACCTGAAAATCTGATTGTTCTGGTGAAGCAGACAAAAGCTGGAAACTCCTAGCAGGGATATTTTTGAGGTGAGGCATTGATGTTTGAGGGAGGGAGAGCAAGGCTTGGAACTGGAGAAAATGGGCTGGGTGGCAGCAATAGAAAAAAAAAAAACTTCCTGCTTTTCTTCCAAGCAACCAAATCTGGAGTGGCAGAGGCGGCTCCTTTCTGCAGAGAAACAAACACGCCAAGGTGTCTATGTGGGGAGCAGCAAGTTGTGCTCCAGACTCCCTGATAAATAAGAATACCCTGTGCTTCACACGTGTCCCAAAGAAATCTGTCACTCTCACTCTCCTGAAGGTCTCACCTCCCTTTGCAAAGTCTCTTTATTCCCCTTTTCCTGAGTCACAAAGGGAAGGGGTGAGGTCAGGCCTAAATCCCGAGAGGCTCCTTGGCCACCTCATCCCAGTGGTGGGTGTAGGGTTGGGATTTGCTGTAATCACTCCCCTGGTGAGGTGACACCAGAGAAGGGAACAGAACAGACCCATCATTAGGTTAAAAATAGAAATTCACATAGAGTGTGGGCTGTAAATTGGGTCCTGGCCCTTCCCCATGCCTGGAGCTGCTGTTGCTGCCTGCAGGGATGAAGGAATCTCCCCTTTTCCCATCCCTGTGGCACAGCAGAATTCCAGCTCTCACCTGGCAGGGTGAGAAATGTGTCCTGATGGCAGGAAAGCACCAATGCCCACAGCAGGGAGCAGGATCCCAGCTCCTCTTCTTGCCTGTGTGTTGTAAGAGGACATGAAATAAAACGATGCAGACACCGGATTGTAAGTTAAGAAGAAGAAAAAGAAGGGAAGTTTATTTCCTGACTCCAATATTTATGGACTTACAAAAATGACAGTGGATCGGAGGATGAAAGTGCCACCTCTCCAATGACGCTGGACAAGATAACAGTTCATCAAATTCCTCCTCCTCCAGAGAAGAATGTAAAACAGTAATTATTTACATAAAAGTGTGTGAGAAACCTTATCACAAAAACAACATCAGAAAGCTTAAAAGAACTTAAAAAAACAAAGCAACACCTGTGCCCATGCCAAGCTGTGTTTGGGGCAGCCTCAGCCTGGCTGTGTGTGTTTGTGCCTCTGCTGGATGCTTCCAAAGCACATTTTCTCCTGGGCAGACTGCTGGCATATGCACACACATGCAGCAGGCACTCACTGGAACTGGCAAGCTGGAAAAATAACAGCATCCTCAGGGAAAAGAGAGGCTCCTGTGTTGGTGCCCCCCTCCCCTCTGCTGGCAGTTGCTCTGCACATCTCCAGCTCTCAGGCTGCTGCCCCTGAGAGCCAGGGAGGGAGATAAAACAATCTCATCCCAGCGATGTTATTTCCCTCTCCAAGTCCTCTGCGTTCTCATATGGATGTTGATAGCGAGGGCTGTGGATGTCAGAGCTCTGGATTTATGGATAGAGATGTGCAGATGAGTGTGACAGCTGCGTGGCTGACTCCTTTCCACTGCAAAATCTGATCCCTATTCCCTGCCATCAGTTGGATTTTGTGCCACTCCTGACTCCCTTGGCAGAGCTGGGAGTGTGGGGAACTCGAGGCTCCATTTCCAATGAGCTTGTTGGGTCTCAGCAGTGAATTCATGAACAAAACCAGTGTTAGTGTTCAGGAACACATCATCACAGAATGGTTCTATGCAGGTGCTTATATTATTATATATATTATATATTATTCTGGAGTACACAAATCCAAATCTGACTCTGACGTGGTTTTGGGCTGAACATGTTTTATATTCCGCCATTATATAACTTACATATTCATTATTAAACTTACATTGTTCTATTGCATACGTTAATTTCATCCAAGCATGGATTCCTCATGATCCCCCTCAAACCCCCAACATAGTTTCTCATGATTCTTTAAACAATCATTATAATCAATAAAAACAATAATTATATCAATAAAAACAATAATTTAACAATTATATCATTTATCATGTACTGACTTCACAGGTGCAGTTTTCACATGAGGCTTAGCATTTCCCAGGGCCTACCTTTAACATTTTCCCAGGGCCTACTAAGCCTAACTTTCTTTCTAGCTCCCTGAATTTTCTGTTATTTTAAAATTTTTTACTATCACCAGCACAGGGACATCCCCTGAGTGCACAGGGGTCGTGTCTGAGCTGCCCTCCCTCTGTAAATGCTTTTCCCTTGGCCATGCAGGGTCGTGTGTGGGATTTATCTGGCTGAGAACAAATGTGCAGCAGAGAGACCCCACTGGGACCCAGCTCAGGTCGTGAGAATGCTCCTCTCCAGCTCCTGTTCTGCTGTAAATCAGGAGCTGTGGGGTTTGATTTGATTGCTGAGGCTGTGTTCTTACATCAGAAATTACAGCAACAACGAGAAGGATTCTCAGCTCAGCTCAGTGGAAGGGCCTGGGGTGACAGGACAAGGGGGCATGGCTTCAGTGAAGGAGGGCAGGGTTGGATGGGATATTGGGGAGAAATATTGGCTGTGAGGATGGGGAGGGGCTGGGATGGAATTCCCAGAGAAGCTGTGGCTGCCCTTAATCCCTGGAAGTGTCCAAAACCAGATGGGACAGAGTTTGGAACAACCTGGCGCAGTGGGAAGTTGGAAAGAAGATCCTCAAAGATTTTTCCAGTGCCACCCCCTGCCATAGTGGCCCAGGAAAAATCTTTGAGGACATTCTCAACCCAAACCACCCTGGAATTCTGTGACAGGAAGGCACAGCAGAGTGGTTAGGGATGGGCAGGGCTGCCTGTGAGGGTGCACATGCAGGGGTGTCCCATGAGGGGTGTCCCATGCAGGGTGTGATAAACAGGGTTTCTCACACAGGGGTGTCCCCTCTTGGCCTCCCCACGCTGTGCCTCTCCTGCAGCTCCATCTGCACCACAGCATTCCCTGCTGCAAGGCTGAAGGAGCAGGAGTGCTGCACGTAGAGCTGAGCTGATGAGGCTCAGCACCCCCCTCTCCTTGTTTCATGTTTAATTAGCTGGTGCATGAAGGATGGATTGGATAGAACAAGGAAGCAGCAGGGAGAAGGAAGGTTAATCTATCCTCCAGCCTTGCTATTCCTTCTTCCTTGTGATCTTGTGAAGCAAGGGGATGATGTGTCTTTTGAAGTGTAAAGTACTCCCTATCCTTCTCCCCCCCTCGAAGTCTCCTCCTCCTCCTCCTCCTCATCCCAGCTGCTTCCTGCCAGGTGCTGCTGATGGCCAAGGGGCTGGACCCATCCTCCCAGGGGCTTGGAACCACAAAAAGTCAGGACTGGCTCTTTTAATAACCTCAAATCCTGTCCTCGAATCCTGGGGTTCTTCCTGTCCCAGGCCAGGGCTTGGGGTCACCTGGGACAGTGGAAGGTGTCCCTGCCCTTCCAGGGTGCAATGGGATGAGCTTTAAGGTCCCTTTCAACCCAAACCTGTCTGGGACTTTGGGATTATTGAATTAATTTGGGGTTGATGCAGCAGGAGGAAGAGTGTGGGCTGGGAGGATGCCCTGGAGCCTCGGTGTCACCTGGGGTGTCCCCAGGAGCTCAGGGCTCACAAACAGCAGTGCCACCCTCACCTGAGGGAGGAGAGGCAGCTGGGCTCTCTCCTCTCCCTCTTCAGGGGCTCTGTTCCATTTTCCAGGAAACTCTTTGAGAACAAGGAGCAGGGGAATCAGGACAGAGGAGAGGGCTGGCCTGGCACGAGCAGCCCTTCCCCAGGCCCCGTGTTCTCCCCAAGTCAGAGTAATTGAATTGTTTTAATATTAATGTCTTCTCTCGAGCTCTGCTGATGGGAGGGAGGGAGAGATGTTTCTTCCAAAACAGTCTTAAGCTAATGCAGAAAGTATGAATAAATCTCTCAGAGATTATAGCCCCTGGAAAGCTCCTGTGAATATCAGAAAGACATCCTTCCTGCTATGGGAGGTTTGATTGAATTACAAATTCGAGGCAACTCCAAAGCAAAACTGATTAAGTCTTTTCTTTCTCACTCTCTTGTTGTAGCTTTTTAAGGCGCTAAAGCTTTTTAATAATTAGAAATCCCCCCGTCCTGTTTGTAAGTGGTTATAATTGGCATCGCCCTGCCTGTGAGGAGCTCTAATTGGCATCGTGTCCTCGTGGATGGTGACACACCAGAGCACAAAACGTGGTGGGAAATGTTGTTATTCCTCATCTCTGAGGGAAACCCATGGCCTGACTATGAGGGGATCATCTCAGGGCTGGGAGGGAGAGGTGATGCCCCAGGGATGAGCCCCTGGGTGCTGCTGAGGTGGGAAAATGGGGATGGGGCTCCACTGAGGTGGGAAAACAGGGATGGGGCTCTGCTGGGGAGGAGGGAAAACAGGAATGGGGCTCCACTGAGGTGGGAAAACAGGAATGGGGCTCTGCTGAGTGGGAAAATGGGAATGAGGCTCCACTGAGGTGGGAAAACAGTGCTGGAGCTCCACTGAGGTGGGAAAATGGGGATGGGGCTCCACTGAGGTGGGAAAGCAGGGATGGGGCTCACTGAGGTGGGAAAATGGGAATGGGGCTCCAATGAGGAGGGAGAACAGGGATGGGGCTCATTGAGGTGGGAAAGCAGGGATGGGGCTCCAGCTCTGCTCCCAGGAGGAACTGGAGGGCCCTGGCTATGGCCTCTTGTGTAGGAGCCTGCTGTGAAAATAGCATAGCCCCTGTTTTGGGAGGAAGGGAAGGGTCCTGTCCATGGGGCTGTCTCAGCTCTTCCCCTCAGAGCCATCCCCACACCCAGGGCCATGTTTGATTAACGGTGTTTGATTAACGGTGTTTGATTAACAGTGTTTGATTAACGGTGTTTGATTAACGTTGGCACTGCACTGCCAGGATCTAAGGCTTTGCTGGGGGAAACACTGCCGGGGTAAAGGCACTACAGAAATCACCTTTTTCAGTTCTCCCCTATTAAAGCAGAGAGGAAAAAAAGGAAGAAAGAGAGCAAAAGAGAAAGCATTGTACGGCAGGAGCTTTGCACAGGGCCGTCTGTAGCCAGGAGTATTCTGTGATTCTGTGATTCTGAGACAGCTGTGGTCTTTACCAGCCCTTGACAAGTGATTTTTCCAACAATCAGATGGGAGAACATGCTCTGTTAGGCTTATAATTGATAATATAGCACTGTTGAAATATGCCTGTCAGTTGTGCGGGGAGATAAAATTATAGCATTGATATTTCAGAGCAGTTCTCACGGGCAGCTCTGAAACCACATCCCGGCCCTGGCACGTGAAGGGTGCGTGTGGAGGCAGGATCCAGCCTTCAGCCTCTCCCTGAGGGTGAGGAGGGATCTGACTGCAGACCCCAAGCCCTGGGTGGGCTCTGTGGTGCATTTCCAGCACTCAGCAGGTGCTTGCACTGAGAGAAACCAGTCACAGAGGGGTTAAAATGTGTCACAGAGGTGTTGAAATAATGAACAGGGAAATTCAAATGGTCCAAGCCAGTCACAGTGATGACTTTTTTAACAGGGAAGGCAGTTGACGAGTGGACACTTCAGAAACTGATCCCTCCATTCCTGGGAAGGTTTTGAAGAGGAAAACAGGCTTTGGGAATAATCCAGCAAAACTCTTGGGATGCACAGCTGGGATGAAGGCTCTGGCTGCTTTTGAGATCACAGGACTCCACAAGGGCCATGGATCCCTAAGGATCTCTTCGTCAGAGTCCCACAACCTCCAAGAGTCCAAGAACTTTTTGGATCACCTTCTAACATGTGTTTGGTGAAAGGAAAAGCTGAGACAGGGAGGGAGCCCCAGGACCCACCAGCACTTGGCTTTGCCATCTCAGTCCCACTGCCCAGAATCAGGAGGGTCACACCAGCTGGATTATGAGAACCACCAGTTGCTCAGCTGGGTTCTCCAGGATCCAGGAGGCACAGGAAGGTCCTCACCTTATCCAAACCTTTGGGGCATTTGTGATCCCACATGGATGCTGGTACTGGAAAGACAGCACAGAGTTTATGGACCAGGGGCTGGAAACTCTCTGAGATGGAGGAAGGGACTGCAGGGCTTGTTGGTAGACTTGGTTGTGTCCCACAACATCCAGGAGTCCAAGAACTTTTTGGATCACCTTCTAAAAGGAGTTTGGTGAAAAGAAAAGCTGAGACAGGGGCTGGAAACACTCTGAGTTGTGGGACAGATGGGGGAAGAGACTGCAGGGGTTGTTGTAGGACTTGGTTGTGTCCATTTGAGCTCCAGATCTGTGATTTGCAGACAGGGAGGGGAGCTGTTCCCAAGCCTGTGCTGATCCAGCATCCTGCACAAAACAAAAAGGTTTGAAACAGGATAAAAGCAGTCCTGGAAGCAAAAGGAATAAATGATTCTCTTTCTGCTGGTGACCAGGTGGAGAGCAGCAGGCGAGGCACAAGGTGGGGACGTGCCAGAGCTCACAGCACCTGCGTGCCAGCTTTGGCTTGGGGGAAGGATGCAGCAGCCTCTGCCCTCTCAGCCCTCCCTGCTCTGTGTTCCTCTCCCTCTCTCCTTCCTTTCTCTCCTTTCTTGGCACAGAACTTGGGTAGATTGAGTGCCAGAGCAGTTAAGTGACATTTCTGACACCCCTTTGTCATTCCTTGCTCCAGGGGTCTCAGCTTCCAACCCCTCTTGCACCCCATTGAAACCAGATGTTGGGATGGTTTGTCCATCCCCAGACTCACCCACTGAAGCCCCCAATGAGCATCTTGTCCCAGGACACCTGGGCCTGGCATTAGCAAGCCTTTGTCAGGGTTAGTGACTCAAATTTGGAGTCAAATTAAAGGCGTGTCGCTAATTAGGAGCTGCGGATTCCCTTCAGGGTTGGCTGCACTGAGTGAAATTGAAGCTCCCAACATCCCCCTTCCCATTCCCCCTTCCTAATTAGTCCTTCCCAACTCTTAGAGGCTGACATTTCAAATGAACTCAGCTGAAATTAGTGCTTTTCTAGTCGATTTTCAGTGCTGATAATGGGAACGCAGAGGGGACAAACCCCTGCTTGGTGACAGTGACAGGTCCCAGGTGCCACCAAGCAGGGCAGGCACTGCTGCCACCCAGCCTGGTGCACCTGCCTTGAAGGTCCCTTGGATTAATGCATTAAGGAGATTTTTATTGTCTGATTCCCTGAGAAAGGTCCCTTTCATCAGCGATTTCTCCCCTCAAGACACAAAATCAGTAAATTCTGGGCTCAGCCTGCAAATCTCCAGTTGATATTTGTGACTTAACTCACTCCACCGAGTAAAAACCCTGAGCAAAAAGCTGGGAGTTGCAGCAGCTCTGGTGTGACCAGGCTGCCAGGCTCTTAAACCCCCAATTTCCTGCCTTTTGATGGCTTTGAATCACGATGGGCCTAATAATAATGATAGTTGGTACTTAGATGGCACTTTATCTTAAAAGCACTGTGCAAACATTAATTAATTATAGACACAGACAGTGTCTGCAAACGTGGAGCTGCAGATGCAGCCGGGTTTGGAGCCACACACAGCTCAGAGCCAGGAGCTTCCTAGCAGGAGAGAGCTTGGATCGCATCTGTTGTGGGCAAAACCCCTCATTTCTGGCATTATCTGCCCCAAAAGGTGACTAAAAACAACCTGTGCCCCTGCAACGCCTCCCTGCACAGATCTCAGCTAGGATTTTACTGCTATTCCTGCCTGGAGAGGTGGCAAAACCTTGGGGTTGACTCCTGGTTCAAACAGGTCCTGCTTGGACTTTCAGCCTCCTTATGGCTGCAGGTGCTGCTTTTTTGGGGGACTTTCTGGCAATATCTGGCAGTATCTGCCCCAAAAGGTGACCAAAAACAACCTGTGCCCCTGCAAACACCTCCCTGCACAGGTCTCAGGGAGGATTTTACTGCTATTCCTGCCTGGAGAGGTGGAAAAACCTTGGGGTTGGCTGCTGGTTCAACCTGGTCCTGCCTGGACTTTCAGCCTCCTTATGGCTGCAGGCGTTGCTTTTTTGGGGATGCTGTGGTCCCTAAAATGTACAGGTGATGCAGAGATGAACTTTGCCCATCTCCTACTTCTCCAAATTAAAAATAAGCACCCCAGCACTGCAGGGAAGCTGGGAATGCTGCCTGGGAAGGAGGGAGGGAAGGAAAGCAGCAGCAGCCATGGAGGAGGGCAGGCTCTGCCTTCACAACCTTTCTCCTTCTCTGACCACATGCTGGACACTCAAAAGATCCCTGTTTCCTTGGAAACTGGCTCTTCCCGCATGTGCTGCTGAGAGTTGGGCAAGTTTGCCTTCATCAAACCCCCACGGTGAGGAGAATAAGCTCCAGAGAAGCTGCTCTGGGGCCGGCAGCCTGATTGCTGCTGCTTCCCTTATTTGCATCCCTTTAAGAAAAGGCAAAAGAACAGGAAAATCTCCCTCCCTCCTGCCCCTTGCAGAGGGGATCCCTCCTGGTTCCTTGCAAGCCCTGTCACTATCTGGAGGCAGAGGGAATTAATGCAATCACTGAGACAGGGCTGAGACCCCAAAACTTCCCCCTCCCCTCAAATCTTAGGCTGCAGACACTGCTCCCCCAGAAAAACTGAGGGCAGTGGAGGGAGGGACATGTCCACTCATTTAGCTCCCCTTTTTTCACTTTCCAGTAAACTCAGCATCAAGTCAGGCTTGAGACAAGAGGCCCAGAGGCTTCCTGGAAGATTCCCTCAATAGCAGCAGCTTTGCATTTGCCTTTGCCAGCTTTACCCCCTGTCACAGCACTGACCTGCCAAGGACACAGCCTTGGCACCCCAGGGTGGTGCTGGGGTGATGCTCCTTGTGCCAGAGCCTGTTCCTGGGTGCTGGGCACCAGGAAGGGTCTGCAGGAAGCAAAAAGGGAAGGAACAGGGACATTCCAGAGCACACAGCAAGGCTGGAGGGGCAGCAGAGCCCAAAGCCCAGCTCCGAGCGGGTGTGTGGGTGTTTAACCCAGCAGATATAAACGCTCCAGGCCTGCAGTTTAGAGAAACCTCATAAATATTTTAGCTCGGGGAGGATGAAAGGAAGACAAACAAATATAGGTTTGGGCCTTTGGGGCATTGCTGTGATCATCTCTTCAGAGAAACAGAGGTGGTGCTGGTACTTGGTGCTGCGGCGTGACAGGGAAGCTGCTGACACATTGTCTGACGAGCGCTGCCACCAAAATATTGATTTTGGAGTGAGGGAAAAGCAAGGAAAAAGGTCCAAACTTTTCTAATGAGGCAGTTTTGCTCCTATTATTCCAGCAGGATTTGCCAAACTAACCCAGTGATCAAAGCCTCGAGTTTTGATCTGAGATGGGTGGGCAAACACCGTGAACATTTGTGCTGTTCTCGTACGCTTGTTTTGACTGTCTCTGCCCCCAAAGTCTTGTTTGAATTTGAGAGTGGAATTTAATTTGATTATTTTTACAGCTAGAAAGCAATGAAGGATGAATAAATACTCTTTGCTGAGCATTTCATTTGAAAAATACACTAAAAACCATCGAATTAACGATTCAGTGATTGAGGCTGTGAATTCTGGTTGATCATCACTTTAAAAGCAATCCTGGTAGAATTTTGCAAGCTGAGGAATATCATAAAGTGTTCCAGTTGTTTTGCTGCTGTAATTATACAAGACAGACTGTGTGCAGATGCAGTGGTGCTGGTACAAATTGCTCTGGTGCCCTCGGTGGAGCCAGGAAATGCAGATGTGGGAGGTGGCTTAGGTGGAGCTGCCACAGTTTTGCCCAGGGAGGTGGTTTAGGTGTCAGCCTGCACGTTAATACCAGGCATTAATTGCCTATTAATTACCTGGCTCTGTTTGGAACCTGCTCACTGCCACTCTGTAAATATTTGTGGCAAAATTCAGCATCCACAATGATCTCTTTATACTTGGGAATTCAGCACTAAGGCTTGCTGTGGGTTTGCTGGCAGCCCTTCCAATGGTCACCTCCACTCTCTGGCTGCTCCTGGACTTATTTTGAGGAGAATCCAGTCCCTTTTTTTAGCAAATACGCATGCAGTTTATAGAATTGATGCTCAGCCGACTCTGTTGGTTTCAGTATAAATCCCAGGAGAGCTCAGCCTTTTGCTTTAAAATCTCTGAGCTCAAACAGAGGATGGATAAAGGGAAATGTTTGCACAATCTCTTTGCAAATCAAATCTTTACCGTGGCGCGTCACTCTGGAGAGGTGGGGAGGGAAGATAATCCCAGATTTTGACTTTGAGCTTGCAAGGCAAAGCTGCCCTTCATTGTAAAATCAGCGGGAGCTCGTCTTCAACTCCCACGGGAGTTTCTGGGATGGAACCAGAGGCTGCAGGGTCTGGAGGCTCCAAAACAAATTTACACCAGGATCGCTGTCTCAGCCTGCCTGCGGGAGGAGCTGCCCCAAGCCAGGCGCACGTGGAGCGTTCGGACGTGTTCCGCTAATCCCGGGATTTGGGAACGCGCTTGGCAGCGCCCACTGGGGTGATTCATTCCTGCAGCACAGCCCTGGAGCTGGCATCCAGCACACACAGAGATGCCAGCCAGGGCTCCTGGCCTCTCCCAGCAAAGGCTCCCCAGTCTGGGGCGTTTCTGGGATCAGAAACATCAGAACTGTCGGGGTTTGGGCTCCTCACAGTCCAGCACTGTGAAAAGGGAAGCACATGCCAAGGAATGGAGCCAGGAGCAATCCTGGTGTCCCAGCCTCACCTATGGCTCATTGATCTAAGGTGCCACAAGGGCACTATTTCATTTTCCTCTTCGCAACCTACTGATTCCCCAGCACCTTAAAATTCCCCAAATATCCGTAAATTTGAAATCCAGGCCCCTTCCTAACTCTTAGAAACGCTGCTGTCCCACACTGGAGAGCGATTCTTCATGCAGTGAATAAATTCTGGGGCTGCCTGGGCTTGGGCTGAGGTCTGGAGGTGTGGACAGCACACTCAGTGACTTCAGGATCTTAAATGCCTCCCTCAAGCTGGAGTTTGGTCAGCAGCCAGGAGCTGCACCTAGCAGGAGCTGGGAGCCAGCCCATGGTGGAACACGCTCATTATCTCTACCTTGCTCAGAAAGGATATTGTGATTTTAATAACTTCTTGGATCCATTTTTTCCCTGGTAGCTCTCGTTGCCTTGGATACAGGCTCTGGAGAGGCTCAGCCCTGCTAAAGATGGTAGATCATTTAAATGGAATAGAAGATGAGGTGTGGATTTGCAAAGTGCTTTTGCACTCCCAGAGCTGGCGGCGAAGCCGAGCTTCCGCGGGATGTGCGGGTTTGTTCAGCAGGGCTTTGTTCCTGGGGATGGGACACCAAAGCTGCTTCTGCACGTGGAGTTTGTGGTGTCTGATGTGCCCATGTGACAGCGCCAGGCTGGGAAAAGCAGAGCCCCGAGGCTTTGGTGATGGTGTTGAATCAATTCCAAGAGTGCCAGGAGCAGGAGCAGAGGTGGATCTTGGCGCCTTTGGAATGGGGTGTTCCAAACTCTTCAACTCTGCTGCCATCCTCTTCCTCTTTCACCACCACCTCCACCCTCATTGTGACTTCCCAAGGTCACACAGGAACTGCAGGGTGGTTTAAGGCCATGAGCTCTTCTAGCTGATGTGCATTCATGGCACTCCAGCTCTCCTGGTTGCTCTCATTCAAAGCTCGATTCCCATCCCCAGCACTCCCTTATTCCCTTTCTCCCCAAAGCCCTGAGGCTTTGGTGATGGTGTTGAATCAATTCCAAGAGCTCTGGGAGCAGGAGCAGGGCTGGATCTTGGCGCCTTTGGAATGGGGTGTTCCAAACTCCTCAACTCTGCTGCCGTCCTCTTCCTCTTTCACCACCACCTCCACCCTCACTGTGACTTCCCAAGGTCACGCAGGACCTGCAGGGTGGTTTGAGGCCATGAGCTCTTCCAGCTGATGTGTGTTCATGGCACTCCAGCTCTCCTGGTTGTTCTCATTCAAAGCTCGATTCCCATCCCCAGCACTCCCTTATTCCCTTTCTCCCAGCTTACACACACGGCTTACCTACAGAGAAGCCATGCAAACAGAGAAATTCTCATTTCATGAGAGGTTGCCCGCCCCTAAAGGTCACCAAAGCTATTAAAGAAAGCCCCTCGTGCCCAGGGCTTTGGACACCTCATTTGACTTGCTTTGGTCAAATTTCACGCTGCTGCAGTTTTTGATTTATGCCCTTTGAAAGTCTTTTGCTGTGCTGGAGGAAGCCCACCCTAGGTGCCTGTTGTAATCAAGCAGTTCTGACTTTTTGGAGCTGACTTTTCTTCTCTTAACAACTCTGGGGTGTCTGGGCCCATCCTGATAAAAACAAACTAAACAAATTGCTTTTTCTTCCTGATCCTCATCATAAACACGCTTGGATCTATGATGGCTGTCTGGAAAATTGTTGAGATCATTTAATCACTGCCAGAATAAATCATCCCGACTGGAGACTCTGCCCTGAACCTGGATTTGCTGCTGGGGTTACTGAGGGTGAGATGCTTGTGACACTGGGCACAGAAATTGGTGTTTAATTGCTATGGAGGAGCTGCTGGAGGTCACAGCCCTGCTGTGTGGGTGACAGGGGGTGACAGGGCTGGTGGAGGAGCAGGAAGAATGTCAGAACTCAGTGCATCCCTCCGGGTGTCCAGAGTTGCCAAGGACCCCACCAGGAGGCTCAGAGACCCTGGCACACAGCCCAGAGCACCTGGGGATTTGATTGTGACCCCTGGAGCAAGTTACCAGCTTTGTATGAGGACCTGAAAGTCACAGAGGTTTGAATAGTATAATAATTAAATTATCACAGGGTGAAAATGTAGATTTTAGGATTTTTGGTATGGGGGTTATGGGGACAAGATGGAGGAATCAGGGCATGTCTAGTCCTTCTTCTTCTTCTTCTCCATTTTCTGCAGTGATGTTGGCACTTTGGGATTTGTTTAGAGTAGAAGTGCACTGTCTAACATAGCTGATAGGTATTGGGAATTAAGTGTAAATATGTTATACGTAGTTTGTAGTATAAAAGGACAACACAGAGTGCCTGTGGCTGCCCTGCTGAGCAGACCTCGGCCGGGCAGAAAGAAAATTTTATAGATAAGAATTAATAAACAACCTCAAGATTGAAAAGTGAAGAGTCCAGATTCGTTCTTCAGTTGCACGGGCCGAAGCAGAGACATCCTGCACATCTCGGGGCAGCAATTGACAAACAGCAAACCAAGAGAGGAGCTGAGGGACAGCTTCCTTCCATGAGGCTGTCAGAGCACTGGGAAAGCTGCCCAGGGAGGATGAGGAGTCTCCTTCTGCGGACATTCAGTGTTTGTGTGGGCTCAGCTGGGAGCTCCAGCCCTTCTGCCACCAGTGCAGAGCCAGGGAGCTCCTGTCATTTCCTCCCAGCTGATTTCCACAATTCCTGCCCATGGATGCTCTGTGCTGCAAGGAGTTGCTCACCTCGATCTGTGCCAGCCCTTCCTTCAACCCACTGCCCTCCACAGCCCATGGGAAGGACCCCATGATGTCTGAAACTCTCCAGAATTTCACCCTTTGTGCTGCTTCAGGGGCCTGGGAGAAGAAGGAGGAATCACCAAAGAAGCAGCAGCAGAATGAAGAAGAGGGAAAAAAACAAAAAACAAAACAAAAAAAAACCAGCACTTCTTTTCTCAAAAAGAAATCTCAGCCTTCCTGGAGTGAAGAAAAGAAGAGGAGGGAGAGAGATGCACCACACAAAGAGAAGAAAATGGGCTGAGAAACCACGAGACATTTTAAAGCTCACCCAGGAAACCCCACTTTGATATCCCCTCTCATTGGAAGCATTTGAGGGCAGAATAATGCTGCCATGATTGATCACACAAAGGGATGAGAAAAGGGAGTGGATCCAAGAGCTCCTTTCTGCTTCTTAGGACCAAAAAAAAAAAATAAAAAGCTTTGTATTCAGTTTCAATGTAGGAGCTAAGAACCCTTAATCAAGTGTCTGTTTGCAGGGCTGTGTTTCTTCCTTCCAGGAGCAGCAATGGGAGTGGGACAGGACAGGAGCCACTTCCCCAGCCTGTAGGGACCTCTCTGCTCTGCCTTTTCCTCTGCCTTCAGCCCTTGGGAAATGGCTCAGGTTGGTTCATGGCCAAGGAGAAACTGAGTCACACCCAGGGAGTTTCCCCACACCGGATGCGTGTGGGCACAAGGTAACTCATCTCCAGAGAATCCCAGAGTGGTTTGGGCTGGAAGGGACCTTAAAGCTCCTCCTGACAGAGGTGGGATACCTTCCACTGTCCCAGGCTGCTCCAAGCCCTGTCCAGCCTGGCTTTGGACACTCCAAGGGATCCAGGAGCAGCCACAGCTGCTCTGGGCACCCTGTCCAACCTCACAGGGAGGAATTCCTTCCCAATATCCCACTCAAGTCTCCACTTTTCCAGCTTGAAGCCATTCCCCCTTGTCCTGTCACTTGTAAACAGTCACACTCCACCTCTCTTGCAGCTCCTTTAGGAGCCACAATTAGAAGCCATCAATCCCCCTGAGCTTTCTCTTCTCCAGGCTGAACAATCCCAATCTTCCCTTCAGTGCATTGCCTGGGACTTAATTCCATCTCCTGTTTGTCCAACAGTTCAGCTCCATAGACTTCATTTTATGCTTGTTTAAGTTAATTTTCTAATTAGTGCAGAGCAGAGGCGTTTTGGCCGGGAGGTTGTTTGTAGCTGGTGTGACCAGGGCAGCTCTGGGTCGTGTCTGATCCCAGGGGATGCAGCAGTGCCCACATCCAGCTGGTTGTGCTGCTTGCAAGGGGAATGCAGACTTCCCATTAAAGCAAATTGGTGCTGCTCCTTCCCTAAATACAGACTGGATATGACCCAGGAGAAGAAAAATCTCAGCAAAGTATTTTTCCTTAAATTTCATCCCTAAATGTTCATCCAAATATCCAGCGGAGCAGTTACTGCTGAACAAATGAACTATGGAGCTGCATCAAAATCAACTTTTTTAGCAGGGAAATGTTTATTATGTAGTGTGATTTTATTTCTTTGTACTGATGGGAGAAAGAAAGTGTTCAAAATGAACATTTTTTAAACTGATGAAAAAATCGATGTTAGGAAAGTAAATGCTTCATTTTTCATTGGGTATGTCTCCATTTCTTTAACTTCCAGATTTCATTTTCAGCAATTTGACTTTTCTGCCTGTCATAAACCAGCTGGATCAGACTCCCTGGCTGGTGTCAGTCTCTCCCTTTGCTCGGGGGCAATGTAGCAGCTCCAGAGCAGGACTTTCCCAAGCTTCAGCAAGAAGAGAATGAGAAAACCTCAGCCCACCCCTCTTGGAGCCCCAGGTCCTCTCCCCATGAGCAAAGCAGCTTTTTGTATGGCAAATCCCCAGTTTTCATCTGGGACCTATTTTGTGTCTCTCTGCCTGAAGCTTGTGAGATCCTCAAAGGCAATTTGGTTTTTAGGTGTTCCAAATCTGGCTGAAAAATGAAAACTGAATTAAACCTGGCAGAGAAGAGGGCGAGTGACTCCAGAGGCAGCGTTTTCCCCCTGTGCTGAGCTTTGTGGTGCCCCTGGTCTGTGATTTTGGGGAAGCAGTGCTGTGTCCTGCCAGGCAGTGCTGCTGGAAGGGGCATCGCTGTGGGCACAGCCTTGCAGTGACAGCCAGGAATTTCTCTCTGCCTGGAATCAGTAGCTGGCTTGCCCATGGAAAGGGGTTGGAATGACTTTAAGATCCTTTAAGATCCTTTGAATCCCAAACTGGGACTCATGAGCAGCACCAGCCTCTCCCTCTGTGCTCACCTCCACCTCCAAGCCTTGGCATCCTCTCTGCTGCCACTGGAGGGATGCCTTGGTTTGGAAAGACAGGAGGCTGCTAAGGAAGGTAGAAGCCTCCCTGAAATGGAGAATGTAAACCCTCCCCACCCCTCTGAATTGCTATAAATTTTAAATTAAGGGGCTCTCAGGCAAAAATATAGGAGCAGGAATAACAGCTATTTAATAGGGAAGGAAAATAAAAGGATAAAATAAACAATGCAGTGAACTAAACCAACACTGCCAGAGTCAGAACCCAAACTGACACCTTGTGGGTCAGGCTGTTGGCAGCAGTCCCATTGGAATTGTGGCTCAGCCCTCCTGCAGTGCCAGGGCTGGTTCTGCTGGAGCAGGGATCCTGGAGAAAGGTGCAGTGTCTTCCTCTGAAGATCCAGGGGCAGAGGCAGCTGCTGTTCCTCTGGGCAATCCAGTGCAGAAGCTGTGCTGGTGTTCCAGAATCCCCAGATTATATCTGGGTAGGAATGCTTGGCTCCTCCCTCTGGGCTCCCATCTCCCAGTGGGATGCTGTAGTTCTTATCAGCCATGCAGGGACATTCAATAGCTGTTATCAGCAGGAGGAGGTGTGAATGTGGTCACTCAAAGAGAGAGAGAAGGCAAACTGCCCACTTGACAAAAGATAATCTGCCATACAGATTGTAATTGAAAACATCTTGCATTGCAATCTTCAACAAGGGACAAAAATCCTCTGTCACCTACACCAACCTTGCTGGGACTCAGCAGGACCACCCAGGACCTTTGGGGCTGGTCTGGTTGGCCACTGATTTTCCTGAAGTTGTCATGAGCTTCCAGAGTAAATCTTCTCCTAGTCCCAAGCAGATCCTGCCTCTCCTCTGTCCCCTCTGCACTGGGATGATCTGGGGTGTGAACATCTCTGCCCATCAATCCCACATTGACAGCTGAGGTTGTGCCCAGAGCTCCCAGCTCCTGTGACCTCCCCCTGCAGATGGGATGAGGTGCAGAGAAACCCCCATCACCCTCAGCATCACCTGAGCTCGATTTGTCTCAGCAAGAGAATGTTATTTTTCCTTTTCTCCTAAGCAAAATGGGTATTTGGATGGGATTAAATCTAACCCCCTTCAAATGGTTGAATTCTGACTGGAATGCAAACAGTCCCTGCGGGCCCTGTGCTTGCAGGCAGCAGTGTGAGGATGGCGGTTTGTGTTATGCTTCGAAAATATTTCCAATTGCAAAACAAAAGTGGGAAGAGAGGCCTTAAATGATGTGAAAATAAGACTGTTTGAATTAATGTGTCAGCCCTGATGGATGCTTGTGCTACCCAGGGTTTTGAAGGGGCTCTGACGGGTAAGATATTACCAGGTGAGATTTACCTACAGCCCATGACTTTTAGTCAGCAAAATCCGAGATGAAAACCCATCCTTCACTCCACACTGACTTCCCAGGAATATTGAATCAAGATAAAGACCTAAAGGGCCTCATACACAAAACTATTTTGGCATCTAAGTCTCATTCATTTTGATGCAAGTTTTGACATTTTCAGATAATATCTTTTATTTAGTCAACTAAAGGAGGGTCAGTCCTCATTCCCAGCTCACTCAGTGCAGGAGTGCAGGTCACACACTCTGGAACCAAAGCAAGGGAGTGAAAGTGGGTTTCACTGGAGATCCAGGCTTCAATCCCCTCTCAGCTCTAGCCATTCTCACCATAAACCTTTGCAAGTCACTAATGGCTGGATTCTCCTCTAATTCAGTGATGGAGCTGGGAAGGAAATTGGGGTTTTAACCCTGGTGGTTTTACAGCAGTGGAATTCTTTTCCTCCTCTAAACTCTTTGTGAAAACACAGCCTAAAGCTCCAAGCCTTGGCAAGGAGAGAAGCCAGAGGAGAGAAAGAAAGAGGAAAATGTGTGAAAAAAATCCTAAAAGAATAATGATAGGGAATTTTTTTATTGCAGCGGGAGGAAAACCCCCAAAATTAAAAACAAAGCTGTGCTGTGTGCAGAGCCCTTCAGAGACTCAGACTCAGAGTGTTTGCTGTTTGAACACGCAGAATTTAAGGCAGCACTTCCTTCCCAGCCAGATAAGTGAGGACTTTTTGGGGAACTTGCAGTATCTACACTCAGCCAGCTCCGGCAGCCGGAGCCCAGGGAGCTGCTGCAGCCACAGCTCCTCCTCTGCCCATCCCCAGCTCCAGCTGCAAAAAAAACTTGGATTCAAAGGAACCACAGCAAGGAGCACCCCGTGTCCGGCCTTGTTTGAGCCCAACATGAATTTCAAAGCAGCTCCCACCGGGCTGGCGTTGGCGGGGCGTGGGAGGCCGCGGGGTCGCGATCCCTGCCTGGATCCTCATGTTTCATCCTGCCACCCATCCGGGGCTTATCAGAGAGTTTCCCATGGAAATCAATAGCAACAGAGGTTTCTCCGTGGACTTTAGAGCGTGGAGGTTAAAAGTCAGCTGTGTGGTTTTCGATTTTTTTCTTTAATTTTTCAGATTTTTTTTTTTTTTTTTTTTCAGGAGGGTTTTTGATCATTTATATTTAAGATCTGAGGGTTTTGGTTTCTTCTCGATTTGAGTTTGCTGCCAGGTAACTTTAAAGGCCTTCCTAAACAGGTGCTATTTTCTTGGCAGAGGAAAAGGGAGCAGCACGTTGGAGCTGATGCTGGAGGTGGAGGGGCAGCCCTATGTCTGCCCTGCCCTGGGCAGTGGAGTCTGTCTGTCCCTCTCAGCTGATCCAACCCTGGGGTGTCCAGCCCCATCCAATATTTCAAGAAGCAACATCTGCACATGAGACCCACAAGGATCACCAAAGTCCAACTCCTGACTTCTGGAGCGGTTAAATTGTGAGTTTCATCTTGTAAAGCACCCAGAGTAATGTTGGGATTGGGGTTGGGATTAGCCCAGCCTGGATTTGGCAACCTGGCAGTACAAACAGCAGGGCTGAGGGCTGAGGTGGGCAGGGTAGTGCTGCCACCCCCAATCCCATCCATCCTCCATCCATCCATCCATCCATCCATCCATCCATCCATCTATCCCCCATCTATCCATAATCCATCCATCCATCCATCCATCCATCCATCCATTCATCCATCCCCCATCTATCCATCACCCATCCATCCATCCATCCATCCATCCATCCATCCATCCATCCCACCAGGGCAGAAGATCATCAAATCTCTCTGCATTGAGATTTTCTGGAAGAACTCTCTGGGACAAGATGGAAGCAGTGATACTTTAGTTAAACATGGAAGCTGACAGGAATTTCCATTAACATCTCCTTTCTGGCCAGCAGGAGTCTGCATTTCTCCACAACATCAAACCCTTATCTCTGTTAATGCAGATATCTGCCCCTGACCACAGAGGAAATGAAAAGTTTCTCCATTATGCATTTATCTGTTTCAAGAAGCAGTTTTCTAAATAGAAGAGGGGAGCAGGAGGTTCCCTGCATTACTCTGAGGCACGAGCTAAATCAGCATTTCAAACAGGCCATTTCCTGCACTACAAAGTCCTTTTCCCTCACTTCTCCCTTCCTGTTCTGTAACTTCCATGGCCAGCAGCCCTTACTCATTGCATGCCCTGCCAAATAAGTCAGTAATTGAGGATATCACTGACAAAGGAAATCCTGATCCTTGTGTTTGTCTTCTGCTTGTGAAATCTTCCAGACTTCCCAGCATTCATCCATACAGGGAAACATCACTGCAAAACCAAAGCTGAGGTTTCTGCACCATCACCTGGCTCCAGGGGCATCCTCAGCCCTCACAGACTCTTCCTCCACGTGAGACTGTGGCAATTCTGTTTTTCAGAGTTAAATCCAGTGGGGCTGAGCCAGTGCAGCTGATTTCTGCCTCCTTGGGTGAAAACTAAACTGCACAAGAAGCTTCTTGGTGGCCTTGCACACTGCAGCTGGAGCAGGGAGGCTTTGGTGACCATCTCAGAGGAGCAGAGCAGCAGCTGGAGGGCAGCTGATGTCACCTGGCTGCTCTGCCATAGAATCATTGGGGTTGCAAAAGACCTCCAAGATTATTGAGCCCAACCTTGACGTTGTCACCCCCTCCTTGTCCTCACCCATCCCAGAGCACTGAGTGC
Source organism: Melozone crissalis (assembly GCF_028551555.1). Lineage (NCBI taxonomy): Eukaryota > Metazoa > Chordata > Aves > Passeriformes > Passerellidae > Melozone > Melozone crissalis. The sequence continues at coordinate 10,473,497 of NW_026535888.1, read as the reverse complement.
CACATCCTTCCTTGGACACCACCAGGGATGAGGACTCCAAACCTCCCTGGGCAGCTCCTGACAGCCCTTTCCATGAAGAAATCCTTCTTGATGCTCAGGATGAATGGCTCATGCTCTTCTAAAGGTCCAGTTCATCCTTAGGTAACTCCCAACTCAATCATGCCTGACTCTGCCTGCCCAGACACGCTGAGGTTCCCTGGGAGCCCAGCAGAGCCTCATTTCTCCTGTCACGCTGCCTTCCCCCTGCACAAGCCGACAGAGCTGTGCCTGCTCCGTTCTGCAGCTCTGCTGCCAAGGCAGGGGAGGATTGCAGCCTGAGGAATGAGTGTGATTTGGGAGAAAGCCCAGCAGAACGTCACTTACCCTCGGCCAGGATTGATGAGGCTCTGCTCACACAGCACCGTGCCAGGCTGCTCTGCTGGGGTGGCTCTGGTGTGGATGCTGTTAGGAAAATTAATGCACAAACAGCAGAGATTTATGCCCAAAAAGGAGACACAGGAGTCCTTTCTGGCTTTATTCCAATAAAGGCAGAGGCCATGGGGCATTCCCCTGGATCTCTCCAATTTTTGGAGGATGCAGCCTCCTTTCTATCACCAATTTCCCAGCTGCATTTCCCTTCTCTCTTTCCCCATTTCTGAGGTACTTGAGAGGTTCAGACCTCCCAAAATGCCTGATCCCAAAGATTCCCCTCTAATGTACAACCCTCCCTTTTAATTTTTAATTCTTACACAATTCAGGGGTTTTTCTTCCCCATTGTTTCTTTATCAGCAAACCTGCAGTTTATTTGTAAAATCAAATATCTTTTTCCATTCATGAATCAGTGAAATCCTTCCCATGGTTTCTTTTATCTCCCAGTGCTGGTTTTATCTCCCAGCAGACCCACAGCTGGTTCGGAAACACAAATCCACTATTCCTCTCAGGTGCCATGCCCAGGGGTGTGAAGTGGTGGCAGCCCCCCAAGGCAGCACCCACAGCCTCTGTTTTGGGGTAACTCTCTGAAATGTGCCCTTTTTGGTGGTTCTGTTGAAAAGCCAGTTCTTCTCCCAGCACTGAAGCTGTTCCACATCCTTGTTTGGCATCCAACAAAAATGGGCTCTGTCCACAACCCCCTGAGAGGAGGGGACAGCCCCAGGTTGGGCTCTGCTCCCAGGGAATGGGACAGGAGGAGAGGAAACGGCTTCAAATTGCACCAGGGGAGCCTCAGGGTGGGCGCCAGCAGGAATTTCCCCATGGAGAGGGTGTTCAGACCTCAGAACTGCCCAGGGAGATTTGGAGTGCCCATCCCTGGAGGTGTCCAAGGAATTCCTGGAGGTGGCACTCGGTGACAAGGTGGGGATTGATCACAACCTGGACTGGATGCTCTTGGAGGTCTTTCCCAGCTTCAATGATTCTGTGATTCTATGATCACTGATTAGACCCATCCCTTACCAAAATACTGAACAAGCAGGATCAAGAGTTAAAGCAAAAAATGATTTCAGGGAAGTGGAAGCCACAAAACAAACCAGTGCTAATGTATTATTAATATATTCATGTCAGCATTAATTGCAACTCAGAGTTTTGTAGCTGGTTTAGTAAAAACGCTACAGCTTTATGTATTAATAAGTGTGGTAATATTAATGCCACTTGCTGTGAAAAATAACATTGGTGATAACATTGATAATAGCACTGCATCTCCAGGCTAAAAAAGAAAAATAATTAAAAATTTAAAATGCTGCTGCCTGCACTTTTTGGCCAAGCAGAACTCCCTTCCCATCACTGCTGGGCCTCCCCTTGCAGAATTCACTCCATGCAGCCTCTCCCTGCTCACAGCGCCTCTGCTGCTGGATTTCCTGGGGAATTCCCACATTTCCAGCCAGGATTGAAGCCCTCTTTGGTTTTGCAGTCTTAAATTCTTTATTCCAGGTCCCTGCAGGGCATGGCTGCCAGAAAGGACAGAAAGAGGCACCTGTAACCTGTCGAGCCCTGTGAATTTCAGACTGGTCAGGACAGAAGGGTGGGATGGAATCAGATCTTCCAGCTGATTTCCAGCTCAGAGCTCTAACCAGGGGTATGAAATGAGGCTGCTGCAGGGAGATTTTTCTTTGTGCTCACAGGTTTTGTGGGCAGGAGGGCCTTGGCTGTGGAATATCCAGGCAAGGTGTGGGGAAAGTTTTTGGGAAAAGAGGGATGAAGAACCACACTAAACCCCACCAAAAGGGTTTGGAATGGAGCTATCAAAGTCCCAAGGTACATTTTTGTGTGGTTCAGTCTCTTCCCAGTGCTGCCTGCTGAGCTCTTGGGGCTGTGCAGAGGAGGAGCTGAGCTCCCAGGGCTGGATAATCCTGTGTGTATTTCCTCATTCAAAATTCCTTCCAGAATCCCCAGAATTCAGAATTCTTTCTTCAGAAAGAGGCACCTGTGTCCTGTTGAGCCCATCCATGAGTTTCAGACTTAGACAAGCAGGTGAAAGGGGCTGAAGCCCTGGATTTGCCACAGGGATCCCATTCTGGAAATGGTGCCATGCCAGGCCCTGGGGGTACAGGCTGGTGACAATGGGCTGAGGTGTCTTTGGGGCTGGTGGCTTGAGTCCTCTCCTGGCCTGACCTGAGCAGTGACCATCAAAATTCTGGGGCATTGACCATCAAAACCCTGGGGCAGTGACCATCAGGATTCTGGAGCAATGACCATCATAACTCTGGGGTACTGACCATCACAACTCTGGACAATGGCCATCAGAACTTTGGGACACTGACCATCAGAACTTTGGGACACTGACCATCAGAGCTCTGGGTCACTGACCATCAGACCCCTGGCCACTGACCATCAGAACCCTCCCAGCTTGTCCATGGTCACAGTTTTACAGCCAGACCTACAGCTTACCCATCTTTTTTCTCGATTATGAATCCCTGTGAGCCTGCAGGCTCCTTGCTGCTGTTTTTGCTCCCTAATTAGCTCTGTGTGTGTGTGTGGATGTGCATGTGCCTGCCTCCCTCATCAGCAGCACCCCTGGTATTCACAGGAGTAATTAGAACATCTCAATCTTCCCACAGTGCCACCCAGCCCCGCTGGAATTGTCGGTGATTGCTGCAGATCCCAGCCAGTGCAGCCACTCCTGGGTTTTTCTGGGGAAAGTTTCACATCCCAGCTCCTTCCCACTCCCAATCCAGTGGGTTTTGTTGGCTCAGGGAGGATTTTGGGGATTGCATCCCACTGGAATCCAAGTGCTTGGCAAATCTGGGTTGGGTGCTGGATGCACAGGGAATCCTGCCCTGCCTCTCCTTCCCTGGCCACACCTGGGCTTGGGCAGGATGAGGGGTTTGGGGCACCCTGGCCTCTCCTGGCATCCAGCAGTGACCCCACAAAAGAGCCCTGAACCCTCAAGGGATACATAATGGGTGTGGGTATAAATAAATGAATTTGCTATATATAAATATATGTGTTTATATATTTATAAATATAATATAAATCTTTACTATATATAAAGACTAAATACTATGAGATAAAAAATCTAAATACTATAATATTTATGCTCAATAATAATAATATCTATAATATATTGTTTATCTATAATATCCATAATACTATCTATAATAATATCTATAATATATATATTACAGAAATGTAGGTATAAAATAGATATTATAAAATATGCTATATAAAAATATATTAGTAAGTAAATATATTGTGCAGAAGTATATTATTACATGACTGTATTAATAAGTATTTAAACTAAATAGTAAATAATGGTATTAAAAACAGTATTATTATTAAATAACTGTATTATTAAATAACTATATTATGTAAATATCTTACATAAATATATACAATTTATAGGTACAATATATTTTCTTTTTATATATTTAAATATATAAAATATATATTATATGTTTATATAATATGTAATATATGTTTTATATTATGTTTTCTATTTTATATTTTATTTATAGATATTTATTTATACCTATATATATTTATATCTATCTATATATTTATATTTCTATTTTACCTCTTATTTTTGTATTATTTAAAAATATGTAATATATAAAGACACTATGTTTTATATATTATTTACATATGCTTACAAGTAAAACCATCTATAAAATAGATAAAACAAATCTCACAGGAGGTTGAGGGTTGATCATCATTAATTTCATGTTCAATGATGGCAGGCAGTGGCTGCTCACCCATTTCCTCCCCACATGGGGTAAAAAGTGGGGTCAAGAAATGCAGATTTTTTTTTCTGAAGATTTTCCCCCTCTCATCCTAGTTGGCATATGGAGACGAACTACACATCTTATCTCCCCAGCTCCACTTCTTCCCTGATACCTTTAATGTTTCTCTGTCTTTCCTGGAGGATGAGGGGCTCTCTCACCATTCCCAATTACTATTAAAAATATAAAATAAAAGCCAGGGAAGTAACTTTGCTAATGACTTTGACTGGAATCATTAAGGACATCTCAGCACCATGGCTGCTCTTCTCCGCTTTCAGCAGCAATATTGATTGCTGGTTTAATTTAAATCTTGGACAAAATCCTTCATTTTTCTCTGGGCTTACCACAGGAACTGATCCCTGGTCCCCAGAGGAGAGGGGGGAACAGGGGGTGGGTGATTGTCCCAGCTCTGAGCAGGGAAGGGGCAGCTCAGGGGGGTCAAGGACCCACTTGGGGAGCACTGAACAACCAGGAATTGAAGGGAAACCACTTGAAAATGCATCCAGGAGGAGGCCAGGGTAGCATTTTCAGAGGGGAGGTCTCGTGCTCTGGGTTCTCTCCACTCTCATTATATATTTTCCAATTGCTCTTATAGATGCCTCAAAGGTTAATGTATGTTTGTGATGAGTGCACTTTGGATAAATGTTAATTAGCCGGGGGTGCAATTCAAGGGATTCTTCCCTCAGAAATAAATGCTTTTTCTGTATTTTTAGCCACTCTTTTATCAGTACTTATGCAGGAGATGAGAGGGAAGGCTGGGGGCTGCACTCAGCCCTGGAGCAGCAGAGTTTGGGGTTTTGGGGCTGCTGCAGCTCCCAGAGCCACCCTGAGACTGGGACCAGTGTCTGGTGATGGGGTTGGGACCTTTCAGTGTCATTGGGGGATTCAGGGATCTGGTGTGGAGAAACAGAGGGTTTTGTGTCCCCCAAAACCTCACAGGACTGGGGTCCTTCGCCCCCTAAGCCATGTCCCAAAATCCCTGTGGCTCCACATCCGTGTGACCTTCCAAAATATTCATGGGTGGGGAATCTGCAGCCACAAACTCTGATTTCCATGGGTTAGAAAGTGACAAAAACTCTGATTTCCATGGGTTAGCAAGTGACAAAAACTCTGATTTCCATGGGTTACCAAATGACACAAACTCTGATTTCCATGAGTTAGCAAGTGACTGCATTTCCATGTGCCACAACCTCTGATTTCTACGGGTCAGTGTCACCGTGATATTTTATGAAAAATCCCTTTGTCAGGATTTCTTCTCCTGGGAAGCTTCAGCTTCTCCATGTTTTGCTGCTTTGGAATGTGATTTGGAGATTGTTTATCCAGCATGTGAATTGTTTTTAATTAATGGCCAATCACAGTCCAGCTGTGTCAGACTCTCTGAGTCTGTCATGGGGTTTTATTATTCATTCTTTTCTAGCCCTCTGCTGTCTCATTTCTCTTTATTTATTATAGTTTTAGTATAGCATATAACATTTATATTATATTATATTATATTATATTATATTATATTATATTATTTTAATTAATTTATTAATCAGCCTTCTGAGAACTTGGAGTCAAATTCTCATCTCTCCTCATCCTGGGGACCTCACAACACCACAGGGGAGCAAATGTCTGCCCTTCCATGTGCCACAAACTCTGATTTCTATGGGTTAGCAAGTGACAAAACCTCTGATTTCCATGGGTTATCAAGTGTCTGCCCTTCCATGTGAAACGTGTAGGGATAAGGTGGGATTTCCATCAGTGGGAAGGGAGAGGAGATTTCCCAGCTCCCATTAGCTGCTGATAATTGCTTTGAGAGCAGAGCTTTCAGCTCAGGATTTCACACAGAAGTGTCGCCCTCCCAGTGATGTCCCCTTCCCCAAGAAGTGTCACATCCACAGCATCCCAAAATTCCGCAGCTCCAGAGCAGGGCTGCAGCTCCCAGGGTTCTCCTGAGGGCACCAGGCTGGCCCTGGCAGCTTCTGGGACAAGGAGGTGTCTCAGAGCCTCCCCCCTGCCTCCACTGCTGAATCTTTGCAACACCAAGGTCAATTGAATTCATTACAGAGTAAAAATGAAGTTCTCTGATTGATTGAAGGCTCCTCTTTAACACTTGGAGTAAATGTGTTGGTTTCACTTGATGGAAAGCTTTAAAGGTCTATTATAAAATACCCTTTTTATACGAGAAGGGATTTTTTTACATAATTTTTCTTTCCCTTAATTTTTGTGGGACATAATTATCTTTTTTCCCCCTCACCTCCTTTTCTTTTTAATCGATTTTTTTTTCCTTCTTTTCCCTCCCCAGTCCAAAGCAAGGAGCCTTATTTAAAGGGGCACAGACACAAAATCCAGTGGTTTGATGGATACCACGGGTGGAAGATGAGATGCATCCATCCATCTCAGACTTTCTGTGGCTCCCATCAGTCACTTGATTTAAGTTTTCAGGGTGAGGACACAACATGGGAGGTTCAATGCACCTTCTCCATGCTCAAACAGGGATGGGGGTAATGTGGGGGTCCCAGCTGCCACATGGAACCCACCTGAGCACTGGAGTCATCACTGCCACCATGAATTCCTCTGGTTTGCCCTGCAGAAAATCCCCAGTGCACTGAGAAGGTGCTTGCTGCCCATTTGTGCAGCGCTGCTGAGGAGGGAAAATGGGGACAAAAGGGAGAACGATCCCATTTGAAGGGTGGGAGCCTCCCCTGCCTGGGGGAGGCTGCAGCAGCATTAACTCCTGACACACTCGTGATCATCGAGCTAAATCCAGACTAAACAGGAGCTGCTGGCTCAGTGGACTGGTGCAGGGAGGAAACAGGAGCTGGAGAGGCTTCTCTCACCGTTTGGAACAATTTTTATTTTGTCCACACCCTGGAGAATCTTGCTGGGACTCCCTGGGGATTATCTGACCTGTGGCTGAGTGGGATTGGCAGAGCCCTGTGCTCATGAGAAGCTCAACACCAAATTCCTGCTCTGCACTTCACCTCTGTAAAATATTTGGGCTGCAGTCACCTTTCAAACAAGAGTTTGGCAAAGAGGGGAGCGCTCAGTGCAAGGAACTCAACAGGACAACGTAATTCATTCCCATATTAAAGAAAAAAAGGACCCAGCAGAGCCCTGTGCCCATGGGAAGCTCAACACCCAATTCCTGCTCTGCACTTCACCTCTCTGCAATATTTGGGCTGCAGTGACCTTCCAAACAGCGTTTGGGAAACAGGGGAGCACTCAATACTCAGCACAGCCCAGGGAACTCGACAGGACAAAGTGTTTCATTCCCACAAGGAAAAAATGGATTGGGAGTACCCAGCAGAGCCCTGTGCCCACAAGAACCTCAATACCAAATTCCTCCCTGCAATATTTGGGCTGCAGTGACCTTTCAGACAACAGTTTGGCAAAGAGGGGAGCACTCAGCACTCAACACAAGGAACCCAACAGGACAACGTGCTTCATTCCCATATTAAAGGAAATAAAGGATTGGCAGTACCCACCAGAGCCTTGTGCCCACAAGAACCTCAACACCAAATTCCTGCTCTGCGATATTTGAGCTGCAGTGACCTTTCAAACAAGAGTTTGGTAACTCTTTTTCACAGCCCAAGGAACTCGACAGGACAACGTGCTTCATCCCCATATTAAAGGAAAAAAAACCTCCTGGTGTCTGTTGGTGCCCCAGGGATGGTCAGCACAGACCTCCCTGTCTGACGAGGTGCCAGCTCTCGTGCAGTGTGAGTAATGCTCTTTGTCAGCTCCCATAAAGCCTGAAATCTATCACCAGCCCTTTCCTCCAAAGGTTTGGTTACCGAGAAAAGTAATTACAATTTGTCCTTAATTCCAGAAGTGTGCCTGGCGAAGTGGCTGGGAGGAGGCTGGGGAGGAGGGGGATGGATGCTCCGGGACAGTCACAGCCTCCTGCCACCTCCAGCACCCTCAGCAGCCACCTCAGGGGCAGCTGCAGCTGGAAATTGAGCAGGAGAGGTGACAAATCCAGCGGGGGACCTCAAGCAGCTCCTGTGACATCAATGCTGCAGTTCCTGGCCATGCTGAGGAGGGGAAATCACCCCTGTGAGTGTCCCCACAAGTCCCTGCCCTGGCCAGCTGGGCCTCTGGGCTGATGGATGGCACAGAATTTGCTTTTCAAGCCCAGTTGTTGAGTGGAAAGGGAAAAGCTCTCCTTGTGCCTCTGGATGTGATGTGATGAGACATGTGCCGGGGAAGATGAATTGAGGGCTGCATCTGAAGTGCCAGATACATAATCCATCCTAAATAGGCTTCATTAGTGCTAACAATTAAAGTTACCATTGTGGATTGGATACGTTTTCTATTAACTTTGCCCTTGTCTGCAGCTCGGACTCACCTCACAATAATGAGCTGTGTCACTTCTGATCTATTTCTCATAATAGCTCCTTTCTCCTCTAAATCTGGGCAAAATATGATTTATGGGCAGGGCTGTGATGTGGGTGTCAGGCACCACCTTCAGCCATGGAGAAGGGGTAAATATGGGCTGGAACTCACAGCCCTCACTGGCTCTGTGTGGGGAGCAAAATCCCTCATGGGGCTGGGATTTGGGGTGATGTGCATGGCCCAGGGGCCATCAGGACAGAGGGGAGATGGGGCAGGAACTTTCCTCATGCTGCTGGAACAAAAGGAGTGGCACTAGCTGAGGATTGTGTCAGTCACCTCTCCTTTCCCCTCCCAGCACTGTCTGTCACTCCTGGAATTCCAGAAGGGCCTCGAGTGATTGGCAGATCCAAAGGATGCCCTCTACCCCTGGGGGCATTGGGCCATCCAGGTGTCCTTGTCCCTTTGTCCCTCGCCTCCTGTCCCTGCTTGGTGGCTCCCTGCCCCTTCCCTGCCCCTCTCCCCGGGGTTCAAAGGAGCAGCAACCACGGGCTCAGGGAGTTCTGTTGGAGCTGCTGCTGCATTCAGAGGCCTGTGGGCCAGAATAAAGCTCTGCATCCAAACCCTCCATCAGAACCGACTCCTTTCCTTCACCATCCCCTTAAAGCTTCTCTGCCAGAGGGAAACCTGAGGAGCAGCCCCTGTTATGGGGGGAAGCTCCATCCCAGCACCACCAGAGCTCCTGCAGGCCGGGCCTTGTCCCCACGGGCCCTGTGCAGCACCCAGCCAGCCCAAAGTGTCTGTGGGGTGAAACACCACACACCCAGCCAGCCCAAAGTGTCTGTGGGGTGAAACACCACACACCCAGCCGGCCCAAAGTGTCTGTGGGGTGAAACACCACACACCCAGCCAGCCCAAAGTGTCTGTGGGGTGAAACACCACACAGGCCCACAGGCCTCTGAACCAAATAGTGCCACTGTTTGGTTCAGCACCAAGGACCAGACAAGCTCAGCCACGTCCTGTCCAGCTGTATTGGTATTGTTTTATTCCATATTGTATTGTTCCAATTGGAATACATTGGAATATTGTATTATTCCAATAGATTGAGCCCCAAAACCCCTGGCAAGGACCCCCCTGCCATGGATGTGGCCAGGTCCCCTTGGAGGAGCTCAATTCCAGCAGCAGCAGATGTTCCAGCAGCCACATTTGCCCAGGACAGATGGTTTCTCGGGATCTCTTTGCATCTCTAAATCACCTTTTTTGCCTCAGCTCTGAGGAGATGTGCCTGGCTTTGTTGCTGCTCCAGGGTGCCCTGCCATGGAGCATGGCTCTGGTACAGCTCCAGGGACTGAGGATGGAATTGTCCTGTCTTGGCAGAGCTGTGGGCAGGAGGAGGGTTGGAAACCTGCCCCTGTCCCCTCCACATCCAAATTTCCTTTGTCTCAGTTGAGCTCCAAACCTCTGCCAAATGGAGAGCAAGCCCAAGCAGCAGCAAAAGCCCTCCTGACAAAAATGTCCCCCAGCTTTGGGGCTGGCTGTCACCTCATTATATCAGCAGTGATTAAGGGAAGGAAGTGGCAGGTAACACTCTGCAAGGTGTTTTGCTAATAAATTGAGAGTGCCTGGTGTAAAGCTGTAGCATATTAAACATGATTGTGGGTGGATAAAGCAGAAAGCAGCAGTGACCTGACCCTTTCCTCCAGGGCACCACAGTTTGGAGGAACACACTCAGCCTGGGCATCTTTTATCTGAAATAATTATTATTTTTGTTTGATGTGAACCCTGTGTTTCACACAAGCAGAGCCAGGAGAAGTTCCCATTTAATATTTCTGTCACGTTTCCCACCCCAGAGCCATCCCAAGCCCTGGCTCAGGAGCACAGGTGGGATGTGCAGGATTTGCTCTCCCTGCCCACTCCTCTGTCCCTGCAGGGCTTGGATCTCCAGCAGGGTTACTTGGAGAAAAAAAAACATCCAGGACAGAAAAAAAACCCAAGGAGTTCTGACAAACAAGATCCATCAACAGCCTGCAACGCTTTGGGACCTTTCCTGATAATTAAAAGCAACATGATGGCTCTGTGCTGGTGAGAATTTATTCTGTCACTTGGCCTCCAAGAGGCCTCTGTGCCAGAAGTGTCACTGGTGGGTGGCAGGGCTGTCACTGAGTGCTCTGCTGTGGCTGCTGGCGCTGAGGTTCCAGTATTGCCCACCCCTTGCTCTGCTGAAATTTAGATTAATCTCACAGTATTTAGTCTTTATCTATAGCAAATACATTTATTCATACACACACCCATTTCATGTCCCTTTAGGGAGTTCAGGGCTCTTTTGAGGGGTCACTGCTGTACCCAGGACAGGCCAGACTCTGCTCTCCTGCTGAAATTTAGATTTATCTCACAGTATTTAGTCTTTATCTATAGCAAATACATTTATTTATTTTATTGCATGTCCCCTTGGGGAGTTCAGGGCTCTTTTGAGGGGTCACTGCTGGACCCCAGGACACACCAGGTTCTGCTCTCCTGCTGAAACCCCAGCTCATCCTGCACAGCCCAAGGTCACCAGGATGTCATAGCAGCCCTTGGAATTGAGATTTTATCTGGTGGAGCTGCTCAGTGCTTTGCTCTCAAAGCCATCCCTCATCCCTCCTGAGGGAAGGGAGTGCCTGGCCCGGAGCTTTTCACACACACGGTATCAATCTCTGAGAGGAAAGCACTTTTATATTGCAGATCTGATGGAGGAATAAATTCCCACAGAAGTAGAAAGCAGAAGCTAATAGGCTTTTTCACAATGAAAGAATAGATCTGCTGACAAAGGCATTTCCAGGGCATCAAAATAAACTGTATTTTCTGTGAAGACCACGGATCCCCCAGAGCTCCCTCAACTCTGCAGCTGCACAGCTGAGAGTGGCATCCCTGGGATGCTCCTGAGCCCCATTATGGTCACTTCATGAATGTCACCCACTCAGAAAAGTCCTTGCATGGTGTGTCCTGGGTCAGTGATGTCTCTCCTGGGTTCTGGTGTGGCCATGTTCACAGGGGTTTTCAGGTGAGGGAACAGACGAGGATTTGACTCCATGTTCAGAAGGCTTGATTTATTATTTTGTGATGTACATTACATTAAAACTATTCTAAAAAGAATAGAAGGAAAGTTTCATCTCAGAAGGCTGACTAAGCCAAGAATAGAAAAAGAAGGAATGATAACAAAGGCAGCTGTCTTGGACTCTCTGTCCGAGCTAGCTCCGCTGTGGTTGGTCATTAATTAGAAACAACCACATGAGACCAATCCCAGATGCACCTGTTGCATTCCACAGCAGCAGACAATCATTGTTTACATTTTGTTCCTGAGGCCTCTCATCTTCTCAGGAAGAAAAAATCCCAAGAAAAGGATTTCCATAAAAAGATGTCTGCAACATTCTGGTCCCTCTGCTCACCCCCAGCTTGCCTGGACATTGCTCTGCACTCCCATCCAGCACCAGTCCCACCCTGGCAGAGCCCTGCTCCTGCTCCTCTCCACCCTGGAATCCCTTGGCAGCTGTCAGCCAGGCTTCCAGTGCCCTTTTCACTTCCCTTTTTGAAAAAAAAAAAATGTGCCATAATTTGTCTTTCCTATCAATTGATTTTCCAGTTAAAAGCACTCTGTGCCTGCCCTTGCCTCCCACCCCACAGGAGAACCAACCCTCTCAAGGAAATGGCTTAGGAGACCAAAATTTACTGAAATCCTACATGCTCCAGTCCCCAAAGGGGCAGGGAGAGGGGGTAAGAGGAAATGATTTGTTCAATTAATTATAAATGTTTTAATTTAAATGGCTAATGTAGAAGATAGTCAGATAGAAAGCAGCAAAGCACTGAAGTGGTTTATGGGTCCTTAAAGAGCAGTAAATGCTTGTTCTGATCCTGCTGAGATCACTCAAACGATTTTTCCTGCCCAGTTCAGGGTAGGGTGCAGTGGGAGGCAGAGAGGGGGAGATTTCCTCTTGTATTTCACATCCCCCCCAGGCAAGTTGTGATAAACGTTTAACAATTCCTTTCTTTGGAGCCCGGAACTCGCCTTTGTAAAAACACAATGCTGCACAGAGGTGTTACGAAAAAACAAAGAAGAAGAAGAAATCTTCTGGGTCAAGGTCACCCCTTGCTGTAGGATCACTCCTACACCTACCAACCACATCCCTGTCATCCTCCTTGACATCCCAGCCAGCCCCAGAGCTCAGAATTCCACATTGAGGAATATTTCAGCTCCATCTCTCTTTGTTCCCTGCCTGCTGCACAGCACCAAAGCCCTCTGTACACAGCATTAATGAGCTGATTTACACAGGGAGAGCTCCAAGCCTCCCCTTTTTCTTGTCAAAACCACAGAAGTGCAGAGTTATGAGGCTTCTTGGAGGGAGAAATGTTGCCTGTAAGGGAGAGATTGTGAATGGAGGTTGCTTGAGTGACTGAGGGATGTGAAAAACGCCAATCACTTGTTTTTAAAAATTTAAAAGTAATAAAATGCTTATAAAAATAGTAATATGATTAGAGTAATAATAATTTGGACAGTTCAGACTAGGACAATATGAGACAATAGAAACAAAGAGTTAGGGAGAGTCCAGGTACCTTTTCTGGGCAACACAAGCCCAAAAAAGGACCCACGTTAACAGAGGATTAACCCTTAAAAGCAATAGCCTGTTGCATATTCATACACCTCATACATGATGCATAAATTCCATTCAAACACAGGATTCTGTCTGGTCATCATCATCTTCTTCATCTTCCTCATCTGAATCCTAACAGCACCTTCAAGGTGGGAAGAATTCCATTTCTCCTGATAAGAAGGCAATAAATTCTTTTTCTCTGAAAGATTCAGGTGTCCTGTGGCTGCTATCTCTCTGTAAGTCCTTTCTTTAAAAAAGTATCCTACATAGCATCGTTTCTATTTTAGCATTTTGTTATAATCTAAAGCCATATTTAACACACTCCTTAAGAGAATTAATACAGCATCACTTTCCAACACAACACACATAATATTCATTTTAATATTTGTGAAAAGCCAATCATAAAATACACATTTTTCACAGGGAGATGGAGCCCATGGGTCTGTGTGTGGCTGGAGCAGAACAGCCCAGAGAATTATGGAATATCCCCTGTCACTGTCACATTCCCTGAAAAATCCCTTTGTCCAGGATTTTTCTCCTGGGAAGCTGAGAAGCCTCAGAGAAAAATGAAAACGATAATTATCTCATTTGCTTCTCCTGTGTTTTTCTGCTTTGGAATGTGGTTTGGACATTGTTTATCCGACTGGTCATTGTTTGATTGGTTTCATGTGAATTGTTTTAACTTAATGACCAATCATGGTCAGGCTGAGCTGGGACTTTGGAGAGTCACAGGTTTTTCACTATTATCTTGTTAAACATTTCTCTATTCTTTAGTATAGTATTTCTTTACTATTCTATAGTATATACATCCATATATATTTATATGGATATAATATAATATCATATCATATTACAATATGGTACTATATAATACAAATATGATATATAATTATTTTCATATCATATAATTATTTTCTTATCATTTCATATAATAAAATAATAAATTAGCCTTCTAAGAACATGGAGTCAGATTCTCAATTCCCCCTTCATCCTGGGGACCCAGCAAGCACCACAATCCCCCTGGCAGAGACCCACAGGGATCATCCAGTGCAGCTCCTGTCCCTCCACAGACACCCCAACAATCCCACCCTGAACTCAAAAACCTTGTCCAAACGCCCCTGGAGCACTGGCTGCACTGCTCCTTTTTCCTTTCCTATTTGGAGGCAGAAAAGGAGCAGACAGCCTTGGAGAGGCTAAATTGGACATCAAATAAATGCATTTCTCACTTCTTTTTTCCTCTCCTTTCTCCAGACCATCCTGCCCTGAAAACTATTTTCCTGGAGTTCTCATTCTTGACCCCTAGAGCTCCAGAGATGTTACCTAAACTAAATAGCTTTGCTTTTCATGCTCCAGCAAAATCTCTCTTGCTTCCAGCACAACCCATCTCCTCCCAGGCCACAGAGAAACACTTACAGCAGCAAAAGGCTTCTACACTCATAATTACAGATCCTTGTGATGCACCAGTGGGCTGAGTCTGTGCAAAGAAATTTGGATTTGGGGATTATAGAAAGGAGTTTTTTGTTTTTATTAATTTTTTCAGCCTTTTTCCGAGAGGAAGAAAACCTCAGAGGTGGTTCTAAAGTAGATTTCTCATTGGCAGGGGGCTGTTTTAGTGGAGTCAAAGCCCAGCTGCCTCCATCAGCATTGTCAGGAGGGGTTCAGGGCTCCAGCTCCAGGACACCACACAGGGGAGGTTTTTTTGGGAAGCTCAGACCTCATCCCTGAAATGAGAGCAGGAGCTGAGGGGCTGCCAGGGCAGAGCAGAACCTGTGTGACAGGGACCTGTGTTGAAGATTGCAATGCAAGATGTTTTCCATTACCATCTGTATGGCAGATTACCTTTGTCAAGTGGGCAGTTTACCTTCTCTCTCTCTTTGAGTGACCACATTCACTCCTCCCTCGGGAGGGAACACCTGCTGATAACAGCTATTGAATGTCCCTGCATGGCTGATAAGAACTACAGCATCCCATTGGGAGATGGGAGCCCAGAGGGAGGAGCCAAGCATTCCTACCCAGATATAATCTGGGGATTCTGGAACACCAGCACGGCTTCTCCACTGGATTGCCCAGACGAACAGCAGCTGCCTCTGCCCCTGGATCTTCAGAGGAAGAGACTGCACCTTTCTCCAGGATCCCTGCTCCAGCAGAACCAGCCCTGACACTGCAGGAGGGCTGAGCCACAATTCCAATGGGACTGCTGCCAACACCCTGACCCACAGGGTGTCAGGTTGGGTTCCGACTCTGGCAGTGTTGGTTTAGTTCACTGCATTGTTTATTTTATCCTTTTATTTTTTGCTTTTCCCTATTAAATAGCTGTTATTCCTGCTCCTATATTTTTGCCTGAGAGCCCTTTAATTTAAAATTTGTAGCAATTCAGAGGGGTGGGGAGGGTTTACATTCTCCATTTCAGGGAAGGCTCCTACCTTCCTTAGCAGACTCATGGCTTTCCAAACAAAGACAACCTGGCCTGTGACAGCCACCTGGAGGTGTGGGCAGCAGTGTGGAGCCCAGCACAGTGCTAGGAAACCCAGGAGCCAGCACTCCATCCTCCTGCAGGGCAGGCAGGAGCATCAGAGAACAGGGCTGAGCTCTAAGCTGCCTTATTAGAAAGCAGAAAGTCTTCCACAAATGGATTTCCAATTTCCCATCCACCTGCTTAGCCAAGACAGATTTCTTGCTTTTATAATTACTTTTTTGGGGTAGTTACAGGATCTGGTATCCGGGCAACTTGATGCCTCTTAAATCCTCTTGTAAATCTGTTTCTTTCTGTTGATTTCTACGTGTTGGGGAAACATCCACCAACCCCTCAAGGCAGACACAACTTTCCCCATGGCTCTTTCTCGTTCTCAGCTGGGCAGGCACAATGCCCTGTCAGATTTGGGGGGTTCAGTTCAGGTCCGTGATGCAGCAGCTCCCACAGGCTCTGTGTGGCACCTCTTGATCTCATTTCCTATAAAATAGTGGCCAAAAAAAAAAGGCTGCAATGCATCTTGGAAGGGGGTACCAAGTTTGGGGGTACCAGGGCAGAGCAGGACCCTCCCCAGGTGCTGGCACTGCCTGGAGGTGCCCCCATCCTGGTGTGGGGTGCAGTGCCAGCCCTGCCTGGTGTGGGGGGACACCAGAGCTCTTTGGGGGAAGGTGTGGCCCCCTCCACCTGGCCTCAGGCTGCGATTCTGGGCAGCGGAGGCTCCCACAGCTGGTGGAGCACATTTCTTCAGCAAGCTGTGCAGTTTCTCCTCCTGTGTCTTCCCATGGCTTAGCTCCATCCCTGCTCTGTGGGTCATTCACATGCTCAAAACCTCTTCATTTTGGGGGTGTTCGTGCCCATCTGGGTCAGGGCAGGTTGGAGATGTTTTAATTAAAGCATAGCCACAGTTAATCACTCAGGAGTGTCCATCAGGGGCAGGGGCAGGAGCGGGACTGGCTAGCACATCCTGCAACATGCAGGGCTGCTCTGGCTCTGCTCTCCTCCCACTCATCCACATTTCCATGGACAAGTGAAGGAGGAGGAGACCAGGGATGGCACACACAGCTGCTCCAGGCCCCACCAGTCTCCTCATTACCTCATTACAGGGAGGTCAAGTCCCTCTGCAAAGGTCACACATCAACACAGCTCCGAGGCTCTGACCTTTGCTGGGGGAAGTGTAATTTAATTTACTCCTGCTTTCCTCTTCACCTGCTGCAGTCATCTGCATGTGGGTCACACCCTGGGGGCTGCTGGTCCCTCTGTCCTGCCTCCAACCCTGGCAGCACTGTCTGTCTGTCCCTCTGTCCCCAGGCTGGGTGTCCTTCAGCACGGGGACAGCGCTCAGGCTTGGAGCTGTCGCTTGCGGTCGTGGTGGCAACAATTAGAGCATCAGTCAATAAACTAATACTCTCATTTACAGTCATTAGGGACTGCAGATCCAAGCATCTGCTGCTGCTAATGAGTTTAAAAGTTGGCTAAATATGGCAGACCTGCTCTAGTAGAGAAGGAAGCAACAGGAGTTCGATGCAGAATTGGGCTCTGGTGAACACAACATCAATTTTAATTAGCAGCCATCTACAACTTCCCAACCAAACCACAATAAGTAGTGAAGGGAGGGTGCTGGAGGCTGCTCAGGGCTCGTTTTGGGGTCCCAGGTGGCTCTGCCAGGAGGAGTGAGCCCCAAGGGTGCCCTGCAGGCACCAGCACAGCTTGTGCTGTGAGTGCAGCACTGCTCTGCTGTCACACAGATCTTTTAATCTGCTGAGGAATCATTCATTTCCACCTCCAGGCCTAACACAGGCTGCCAGGGGGATGCTGAAGTTTGAAAAGCCCTATCATAGATCTGCTGTAGCTCGGAGAGAAGGGAAAAAGCTTTTCCTCTAAATGACTGTAAATGGTTTTGGCTCGGAGATGCTGGCTCACAGGGGGCTGGCGATTTATGAGCTGCTGTTTGACCTCACTGATGGAGACCTCCATCACCTGCCACCTCCCAAGGCCACCCTGCAGTGGTTTGTGGGGGGAAACAACAGCCTACAATACATTTTCACTCACACCTCTCAGGTTAGGTGGTGGGTTTGCTCCATGTCCTGCTCAGGGAGCTTTAAACCTGAGTATGTTCTCTCCAGGCAGGGGACAAAACACTCCTCAGCGCCCAACCCATCATCCTCTCCAAGCAGCAGCACTATTTTCCCTGTGGATCCATTCCTGCAGAACACCAGCCATCATGTTTTGCAGGAATCTCGTGTTCCCCAGTGCGGGTTAAAAGCAGCAGCTAAAAGGAACCATTTGAAAAGTCCTTTTCCTTTTCCTTGCACGCTGTTCAGCGAGGCAGATTGAGGCATTAGCAGCAGTCAGGGATGTTTTAAGGCATGGTTTGCTCAGTATAAAAGCAATGTCCACACACAGGATTTGGCTTTCAGTGGTGATTTTCTCTCCCTGTTGTGTTCCCATCTCGCTGCCTGATGTTGCACCCACTCCCAGCCATTGGATCAGGACCAGGTTAGGGACAGCCCAGATGAGAATTATTTAATTTTAGCCCCTCAGAGGAAATTCTGACGAATTTAAAGAGGAAAAAAAGTCAGATTTTTCAAGTGGATTTTTTTCAAGAATCTACAACTCCAGAAATGTTCTTTGAGTGAAGGTAGCTGTGGCACAGAGCAGGAGCATTTCCATGGCACAGCTGGCTGGGCACAGCTGGTGGGTGTAGAGCTGGAGGGATTTGTCTGAATTGCTTGGAAAGGCCAGGTTTGGTGGCAGGGACCCCCAAAGGGCATCCTTGATAAGGTGAATAGCTGAGAACTGCCTTAGGGAGGCTGGAAATGGGGAAAACCTCTTCCTTTGGAATAAGAGCTGGGCAGATACAGAGCATGGTGGCGTTTTGTGAAGAAGGGAGGACCAGGAGGCTGGGAAAACAAAAAACCTCTTTCTCTGGGATAAGAGCTGGGCAGTTACAGACACAGAGCAGAATTTATGAGGAGGGGAGTGACCAGGAGACTGGAAAAAAGAAAAAAAGAGAGAAAAAAAGTGGGTGTTTATTGAAGGATTTCAAACTTCTTCCTTTGGAATAAGAGTTCAGCAGGTACAGAGCATGGTAGAGTTTTGTGAGGAGAGGAGTGACCAGGAGGATGGAAAATGGAAAACCTCTTCCTCTGGAATAAGACCTCAGCAGATTTAGAGCATGGTGGAGTTTTTGAGGAGGGGAGTGACCAGGAGGCTGGAAAAGAGAAATTCTCTTCCTCTGGAATAAGAGCTGGGCAGTTACAGATACAAAGC
This sequence comes from Melozone crissalis, assembly GCF_028551555.1. Classification (NCBI taxonomy): domain Eukaryota; kingdom Metazoa; phylum Chordata; class Aves; order Passeriformes; family Passerellidae; genus Melozone; species Melozone crissalis. Next base: position 10,454,625 of record NW_026535888.1, on the reverse strand, counting down.
AGAGTTTGTGAGGAGGGGAGTGACCAGGAGCCTGGAAAAAGAAAAATCCTCTTCCTCTGGAAAAGCTCAGCAGATTCAGACACAGAGCAGAATTTATGAGGAGGGGAGTGACCAGGAGACTGGGAAAAGAAAAAAACAGAGAATAAAAGTGGGTATTTATTGAAGGATTTCAAACTTCTTCCTTTGGAATAAGAGCTTGGCAGATACAGAGCATGGCAGAGTTTTGTGAAGAGGGGAGTGACCAGGAGTCTGGAAAAAGAGAAATTATCTTCCTCTGGAATAAGAGCTCAGCAGATTTGGAGCATGGCAGAGTTTGTGAGGAGAGGAGTGACCAGGAGGCTGAAAAAGAGAAAACCTCTTCCTCTGGAATAAGAGCTCAGCAGATACAGAGCATGGCAGAGTTTGTGAGGGGAGTGACCAAGACACTGGAAAAAGGGGAAACCTCTTCCTCTGGAATAAGAGTTCAGCAGATACAGAGCATGGCAGAGTTTGTGAGGAGGGAACTGACCAGGAGCTGCTCAGGTGCTGCTTGGGGGGCCCCAGTGAGAAGCTGGACGTGCAGGAAGATGTGTCTGCAGGAAGATGTGTCTGCTCCGGCTGGGGCTGGGATTTTGGAATCCCCAAAATTCCATTCCTGAGTGCTGGTGGGGAGAGCCCCAGGCAGGGAATGCTGCAGCAGCAGTGGGAGCTGGGAACAGCAGCAGCCCAGGCCCTGCAGCCTGCTGGAGGAAGATGAAATGCTGCTTCTGCAGCCAACGTTCTTGATGCTCTTTTTAATACATATATTAAAAGGGTGCTAATAAGCAAATCCGTCAGTTATGCAAATGAGTGGCAATTGCATCTTGAAGAGCATCCCACAGTTTAATTACATCATAATTGCAATGTAACACTTTAATTACCATATGCATCACGAAATCATGAGCGCTGTTTCTAATCTCTTCACTAATATTTCAAATCAAACAGATTGCACAGGGCCTGGTGGCGCTGCCATCCTGCACAGGGAAACTGATGCCTTGGAGTGGCTACCAAAAACAGAGGCTACCAAAAACAGAGGCTAGGCAAGATTAAGAGAATAAAAGTGGATATTTATTGTATTTATTGAAGGATTTCAATAGATACACCTTGGGCAGTCAGAAGTCGCTGAGGGGCTACTCCCAAAATGAACAAGTGTCACGAGTTTTTCATATAAGTTGGGTCCATTTATATACAGGTGTTTATATAGTCACAATATAATAGAATAAATAAAATAAAATTAATAGAATAAATAAAATAAAATTATTATAAAAATATAATAATATAAATACAATATATAATAAATATAATAAATATAATGTAATGTAACGTAACGTAACGTAATATAATGTAACATAATAAAATATGATATAAATTATATCAATATATTTTATAATTAATAATATATTAAATTTAATATAATATTAATAACATAACTATTTAATATAATTATATTAATAATTAATAGAATATAATTTTAATATAGGTATTAATCCTTCAAATATAGTTTTAGGTAATGAAGCCATTTACTCCAAGTTTGCCCCCTCTAATTCACTGTTGTTTACATCTCTTGGGGCCTGAGACTGTAAGGTGCCCTTGAGTTCCAGGCCTAAATAAAAGCTAAATCCTAAAGCATCAAAACAATGGATTCATCCCATCCCCTGCAGGATGGAGGCTGGGAAGGGCTCCTCTGTGTCCCTGCCTGGCTGGGAGCAGATGGCTGCAGGAATACTCTTGGCCAGCATCCCCAACCATGTCCCTGGTGGGCTGGAGCCTGTGCCTGCACTCCCCAGAGCAGAGAGAGGCTGGGGCCATGCTGGGACTGCTCCAGGATTGTCCCTGGTTTAACCCTGGACCCACTCAGTCCCCACCCCTGCCCAGTTTGGGGTGATCACACCAGCCAGGTGATCACACTCTCTGGATGAAGGGATGAAAATTTGCAAATGGATGTTTTGGAAGAAGACATTTAATGAAAAAGCTGCCTGTGATCCTCCCTTCCCCACCCAGCACAGAAAAATGAATTTCACATTCTCCTTCTCACCCCAGAGAGGGAAACAATAAAGTTTTCTGGGGCAGAGCTTTAGCTGGAGGCCTGGGAATTAGATTTAAACCAGTTGATTTGGTAAATCTCCCCAGTTTGCATTCTTTACTTTTCCTCCCATCCAGCTTCTTTCCTTCTCCCATAAAACCACATCTAATAAAAGACTTAAGAAAAGTAACAGATTGGCTTAAAAAGGCACTAAAACCCACATCTGGGGAGTAAGAGCTGAATGTTTTTAAGCAGATATGGGTGTGATGGAGTGATGGATGAGGAGAGGAGGATGTTGGGCAGGTGAATGAACCCCTCCTGCCCATGGCAGTGCCCCAGATGGGGCAGCTCTGCTGGGAAGGGGCTGGGGGCTCCCTGCTGGCCCTTTCCCAGCTCTCCTGGCACAAAATCAGGGCCAGGCTCTCCTGCAGCCCTTCCCAGCACTGCTGCTCTTGCTGCAGGTTGCACATTTGCTTTGCTGCGAGCTGGCAGTGATTTAAAATCATCCTGCGCTAATCCATATAAATTCTTTTAATCGTGGATTTAATCTTCTAAGCGTGCTGTAATTAAATTACCACCAGTCAGAGGCGCATCACTAAAGGTGTGAGTTTACAGGACCGCGGGCAGGGCTTCAGGATAGCCCATGGCCAGGACAATCAGGCATTTCATTACTGCCCTTGTCACTGGTTTCCTCCTTTCCATCTCTTTTCCCCAGGCAATTTAGGTTGGAAAAGCATCATATCCAATCTGTGCATGATCCTGTTAGGAAAATTAATCCACAAACAGCAGAGGTTTGTGTCTAAAAAGGAGGCAGAGGAGTCCTGGAACTTTATTCCAATAAAGGCAGAGGCCATGGGGCATTGCCCTGGGATTTCTCCAATTTTTGGAGGACGCAGCCTCCTTTTTATCCCAATTTCCCAGCTGCATTTCCCTTCTCTCTTTCCCCATTTCTGAGGTACTTGAGAGGTTCAGACTTCCCAGAACAACTGATCCCAAAGATTCTCCTCTAATGTACAACCCTCCCTTCTAATTTTTAATTCTTACGCAATTTAGGGGTTTTTCTTCCCCATCGTTTCTTTCATCTTTCTATGTCTAAATACATTTCTCAGCAAACCTGCAGTTTATTTGTAAAATCAAATATCTTTTTCCATTCACCAATCAGTGGAATCCTTCCCATTGTTTCCAGAGCTGGTTGTATCTCCCAGCAGACCCACAGCTGGTTTGGAAAGACAAATCCACCATTCCTCTCAATCCTCACCTGAGTGCCACATCCAGCCCTTCCTTGGGCACCTCCAGGGGTGGGCACCAAACCCCCCTGAGCAGTTCCAATGCCTGGCATCTTTTTCCATGCAGAAATTTCTCCTGGTGTCCAACCTGGCACAGCTCAAGGCCATTTCTCTTGTCCTGTGTGACAAGGAGGAGCAGGAGAGGAGAAGACACAGAAGGAGCTGGTGGCCAGGACAGAGCCTGGAGCAACCCAAGTGCTGGAATATTCCTGGAGAGCAGGAGGAGACCTGGAGGAAAGCGCTCCCGAGCTCCCTGAGCAGAACACTCTGGTGTTAATGGAGGGAAGCACCGTGACACCAGCAGCACATTAACAAATTAAACTTTGGTGCTGGGAAGGGGAAAGTCTCGGTGAACTGCGAGGTAGGGAGATGACTGACTTCAGGAACGTGACTTTTTTTTTACATTAAGAGCCAAATAGGAGCATATATTTAATTCATTAAACCAGTCTGAAGTGGCTCCCTCCATTCCAGAGCAGTTAATCGGTGCTCAGTGTCTCCTAATGAAGGGGTCCCTGTAAGGTCAGCCTGACACTCGTTAGCTAATCCGAGACTTATTTGTTTTGCAAATTGCTCTCCCATTTTGAACCGCCGCGCTGCAATTTCCATGGCGGGGAAGCCGGGGAGAGTTCAGGGGCTGGGTTTTGAAGCCCTCAATCTGTCACTGGGAGGAGGATAAAATTAGCCTGGGAAAGAGAAGGAGCAGGATGCTGGGCTTGTTCCCAGGCAATCCAGCCACGTCGGCACTGAGGGGTGGCTGGAGGGCTCTGTGGGCAGTGGCACCATCCCGCACATGCCAGGGGACATTGTGTGACACTGCAAACTCCTGACCATGCCTGGCTGGGCAGTGCTGTCCTGCCCTTTCCATCCTCCTCTCCATGGGAGACCTTGTGTGGTCCATGGGGTCCTGCTGCCCTGCCCACGCCCTCTGCCCAGACCTGCATCTGAGGATGCCCAGAAACAGGGGAGGTGCACAGAAAGATGCTCAGAACCTGCATCTGAGGATGCCCAGAAAGTGGGGAGGATGTGCACAGAAAGATGCTCAGAAACACGGGATGTGCACAGAAAGATGCTCAGGACCTGCATCCTCAGATGCCCAGGACCTGCATCCTCAGATGTCCAGAAACACAGGTTTGTGCACAGAAAGATGCTCAGAACCTGCATCCTCAGATGCCCAGGACCTGCATCCTCAGATGTCCAGAAACACAGGTTTGTGCACAGAAAGATGCTCAGAACCTGCATCCTCAGATGCTCAGAAACACGAGGTGCACACAGAAAGATGTTCAGGACCTGCATCCTCAGATGCTCAGAAACAGGGGGTGTGCACAGAAAGATGCTCAGAACCTGCATCTGAGGATGCCCAGAAACAAGGGAAGTGCACAGAAAGATGCTCAGGACCTGCATCCTCAGATGCCTAGAAACAGGGGATGTGCACAGAAAGATGCTCAGGACCTGCATCTGAGGATGCCCAGAAACAGGGGATGTGCACAGAAAGATGCTCAGGACCTGCATGCTCAGATGCCCAGAAGCAGGGGAGGTGCACAGAAAGATGTTCAGAAACAGGGGAGGTGCACAGAAAGATGCTCAGGACCTGCATCTGAGGATGCCCGGAAACAGGGGGATCACAGAAAGATGTTCAGGACCTGCGTCCTCAGATGCTCAGAAACAGAGGAGGTGTGCACAGAAAGATGCTCAGGACCTGCATCTGAGGATGCCCAGAAACACACGGATATGAACAGAAAGATGCTCAAGACCTGCATCCTCAGATGCCCAGAAACACAAGGATGTGCACAGAAAGATGCTCAGGACCTGCATCCCCAGATGCTCAGAAACAGGGACATGCACAGAAAGATGCTCAGAGCCTGCATCTAAGGATGCCCAGAAACCCGGGGGCGGGCACAGAAAGATGCTCAGGACCTGCATCCTCAGATGCCCAGAAACACAAACAGAAATGTTCCCAGAGATGGCAAAGTCCCTGGTAGCTCTGTGGGGCTGTTCTGGGCAGGGATACAGCACACTGAGGGCATTTCTGGATAGAGGGGGAGCAGTGGGGACATCCACAGAGCCTGAATTAACTGTTTAAACCCTTTTCCTTCCCTCCCAGAGGCAGCTGGAGGTCTGGCTGCTGTCCTGGAGCACAACAGATCCACCTCAATTGGGAGTTCATGTTTATCTCCGAAGGAGGAAGCATCTCCCACCCTTTCCATGGATGAAGATTCTCCTCCCTCCTGCACTCAGATTTGTTTTACAGCCATGCCCATGGGAACAAGCTGACACATGTCCCTTTGCATCCCAATGCAGCTCTGCCCCTGTGACACACAGGCCACAGCTCCTCATCCCCAGGGCTGGGAGTGACCTGAGCTTTGCTATTGGAACACAAAGAAGAAGCCCTGAATTTTGTATTTTAGGTCCAAAAGCAGAGTGATGTGTAAATTGGGGCTGCCATCCTTTCCTGCCCAGCCCCTCAGCCAGGAGCTGCTGCCTCCCCCTGCCCCAGGGTGGGTGACTGGGGCCTCCACTCCCCATTTCCCTCCTGTGTGGGGAAATCAGGAGCCAGAGCAGAAGGCAGCAGCTCCCTGTGCTCGTGCTGGGGCTGCTGCCCTGGCTCTCTGGTCACTGACCTTTGGCCATGAACCTGTAGCAGGGATTTTCCCCTGGTTTCAGAGCAGCATGACTGGGAGCACTGGGAGCAGACCCCGGCTGTCCTGGCTGCTCTGCTCGTTCCACTTGGCAGCTGCTTGAACTTAGAGGGAGAAAGAACCTTTATTTTCCAATATCACAGGCAAAAAAAAAAAAAATTAAAAAATACACACCACCTTTACTTTAATTTCCCCTTTAAAGTAATGACATCTATAGTGTAAAGATAGCGTTCCGCTGAGACACAAATTTTTTCCCAAATGTCATGGAAATGGAGGAATTTCAGCAACTGTATTTGTGTGCAAAAGAGGAGAGAAAGTAGATTAATTTTAAAAGGTTACATTGATTGCAGTCAGGCATGGACCTGCAGCAAGGAGCCCAGTGCAAGGAGGTGTGGGGAGCTGCTTTCCTCTCCATGGGGCTGTTCCACCTCAGCATCTCCCCAGGATTCTGGGGCGCCCCCAGTGCCACAAGCCAAAAATCCTTAAATCTGTGACCCTGGAGCTTGGGAGAGAGCAGCCCTGGCTCCTGAAACACGAGGCTTCATCCATGAGGCTTCATCCATGAGCAGGAGTGCTCATCCTGGGCTTGGTGGTGAGGAGTTCCCTGGGAACAAACTGCAGAGTGAATTTTTACTGGATTTTATTTCTCTGCAGGATCCCTGACAGTTGGGAAGAGCTCCTGGTCCTTCAAGGTGATGAAGGTGATTTCCTGCAGCTCTGTTGGCACAGAGAAGGTGCTCAGAAGTCTCTGTTTCCAGACAGGCTGGAGGAGAGCTGTGAGCCTGACGTGGTGGTGGGGCAGGTCAGGTTCAGTGGGGTCTCTCCAGCTCAACCTGGGGTTGTTTGGGGGCTGCAGTCCTGGCTTGGCTCTGCTCCTGAGGGCAGGAGGAGCTACCATTTGGAGTGTTCCTCTTCCAGCATCTCCAGAAACCTTGGGTTGGTTAATTCCTGGAGCAGTTTGTAAGAACCAAAGAGTGGCAAAGACAGCGTGGAAGTGTCAGCATTGCCTTGTGCTGCACAAGGGAAGAGTTCCTGTAGCAGATGTGAGCTGTGAGCACCCCCAGGGCAGTGTGGGGTCTCCTGGACCCTGGAATAGCTCTGCTGATTTGGGATCACTTATCAGAGATGGGCCCAGTGACCTCCTTCAGGCACTGGCTGTGTTTGTGTTACCCCATCCACCACTTGGCCTGGCCATCAGGGGATGGGATGGACACAGGCTCTTGGGGAGGTTTCTCCTCACCATCAAGGCACCATGGCTGGTGCTAATGGCACCTTCCATTTGCAGGGCAGTGGGACACAACCTCGAGGGGTAACTCACGGGATCTTCCTTTCCTCACCAGGACAAGAGTTGAGGGCAAAGCCACCCAAGCTGACAACAAGAGCCTGAGCCTCCCTCATGAAAGCACAAGGGAAATTTTAAATACCAATGACCACATTTCCCTCCCAGAGCTCCTCTCCTGCTCTTAACACAAGCACAGGAGCCGTTCCTTGGCCGGAGCTCCAGCGTTTCCCACATCAAGCACAAACCAAGGCTGACCTTCCTCGGCGGGCGGCAGCGCCGGAGCTGCACCTGCATCTCCACATCAATGCACAAAAAACCCATCAAAACCCATCAATGCTCAAAACCCATCCTGGCAGGGTCATGGCCTGCAGCGTGGGGCTGGGGAAAGCCCATCCCAGCCCGGCGCTGCCCCAGCCACCTCGCGTCTTCAATGGCAGGAGGAGGAAACGCTTCCCTTGATCAGGAGGGATAAGAATAGCGAGCGGCAGGCGGGGTGCGGATGAAAGGCTCTCGTTGTTCCCCCTCCCGGGGCGATCTGGCCCTTCCTTTCCCAGCCATAATTGCGTGGCAGAGCAGAGTCACGCTCCACCAAAGGCCGAGCACCGCGGGGCCGGGGCTCCAGGCTGGCCGGCGATGAGCGGGGAGGCAATGAGCAACGAGCAACGAGCAAAAGCCAGCTTGCTTTTGATGCCTCTCTTCTTCCTCTGACGTGCTGAGGAGTGATCAGGCTCTGAGGAAGGCATTTGGAGCTCTGCCTTGCTCTGCAGAGATCAGCTGGTGCTGTGCCACGCCAGGAGGGCACAGGGACAGCACCAGCCCATGCGCCAGGAGCTGCTCCATGGGCCAGACTCAAACCCAACATCCTTTGTCGGAACTTCATACATCCCTCTGGCTGTCCAGAGTTGCCAAGGATCCTGCTGGGGGGCTCAGAGACCCTGGCACACAGCCCAGAACACCTGTGGGTTTGATTATAACCCCTGGAGAAAGTTACCAGCTTTGTATGAGGACCTGAAAGTCACAGAGGTTTGAATAGAATAATAATTAAATTATCACAGGGTGAAAATGTAGATTTTAGGATTTTTGGTATGGGGGTTATGGGGACAAGATGGAGGAACTTGGGCGTGTCCAGCCTTTCTCCTTCTTCTTCTTGGTCTCCATTTTCTGCAGTGATGTTGGCACTTTGGGGTTGGTTTAGAGTAGAAGTGCACTGTCTAACACAGGTGATAGGTATTGGGAATTAAGTGTAAATATGTTATACGTAGTTTGTAGTATAAAAGGACAACACAGAGTGCCTGTGGCTGCCCTGCTGAGCAGACCTGGGCTGGGCAGAAAGAAAATTTTATGGATAAGAATTAATAAACAACCTCAAGATTGAAAAGTGAAGAGTCCAGACTCATTCTTCAGCCGCGTGGGCCGAAGCAGAGACATCCTGCACATCTCAGGGCAGCAATAACAACCAAAACCCGAGAATCCCTGAGCCCTCCACAGCTCCACATCCCTCCAGCCATCACAATGGTGGACATGCCTGTGACCCTCCTGACAGTGCTCACTGGCTTTTGGTGGCTTCTGCTCTGGTGCTGGGGACAGCCTGGTGAGAAGGGCAGAGCCCTTGGAGGTGTTGTGACACCTCAGCACGGCCATTCCCAACCCAACAGCTGTGCTGGGGCATCCTGGCCTCCCACTTCCCTGTGCTTTTTCAGGTGTTTCCTCTGGCTTTGCTTTCATTCATTTATCACACGCACACAGAGGATAAGTGGGCTCCATCTCCAGCAGCTGAAATGGAATCATTACCCAGTGGATCCCACCTGGAGAAGCATTTCCCAGCTGGTCAGCAAATTGTGAAGAAGTTCAATGTATCCTTTAGAGCAAGAAATTATCCTGGAGTGTAAGTTATGGCTCTAAGCCGTACGGGTACAAGAAATGAAATTAAAAGTGTGGGTGAGATGGAGATTTAAATGATGCTGTAGAAAACACTGAGCAGGGGACACCTTGATCTCACTGGGGGTTCCCTTTGGAAGAAGGGGGCCTAGCAGCAGTGTCTGAAGGAGATAAAAGCAAAAAACCTGACACAAGAACCTGGGAACATCCCCTCAGCTCTTCCAGGGCAGGCATCTCACAGCTGAAGTCCCTTTCCCTGCATTGGCATGATGCTGCACAACATCATCCCTACAGCTGGCTGGTATTTTTGGGGGGCTATTTTGTCCTATTTTTAGGAAATGCCAATATGGATTGGGGATTTTTTTGGGTCTGGGAGGGAAAAGGTCAGCCTGAGCAAATTTCTCAACCTGAACTGAAAGCAGAGAGGGGTGACAAACCCACTCCAGCTTCAGAAGGAGCTAATTAAAGTGCTGACATTTTAAGACATGATGATGTGAAATCTCTTGCTTCAAGCCAAGTCTGGGCCCTTTGCAGAGTTTGGTTCTGCTGCCCAGAGTTTCCAGGAGAGGTGCAAGCCAGCTGAGAGGGCTGAGGGGTTGTTCTTAGTGTGGTATTGTCCTTACAGTGAGAGCGAGTTTTTAACCCTTGGAAGAATCCTGTCACGTCAGGTTACCTGGGCAGAGATCCCAAAAAAAGTGGAGCTCTCCAGCTCAGGTGCCTGTGAGAGGATTTGAGTCTTGGCACTGTTCTGGTTTACCCTCAAGGAGAACAGGGGAGGAAAATCCCAGCCTCACAACATGGAGGTGAACTGGTGCACACCCCAAAACCTGTAGCATCACCACAACAACAGCGACATAAAATCCAACTAGGTGGAGTTTTCTGTAGAATGGAGGATTTTGGGGTGCCCTGGGAGGACAGAGGAGGGTGGGCTGTGGCAGAGCCGTGTGCCATGTGCTGCCAGTGGGGCTGGCAGGGAGGGAGCTGCAATCAGGAGCTCTATTGTGGCTCTCGGGCTGCCGGCACAATGCAGCATTAAGAGACAAAGTCAGCTCGGCTCAGTGGGGTGCAGGAGGTGATTTGGGGGAAGCAGAGACCGGCTCTGACAGGTAGAAGGAGCCTGGAGTGATGGGGGAAGGCCAGACTGATGGGGGGAAGGCCAGACTGCTGCCGGCGCCTGCTCACAGTCTCTGGCTCCGAGCCGAGCTGCAGGGCTGCGAGGGCGAGGGAGCTGCGCTGCTCCACTGAGAATATCCCGGGATTTTCCCAGGAGGGACCTGTCTGCAGCAGCCCTGGGGACAGGGATGCACCCAAGCATGAGACACAGAGGGGTGGATGGACAGACAGACAGACAGCCAAACAGATCTCCAGGGAGAGATTGATCAGGGCAGGGCAGGCACCAGCCCAGGCTGCCGCAGGAAAACCTTTCCGTGTGAAGGGAGCTGGGGCAGCAGCATCATTTGGGGTTTGGGACTCACTTTAAAGCCCCACTCCTCATCCCCATCCCTTCTACAGGTGCCCAGGTGCTCCTACCCCTGCCAGGGGAGGGCACCACGAGTCCCAAAGGGCTGTGCTGGTGCCATCAGGCTCTGGGGAGCCACAAGTGCAGCTTCTCAATGGGAAAAAAATAATAGTTTGGGGACAACCTATTTTACTAGCTCAGAGATGAAACACCCTGAGCTCTGCCCCATCACCACACTCTCAGTGCAGGTGAGATGCTGGAGGTGAACTGAGGAATGGGAGGATGGAGATGAGGTGGGTCCAGGACGGAGATGAACTGGTGGGTTGAGGATGGAGATGAAGTGAAGATGGAGTTGAACTGGTGGATATAAGGATGGGGATGAACTGGTGGGTTCAGGATGGAGATGAAGTGAGGACTGTGAAGATGGAGGTGAACTGGTGGATGCAAGGATGGAGGTGAAGTGAGGACTGTGAGGATGCAGTTGAACTGATGAATGTGAGGATGGAGATGAACTGGTGGGTTCAGAATGGAGATGAGCTGATGGGTTCAGGATGGAGTTGAACTGGTGAATATGAAGATGGGGATGAACTGGTGGGTTCAGGATGGAGATGAACTGGTAGATGCGAGGATGGGGATGAACTGGTGGGTTCAGGATGGAGTTAAACTGGTGGACATGAGGATGGAGATGAACTGGTGGGTTCAGGATGCAGATGAACTGGTGGATGCGAGGATGGAGGTGAAGTGAGGACTGTGAGGATGGCGTTGAACTGGTGCATGTGAGGATGGAGGTGAGCTGGTGGCCTCTCCCCAGCTGAGACATTTTCTGCTCCGTCATCCTGAGTTTTCTGCTCTGTTTTGCCAGACTGTTCCGGGGAAGGCGGCTGAGCGTTCTCCCAATGCCATCTAGTGTCAGCTCCCGCAGTCCCAGACAGTTATTTTAAGGCATCAGCGCTGATTTATTGCAGGAGGATCTTTGAGGGCCAACAGGCTGCCCGGGCTGGTTATTAACAGCAGCACGGATAACTAACGGGTGGGTGCGCAGGCTGGGCTGGATTATTTTTATTATCCCTCCCGTTTCGCACTGAAAACCCACCCTGGCAGGATGGAGTGCGAGGATGCAGCGCCGTGTCCGAGGTGATTAAAGTCTCTCAGCCTTCAGCCACTTGTCTTGTAGCCCCGCCATCACCTGAGGCTTAATCACTCAGAAAAGTGCTGTCATGTCCTATTGTCGCCGTATTGGGAGCGCGACCTCTTTCCCGTTTAGCTGCCATCTGAAAAGGATGTCACTTTGCCAGGAGACAGGCGTGACTCAGGAGAATGGTGATGGGATATAAAGACTTTGACCCGCGAGCCGCCCATTTGGAGGCTGCCAAGGTCAGTGGCAAGGGCGGCGATGTCCTTTGCACGGTGATTATTTGTCAAAACAACACAAAACAGGCAGTGATGGGTCTGTCCGTGACTCTCTGCTCCTTCATGAGGGCATCAAGCCCCCAACCCCTCCCTATCTGGGGTTTGGGGCTGTGTGATTGTCCCCTCCTGCTCAGGAATTTGTCCTCCACATTTTTCCCTTGCCATCCTCACAGGGGCTGCACAGGCTGAGAACATTCTCATTTCTGCCTTTTTAGGGGCAAAGAGCCTCAGCAGCATCTCCCATTCATCAGCCTGCCATGCAGAGGAAGTTTCACAGGACAGATGTGCCCTGTCCCCTGCTCGCGTGTCCCCTGCTCTGCTCACCACCATCACCTGCCATGATTTAGGTCCCTGCTAACCCCATCCTCATCCTCAGCCACTGCTGACCATGCCAATTCATCTCCTCGGCTGCAAACCACCTCATGGAGGCAGTTTGAGTCGGTGATTAATTAAGGTCTCCCTAGAAATGAGGTTACTCCCTGCAGCCTCACATAGAAATGTAAGATTAATGGGTGCTGGCCGTGTCAGATGGCCACGGCCAGGGAGGGTTTGCCTGCTCCCATCCAGACACTCCTTGAACACAGATTTTCCATGGAAGAACTTCCAAACAATCCCGTGGGATGGGGAATGCAGCTGGGGAGCCAAGGGGCTGAGGCAGGGTTGGAAGCAGCAGCCAGGGATGCTCACAGACTCCCCCATGGCTGAGCCAACATCCAGCCTGCTCTGGGTGTTTAATTTTCACTAATCTGGTTGGGGGTTTTTAATTATCTGCAAACAAGGTGCCTTCTTCACGGAATAACAATGGTGCTGGGGGCAGTGGGCTGTGCCCACACCCCTTCCCTGCCGCTCAGCACCGCTCAGGAACTTTGCCCAGGACTTGTTTATCTGTCCTTATCCATCATCAATCGCGGGATTCCGCCCTGCTAACCAGCATCTGCATGCAGCATCTCCTGCAGCAGGAGCCAGTCCTGCTCAGCTGGTGTGTAAAAGCCTTCGCAATCACCCCGCGCTACGGAGCTGGAGGAGGCTTTAAATACAAGGCTTTTTAATAAGATGAAAAGAGCCCTTTCTTTCCCCACTGGTTCCCTGCTTGCTCTTTCATGCTGCCGGAGCCCTGGGGTTGTGTCAGGGCCTGCCTCTCCGTGGGCTGACAGGTTTCCTAACTCCCCTCCCTGCACTGTCAGCACAGCATGAGGAACAGCAATTTCCAGTTGCAGCAGCTGGAGGAGGAGGAAGGCCAGGTCGGAGCAGTGCGGTCGGGTTTTTATCTCCAAAACATCCTCAGTGGCACCGGTGACCTGCAGAAAACCCTGTGCCTCGGTGTGTGCAGCAGGAAAAGGGGTCTAATCCCCTTTACCTGTCTCCTCCAGAGCTGGCTGCAGTGCTTGATTCATGTCAGCGGCTTGGCTGGTGACTGCGGGATGAATGACGCTATATAAATGCAAAGTGTTATTAATATTTCATGTTGTAGTGAAAACGTACTAATGGGGCTTGTTCCTGGAAGATAAAGTGCTGCCATTTAATACACCTTTGTGTCCCCTGAGCTGGGGACTCACCTGTGGAGGGATGGAGGGGCTCTACCCAAAGCAGAAACCGCCCATCACACCTGGCTGTCCCCAAAAGAGGGGATTTTAACCCAAAAAAGCACAAAGAGCCACTTCTGACACCCACAAAATTAGGGGTATCTGAGGCAGAACATCCCCCTAACCCACCACTGTGTGCTGGTGGGTGGGTGCTGCTCTGGGTCCTCCCTGCCTGCCCATGGGGCACACAGCCCCTGGGACCTCCCTTTCCCAGCACAGCCACTACACAGGCACGTTAAAAACAAAAAAAAAAATAAAAATGGGCTTGTTTGACTTCAAACTGCAGAACTCTTCCCTGGAGCCATCCGCAAACACTGGTAATTTACTTTACAGCTGTTTAGATTTGTTTCTCTACATTTTTTTTTCAAACCCCAGCAGAATTGCAAATGAAATGTGTGTTTGCTCCTCAAATGACTCCAGCTCTACCTGAATTCCTGCACCCCACACCTCCTTGGACTCCCCTCCCCTCTGACCCCCATCCCTGCACCCCAAAGCTGTGAGATGGGGGTCAGACCCCCAAGAGGGGTTCTCTGAGCTGGGGGTTCAGATTCTGGTATCAAGGAGGGGTGATGGGGAAGAGACGTGTGCCAGCTTGCAGGTGAGGGGTGCACAGGTAAGCAGTTAATTAATTGCCAGTGAAATTATCAACTGCCACCCACTAAATAGAGGGTGGCAAGGGGTAAATGCTAAATTATTGCCATGGTGCAAAGTTTCAATAAAAAAAGGATTATAAAGGGTGGTGAGAAGGGGGGCACTCCCAGGGCTTTGGCCACTTCGGAGCAAGGGGAAATGGGTGCAGGGAAAGCATGGAGGGACCCCAGGTAGTGCTTAATTAATTGCCAGTGAAATTATCAATTGCCAGCCATTTAATAGAGGGTGGCAAGGGATAAATGCTAAATTATTGACATGGTGCAAAATTTCAATAAAAGAGGATTATAAAGGGTGGTGTTCAGCTGAAAGGGGGGCGCTCCCAGGGCTTGGGACACTTTTGAGCGAGGGGAGATGGGTGCAGGGAAGGCATGGAGGGACCCCAGGTAGTGCTTAATTAATTGCCAGTAAAATTATCAACTGCCACCCACTAAATAGAGGGTGGCAAGGGGTAAATGCTAAATTATTGCCATGGTGCAAAGTTTCAATAAAAAAAGGATTATAAAGGGTGGTGAGAAGGGGGGCACTCCCAGGGCTTCAGCCACTTTAGAGCGAAGGAAGATGGGTGCAGGGAAGGCATGGAGGGACCCTGAACACCCCTGCAGAAAGCTGAGCACAGCCAGCCCTGAGCTCCCACCCCTTCCCGGCACGGCAGCGCTGCGGGGCCGCCCTTCGCCTGGGGAAATCTGGCTGGAATTCTTCCAAATCTTCCACGGGACACGTGGGGATCCTCCTGGAGCCTCGTCCCTTCCCCCGGGAATCTCCTCCTCGCTCCCAGGAGCGCGGGGGTGACTCATGGGCTGTCTCCGGTGCCGGGTGATGCTCTCCTGCCCTGGGCAGGCGCCGACCTGCAGCAGCGCTGCCGAGAGACACCCGCAGGTGAGCGGCGTGGGGACCCCCTCTGCCGCGACCCCCGGCCCCGAGAAGGTGAGGAGGGCGCTGGGGAGGTGCCTGTGCCCAGCCTGGCACCGGGGCAGAGGGAAGGAGGAATTTGGGGTGTGCGCGTTCCTCCAGGGAGGGACGAGAACCGGCAGTTCCGTGGCCACTCCAGTCCTGCAGGAGGGTGCATTGGAAGGGGATGTGTTCACCCCTCGGCGAGGGGGAATTTTGTTATTCCACTGGTAGGGAAAATATTTAAGGAGATCCAGCGCCAAACGCAGCCCTGGGAGTCTTTGCAGGGCGCGTTTATCCGGCACGATGCAAGCCGGGCTCAAATCGGCCACGCAGGTATCTGTGGCTGGTGAAAATCGGGTTTTTTTGAATGCTCAGCCCCTCGGCATTGCAGGGGCTGTGCAGCCACCCCAGCCCAGCCCAGCCGCTGCCTCTGCCCTGCCGGGGGCTCCCCGGTGCCCCCTGGGCACGGCGTGGGCACACGGAGCGGTGGCACCGGGCGGATTCCAGCGGTGGGAGAGGACAGCGCAGCGCGGTGAGTCACGCCCCGGCTGCTCCTATTTGTTGTCTGCCTGGGCCAGGCTTGGAAACGTAGGGGAAATTAATAACAAATACCTGGGCAACGAGGCGGGAGCTGCGGCGGGATGGGGGCCGAGCACCGGAGGTGGCTGGAGGATGCTGTGGCTGTGGCAGAAACCTCGAGTGGTGACAGTGGGGACGGTGCTTGGAGGAGACGTGTCACCCGGAGCAGGTCTGTGCTGTCTGTGGTGTCCCTTTGTTCCAGCACAGGTCAGAGGTGGCTCCAGGAGCAGCGCTCAGTGCTTTGAGGCACACAGGAGCTCCTTTTGCTGCTGCTTTAGTGTCACTCTTGTGCCGAGGTGACAGGCAGGATTGTAGAATAGGCAAAGAAGGCTTTATTCAAAAGAGTGGTATGATAGATTTTCTATTGGCTAACTAACAGAAACATCTTTTTTTACGCACTGTCTTTGAGAGGAACAGAAAAATAAAGTAGAAAAACACTACTTGCAAATGGTTTATAGTTAACAAGTCACCACATCTTTCCAGCTCCTTAAAACTTCTCACAAGCTGCTGTGAGAAGTTGTTGTTGTTTCTCTCTGACTGTTTCTGTCTCTCTGTCCCATGGCATCCACACTTCAGTGTCACGGTGTTTCCTCTCTTCCCAGGCTGGCAAAAAGTATCGAGGAGCCATGAACTGGGGTTGGCTTGAGGACCTGCTCCGTGATGTCAATGTCTACTCCACAGCCTTCGGCCGCATCTGGCTCTCCCTGGTCTTCATCTTCCGCCTGCTGGTTTACCTGGTGGCAGCCGAGAAGGTCTGGAGCGATGACCAAAAGGACTTCGAGTGCAACACCAAGCAGCCGGGCTGCACCAACGTCTGCTTTGACCACTTCTTCCCCGTCTCCCACATCCGCCTCTGGGCCCTGCAGCTCATCCTGGTGACCTGCCCGTCCCTCCTGGTGCTCATGCACGTGGCCTACAGGAAGGCCAAGGAGGAGAGGCTCCGTGAGATCCAAGGGGACAATTACCGCCGCATCTACCCCAACCCCGGCAAGAAGCGGGGCGGGCTCTGGTGGACGTATCTGCTCAGCCTCGTCTTCAAGGCCTGCGTGGATCTGGTTTTCCTGTACGTCTTCTTCCGCCTCTACAGGAACTACACCCTGCCCCGGCTGGTGAAGTGCGAGCTGCAGCCCTGCCCCAACACTGTGGACTGCTTCATCTCCCGGCCCACCGAGAAGAACATCTTCACCCTCTTCATGGTGGTCACCACCTGCGTCTGCGTGGTGCTGAACCTCATCGAGGCCACCTACCTGATCGGGAAGCGGTGCCACGAGTGCCTGGAGGTCAAAGGAGGGGACAGCAGGAGGAACAGCCACGACTACCCCATGTCCTGTGCCAACCCCGTGGGCACGGGCGGGCAGGTGTTCCATGGGGCTGACTACAAACCCCCCACGGCCACCACCCCGCTCACAGCCTCCTGTCCCAGCACGCTGCCCAAGGATGAGGCTGGTTCCTAGAGCTGCCCAGGAGAACGCAGGAGCTGCTCGCCTGGCCTGCAACTTCCTGGCTGCTCTTCCTCCTCTGTGCTCCAGGGTAGGAGCGCTGAGGGTGGCAGCACCCTGGAGTTGGGCTGTGCCTGAGGGGTCTCTGCCTCTCCTGTCCTGGGAAAGGCATTTTACATCATCCTGCTGAATTTGGGGTAAAGCAGGAGCTGTAGAACACATTCTGTCCCAGGCAGTGACAGGAGCAGCGGGTCCATGGCAGCTGTGAACTGAGAGTGGTGCCCACACTCTGAGCCTGTACCAGCCAGGACAGACATCCTGATACCTCAGGAAACCCCTCTCCCTATCTCTCACCCTGTCAGCCACTCAGTGGGCGTCAGGGCCACCTCAGACTGATGCAATTGTCATTAATAACACTCATTAGTTGAGTGGGGACAAGAGCAGGTCCCAGGTGCTGCAGCCACCTCAGGCGTGAGGATCCAGCCAGGCAGGATGGATCTGTGGGCTGCTGGATCATCCTGCCTGGCCAGGGCAAAACACCTGAGCAAAACAGCCAAACACAGGAGAGGAAAACACCCCAAGCATTGATTAAACAATGACATTAAATGGCAGAATCTGATCTCGTTTGTTGTTGTAATCCATCGCGTTCGGCCGTGACATGGGCGGTGCTGCCACTTCCGAGGCCATCGGAGCAGCCGAGCATTAGCTGGCATGAATAATTAACAATAATTTCATGGCAAATGCACTCACAAGTAACATTAACACTGAACATGCAGCTCGATCTGTTACTGGTTTTGCTCTGCTCAAAGGGTGTGATAATTATTTTTTCCACGAGCAGTGACAGTGCCAGCGCTCTCTGTCTCTGTCCCAAAGGAAGTGGCACAGGGGGCGAGGGGACACCATCGCTGTGTCCTTTATGTGACTGAGGCCATTCTCAGTGACAGATCATTGCAGTGATCCAGCTGAGACCTTCCATGGGCAAAACTGAGCTCTTTCCCACAGCTGGATGGGGCTGCCGGGGACAGGCAGGGCTGAAGGGAAGCCAAGAGCAGGTGGGGCTGCAGCACTGCTGGGACTGAACCAGCCACTAGTGAGGGTGAGGATGGTGGAGAAGCCCTGGGGGGATCCTGGCCACAGGCACTGAGCCCTTTGAGCCCAGAGCAGCTCCTTGATTTTGGGGACCTTTGGGGTCAGAGACACAGATGATGAAATCCATCTGTATTATCAGATGTACAAATCAAATACATCAACACAGATGATGAAATAAAGAATTTTTTCCACTTCTCAGGGGAAGTTGTGCTGGCACTGCCTTGCTTCCATCCACTCCTGCTGCTGGATTATCCACCTGAAAGTTTTCTTTATGAAGTGCACAACGTCAGAGGACACAAGTTGTTCTTTGTGTGCGAGCCATTGCACCGAATTAAAGAGCATGGGCTGGGCTGTTTGTTTTCCAGCAAGGTTGGCCACTCCTGCTCCAGGCTGGAGAGTGAAACCCCGAGGTGTTCCCCTCTGCAGGCACTAATGGGGACAGAAATAAGCCCCAGAAAAACCTCCCTGTGCCACCTCTGCACACCAAAGCACAGCTGGAGCTGCTGCCCATTGAGAGACACCTGAAGATCCAGTTGTGGATGTTGTTGTGCTGTTTTGTCATACTCAGAGCAAACATTGCAGAGCTCTGAGTGTCTTGCACCATCCAGGCTTGGGATAAGCAGCAGTCAGCCAGAAAAACGAGAGCATTCAGCTGCTTCTTTTGATATTGGTGCCAAAAATGGGGGTCTGGGTGCTGGGATATCTCCTGGAATGCAGAGGCAGGACCAGAGTCAGCAAACCAGGGGGTGTGTCGCAATAAAAGCTGAATGTTTCCCAGATTTCGCGTCCTCACACAGGAAATTCCCTGTATTTGCTTGTGAGATCCCAGAAGACCTCTTAAATCTTGGGATGGGGGAATTTTAAAGAAACTCACCACTAACTGCAGCCCAGGCAGGGATGTGGAGCGGACTGAGCGCACAGGTCAGGGTAAATTGACCTCCCCAGCTTGGGCTTCTTTCTGCCCTGGCCAAAACCTGCCTGTTTGCTGGGAATTGAGGAGAATCTCTCTGATTTATGTGCAGCCCTGGCTGCCAGCTCCCAGGCCCCCATGACTCCTCTGCCCCTGTTCTTGCAGGGAAGTCTCATCCCTGGGGATGTGGCCCTGGAGGGGGACAGCTGTTGGCAGGCAGAAAATCCTACCATGCTCCATTTAAGACCCTTCTAAAAAGGGTTTCATTTTTGAGCTTTTCCTGTTGGTTTGGCATCCACCAGCTCCACAGTTTGGGTTTTTCCTTTATGGAGGAGTCAAGGCCTCCCTAAATCCCTGATGGCACCAGGGTGACACGTCCTGGGCACAATCCTGCCATGCTCCATTAAAGACCCTTCTAAAAAGGGTTTTATGTTTGAGCTTTTCCTGCTGGTTTGGCATCCACCAGCTCCACAGTTTGGGTTTTTCCTTTATGGAGGAGTCAAGGTTGGGCCTCCCTAAATCCCTGTGTGTTCACATGTGGCCCTGAGGCCTCTCAGCTGTCCCCCAGCTGTATCAGAGCAGGGTGGCACCAGGGTGACACGTCCTGGGCACAATCCTGCCATGCTCCATTTAAAGACTTTTCTTAAAAGGATTTTATATTTGAACTTTTCCTGCTGGTTTGGCATCCAGCTCCACTGTTTGGGTTTTTTCTTCATGGAGGAGTCAAGGTTGGGCCTTCCTAAATCCCTGCATGTTCCAGTGTTCAAATCTAGCCCTGAGGCCTCTCAGCTGTCACCCAGCTGTGTTGGAGCAGGATGACACCAGGGTGACACGTCCTGGGCACAATCCTGCCATGCTCCATTAAAGACCCTTCTAAAAATGGTTTTATGTTTGAGCTTTTCCTGCTGGTTTGGCATCCACCAGCTCCACAGTTTGGGTTTTTCCTTTATGGAGGAGTCAAGGTTGGGCCTACCTAAATCGCAGTGTTTACATGTGGCCCTGAGGCCTCTCAGCTGTGTTGGAGCAGGGTGGCACCAGGGTGACAGGTCCTGGGCATAGCCCT
The DNA here is from genome assembly GCF_028551555.1 of Melozone crissalis. Classification (NCBI taxonomy): domain Eukaryota; kingdom Metazoa; phylum Chordata; class Aves; order Passeriformes; family Passerellidae; genus Melozone; species Melozone crissalis. Next base: position 10,434,428 of record NW_026535888.1, on the reverse strand, counting down.
TAAGCTCCCAAGTGCTGAGATGTGCAGAACCACGCTGTCACCTTGTCCCTGTGCCCACACTGGCAGCGGGGGCGCAGGGATGTGCCCCTTGACGGATTTATGGATTCACCCAAACACCCAGCTCAGCATTTCAAGCACTGCAAAGCATGGAGCTGTTTCAGCTCCCCACCCAACTGCCTGAGGGAGATTTTCTGCCCATGCCAAATGCACCTGAACTCTCTCACCGTGACCACAAGAAATCTCAAAATTGCAGGCAAGAGGCTGCTCAGGGGGATCCGACCCCTCTCTTCACCTGGCCCTTACAGGGTTTGGCTGTGGGGCAGGGAGCAGCTGCCTCTGCAAGGATTCAGAGCTTCCAGTGCTTCTGGCACCTTCCCTCTCTCCAGGGTTTTCCACCTCACAGCCCCCAGATTCCTGCTGAGCTCCTGCCACACCAGCTCTCTGCATAACATAGCTCAAATTCCTGATCCGGGCAGCTCCGGGGTCAAGGAAGGTTCCAGAGCCCCTGCTTGGCTCTCATTTGAGATTAGAGGGCCCATTGCTGTCCACTCCTCCAGGCTAACTCCATCCTGCACCCCCAGGCTGCCACCTGGGTTTGCTTTGGGTCTCCTAAGCTCCCATTCCATTGTCCCAGCCTGACAAACCCTCACTGGCTTTATTTGCCCTCCTGGAGACAAAAAGCCTCGGGGCAAGAGGCTCCTGTTCTGCCAGGAGAGCAGGGAGCAAATCCCCGCAGGCAGGGAGGAAATTCCTGATCCGGGCAGCTCCGGGATCAAGGAAGATTCCAGAGCCCCTGCTTGGCTCTCATCTGGGACTGGGGTGCCCATGGCTGTCCCCTCCTCCAGGCTCACCCCATCCTGCACCCCCAGGCTGCCACCTGGATTACTTTAGGCTCTCATTCCATTGTCCCCAGTCTGACAAACCCTCACTGGCTTTATTTGCCCTCCTGGAGACAAAAAGCCTCGGGGCAAGGGGCTCCTTGTCCGCCAGGAGAGCAGGGAGCGAATCCCTGCAGGCACCAAAGCACCCCGGGGCTCCTCAGCCGTGTCCCCACGGGAGGGGTGGCCCTGGCCGGGTGCCGAGGCGGCTCCAGCGCGGCTGATCGGCCCCAGGGTGTGCCGCAGGATTCCAGGGAAGCCTCGGGGCACTCTAGAAACCAGGTGAGGGAAGGGAAGAGCATTCCTGCCCGGCTACCTCCGCACAGGCATCTATCCATGGGATATCCGGTGGGATGGGGCTGGCTCAGCCTCCTGGAAGCCCCCAAGAGAGGGACAGAGGGACAAACCCCCTTAGCGACAGCCTGCGGGTCCCATGGGGGTGCAGCATGTGAAAAATGCATGTATTTTATGATTGGCTTTTTGCAAACATTCAAATGAATATTAAATGTGTTGTGTCAGAAAGTAACGCTGGATTAATCCTCTTAAGTAGTGTGTTAAATATAGTTTTAGGTTATAAAAATTGTTAAAATAGAAACGATGCTATGTAAGATGCTTTGTTTAAAAGAAAGGACTCGCAGCGAGATAGCAGCCACAGGACACCTGAATCTTTCAGAGAAAAAGAATTTATTGCCTTCTCATCAGAAGAAACGAACTTCTTCCCGCCTCGAAGGTGTTGTTAGGATTCGGAGGAAGAAGTTGACGATGACCAGACAGAATCCTGTGTTTGAATGGAATTTATGCATCATGTATGAAGTGTATGAATATGCAACAGGCTATTGCTTTTAAGGGTTAATCCTTTGTTAATTTTTCGGGCTCGTGATGCCCAGAAAAAGGTACCCGGACGTCCATAACTCTTTGTTTTTATTGTCTCACATTGTCCTAGTTCAATTTGTCCAAATTGTTATTACTCTAATTGTGTTACCATTTTTTTTAACCATTTTATTGCTATTAAACTTTTAAAAATTTTAAAAACAAGTGATTGGCGTTTTTCCCAAGCATGAGGCAGCAGCAGAGCAGGGTCCGGCTGCACGGGGACCCTGGTGCCACCCTGCTCGATGGCAAAGGTCCCACCTGGCCACACCAGCCCCGCCAGGGCGGTGCCTGCAAGTTCCTGTAGGTTGGAGATACCGATGAGCTGTTGCAAAACTATTACTAAGGCAAAATCATTTCAAAAGTGGGTTGCAATTGCGTAATCCGGGACTCTCAGCCCTGCTTGCTGGTGGGCGCACAGCTGGGGCACAGAGCGGGGTCTCGGCCTTGCTGCCAGCCTGCAGAGCCTTGCAGGGATGGGACATCACCTGGAAGGAGTTTCCTGTGGAGGAATGCGTCTGTGCCGATCTCGCTGCGGGATCTGACCTGCCTTTTGTTGTTGGAGCCGAGCGTGTGTGTGCATGTGCAGCCGGAGCCTCTCCGGAGCTGTTTGCCAGACTCACCCAGTTACTGGGAACCAAACCAACCACCCTTCCCCTCCCCTGCTCAGACAAACCTGTGTGTGCAGGAGGGCTCAGGCTGAGAAGGAGCTTCCCGATCCCATCTGGACACCTTCCTCTGGCTCTGCCACCTGGACAGGTACCTGCTGGGGCACTGGGTACTCCGGGGCTGCCAGGGTGGAGGGGGGACAGCCCTGCAGGGTAACAGGGGGCAGGTGGGAGCTGTGCTAAGGTGTAACGGGGTGCAGGTGGCTGCTGTGACTGGGGGATCAGAAGTGGGGATCCCAACATCACACAGTGCCACATCAGGACCCCACAGGCCGTGCCAGGGGTGATGAAGGGGGATGGCACAGCGTGGCACCCCAAGGAGCAGCAATGATCACCTCATGGCCGCTTCTGTCCCACTCCCAAAAGGGGCAGAGACCCCTGGAGAAAAGTGTTTCTGCTGAGTGTGCAGCCCAGGTGGGAGCAGGGCGCTGCCGGCTCCAACGCCCTGCGCCCACACGGGGCAGGACTGTGACGCAGTGGGTTGGCATCCCGGGGGCTGGCAAAGGTGCCGGGCTCTGCGGGAGGCAAACGGGCACTGCCGGCACAGCTGAGCACTCCTGAGAGCTGCCCCTGCTCTGCCTGGCTGCCATCCAGCACTGGGCAGCCCGTGGGGGCTCACAGAGTGCTGCCCACGGCCACTGCCACGGGGATTGGCACAGAGCTTGGCACGGAGATCACAGCCCCTTCCTGCCCCACGGCGGGTCCATGAGTGGAGCCAGTGCTGGGCTGAACTGGGCACACAGTGCCGGGCAGGTGGGTTATGGGCAGGTGGGCACTGGGTTGGTCTTGCTGGCACCAGGGTTGGGGTTGTGGATGAATTGGCAGGCTGGCACTGGGAGTATTCAGAGTGTCCAGGTTCCACCAGCACCAGCTTTCGGGGGCAAACAGCAGCTCCCCTCTCCCAGTTTGAAATCCAAGGGTTGGGTGGGAACGCAGTGATTGCTCCCCACCCTGACTCCCGGCCAAGGGTTTGCCAGGGAGGAAGATCTGGTTCCAGACAGGGTGGTGAGTGAAGGTGTGTGGGCATGGGTAGAGGCACAGCCCTGGCACTTGGCACATGGGGACCCCAGGGACCCCAGCCTGGGGCACTCAGCCCAGCCACCCTTCCCAGTGCACCCCTGGGCCAGAAGTGTGGGAGCACAGCCACAGCTTCGGGGTTTGCTGCGGGGTGGCCCTGGCCAAGCACAGGCTCCCACAGTGTTCCGTGGGCTCCGGGCAGTGCTCCAGGTTCTGTTCCACCCCACAGCCCTGGGACGCCGCAGTGCAGTGGATGAGAGGACCCTGATCACCACTCTGCCATCGTGCCCTGGCTATGCCCCGTGCTGGACACTCCCCACCCCACAGCCCCCGGTGAGCGGGGAAGGAGCCTGAGCCTCCTCCAGGTACGTCTTGGGAGGCACTGGGTGGGCAAGAGGCAGCAGCAATTCCTTAGAAGTGTTCTGTGAATCTCTTTGCCAGGGCAGACACCTTCACAGCCCAGAGGGTTGTAAAAACCACCTGGGTTTGTAAATCCAGGTGCAGTAAAGCTCCGGGTCAGGCTTAGCACGTCTCCCTGCTCACTCAGGGCTGCCCCAGGCTGAGCTGCTGAGCCGGTTTGGCCGTCGGCACCTCCGGCATTTCTGCAGGAGCAGAGCCCTGGCCAGGGTGACATGGTGGTGACACACACGGACTGCGACACACACGGACTCTCACTTTCTGCAGTCCCACTGTCACCTCAGGTATTGCCTGTGAGACAGAAAACAGATCCCTAGCATGTCCCAGCAGCCCAGCTCTGCAGGAGCAGCCATTTCCCCTTTGGCTGCCTCAGGTATCACCTGTGAGACAGAAAACAGATCCCTGGCATGTCCCAGCACACCAGCTGGGACAGGAGCAGCCATTTCCCCTTTGGCTGGTGATCCTGGCCTGCTCCAGCAGATCGTGCTGCCAGTTTGCACCAGCACACACAATCAGGCACGGAGCTGGTGGCAGGGACTTGGCCGGGTGGCTCATCCCTGACAGCAAAGGCTCTGTCAAGAGGAAGTGCAGAGGGATTGAGGAAGTGTAGAGAGAGATTATCACCAGGAGTGAGAAGATGGGCTTTACTGTCTGCAAGGGTGAAGAGCCCCCATCCTAGATGAGTGTAATGTGGTGAGGGAGAGGATTCATAGGATGGAGTACACTGCCAAGCTCGACATGGCTAATAGGAAGAGTAGGCCTAGGTTAAGGTCTGCTAAGGAGAATGGAAGGGGCAATGGGGTTCAGATTGAGATTGCTAGAAGTAAGGCTAGTACTGGGGTTGCGATAAATAAGATTGGGGAGGATGTTGGTGGTCAAATAGGTTCTTTGATAAATAGTTTTACTCCATCTGCTAGAGGTTGTAGGAGCCCGAATGGGCCAACAATGTTTGGGCCCTTTTGGCCTTGTATGTAGCTTGTATGTAAGTGAGAGTTAGTGCAGCTAGAGATGTGCAGTGGGGTCTCCATTGCTCCTTCTGCCTCTCCAGGGTGGGTGACCCTGGTCTCCCTCAGCTGCCATGGATTGGAAAACGCTGCAGGGGCTGCTCAGCGGGGTCAACAAGTACTCCACAGCCTTCAGCCGCATCTGGCTCTCCATGGTCTTTGTCTTCCGTGTGCTGGTCTACGTGGTGGCGGCCGAGAAGGTCTGGGGCGACGAGCAGAAGGACTTTGACTGCAACACGCGGCAGCCGGGCTGCACCAACGTGTGCTATGACCACTTCTTCCCCATCTCCCACATCCGCCTCTGGGCCCTGCAGCTCATCTTTGTCACTTGTCCTTCCCTCCTGGTCATCATGCACGTGGCCTACCGGGAGGACCGTGAGAGGAAGAACCGGGAGAAGAACGGAGAGAATTGCCCCAAGCTCTACAGCAATACAGGCAAGAAGCACGGCGGGCTGTGGTGGACCTACCTGTTCAGCCTCTTCTTCAAGCTTGTCATAGAGATCCTGTTCCTCTACCTCCTCCACAAGATGTGGGACAGCTTCGATTTGCCACGGCTGGTCCAGTGCACCAACGTGGATCCGTGTCCCAACACCGTGGACTGCTACATCGCTCGGCCAACCGAGAAAAGGGTCTTCACCTATTTCATGGTTGGAGCTTCCTCCATCTGCATCGTCCTCACCGTCTGTGAGATCTTCTACCTCATCTTCAAGCGAGTTGTCCAGAGGACAAGGAAGTGGAGGAAATCCAAGCGCTCCGTCAGCTACAGCAAGGCCTCCACCTGCCACTGCCACGTCAAGTCAGAGGAGAAGGACAGCAAGTCCCAGCCGAGGTGTGTGGCAGCCCTGACTGCTCTCTGAGGGGTGCTGGGGAGGGTGGTGGGGGAAGAATGTCCTGGTATGTGCCAGGGATGGTTGGCACCACGGGTGACCACCAGACTCTTCAACCAGGACCGCAGTGGCTGTAAGGGGAGGGGGACACATCCAAGGGAACTCTCCTGCTTGGGACCACGGGCACATCCCTGGCTGTCCCAGTGGTGTGGACACGCTTGCTGGCAGGTTGGTGCTGGCCATGCCTGAGTGTGTCTGTTCTTCCCACAGAGGAGAAGAGCTGTGACCTCACATCTACCCCAGCCGGTTCACATTCCCCTCAACTTGGCTTTTCCAGCCTAGCAAATCCCTGAACCCTCAAGAGTCGACCTGTGTGAAAACTGACTAAACCCAACAAAGTAATGTCCCTGGAGAGAGACCCACGGGTGCCTGAGCAGACACAGGTAAGGCAAGGGCAGCCCTGGAGCTCTGCAGGTGGCAGTGCCACAAGCATGGACATCACAGCAGCACACAGATCCTTGTGTCCAGAGCTCCTCTTGGGTCCTGCAGCTCTGCTGCTCTAGGCTGGGTGTGAGTGCCCCCAGCTGGTGCCCAGCCAGGGCTGGTGTCACCCAGTGTGTGCCAGTCCTCCCAGCTCACCGTGCCTCACTCATGCACTGCTTTCTTTTGTACCAAGAAACCAAAGGAATTCTGGGCTCCGTGGCCAGACCTCTCTTCATGCACCCAAAGTAATGACAGAGGACCAGGGCTCCAATCTGTTGGCAACTGTTCTGCTGGCCCAGTTTGTCCAGTTTGCTATTCCTCCCCCTTGTCTCACACAAGCACCAAGCCATGTCTTGCCCAAAAGCTCTGCTGCTTCCCTTGGTGCCTCTGTGTCCCCCTCACCTCAGATGCACATCACACCCAGCACAAGCTACAGCTCCAAAAGCCCAATAAATGTCGTTTTTGGAGACACCAAAATCTGCTCTGCACACTGGAAATTGGGGGACTGGTGAGGGCAGAAGACATGGATGTGCAGAGGTTCCTCAGGAGCCTGCAGCCAGGTCCTTCTCATCCGCCTGAGCTGGGCATTGGCCGAGCCCACAGCCAAGCTCACGTCCGCCCGTTCCGCCTCTCCCAGCTTGTCACGCGTCGTTAAACTTTAATTCAGCAGAACCTCACGCTGGCCCCCAAGGAAATCAAGGAGGGATGAGCATCAATTATTTACTAAACCTTGATAAATATTACAATAAATAGAAATTATTTCCATTTAATCTCTCCTTAAGCAGCACTAGCGGAGGGTCGGCTGTTCCCAGCCCTGCTCAGCCCGCCCGCGTTTCACAGCCCCACCGGGGTGTGCTGAGACCCCCGACAGCAAAACTTCGTCTGGAGCCTGCGAGGGAGTTCCCGGCCGGCCTCCGGTGGGGCTCATCCCAGGAACCGACGGGACGAGGGATCGCAGCTGGGCTCTGATAGGGCTCAGCCCGGGAGCCTGCGGGATACGGGATGGGGGCCAGGCACGGTGCAGTTTATCCCGGGAACCGACGGGACGCGGGATCGCAGCTGGGCTCTGATAGGGCTCAGCCCGGGAGCCTGCGGGATACGGGATAGGGGCCAGGAACCGGTGGGGTTCATCCCGGGAACCGGTGGGATGTGAGATGGGGGCCAGGCACCGGTGGGGTACATCCCAGGAACCGATGGAATCGCAGCTGGGCTCTGATGGGGCTCAGCCCGGGACCTTTCGGGATACGGGATGGGGGCCAGGCACGGTGCAGTTTATCCCGGGAACCGACGGGACGCGGGATCGCAACTGGGCTCCGGTGGGACTCAGCCCGCGAGCCTGCAGGATGTGGGATGGGGGCCAGGCACAGTGAGGTTCATCCCGGGAACCGGCGGGATGCGGGGCTCCGGTGGGGCTGGGCTCCGGTGGGGTTCAGCCCGGGAGCCTGCGGGATACGGGATAGGGGCCAGGCACCGGTGGAGTTCATCCCAGGAACCGGCGGGATGCGGGATCACAGCCGGGCTCCGGTGGGGCTCCAGCACCACCCAGCGCCCGCCGCGCCGCACGGAGCCTCGGGGGCAAACCACGAGCGCCGCAGCCGCGGTCCGGGCGGGGCGGGCAAGGACGGAACATGCCCGGGACACCGGCGGGGATCGGACGGAGCATCCCGGGGTCTCTGGCTCAGCGGTTTGCCCGGTGGCGGACCCGCAGCTGTAGATGAGAGAGCGGGAGCACACGAGCTTCCACCGTTCGCCCCCAGCTTCGGCCCCGACGGCTCCGGCCGCCCCCGCCCCGCCCGCCGGGGCCGCCCCCTGCTCCGGGGGCCGCGGGAGGGGCGGCCCCGCACACCTGCAGCTCGGCCCGGCCCGGTGCTAAGCCCCGGCCCCCGGTTTCCTGCCCACGCTCCTCCTCCGGCTTCCCCGGGCCCCGAATAAGCGGAGGCACCCGGGCCGACCCCGCACACTGAGCGCGGCCCGAGCCCCGCGGGACGTGCCCGGCGCGGCGGAGGTGAGTGCGGGCACCGCCGGGACACCGGCACCGCTCGGGGACACCGTGCTGGGGACAGGGCACCCCACCGCTGCCGGGGGTTCCTTTAACGGCACAGCCGGCACTTCTGAGCTTAATTAGCAGCGGTTAATGAGGAGCCGGGGCTGCGGCCGTTCTGTCCCTCTCTCACAGCCGGGCTGAGCGCCCGCGGGGTGCGGGCTTGGCTCCCCAGAATGCTGGGAGTGGCCGCAGGGTGGTGAGCGGTGCTGGGGATCCCCTGGCCATGGGAGGGGACTGGGGCTGGGTGTCCATCGCCCTGCAGTAAGGGAGCTGCTGGGGGGGCTGCCTGTTCAGTTTGGGGTGAGCCCTGAATAGGCATGGGGTGGCAGCTGTACCCCAAGGGGTTGTGCTTCCCCTCTAGACCATCCTGCTCTCTGCTTTATAGGAAAGCCAGGGCAGCAGCAAATTTGTGAGCCCCCACGGTGCTTCCTCTCCAGGTGCCCTGAGCTCCCTGGGCAGCCCCAAAGCCCCACTGGCTGCGGGCTGTCCCCAGAGTGGCCAGGAGAGCCATGAGCTGTGGGTGCTGCTGGGAGGGGAGAATCCCTGTCTATCCCAGCTGTCTGTTCCTGCACTGTGTAGGAGGAGCCCTCTCGGACTCCTAAACGCTGCCTGGAACCCTCCCTCCCTCAGAAGTGGGATGTTCCTCAGAGGGTTTGCTGGGACACTCTGCAGAGCAGCCATATCCTGAAAAAGCAGGGTTTGGGTGGTCACATCTGTGCTCCCCACCATGGAAACAGGGCACTGACGTGGCTGCTGTCTTCTCTCTGCTGGCAGAGGCAAAGGGTTCCTAGAAGATGGGTGACTGGGAATTCCTGCAGAAACTGCTGGACCAAGTCCAGGAGCATTCGACAGTGATCGGGAAGATCTGGCTCACCGTGCTCTTCATCTTCCGCATCCTCATCCTCGGCTTGGCCGGGGAGTCCGTGTGGGGGGACGAGCAGTCGGATTTCGTGTGTAACACCAAACAGCCAGGCTGCACCAACGTCTGCTATGACAAAGCCTTCCCCATCTCCCACATCCGCTACTGGGTGCTGCAGTTCCTCTTCGTCAGCACCCCGACCCTGATTTACCTGGGCCACGTTGTCTACCTCTCCCGCAAGGAGGAGAAGCTGAAGAGGCAGGAGAGCGAGCTTCGGGCTGTGCACAGCAAGGACCCCAAGATCGAGCAGGCCCTGGCAGCCCTGGAGAAGAAGATGTCCAAGATCTACATGACAGAGAGCGGGCGGCTCAAGATCCGAGGGGCTCTGATGTGGACGTACATCACCAGCGTCATCTGCAAGAGCATCTTTGAGGCTGGTTTCCTCGTGGGCCAGTGGTACCTGTATGGCTTCTCCATGGTGCCCCGCTACGTGTGCAAGAGGGACCCCTGCCCCCATCAGGTGGACTGCTTCATCTCCCGCCCCACCGAGAAGAGCATCTTCATCATCTTCATGCTGGTGATGGGCCTGATCTCCTTAATCCTGAACCTCCTGGAGCTCTTCCACCTCTGCTGCAAGAGCCTGCTTAGCAACATCAAGAAGGTGTCAGGGCCAGCTGTGCCGAGCCAGGACACCTTTGTGGATGACATGGTCTCGAGTCCCTACTCTCCCAAGCACTATCCCTTCCTGCCCATGGCTGAGAGCCACGCACCCTCCTACCAGACCTACAACAAGCTCTCCAGCGAGCAGAACTGGGCCAACTACCGCAACGAGGAGAACCTGGCCCTGGGCGGCGGCAGCAGACCCCTGTCGGACCCCTACGCCCCCGGGGCTGCTGAAGCCTCCGCCCCGGAGGAGAAGCCGGGCAGCCGGCCCGGCAGCTCAGCCTCCAAAAAGCAATACGTGTAGTGCCGGGCTGGCCCCGGCCTGCAGGGGGACATTCCTCGGTCCCTTGTGCCTGCAAGGGTGCTGGCTGTGGGCAGGCAGCTGCCTCCTGCCCGCTTCTGTGCTGTACACATTCCCCTCTGGAGGCTCCGGAGACCTGCCCGCCCTGGGATTGGGATGGGATGCTCAGGCCGTGGAGCTCTCGCCGGTTTTCCCCACAGACCCTGCGAGGAAGGAAACTGCACGAAGTTCCCCGGGACAGCGTGTCCTGTGTGCCTTGCCGTGGGAAAGGGAGAAAGCCCTGGAGCCACGGCGTGGAACAGGCTGTCCCCAAGGCATGGCTGGAGGCTGCTGGCCATTGGGAGCTGCGGTTCAGCCAGAGCCCAGAGCCGGCAGTGCAGCCGTGGGAAGCTGCTCCTCTGCAGCCTCCACACGGAGCAGGCTGAGCTGGGACTGCCAGGAAAAGCTGGGCTGGGGCTGCTCTGACTGATCCTGGCCACCAGCCCCATCCCATTCCAGTGGCCCTGGCACCTGCCCAGGATTTGCTGCAGAACTGCCTCCTCCCCATGGGACACGGAGGGGTTAAGCCAGCTCTGTTGTCACCAGCAGATCCCTGGGTCACTGTGGGTGACCCAGGAGTGTGAGTTCCTCCCCTCGCAGCCCTGGGCTCTTTCCCATGGGATGTGTGCCTTTAAGTTATTTTTAACCTGCTGGGCTGAGCACGGAGTTTCTGCCTTAAAGGTGCAGTTTGCATGGACTTTGGGGAGCCGTGTCCAGCCTGGCCATGTGCCTTGGAGCCCTGTGGGGTTTAGGGGGGAATCAGCCCAGCACCTGATGGTTTTGGGGTTTTTATTACTTTGCACTAGTCATCTCCTGCTGTGGGCTGAGGGGCTGGGGAGGGGGGACTGGAAGGACAAATTTGTCACAGGAGCTGTCACCCTGACTTCCCCAGCCCACTGATGCTGTGAGAGGGGATTGTCCTGCTGTGACCAAGGGGCTGCAGGTCCTGTGTGACGCAGGTGTGAGGGTGGGGTGTGGGCACTGCCCTCAGCACTGTTTCCCTTCCCCTGGCAGATTCTGTGTTGCATTCTTGTTGAATAAAGTTGGATGAATGAGAAAAGGTGAAGGAGGTGTGACTGTGCTTCCTGCAGCCTCCAGCTGCCTCTGGGAGGGCAGGTGAGGGTTTGGGGCTGAGGGAGGGGGAAATGCCATCCTTCACTGGGTGAAGGGGAAAGTGAACACCCAGCTGTGCTGTGGGTGCCACTCACCCACTGAAAGCACAACCCTCCCTGCTGTGGCCTCCTGTCCCCCTGAGTCCAGCCTCAACTCAGGGTTTTGACAGAACTGTCACGTCCCAGGCTCGTGGTGGCCCAAAGCAGAGCTCAGCCCCTCTCTCTCCACTGCAGATAAACCCAGCAGAGGCCATGGAGCTGCTCCTGGCTGCATAATAGGTGGAAATGAGCCACAGATAAAGGCACACAATGTGGCTGGGGCTGTTGTTTAGTTTCCCCAGCCAAGCCAGGCCAGAGCAGAGCCTGCTTTCTGTCGAGGGCCTCTCTAGCGAGGGTGGGACAGGCTAAAAATACCCTGGAGAAAATGAAATATGGGTGATATGGGGCAGTATCGCTGCCATCGGCCACTGGAGGAAATGAGGAGGGAGGCACCCAGCTGAGCTGCCCTTGGGCTGGGAGCCGAGCCCACCCTTGGTTTGGTTTCCTCCCTGATGAGGATGAGCGGGGTGAAACCCCTTGGGGTGGGGGTCTGGGCACATCAACAGCTCCCAGCTCTTCCCTGTGCCCTCCTGGAGGAGGCTGGGGTAGATCGGCTGTGGGAGGACCCTGCCCTGCAGTTTGCAGGGACTTTGTGGAGCCGTGTCCAGCCTGGCCATGTGCCCTGGAGCCCCGTGGGGTTTAGGGAGGAATCAGCCCAGCACCTGATAGTTTGGGGGTTTTTTGGGTATTTATTACTTTGCACTAGTCATCTCCTGCTGTGGGCTGAGGGGCTCTGGAGGGACCTTGCCCTGTTGCCCATGTGGGACCTGCCAGGCCATCCCAGCACAATGGGGGCCACATGCCAGTGCTCCCCAGGAACCAGCAGAGCTCTGGGGGGAGCAGCCTGCTGTGCTGGGTCAGGAGGAAAGGAGTGAAAGAGAACAGAGCAGCCATGCCATGTTTACCCACCACAGCGTCCCCAGGTCACCTCCCCTCTCCCGGACTCCTATTTTTGTTGGCACAGAGGGAGCATCACGCTTTTCCTAGCGACCCTGCAAGGTGAAAAACAAGACAGCCGAGACCCCCCCCTTTCCCTTGCCTGCATTTGCAGTGCCCAGGCGCTGCACAAACACAGCTCCGTGTCCCACCATTGTTCCCGTGTTGTGACAAAGTGCCTCGGGGCAGCTGCAGTGACCCCCCAGCCGCCGGGACGTGCTGCCAACAACAACAGCCAGGGGTTTACCTGCGGGCCGGGCTGGGGAGGGGGCAGCGGCGGGGCTGGGGTTGGCAGCAGCCTCGCAGAAGGGTGGGCGGGCAGCCCTTAGGCAAATAAAAGTTTGGAGCTGATAAGAGCCCAGGCTGAGCGCTCTGGCACAGCCCGCGGACAGACAGTGGCCAGACAGGCATTTCTCACACCTCCACACTCCCTCCTGAGTAAACAGCTCGCTCCGGTCCCTTGTGGGAACGGCACTCGCTCCCCCAACACCCGGCCCTGGATGATGATGCTGAGCCCCATGTTGGCACAGTGAGGGGCTCCCATGGGCACCACCAGAGTTAGGAAACACTTTGAGGCAGCTCTGCCAGTTCTGGAGGGACCACACACTCCCCAGAACCCCAATTCCTGCTGGGGATGTTGGTCTAACAGCAGTCACAGTCCCCAGGAGCCCTGGGGCTCCTCCGCAGGGAGGTTTCTGACCAGTCCATGCCAGGCACCCTGCTCAGCTCTGCCATGCCTGGGACAGAGGGCTGTCCTGCCTGAGTTGCTGGCCAAGCACCAAGGAGTTTATTTTTAACCTTTCCCAGCATCCAGCAAACAGCAAGTGTCTAAATCTGACCCACTCAGGAAGAGTGGAGGTGGGAGCAGAATCACAGCTGAGGGGGAAGAAGGGCAGAGAGCTGGGCAGGAGGGTGCCAGGCAGGGCCACAGCATGGCCACACCTGCCCAGAGGGCCCTGTCACTGCCCAGGTGTGTCCTCAGGGGGAGTGGGAGCAGTCAGGAGCATCCTCCCAGGCCAGGCACAGAGCCCCGACCCCAGCACTCTGTGCCCACCACTGGGGCAACCCCAAACCAGGAATAATCCTGCCCTTTCCAATGGTGCACAGTGAAGGAAAAGCAAACCCCACGGTGCTCCCTTCCTCCCTGGGGTTATATTTAGCCCTCCACTAGGGTCCCTCCATGCACGGGCATGGCAGACAATGCAGCCCTGTGTGAGAACTGCAGGAGGGAGGAAATGCACTCAATAGCTGCATCCTGACATTGTCGCTCACCCCCAGCCATTTCCTCGTGTGGAGGCACCAGGACTGCAGTGCCCAGCACCCTGTGCCCACCCTGGCATGGCTCCTAACCCTGCCAGCAGCTCAGGGCATCATCCTGATGCAACACCAGGCAAGCAGAGGCTGCTGCCAGCAGAGCCAGGGGCTTTTTGTGGCATGGGAAGATCCATGTGGCCTAAAAACAAGGACCCACAGTGGTCCTGGAGTGCTGGGGAAGGGAATCAAGCCTGAGCTGTACCTGCAGGAAGATCCATTGATCCCCTCGTTGGGGATTGATGGGAAGGGAATGGGAAGGGAATGGGAAAGCAATGGGAAGGGAACACTTTCCCCCACAGCTGAATGGGAAGGGAACACGTTCCCCTCTAGCTGAATGGGAAGGGAACACGTTCCCCTGCAGCTGAATGGGAAGGGAACACGTTCCCCTATAGCTGAATGGGAAGGGAACACGTTCCCCTGCAGCTGAATGGGAAGGGAACACGTTCCCCTATAGCTGAATGGGAAGGGAACATGTTCCCCTGTAGCTGAATGGGAAGGGAACACGTTCCCCTTTAATTGAATGGGAAGGGAACACGTTCCCCTATGCTGAATGGGAAGGGAACATGTTCCCCTGTAGCTGAATGGGAAGGGAACTGGTTGCCCTGTAGCTGAATGGGAAGGGAACACGTTCCCCTTTAATTGAATGGGAAGGGAACACGTTCCCCTATAGCTGAATGGGAAGGGAACACGTTCCCCTATAGCTGAATGGGAAGGGAACATGTTCCCCTGTAGCTGAATGGGAAGGGAACACGTTCCCCTATAATTGAATGGGAAGGGAACACGTTCCCCTATGCTGAATGGGAAGAGAACACGTTCCCCTATAATTGAATGGGAAGGGAACACGTTCCCCTATGCTGAATGGGAAGAGAACACGTTCCCCTGCATCTGTCCCCAGCTATGGCTCGAGGGATGTGACTTGGTGTAGAGCAGAGCTGCTCCTCTCCCACGGCACTCCAGGGCCTTTTCTGGCCACAGAAGGAGCCTCCAGGAGCAGCATGGAGGGAGCCATAGCAGGAAGCGAGACGTGGAGGCTGGGAAAGACTTGGCTGCTCTCAGGAAAAGGGCAAATCCAGAGCCTGGGAAAAGCCTGGGCTGGGAGGGAGCAGAAGTCTCCAGGGGCTGTGGGACGCACGCTGAGGGATGTTTTATTTGCTCTCCAGCACAGCTGGGGTGAGCACCCGCCGTGCCCCGGGGCTGTGGGGACACCGTGCTGTGGGAAGGTCTGGGTGTCCTGGGGTCACCCCACTGGGGGCATGTCCAGGGTGTCCTGGGGCCACTGCACTGCACCAGGATGGGACAGCAGAGTGTGAGTCCCTGCCAGCCCCTGCTCCTCTCCTCCCAAAGCATCATCACTGCAGGCCTTGCAGGAAGGGCCCGGATGGCCTTGGGACATCCCTGTCACAGACATCTTTTATGAAAAATCCTTTCCTTAGGATTTTTCCTCCTGAGAAGCTGGGAGGCCTCAGGAAAAAAATGTAAATATTGATTATCTGCTGCTGTGGAGTGCAACAGGTGTATCTGTGATTGGTGTCATGTGGTTGTTTCTAATTAATGGCCAATCACAGTCAGCTGGCTCAGACAGAGAGCCCGAGCCACAAACCTTTGTTATTCATTCCTTCTTTTTCTATTCTTAGCCAGCCTTCTGATGAAATCCTTTCTTCTATTCTTTTAGTATAGTTTTAATATAATATATATCATAAAATAATAAATCAAGCCTTCTGAAACATGGAGTCAGATCCTCATCTCCTCCCTCATCCTCAGACCCCTGTGAACACGGTCACACATCCCTGTGCCAGCAGAGAGTCACCTCATCCCCAGCTGGAGCATCCCTGCTCTGATCTAACCGGACATCCAGAGCAGCCACCCAGGTGTGCCGGATGGCCAGGGGGATGTCACTGTCCCCCAGGCACAGCAGCTGTCCCAGCCCCCTCAGTGAGCTGGGGCACAGCTCGCTGCCAGCATCCTGCCTGAGGAAACCACCTCTCCTCCTCTCATGAGCTGCTCACGGTGGATTCCAGGAGCAATGCAGGACCTGGGCAAGACAGAGGGTCCATCAGGAAGCTGCAGCTGCCCTCAGGCCATGCCAAGAGCACTGCAGCCAGCCTGACCCCCTGGTTGTAGATGATAATGATTGCTATTCAGCCTAGGTGGGAGATGGAAGAACAGGCTAGGATTTTTCAGATTTGTGTTTGGTTGAGTCCCATTCATCCTCCTAGGGCTGCTGAGAGGATAGCTAGGATAGTTAGGAGCCTGAGGCATGGCCACCACAGGCTGGGCTGGGACCTGGAGTACTTGTGGCTGCTGGATTCAACCCCTGATCCATGGCAACATGCAGTCACGGATGCAGGGACATCCCTGAAGCTGGACAAGCCTGCAGGATGCTCTCACACCAAACACTGACCTCTCAGCCAGGTGTGGGACTCCTTGCCTGGGGACAGGCTCACTGCAGGCAGGGCTTCCACAGCAGCCTGGACCACAAACCCCCTGCACCAGACCGAGCATTTGCACGTGAGTGGTTTTGAGCAGGGTTCTACCATAATGGCTTATTCAGCAAAGCTTCCTCTGGCTCTTCGTGAGCCGCCACAACCGCTCGCCCTAGCCCTCAGAGCTGCCCGCTCCTATTCTTGTCCCGCCGGCACTTCCCAAGCGGCACATTGTTGGGATTCAATGGGAGGAAGGGTGGGTTTACAGCACTGGAGGCTAAGGAGAAAAGGCAGCGAGTCTGGGAAGTGGCTTCACCCCTGTCCCAGCGCCCGCGGGAATGCACAGAGCTGCAGCGGGATGGACGGGAACTCCCAGACACACAGAAAACAGCTGGAGTGCCACAGGCAGGGATGGGAGCAGGGCAGGGGCTGCCGGCCAGGTGCCACCAATGCCCAAGCTGTCACCATCAGGGCTCAGTCCTTCCCCGGTGCTGGAGCAACCTCCCCACCGACACTGCATGGGGCAGGAAATGGGGCAGCGAGGCCCCCCCAAAGGCCGATTGTGCCCCGGCCCTGGGAACGAGGGGATCAATGGGCTGTAAACAGCCGGGGGAGCCGCTCCGGCGCGGGGTGAACAAAGCCATTTCACAGACAGCTTCCGAGCTGGTCCCAGCTGGGAGAAGGAACAGGAGCATTCCCACCCCAGCACACAATAGGGAACAGCCGTCACCCCACAGCCCGGCTGGGAAAGCAGGAGACAAAGGGGAAGGGGCTGCTTCAGGGGACAGCGCCAGCCTGCCAGGGGGACAACGTGGTAGGCACCGGCGGGAGGTGGCAGTGGTACAGGGCTGGGACAGGCTCTAAATCACAGCCACAGCTCCTTCTGCACCTTCTGCCGAGGCTCAGCAGCCCTCGCAGCAAAGGTCAGAGTGCAGAGTGTTCCCGGTGGTGACAGGCCATGAGCCCACCTGAGGGCAGCAGGCCAGGCCGGGCCAGCAGCTCGGGCAGCAAACAGCGCCGGGAGCAGGGCAGTAAAGCTGTCAGCGGGGCAGGAACGGCCCCGGGGCACGGCACAGCGCGGTGTGAACGCTGACTGCCTGCTGACCTCGGCTCTCGCACCGGCACGGCAGATTTATCGTCCCCGGGAGGGGAAGGCCGGGCTGGGGCAGAGCCGGGGCCTTGCTCAGGCACCACGGGAAAAAACAAGGCAGGAGGCAGCGATAACCGCGGCCCTGACCCTGGCTGCGGTTTGTCCCTGCTGTGCCAGCAATGCCTGAGCCTGGAGGGGACACCAGTCAGTGCCTGCTACCAGCCTCTCCCTGCTCAAACCCCAGTGGGACCCCTGTCCCCTGGGACCCCACCCTGTGCTGTCACAGCCCTTGTCCTCCAGATAAAGAGGTCAAACGGAAGCAGATGACGCAGCTGGGGGAGCTGGGAGGGAGGCACAGCCACAGCACAGGCTGGGAATTTGGTGCCTCCTTCTTCCTGCCCACCACCCTGCTGCCAGTGCCCAGCCAGGCACAGCAATGGCATTTGTCCCACTGCAGCAGCTGTTTTTTGAACACACAGGGAGCAGAGACATTCCCTGAGACAGGGATGGGGCTGTGCTGATGCAGGAGACACAGAGGCCCGAGAACTGACAGAAGTTTATTGTGCAGAGGGCAGAGATCTCCCCATTCCCAACACATCGCCACGCTCAGAGCACCACAAGGGAGCAGGACCAAGACTTTCAGCTCCCCCTGTCACCGTTCCTCGGTGGGATGATGCAGGAGGGGATCCCCAGAGAGCTCCATGGCTGCTGTAGTGCATTGTGGCGTGGGGCTGTGTTGGGGTTCATCGAGAGCCACAGGGGATCTGGAAGCAGGACAGCAGTTCTTCCTCTCAGTGGCAGTCAGCCTGACCCCATCCCGTGGCACTCAGGTCCAAACTCCATCTACTTTCACACCATGGAAGAAATCAAACCTGAGGAGACACAGATGAAACCAGGCCGAGAGTGTTTTGTGGTGCAGGAGCCAGGCCTGGCGAGAGCTGAGGAGTTTCAGACTCTCTCCATCTCCACACACGGCTCCCTGCCCGCTCTGCCACCGAGCTCTGGGTACCTTGAGCAAATCCATGGGGTGGCAAACCTGACCCTCCGGTGAGGAGCAGCAGGTGCAGGAGGGAGGCCGGTGGAAGCAGTGCAGGTGTCAGGGGAGTCCCCAGCTCCAGGGCACCGCCTTTGCCCAAATCACCCTTTATTAACTCTTTTCGGCCCGGTTCCTGTTGAGCACGGCCCGAGGGGCAAACTCCAGCTTGTCCTTCAGGCTCACCACCTTGGTCAGGTCCTCGCCCGCGATCTCCTGCAGCTTGCGGTCCTCCCGCTGCTCCGAGATGCTCTTCTCCTCCTGGGCCGTGGCCGGGGGGTCTCCGCGCAGGAACCACTCCAGCTGGGAGCCCACCAGCCCCACCACGAAGGCCACCGGGAAGGTGACGTACGGGGCCTTGGAGCGCACGGCCGCCCACAGCACGGACCACATGCCTGCCGGCGGCGGTTACCGGCCGGCCTTCAGCAATGGCCGCAGGGAATGGGGACCCGCGTGGGCCGCGCAGGGACCCCCGCCCGGGTCCGCAGGGACCCCCGCCCGGCCCCGCTCAGCCGGGCCCAGCCCCGGCCCCGGTCCCGCTCACCCGGGCCCGGCCCCGCCCGTTCCGGTCACGGCCGTGAGGGGGCGGTGGGGCGGGGCTGCCCCCTGGCGGACAGCGAGGAAAACGCAGCGCTGGAGGAGCGACAGCGGCTGGGGACACGGGGGGACATGGGGGGGACACCGAGGGGGGGATACGGGGGGAATGGGGGCGGACACGGGAGGGACACCGAGGGAGACACTGGGGGGCACTGGAGGGAAAAGGATTGAGGGAAGCAGAGGGGCACGAGGAGCAGTCATGGGGGATATGTGGGGGGATAGTGAGGGGGAATCATAGGGTGACATGGGGGGACACGGGGGGGGAGCGTGGAGGGGACATGAGGAGGAGTCATCAGGGGAGAAGGAGGAATACACGGGGGAGGACAAGGGGGGAACATGGAGGGGAGCTATGCAGGGGATAAGGGGTGTCATGGGGAGACACCCACAGGGCGAGACCCCCGGGGAGAGTCACAGGGTGTCACCCATGGAGGGACACACAGGGAGGAGCCCCAGGGGAGACCCAGGGACGATTCAGAGGGAGAGACACGCAGAAATCACAGAGGGTGTCTTGGCCACGCGGAGATGGAGTCATGCAGGAGTCACGAGGAGTGTCACAGCGAGACACCCACGGGGGTGTCACAGGGGAGACTCACGTGGGGAGTCACAGGGAGAGAAAAACCCACAGGGAGAGAAACACCCACAGGGGGACATCCATGGGGACAGACTCAGAAGCAGAGACCCTGCTGGAAGAGACCCGTGGGAGGTTTCCATGGGGAGATCCACGAGGAGACCAGCAAAAACCCCTCTCCCACCCCATGATCACCAACTTCCCACACCACACACATGCATTTCCCATCCCTCGGACACAAAAGGAGGGGAGACAGCTGAAAGGCGAGCCCGGTGCCGGCCATGTCCCCGCAGGGAAGTGGCCGCTGGCCCGGAGTAACCAAAGTCATCTTTATTAATTGCGGCGGTTCGTTACAATAAAAAGGGAGCCACGTGTCACGGTCACTGCACGGCGCTGGCCGGGGCGGGGGCCGGGGGGCCCTTCCCAGGCACATCCCTAAATTGGGGGTGCAGGGGGAGTGGGGTGGGGCGGGGAAGGGCTTTGTGGGTGCTGCCGTCACGGAGGTGTTTAGCACCGACGGACCCCCAGGAGCGAGGGACCCCAGCCAGGCGTCCCCCAGCTGCCTCTGTCCCCACCGCCCTGCCTGAGGGCCTGGGCGAGGCTTGGCCCCAGATTTCGGGAGCTACCTGGCACCCACTGGCCCTGCCCTGGGGGTGGCTGGTGATGCTGCGTGGGGCTGCTGGCGCGGCAGAGTGAGGGACAGGGGTGCGGTCCCCCCCCCCCTCTGCCACCAAAAGGGACACTGAGGGGGGACAGGAGGTTTGGAGGACGGGGTTAAGGACAGGGGTGAGGCAGATGCAGCCTCCTGCCCCACCACGCTGCTCTGCCCTGGAAGGAGCTCTCCACCCTGATCCTGGCTCTGTGCACAGTGATGGGGGAGCTGGGAACAGCCACATCCCAGGGTGTCCCTTGGCCCTGAGAGGCACCAGGTAGGTGACAGCCCTATCCTGGGGTGTCCCACCCCACAGGGCTCCGGGAGCTCAGGAGGAAGGGGTGTCCCCCTGAGGGTGTCTCTAGCTCCACACTCAAGGGACAGCTGCTGGCCATGTCCACACCCCGGTGCCACCCACTGGTGCCAAGGCCAGCGTGGTCCTTGTCACTGCAGGTGGGCTCACTGAGGAGCATCTCCCACCTGCAGCAAGGCACGGCAGGGGGGACTATTGCCTGTCCCTGGCTGGTGCCACCTTGCAGAGGTGCTCCTGGCCTCCAGGCTGGCAGGAGGGAAGGACGGGCGGATGAGGGATGGGCTGAGGAGGAGGAGGGCTGAGCGGGAAGGGGAGAAGCGCGTGTGGCGATGCTCCGTGCGAGGGAAGCGGGGCGGCTCGCCGTGACCGGGGGGCCTCTGCTGCTCTGGCCCGTCCCACCAGGCAGGACACAGCGCTGGTCACGTGTAGTTTCTGGTTTATTCCTTGGGTTATATTTATATATGTATATAGGGGAGGGAGCCCTGGGTCCCCACGGCACCTGAGCCGCGGGCTGGGGGGAGCAGCGAGGGGACCCCTTTGTCCCCAGCACGTCCCAAAGCCTCGTCCGGCAGGGCAGGGCTGGGCGGCTGTGGCCGGGGTCAGGGGCTGGGGGCCCGTCCCAGCACACACCAGGGGATTGCACTGAGTACAGAGAGGCGGGGGGGCCTGCCTGCAGCCCCCTCCCCTCCAGCCTGGCGGGGCCGGGCGCTGGAGGTCACCTCTCTTTGGGTTGGGATGCAGGGGCGGCTGTGCAGAAGGGCTGGGGGAGAGGGAAGGGGACAGAAAGCTGGGACACAGCCCCAGGGAGGGCAGAGGGAGGGAGGGAGAGCCCCGGACCCCAGGAGAGGCTGGCAGGGGCATGCGGGCAGTGGGGGGCAAGGGGACGGGGCAGAACCGGGATTTGCGTTCGCCCGCCGTCGGATCCACGAAAGGGCTAAGATAGAAAAGAGAGAAGCTGTGAGTGGGGCCAAGAGGTGCCCCAGGGTGTCCCCGCGGCCCCCCATCACAGTGAGCTACGGCCGCGCCGTCCAGTCCGGGTAGAAAAGCGGAGGCTGCGGTCACAGCCGGGTCTGCGCCTCGGGGATGTAGATCTCGATGCTGTCCGCGCTCTCGGTGGCCGAGCTCTGGCGGAAGGACGCGGCTCGCTTGGCTGCCAGGAGCCGCTTGCGGGCCTCCTGCCGCTGCCGGTCCACCGAGTCCAGGGAGCGCTCCTTCACCGGGTGCACCTTAGAGCGCGGCGGCTTCTTTGGTATCGGGGGAGGCACCTTCTTCTCCTCCTGCACGGACAACAGGGGCGTCAGGTCGGGACCTCCCAGCAATGGGCATCCCTATTTATCCCTATCAGCGGGCTCAAGCCATGCTGAGAGGCTCCACAGACCCTCCCACAGGTTGCAAGGCGGGGATGCACATCCCTTTATCCATCCTGTGCCAGGACCCTGCCTGGCCCTTTGCCGTGGGAGATCAGCCCTTCTCTAGCCTCGCTTTTTCCCAGCTCTGTTTTTCAAAAAGCAGCCACCAGTGGGAGCCCAGAAGTGGTTTGGGTGCAGATGTGCTTGGGGATGAGGAGGGAGGAAGCGGTGACAGGTGCAAGTGGCAGTGGCAGAGCCCTGCCCTCACCTTGGGCTCCATGATCTTCCACCCATTGGCCTTGAGCTGCTGGAGCTCCCCAAACTTCATGCTGACATCCTCAATGGAGAGCTGCAGGAGGTCCCAGAAGCCAGCCAGGTCTTGGAAGGTGGGCACAGGGAATGCGTTGGGATCCTGTGGGGACAGAGGGACAGAGCGCCACCCTCATCCATCAGTGGGATGTTGGCTCTGGGGCCATCCCAGCCCTCTCTGCTGGCTCTGTATCCAGCTCTCCTCCATGGTGGTCCATGGCTGAGAGTATGAGACCCCTCCCCAGCACAGTGACCCCTGGCACTGCTACCCTGCCCACACTCACCATGTTCTGCTGGCAGAGGCGGTAGAACTGCTGCACCTTCTGGGACATGAGGAGCTGGGCACTGCCCACCGCGCTCCGGATCTTCTCCAGGACTGGGGGGGGAGAGCAGACAGTCACAGGCAGCTCAGAGTCCTCCAACACACCGTGTCTCTCCTCTCCTTCATAGCCCCAGAGTGTTTCCCAGTGTTTCTTGCCCTCACCCAACCCTTTCAACCTTGGCAGGGAAGATGCTCCAAGGTGGGAGCACTGCAGGGCAATGACTGCACCCACCCAGCTCTGCAGGATCAGCCTTGGCAGGGAAGATGCTCCAAGGTGGAAGCACTGCAGGACAATGACTGCACCCACCCAGCTCTGCAGGATCCCCTTTGCTGTGACACCCCACCCGACTCACTCTCCTCGGGCAGGTCATAGTCCTCCGCCTCCCTCTCCATCTGCTGGCACCATCCCTCCATCTTCTCCACCTCAGCCTGCAGCAGTTTGATGAACCACTCCCCGTCGCGGTGGCACGGGGAGGCGCGGCCGGAGTCGGGGAGGCTGCGGGAGCCCCGCTCGATCCAGGCATCCCTCCGGGGCACCTCCACCGTGTCGTACTGCAGCTGGTAATCCTCGCGGTACGCCCACTGCCCCTGCGTGTGCACCGTCTTGTACACGGCGTACTGCCGGCCCGACTCGGGCTCCGAGGAGTGCCGCTGGAAGGGCCGCCCGAACTGCAGCGCTTTGTCCTCGGTGGCCACGGCCAGCCCGGTGAAGCCCTCAAGCTCCAGGTCCGCCTGCACGCCCGCTGTGACGCTGTTGGAGCGCTTGAAGCGCGCTCGCCTGTGGAAACAGGGAGAGTGTGGGGACCTCGCAGCCAGCAGGGATTGTCCTGTCCCCTTGAGATATAAACTTTAAGGAATGTAGAGGTTTTAGAGGAGCTAAGATTTTATTGGAGTTGATTAAAATAAATGGGTAAGCCCTGATGAAGTTAAGAGTTAGTAGTCACTGTGACACTATTGGAGCACTTGAAGCGGAGACAGGGAGAGCGTGGAGACCCTCACTGCCAGTCCCTCTCTGTCCCATCCCCTTGAGACATAAACTTTAAGGAATGTAGAGGTTTTAGAGGAGCTAAGATTTTATTGGAGTTGATTAAAATAAATGGGTAAGCCCTGATGAAGTTAAGAGTTGGTAGTCGCTGTGACGCTGTTGGAGCGCTTGAAGCGCGCTCGCCTGCGGAGACAAGGAGAGTGTGGGGATCCTCACTGCCAGCAGGGATTGTCCTGTCCCCCTGAGACATAAACTTTAAGGAATTTAGAGGTTTTAGAGGAGCTAAGATTTATTTAGAGATAAGCTTTATTTGAGTTGATTAAAATAAATGGGTAAGCTCTGGTGAAGTTAAGAGTTAGTAGTCACTCTGACACCGTTGGAGCGCTTGAAGTGAGCTCGCCTGCGGAGACAAGGAGAATGTGGGGACCCTCACTGCCAGTCCCTCACTGTCCCATCCCTGTGAAACATAAACTTTAAGGAATGTAGAGGTTTTAGAGGAGCTAAGATTTTATTGGAGTTGATTAAAATAAATGGGTAAGCCCTGATGAAGTTAAGAGTTAGTAGTCACTGTGACACTATTGGAGCACTTGAAGCGGAGACAGGGAGAGCGTGGGGACCCTCACTGCCAGTCCCTCTCCATCCCATCCCCTTGAGACATAAACTTTAAGGAATGTAGAGGTTTTAGAGGAGCTAAGATTTTATTGGAGTTGATTAAAATAAATGGGTAAGCCCTGATGAAGTTAAGAGTTGGTAGTCGCTGTGACGCTGTTGGAGCGCTTGAAGCGCGCTCGCCTGCGGAGACAAGGAGAGTGTGGGGATCCTCACTGCCAGCAGGGATTGTCCTGTCCCCCTGAGACATAAACTTTAAGGAATTTAGAGGTTTTAGAGGAGCTAAGATTTATTTAGAGATAAGCTTTATTTGAGTTGATTAAAATAAATGGGTAAGCTCTGGTGAAGTTAAGAGTTAGTAGTCGCTCTGACACCGTTGGAGCGCTTGAAGTGAGCTCGCCTGCGGAGACAAGGAGAATGTGGGGACCCTCACTGCCAGTCCCTCACTGTCCCATCCCTGTGAAACATAAACTTTAAGGAATGTAGAGGTTTTAGAGGAGCTAAGATTTTATTGGAGTTGATTAAAATAAATGGGTAAGCCCTGATGAAGTTAAGAGTTAGTAGTCACTGTGACACTATTGGAGCACTTGAAGCGGAGACAGGGAGAGCGTGGGGACCCTCACTGCCAGTCCCTCTCCATCCCATCCCCTTGAGACATAAACTTTAAGGAATGTAGAGGTTTTAGAGGAGCTAAGATTTTATTGGAGTTGATTAAAATAAATGGGTAAGCCCTGATGAAGTTAAGAGTTAGTAGTCGCTGTGATGCTCTTGGAGCGCTTAAAGCAGAGACAGGGAGAGCATGGGGACCTTCACTGCCAGTCCCTCACTGTCCCATCCCCGTGAAACATAAACTTTAAGGAATTTAGAGGTTTTAGAGGAGCTAAGATTTTAGTTAGAGATAAGCTTCGTTGGAGTTAATGAATATAAATGGGTAAGCCCTGATGAAGTTAAGAGTTGGTAGTTAACTGATAATTGATTGCTTGTCAGCACAGTGTTTGGTTAGCTGGGTTTATGATGAAGAATATAGAAATTGATAAATAGCTTTTAGGAACATAAGACAATTGTAGGCCTCCTCTGTTCTGAAACCAATTGAAGATGAGGAGTGGGAATCCTACCAAGGGTTCGTTTGTCATATTAGCCTTGAAAAGGTAGAAAGGTCAGAACAAGGAAGACTTCATCTACTTCCTCATTTTGGGACCCCTCCCCATGAAAAGGACCACTGACCCATTTCAAGGAACAAACTATGCATGGTTAATAGCTTTTGAACTAATTACCATACGAAGCAGGGAAGGGGATATACCAAAGTTATGAATATGTATTTGTATTTTGGGTATTCAATACCTGTATAGATAAAAAGACTCTGTAATCACCTGTAAATTGTGCTGTGTATTTGGGAGCTATCCCACAATGAACACACACTTTCTAACTCTAAACTGTTTGAGAGTTTTTGTCCGTCACAGTTGGATATCGGTACTAGATCAATATCCATAATTTTTAATAAATCACCCCTGTCAGGCATGACAGTGGCAGGGGCCGGGTGAGGGACACCCATGGGTAGGATGGGGCTGGGAATGCCGGGGTGGATCCCAGAGCATTCAAGGCCACAGGCACAACCCTGAGCAGCTGCGATCTGCCAGTCCCTCATCTCCTCTGCTCTCAGCCTGTTTCCATGGCTACCAGTGCTGGACCAGGGATGGAGAGGAGCACCAGGCTGCATGGGCACCATGCCAGAGCTCCCCTCCCGCAGGCCATGCAGGTTCTGGCACACCTGGCCTTCCCATCCCAGCCAAAATGTCATGGTTAGCTACAGAAATGCCCAAAGGTTCATCTGCACCTGGCGTGGGCTCAAAGCTAAGGGCTCAGCCCAGCAGAGGAGACAGGAATGGGGCAGGAATAGGGCAGAACCTTCTCTGGGCAGCAGAGAGGACAAAGGAAAGGCCAAATCCTGCTCCAGGTGGGGGCAGCTAGCCTGGGGTGGGGATGATGCTGAGCTCTGGGGTTTCAGCCAGAGGGGAGAGGGAGAAGATGCTGTAGGGTAGCAGTGGTGTGCAGGAAGCCCTCGGGAACCCAATGCCCCAGTGTGTACCCAATGCAGCAAGTGTGGTACCTTTTGTCCTCCTCCACCTGCACCCCGATGGAGTGGAACTCCCTCTGGCTCCGGCTCTCCGTATCCGAGTCAGAGACGGCCTCAACCTGCCGAGGGGCAGAGAGAGAGCTTGGAGGGAATCCCCAAAACACAGCGTGGCAGCTCAGCACGGCCCACACCACCGGGGCAGCCCGCAGGGAGGAGCGGAGCCCACCTGCACGCCGATGGACGGACGCCACTTCCTCTGGCGAGCCAAGCTCCGCAGCTCCTCCCGGCCTGGGATGGCCTTGATGATGAGGGTGGAGGGCTTGGGAGCGGCACGGGGCTGGACTGGGGGCAGGTCCAGGGCCACGGTCGTCACCTTGGAGCTCTCCAGGCTCTCGGCAGAGTTGCAGCGGGCCGCAGCGTCTTTGGACCAGGCGGGGCTGCGGGCGACCTCGCTGGGCAGGTAACTCTCGTGGGTGGACTCGGTGCTGCTCTGCGCCGTGACGGAGATGAGAGGTTTGGCTTTGGTTCCTGGAGGGATGGGAGGTGGAGCTTTTCTGTAACTGAAGGCTGTTGTGGGAGAGGCGCAGGATGAAAAGGCACGTGAAAACACAGACATTTGTTCATTTCCCGCCACGAACAGGGGCCCCGGGGAATGCTGCCCATCTCCTCCCACAGCACGGGGATCATGGCCCCACAGGATTTGCCCCTAAGCTGGGTTAGATATGGGCCAGATTTCAGAGGGGCTGTTTGACCAGATTTTGGGATTGGAAAACACCCCAGACCCACACTGGCCACATTGCTGCAGCACCCAGCAAGGGGCAGAGATGGGGACAGAAGGAGGGGATGGCAAATGGCTGCTGGGGACACAGAGCAGCCCCCTGACTGGGACTGGGTGATGAACAGGATGCTCACACCCTGTCCTGGGCACTACAGGAGTGAAGGGCCAGGAGGAGGGCAGCAGCAGCCCTTGGCAGGTGCCCGGGTGAGCAGGCAGGGAGATCTGGGGTTCCCTCACGGGGCCAAACCCTCACCACCCCATAGGACTCACAAGTGCTGGGCTTCAGGATGCTGCTGGTGATGGGCGGCCCAGGAGGGGCCGACATGGAGAAGAGTGAGAGACAGTCGTCGTCCTGGGAGCAGCCTGCCTGGATGGCCCGCAGGTAGCTGTGGCTCCGCATGCGGAAGCAGCCGGGCAGGTCCAGCGCCTCCACGGCCTGCGACTCCACCTCGCCAAACACCGACTCGCAGACGGCCTCAAACTGGTGGTTGAGCTCGTCGTTGATCTGGGGAGAGCGGTGGGTGAGGCTGAGGCAGGGCAGGGGATGCCCAGAGTGATGTCCACCACATCCCTGCCCCGCGGAACCCGAGCCACAGAACGTACCTGGCCGGTGGTGAAGGAGCGCCCGTAGCTCTGTCCCCGCGGGAGCATTCGCGGTGGCGTGCAGCAGCTGGGACAGTTACAGATATATGAATCAGAATAGTGCCTACTTGCAAACCTAATGAGAGACAGTGGGAATAGAAGGGATCGCACCAAAAGCAACACATTCCAGCAGAGCATTGGGAAACGCAGCCGCAGCGATCCTCCCGCTGGCCACTGCTCTCCCCACTCCTTACTGCCCCCAAAACTGTCACCTAGTGGGACTGGAGCACATCTCACTCATCCCCCTTTGAACATGCCTCTTCTCCCCACAATCTACATGTGGCTGCAGCAGCAGGTCCCCCCCAAAAGCCCAGCATAGCCATGTCCCCCCCAGTGCCCTGACACCGAGCAGGGACAGGGCTGGGTGCTGCTGTGCTGGGGAGTGCAGCTGTGAGCAGGGATGGTGCTGTGAGCAGGGACGGTGCTGTGAGAGGGGACAATGCCGTGAGCAGGGAGAGTGCTGTGAGCAGGGACGGTGCTGTGAGAGGGGACAATGCCGTGAGCAGGGACAGTGCTGTGAGCAGGGACAATGCCGTGAGCAGGGACAGTGCTGTGAGCAGGGACGGTGCTGTGAGAGGGGACAATGCCGTGAGCAGGGACATGCCACTCGTCCTCCCAGGGAGCCCTGGCCCTGGCCCCACTGCTGCCTGCAGAGTTGGGACGGGGCCGGGAGGCAGCAGCCCTTACTTGGTCCTGGCCTGGTCGGCGCTGGAGGAGCGGCGGTAGCTGTCTCGCCGCGTGGCCGCCCTGGGCAGCACTTTGGAGCTGATGTCCGAGTCGGCGCTGTCCTCGTCGCCCATGGCCTTGATGTAGCTGCCGCTGCGCATCCGCCGGCACGGGATCTCCCCGTCCTTGCCCGCCGGGTACCCGCTCCACTCGTCCTGCGGCACCTGGAGCAGGAGGCAAACGGGGAAGGATGTGGTGGCCGGGGTCCCACAGCTGGGATGCAGAGCCAGCCCAAATCCAGCCCAAATCCAGCATGTGTGCCTGGTTCCCCTGTCCTCCCCATGCACCCCAGAAGGGACAGACCCTGGGGGCTCTGACCCTTTTGGAAAGCCCCAAAATCCAGGACAGCAGATCCCTCCTAACAGGCACAGCTCCTGATTCCCACAGCGCAGGGCGGCGCAGCAGCTCCCACCTCACGGCCCCTCTGGCAGGAGCGTCTGGGCCAAATCCCACCCATGCCAGCGCAGCACCCGCCTGACGTATCGGACACCAGGGCCACCACGTGCTGCTGACGCCAGCACCACGGGGTCCTTATAGGGCAGTGACAGGGGGACAGTGTCCGCTGGGGCCCCCAGCCAGGGTGATGGGGCCAGCACCCTGCCCCAATGCCCCTGCTGCTAGTGAGACAGGCCCCAGCCACCCCCACCACCGGCCAGCACAGCATTGCTGCTCCCTGTCTCCTTCCCCCAGGAAAGGGAGAGAAGAGTTAATTAGCTTTTAATTGGAAGGGGGGTGACCTAGAAGGGAGCCCGGTGATGAGGCAGGCAGTGGCACCCAGCCAGACACACAGGCAGGATAAAAGCAGTGAGAAGGGAGCAGACACAGGACTGCTGGTGGCCCTGAGCTGACAGAGCTGTCTGACCCCAAATGCAGCACAGGGCAGGAGGCAGCAGATGGATTTCGAGGAGACATCGGGGCCATGGGAATGGGGCACAGGTGCTGGGGACACACAGCAGAGCTGGAGCACCCCCACAGCACCCCAGGCTGCTGGATGGAGGGTCCCAGCTCAGGCTCGCCCCACAGTCACCCCAATCCCCTCATCCTGCCCATCCCCTCACCTGCAGGTACTGGTACGCTCGGTCTTTGGCCTTTGCTTCCTGAAGCATCAAGGTCTTCTCGGTGCCGCCGGCGCTGGGATAGGCTTCACGGGCCTGGCTGACGGTCATGGTGTGCCAGGCACTCCTCTTGAGCGTCTGGCCGTCCAGAGACATGGACATGCCGGCACAGGCCAGGCATTTTCCTTCCCCGCCGCCCTTTAGACTCTTCAAGGTCAAGTCTCTGAAGGCACTTTCGGGAGCGTCCACGCAGTACTGGGTGCCCTGCTCGGCGGCGTGCCGGCCGGACACCATGTAGCTGCTGTCGCTGTCCAGGTTGTCGTCGGAGCTCCACCAGCCCAACATCTTGGACCGGTGCCGGGAGTCCACCTTACGGTCCTTGCTCTTGCTGCGCTTGCCGTGGCGGGACTGGTGGTGGTGGTGGTGATGGTGGTGGTGGTGGTGGTGGTGGTAGCCGTCCCCGCGGCCGTCCATCTTGGCGCCGTTGTAGTCCCGCTTGGCCGGCGCCTCCAGGGAGTGGGACTTGGCGAAGAGCTTCTGGACGGAGTGGACGAGGTGGCGGATGCGGCTGGGGCTCTCGCTGCGGGGCTCGGCGCCGCCGGCCCGGGGGTACTGCAGCGTGTGGAAGCCGTCGTGGTGCAGCGGCAGCTGCTTCTCGAACTGGTCCAGCAGCGTGGGGGGCAGGCGGTTGATCTTGCTGGCGGGGTGGGCGGTCGCCATGCATTCGTCGCAGGAGTCGTAGTGCTGCTGCTGCTGCTGCTGCGCGTGATGCATCCTCGGGAAGGTGCTGCTGGCGCTGGCGGAGGGCGGCTCGCTCAGGGGCCCGCCCGGGCACTCGCTGCCCGCGCCGGGGCAGCAGGGATGCTCCAGGGAACACGGCTCGCTGGGGCTGGGCAGGTAGGGCGGCCGGCCCTCGGGGATGCAGTCGGCGGGATGCTCGCAGTTGTCAGGGATGCAGCGGCAGCGGTGGCCGGAGGAGGGCTGTGTCTGGCTACGCTCCCCATGGTAGCCCTTCATCATTTCAGCACCCACCCCATAGCCTCGGCATCTTGCCGGGATGCCCCTGCGGGCTCATCTGTGGGGACAGGGACAAGAACAGTGTCAAGATCCCCTCTGCACACCCACAACCAGCAGAATATTGGGGGATACCTCACAGGAACCAGCTGAGAAGGTTGGGAAGCTTCTGTAATGTGCCAGAATCCTGGCTTTCCATGTGGTGACAGGAGCACAGTGCGCACACCGGGCACCTGGGGTTACCCCCAGCTTGGGTGCTTGGAGGGGGCAATGGCAAGGAGAAGGTGCTACCAGCAGCCATGCAGGCAGCAGGGCCTGCAGACGGCGAGGGAGGACATGCCGCCATCAGCAGATCCTTGTTTTCTTCTGCAACACCAAATATTATGAAGTGTTTCTCCATTAGAAAGCGGCTCTGGCTGAGTTTTTCAGCCGTTGCGTTTCACAGCGCCGCTAATGAGCTGCCGCGGGGCGCGGGGGGGCCCAGCTCTGATGTCTCCATCCAGCCCCACATGGAGACCCACAATCCAGGGTTCTCCTGCCCTACAAGCCCTCTTAATGGGGAGCCAGGAGCAGAGGTGGCTGTGCTGTGTGAGGGGCAGCACCAGGGTGAAGCAGGAGGATGGACAACATTGAGCCGGGCTGAGCCTGTGCCAACCAAGCCTGAGCCACCTGCACCCATGGATGTTTGTGTGCCTTGCAGCCCCTCAAAGGCTCTGTCTTTGGTTGGACTGTAAATGAGGAAATTACTTATTCTCCAGAGTATCTCTGCTAATTAACAGGCATCGTTAACGCGCTTGTTGTCATATTCGAGCAGGGTGCTGCAGGCAGCACGTCTCCCAGACTGGCTGCAGGGAAAGGTGACCGTGGGATGCTCCCTGTGGCACGTGGGGATTTGACCATGGAGACTGGAAATGACAGCTGGTGGGACAGGGTTGTGCCTCCAAGCAGCCCTGGAGGAGAGAGAGAGTTGGGGTCCCCAAGGGGTGTAGGGGTGGGCAGCAATGGCGTTTTGGCCCTGAGCAGCAGAGAGGGCCCTGGGAACACATCTACCCTAAGCCATCACCACCTTCCTTCCCAGCTTTTTTGAGGCTGGATGGCTCCATCCTGCGCCGCTCCCCATCCTCAGATCCCGCTCCTGCTCTAACAAGGCTCCCTAATTGCTGAGCGGAAGGTGCAGCTGGTGCAGATGAATCCTCTGCCCTCCCCAGACAGCTGCTGCGGGGAGCAGGAGCAGCAGCGTGGGATGGAGCTGCCTCCCTGGCCTGGGATCGAGCAGCAGCACGGAAGGACAGACAGACAAACAGGCTCCCAGCCCAGCTCTGCCTCCGCGGGCTGAGCTATCATCTCCTGCTCGGGGAGGGAAGCTCTCAGCTGATCCAAATATTGCTGCCGCGGCGGCGAGAAGGAGTCAAAATATCTGCGGAGCCTGTCAGCACGAGCCCGCCGGGCTTTTGTGCTCGGCAGGTGCAGGAATTCAACAGAGCCGGAACCGCGGGCGAGGCGAGGCAGCGCCGCCGCTCCCCCGCACCTGCGGAGCGCCGGCAGCGGGTGGGGACACGCCGGGCTGGAGCATCCGTGTCCCAGCTCAGCAAGGCGACACTGGCGACTGTGCCCTGCCCAGGGACCTGCCGGGATCCCTGAGGGCAGCCTCGGGGTGGAGAAAGGGTTGGGAGAGACCTTGTAGGGCTCAGAATGAAAGGTCCCCATCCCATGTGCCAGAAGGAATGGCCTTGTGCCATAATGAGAGACCCCACTGCTGTCCCCTGTGCCAGGAGGGCAGTGTGGGCAGGCTGGCAGCGCCACTGGGACAGGCTCATGGGCACATGGCCGAGAGCTGGAGCTGTGTCCCTCCGAATGAACTGAGCAGCCCTTGGGATGGAAGGATTTGTGCCACCAAAGCGCAGATTTAAGTCAAGGGGGAAAAACCCAGCCCAGCTGAATTTTGTGCCATTTAACACCAGGGTAATTACCACCAGTGGGAACCTACCGCCCACACAATTATGTGCTAGGATAAACTGGAAGAGCATAATTACCATTACAAATAACTCACTCCTCGCCTTTATTGCTTCCAGCCTGGAGAAACTCCCACCAGTGGCTCCCCATCACCACCTCCCTCTGATGTCTCCCCATTTCGAGGGTCAGCACAGGGAAGAGAGGAGCTCGAGGGTCAGCACAGGGAGGAGAGGGGCTCGGAGTCCCTGGTGCTCCAGGCCATCCTGAAATTCATTCTCCTGCTTAATTTCCCATGGGAGCACTTGGCAGAGGCAGCTCCACTTCCCAGCAGCTGCCCCATGAGATCCCTGCCTTGGAGGCAGCTCCATGCTGAGCCCCAGGGCTGCAGGGATTCAGGGCAGACCCACCAGGAGCCTGAGCTTCCCTGGGACCCCACAGCACCCAGCATCCTCCCATCCTTCCTCCAGCTCCAGGAACACCAGCGGGGATGTGAGAGGACATCAAAACCCCACCACAATGCCTGGGTCTGGCAAACCGCCCTGGCACAGGGCAAGACTGGGTTTTCAACAACTCCATGTCTAACCCCAACAGCTGGGGTTGATGGCCTTGCATTCAGGGGGTTCTGGCCCCCTGTGCTTCCCCAGCAGCCCCACCATGGGCAGCCCACGCTGGGGTGGCTGCTGGTGGCACTCACCGCCCGGCGCTCAGGGGGATGCTGTCCTCATGGCCTCACCAGCAGCAGCTCCTCCACGCTGGGAATCCCTGGGGCAGCAGCTCTGGGGGAGGAACAGGACGGGGATGAAGCCAGAGCAAAGGTGTTCCCCCCCAAAACCAGCCTGAGCCCCCTCCCTGTGTATTTTTTATCAGCCCAGCCTTCCATCCTCCCCTGAGACCGCCCCACACCAGCGCAGCAACGGGGACAGCTCCGCACGGCCACGGCCACGTGTTTCACCCAGTTTAGCCCCAAAACCATCGCCAGTCCCATCCTGTTATGCAATCTCCTGCCAGCGGGTGCCAGAGCCGGCCCAGCGGCCACCTCGCCACCGACTTTCATTCGCTCCGGCTCCGGCCGCTCGCTCCACAAAGCCTCCTCCTGCCACCCCGCCTTCCCAGCGCCACCAAAGGGGCTTTATTTCCACCTTCCAGCCCGGGAGAAGCGCGAGCTGGGCCCGTTCTGCAAATTAATGCGAGGTTCTGCCAGCTTGGGTCCTGCTGGGGACCTTTACGGCTTGGGATGAAAGCGGGAGAGAACAAACACACAGCGTGAGCGAGCTGGAGCCGGGGAAAAATAAAATAAAATAAAGTGGTTTTCCCACTTAGGGGCTGAACAAATTTGATCTACGGTCGTCGGAAGAAAATAAATATGGAATACAGCCAGGTCGTTTCCACCGTGCTTTTAATCTATTTACTCTTTCTCCGCTCGTTGTAAGTGAGAAGGATTGTGGAAAGCAAACATTTTATTATATTACTAATTGCTCTGTTATTTTATGAGGCTGAATTAGTAAAATTTACACAGTCTGGAGGAAAAAAAGAGGGGCTTAGTAAGAGATCACCTAATTTAGAAGGGAAAGGGGAAAGGTGAAGAAAGGGAAAGGGAATAGGAAAGGAAAGGGGAAAAAAGAGAGGAAAAGGCAAGAGAAATGGGGGAAGGGGAAAAAGAAAAAGGGAAAGAGGAGAAGGGAAAGAGGAGAACAGTGTGAGCAGGATGCAAAGATCACAGAAATACACTGGCTGCAATCAGGAAATCAAAACCAATTACTGTTAATAAAAGAAAGCAGAGCAGCTGCAGGCAGGCGCTGCCTGCAGAGGGCTGTGAGGGGCAGGATCCAACCGAGCACCGCTGGAAAAAAGGGATGAGGCAAGATTTGTTAAAAGTCATGAAAGATGAACACAAGCTGAGGATTTGCAAATATGAGTGGAGCAGGAAGTGTTTGCTGAGGCCACTGGGAAGGCCACAGAAGCCAGCACAGCTGGCTGGGAGCTCGACAGGGCTGGGGGGCTCCAGCACCCCAAAAAATCTGGAAGATCCTGACATCCTGACATAACTGGGGGGCTCTGGCACCCCGAGGCTGGGGGCATCTCCCCTGGTTCAGCCCTGCCCTGACACATCCCTTCTCACCTAGAATGGGCACTTCCCAGGCACCAACCCCAAATCCACGATGCCCCAGGGCTCCAGCCCAGCACAGCCACCCTGCTCCAGAGCCTGGAGGCTGAGGACAGGCCGTTCGACGGGCTGGGCACGTTATTAAGCACATGATTAATTTTGGCACCAGCCCCAGCTGCCTGACAGCTCCTTCTCCAGGGCTGGGAGAGCGAGCGCGAGAGGTGCTGCCTCTGCTGATGCAGCGGTTGGTGGGATGAAAAATCCTGCAATGCAGCACTGCTTCTTAATGAGCCATTTGTCTTTGAGTCTTCTTCACTCATTACCATGCCGGGAGAGGGATGGGAGTTGCCCCACGTCCCCGTCTGAGCAATTACTCCTGGAGCAGAGCAAGGAAATACGGCCACGAGGCGCCCACAGCTGCCAGGGATCCCACACGGCCGCCAGCGCGGGGACTTCCCGCCACAACGGCACTGACTGTGCCTGCTGCCACCTCGGGGGGACAGGAACCCCTCCCTGCACTGCACACACAGCCCAGGAGCACCCAGCCCGGCCCCAGACCTGATCCTCTGGGGGCAGGAGCTGCTGTGCTGGGTGTGCCAAGGAGCTGGAGCATCCTGGAGCCGCCAAGGCAAAGGAAGGAGCCTGGCATTCCATCCCTGCAAAGCCCAAAGCAGATCTTGGTGGAAGAGCCACATCTTCAAAAGCCCTTTAGGATGGGGAACTGAGGAACCACTCCAGGATGGGCCTGGCAGCCAGATGACAGGAAGCTGGTTGAGAAGCAAAGAGGTGGCACAGGGAATGGGAAGTTGGTACAGAAGGAAAGATGTGGCACAGGGAATGGGAAGATGGTTGAGAAGGAAAGAGGTGGCACAGGGAATGGGAAGTTGGTACAGAAGGAAAGATGTGGCACAGGGAATGGGAAGTTGGTACAGAAGGAAAGAGGTGGCACAGGGAATGGGAAGCTGGTTGAGAAGGAAAGAGGTGGCACAGGGAATGAGAAGCTGGTACAGAAGGAAAGAGGTGGCACAAGGAATGGGAAGCTGGTACAGAAGGAAAGAGGTGGCACAAGGAATGGGCCATGGCAGCGTGCACAGGAAGAGCTGGCAGGGCTGAGAATCCAGCAGCCCCATGGCACAGGCACCTCCAGCCCCCTCAGCCCCACAGCAATGCTCATCCTGCCCACAGGAGCCAGGACATGGCACACAGGACATCGACTGCCAGAGCTGGGACCCCACAGCCAGAGCATCAGGAGTGCACCAACAGAGCTGGGAGACATCCATGGACGCACCCCCAGGCCAGGCAGGGCTCCAGGGACCCCAAACCCTGCCAGCTGGCACAGGGATCGTGGGCACTGAGGCGCACGGATGGGCACCCATCACTGGTGGTGCCCACGGACAGCTCCCCTCCCATGGACACACTGACATCTGCCTGCACTGCCTGGGGCAGCCAGCAGCTCCTGTGGTGCCTCCAGGGCTTGGTGGGAAAGGGGGACAGGCGGGTGACACCAGGGAGAGGCCACAACCTGCAGTGATGGGAAGGACAAGCAGGGACATCCCCTGTGCTGTGCTCTCCTTGGTGGCTCTGCCCACACTGCCATGGGCACTCCAGGCACCAGCAGTGCCCCAGGCGGGCTCCAGCATCTCCCAGGAGTTAAATCTGCCTGTGCCAGAGGCACTGGGGGCCGTGGCAGCTCCCTCAGGCCCTGTGGCTGTGCCAGGGACCCCAGCTGGCAGCGGTGCTGGATGGACCCCATTTCCCCATCACCCCCATTTTCCCTCCCAGTGTTGGATGAACCCCATTTCCCCATCACCCCCATTTTCCCTCCCAGTGTTGGATGAACCCCATTTCCCCATCATACCCCATTTTCCCTCCCACCCACATGGAGCCACCAGCCAGGCCCTGAGCCTTAAAGAGCCACTTACTCCCCAGCCACGCTGAGTAATGACTTAAGCCAGGGATCACTCCAAAGCCTCTTTGGTGAGCTGGGGGCAGCACAGCCTGAGCACTGAGCGTGGCAGCAGTGCCAGCTCTGGCCATCTCCTGCCCATTTCCTCCAAGCCCCTGGGCAGGCTGCCCCTTCCATGCCCAGCTTCAGTGCCACTGAGCCCCCAGCAGGCTGGCACTGCCATCCCTGCTCTGCTCTCACCTGTCACCAGCAATGCTCCTCATCCTGCTTTCCTCAGCACGAGGCACTCTCTGCTCCACCCCAAATGACACCAATCCCAAATAACACCAATCCCAAATAACACCAACCCCAAATAACACCAATCCCAAATAACACCAATCCCAAATGACACCAACCCCAAATGACACCAACCCCAAATAACACCAACCCCAAATAACACCAATCCCAAATGACACCAACCCCAAATAACACCAACCCCAAATAATACCAATCCCAGCTGGTTCCCCTCAGGGCACCACACCCCTCCCAAGGGCCTGGAGTTTCCAGGAACAGGGAGGAAGCAGAGCCCCGGTCCCTGTGCCAGCAGGGATGCTCGGGGCCATCACGTCCCATTCCCAGGCTGCATCCCCTGGGGCCAGAGCCAGCCCGAGGCTTGGCACAGCCCAGCTTGCCAGCAGAGGACCCAAACTGCTGCTTTAATGGATGGGCTTAATTTGCAAAGCTGATGAAAACCTAAATATTTAAATACATAATTCTGCACAATGCTCTTAGCGCAGGGACAGAGCACGGGGAGGGGGGCACGGCTGCTGAGTGAGGACACAGCAGGCATGGGGGATGCTCTGGTGGGACCACCTGGATCACCTGGGCCAAGAGCACCTCCATCACAATTTGGGGACCGTGCACATCCTTGTCTCCAAAGCCAGCAGCACCCACAGAATGGGTGCCATGGGGAGCTCTGCTGTTGGCACTGGAGACCTGCCCCACCACCCAGAAACATCCCAGAGAGAAATGTGGGGAAAAGGGAGCGTGGTCCAAGCCAGGGAGCTGTGAAGGGCAGTGGGATGAGCCCCCATGCAGATTACACCACCGATATTCCTGCTACAACAGCTTAGAGATAAAAGAGATTTGCAGGATTTACCAGCAATACAAATTGAATATTTAATTTTAGCTGCAGGGGAGGAGCGGGGGCTCATCCCAGGGGTGCACGGAGGTGTGCAGGTGGTGGGGTGGGCCTGGAGAGATGTTTCCAGCTCCTGGGGGGAAAACTGGTGTCAGAGCCATCCCCACGAGCCAGAGGGGCTGGGCATTGTCGTGGCAGTGGGGCTGGGCACCTCTGCCCAACCTGCTCCTATTCCCACCAGCTCCACAGCCTCTGCCAGCACGTGGAACTCCTGCAGGATCATCCTTGGATGAACCACGTGTGTGTGGGTCCATCACCAGCTCTGGGGGTGCTCAGGAGGGGTCCTGACCCCACACACTCCCCCTGGGCCAATGCATGGATGCTCTGCTGTGCTCCTGACCAGGATGTACCCAAGGAGGCTGTGCCTGGCTGAGGATGCCCCTGGATGGGGCCATCTGCCACCCAGGGCATGGATTTTGCAGGGAATGGGGCTGGAGGCAGAGGGAGGAGACATATCTGAGTATCCTGTGGTATGGGGTGGAGAAACCCCCAAGGGGACCCAGCCACCCTCTACCAAACCAGAGCAAGAGCAGCAACAGCTGTGAGAACGGGGCTGCTGGCTGTCCCCAAGGCCAGCACAGGGTCCCCAGGGTGCCACCGAGGCAGGTGCCCACCCTGGCTCACCCCTCCATGGCCTGTGTGCTGTGCTGGCACAGGTGCCAGCGCAGGGAGGGCTGGGGGAGGACGGCAGAAGATGAATGAGGGAGTCGGGAGGCTAATGGCATTGTCTGGAAAGTAGGTCGTGTGCTGAGCAAAAAGATATTTATATCAAAGCTCGTTCCCCCGCAGAAGCTCCCGAGCTGGGTACAGGCAGCACCACGAGCCCATGGCCGTGCTCTGCGCCCCCGTGACACCCGTGTGGCACCTCATGGCACTCCACACCCCCTCCATGCCCAGCTCCATGCCCAGCTCTGCCACCCTGGACCCCCACCTGCAAAAGTGAAGTCATCCCGATGGAATGGGAGCCACAGCAGCTTTGCCTTTTCCTGCCCTGGCTGCAGGCGCTGGGCACTGAACGGCAGCGAGTTATTTTTGTTTTAATGCAACCTTTGCCAAGGTGTGATGCTGCCCTGGATGCTCCTCAGACGGGCACAGGATGGCCATGGAGGGTCCTGCCCGGCCTCAGTTGTGCCACCCTGGCCTCTGCCAACACTCAGGTCTGCCCATGCTCCTCACACCCTGCATCACCCCTGACATGAGCTTGGGCCAGGTCTCAGCCTTGTTGCAAAGCTCAGCCACCTCCTTTCCTGTTGGGATGAGACCTGCACCCCAGGATCCCTCCCTCACACCTCCAGCCTTCCCAGAAAAGCCAAGAAATCACCCTAGAGATGAAATCAAGTGGCTTTTCCCCCTCTGGTCTTGCTGGCCCAGCTGTGGACACGGCCCAGCAGCAGCACCGGGGTTATCCAGCCCTGCTCTCCATCCCCATCCCACACCTGGCAGCCAGCACGGGAGCAGGTTCATTTCCCATAATAGCTGTGTCGGCTGAATTTACAGCCTGGCTCCAAGTTATTAATAATAATGGCCTCACTCTTAAGTAGGGCTTTTCATCTGCCTCAGAGCCCTTTCCAGAGGACGTCTGCAGCATTATCACCATTTTATTCTCGTTTCAGTGGGCACAAGTGAGTGAGATGGAGAAGGGGCAGCAGATCTGTGGTGTGCAGTGCATGGTCCCGTGGGGGGCCCAGCAATAAATCCCCCAGGGATGCAGGAATGCCGAGGATGCAGCCACATCCCCGAGGCTCCTGCCAGCGGTGATTTACACCAACAGCCAGCCCGGGCCCTGCCGCACGGATAAATCCACTTCAGGCAGCAATAAACCAGCGTCACCACATCGGTAATCCGCAGCGCTGCCACCGCCGTGAGGAATCCAGGGGCAACGCACATGTGCCGATAAATCCCGGGTTTGTCTCGGCGGGGAGGTCCCTGCGCTGGAATCCCCGCTGGAGCCGCGGCCGGAGGGGTGGGAGCAGCACCTGGGGATGGATCCAGCACAGGGGGACCCGCAGCGGCCACGTGGGAGCGGGGACATCCCCGGAACGCCCCCCTCGTGTCCCCCCAGTGATGCCCACCCACCCCGGGTGTCTCCCTGCCGTGCTCCGCTCGATGGGCAGATTTATTCCCCTGTAAGAGAGCTTTGATCTGAAGTTATTTTTTGTTTACTAGCAACAAGGTATTGTAAATACATCTTTGCCGATAATTATAGAGTCTGGGCGCACACCTTAATCTCCATAAAATATCAGATGCTACAATTTGCCTGATTTAATGAGATTGGAGGCTGATAAGCCGCTGAGCTAAGCTGTAAACTTGGGGGGGAGGAGGGAAATGATTGCAAATGTGCTAAACCGCCTTCGTCCTCCTCCTCCTCCTGCTGCTGCCACGTGCCCAGCCCGGGAGCGTGTGCCCAGCCCCGGAGCCCCCTGCCCAGCTCCAGGGGTGTGCCCGGGCTGTGCTGCAGCAGCTTCACGCAGGGATGGGCATTTAGGGCAAACGGAGCTTTTTATACAATTTACTTCATTAAAACTCCAGGAGCTGAGCACGGCACCGGGCTGTGGCCGCGGGCTGTGCCTTGGCACACTCTGCTCCCCGTGCCCTGCCAGGGGGCAGCCAGCACAGCCCCGGTGCCAGGCTGGGTCCGTGTGCCAGCTGAGGTGTCAGGACAGGGTCCCCAAGGGGCACAAGGGCATGGCTGGGCTGCACGGGCAGGTCAGGATGGACGTGTGTCCATGTGTCCATGTGGGTCCAGCTGTGTCCAGCTGTGTCCAGCTGTGTCCAGGCATGCCCAGCCCCCTGGTACCACCACCCATGCCAAGGGCAAGCTGGGCTGAGGGGTCCATGCCACCCAATGCCACCCTCCTGCAGGTGCACAGCCACGTCCTTGTCACATCCCTCACACACACGGGGGGTTTGTGCAGTGCCAGGTGCCCGGGGTGGGGATCCCCTCCTGCAGGGATGGGGGCCCTGCCTGGAAAGCAGGAGGCTCCTCCTGGTAACGAGCAGCCCCGTTTCCACAGCAACCTTAAAGGCCCACAGGTGCTGCCTCATAAGCGGCTCTGGCATTTCTGGGGGACACTCAGCCCCCAGCACTCCATCCCTCCATCCAGCAGCCCCCAGCCCATCTCCCCCAGGAACCATCTGGGCTCACCCACAGCCCCTTCCCTACATTGGAACCCCCAAAGGTGCAGACCCCCTGCAGCAAGAGAGATGGGACCCCCTCAAAATACCCCTGTGCCCACCCCAAAACACCCCTGTGCCCACCCCGACATCCTGAGGAGCCGGTGCTGACCTACAAATGTCAGGCTGACAGGTTAATTACTCTCCCTCTTCCTCGGGCCGTTATCAGATGGAATCAGACGTCACCTGAGACTGTTAATTGGGCTAATTATTCCAGTTTCAGATTTTAAATAATTAGTTACTGTTGACTCCTGCCTGACTTCTGCAGTTTTCTATAAAAAGGTCAAATGGTTCCTGGAGTCCAAAACCCAAGAGATGGGGTGGAGGGGCTGCAGCAGAGGCCAAGCACACTGAGGCCCCTGAGCTGGCTGGGGACACTGGGGACACTGGGGACAGTGTGGTTCCCACCAGTGCCTTATGCTTTTACTGGAGCTGGCAGGAGAGGGACATCATCAATGACAACAGAGAGAAACCAGGAGAGTGAGGGGGTGTGGAAGCACAGGGTGAAGATTGAGGGGTGAGAGGGAGCCCCTTTATTCCTCCCTCCCACCCCCAGCATGGTGAGAGCTGCCCCAGGCTGAGCTCCTGCCCAGACTGAGCCACAGGAACCCCCCCAGCAGGGCCCAGGTCCTGCTGGGCCCCGCATCCCTCCTGAAATCTCAGCCCAGGGGTTTCAGCAGCTGTGATTGTCCCTCTGGGTTTCCTTGTGGACGCTGGGCAGTGGGCACACAGGCAGCACTTGCCCTTCAAAGGGTTTGGTGGCCAAAGCAAGCCCTGGTGCCCCCGGGCTCCCTGCAGGGAGTACCTGTCACCTGCCCGGGCATTGCAGAGGGACACGCTGGGCAGAGGGACAAGCAGAACCAGCTCATCCCCAGGCTCATTCCCTCAGGAACACCACGCTTTCTCCCAGCCTCATCCCCGCTATTAATAGCCTTCACTAGCCTCCTCGGGAGCCATTTGCATATTTGATTGCAACTCCGGGGCGGGGCAGGGCCCTTCAATCAGCCGCTCCCGCAGTCTCATTTGCATGGCTTGACATTTTGTTCTGGGAGCAGTGACACCGGCACTGCGGTTGGGGACACGGTGCTGGGGGGCCGAGGTGAGCCCGGTGTCACCAACCAGCAGCGCTGCTCCGGGCACATCAGCCAACCTGTGGGACCACCGAGCAGGGCCGGCAGCCCCTCCCTGGCTGTCCCAAAGCCGGCAGGGAGTGCTGGAGCCTTGGTGCCCGTGTCCCCACACGCCCTGCCCTGCCCCGTCCCGCTCTCCAGCCCGTCCCTGCCAGACCTGCCCGGCGGGACGAGCAGAGCGCCCGTGGAGGGGCGGCCGTGCCCAGCCCGGCGGGCAGGGTGTGGGTGCCGGGCACAGCGCTGGGGTGAGGGCACAGAGCTCAGAGCGGTTCCCGTCCCACCAGCCCTGTCTGGAGCTGCGCACATCAAAGGGCAGGGGCAGGCGGGGTGTCCCCAGGGAAGGGGGGGACCCCGAGCCTCGGTGTGCCCGTGGGTACCCCCGGGGGGAGCGAGGGTCGGGATCGCTCCCGGTTCGTGCTGCGGGTCGGACTCGCAGCATGGGACGGATCAGCACCGCGGACAGCGCCCGGCTCCGGCACGGCCACCATGGCCAGCGCCACCAGCGCCACCAGCGCGGCCACCACTGCCACCATGGCCACCACTGTCACTATGGCCACCATGGCCAGCGCCACCAGCGCCACCAGCGCGGCCACCACTGCCACCGTGGCCACCACTGTCACTATGGCCACCATGGCCAGCGCCACCAACACGGCCACCACTGTCATCAGCACGGCCACCACTGTCACTATGGCCACCATGGCCAGAGCCACCAGCATGGCCACCACTGTCACCACGGCCACCACTGCCATTGCCGTGCCACCACCGCCACCAGCACGGCCATCACTGTCACTATGGCCACCACTGCCACCAGTGTGGCCACCACTGCCACCATGGCCACCACTGTCACTATGGCCACCATGGCCAGCGCCACCAGCATGGCCACCACTGTCATGGCTGTGGCACCACTGCCACCAGCACGGCCACCACTGCCACTATGGCCACCATGGCCACCGTCACCACCGCCACCAGCACATCCACCACTGTCACCACGGCCACCACTGCCATTGCCGTGGCACCACCACCACTAGCACGGCCACCACTACCACTATGGCCACCACTGCCATGGCCAGCGCCACCAGCATGGCCA
Organism: Melozone crissalis; assembly: GCF_028551555.1. Taxonomy (NCBI): domain Eukaryota; kingdom Metazoa; phylum Chordata; class Aves; order Passeriformes; family Passerellidae; genus Melozone; species Melozone crissalis. The sequence goes on along the minus strand of NW_026535888.1, from coordinate 10,391,824 downwards.
CCAGTGTCACTATGGCCACCAATGCCATTGCCACCACCAGCATGGCCACCACTGTCACCATGGCCACCACTGTCACCAGGGCCACCACTGCCACCAGTGTCCCCACAGTGCCCAACAACACGTGCCACAGGTGTCCCCGGCAGCAGCCCCTGTGGCAGCCCCAGGGCAGGGCTGTGCCAGACAGCACAGGAGAAGCTGGGCAGCTCCAGGGCAGACACAGCCCAGAGCTGTGTCCCAGGACGCCCTCGCTCCCCCCCGGCTCTTGGCATCGCTTGGCAGGAAAAAACAAGCCAGGGTGAGGCGTGGGATCAAGCCTCAGGATGACAGGGATCGGGAGAGGGCTCTGCTGCTTCCCTCCCTCCTGCCTCAGTTTCCCCTCCAAAAAGCACAGCAGAGATTCAGGGTTGTGTCACGGAGAGGCAGGGTGATGGGGGAATCCACGGGGAGGTACAGAGGGACCCAACTGCCACTGTGACTGTGCCAAGGAGCCGACTGAAGACAGGCAGGGCTCGAAGCACAGATGTCAGCACCGGCTGTGCCGCTCCCCGGCAGCGGGGCCGTCTGGCAGGCAGAGCTGGGGCTCCCCAGCTCCATCCCCGGACCGACACACAGACACACAGACACAGACACACACAGAGGGCAACCTGTCCCTCGCATACACAGAGGGGCGGCCCTGCCCTGCTCCCCACAGCCCCCACTCAGCACATCCCCTCCCCCAGTGCTCATGGTTCCCAACCCCCAGCCCCATCACACACCCCCTGCAGCACACACAGCCCCCAGCCCAGGTCTGCAGGGAACAGGAGCAGAGACCTCGGGGCTGGGATCTCCCCATCCCTGTCGGGGGAGCTTCGAGGCTCTGCCGAGGCTCGTCTGAGCGAGGGCTGGCCGGGAGCCACCGGCTGCACAGCGAGGAGAGAACGTGGCTGCCAGGGAGGAGGATTTGGCCACGAAAGGGTTAGTGCTGTGGGCTGCCCGGGCCGGGGGATCTCGCTGGACTGGCATCGCTGGGCACAAAGCAGGGCTCTCCCAGGACTGGGGCTGTGCCAGGCACGGAGCCCCCTGCATGCAGCCAGGCCCTCTCCCCTCCCACCAGCACCCCACTCACCCTCCGCCGCTGCTAAGCCATGAAGTTGCCGGCCTGGGCTGGGCAGGAGCCGGACGATGGATTCCTTGCGATCCTGCAAATTCCCCGCGGGCCGCCCATGCCGCGGCCAGGCCGCGCAGCGAGGCCGGAGGCGTCCCCGGGGTCACGGCCACCCCCGGCAGCGGCGGCGGCGGCGGCGGCGGGCACGCTCCGGGTGCCGACACCGGCACCGGCACCTCGCAGCCGGAGAGAGGCGGTGGCGGAGCCGTCGCCCCCGCGCGCTGGGGACACACCCACGCGCGCTCCCCGGCGCGCTCGGCCACCCCCGCGCACCGACAGCACCCCCGGGAAGGGGCTGCCCACGCCCGCAGCGCCGCGCGCCCACGCACGGCCCCGCACGGACAGACCGACACACGGACAGACCGACACGCGGCCAGACCGACACACAGCCCCGCACAGACAGATGGACACACGGCCCCGCACGGACAGACTGACACACGGCCCCGCACAGACAGATGGACACACGGCCCCGCACGGACAGACTGACACACAGCCCCATGGACACACAGCCCGCACGGACAGATCGACACACAGACCCATGGACACACAGTCACGCACGGACAGACCGACACATGGCCCTGCATGGACAGACTGACACACGGCCCCGCACAGACAGATGGACACACAGCCCCGCACGGCCAGATGAACACACAGCCCTGCATGGTCAGACAGACACACGGCCAGACCGACACATGGCCCCGCACGGACAGACCAACACACAGCCCTGCACAGACGGACCGACACACGGCCAGACCGACACATGGCCCTGCATGGACAGACGGACACACAGACCCGCAGGATGATGGATGGACGGACACCCAGCCCTGCACGGCCAGATGGACACACGGCCCCACACATTGATGGATGGACAGGACCCTGCGCAGACAGATGGACACACAAACTCACACACACAGATGGACACACAGACCCACACACTGATGGATGGATGGATGGATGGATGGATGGATGGATGGATGATGGATGGATGGAGGGATGGATGGATGATGGATGGATGGACGGACGGACGGATGGATGGATGGATGGATGGATGATGGATGGATGGACGGACGGACGGATGGATGGATGGATGGATGGATGGATGATGGATGGATGGACGGACGGACGGACAGGACCCCGCACACACAGATGGACACTCAGCAGCTCTGTATCACTGCACATGGCCACGTGCACCCGGCTGCTCCCACTCACAGCATCCCACGGTCCCACCCCACACACTGCTGTGCACCCACAGGCACCCGAGTGCTGCCCTCACCCCCACACACCCCTGCTGCAGGGGAAGAACCATGTGGTTCCCCCACCATGGGGCTGTCCCCAGTGTGCCCCCACCCAGAGAGGGCCCAGGGGAGCCTGGGGCAGATGGGTGTCACGACACAAAACATGAGAGCTGAGGCCATCCCTCAGCTCAGCCGCACAGATGGCACTGACCTGGGGTGCATCAATGGGGTCTCATCCCAACCCCATGTCTGGGGACACCAACCACAGCAGGGACAGCCACTTCCAAGGCACGCAGTGCTTCCCCACTACCAACCATTCACCATCCCCAAACAAGTGCCCCAGCACCCACTGTGCCACCACAGCACCTGCGTCTCTTTGGGAAGATGAGAGGTTCCCCAGGAATGGGAAATCAGCAGGTCCTGTCACAACAGGACTCGATACCTTCAGCTTTTGTAGTCCTCTCACTCCAACACAGCACCCCTCATGCCCACACATAGGCTGTTCTCCCCCTTCCCTCTGCCCACCAAAAACTTCAGCTGATTCCCAGCCCGAACATCTCCTGATCCTCCTGCAGGAGAGGGCCAGGCAGGCAGCGAGGCCCCGTCACCACCCGCTGCCCAGAGCTGCCAATTTAAGGCCAAGCAGGCTCCTGGTGAAACACTGAGCTCTGGCAGCCACGCCACAAACATCTGCTCTTCCAACAGCACTGTGATTCACAGGCTATTAATTGGGGCATGGCAGCTCTGAGAATTGTTTGCATCCCCTGGCTTTGCTCAGAGCCACAACTCGCCGCTGACAAGGTCTGGGTGCTGGAGGCAGAGCCAAAGCTGGCATGGCACTGGCTGCAGAGGAGCCACACTGGGGCCGGCTGTGGGGCACCGTGCCCAGCTCCCACACTGGAGTGATGCAGAATGAACCCCAGGAAAGCACAGCAGTGGTGCCCAGAGCTGGGCAGAGCCACAGTGCCCACTGGATGCCTCTCTGATGGGGTTGGCAGGTGTTGCTCAAGTTGCTGTCACCAAACACGAGCGTGTGTCCAAGGGTGTCCCAGCTGCTGAGCCACTGCTCCCAGGGCTGCCAGACCCTGCTCAGGCAGCACCAAGGAAAGGCTGAGAGGAGCCTCCAACACCAGCCAAGAGGAATCTGAATTCAGAAGCTGATTAGAAACCATGTCATGGCTTCTTGTTCCTGCTCCAGCATTTTGGGGAGGAGTGAGCTGGGGGGCGACGTGGAAAATCTAATTAAGATTGAGGGCAGGTTGCAGAGGCACTGACACAGGCACTGCAGGAGCACAGCTGCCTGTGGGAGGGGGACACGGGCTGCTGCAGCACCCCTGGCCCTGCAGAGATGGAGAAGGTACAAATCAATTCTCCTTAACCCCATGGGCACTTGCTCCACTGCCACGTGCTGTGGCAGCTGACAGAGAGCTCAGCTTTTGGACCTGTGGTGGCCTGGCCCTCTCTGTCCCCTGCCAGTGACACTGTGCAGCCCTGGGAATGAGCTGCTGAGCAGGACAGGGCAGAAGGGGCTCAATCCTGCCTGGTTTGGGGCAGGTGAGTGTGGAGTGATGAGCTGCTGCCCTGTCCATGGATTTCCACGTGGCTCCCACCCCGTGCTGCTGCTCACAGAGGGACCAGGCATGACAGGACCATTGAGATGGCCACAATCTGAATGCCACTTTATCAGAGCAAGCTCTACACCTGTTTCTTGGGCATGCCAAAGCTCAAAGGCCAGGCTCAAGGGGCACTACGAGGCTCTGCAGCACCAAGCACTCTCCACATCCCCTTCCCCTTGCCCTGTGCCACCTGCATCACAGGGATGTCCTCCCGCTGGGAGGAGCTGCCACCCCACGGCCAGGGTGTCCCCCAGGGCACGTCCAGCCGCAGCCCCGGCCCCCGCCCGGCCCAGAGTCCCCCTCTGCTGGCACGTCTCGCCTGCTATTCTTAGCTCTCCAGCAGCGCTGCGCTCTCCCGGCAATGGCACCGTGTATTACTATTATTGCTGGCTGTCAACGTCTTGAAGCAGGCAGCCAGGATCGTGACGGGGCTTCCACACCCCTGGTGACCTGTCATTCGGTCCCTGCTGGGCTCTGGTCTTCAACAGGCTATTTCAGGAAATCCAATTTGATGGCCAGAAGGAGCACAAGCCACACGTTCAGCCCCTGCGCTGGATCCAGGCTCCTCCTGTTTCTGCTCAGATTCAGATTTTAGCTTTGCCCGTGTTGGCAATAAGGGCCAAGAGTCACCTTTGGCTCCAGATCCAAATTTCTGGCTGGGTGGGATCCAGGGTTTCGGCTCAGCTTGCCGGAGAGATGCGAGCGTCTGCAAAACCTGGATCTGGAGCCCCAGCCCCCAGCGCAGCAGCTCCACCTGGCCATGAGACCCCAGCACGGGCCCTGATCCTGCCCCTGAGCGTGGGCAGAGCTGGGGAGACCCACACTAGCTCAGCCACCAGCCACCCACACAGGCTCTGCATCCCACAGCTCCTGGCACTGCTCTGCCTCTGAGCTGCTGATGGGGAGGCTGAAGGAAGGACCCCCAAACACCCCCAGCCTGGGCTTCCCAACACCTCCACTCATCCCGTGCCTCGCCCAAGCTGCTGGGTGGGAGCCAGGCCCAGCAGGAGGATTGAGAGGGCTGGGGGCTGCTCCTCCAAGCCCACGTGGCACAAGCCTTGGCACTCAGGACGGAGATTTGGGCACCAAGCTCAGCACCATCTCAGCCAGGCTTGGAGGGGGGACACCACGGTTTTGTCACCCTGTTCACCACAGCAGGGATGGCTGATCCTGGTGTCCTGGTGCTCAGTGGGGTGACAACACCCAGGGCAGCCCCGAAGCTGGCTCACACCAACATCTCCCCACGTCAGTGCTCCCACACTGCCACAGCCAAAAGGGGCCCCTCCAGGCTCGGATGTTCCACGGTCACTTTGATGGCTATTTTTGCATTCCCAGCCCTGCCGGCGCTGTGCTAATACTTGAAAGGGCTGACATGCTCCTTGCAGCCATGCCCAGCTCCCAGTGGCCTTCCCCTGCTCCATCCCTGCACACACAGAGTCCTCAAGGGCTGCGAACCATGGATGCATTCGGGGGGGAACAGTGGGAGCACGGGGCTGAGAAACTGAGAAAGACCAAAAATCGCATCCATTTCCTAAAGGAGAATCTGCACTGCTGACCGGATCCTGCTCCCATTTACACCAAGCAAGGCTGCCTGGATTCCCACGGGGATAACCAACCCCCACCAGCCAGGCTCTGTCCCCTCTTCCTTGCCAGGGGACAGGCAGGGATCGGCTGTGAGCGAGGGAGGTGACATGAGGGGCTGGATGTCACAGGATGGACACACACCAGCGGCCCCAGCACCAACTTGCTCTGCGGGTTTGGCACAGGATGGAGGGACCAGACCGACTCCTCCAAGAAACCCCAACAGTCTAGGGGAAGGAAGGCAGCAGCAAGAGGGAGCAGCCAATACAGGGCCCCCGAAGCTCTGCTTGCCTGCCAGGCTGGCTGGGACCGTGGCTGCACGGTGATGGGCACAGCTCAGCACTCAGCCGGGCACGGTCCTCACCACCCCCTCGGCAGGATGGGGAGGGGGAGCCTCTGGGTGGGGAGGGGTCCTGGGCCTGCCCCGAGCCCTCCGCAGCAGCGGGAGAACGCAGGATGGCTGGCGCCGCCATCCAGGGGAGGCTGGAGGGGCTGCGGGCTGCGCCGCTCTGCCCAGCGCCTCGGGCAGCCGGAGATGGGGATGCCCGCTGGGAGATGGGGACCCCCTCTCCCCCACCCACCGGGGAATCCTGGCGGAGCCGAGCGCCGCGGCACCGCTGAGACGCCCCCGGCCATCCCCCGGCTCCTTCCTCCCCGGTTCACCCCCGAACACCCTCTCGGCGATGCCGGATGGGTCCGCAGGTGCCACGTCCCGCTCCCGCGGGGCCGGTTCCGCACGGCTCCGGTGCCTCGTTGGTGAGAGCCCCCCCTCCGCACCGAGCACCCCCGGGATCCCCTCCCGCAACCCCCAGCGCTGGGCACGGCGGAGCCCGGGCACCGAGCCCCGCTCTGCGCTGGGCACCCCTGGGGCCGCCCCCGCCGCTCTTACCCCGCTGCCGCCTCCTACATCCTCCGGCGGCTCCCGGGCGGTTCCCCGACGGCCCGGCTCGGCCGCCCCCGGCCCGGCTGCTCCCGGCGCGGCTCGGTTGGGCTCGGCTGGTCCCGGCTCGGCCCGGGCCGGCGCCCCGCGCGTGGGAGCGCGGCGGGCGGCAGCATGCGAGTGGCGGCGGCCCCGCAGTGCAGCGCGGGCGGGCGCGGAGCGGCGGGAGCGGAGCGGGGCCGCCGCGGCGCCGCCAAGACACGGCGGTGGATTTTCCCCGGGAGCCAGAGCGGGCGGCGGCGGCGCAAAATGGCTCCGGTGCGGCTCTGCCGCCGCCTCCCGGCGCCCCGGGACCCCCGGGCGGGGAGAGCGGGGGCAGCGGCACGTGGGGCCGGGGAGATGCTGCGGGCGCGGAATGAGTGGTACCCACCCGTGGGCATCCCCTGCGGAGCCAGACTGGCACCGAGATAAGGGGTACCTACCCGTGGGCATTCCTGCAGAGCCAGATTGACACTGAGACAAGGGGTACCCACCGGTGGGCATTCCTGCAGAGCTGGGCTGGCACCGAGACAAGGGGTACCCACCCGTGGGTGTCCCCTGAGGCATCCTGTGGAGGGCGGCTGGCACCGAGACAAGGGGTACCCACCCGTGGGCATTCCTGCAGAGCCAGATTGGCACTGAGACAAGGGGTACCCACCCGTGGGCATCCCCTGAGGTGCCCTGCAGAGTTGGACTGGCACCAAGATAAGGGGTACCCACGCGTGGGCATCCCCTGCAGAGCCAGACTGGCACCGAGACAAAGGGTACCCACCCGTGGGCATCCCCTGCGGAACCAGACTGGCACCGAGACAAGGGGTACCCACTCATGGGCATCCCCTGGATCACCCCAGCGAGCTGAGGGCACCCCATGACTGTCACCCCCGCCTGTCCACGGGCACACAGCCTGTCAGGGAGGGGACAGGATGCAGGGACAGCCCTGGGATACTGAGATAGCCCCGGGGTAATCCCTGAGTGACAGAACAGCCCCGGAGTGCCAGGACAGCCCCAGGGTGCAGGGACAGCCCCGGGGTGCCAGGACAGCCCCGGGGTGCCAGGACAGCCCCGGGCAGGGTGCTGCCCCCGAGGCTCAGCCTTCCCCCAGCAGACCCAGGGCCACCCCGCCGCTGCCTGCCCGCTGAGCCACTCACACCACACCCTGTAATTTGATCATAATTATAATAATAATAATTACAGCGAGCGCGGGCTGGAAGTGCAGGAACAATAACCTGGGTAACGCCCTGCACGGTGGCGGGAGCAGCGTGGTGGCACAGGCTCCATCCTGGTGCCAAGCTGAGCCCAGAACACCTCACCAGGCCCTGCCCTGTGCATGAGGGGACATGGCCCAAATGAGTGTCCTAAGTGTGTTTTTTATCAGTGCTGTCCATGTCCCGGTGCTGTGATTCAAGCACCAAGGTCTTCCCACTGAACAGGGCACCCTGGCAGTGCCAGAGCTGGAGCTGGGGCTGTCCCCACTCCTGGTGTGCAGAGAGCCCCCCAAAAGTCCTGGTGCCCCCAGGAAGGGATCTCCAGTCCCAAAGCCCGCCAGGCCCTGCAGCATCCTGCATTGCTGACACTGCTGCTCCTGCTGCAGGCGGGGAGCAGAGCTCTGCCCCCTCCTTCAGCAGTTATATAAAAGGATTAAAATTTAATAGGAACTTCAAAAGGGGAAGAACTGGGTGGTCGAAGGCAGCTGGCCTGGGGCCGGGTGTGGAGCTGAGGCACCTTGGGACACGTCCCAGCTCTGCTGAGCAGCAGCACTGCGGCACATGGAGGCATCATCCAGCCCAGCCATGGGGGCACAGTGCCCAGGCAGCACGGGCAGCACGGGCACCCCATGAACCCACACTGGCTTCACTGAGCCATGCTGTCCCTGGGTCACAGTGGTGCCCAGAGTCCCCATTCCCCAGGGTCCGGCCTTGCCCAGCACCTCCTCTCTCTGCTGGCATCCAGGCAGCCTTTAATGATTGACCACCCACTGGCACAGCATCACCCACCCGTCCTGGTGCCCACTGCCACCCTGCCCATCCCATCCCGTGCCAGCTGTCCCCAGACATCTCATCCCCTCACATTTCCTTCCATGCACGTGGGTTGGAGTGTGCTGGAGAGCAGCCCTGTGCTGGGGGAGCAACACCCCGAGCTGGGGGGCAGCTGATGCACCCCTGGCCCCCCAGCACACCCAGAACCCCCCTGACTGCACAGCAGCGGCTCTGCCCTCCCGCCCGTGCAGCACCGGGGCTGTGCTGGCAGCAGGAACGAGCCAGGGCTGGGAAAACACCATCTCCCGCCCACACACCGCCCACGGCCGGCCCCGAGCCCGCTCCGCCGCCCCCGCCGCGCCGGGGCTCACGGAACGGGGGCGGCGGGTGCGGGGTGGGGGCAGCGCCCAGCACGGCCGCCCCCGCATGGGCAGGGGATGGGGCTGGGAACGGGGCAGGGGGCGCGGGTCAGCAGCTCCTGGTGTAGTATCCACCCTGGGACAGGGTCCTGCTGTAAGAGCGGGGCTGGGCAGGGAATAGGGCAGGGAATGGGGCTGGGAACGGGGCAGGGGGCGCGGGTCAGCAGCCCCCGGTGCAATACCCACCCTGGGACAGGGTCCTGCTGCAGGAGCAGGGCTGGGCTGAGGGCCAGCGTTACCCCATATCCAGCCCTCCCCAGGGCACAGAAACCTCTCGGCGAGGGGCCAGCAAAGGAGCCTTTGGTTCGTTCATTTTTAATCCTGGCCAAGAGCAGGAGGGGCGCAGGCGTGAGGCTTAGGGACATTGCAGGACAGGATAGGGGGACTCAAACAGCCCCCTCAGCAGCCCAGCTGATGCCATGGGGGTCTTGGGTCAGCATGTCCCTGCAGGATGGAGACCCCCGGGAGATGACAGCAACCACTGAGCATCCCTCTCCATTCTACCTTCTCACATCCCACTGTGGCTCAGCTCCCATCGCTGGGTGAGTCCCTCTCACAGTGCCAGTGTCATTGTCCTAGTGCCAATGCTGCTCTCCCAGCGGCAGTGCTGCCCTCCCAGTGCCACTCTTGCAGTGCCAGTGCCAGTGTCCCAGCGCCAGTGGCACCCTCCCAGTGCCAGGGCTGCTCTCCCAGTGCTGCTCTCCCAGTGCCAGTGCCGCTCTCCCACTGCCATTGCCACCCTCCCAGTGCCAGTGCCACCCTCCCAGTGCCAGTGCCACCCTGCCGGTGCCTGCAATGCGGGGGGCAGGATCTATGCTCCAGCAGGAGCTGCCGGAGCGTGGGAACGCACAGAGAGCAGAGCGGGGTGGGAGGAGGGGAGCGCACGAAGCCGGAGCTCCCCCCACGCTGCTCCCGATCCCTCACCTGGCAACAGGGACCGGGTCCCAGCGGGAATGTGGCACCGGGGCCCGCGGGGGCAGGACCGTGGTGCCCATCCCTCTAGGAGGAGGTGAAGGAGGATGCTCGGGCACCGGGAGCTGGCCCAGGCGGGGCCGGAGGGGGCAGCGGGAAGCACCGGCCGATCTTGCGCAGGGTGCGGTGCAGGTCAGCGCGGAAACGCCGGATGGAGAAGCAGTAGATGACGGGGTCCAGGCAGCTGTTGAGGCTGAGCAGGGCCACGCTCAGCGTGTGCAGCACATCCAGGGTGTCCGGGGGGGCACAGAGAGGGGCAGAGGGCCGGCTCCCCACCCAAGGGGCCAGCGTCAGGTGGTAGGGGGCCACACAGACCACAAAGACCAGCAGCATCCCCAGCACCATGGCACGGGCCTGCTGCCGGTGCGAGCCTGGCGAGGCAGCAGCGGGCACCGAGAGCGCCCTGGCGATGGAGGCGTAGGTGCCCAGCACCACCAGGAAGGCGGCAGAGAAGAACCCCACCATGGCGTAGGCATAGCCCCGCTGCCGCCCGTGCTGCTCGAAGCAGGCGGTGGTCCCGGCGGCCGTGGGGAAGGTCTGGTGGGTGGCCAGGGTGGGCACGGCACAGCCCAGCCCCAGCAGCCAGGCCAGGGCACAGGCCAGGGCGGCACCGCGGGGCCCCGGCAGCGGCAGCAGCCGGCGCGCCGCCCGCACCGCGCAGAACCGGTTGAAGCTGATAAGAGCCATGAAGGTGATGGCGCTGTAGGTCGCCAGGTAGTAGGCGGCCCCTGCCAGGCGACAGGTGGCCTCCGAGAGGAGCCAGTCCCCCCCAGCCAGGTAGTAGTGGATCCAGAGGGGAAGGGTGAGGTTGAAGAGGATGTCAGCCAGCGTGAGGTTGATGAGGTAGATGCGGATGGCCTTCCTCACCTTGCCGCTCTGCAGGAAGACCAGCAACGCCACCAGGTTGCCCGGCAGCCCCACGCACAGCACCAGGCAGTAGGTGATGGGCACCAGCACGAACTGCACCGGGTTGTTGGGCACGCACTCTTCAGGGTGTTCCACCAGCAGCGTTCCTGGCACTGAGCTGTTCATCCCTGGCTCCTGCAAAGATGGGGACAGTCTGTGGCAACCCTTGGGGACAGGGGAGGGACATTGACCAGGACAGGATGGCCTCTCTGGCTGGCACTGCTGGGCACTGAAGGCAGAGCCATGTGGGAATGCCATAGTGTGCTGGAAGGGCTCAGCTCACACAGGAGAGGAGGAGACCCCAGCTCTGTCCCCACACACAACAAGGGAGCCTAGAGGCCGCTGTCAACTGCCCATCCATAGCTCCCAGGGAGTGGCAGGCACAGCTGCAGCACAGCCAGGGGACAGAGCTGCAGCCCGAGGCACCCGAAGGTGCCACACTGGCTCCAGTCAGCAGCTGCAGGGCTTAACACCTCCCACACAGCACGTGCCTGTGGGGCCACCCACCCCAGCCCTCCGCCAGCACCCCAAATTCCCCATGGAGCCAGGCATGAGGAAGTCACTGACTGGCTCAGCAAGCTCCAGAGTGCAGAAACCCAGGTAGGGACAGGGAGTACAAACACAGGGCCAGAATCCCCCCACGCCCCCCAGTCCTGCACAGCAGGGTCTGCCTCTGGTCCTGGCCATGGGAAAGCACACTGTGCTGCAGTGGCTGTATCCAGGGCTGCAGTTACTTCACCTCCCATCACTGCCTGCCCACACCTCGCCAACGAAGGCACTGAGTCACCAGCTGGTGTTTTCCAGCACAGCAGGGCTGGATTCGGCACGCACAGCACCCAGCCCCGGGCTGAGGAGCAGAAAGCACGAGCTGCCGAGCCTGGGGGACCTGAGTCTGAATCCCTCAGGGGTCCCCTTTCCCTCCTCCTTCCCCATCACACACACAGGGAATGCTCCATCTCACCCACACCACGGTTGTTACTCACCTCGTCGGGTCAGGCAGGAGCGGCTCCGTCCCCTCTGGCTGCTCCTCACTGTGACCCAGCCAGGCTAGGGACGGCTTTAAGCGCTGGGGGAGGCAGGGGCTGCCTGACCCCCACCCACCATCCCAAACCCCCCTGTGTTAGTGCCTGTGGGACAGCAGCTGGAGCGGGGAGAGCACCTGTGTGTGTATGTAATGGGGAATTCCCTGCTGGAGCCACCCTAAGACCCCCTGCGCCGGCTGACGGGGCTGGGGGCATGTGGGAGTGGCCAGAACCCCCCTCCCGTGCCCCCAGCCTCATCTCATTCCAGTTCCCAGGGCCCTTCTCCCACCCACGCCTGCATGAAAGCAGCACAGGGTCAAGTTTCTGCAGCCGGCAGCTGGGGAGAAGAGGGATGCCCCAAAGGGATCAAAGCAGGAATCTGCCTCCTCCTGCCTCTTTTGTTGGCTTCAAAGCTGGCTTTAAGGGGAGCAGCCCTGCAGGCCCCCTCCAAGATCTGTGAGCATCTGAGTCGCTGCTTTGTGTGGCCCTGAAGTTTGTGTGTGCTCCTTTGGGACACCAAAGATGTCACCCTGAGGTAGGTGACACTTAAAATCAGGTCTCACCAGGGGTACAGGGGTGTCTTACACCCCTTGTACATCCCAACAGCCAGACTCCCCACACAGCCCCCTTGTTGGGAGACATTTCAGGTGAGCTGTGGCTCATCCTGAGCGTGCTGTGCCCATCTGGGGTGGCAGAGGGCAGCTCCCTGTGGGAGCAAGATCCACAAAAAGCACATGCCTGTCTGGGCATTTGCTCCTGTCACTGCCTGGGTGTGCAGCAAGGGGCCTGGCACATTGTTGGGTGGCTGAGGGATCCCACCCCAGATGGACTCTCCCCACTGTCCCTATTCCTCTGTGCCAGCTCCTGCACCAGCTCCCACATGTCCCCAGGCCTTGTGTCCAGGCATTGTCCCTAGGGACTGGGTCCTCCAGCCCCAGGACATCTCCTCAGCCCCCGAGGCTCAGCATGGGGGGAAGGCAGAAATAAACAGGGAGGCAAAACATGAAAAACAAGAGATTTTATTCCAGAATTTGAAAGAGAGCAGAGCCAGCCCCTGCTTAGTGTGGCCAAACACTGGAAAGAGCCGGACACCTTGTGCGAGTTCAGCAGTGCCACAGCAGTGCCGCAGCAGTGTCACCATGCTGCCATGGCCACCGTCCCACAGCACCAGCCCAGGTCCCACATGGTGGGGACAACCAGCACCGGAGTCACGGGCAGAGGCAGGAGAGGACACACTGTGTCTCATCAGCAAGGATGCGACGTCGTCCCTGAAAACACCATACAGGCGTTGCTCCCCAGCAGTCGAGCCGTTTGTCCTTCCCGTCTGTCCTTCCCGCCTCTCGTCACTCGAACTTGGGCCGGGGGGCAGCTGGGTACCCACGGATGTTGAGCAGCAGGAGGAGGCCAAGGGACAGGGTGGCCGGGGCACACATGGCCAGCGGCTCCTGCAGCGCCAGCAGGGTGTAGATGGCACCTGGGCAGGGAGCAGAGCACAGGAATGGGGGTCTCTGGCTGGCCAAGGGTGTCCCCAGACCCACGATGGGCAGTGGGTGCCCTCTGGCTCTCACCGATCATGATGACGCTGAGGGTGAAGTTGCTGATCTCCTGCAGCAGCTGGGGCCCAAATGCCAGCAACAGCCCGGCCGTCACCTCCACCCAGCCCACGGCCGCCAGGTACCCGCCCGGCTCCGGCACAAAGCCCAGGTCCTTCAGGGGAAACACCTTGGCAAAACGCACGAACTCCGATGCCTGGGAAGGGTGGGAGAGGGGTGAGGCAGCCCTGAGCCTGGGGTTGAGGAAATACAACCCCATCCAGTGTGTCTGCTCTGCCCTGCCCTGCCTTCCTAAGGGGATCAGCTCTGCATCCTAAATAACCACACAGCCTAAGGGGATCAGCCCTGCACTCCAAGGGATTCTGGGCTGACTCACAATGAAAGGTTCAGCCTTGCACCCAAAGTGCTCCACCCTGAACCCCTGTACTCACGACCTGCTCATTCTTACCCAAGGCTCAGCCTTGCACCACAACAGGATCAGCCCTGAAGGTTTCCCCTGGAGCTCAGCCCTGCACCCCAACCTGCTCCTCTCCTTTCCCCTGGAGCTCAGCCCTGCACCCCAACCTGCTCCTCTCCTTTCCCCTGGAGCTCAGCCCTGCACCCCAACCTGTTCCTCTCCTTTCCCCTGGAGCTCAGCCTTGCACCCCAACCTGTTCCTTTCCTTTCCCCTGGAGCTCAGCCTTGCACCCCAACCTGTTCCTTTCCTTTCCCCTGGAGCTCAGCCCTGCACCCCAACCTGTTCCTTTCCTTTCCCTGAGGCTCAGCCCTGCACCCCAACCTGTTCCTTTCCTTTCTCCCGGAGCCCAGCCCTGCACCCCAACCTGTTCCTTTCCTTTCCCCGGGGCTCAGCCCTGCACACCGAAGTGCTCTTTGCTCTTTGCTCTGCCCCCATCCAGCTCATTCCCCCCGGGCTCGGCCCTGCGGCCCCCGAGCCCGCCGAGCCCGCGGCCGCGCTCACCATGTGCCGGTGCAGGTCGGCAGAGGGCCAGTCCGAGACCTTCAGGACGCCCGTGAGGAAGAAGAAGATGCCAAGCAGGACACGGAGGGCGGTGAAGGCCGCCGCCATGGCGGGACGGGCGGGCCCGGGGGCGGAGCGGGGCGGAGCGGCCCGGCCCCGTTCACAATCCGGCCCCGTTCCCAGCCTGGCCCCGATCCCAGCCCGGCTCGCTCCGCTCCCTGTTCGCTTAAGCCCGGCCCAGCCCCGCAGGTTCACGGACCCCCTCACCCTCGAGTGCTGCCGGGGCAGAGGATGCTCAGATGTGCAGCGTCACCTCCCAAGCTGTGACAAATCCTCCCACAGAAACAGAGCCGGAGGAAAAAGGGAACCCCCCTCCCCCTCCCACCCCACAATAAATCCCACAGCCAGGGGGTTCGGGGACTCTGTGAGCAGCTGTGATCCATGGCAGCATCTGGGTGCGAGGGGCTGCGGGGACCGATGGCAGGGAGGGCACGGGCAGTGCTGGGCACAGCTGCGGAGCGGGTAGGAGCCCATGGAGCGGGCAGGAGCCCGTGGAGCGGGCAGGAGCGGATGGAGCGGGCAGCCCATGGAGCGGGCAGGAGCGGATGGAGCAGGCACAGTTCCGGAGCGGGCAGGAGCCCGTGGAGCGGGCAGGAGCCCATGGAGCAGGCACAGCTCCGGAGCGGGCAGGAGCCCATGGAGCGGGCACAGCTCCGGAGAGGGCAGGAGCCCGTGGAGCGGGCAGCAGCAGCAAAGGATGCCCCGACCGCAGGGGGACGGAGGCGGCCGCGCTCCCCCGGCTCTGCGGCACCGCCCGCGCTGCTCCAGCACCGGCCCAGGCCGAGCCCGGGATTGGCGAGAGCCGGGCCCCAGGGGAGCCGCGGGCGCTGACGTTTGTGCAATTCAAGTGGAAATATTTTTTTACTGCCAATAAATCATGAGAGCCCGAAGTGTTTTCCAGGCACGAGGAAGCACTGTAGGGCACAGAAAGCACGGCCAGCCTGGTCCTGCAATGGCCCCAGCTCGGCCACCAGGTTGCAGGGGCTGCCACAGGCACTGCTTGGACAGGGGCCAGGGGCAGTGACACTATTTTTATTTCTGGCAGCACAGGATTCTTCAGCTGCTCAACATGATTTGGAGCTGGGGTTGGCACACCACGCAATGACAGCAACAGGCCAGGGCAGGCTCCAGGCCTTCAGCGCTTGGAAAGCTCTTTGGTTAGTAAGGAATTAAAAAATAAACACCAGAACCTGAAAAACTGAGTGCAGCAGCTCAGTGGGATCAGGCAGCACATACTGCTCCCAGGATACTGTTCAAGTCTATCTGCTCTCAGTCTCTGATCTTTTATTGATTACAGAAGCTACTTAATGAATTATCTGGTAGAACAAGGTGTCAGCAGAGGACACAGCCAACACCAGCACCATGGAAAACCCATCCTGTCCCTACAGGGCACAGGCTGCAGTTTGCTCGTAGCAGGGAGCTGAGGAGATGCAGTTCAGCACATGGAAAGCTGGAACAATTTCTCACAGGAAGCAGCCAGTGCTGCAACAGTGGAAATGAGGACAAGTTACTGGAAAATAACAGAATCTGAAGAAAAAATGCTGCACAAGCTGCAGTAGCTGTGGAGACAAAGACACCGAACCCCAGCCCCTGCAGGGCAGCTATTGAGGATCCACACAATACCACAAAGTCATCAAATCAGTGAAACACCTCAGATTGCCCTCAACCAGCACCTGATTGCCTGAGAGAGAACAGCAGCAGCTCCTAGTGCAGCACCAACCCCCCTGCCATGAGCACTCCCAGGCATTCAGATCCTCTCAAGTGTTTCATACCACTTTGCCACATGAAATTCAATTATTCTCATGTTTCTAATCTGGCAAAGCAGGTCCCAGCCAAATGTTGACAACATTTCGTGCCATTGCAGGAGGAAACCCTGCTACAATGAGCAGAGCCACCACTGGTGTATTTCAACATTTAAACAACCTGATATTTAAACAAAGGGTTGTATTTAATCAATGACAGCATGAACCACAGTGTATGTGCACAGTGCAGCTGCCAAGGCACCAAGTGAAGCAACGTGAACCACTGCAATTTGTGCTGCAACAGCTAAACCCAGCCCTGCCCTGGCTTCTAGAGGATTAACTCTTGGCATCTCAGGCTTAATTACTACAGTCAACACCAAGAAAGCTCTTAAAAACCAACCAGGCACAGGTAAACATGTGGAATTCCACAATACAAACTATGTAACACACTAAAAGGGAGTAAGGAATGAGTGAAATTCCCAGAAATTTGCGTTTCTCAGACCCAGCCATACCACTCCACACTGACAGACTGTTTATTCACTGAATACCCTCTGGAATAAAACAGCAGTAATTTATAAAAATATTTAAATATTTTATTTTTAAGAGCTGTATGTTCCTGGTTCCTCTTCATTGCACTCAGACTTCTTTTTCTGCAAGTGCAAAGCACATAATTAGAGAGATTGTGAAAGAAAGACAGAAAACAAAAGCAGAAGCTATATGACATGGAATCACCATTCAGAATCACAGGCCATGTGCCTGCCTGAATTCTCAAGTATTCACATCAGATTTTAGATTAAATGAACAGAGTTCATGTATTTTTAAGACCAGATTGGCTTTGTGTGTTTTCCTACCCCACAGCAAGGAGCAGCAGTGACAAACCACAGAGGATTCAACAGGAATTCACCCATTGAATCCCACTGGCTTCACACCTTACAGTCTATTGTTACTCACCTGTGACTCCAGTTAAGGTACTCAGCATGTTGCTCCTCAAACAAGATTTTAAATATCTGAAGTTTCCCCTTGTAGTTTAGTGGCAAATTAGAGGGAAAATGTCATTAATTCCAGCTCTGCAAGTTGGTTTATTTTCCTGAACTGCTATTTGCTTCACTCCTATACATGCTGATTTATACACCAGGTTATTTTTTTAATTCATTGTTAAAGTGTTTCAGCAAATAGCTTTTTAACAAGGTTTAGTTGAATTAACATCTGAGAAGCAGCTGCTCTATTCTCCTTTTCCCATGCTGACAATCACCAACTGCAGCCTGAGTGCAGGAATGGTCATTTCTTGTTTGACCACCTGCTGCACACAAAGGACAGAATTTATTTGCTGCTGCAGGGCTGAAAAGCCTCAGACAATCATTACATTTTGGCTCTACAAAAGCAAAATGCAGAAACTTTTATATAAACTGAGATTAATCACACGTTTTAGGCAGGAATTACATAAACCAGCACAGGGTGATAGGCTAGCAAGCCCTCACAGCAGTGTAAGAACAACAACTACTTACTTGTCCACCTGTTCCCTTGGTCCCTCCACACACCACTGGGCACCGTGCTGGATGTGCTCATGTTCAACTCCTCAACTGGAAAAACATTCCCAAGTTATTACACCCCCAAGTGATTTTGAAATCTTTTGTACAAACCCACGTCTAGAAAGGTATTTTTAGCTGCTGCTGTCAAGATATCAAGCCCAGGTGGAGTCAGGGTGTTCAAGCCCACAGTGTGACAGCAGGGACTGTGTTCTACCCTACACATTTAATGTATCCATTTTTCAGTGATCCCCAATTCAAAGGTACTCAGTGACTGAACACCGAGTGTCCAAAAACCTTTATTATTTAATCCAAAAAAGCAATACTTACTTCCAATGGATGAGCACTCTGGTGTCACTCAGCTTTCATCTTCACCTAAAGGATAACAACTGAAGTTATTAGAGTCATACACAGCAAATTGTGACCATTTCAAAACTAACTTAAAAATAGGGTTTTAACATACATGGACTGATTAGTTATGAGGGGGAACTTATCAATTATTCCAAACTATTACGTGGAAGAATAAGGGGCAGAAATAGGCTAGCCTAAACACTCATCAAGAGCTGAAGGAATATGCAGGCAGTTGCCTGAAGAACTGCACCCTGAGCACAAACCATAACCCCAGTCTGAGCACAGTGAGGTTTGATTGCAGCCAGAGGTATACTATCCCTTATGTGAAGGCTTTGATTTCATCAGCTACTCCAACTCTGTGACCCTATTTGTGTCCTGTAGCAATGCCCTCTCTCTTCCCCTTCCTGAGGCAGTGCAGTGGTCCTGGCCTCTTGGAGCTCTCGTGTTCTACAGTAGAACAAGTGCTTCAGAAGCCAAAGGCAGACACTAGAGGTTGGCACTGTCACTGCTTTTATCCTCAGAAGGTTCTTCCCTCCTCAAGGCCTGCCTTTACTATAGCTGAGGGCAGCCTGCAATGGTGAGAGCTGGGGATGTGGTGCAAGGCTCTGCACAGCTCCAGTTGGGAGGCAGATCCCAGCATGGGCACAGCATGATCTGACCAGGCAGGGACAACTTCAGGCTTTAGTCTCCAACCCACCACCCACTGGGTTTCCTCAGAGCCCTCAGGAGCAGGACAGTTATGCACGTTTTGTTTTCTCTGCCATAGCAACAAACACCATGCATAAGGGATACTATATCTTTGTGCATCCTTTGAACACTGCAAATTCCCTGCTAGCCACACTCCTCCCAGCCCTCCCCAGTTAGCTCTTCAGTACTGGTGTTCAGAAGCAACATTTATAGAGATGGGGTGTTCACAGACCACTGCGGGATTGCACAGCCAAGTCCTAACGTGTCAATCATTACCTAGCAGCAATGACACAGCTGGGAGAAGGCCAATCCTCCCTTTTTTCCTTTTCCAGGCAGCAGCTATTTAACAGCCCCACTAGCTGGTATGGAGAGAATAAAAAAAATCTGAAGCTAATTAGCTGATTCCAAAACTTGCTGGTAGTGGAAGAAGCCAAGTGATTCCCCAGAGCAGCATACTTGGATGCATCCTTCCCAACATGCTCAGCCTCATTGAACATAATGGAACAGAACACTGGCCTTCCTGATCATGTCACTGCAGCTGGCAATGATTAACAGAGACATGCAACCCCATTACTGCTCCAGTCCTAAAACTACTCACAGGCCTCAGTGTTTAGCTATGGGGAGAACTGCAAGCAAATCAACACTTTGTATGCTTAATGTTACAATCAAGCCCCATCCACGCTGTGCTGTGCTCTCCTGCCAGCAGCAGGCTCTGCTCGGAGGGCCTAGCAGTACGCAGATGTATTCTGACACCACACTTCTGAGCTTCAGGTAAGCTTTTGAGAAAAAGTGTGTTTCACACACAGATAAAACCAAGATGAAACACAATGCAAGCACTTGAATGTCATTTCTTGTACCCACTTGTTACAGACTGACTTAGAGCAGACATGACTAAGTTTGCTACCGCACCAAGTTTCATTACTGCAGCCAGAGCTGGTTTGAGCCCCATGGTTTCAGTCACAAATTGCTTGCTCCAAGAGTGTCAAAAACCTGCTTAGTTCAAGTACGTAGAATGAGGCAGATGTGCCAATAACCCCTCCATGACATTCCTGCAGGTCAAGTATCCAGAGCACAATGGAAAAACTTAAAGTCAGATCTTGAGCAATGGTTTAAGATCATTAATTCAGTTTTGCTACCTGACAGCACAGTGGCTGCCAGCAGGTTTGCTACTGGATCCCAGTCCCAGGTAAGGATAAGCCATCACAAAATGGATTCAAGTCACAGGTAAAGGTAAACCATCATGAAAAGCCAAACTGACTTTGTGACAAGGTGTCACTGTGTGACCAGCTGGCATGGGCTACACTCACTGTGGTGTAACCAAAGACCTGTTGTCATTAACTCATGGTGCACCTGCTACTTCAAGGGTTCAATGGAACATGGAAAGGTGGCTACAGCAGAGGGCAAAGCTGTCCAGCAGATCCCTGTTCACCAGCAAGAGTCCTGCCTGGAAGGTAACAAAGAAGGGTCCAGAAGTGACAATAATACCAGAAACAAGTATGCAAAGCAGAACTTTGCAGAACAAGGGAAAACACATTACAGCACCTGTGAAATAAACTGAGTATCAGACAAGAGCCAGATCATTGGTTGGAACAAGGGACCTTGAAATTCAGGTTCAAGAGCTAATGCAAAAGAGCTGGAGATCAGCATGTCTGGATGTCTAGCAACGTAAGCATATTAATCCTGGAACGCTGTAGTCAGGAGTTCTAGTAATGAAGAGTTTAGAATTACATCCCAAGACTGATGAAAAATGAAATTGTACATTGCACTTTTAAGATGACTCTACGAGGCAGAAGTACAGAATCTCATCACTGTCAATTAAAGCAGAGGAATATATCAGGCTTGTCAATCAAAGTTTAAAATAAAGACTACTGCAATGTCCAATAAGCTCTATGAAACTCACAGGGATATTCAATCAAGCACTCATTTATGTCCTCAAAAATATTCTGGATCAGTCTCAGAACTGCTTGCACCGGTAGAGTGAGGTGACTCTCACATAGCACACACGAGGCAAGAGCAGTGGTTACTGACACATCCCCACCAAGCCAAGACTCTACACATGGATGAGCTGCAGATGGGCCACTTCATCACTACAGAAAGTTTAAACGTGTTCTTTTCCAGGCACTGAGAGCACCTAGTCAACTACTGAACTGAGTTTAAGATCACATTCCCTCTTCCCCACAGTGCTCACTTAAGGATATCTTCGTTACATCGGAACTAAGAAAAATCCACCCAAGCCAAGTTGTAAGTACAGAGGAATCGGGTCTGGAAATGCTCAGCTAAGAACCACAGCAAGTTATTTCTTGTCTCTGAACGAGACAAAAGCTTCCAACCGAAAAACCACACAGCTTTGATGCAAGCTCAGCA
This sequence comes from Melozone crissalis, assembly GCF_028551555.1. Classification (NCBI taxonomy): domain Eukaryota; kingdom Metazoa; phylum Chordata; class Aves; order Passeriformes; family Passerellidae; genus Melozone; species Melozone crissalis. The sequence goes on along the minus strand of NW_026535888.1, from coordinate 10,370,793 downwards.
TACAGGTATGGAGTGCTGCACTGTAATTCCACAGTCAGAAGTGTGATGTCAGAATACCCACAGTATAAGATTACATAGAAAGTCACCAAGTTATATGATATTGCTTGTTACCTACCTGGACGCAGTCGGCAATGAGAATCTTGGAGCAAGCAGGAATACTACATCCGGGTCCTAATGTCCATTGCCATTTGTGGTACTACGTTCCTCACAGTTATGAACTGCAGAAATGCTGGCTAAGTGCAGTTATGTAGCAGGCCACTAGTTTAAAGTGTAAATTGCAGTCTCAAACTCCAGCAAGAACTTGCTGCCACAGTAAATGGTTGCCAAGGAGAAGCCAAGAATTTGTCTACCACAAAAATACCACAAAATCTCAAAAGCATTTTCAATTTCTCATCAGCTGTATAAATGATTAGTGTATCTACGCCAGAAGGTAAGATTATTCTGTATTCATTTCTGAGAAAGTGTGAAGACATAAGTGTAACGATACCAGTTTCTACTTGCTGCAGTTTTTAGAGCTCTGAGTGTCAAAATGGGCTCAATTTTGATAAAACAAGCTAAATTGCAACAGCCAATGTCCTCCAAGTCCAGTACAAAAATGTTACGTGATCCAGACCATCCAAAAACAGGTCTGACCAGCAAAGCACTTTTCTGAATGATTTTAGAAGATTCAATTATATAAATCTGAGTTTATGAAAGAAGTCCAAAACCTCATAGGAATAGATCAAAGGAATGTCACTTTCTCGCCTCCCACATTTAGTAACTTTTATCAGATTTTAAAGTTGACATGTTTGCCAGCTTTAAAGACACCATCTTTAAAAGGTCTTGAAAAGAAGTTGGCTAGTTCATCATATGCCTGTTTAGTACATGCAACTCAAAGCAGAACTTGTTTTAGAAATTCTGCTTATGCAGCTACAACAAAGCCAGATTTAACCAAACTTTCAGATCTTTTGAAAACTGCCAAATCTTTCAAATATATTTACTAATCATGGTTTTGCAGCTCAGCTATTTTAATACCTAGCAACAGTAGCTTACGTACAAAACAGGGGTACCCAAAGAAAAGCTCTGTAAGGTACAAAGACAGCAGCATCCTTCACTTTTCCAAGTTACAGAACTATAAAAGAACATACTTTAGGATATGCACCAGCATCTCTTTTAATAAAGAATGACATGTAATCTGAAAAATAAACTGAAAAAATTAATTTAATGTTCATGTTTAGAATTCCCCACCTCGGACACCTTCACCTTTTGAGGGTGTCCCATGAACACCCTCCAGAAAAGATATTGTTTAAAACCGCTTCAATAATGCAAATTGCATCCATACTGCTCATTTGTAAACTACCCAATACAAGTAACTTCCAAATACTTGGGCTGCAGTTTAGGAACTGCCAATTTGGAATTTCCTCCTCATTGTTGTAGCGTGTTATCAACCCCCAAACTTTTCTGGGTCAGCAAAAAGCATTCACCAAACAAGCTGAATCACTCTTTAGTGAGCTTCGTGTTCCACGTCAGTGTTACCTGTATCAGCATTTCCCAACTTGCTATTCTGTCATTGAAGGGGTAACAGTACTTCAAGAGGGATCAGACATCTGTACCCTAAAACCCTGCAATCTGAAACTTAAGGTTTTAACCACAGGGAAAATTTAGCAGAAAATTTAGAATTAGCCAATGCTCAGCACGAGGAATGGAAGGATATTGGGAAGATTAAAGCTATTCACAGAACTCCAGTGGCTGGGGATCATGTGAAGGTACAGCCAAGCTAAGTTTACCTACTTTGTGCCAAGCAGGTTGATGTATCCTGCATTAACACTGAGGTATTTGACACTGGGAAGTCAAGTTCCCAGTTTACCTGGTACATTGTAATAACAAGCAAAGCAACTACCTTACCAATGAGTCCAGAATGCTTTCAAATTCTTCTGGGGCTTAAGAAAATGAACAGCAAACTAACGAATTCATCAGATCTTCTACAAAAAGAACCTTAAAGGGAGTTTATTTGCACTGTGTAGTAGTAACTCTTAAAACTCCAGATTCAGATACTACTTTTGAAGCATTATCTCCAAACATCAATAATAAAAAAGCGATAACCATCATGCAAGCAAGCTGATTGCTGTATTTTACATACAGGATTTTAGGATTTGCCCACCAGCTACACAATTTAAGAATAGTTCCTGCAGTCCCCATAATACAAATGATTGTATTCTGAACTAGGCAAATTAGTCCACTGTTAGCATGAGGACATAAGCAAATTAACCTTAATCACTCGAGTAACACTTCTGGTCTTTTTGCCAAGCAATTTCAGGCAGGTGTACAATATGGAGCAAGGCCAGATCCTGTAATCTCAAGACAGCTTAAGAGCATATAAATATCACATTAACAATCCTTTAGTGAGGAAGTCAGCCAATACAAGGCATTCTATGAATTTATTTTAAAATAACCATTGCTAGTCTTCTGCCTAAAGTCTTTGAAAGATTCCAAGCAGTAACTGCCAGGGTGGCAAGTGCTACCAATCCCACCACCCATAACTAAAATATGGAATTCATTACTGCACTGCTTGCATTGAAGCTTTAAATAATGTATCTTACAGCATTTGTAAGATTTCCATTTGCTTCCTTGTTGTAGCACAATTACTGCTCAAAAAATCTGCACCTACTGCAAAGTTCAGCTACAATTTAACCCAATCTTTGGCTAGAGAGGCACTGTGGGAAGAGATCTCTCTTCACTGTAGTTCCACACCCTGGTCTAGGTCCGACCTCAGCTCGAGGCTCTCAGGTTACTGTGGCAGGTGTGGTATTTGGCCTCATTTGTTTAACCACGACTGGCAAGCAGAGTTACTACATTTAGTTTTCTATTTATTTTAAGCACAGTAAAAAAAAGGTTGGTACACTTTGGGAATTCAGTGGCACAAGGTACACTGCCATCAAGTTAGGGACGTTATACATCAAAAAAACAGCTAAATTTGATTTTTTGAAACACTGCATTACATAATTAAATTGTACTCGCCCAAACAGACCACTTACAAATATTAGGTCAGTAAGTTTCTAACATCCATAAAAACGTAGCTTTCTTACTAAAATGCAAGAATTAAGAAGTCGGTGTCTAAACAAGACAGACAAAAACAAACTGGAATGAAACTACAGGTCACATCTAAAATCGGGGCTTTTTGTTTGGGGTTTCATATTCTTCTCTCCCTCTACCATATCCTGCTGGTGTTCCAGGCCCCATTCCTCTAGGACCCTGGCCACCCACGGGCCCCGCACCTCCCTGCCCAAAGCGTTCAGGACGCTATTGGAACAGAATGAACAGTTCATTATAAGTAGTTGATGTCCATGTGTGTTAAGTATATATTTTTAGAAGGTTCCGTAGTCAAGGTTCGTCGATACAATCACCATTGAGCCGATCCACAGGTACCGGGAACATAGAAAGGAAAAAAGGGTAATTTAAAAATTAGTTTATTGTAATACATGCCTTGAGGTATGTTCCCACTTGATGCATTCTCATACATCTGTTACAAAGAACAGATCCTCCCTGCAGTGCTAGAAATGTAAGCATTAGTGCAGATGTGAATTAACAACTTTTCCAAATGAGCTCTAGCAAAATTTTCAACCAAGTTAATGCAAATAGCTTGTGAACTTCTCACCTTTAGTGCAGTAAAAGCTCAGATTACATCACTGTCATTTCCAGATAAGCCTAATGAGAGAATGCAGCTCCAGTTGGCCGAAGCAGGAGCTGACATTCATCAAATGTAACAGAATGCCTACTCACCAGGACTGGCATGTGCTGTCTAGAGACCATGAGCTTTTCAAGATGGGGTTAAGACTACGGTCTGCTGACTAAACTGCAGAGGCCTTTGGCAGTACCAAAACTCATTGTGAGCACTACTGCATTGCAAGAAGAAAAAAAAAAATGTGAAAAAAGCTACTGACCAGTGCTTTACCTAACCAACGCAACTGCTCGAGCACAGACTGGCTCTTGTTCAAACCCAACGTACTCCGGAGCTGCTGGTGCTGCATCAGATGCAAAACGTGTTCCAAGCACTCAGTGTTTCCAGTTAGAGCAATGCACAGAGGGTTGTGTGCATCCAGGCAGTATCTCCCTTCCCACCCCACCTTCACCACAAGCTCTTGGAAAATTCACAGCTTCACAGCAATTGAAAAGGTTTCACACCAAGGTGTAACAGCTAAGTTACTCTGCAATAAAGCAGAGACTTCAGGTCTATTTACTAGTACCTCTAGTTGCATGTACTTTGTTCAGTTACTGTATTACTGGGTGTGATCAGCATTCAACCTACAGAAGTTACACATTATGAGGTCAAAGAGAGCTTTAAATTTTCATTTTAACCAAGATTCCCACTACTGAGTCACAGAACAATGGTAGGTGGTTTGTTACAAAAAGTATCTGCAACTGAAATTGCACACTTCAGAGCTCCTGACTCTTGAAAGTCAGCATCAATCCTTCCAAGAAAGGAGTTTCACAAATATTATTAGGTTATTTCTGCCTAATTCATGGCAGCTTCAGCTCATCTCCAGCTCTGTTTAAAGGTATCAGCCCAGGAACTGTGACCACACTGTGTGACAGAGATCCCCAACCTAAGAAACTCCAGGCAGTTAATCCACCTCACTGTCACATCTTTTGACCAGATCACATTTCAGGGATTACACAAGTTCAACATGCACCTGTTACCATGGTTTTCAGGAGAAAAATGTACATAGTATCCACCACACACTGCCTATCTGCTCACAGGAAGCTCAGGAACTGCTCATGTATCAGTAGTTATTGAGGTACCTTAAGGCCAACAGCACTGTCTACTGAATCAATGATGCTCTGGGAAGTTACCATTCCAAAGATATGTTCCCCAAAAAGATAAAACAGAAGGTATCTGACAAGCTACTATGGTAGCTCAGCTCATTAAGCCAGAGGCCTAAACCCACCCAAAAATCATTAGTTCAGCTTGTGCAGCAGGTGTACACCCTTTCAGGAGGGTGAACGCACACTGGTATCGCCACCTAAGCCAACAGATTCCCATCCTGCCCATTAAACATTTCTGTCATCTGCATCCGTGGTGCTTCAGTGTAGGAACACCAAACAGGCTCCAAGCCCAGCCACACGTGTAGTGTGCCAGAAATTATTGCAGTTTGGAAACATACCTCAGAACAGGAGATATGCTGAGTTTAACAGGCTCTACCTTTGTGTCATGCCCAACACAGGAAAACAGACCGGGCTAGCATTCCTTTGGGAGACAGGAACCACAAATGGCTACAGTCCAGTATAGCTGGAACATGCCTGAAGCTAAAAACCAGCATTTCTGCTCTTCTACAGCAACATCAGCACAGACTAAGGGATATGCTGTTTACCATTGATAATTTAAGTTTATCTGCTGCTGGAACAGACCTGAGCGCAGATTTTGGGCTGAACAGCACACCCAGACCAACATGCATCCAGCCTACCTAGGCTTGGAAGGGCCAAAACAGTGTTACACATTGGGAAGGAGAACAAAAAAATCTCTCTTGTCCATCAATACAGAACATCAAATTACTGAAAAACTACCACATGAAGTATTTTGATGAAATTTGTCAGATTCTCTAGAATTCGTAAAAAATCCTTCCAAGCCTAACAGTGACGCAGAATTTCCAAAGTCCAATGAAGTCAGTTAATTGCAAATATGCTTAAGAGCACATTTGAATCCACTTACAAACAATTTCTGAGTGTGTAAGCTACCATAAAGGTTATCAACTACTCTAGTGCTACACACTGCCACGTTGTCCTGTGTTAAACACCTGACAAGAGAGTCAGCAGTTAACAGTGATATTTCCACAACCATCCGAACACTGGAGAACTCATTCCCAACCACAACAACTCCCGTGTGCTAAGCTAAAGCCACCACAGGATACGTTACCATGTCACTTCCCATCATAGAACCACTCATGGCTGCTTGGCCAACTCCTGGATTAGCTTCATAACCTATGCCGCCACCACCTCCCAGAGGTGGAAATTTCTGGGCTGCTGAAGCATAAGGATCTAAGAGAGAGAAATATATAATCATATTCTGGCACTTTCTAAGTTAGCAATACAAAGTAATTACTTAAAAGGTTCTTTACCTCCCATGTTCATTGTGGCAGCACCACCCATTCTCATGTCTCGTTCCCTCTGCATAGAAGAAACAACTTTTAACTTGGATAATCATATAATCAATAATCACCAAAATCAAAACTTTCAGGAGACAAAATACAGATAAGGCAAATACTGCCACAGCCCATACACACACATAGTGCAATCACCAACCCAAAGGAAGCAAACACAGCCATGTTGAAAATACATCTACAAAACTCCTGAGCATGGTAACGTGACCCAAACCCACTACCAGGTCACTTACTGGATCCATGTAACCCATTCTACTATAATTCTCTTCCCTCTGTCTTCTCATCTGCTCTTCCATCTCCCGCTGACGGATCATCATCTCCTCCTCCCGCCGGCGGCGCTCCTCCTCCTGCCTGGTCACCACAAAGCAATGTTAAACCCCAGCAATGATGCACATTGAACACACACTAACATCAACTCCTCCAACAATATAAAGGCACTGAAAGGTTAAACTTCAGAACAAAAATATACTCTATGATGCCAAAATATTTAAGGAGAAACTTACACAGGAGTTCAATTTCGCAAACACAAACTGAAGCAGCAATGGTGTTTCTTGAAAAATAAAAACTTTCATATGTAAGTAATTGAAAAAAGAAAAAGGTCAATCTAATTTTTAATAAAATCCCATGAAAGCCAAACTAACCTCAGCTGAATTTCCTTGCGTTTCTGCATTTCCTGATTATGAAGTTCTTCCATCCGCCTCAGCTCCTCCTGGCGCCTCATGAGGTCTGCAGGAATGAAGCCTGTGAGCAGCTTTTCCACACAATGTCCCACTTTAACTACATCTGAATTACATCTGCACTGGGGCAGAGAGAAGTACATTCCAGTGTCACTGTTCTTACCAATACACCACTGAAAGTACATTCCAGTGTCACTGTTCTTACCAATACACCACTGAAAGTACATTCCAGTGTCACTGTTCTTACCAATACACCACAGAAATTTCAAAAAACTGCCAGTTCCTCTTTAACTCTGAAATTCTTAAGTTCACAGTCAGAGGCATGAATTTCCTCACTAAACCATTCAAGAGCCATATACTAAAGCCAGCACTTAAAGCAAAAAGACAGAAAGAATTCTTATCCCGTTACCTTGACGCAGGAGGTTTGCCTGATGCTCGTGATAAGCATCTTCCATCTCACTTTCAAGTTTGTCCTTGGCATCTTTCATGTTTTTTGCCACTTGCTCTCTCTGCTGCTTTTCCATTTCATCTAAAGATTTCCACCTTTGAGAATATTCAAATTCAAAACTGCCAGGCTGAGCAAAACGGGGAGGAGTCTCTCTTTCCCTGCAAAAGGAAGATACTCAGAGTGGGCAATCCTGGAAATTCAAGGTCAGTACAAGATCATGACCAAAATAACTGAATTATCAGGGAACATCAAGGACACCCTGAAAACACCTGACAACCACAGAACTGGCTCTGATGGAACTGCTGCATTTTATATACGGACAACAGCACTGAATACAAATATTTATCACAGCACATGTGGAGATTCCTGCACTATCACATCCAAGCAAATCTTCAGAGTGTTACTGCTTGTTTGCCTCATTTTTAACTGTCTTTAGACACTTCACTGCTGACAATTGCAGGTGGAAAATCTTCAAAAAAAGACAGGCCTTTGCCCAAGCAGGGACAATCAAGGTGGAGTTTTCCAGTGCCAAAGCACTCTGTGTCAAAGGCAAATAACAGCCTTCACTTTCAGGGAAATAATTATAAAAGTGCCTGAGGGCCAACAGGTTGTTTTGTCATATAAATAAACTCCAATTTAAAATTCAGTAATTTATGGAACAAAATTACCAAGTCCAAAAGCTTTCCATGCATTACCAGTATGGATTACTTCAATGCTTGGAACACCACATTAATCCACATTGTTCTCAAAGCTGCCTCTAAACCACTTACAATTTTTGATCAAAGCAAGGAATTTTGAGCTCTAAGCCAAGCAAGACTGACTGGATCTCCCTCCCTGCACTCCCTTTTGTGATCTGAGAAAATATAAAATTCCTACAACAGGTTTAATATACAGATTCTAACACAAAACTGCTGTTACAGAAAATATTTCGCTAAACTCTTGAATACTCCTCTAGACTCTTTGTTCCTTTACATCAGAAGTCAGCTCATAAGGCAAATCCACATGCAACAAGTTTATACAAATCAGGCAATGAGTTTAAATTGTACTTTGTTTCTCATTTCAAACTATGAATGTAAATTTTCAAGTTCCCCATGGGATCATCAACCCGAGACATGCCTTAAGGGAGACGACAGCTTTTAACAATAGCATGAAACAGTTCAAGTCTGATTTTTCAAGTTTCTACATATACCAAAAACATGTGTCAAGCTGCTATTTCTTTGTACGACAATGCAGAAAACTGCTTGTGTAACACTTCGTGAATACACTAAACAAATCACTGTTACTTTAAACTATGAACAAACAAAAAAAATAAAACCAAGAACTGGCAATACAACCGAAAATCTAAAGCCTGTTTCTGAAAAATTTTCCGTATTCCTCAGTGCCAGGGACAATACCACTTAAAACATCATTAATGCCCGCTTTATATCAAAAAATAGTGCCTACTTTTGATACATCGGATTCTTCTGAGCAAGCTTTTCTGGAAGACCATCTTCATCATCCAGCTGTTCCAATGGTTCCACAATAACTGGCCTGGGAGTGCTGAACAGAAAATACTCGTTTTACTCCTCTAAAAGCCCTTATTCTGAACAACTAGAATCCTACAGTCTTTATTCAGCTTAAAACTAAAAGATCCTGACAAAGTACTTACGTTGTCAACAAAAACACGCCCTCAGTACACCGTTCAAACGCTTTCCTTGCAGCTGGCTTTGATGCAAACTCAACAATGCCTTTTCCTGTTGATCTACCTCGATCATCTACAATCACAACAGCTCTTTCCACCGGACCGAACTGGGAAAAAGCCTCCTCGAGCAACTCGTTGGACACGTAGGGCGAGAGGTTCCGCACCGACAGGGCAGCGGCGTGAGTGGCAAAGCGAACGCGGAGCTGCCGGCCCCTCATGGGGGTATCGTCCAACTCTGCCTTTGCGATTTCTGCAAGAGCTCGAGATTCCTGGGGGAAGTGCAAAACCCAGCCTTAGAAAACTAACCTGTACATCACCAAACCGCGAGAACGAAACGGATGAACACACAACACGAATGCCTACCAATTTAATGAATCCAAAGCCTTTGCCCTTGTTGATAAAAACCTCTCCCGGCTCCCCGTATTTGGCAAACAGTCTTTTAAAGTCTTCATCTGTGATATCAGCAGGCAAATTCCCAACAAACAACCGGCAGCGCTGTGTGTAAGTCTTCTCCCCGGGCCGCCTCAGCAGAGAGAGGTTCGCTTTAAAGCCCTACAAAGAATCAGACCAAGCTATCACTGAGTGCTACACACAGAATTGCGGGGAGCCCTGAGGACCCCGGACAACCCAAACCGCAACGCCGGGACCGCCCGGGCACTGCGAGGGGATCCAAACCGCAGCCCCGTGGCAACGCGGAGAGACCCAAACCGCAGCCGCGGCACCGCCGGGGGCACCGCGAAGGAACCCAAACTGCAGCCCCGGGCAAGGCGACGGAACGCAAACCGCAGCCCCGGGGCCGCCCCGACACCGGGGACCGCTCGCATCCCGCTGAGGCGCCGCCGCCTCCCCCCGCTCCTCCCCTCAAGATGGCGGCGCGGGCGCGCGGAGCCGCCGCCATCTTGTGCCTGAGGGAGGTGTGGGGGGGCCGTGACTCACCTCGTCCGACAGCTTCTCGCTCCTATCTCCCGAGCCCTGTTGTGACCCGAGGCTCTGCTGGCCCTGGTGCTGCTGCCCGCGGCCCCGCGGCTCCCCGCCCGGCCCGCCGCGGTGCCCCGGGCCGCCCTTGTGCGGCCCCTGCTGCGGGCCGCCCGGCCCCTTGGGGCCGCCGCCGGGAGACTGTCCTTGTCCTTTCTTAGGGCCGCCGGCCGGTGTGGGGCTGGGGCTGGGCTTGGATTGCGGCTGGGCACCGGCAGGAGACGAGGAAGGAGCCGAAACTGGCGGCTGCTGCTGTGGCTGCTGCCCCGCGGGAAGCGCAGAGGATGGAGGCGCTCCCGCCTGGCTGCCGGTGGGTCCCGCCGTGGTGGCGGAGGCTGAGGAGGATGAAGAAGGCGGAGCAGAGGTGGACGTGGGCGGCTTCGGCGGTTCGGGCTTCGGGCCTCCTCCCGGCGGACCTCCCGGGCCTTGCGGGCCGCCCGCCATCGGGCCGCGGTTCTGTCCCATGCCCATGCCGGGCGGCGGCGAGCGGAAATCGTGGTTGGGACCGCCGCGTCCTCCACCGCCGCCACGCCGGTGAAACCCGCCGCCACCGCCGCCACGGCTACGGAAGCGATCCCGCGACATGGTGTAGCGGAGGGAGGAGGCGGAGATGAGAAGAGAGCTCCGGCCGCGGCGGCTGCTGCTGCTCAGCGCCCGCTGCGCAAAATGGCGGTGAGCTGGACGGCCTCGCCGCCGCCTTTGTCCGCCCCTAATATAGTACGCCCGCCTCCGGAAGCCCCCCTCCTCCTCACCAGCCAACCACCGACACCAGCGGAGGTGACTGACAAGCAAAGTGACCAATAGCGTGTCGCAACTCCGCTAACTCTTTGATCTCATTGGTAACGAGCCTGCCCTCTGTCCATTGGCGCGTTTGACCGCCGACGTTGGCACGGGCCGGTCCGTTAACCCCCCGCGTGCTGATTGGGCAGTTTGAGCGGCGGGCGGCGCAGTCACGGCGCGAGCGCGGCTCGTGATTGGCTGGCTCGGCTGTCAGTCAGGCGGAGGCGCGGCGCGGGCCCGGCTGCGCGGCGCCTCAGGGCGCACTCAACCCTGGCTGCGGCTGGAAAAATGTCAAATAAACGTAGTTTCAATTCCAGTTCGCTGCTCTGAAACCCAATCTGAGATAGTAAATATCCGATTTGTGCATTCAAGAGTGGTAGTGGAACCCCGGCGCCAGCATAGGGAGTCACGTTCAGTGTTTTGTGTGAAAAGTCGGGCAGGGAAGCACCTAAAAGAGCCCTGATTTGGGAACAGCGATCCGCAGTTACTTTCCAGGCGCCCCAGGAAAGCAGGATAGAGCTTGGTGCGAACAAAAAGTGACGCCAGCTCCCCAAAATGTCCACGGTGCATTGTGAGGTGAAAAATAAAGCAGCTGTAGCAAGACCGTAGCGGTTACAGTCCCGACATTCCATGTTCCATTACAGAAAACAGACCAAAAGCACATTCCAACTCTTTAGTGTGCCTGCTTTCAGCAGTGCCATTTTTATACCTCCCCTTCAGCAGTGTTTCCATCCATCCCCCTCTCAAGCTCCCAGCAATGTTTCACATTCAGTTTCAGGTCTGAAATTTAAAAAATCAAACCCCGTGTGAACCTAAGGGAAAGTCCCACGTTAATTTCACAGACCTGAACTGTGCCAGTGCTGTGGTAAAACATCAATTGCATGAATATTTCTGACACCCTGGGGAAGTCAAAGGTCGGTTTCATTCTTCATTGAATCACGGAATTACAGAGAAGTTTGGGTTGGAAGGGACCTTAAAGCCCATCCAGTTCCACCCCAGGGACACCTTCCACTATCTTGAGTTGCTCCAAGCCCCAATGTCCAACCTGGCCTTGGGCACTTCCAGGGATGAGGCAGCCACAGCTTCTCTGGGCACCCTGTGCCAGGGTCTCCCCACCCTCACAGGGAATAATTTCTTCCCAAAATCCCATCCATCCCTGCCCTCTGGCACTGGGAAGCCATTCCCCTTTTCCCTTGTAAATTGTCTCTCTCCATCTTTCCTGTCAGCTCCTTCAGGTCCTGGAAAGAATCAGCTCTTCCCAAAGTTTTTTCTGCCAGCTGAACACTCCCAATTCCCTCAGCCTTTCCTTGTAGGATAGCAACAAAATAAATGTCTCTGTGGGTTTATATATTTTAAATTAAAAAGGAGCCACAGATTGATTCTGGCCCTGAATCAGTGTTATACTGCCTGTGGGACTTCAGCCACTTCCAAGCACTGCAGGATGGAAACTCCAGGTTGTTTTAAAATGGATTCTGGCCCTGCTGCCAGCAGTGAGTGTTTCCACCACGAGGTGTCTCAGAGGTTAAATCACTGCAAGAACAAATTTGGGACTGGCTCTTATCACAAACTAACAACTGGCATCTCCTTGCTGTCACATCTAGTTCTGTCTCTTCAGGAAAAAATAATATTGAGTGGAAAAGGGTTGAGTTTGTGTTGTGTCTTAAGTATAAATGAACTGTATTTTCAGGAGCTACTAATTTTTATCATTCTTCAAAAGAGATAAAGAGTATAATTATTCTCCTAATTCTGCAAAAATTGGCACAACAAAGATCAGAACAGAAAAAGGGAGCTCAGATCTCTGCAGGACCCAAGGGGGGATTGATGGGGTGTCTGGGCAGGACCAGGAGTTGGACTCAATGATCCCTCTGGGTCCCTTCCAACTCAAGATATTCTGTGATTCTGTGACTCTATGAAAAATCTATACAAGAACCTGTAGAATTTATCTGAAGTCTGAAAAGTGGAATTTGAGTTTCTGCAGATCCAGGGTAAGATCCATGTTTTGCAGCTGCAATATGAATGTTTATCCTGGTCTTCAAATCAGAGGAAAACTGATGCTTGAGCAGGACTTGAAGTAAAAACAACCTCTGGTAACAGTGACCTGCTTTGTAAGTGTTCAGCTGGCTGGTTTTGTATAAAAACAGACACTGAGGAAAAAAACTTGGGATGTTTTCCCCAGAATGTTCCACTGTAAGCAAATATATCTGAAACTGGAAATGTTCTGTGACACCTGGGGTAAGAGTTGAAGAATTTCTCCATCCTAACATTGATCTTTGCATTGGGATGTTCAGTGCACACATACATTAGTTCAGTTTAATAGGGGCTGTTGAGAGAAGCAAAAAAGGAAGAACTCCAGACCTCTCTCACCCTCAAAATATTAATCTATTTAAAAATAACACTGCTGTTACTAATTCTGAGGATTTTTCATACTGTACAACTGATCTAAAAATTGAATTAAGCCGTGGTAAGAAGCAGTCTGTGACTAATGAGGAAAAGACCTTAGAGGAATATGCCAGGGAATCAGGCTGCCACAGAGGTGCCCAAAGTTCTGAATGTCTCAGCTGCCAGGATAATCCTCAGGTAATCCCTGTGTGGAGCTCAGCAGGTGATTGATTCAGATACATTTTTTCCCCTAAACTGTTTCCTCTTGTTATAAACATAAACACAAGACTGGCAAGGAGAAATCTGAATGATGTCTGTATTATTAATTGCAGATTGGAGGAGGAAGGAGCAGCGTGTGTCCAAGTTGCTAATTAGGAATAATTACCCCATGAGGTTCTGTAAGTGTCCCAAGTACAACAAACACGAATCCCACTAACATCCCTTCCTACTGAAGGAGCAATTAAATGCTGTGAGGAGATGTCTGCACTCCCTGGGCATTCCCTGGAAAGTTTTGACCCAGAAGAAAACAGCTGAAGGGCTGTGTGCACAAATTCCAGTATGTCCCAGAACTAGAGGTGCTCAGGAATTTCAAGAATCAGGAAGCAAAGGGAGGAGTGGGAAGGGAGAGCAGAGCAGGGAGGCACCCAGAAGGTGCAGGGTAGAGTCCTTGCCCTGCTGCAGCCTCTCCTAAACAGAGTCTGTGGTGCACTGGGATAAAGCTGCCTGAAGAAAAGGGATTCCTGCAGAACATTTCATCATTCTGGGGCTCACCAGAGTGTCACAAAGTGACCTTTGATAGAATAAAGGAGGAAGCAAAATGCCAATAACATCACCTGGTGTCTGAAGCTGAGGCAGGATTGCAGGAGTGGCCAAGAGCTGCTGCAGAGGCTCTTCAGCTCACAGCAACTTCCCTTGGCACTCAGTGATGAGGGTTCTCCTCTCCCTCCAGGGCTGTTTTCACCTCTCCTTGAGCAAGGATTGAATCTGCCCTCCAAGAGGTTTCTCCTCTATACCATCACAAATATGCCTATAGGCTTAAAAACAGAGAGCTCTGAGGTTGGGAAGTTCTGTGACTTGATGAGATAAAATCTGGATAAAGTGATCTTTCCTCCTCTTGCTGCCTGTGTCTCCTCTCTCAGCAGCAGCTGCTGTGCCAGTGGGTGATCCCAGAGTGATCCTTGGACAGCTGGGCATGCCAAGACTGTCTTCAGAGAGGCTCCAAGAGCCTCCATTCCCAGTGATGTTAATTGGAGTTAAGGATGCTCAGTGCCTTGCAGGAACACTCAGCACAAAGCTGTCAATCCAGACATGTCCTTGAGCTGTGGAGAGAAATAAGATAGACAGAACTAGAATTTATCCCACTGCCCTACAGTTAACAGTAAGCATGCCATCTATTAAAATAATTTAATCTTCTGTGGTTTCCTACTAGAAAGAATTTAATTTTGTATTTCTTTGATTGAGAGGATTTAAAACTCTGTCACGTTTTGTCACCTACTGGGCAGGGTCCTTTAGATGCAGCCCTGAAATCCAGCTGTGCCCTGGCTCAGCAGCTGAGGGAGGGGATTCTCTCAGACTGCCTGGGAATGCTGCATCCAGTTCTGGTTCCCCAACATAAAGGGAACATGAACTGCTGGAGCAAGTCCAGAGAGATGTGAATTTAATAAAGGGCTGGAGCTCCTTCTCTATGGAGACAGCCTGGGAGAGCTGGGGCTGTTCAGCTGGAGAAGAAAAGGTTGTTTGGAGACCCCACAACATCTTCCAGGATGTGCAGGAGCCTCCAGGAAAGCTGGAGAGGGACTCTGCATCAGAAACTGGAGTGATGTAGTGAGAGTCCCTGAGAGCCCCTGTAAAATCTATGTATTGGATAAGTGGGGTCCCAGTTATTCCAAATGAGCCACAGCTGTGAAGTCCTTAGTTGGGCAGCAGCTGTGGCTTGTGAAGATAACTGGGAAAAAAGGGGGTGGGTTGAGAGTCCTGGAGGAACCCCTGTGAAGCCACGAGGAACTGCACAGCAGAGAAGAGCAGCATGGTAGAAAACCAGCCAAGAAGGTACGAGACTTTAGAAATGTGATTGCAAGTATGGGACTCTAGAAATATAATAATAACAATAAGATAACAACAGAGTGACAGGACAAGGAATGGCTTCCTACTGAGGAGGGGAAGTTTAGGCTTGATAAATGGAAGAAATTCTCCCTTGTGAGGGTGGGCAAAGGGTGCCCAGGGAAGCTGTGGCTGCTCCATCCCTGGAAGTATCCAAAGATAGGTTGGACAGGGCTTGGAGCACCCTGGGACAGTGGAAGGTGTCCCTGCCCATGGCAGGGGTGGAACTGGGTGGGTTTTAATGTCCCCTCCAACCCAAACCAGTGTGGGACTCTGTGACAATAAATATGTGGCAAGAATGGGATGTGTTACAGAGAATCCTGTTCTTCCATCTCACAGAGCCAAGCAGGGAAACAGAGACAACAACTCTGCAAAATCCCAGCAGTTCTGAGCTGAGCCCTGGTCAATGTTTGGCTATGCATGGAATGTCAGTGGGGCAGAAAGGAATAAACTCACAGGGCTGTATTTCATAAGGCTGCCATGACTTTCTCAAAAATCTCAAGACTGGCAATGTCTTCTCTATAATTATTTTTTAATATACTGCTGTTTCTAAAAGACAAACACAAAAGATGAAAGAGAAAATCAGAACCTTTTTTTCTTCATAACACAAAAATGGTGGGAATTTTAAAATAAACAGTTTTATTCTGCCTTTGGAAAAAGTGATGTAGTCACAGCATGAATTCAGGATGATATTAAAAAGCAGCAACCAGAGTTTGTGAGTGGGCAGTAATTGCCAATAAAGATTCAAGACAACACAAATGGCTAAAGAACTGCAGAGGTTATTCATGTCCCTCCTCAGTGACTCTCAGAAGACAAAGATAAAATTAATCCTGCTGTAGCAGCAGGCACTTGAAGAGACTTCCCAGGGGATGATGCTCTGACAACCTGACACCTATCCCAGACCTTGAGCACAATCACATTTTGCAAAAGTCTAACAGTTCCCTTTTTGAAAATTACTTTTGGCATCTTATTATGGCAAATAATAAGATCTCAACATCACGGTGACATGATGGCTAGCAGAGCTGCAAGCAATCTGAGATTTTTTGTGCAGATTTTACTGATCTCACCCCATTTTACTCTGGGGGTTCACAGGGTGAGCTTGGTGCCAGCATGAGCTACTTGGGGTGGGAGTTTGGATTTTTGGATTTTCTGCAGGGAGACAAGAGCAGATAGAAAAACAAAAAGACCCAAAAGCAAAGAGAAAACTCACATTTCCTTTCTTCTGCTTCAACAAAAGAATCTGCTATGAATATGCCACAAAACTTCTCTTAACATAAACTGGATTTCCATTAGGAAAACTTTCCAGTAAGTGTCCTGGTAGCACAAGAAAGGCATGAATACAGCTGGAAAATAGATAATGACTGTATAAGAAAAGAAGAGCAACAAAGAGAAATTTTCTACTTGCTTTTAAGGCAACCTCCACCCACCAGTCTGCTGTGGGTGAGATGCACCCATGTCCCAAGAGGGTGGTGGTCTACACATTAATAATAAACTCAGTTCTCTGTCTGGGTTTTGTGCTTCTGCCATAGAATTTTTCCCAACAGATCACTCATTACAAAAAAAAAAAAAGCTTCAAAATTTGAAGCCTTTTTGCACTGACAATTATTAAGGCTCCAGAGTAAGAAAGATTCAGAGTCCCTGATGCAGAGCAGCATCAGCTGTTTGTAACACAGAATTTGCTATAAAAGTCTGCATCCCACATCGGCACGTTGGTCACTGTCTGTTTAAATATTTCATGATGTGTGCAATTAAGTTCTTTCCTCCCTGTTGACTCTGTGACTTTAGAAATCCAAAGTATTTCTCTTGACCCATGTTTTGGGCTTATTTTCACATTTGCACGCTGACAATGAAGCAAAACAATTTCTTTTTTATTTATAACCAGATTCACTTCGGGGAGCTGAGAGCTGCCATATTTGGTGTGCAAAAACTGCTGTCAGGCATGTTTGGAAACAAAAGCCTGTGTTATTGAGACTTAAAAAGAGGATGCAAAATAGATTTATAATTATTGTAATTAGAATAAAAGCATGATTGCACTGAACTTAAATCCTGGTCCAAATTTCATACACATGCACAAACCATCCAAACAGAAATTAACTTCCTAATTAATATTGGATCATTCCTATTATAAAAAAGGCACTATTAATTATTGATGATGCTTTTTCTGAGATGTTTCCATCTTTTCCCCTCCAGTTCATGGAGTGCTGGGGGTAATGCAGCATGTACAAATAAATACTCAGAGGTGTGGAAGTTACTCACACTCCTGCACGCAGGAGGATCTGCTCCTGGATGTTTTTATCAAACAGAATACAGAGGGGCATTTGTTTGTACGAGCAGAGCTAGAATATTCTCTTTAGAGTTCAGCTTCCTCCTTTCATCCCACCCACCACCAGACACTTCCTGACATTTCTCCTGCAGGCAGAGCAAGGCAACTGCTCCTTTCCTTTTCTTTTTTTTTTTTTTTTTTTTCCTTTTTCAACGGCTGCTCCTTCAGTTATCTGTGGGTGGTGGGGGAAGGGGATGTTAACAGCAAACACAGCCAGAGCAAGTCTGGGAATGAGGGGGAGTTTCAGGATGGAAATAGGCCCCTGCCAGCCCTCCTGCGTCTGTGTGTGTCTATGACTAAGCGTTTGCTTTTTAAAACTTGCCTTTTCTCTTTCCTTGATCCTTGTTGTTTCCAAGCCTCCTGTTCCCCTTTGTCCTGGCAGCTCCAGGGAAATGCAGACCTCACCCAGCACGTGAGGGACAAACCAGAGCAGCCCCTGAGCTGGGACACAAACCCACATCCCCTGTCTGCTCAGGGCTCAAGGGGAGACACCACTGCAGGTTTGTATTCCTCTGAAATATTCCCTGTATTTTCTTACAGCATTACAGCCCTGCAGTCTGAGAGCACCTAAATTTAAGAGGTGTCCACAGTTTTGTCCATCTCTAGGAGAGAAAAGGCCACTGGCTGCTCATCTCCACATCCCTTTTCAGTCCATGACAGCAACAAGGACAAAGAAGTGCCCAAAGCACCACATGGTCAGTGGTGAATGTGGTGATGCTGCTGTGCTGATGGTTGGATTTGGTGATCTTAGAGGTCTTTTCCAACCATGATTCTTTGTGGGTACAACAGCTGTGTTTTCCTCCACCCTTCTCCCAAAGCTGTCCTATTTGGATGCTTACTGGAAAGAAAAGATTATTTATTATTATTAATTCATGTTTGGCCTGAAACACTCAGCAGGGCTGTTCCACCTGCAGCTGGAATTCTCTGCAGACCCTGTGCAGGAGCAGAGGCAGGAATGCCCAACCCCAACCCATGGGGCTGGCAGGTTTTAGGGGTGCCCAGCCCCAACCCATGAGGCTGGCAGGTTTTAGGGGTGCCCAGCCCCACTCTGCACAGCTGGCAGGTTTTAGGGGTGCCCAGCCCCACCCTGCACAGCTGGCAGGTTTTAGGAGTGCCCAGCCCCACCCTGCACAGCTGGCAGGTTTGTAGGAGTGCCCACCCAACAGGGCTGGCAGGTTTTAGGGGTGCCCAGCCCCACTCTGCACAGCTGGCAGGTTTGTAGGAGTGCCCAGCCCCACTCTGCACAGCTGGCAGGTTTGTAGGAGTGCCCAGCCCCACTCTGCACAGCTGGCAGGTTTGTAGGAATACCCAGCCCCACTCTGCACAGCTGGCAGGTTTTAGGGGTGCCCAGCCCCACTCTGCACAGCTGGCAGGTTTTAGGGGTGCCCAGCCCCACTCTGCACAGCTGGCAGGTTTTCTGGGTGATCTATATTCAGCTGTGCATGCCCCTGGGGATGTGCAGAGATCATTCATCCAGTTCACTGAACTGCAGCCTGCATGTGGAGGGGGTTTTGTGGTTCCTTTTGAAATGTCACTGGTTTAAAGAGGAATAGTCTCACTCAGGGTCGTGCAGCAGATTGGAATATGGGCACTCCAGGGGTGAATTAAAAAGCAATTCAAAAACAATAGTGTGGAACAATCTTATCTTTCCCCTGCCTTATCCAGGCATTTATCTTGCTCTGTTCTGAGGAGTCATCACCACATTATCCACATCTTCTGCAGTGTCTCTTTTAGCAATGTTAGTGCACAGACAGCTCCTGCAGAATCACAGAATCATGGAATGGTTTGGGTTGGAAGGAACCTTAAAGATCATCTTGTTCCAAACCCTGCCAAGGGCAGGGACATCTTCCACTATCCCAGGTGGCTCCAAGCTCCATCCAACCTGATCTTGGACACTTGGATCCAGGGGCAACCTGTTCCAGAGCCTCCTGTGAACACACAGAGCTGCCTGTTCCTTCACAGGGAACAATTCCTTCCAAACCTCCCATCTAACCCTGCCCTCTGGCAGTGGGGAGCCATTTCCCCTTGTCCTGTCACTCCAGCCCTTGCAAACAGCCTGTCCCCATCTTTCCTGCTGTCCCCTTCAGGCACTGGAAAGCCACAGCCAGGTCTTCCCAAAGCTGGGCCAACAACACCCAAGAGTCTGAAGAAGCAGAAGAATGTCCTGCTCTGGTTCCAACACCCTGCAGAGAACAGGTTTGGATGTCTCAGCCCACACCAGGGTCGATCTGGCTTTAAATGCTGGCTCTCACTGTCACCCCCACATTTGTCCTTTGTGCACCCTCAGCAAACCTGCAGCAGGCAGAGATTTCAACAGCACACGGCTGATTTACCACCTGTTGTAGTGACAGGCTCTATTTCTCACAGAGTTCTTTGTACAGTGGTCTGAAAGCATTTTGTATTGCATGGCCAAAGTTCCATCACTCCCTGATTCCTTAGGAGAACCACACAAAGATGTCTCTTCCCATTAAAAGGCTTGAACAATTTCATTTTGTACCATTCTATAGAAACTTACAATGTAGCCCCAAGAAGTTACAGTAGTTTTGTCGAGTTCTCGTGGTATTTGAGGTTATCCTGAGTGGTTCAGCATTTGGCACTAGGATGACAAGAAAAAAGAGGTTCAGTCAACACAAAAACACCCACAATTTCTAAACTTCAGCCTGAAAACATGAAGGCAGCCTTTGCAAAGCCTCAGGAAGCAGAGGGCAAAAAGAAAAAGTAAGTTTGTTTTCCTAAATATCTTAATTCCTAAACCAAACTCAAACTTCTAAGTCTTCCTCATACTTGAATTCCTCAGCATTTTTGTTAATAAATATTTATTCTTTATTATATTTATTATGTAGTAAATTTATTTCTCTTATTTTCTGTCTTCCTAGAAAATCCCATTGAGGAATCTGTGCATTTTCAGCTGGTCCACAATCTGTGGTTGTGACCCTCATGCTTTTGGGACACTTGTGTGTTCACAGTGAAATTTGTGCAAAACACCTGGGGAACCCTGATATGTGCAGCCCTATATTGATATTGGGAGGGCATTAGAATTTCTAACTCTAAAAAAAATTAAATATAAATCCCTATTAATTTTTTAATGTTATTGTATTTTGTCCCCATTTAAAAAAGATTTAAATATTCATTATTTTCTTTGTAGCTATCTAAATTTTTAATTAGATAGCTACGAAGAAAAGAATTTAAAATTTTTTTTTATAAAATTTCTTATCTGGCTCACAGTTCTCATATAACATCTTTTGCCATTAAAAAAAAAAACAAACAATTTTTTTGAGAAATTTCACAAATCAACTCATCAACTGTAATTATTTTAGACTTCAAGATAAGGATTATTTTAATTTAGACTTGAGGATGAGGATTATTGCATAAGTGAAAAGCATTAATTATTAAATTATCACATTAATTATCTCCCTGTCCTTGGAATGCCATGATTTTTAAGAGCGACCTGACAGGATTTCCTAAATGAATCCCAATATTCTGCATCCAGCATTTCAGGCCAGCTGAAGGACAGTGTTTATATAAGGATCACTTCAGCCACCACTGAAATGCAGCTGCAGCTCAGCACCAGTCTATAATTGTGCAAATCAGATAAACTGGGAAGTGGAGATTTCCTTTAAGACCAAGTTTTAATTAGCAGATAGATTATTTAATTATTAAAGAGACAAGAGCATATTGTCCTTACCAACTTCTGGGCGCTGGCAATGTCCAACATTGCTCACAACAAAAAACCCTCAATAATCTGATTCTCACATATGGTTTCAAAGGTTTTAATAGGCCATCAGTGTTCATTGGCTAGATGTTATATAGTTCTCTTTTAATTAGTGTTCTGCTGGGTAATGATTCTCTTGCTATTCATGCTAATTAGTGCCATGCTCAGTGTTTCTTTCCTTTGAGCTGGTGGTTTCTTGGGTCCATGGGTTGGCAGTGGTGATCTCCCCCTGCCACAAAAATTATTCTTCACCCAGCTGTGAAGCCACTTCAGCACAATTGCAGGTTGGGTTTATTGGCTGTTCCTCATCCTGCATTTCTGCCAGGTGTCTTTGTGGCCCATCAATTGTGCATTTCCTGCGGCCACCATCCCTGCACATCCTTCTCCCCGAGCTTTGTTAAACTCCCTCAAGGTCTGAGATCATGAAGCATGTCCAGGCCTGACCCTTAACAAGGCAATTCTACCAACAATAACTTCTACCAACAACAACATCACAGAACACCCTTAAGAAAATTTTGACGTATTCCACGTTTTGCAACAGCACCAACAAAATTAAATTAAACTCAGTTAAAAAATTACTTCATTCAAAATGAATTCATTCACGCATGACGCAGCAGAGGTACAATAGGCAGGACAGGTGAGGTGGGCGCCGTGAGGGCGGCGCTGTGGCCTGGCCGGGCCCTCACCGCAGGAGCCCACCGACCACCTGCCGCCAGCGCGGCAGCCCCGGCAGCCACGCCACGAGGTCGCCGCCCCAGTGTCGCCGCTGGCAGCGCCGTGAGGGCGGCGGAGCCCCCGGGGCCGCTCCCGCCGCGGGATCCCGGCGCGTCCCCCCCGCCTCAGGGCACCCCCGACCCCGCGGCCCCGCCGAGCCCCCGGCGCGCAGGCGCGGGCGCGCGCAGGCGTGCGGCGCATGCGCGGAGCGGCCCCGCGCTGGGCTGGTCGGGGCAGCTCCGGGAGCAGCGGCCGCGGCCTGGCGGGTCCGAGCCCCCCCCCCCCCCCGCCGCCCTCGGGGAGCCGCCGGGCCCCCCCCTCAGCCCCGCCCGCCGCGCCGCGGAGCCCCCCGGAGCCGCCGCCCCCCGGAGCGCGGGGGAGGCTGAGAGGGAGTGACCCCCGGCCCCTCGCCCCGGGCTGGGACAGCTGAGGGGGGTCGCAACATGGCGGAGGCCAAGGAGGAGGGGCCCGGCCCCCGCGGCAGGGTGAGTGGGGGGCGCGGGGGGCGCGGGCCGGGGCGGGAGGCGGCGGGCGGGGCCGGGGGTCCCGGGGGCACCGAGCCGCACGAGCTGGCCGGCCGCAGGCCAGCAGCGCTGCCCCTCGGGGCCCTTGAGCTTCCTCTCCCCCAGGGCAGTGCCCGAGCATCTCCGCCACGAGCGTCTGGGCATCACTTCCATAATAAACTTGCAGCTGAGCAGGAGCTGTCGTCACCGTCCGTCTCCTTGTTTAAAGCACGATGTCCTTGCTGCTCCTCTTAATTCTAGTTGTCCATGTCAGGCCAGAGTGAGCCAAGATGGCAGCACCATGCAGTTCTTGGGTGCTCAGGCTGTGAGCATTGAATGGCTTCTGTTAGCCATGGCCATGCCAGGGTTTGGCTGTAGCCCCTCTGTGGCTCGTGTTGGCCATGCCCCTTCCAGACTTGGCTGTAGCCCTTGTGTGACTCGTGTTGGCCATGCCAGGGTTTGGCTGTAACCCTTGTGTGGCTCGTGTTGGCCATGCCAGGGTTTGGCTGTAACCCTTGTGTGACTTGTGTTGGCCATGCCCCTTCCAGGACTTGGCTAGAACCCTTGTGCCAGTGCCTTTAGCCATTAACATCCCAGCTCTTGGTGCTTCGTTGTCACAGCTTGGGCCATCGTTGTCACCTCTTGGTCTGTAAGCACACTGTCCGTTCTCATCTGTTTGGTATCATAGAGTCATGAAGGCTGGAAAACACCTCCAAGATGATCAAGCCCAACTTTACTTGAAGAACTGCTTCATCTCTTAAATCAGTGGAAGGTTCTTTGTGGCCAACACTTTGTAGCTGTGAAGGAACTTGGGTGAATGTTTTAAGCAGTGCTGAAAATAATCTTGCCATGAGTCCAGTCCTCTTTCCTTCACACATGTAGCATTTAATTGAAAGCTTTTTGCCAGGAATGAGGTTTCAATCCTGTTTCTGCTTGAGTGGAAGAGTCAACAGTCCACTACAAGACTGAGCTGTCCAGTTCCCTTTCCCCAAAGATGAAGAAACTTTCCCATTCATTCTCCAGCCTTGGGAAAAACAAGAGCAGAGGCTCAACTTTTCCATTGGTGCATGGGAGAGAAGTTTAATTGCTGAATTTGTATCAGGGAATTTGAAACTTGTGAAAGTGATTGTTGATTAACATTGAAACTAATTGTTACCAAAGAGAAAACTACTTGTTACCAAAGAGAGCATGACCTCTCAGGGTCTCACTTGAGTGAGTTGTGTAGATGTCTGACGACTCTGCAGTTAGGGAGTGAACATCATCTCTGAGTTTCTTAAACCTGTGTCTTTCAAATACTTCACTTACAGGCTCCGGGAATTTTGTGGAATTGCTCACAGGTCTCTGGGGGAATCAGATCTTGGTTAGCTGCAAGAAGTGTGAAGGGAAATGGCTGCATGTAGGGCAGTAACTTGAGAAATCTTGAAGTAAACTTCACTGCCAGTGATTGAAATGTTGGTGGACATCAGGAAACACTTGTGCACCATGAGGACAGCCAGGTGTTGGAGCAGGTTGCTCAGAGGTTGTGCAGTCTGTGCTGGTGTCTCTGGTTTCTTCGTGCTCATTGCCTTGACTTGCTCCTTTTATCTGTGGAGTTACTTGGTGCTCCATGCAGAAAATGAGAATGTTGCCTTTTTCCTTCCCAAGCTTGTGCCTTACCCACTGAGAAATAACAAATTCATCATCTGGTCAATCTCATCTTCATTGGTCTCAGGAAAAATCATTTCTCTCTCTGTTGGCTAATTATTCCCTGGGTGCCAAGTGTGGAAGCCTCTATCAGTTCCTGCTCCACGTGTCCCTGCAGGTTATGGAAAGCTTCCCATGCTGTTGGCATTGACAATGTTCTCTGCTCCTGCTGAAGCACAGAGCTTCAGTGAAAGTTAGGAATGATTTAGAAAAGTGTTGTTGCTCTGGACAAGTAAATTAGGAAAGAGGAAACACAACTTGCCTTGTGAAGCATCATCCCAAAGCTGCTTTTGCCACAAGATGTTCTTGAGGAACATGGGGAGAAGTGAATCCTGGGCTGCTCCCCAGGCTGATGGAGCCTGTGAGGAGTGAGCAAACTGTAAATCAGCACACAGAGATCTCCTAATAATTAAAGAGGTCATGGAAGACCTGCATTTCCCAGTTCTCTTCCCACAGTGGCCCAGTTCCCATTCTGCAGGAGGTCATGGGTCTGGATTCTCCCAAGTCTTGTGCCTAAGGCAGAACAAGCATTTCTTGTAAAAATTATTTTCCTTTGTGTGGAGAAAATCAAGAGTGATTTAATGATTTCTTCAGACAGGAGCTTAGCAGTTGGTGGTGTTTTCAGAATTGTTCTTTGCAGTAATAAAATCTCTGCAATTATTCCAGAAGCACATACACTGGAACTGGCATGTTGCAAATCCCACGGATAAGCAGTCACCATCTTTTAACTCAACAAACTAAAGAATAAAATTTTTGCCAATCCAAGACTTACAGAAGTTTATCTAATTTGATTTTTAATAGGTTTTGTTAAATTTTTATGTCTAAATTGTTTTAAAGCAGTTTAATTTCTGCCCTAAACCAAACTGTTGTGTATGCTAAGGAAAACATTTACTGTATAAGATCAATATTAACTTGCAAGATATCTGCTAATATGTTTTTTATGTAGTTTATAAAAACACTTTGGCAGCTCAACTTTAATTTGTGTATAATATCATTGTTTTGACTGGAATGTTCATTTATTTACAACAGTTGTTGATAACTCCTTGGACCAGGCAAGACAGTTTGGGCTGTACTGAAATTTGACACTTGGGCTGTTGGAAATGAATGTGGTGTGAACAGGTGAACACTTGGGTGTCCACATTAATAAAACAGATGTTTGCAAAAGATTTTTAATTTTGCATGATTGTAATTAAAAATTGAAGGAGAGCATCTTATTTAGAAAGTTTTGGTGCTGAATTACTCCAGAATGGTAGAAAGATGATGAAGATGTTTGTCTGCCAAGGCTTGTGCACCTCTCAAAGGATGTTTTAATGTCAAAAAATCTTGGAATTGTCTTTCCAAAAATGAGCATAATGGATCCCAGGCATTTAGGTTAAGTTGTGTAAAATACAGAAAGTTAAGTCAGCTCTTTGTGCCCAATTCAAGGCCTTTTGCATCTTTAGGATTGTGGAATTTCATTCTGAAGTCACTCACAATGTTCTTGAAGTGGTTATCTCAACTCTTCTCTCGTAGGGCTTGGAACTGGATGATCTTTAGGGTCCCTTCCAACCCGACCCATCCTGTGATTCTCTGACTGATGACTTGTACCCCATCATTCCTTTCCCTGAGTCTTACAGGGAGTTTTCTCTCACAGCTCCAAGGTTTTCTGTCAGTGCTGACTCAGTTCAGATGATTTCCATCACCCATCCCATGAGTGGTAAAGGCCTAAGAGCGCTTGGACCTCACTTGTGCTGTTGCTTGTAACGTTTGTTCTCTGGGATCCTCTGAATTCTGGGATCCTCTGAACTCTTCAAAAGGTTTCTGCAGCAGAGAAAATTTCATTGAGGACATCTCAGCAGGACTGGGGTGCTGCAGTGTCCATCCTCTCAGCCTGTGTTCTGCCTGTAGTGCCATCCTCTCTTCCTCTGGAAGTGCTCCTCAGAAATCCCAAGGAAAATTAGACATTTAAGAGACTGTAATTTGCTTTACCAAACTGATTTCTATCCAAAATTTATGTGATGTATCTGTTCTTTCTGCAAATACTGATTGAAGAATGAAGGTAATGCATTTAATTTTGTTTTCTACTGCTTTAGATAAATTTGTTGAATTTAAAGAGTAGCTGGAACTATTATAGGGGTCACCTCTACATTAGATAGTTTAAAAGTGTGTTGTGTCTAATGCCTTTGAGCTTTTTAGTAAAAAAAGTGTGATGAGCAATCGTTGTCATAACCAAAGTTTAATACATCAGAATTTTGGTGCCAAAGCCAAGACTTTAATTCTATATTTGGTCCTTTTTAGTAAAAAAAGTGTGATGAGCAATTGTTGTCATAACCAAAGTTTAATACATCAGATTTTTGGTGCCAAAGCCAAGACTTTAATTCTACATTTGGTCCTTTTCCCTTTTGATAGCTGGTCCACAGTCCCAGGGCAGGATAAATTGCTGCTGCCAGAATTCTTTAATTTCCTTTGCAAAGAGAGGAAATCTGAATCATTAGCCTAATAAACTAATGTTTAGTTGTCTAAATTTAGGTGAGAAGAACTCGAAACAGAATTAGCACAACTATACAGAGTTATTCCCACAGGAGGCATTTTGGAGTACTTCCTTTTTATTATTATTATTATATTTTTAATAACTTCTTTATGTATTTCTGCAAGTCTTGATATTTCTTAAAAGGCTTGAAAGAACATGAAAAAGATTTCATCTGCATTGAAATTCATTTTTATATGGTGCTGTTTGCTCAGACAGCTTTATGAAGTACAGTTAATGCAGGCTATTAACAGGATTTTGTTGTGTTTAATCGTGGAAAAGGCAAAGAGGAAGCCAGAATTAGGAAGGTACTTTGAAGAATGAAGTGGATATTTTGTCTCTTTAAGGACAGAAATACTGAAATAGAGTTGGATGTACATCCAGGCTCTCCCATTGCACCATCAATTGCTGCTGGCACTGAGCTCTTAGGAGAAGGGAGAGGATTTGCAGCACCTGATGGAGCTGAGCCCAGGCTCCAGAGTGGGGCTGGGAACACAAACCAGGCTGGGCAGGAGATGCTCCTGCTGGGTTTATCAAGTAAAAACTGCTACAGTTGTAAAATTTCCCAATTTGTTCACAAAACCACCTTGTGGGTTTCTTAATTGAGGACAGATTGTAATGACAAGCAGAGAACTTCAGGTTCAAACAGTTCAAACAGTTCACTCTCTTTGAAAATTAACTTACAGTGGGTTGGTTTATTTTTTTCTCCTATTAGTAATATAGCTAGTAGCAACTAATTACTAACATAATTAATCATCTTTCTGGATGAAACATTGAGTGATCTTCCTGAGGTTCTAGTGCTGCTCCACCCTGGTTTGTCACCTTTGGCACTTCTTGGTTGTGTTCCATGGATTGGTTTTCCCTAAAGGACACAGTGATGGCTCTCTCTGGATGAGCTAAATGGAATTAAGGGGATTCCATGCTTTGCAGAGCAGAACCTTCTCACCAGCCATACTTCTGAAAGCTTTGGCCAAAATCACACATTTGTGATCTGGACAGTGCTGGCCTGCTTGTGGAATAAGCTAAAATGTGTAACTGCACTGAAACACTTGCTTTGGAGTAACTGCTGAGTATCACAGCATAAACACACATATTGTGACACAGACCCTGCTCTGATATTGGAGATTTTTATATCTTTGTAATTCCCATTTAGTTGTCCTTCCTTATGCTGTGAGAAACTGGAATTATTTTTATTTCAGCTCATTTACAGCCTCAGTGTAACCAAAATCCCAGCATTAGTGGTTGTTTGTGTTTTACCAGCAGCAGAGAAGTTCAGCACAGAGCCAGGGGTGAGATTTTGAGGGAAGAAATTCTTTGTTTGGAAACAAAGTCTTTCTTGTGGATGTCTTGGTTTGTTTGCTTGCCGTGTGGTTTGTGTCTGTTTCTAAATTGAAAAACCCAAAGCACATCAAAATCTGATATCTTTGCAAAGACCATTGCAAGGAAATTTGTGGTTAATAACAAATATTAGGGAGAAATTCTTCCCTTTGAGGGTAGTGAATCCCTGGCACAAGTTGCCCAGAGAAACTGTGGCTGTCCCCATTCCTGAAGTGTCCAAGGCCAGGTTGGAGGGGACTTGGAGCAGCCTGGGACAGTGGGAGGTGTTGTTTGGAACAAAATGATCTTTAAGGTCTTTTCCAACCCAAACCAGTCTGGGATCCTGTGATTGCCAAGTGAAACATTCACATGTGGAGCTGCTTCCTTCTGAAATCCACGATTTTGTGTGTGAATGGGAGAAGGGCTTGGACCATCCTAAGGTTTTTGTAGGTATAGATGAAACCCACCAATATTCCAGAAAAAATAAGGCTCTCTGCAACTTCTGTGTGTTTGACAAGTTCATTTTGGCCCTGTGCACGTTGGTAACAATATACAGGTTCTGTGTGTGTGCTGGGTGGGTGTGGAAACTGTAAAGTTTGTTTGGAATTGGCCTGTGAATATTCCAAAAGCTCAGGAATATCAGAAAAGCCTGGTGACAGAAAGGGATGATAGAATTCCATGCTGAACTGCTCCCTGTGATTTCTGGTGAATGATCCAGAATTCTTAAAATGCAGAAATGAAGGGGGAGCAGCACATGCCTAAATCTTCTGTCCTGACACTTAAAAATTGAAGATGTGTAAATGAGGTGGAAGGTAAAAGTATTTCTTGAACAGAATGTAGGGAGCCACAAGCAGCTGGGAAATTTCTGCTTTTTTACATGTTTGGGATTTGCCTTTAAAAACTCTCATCACTGTATTACCTAAATCTTTTCTCCTGACACTTAAAAATTGAAGATGTGAGAGATGGAAGGTGAAACTGTGTTCCTTGAACAGAATGTAGGGAGCCACAAGCAGCTGGGAAATTCCTGCTTTTTTACATTTGGGATTTGCCTTTAAAAACTCCCATCATTGTATTACCTGAATCTTCTGTCCTGACACTTAAAAAATGGAGGTTTGTGAGATGGAAGGTAAAACTATTTCTTGAACAGAATGTAGGGAGCCACAAGCAGCTGTGAAATTCGTGCTTTTTTACATGTTTGGGATTTGCCTTTAAAAACTCCCATCACCATCTCCACTGTATTACCTAAATATTTTCTCCTGGCACTTAAAAATTGAAGATGTGTAAGTGAGATGGAAGGTAAAAGTGTGTTCCTTGAACAGAATGTAGGGAGCCACAAGCAGCTGGGAAATTCCTGCTTTTTTTACATTTGGGATTTGCTTTTAAAACTCCCATCACCATCTCCACTTGATTACCTAAATCTTCTGTCTTAAATCTTCTGTCCTGATACTTTAAAATTGAAGATGTAAGTGAGATGGAAGGTAAAAGTGTGTTCCTTGAACAGAATGTAGAGAGCCAGAAGCAGCTGGGAAATTCCTGCTTTTTTACATTTGGGATTTGCCTTTAAAAACTCCCATCACTGCATTACCTAAATTTTCTGTCCTGACACTTAAAAATTGAAGATGTGTAAATGAGATGGAAGGTAAAACAATTTCTTGAACAGAATGTAGGGAGCCACAAGCAGCTGGGAAATTCCTGCTTTTTTTACATTTGGGATTTGCTTTTAAAACTCCCATCACTGCATCTCCACTTGATTACCTAAATCTTCTCTCCTGACAGTTAAAAATTGAAGATGTGTAAGTGAGATGGAAGGTAAAAGTGTGTTCCTTGAACAGAATGTAGAGAGCCAGAAGCAGCTGGGAAATGCCTGCTTTTTTTACATATTTGGGATTTGCCTTTAAAAACTCCCATCACTGTATTACCTAAATTTTCTGTCCTGACACTTAAAAATTGAAGATGTGTGAGTTGCAAGGTTAAACTATTTCTTGAACAGAATGTAGGGAGCCACAAGCAGCTGGGAAATGCCTGCTTTTTTACATGTTTTGGGGATTTGTCCTTAAAACCTCGCATCACTGTATTACCTCAATCCTTTCTCCTGACACTTAAAAATTGAAGATGTGTAAGTGAGATGGAAGGTAAAAGTGTGTCCCTTGAACAGAATGTAGAGAGCCACAAGCAGCTGGGAAATTCCTGCTTTTTTACATTTGGGGTTTCCCTTTAAGAACTCCCATCACCATCTCCACTCTATTACCTAAATCTTCTGTCCTGATACTTTAAAATTGAAGATGTGTGAATTGCAAGGTGAAACTATTTCTTGAACAGAATGTAGGGAGCCACAAGTAGCTGGGAAACGCCTGCTATTTTACATTTGGGATTTGCCTTTAAAAACTCCCATCACCATCTCCACTGTATTATCTAAATCTTCTGTCCTGATACTTTAAAATTGAAAATGTGTGAGATGGAAGATAAAACTGTATTTCTTGACCAGAATGTAGGGAGCCACAAGTAGCTGGGAAACGCCTGCTTTTTTACATGTTTGGGATTTGCCTTTAACAACTCCAGTCATTGTATTACCTGAATCTTCTGTCCTGACACTTAAAAATTGAAGATGTGTGAATTGCAAGGTGAAACTATTTCTGTAACAGAATGTAGGGAGCCACAAGCAGCTGGGAAATTCCTGCTTTTTTACATTTGGGGTTTGCCTTTAAAAACTCCCATCACTGCATTACCTAAATCTTCTGTCCTGACACTTAAAAATTGAAGATGTGTAAGTGAGATGGAAGGTAAAACAATTTCTTGAATAGAATGTAGGGAGCCACAAGCACCTGGGAAATGCCTGCTTTTTTACATTTGGGATTTGCCTTTAAAAACTCCCATCACCATCTCCACTGTATTACCTAAATCTTCTGTCCTGACAGTTAAAAATTGAAGATGTGTAAGTGAGATGGAAGGTAAAAGTGTGTTCCTTGACCAGAATGTAGGGAGCCATAAGCAGCTGGGAAATTCCTGCTTTTTTACATTTGGGATTTGCCTTTAAAAACCCCTATCACTGTATTATCTAAATCTTCTGTCCTGACAGTTAAAAATTGAAGACGTGTAAATGAGATGGAAGGTAAAACAATTTCTTGAATAGAATGTAGGGAGCCACAAGCAGCTGGGAAATTCCTGCTTTTTTATATTTGGGATTTGCCTTTAAAAACTCCCATCACTGCATTACCTAAATCTTCTGTCCTGACACTTAAAAATTGAAGATGTGTAAATGAGATGGAAGGTAAAACAATTTCTTGAATAGAATGTAGGGAGCCACAAGCAGCTGGGAAATGCCTGCTTTTTTACATTTGGGGTTTCCCTTTAAGAACTCCCATCACCATCTCCAGTGCATCACCCTCAGCCTAGATTAGGAACAATCTTTCCAAGTGTTCAGCGTGGCTCAGGGAAGCCTCAGAGCCACTCACCCTGCCGAGCTCCCTCTGTCGCTGTCCCCAGAGGGACTCGGAGCCTGTCCCCGGGCAGGGGTGGCGCTGTCCCCTCTCTGTCCCCTCTCTGTCCCCGCCGTGCCGGGGTCCCGGAGCCGGCCAGGGGGGGCTCTGCCGGCCGGGCCGCGCTCGGCTCTATGGTGTGACCCCGGCAGGTTCTCTTCCTGCCGCAGCCTTTCCTTTCCTGTGGCAGGTATGTGCAGCAGCCCGGCTCTTTGTTACCCCGCCTCTGCCCTCCCCAGGTGCTCCGAAGGTACAAAATCCCTTAGGGCTGGCCGTGGTTTGAGGGGAAGCGGCTCCGGCAGGGCCTGCTGGGGAATTCCGCGGAGTTTAGCGGTGCCAGAGGGGCAGCGTGGTTGGCTGCTCCCTGCCTGGCATCCCTGCCTCCCATCCCTGCCTCCATGCCTCCCTGCCATCCCTGCCTCCATCCCTTCCTGCCATCCCTCTCTGCCATCCCTGCCTCCCATCCCTGCCTCCATCCCTGCTTCCATCCCTGCCTCCATCCCTGCCTCCATCCCTGCCTCCATCCCTCCCTGCCATCCCTGCCTCCCATCCCTGCCAGGGCCCTGCCACGTGGAAAAGTTCAGGGGATGCTTCCTCAGCTCACCCCACCTCCCTCAAGAACAGCGATGGAAATTTCAATTCCTTTTTTATTTTTTTTTTTTCGTGTCTTCTCAATTGGTTGAGTCCTGGAGTGGGGGTTATGCTGTGTGCATAGAGGGACAAGGAAACTACAGGCAAACTGAGATTCATTTCTGACTGTTTTTAATTGCAGTTCTCTTAACATCTGCTTCCTTTCCACAGTTTGCTTATGGGTTTGTTAAAATCTAGGATCAAACTTCAGGAGCTTACTAGAAAGACATTCTGTGTGTGTAAAGTAGATACACTGTTTGTTTATTTCTTAATGGATTTCTCTGTTTTGCATACAAAGCAATACTGTAGCCATGGGCATCTTCTCTCTTTATACTGCACAAAAATAATCTATGAATTGTTTGATTTATGGATGACATGGCTATGTTGAACATCATGAAGGTATGGATCAGCTTTTTAGTTATTTCAAATTAGCATGTTGTATTGAAGTGTAAATGTGTGTCCTTCTGTCCTCCACTCCCAGCACAGGCAGCTTAGTGCTGAGGCTGTGACACTGCTCCCTCAATGTACATCTATAAAAACCAGTGACATATCTGGTGGAATTTTATTTTGTTTATAAAAGCAATGCTATCTTTTTTAATAGAGTAGTTACTTTTGCTTTCAGAAATACCTCATTGTTTTGTCACCATTTCTGCATTCTTGTTTCATTTCATTCATTCATTCATTTGTTTTTTACAGCCTGAGTAGGCAGAGCACCACTTTGTGTGCAGTCCTAGCTAATGAGGCAGTCACTAAAAAGGCATAGCCTAAAACATTGAATTTCACTAATACCAAACTTCAACTGTTCTGTATTAAACCCTTATGGAGTTAAATGATTAAAACCACTAAGAATTATTATTCTCTGGCAAATATTTGCCAAGATGACTTAATGAAGGTGGTTTAGAATATTGTTTTATTGAGTTTTGTTTTACACCTGCCAGTGTGTTTTGAGGATTGAGTTGAAGAGTTGAAGGCTCAGTATTTGAACAGAAAACTCTGTTCCTGAGACTTTCCTTTTGTAGGAAAGTCTTTTATCAAAGACTTAATGTGGGGTAATGTTGAGGTGCCTTTCTCCTTAGATCTGGCAGAGGAAATGCCATCAGTTCCATGTTTGCCCCTCAAGTACTTTTGCTCCACTTCTCACTAAATCTTAAAAAATCTGAGCAGAAGAAATAAAAGGAATTAAGAGTGATGAAAAGAGGAAGCATGAGGACTGGAGGGAGGGAATTGCCTTGCAGAACTGTAATAGAATAATGTAGAAATAGTAATTTGGGCATTATTGTTCACATTTCTGTGTGATACAAGACCATAATCCAGTTCAAAGCTAATGTACATGATTTATTAAAGTGACACATTTTTGTAACTGGTGATACACAAAATTTCCTCCTGAGGTGGCATTAAATAAGACTGCAGTGGCATTGGGGAAGGGACTAGAAGTGCATAACTGAGAGAATACCCCACAGTAATGCTGAAAAAAAATATATTAGCTCTTATTTCAGGGACAATCCAGTTATAGACTTATAGAATGAGTAATTTGTTTGGGATATATATATATATATATATATATATATATATATATATATTTATGTGTGTGTAGATACATATGTGTACACACATACAATCATCCCAACTTTCCCTGGTTTTCTCCCTTTAAATTTACACTATGTGGGAGTTCTGATGCTGTTCACAGTCAGGAACTAAATGGTGGCTTAGATAAAGCTGCTGGTATTGTCAGATGCTGGAGTTCCTAAAGGCATAGCCTAAAACATTGCATTTTATAAATTTATAGGTTTATAAATAGGTTTATAAATATTTCCAGGGAAAGCTTTTGACCACAGACACAGATCTTCCTCTGTATCCGAAAACCTTTTGAAAGAAGATGATTTCTTCTTTTCATATCCTCACAAAATAATGAGTGAAGAAACAAAACAGGGTTGTTTTTTTTCCCTAGGATGACCTTGTGTTTGGGAAGTGTCTTGGGTTCCTTCCAAGTAGATTGTAAATGTTTTCCAGCTTCTCCAGAACGTTTCTGGGAGTCCCTCATGCTCTTGCAGGTGGCCCCTTGTGCTGTTGGTGTTTCTTTGAATGAAACAGTG
The DNA here is from genome assembly GCF_028551555.1 of Melozone crissalis. Lineage (NCBI taxonomy): Eukaryota > Metazoa > Chordata > Aves > Passeriformes > Passerellidae > Melozone > Melozone crissalis. Next base: position 10,336,662 of record NW_026535888.1, on the reverse strand, counting down.
AGAGAGATTCACACTGCAAAATGTATCCCTTGGTGATACAAGCATTCCTGGGGTTGTCAGCTGTTGGCAAAAGATTTGTAACCACCAGAAGAGGAGAAGGAATATTTAGGGTTTGGGTGTGTAAGGCAGCCTGCGCTGTGGAGGACCTGGAATATTTTCCCCCAGGTACTTTGGGTCTCAAAAGATTAAAGAACTCCTTTGATACAAATCTACCATGAGAAAAGGATGAGCTTATCTCAGCTGAAAATTCCCTTCATCCCACCATCAAAATCTGTTGGAGAAGACAGAGAATTCCTGACAGGAAGCAAAAAAGGATCAAGAAAAGGTCAGTGTAGAGTCAAGGACCTGGGCTATTGTTTTTGCCTCCAAAAACTTCATGCCCTGATATTATTATCAAATGGCAACAAGTTCCTCTCCATGTTCTTCTCTAAAAGCAGCCCACCCCTGCTGTCCCTGTCCTCAGCAGCCTCTATGAGCACTTGATATATCCAGTATTTATGGGGATTAATTTTACACCTGTGTAAATTTAGTTGGCTGTTAATGGGCTCCTAGATCACCATTAAACTTCCATCTTCCAGCCACTCCTGAGATCATTGCAGAGCTCAGGCCTTGCAAACCTTCCTGGGAGGTGTTTCCTTACTCTTTCCCTGTAGATAATTCCATGGAAAAGACTTGCATCAGCCTTGTGGAACTGTATCCTTTTTTTTGTTTTGTTTTGCTTCTCTTTTATTTTTCCAGCCTCAAGTGTCTGCTCAGAGAAACCAGAAAGTTCTGGTGAGGTATCCAAGTGACTTGATGGACATGCTCTCACTATTCCATGTGTGTCCAGTTAAGCTGAAGGAGCTGCCTTGTCTTTGCAGACCTGCAAGTGGTGTTGGAAAGGGACATTTTGCCATCAAATGACCTCTGGGACAGTCTGATGTCATCCTTTCCTAGAGCTCCCTGCTACCAAACTGATAGCCCCCATCACATCCCTGAGAAATACTGGATTTATCAACTAAATGACTTGAGTTAAATGAAATTAGGCCTCATCCCTTTGCTCTCAAATCCCATTACTTTCCCTAAGATGGCTTAAGAATTGCAGTGTGAGCTGGATCTAGCAGGAAAGAAGTGTAGAGAAAGGACAGAGGGCTTAAATGAATTACTGTTATCTCTTGGGCAGAAAAGAAGGCTGCTAATGAGTTGGACATTCTGAAGGAAACTTTAATTCTCCTTCTCCAGGCACCATCCAACATGCCAACAACTTCAGCATCTGTCAGAGGATGTTTAATGCAGCCAGATGTTGGTGCAGCACTCAGCATCTGGGTCTTCTGTGCTTATGCTCACACTGACACTCTCTGTGTTGGGAAGTTAAACATTGCATTTCCCTGTTCCTGGAAAGGGGAAAATTCCCTCTAAGAGAGGTGAAACCCTTGGGCCTTTGCAGTGGGAGCTGCCCAAGCTCCTGGTTTTTATTTATGATTTTCAAAGGGAATGAAGGCTTGTGGAGTATCAGGGCAGAATCTGTGGCCTTGACCTGGTACTGCTATCCCGGGTAGTAGAGAAAATTGGCATTCCCTTTCCTCTCTCCTCTGGGAAGCAACACTATTTCTAAATTTTCCTTGTGTGCCTTTTCTATGCATTCTGAACTCATTAGGGTTAGTGTGGCTTCTCAGTCTTAATTCATAAAAATTTGCTTGAGGCAAGGAAGGAAGGAGGAGGAGGAATTGTGATCCTCGAGCTTGGTTTTGATCAGATACTTTTTAGCAAAGTACATGGCAGCTGACCAAGACAATGACACAGTGCTTTCCTTTTTTACAGTTTGAAGATAAATCTGATGCGGTATTTGATATTACAGAAAAATGTAAGTATTTCTATTTATTCTCTAATGTCATAGTTTCACAAAGCCTTTCTTGGAAGTGTCATTGCTGCTGAGCAAGGCTGTCTTGCCCTCATCCCAGCCCTTCCTGCTCATTCCCTCCTGCATTGCCTTCTCCACAAGTGCTCCAAGTGAGGTGAATGGAAATTAATATTTTTTCTTTCTTTGGTTAGTTTTACTCAGTTCAGCTTCTGCTTCAGAGTGGTGAGGGCAACTGAACCCTTTCTATGTCAGCAGTGTTTTCACAGTAATGTTGGCATGAAAAGGTTGAGAATATTCAAGGAATTGCAGCATCAGCCAGATTAGGACACTCACACCTTCATTACACGTGAAATTGGTCAATTTTCTGACAGTTCACTGAGATTTTTTTCTCCCTAGGTGGTGAAATTCTGGATGCAGAGATGTCTGAGGACGCTGAGCACAACTTAGCACCTGCCCTGGACAGCTTGTCTTACGGAGCACCCAACCGAGCAGGAGCTGAGAATTCACTGCAGGGTGATGATCATGATTATTTTCTGAACTCTGGGGATCTTGCAGGCATACCTGTTGTTGGGAGTGACAACGAAGATGAGCAGAATTTCACTCCAAAAGACACTCTTTCTTCAGCAATTCATGATGAAGATCATCTGCAAGAGGGCAAGAGAGTTCCAGATCATGAACTGGACAGTGAAAAAGAAATTCAGGTTCAGAATGCAACCCAGAAGGATCTCACTTCCCCCTTTGAGCAGGGCCCTGTATTTAAATCACTTCGAAAAGATTTTAGCAGAACACGAGATAATGGCAAAGAGACTTTTTCAGCCAAGGACAAGAATAGAGAAGGACATTTTCAAGAACGTGAAAAACGGTTGGAAAAAATCCCTAAAGATATGGATTCTAGATTGAAAAGCAGTTTTCTTGACAAAGCAGGTAACTGTTGCCATCATAGAGCTGGCTGCCCAGCAAAGAGGAAGAAAGAATTAGACAGAAATCAGCAATAGGGCTAATTATTAAAAACATCACCTTGTTGAAGAGAACAGGCAGAGCTGTGTGTAGGGGAGCATTTTGTGAAGAACCCTGAAATCCAATGAACTCTGTGTTAGGAGGAGGATTTGCAAAGGGCTTGGCAGTGTCAGGGAGGTCTCATCCTCCTCAGCTTGTTACAGAGCCTCAACATAACCTTTGTTGTTGTGGTTTCCTAAACCAAGCTGGGTGACAATTCAAGCTTCCTTTTGGTTTTTCTCACTGGTTTTTATAGACCATGGAGCTTCTTAAAAGAAAAGGTGATGAAGTTTAGGTTAAGTTGGTGGCCAGTAAAGATTTTTTGAGCATAACACCAATTCTTCACTAATGCCTAGGCATTTAAAGCAGTGTGGATTTGATAGTATCAGGGAAAGGCTTGCTAGAAAGGAGTTAGTGTCTGCAGGAACTAAGCCAGAACATAGCTTGAAATCTGCTTTTCCTGGGAGACTGCTCCCCTTCTTCCTCCAATACTTGTGTCTTGGACTTCATCCAGCCAACATGGAAAGAACCAAAGATGCCTAAAATCCCTTTCTCATTTGACAGTCTCCATAATCTTGCTGCCCACACATTTATTTTTGTCTTCCCAAGCTCTGAAAGCAGAACAGTGAATGAAGGAGTTAAGAATAACCAAGCAGGAACACATGGTTTAATCTTATTCAGCAGAGGGAGGGTGAGCCAGCACGTGAGGCACTCCTGGCTGCTTGTTCACATTCACAGCTTCTAGTTCTGAGGTTTAAACTTTAAATATTCAGCAACAGCATCTTCAAATCAGTGCTTCCAGGTGGCACCAATGATAGAGAAGCAATAAAGATGTCTTTAAAAATAAAGGTACAGATGTATCTCTACTTGTAACTTCAGTTTGAAGTCAAGGGAAGAATGTTTCTGTACATAAGATGTATTTCAGAAAGTTGCAAACACATGCAGTTAAAAGATCAGGTAAAGCAGTCAGTAGTTGAAACCAGAATGATAAATGCTCAATATCTAGGCAAATCCAAAGTTTTTAAATGATATATTCTAAAAAAGCAGAAGATGCTATTTCCTCAGAAGAGGGGAAAAGGCAAAAGAACAGAACAGCAAAGAAAAAGCTGGAAGATGTTGCTCTGAAAAGTATTTTGTGATTTAAATGTCAAAACAGGGGAGTTCAGAACCTGGTGAGGTGTGGAAAATTCTGAATGAAGAATTTGCATCGGAAGCTTGCAACTATTTTGCTGGAATGGGAAAATGATGATCCAATAGAATAATTAAAAAAGAGTCAATTTTCTTTAGGGATTACCACCTTTCCTACAGGGAGGAGAAAGGGAGTAGTTTAATAGTGGTGAGGTGCTGTCAGCCACTGGGGTTGGGGAGCAGGATGAGACTCTGATAGTTTTAAAGGAAATGCATTGGAACCTGTATTCATTTCTATTTAATGTATATGTTTTCCTCAGTTCATAATCAAGTAGAAGAAACATTACGGACGCAGTTAGCGCCACAAACTCCAGAAACTAACTTCAGGGTAAGCTATAGATCTTTCAACCACTTTTGCAAGTGCAGCAATATGCTGGAATAATTCAAAATACGTATTTTGTATTTGAGTGTAAATTTGAGTGTTAAGGAAACTGATCTTCTGACTCTTAGACATCTTTACTACTTAACCAGTACATATAATTTTGTAAAAATTTTCCTGAGCCTCTCTTTGGATTGAGGATTCTTTTGGTAGCCACTTTTCTTATTCAGCATGGTTGGAGTGACCGGTGAGCCGAACCTACAGCTGGATGCATCCACCTGACCTGCTGCTTTTTTTCCACATGAGCCAGGGAACAGCTGTATCCACAGGAGACACTCCCAAACAACCAACTTACAGAGCTGGGTGTTTTCTGCTTTGCCAGAGGAGTGCAAAGCATTGGGGGTGGGATGAGAGAGGGGGCTGCAGGGAGGTTGAGGCAGCAGCTGCTGCCCAGCATTTCTCCCACCTTGGCAGGACCCAAATCTCTCGGTCTGCAGCACAAACTCCCCTTGGCAGCAGCCCAGCTCCTCATGGCAGATGCAGGAGGGTGAATTCTTTTTCATATTATTGTTTCAGGAGTCTAGCTACCTATTTTCTAGTAAGGAATCTATTGGACAAGAGCTGGGGAATTTCTTTGCACCAAATATTAGAATTAAGAAGGAGCCTTTGGATGACGAATATGCTAAAGCTATGGCCCCACAGCAGGGACTATTAGACAAAATTAAAGATGAACCTGGTAATTCTGAGGTAAGTTTCCCATTGCATTTCTCATTTTGGTCTGACAGCTGACCGCTTAAGCTGAACAAAAATTCAGCCATTTATTTGGTTTATTGACCGAAATTTAATTTGAAGAACATAGTTTAGTAGAAGGATTTTTCCCTCTTACACTACTATAAAAAAATTACCCACCCCCCCTCAACTTTTTGATGTCTTGTTACCTTGTCTCTGAAAATGTTTTTCTTTTCAGTTAGAAACAAAGCCAAGTGCTTTAAAACTTCTGTAACTAAATCTGTGGCTACATAGACATTTTATCTAACTAGGAAATAAACTGTAAATCACGTTTTGTTAAATAACTTATGAGTGCTCATAATTAGAGATATTAATTAAAGTAGCTAGTGCTGCTACTTCCTTCTTAAAAGCTGCCTTTGCAAACATAGTAGTTCTTGTTTTAAATTAGCACTCAAAGGACTTAGCAAAATATTTAAGTACTTACACATCAGTGAAGTCAATTTAAGTATGTGTTTAAGTGACTTTCTCATTCAAGACTGACACTTTTTGTGATGATAGAGGTAAAAATCAGTAATTGCAATCTGGAGAAGGTCTGACCTGTGGATTGAGCAATGCTGGGGCCAGGATTGCTGAGCTCCAGCCAAAATCTGTGCCTCTGGTTTGCTGTGTGACACCAGGGGAACGAGCTGTGCTGCAATTCCTGGCTCCTCACTGCTCATATCTGGGTTACATGTCAGATTTTATATGTTAAAGGTGTGCAAAACTTCCCAAAATGATGCATCCCTTTGTACCAACATGTGAGTGTTGGTGTTCTGTGCAGGTGTTAGTTTTTAGCATCAGTCTTTGTCTTTCTGCTGAAGCTCCTCTGCTCTCTGGGCCTGTCTTCCCAGCACTTTTTCTTCTTTTCCCATAATACTCTCAATTGAATAAGTAAAATATTTGCAACTTCAGATTTTACTGTCCTTCTGATTTGTTCAGTCTCTGTGGGATTGTTTGGGTTTATTTTTCCTTGCACCTGTAGAATGTCAAACCACGTGTAGATTAGTTAAATCTGTCTCTTCTTTTGTCCTCCCAAGATGGCATCTGCTGTGTGGATTTGTGTGGAATGCAAGGCGAGATGTCTGTGGTTATCAAAGATCATATTAATAAGTAAAAATGAAGACTTGAAGAATTTAAATGTCAAATATCGTATGGTTCAAAAAATTCCTTCCTGGAGTAAAATCCTGTGATTATCAACTCTGCCTGATACTGGAAAAGTAGGAGAACTGAGTTCATTTTGTTTTGCTTTAGATTGGAATTATTATGGGGGGGGATTTAATGGATTTTTTTTAATATTTCCTGAAAGATAAGAGCATTTCTTGCTGTAACCAATAGTTGGAGCTGAAGGTTTTTGGCTTTCAGCACTGTTAAGCTGCTGTGAAACTGCTTGATCATGCACAGTTGATGTCAGGATTTGCCTCCATTTCTTTTCCTACTCTTGACTAATGATACAATTACAGTTAAAATGCTTTAAAAACTGTATGTCTGCAAATGATTAATTTTTAAATAATAATAATAATAATAAAAATGGTGCTTAAGAATCTCATCACAGCATGCCCATACCCAGCTTTGAGCTTCTCAACCTGAGATTTGATTGTTTCAGTCTGATGGTTCACATGGTCAAGGAATACCACTGCCTGTCTCCTGGGAAACATAATTTGCTTGTCTAGTATAGAAATTTCAATTTTTCCCACAGGAGTGAGAGGAAGGAGTGCTCAGTGGAGGTTGTTGTGGGATTTTGGGAGCTGGCAGAAGCTGGGGGAGCATCTCACTGCCACAGGGAAGGGAGAGCTTCCTTTTGCTTAGTGATTCTGAGTTGGTTTCCCTGGCAGCCGGGCAGCAACTGTGAATTTAGCTCAGTCGTAACATGACATCATGCCTCACTGCTCCCAAACGACTGGAAGTAGGCTAAATCTTATCATCTCTGGAGTTCCAAGAGATTATGTTCTTCAGCCTATTAAGATTTCCATGTGGAGTGTTCCAAGCTGCTTTCTGGCTCAGATTTCTGGGGAGAGCAGGGGCAGGAAGTGTGCTGGCAGCGTGAATTGCTGCTGGGGACTCAGCCAGTCATTCAGAGCATGTCAGCTATTCCAGCAGCAGCTGGCCAGGGATTTTCTCATCCTCTACCAAATGTGGGGTGATTCCCTTCATGCTGGAGCTGGGACTGTGATGGTCCAGCCTTGGTCTGCTGCAAAGCTTCACCTTAGGCTGCTCCAAGATTTAACTCCTGGTTAATAAAGAACTCTCCCCTCCCAGCTCTATTTCCTTGCTATCCTCCTTTATGTGAAGATAAAACTTCTTTCCCAGAACAGGGGCACTTCCAGCTGGAAAGTTGGAATGGAAAGCAGAGATTTCCTTAAGTTTTACTAAATTCTGAGGTGTCTCGGAGTGCAGCTGCAGAGGGGGATGCACCAGGCAGCCCCACCTGTCCATTTGTGCCCCCTCAGGTGTGGTTTGCTCTGAGCAGGAGCTGTGTGTGGTGCTCACTTGTCACCCAGCCTTTGGAGCAGGCTTAGGACAGCCACTCTTTCCCTGAGGTTCAATGCAGCATTGTGAAGGAATGGAATCATGTAAGCTGTCATTACATGTGTGTGTTTGTTCTCTTTCCCTTTGTTTTAGGAGTACGGCCAACAGCCAAAATCTCAGGAAGGGGAGCTGAAAATCAGTGCTGTATTTTCAGTCAGTGGCAATCCTCTTGGTAAGGAATAGGCAACACTAATTTCATTTAAATCTGTAAAATGTGTCACCTTTGCAAATACTGCAGGTCACTCTGCATTTCATTTGCTGTGACTGATCCCAGTAGGAATGAAGAACTAGTTTGGTTTAAAGAGAATAAAATTGAGATTATTATAAAATAATTGTGGTTTTGAAGCGTAGGAAAATTGAATGTAAAATGCATAGGAGAACTGAATGTGTTAAATAGTCTTAAGCTGAAGGAGGGCTGATTTAGATTAGATCTTAGAAAATATTGTTCTCCTGTGAGGGTGGGGAAACCCTGGCACTGGGTGCCCAGAGCAGCTGTGGCTGCCCCTGGATCCCTGGCAGTGCCCAAGGCCAGGTTGGAGAGGGCTTAGAGCAACTTGGGATGGTGGAAGGTGTCCCTGCTCATGGCAGGGGGTGGAATGGGATGATCTTTAAAGTCCCTTCCCACCTAAACCATTCTATGATTCCACAAAAGGGATGTTAAAAGTGTATTCTCCATCTTCAGAGTATTACAAAAATCTGCTATGCAGAAAACCAGCACAGGGCATGTATTTGTGGAGAGTTCATCTGCTATTTGATTCTCCTCTAGACTCTGACAACCTAAATAAAACTATGAGCTTGTGCCTGCCCCTGCACACCAGTGAGTTCTTTGTAATGGATCTGTAACACTGACTCTGTGTTTTCTCTGTGTGGGTTTTTTTTTTAGTTCCACAGCTGTCATCAGGTTTCCAGCCTGCTGTGGCATCCTCTGGCATGAGTAAAATGCTCCCCTCAGTTCCAAGCACAGCTGTTCGGGTTTCCTGTTCTGGCTGTAAAAAAATCCTGCAGAAGGGACAAACTGCCTACCAGAGGAAAGGCTCAACCCAGCTCTTCTGCTCCACACTGTGCCTCACTGGATACACCATTCCAGCTTCTCGCCCACCAGCTTCTACCAAGAAAACCTGCTCAAGCTGCTCAAAGTAGGACAGTGCTTTTATTAGTTCCACTAATAATTGATATTCAGGCAGATAATGAAAGGCTTCAGTTCTGTTCTTGTGCCCCTTGCTGTAAGGTAGTGCTGCTCCTCCTTCCCTTTTGAAGGGAAGCTCTTCCTATGCTTCCCTTCAAAAATTGGTGGCTGATGCTGTTCTTTGTTAATTGGTCTGTCTGCTTGCAGTTCCATTTCCTTAATTGGGTTTTACACACACATAGCTTTTAAAGCCTCTGTGGTGCAGAATGCATCTTCTCTTTTTTATATTTAAATGAGCCAAATATGAAAAACTGTGTTTCAAAAGGTCCAGCATCCACCTGCCATTTCAAAATGTCATTGCACTCTCAAAATTGCTAACAAGAGTACCTTTTCAAAAAGTATTTTATGCATTATTTCTTCTAAAGAGAAACAGATTTATGAATCCCTAAAATGAAGTAAAACATGGGTAGTTAATGTATTCAAGGTTTCAGTTAAATGGATTCACCCTCTCCTGGAGAATGTTTAGTCTCCAGAATAAGCAAGTTGACATGGATCTCGCATTAATCCTTTATCTCTGTGTTTGTTTTTCTTTTTCCACAGAGAAATTCTAAATCCAAAGGATGTAATCACTGCCCAGTTTGACAACACAGACTTCAGTAAGGATTTCTGCAGCCAGTCTTGTCTGTCCACATATGAACTGAAAAGGAAACCCATTGTCACTATCCACACCAACAGCATTTCCAGCAAGTGCAGCATGTGCCAGAAGAACGCAGTGGTAATTTCCATTTTCCTCATTGAAATTTTAGCTCAGCACAACTTGCTGTCTCAGAGATGACCACAGAAATTCTTCCTGTCCTTGCTGTTTATTCCTTTCCTTGCAGATCAGGCACGAGGTGAATTACCAGAACGTGGTGCACAAGCTCTGCAGCGACGCCTGCTTCTCCCAGTTCCGCTCGGCCAACAACCTGACCATGAACTGCTGTGAATATTGTGGGGGATACTGCTACAGTGGCTCTGGCCAGTGTCACATCCTGCAGATAGAGGGACAGTCCAAAAAATTCTGCAGTTCCATATGTGTGACAGGTTACAAGCAGGTATATGTGATGGGACGAGGGGGAATGGATTCCCACTGCCAGAGGGCAGGCTTAGATGGATATGGGGAAGAACTTCCAGGCTTAGATGGATATTGGGAAGAAATTCCAGGCTTGGATGGACATTGGGAGGAAATTCCAGGCTTAGATGGATATTGGGAAGAACTTCCAGGCTTAGATGGATATTGGGAAGAAATTCCAGGCTTAGGTGGACCTTGGGAAGAAATTCCAGGCTTAGATGGACATTGGGAAGAAATTCCAGGCTTAGATGGATATTGGGAAGAACTTCCAGGCTTAGATGGATATTGGGAAGAAATTCCAGGCTTGGATGGACATTGGGAAGAACTTCCAGGCTTAGATGGATATTGGGAAGAACTTCCAGGCTTAGATGGAGATTGGGAAGAAATTCCAGGCTTGGATGGACATTGGGAGGAAATTCCAGGCTTAGATGGATATTGGGAAGAAATTCCAGGTTTAGATGGATATTGGGAAGAAATTCCAGGTTTAGATGGACATTGGGAAGAAATTCTTCTCTGTGAGGGTGGGGAGGCCCTGGCACAGGCTGCCCTGAGCAGCTGTGGCTGCTCCATCCCTGGAAGTGTCCAAACTCAGGTTGGACAGGGCTTGGAGCAAGCTGGGATATTGAAAAGTGTCCCTGTCCATGGCAGGGAGTGGAACAGGATGGGCTTTAAGGTCCCTTCCAACCCAAAACATTCTAGGATTCCATGATTCTCTATTTGGACAAAATACAAAAAAAAAAAAAATCCATCTAATTTTTAATTAGATTTTAAGTGTTTTAAGAAACACCCAATTTACTGGTTGGTTATTTCAGTTCCTCTATTGGTCTAAAGTAATTCCTTTTGTCATTTCAAGAATAACAGAATCATTAAGGTTGGAAAAAGCCCTCCAAGATCATCAAATCCATCCTTCAACCAAATACCCAATGCCCACTAAACCATATCACTAAGTGTCACAGGTCAAAGTGGGTTTTGAACACTTCCAGGCGTGAAAATTTGCTGCTTAATCTTTGCCCAAATGTGTTGCTCTGTTTTTTTATCACCACTGGACCAGCTACCAGACAATTCCAGTGTGAAAGACACAGTGGGACCACTCAGCAGCAGCCTCATGTGGCTGTTTTCAGCCTTGAAATGCTCATTAAAGAATATTCTTTATTAAATTGTAGCCTTTGAATTAAGTGGAAAGGAAAAGTAATAATTAGTTCATAATTATGATTTTAACTTTTAAACTTTTCATATTTATTTTTTATTATTGAAGACCTGAGCATTTCAGAGAACCTTAATTTATTATAATAGCTCAATAATTTTTGAATTATTTATTCTAATGCAATTACTTTAGGAAAAATTGCCCTCTGATAAAAGAATGGAACTTCATTTTATGACTTGACTCTGCTGTCCCATTATCCAGGCCACTTAGGTCAAGAAAGGCCTAATGAATTGAAAAAATATAAAATTATGGTAAATGTATTTCATCCAGAAAATTGCCTTCAGAATTAGTTGTCCTCTGAAACAAATCTGGAGATAAAATTAAATAAGCTGGAAACATTTTCTTGCTGCTTTTATATCACACATCAAAACCCCATATGTGATAATTCTCTTGAAAATACAGCATGTTCAAAGCTTATAAGATTAAGTCAAATCTATTTTTAATTGATTTTTAAATAGTATTCAACTCAATTGTCAGGTACATTCTGATAGTTTCTGGAGGTTTGTGGGTGTTTTAAAATCCCTAAAACCTTTTATTCTGTTTTGTCCTGTGAAGAGCTGGAATTGCTGCTGACAGAACAAAGTGCATTTTTAAGGCTGTCATACTAAAATAATCTGGTGCATTAATTCCCAAAGTTTTTTCCAAACTTAAAGACCTTAAAAAAACCTTAAACACAGAAAATGTGTCTATGAAAATCAGGCTTTTTCCTGTGTTTGTAGACCACACACTGAAAACTGTGATTATTACTAGAATAAGGATCTCTTTCCCATTTTGCTATCAAACATCATCAGGGCACCTGCTTCCCCCTGTTCCTTGTTTCCTCATCTCTTCAGTGGGAATATTGTTTATCTACAGAGCTGATGCATTAAAAACCATAAGCAAAATGTCAATCCCCTCAGCAATTGTTGGAAGTTGTCTGGTACAAGGTGCTGATCTGTGCTGGTACCTGTAGGAGTGTTTGCAGTACCCAGAGAGCCTGGTACTGGTTAAAGTGGCCTGGGAAGGTGCTCAAACCACAGCTCAGATCAATAAATCTGCACCATAAATTACACAGCTGTAAAACAAGCTCTGTTTCAAGCACGTTTTATAAATATTTTATATATTAACGACAATTTCCAGGTTAATAAAAAATGCCAAGTTTCACATAATTAAACAATTTCCCTGTTTCCACAGAAGTCAGCTAAAATTACACCCTGCACACTGTGTAAATCTCTGAGATCTTCAGCTGAGATGGTGGAGGGCACAAATAACTTGGGGAAGATGGAACTGTTTTGTTCTGTTAACTGTTTGTCAGCATACAGAGTAAAAATGGTCACTTCTTCAGGTAAGCTCATCCTTTTACTTCTATAGAAGCTTCATTTCCTGTGGCTCATATCCCAACTTTATTTGTCTTGAAAGTTAAGGCTGATATTCTTTTTGGGAGGGTGGGAAGTGTTTTTTAAGTTTTTTTTAAGTGTTTTTTAAGTGCTGAGATGGGAATTAAAGGGCATTCTGTTGTAGATAAATGTAGCAGTGACAGTACAGCTATTTCAATTTTGGTTTTAGGGAACTCCACATGATAACCAATCTTAAATCTGTTTTATTTTTGCTCTGGCAAGTGCAGCTGGTGGGTTTTCCAGCTAGACAAACATTGTGTGGACATCCCAGTGCTGGGACTCTCCTGGCCCTTGTTCCCTGGGGTGATCAGCTTTATTACCTCTGCCCAACATTGCATGGAGCTAGGCAAACATTTTCAGCTATTTTTCATGTGGAAATAGAAAAATGCTTACTGACATCCTAGGGATACTGGGAGATTAATTAAATTTCTGGCAAGCACCAGGCACAGCAGCTGCAGTGTCTGCTCCTGAATCTGTGGAAACATCATCGTGGGCTTCTGTCTGTGCCTTGGCTCATCACTCAGACTCTGTTTTTGTATGCACTGTGCAAAATTAGCTGCAATACAACTTGATGTTGCATAAATCACTTTTTCTTCTCTGTTTCGCCCTCAGGTGTTCAAGTTCAGTGCAACAGCTGTAAAACCTCAGCAAACCCTCAGTATCACTTGGCTATGTCAGATGGGAGCATACGAAATTTTTGCAGCTACAATTGTGTAGTAGCTTTTCAGGTGTGACATTCTAGGATTTCTTTTTAGCTGAATTAACTAGAATGCTAAATTGATGGTGGAAATACCCAGGTGTAAGATGTAACCCTGTAAAATAAAGCCTGTTTTTTTGTTTTCCCACAGAATCTGTTCAACAAGCCTACAGGGCTGAACTCCTCGGTGGTGCCCCTGTCTCAGGGCCAGGTCATTGTGAGCATCTCCTCGGGGACAGTGTCAGCCACTGGCACCACCTCAACTGTGTCCCCCAGCTCCACCAGCAGCCCAGCAGCAGCAGGGCTCCAGAGATTGGCTGCCCAGTGCCAGCAGGTCACCTTTACCCGTTCTGTTGTGAAAATCAAGTGTCACCACTGTAACAGATCATTTGCCACCAAACCAGAACTGCTTGACTACAAGGTAATAAAGATCAGGGCTTTCAAAGCTCTTTTTTTCACAACAGAAACTCAAAAAATTGTTGTTTATGTGCACTGGTCTGGCAGTACTGCTTTGTTGCTTGCACAGACCTGCTGTGGAGGGTTTTAAAACTGATTTTAACCAATATCAAATTAATACTGATATTATCTCTATGGTCTTAAAACCAGAAAAAAAAAGAACTCCAAAAAAAACCCCAAATCAAACAATTGCCTGTCTAAATAAACACATCCCTGTCTCTTGTACCTTTTAATCCAAGGACAAAGACCATTGGTGAGGGCTTTCTGCAAGAAATTTTGCTTTATTATAAAACTAAATGGGGAGAATCATCTGCCAGTGCTCTGTTGCTGATTTCTAAGGGTATAAATACTCTTCTGCGTTTCTATTAACAATTTAAATGTATTATCTGAGATGTGACTCATTCAAACACTGAAACCAAAACATTCTGGCTGTGTTGCAGGGTAAAATGTTCCAGTTCTGTGGGAAGACCTGCTGTGATGAATATAAGAAGAAGGGCAATATGATGGCTTTGTGTGAATACTGCAGGTTTGAGAAAATTATCAAGGAGACAGTGAGAGTCTCAGGCATAGATAAAACATTCTGTAGTGAAGGTAAGAAAGGGCAAAACCCTGCCTCAGAGAAATCAAGTCACAAGTGTTTTGCCTAAAAATTATCAGTAATACTAAAATAAATTAATATTTTTAAGTTAGGAATGTGTTTTTTAGGTTTAGGAGCACAGAACCCTGTTCATATTTTACAATTTTTATGGTATGTTTCAATGAATTATTACAGACATCACTTAATACAGGAATTAGGAGTGCTGAAAGATTTTCATATTGGTATTAAAGAATATTTTTGCTGTTTTCTTTTAGTCTGTAAACTGCTCTATAAACACGACTTGTCCAAGCGCTGGGGAAACCACTGTAAAATGTGCAGTTACTGTTTACAAACCTCCCCCAAACTGGTCCAGAATCACTTTGGGGGGAAAACAGAGGAGTTTTGCTCAGAGGAATGCATGTCTAAATTCACTGTTTTGTTTTACCAGGTAAGCTATATTCTCACATCCTCTAGGTTTTTATACCTCTACCCCTTGTTGGTGTTTCCAGATGTGCTCAATTTCTCCCTCCCTCTGTTTTCCTAGATGGCAAAGTGTGATGGTTGTAAGAGACAAGGTAAACTCAACGAGTCCATAAAGTGGCAAGGGGAGATGAAGCATTTTTGCAATCTGCTTTGTATTCTGTTGTTCTGTAAACAGCAAAGTGCTCCTGACCCTCCACTCCCAAACAACACAGGTAAAGCAGCCTGGGGATGGTGTTGCCTTTTGGTGTGTGGGGCAGTGAGATGGATGTTTATCTGCAAATTCACTTCAGTGAACTCTCTAAGATCTGTCTTCTCCTGGGGAGCTTTTCTGTTGCTGTTGAGTGGGCTCTGGTTTAGATCACTCTTACTTTGGACCATTTCAAACTTCTGTAGCTGTGAAATGCAATTGCTTTGTGCACCAAACAAATTTTAAAGATGAAGCAAAAGCACTTACTTTCAGCCCCTTTCATGAAACAAAAAGGTGTTTCATTGGGTTAAAATCTACTGATATTTAGTGCAGACATGTTAAATATTAAATATCTAGCTTGTCTTCATAACACCAAGAAGATATGGTAGAATGTTAATATTCTGTGGTGAAATTAGTAGACTTCATGGTTTTAAATACAGACTCCTATATATGCACTTAAACCAGCCCCTTCTGTGCAGTCTGTAGGCATATGAAGACTTCCCATTTCATGAAACAAAAAGCTGTTTCATTGGGCTAAAATCTACTGATATTTAGTGCAGACATGTTAAATATTAAATATCTAGCTTGTCTTCATGACACCAAGAAGATATGGTAGAATGTTAATATTCTTTTAACAATGAAATTAATAGACTTAATGGTTTTAGATACAGACTCCTATATATGCACTTAAACCAGCCCCTTCTGTGCAGTCTGTAGGCATATGAAGACTTCCCATTTCATGAAACAAAAAGCTGTTTCATTGGGCTAAAATCTACTGATATTTAGTGCAGACATGTTAAATATTAAATATCTAGCTTGACTTCATAACACCAAGAAGATATGGTAGAATGTTAATATTCTTTTAACAATGAAATTAATAGACTTAATGGTTTTAGATACAGACTCCTATATATGCACTTAAACCAGCCCCTTCTGTGCAGTCTGTAGGCATATGAAGGCTTCCCATTTCTGTGTAATTAAGTGTTTATTCTTGGGAATTATCAATCCCAAGGTGTACAAGTGCTGTAGCTGTTTCCTTGAGGTGGAATGGGAATGAGGGTAGGAATGAAGCCCACAGGAACTGTGGGTTTCTGTAGAGACACAAAGAGATGAAAGGCCCTCAAAGACAGGAAGGGAAAGGAAAAGCAGGAATATCACTGATCCTAAAGAGGGGCATAATTTCCCACTGAGTGGCTGCAAGAGTAGGATGCCCCAAACCAATAAAATATTAACTGTCGGTTTTTAGGCCATGGTGCACATTGTTTCAATTCGGTGCAATCTGCTGCTTACATTGGTGGCAGCTCTTTTCCCTTCTCGCTTGATTTGCTTGTGGAACTAGCTCCTGTTTAAACTGAAATGCTGCAACCTGACACCTCCATCCCCTTCTCACACAGCAGCCTCTTTCATCTGGAGACAGATCTCAAGGGTGGGTGTTGTTTCAGAAATGCTTTTTTTCTCAATTATCTTACTGCTTCTTCTCATTTTCTTCTGTCCACTGTGTCCAGCAAACCTTTCCATGGCACCAGCCTCCTCCTCAGGCCCTCCTTCTTTAAGAAAGGACTCAACCCCTGTCATAGCAAACGTGGTGTCCCTTGCAAGCACCCCAGCTGCCCAGCCTACTGTTAACTCCAACAATGTTTTACAGGGTAAGGCAGCTGAATACCATGCCTGTACTTTTACATCTCTACTCCTGAACATTTATATTTGCTCAGGGATTTTACTGAGAGCAGCGGCCACCTCTTCATTATGCTTCACATCACTGCAGATGATTGCTTTTGTCCTTCCTTTATCTAGGGATAAATAATGACTTAAATTTATGTACATACATCAGGGAATGAGTTTTAATTGGAATTCTTTTTTTTTTTGACCTTGGCAGAATATGGATTATTGTTCTTGATGATAAGTAGACATGTTATTGTATGGGTTTTTTTCCTTCACAGGTGCAGTCCCTACTGTGACAGCAAAAACAATAGGAGATGTAAGTTTTATAAGAGACTTTTTTCAGTTTTGCCCAAATTATATAAATAACAAATAAAGTATCCAAGACTTTGGCACTATCATTTTGTAACTAAAATTCATCCAGCTTGTGGATGCTTTTAAAAAATGGATAGAACTTAGATGGTACAAAAGTCTTGTGTCCACTGACAAATTGGATGTTTTAAAGCAAAATTTAGGATTGTAGTTCTTGAGATTGTAGTTCAGATTGTAGCTCTTGAGGTGTCTGTGGTTCCCAAGTAATTCATGTGTGGTTTCTGCACTTGAGGCTGCCTTTTGTGCCCAGAAATGGGATAGAATAGCAAAAGGACCAGCCTGGGCTGCTGGGACTGGCATGACCAAGCTCCTGCAGCTTCATTTTCCTTCCCCACCCCCTGGCAGTGTGGTAACAGCTGTGGGGAGCCACTGTCACCACTTATCTGGGGATAACTCAGAGAATCCCTATTCCTGAGCTCTTTGAGGTGTGTGCTGTAACACCTTGCAAACTCTCCTAAAATCAGAGATGCTTTTATGTAGCTTTAGTTTCTGGAAGATTGACAGCTTTGCTTTTAGCTGGAGTGTCACTTATGAATTAGAGTATGAGTTTTCCCTCTTGAAACAGATCCTGTTATTTGAATGCATGACTGCAAATTACAGTTAGCAGGACATTAGTACAAGCATGAATAGTCAGTCTGTGTGTATCAGGAAATGATACTGCTGCTGCCAGCATTGCTGTTCCTTTTTTGCATTTATTTGTTTTCAGTGCTTTCACATTAGTTTACTCAGTTTTATCAGTGTCTGTATCAGGCAGACTTTTAGTCATCAAAAGTATCTTAACATAATTCCTCTTTATATCTCTGCCATCAGTAAAATTCCAAGGTCAAAAGTTTATAGCAGTTATTTGACGACAGAAACCAAATATTCTTGCAGATTTGTTCACTGCGCTGTTAACAAAATAAGCTTTATTAGCAAAATTAGCTTTAAACAACATTATTGTTGAATCAAATTAAATTAAGATGGAGACCAGAAAGCACCAAATAAGCAAGCTTATTTTGCAGTAGTTTTTAAATGATCATTTTTATCAGCAAATACAGTTTTAAATTGTTCAGCTTCCCCTAGTATAGAACCAACTCTAGTCTTATGTTGTCTTTCAAACCAATACTGACTCGACCCTCTTTTGTGTTTTCCAAACAGGCAAGTACCCAGACAGATGCCCTAAAGCTCCCATCATCAAAACCACCCAGGCTTCTGAAAAACAAAGCTTTATTGTGTAAGCCAATCACCCAGACTAAAGCCACCTCCTGCAAACCTCACACACAAAACAAAGAATGCCAGACAGGTGGGTGTGTGATCTCCTACCCCTGTTGGAATTGTCTGTACTGCAGTTGAGAGAGCAATACATGATTTATGTAACAGAGAGTATTTTTGAATGTATAATTAAACTGTAACTAGTTTTCAGGTTGTTGTATGGTGTTTTCCAACATTTTTTGGTCTGTTTTTGTTATAACAGAAGGAGAAGAAGCACCTGCTCAGCCCCAGATCATTGTAGTACCTGTTCCTGTACCAGTGTTTGTGCCAGTGCCCCTCCACCTCTACACCCAGTACACACCAGTTCCCCTGGGAATGCCAATACCTGTAAGTTATGCTGCAGTTCTGTGTAAATTATGATGCTGTTCACTACAGAAGGCAGTGGTTCACTGTGTCACTGGGTGCTCTGTCTGCTCATGCAAGTGGTATTTGGACTCCTTGATGCCATTTCCCTCCTTATTACATCATATTTGGTTTAACATTATCGCACAGAACTACCAAATTGTAGAGAGAGTACAGAGCTGTCCAGTCTGGAGTTATTTTTAACTTCATTTTAATAGTCCTAAAATATACATAAGGCTAAATGGGAAGGACCTCCTGAGGTGTATTTGCTGTTTCCCTTCACCCCTAAGTATGTTCTGACATTTTCCACATGTTCCATAGGTACCAGTTCCCATGCTCATCCCAACCACCCCGGACAATGCTGATAAGATCATTGAAAACATTCAGGAAAACAAGGAAAAGATTTCCATTAATCCATTTGAAGCTGATCTCCTTCAGATGGCAGAAATGATTGCAGAAGATGCAGAGAGAGATAAAACACACTCTCATGGTGGTAGGTGGTGGTTTTGAAAAGGATATGAAATGCAGTGAGGTGAAGGTCCTCTCACCACAGAATTTCCCTTTCCCTCATTCTACATGCTGATTTGACTTGTGGTGACAGGGACAGGTTACCAGAGCTGGAAACCTCCAGATCAGTGCATCATGTGTTAGAAAGAAGAGTCAAATTCAAGAAGACAGAGCAGCTGCCTTGAAAGAAAATTTTCCTATCAGGCTTTTTATGGAGGGTGAGGCAGGTCAGAGTTTGTTGGAGAGCGACCAATCCATGTAATGAAAGTGAAACAAGCTGGAAAGAGATAAACAAAATATCCTACTGGATAACAAACAGGGAGGGATGGAAGCCTTTGGAAAAGCAAACCTACATTAGTTGTGATTTCTGTCTCCCCTGCAATAGCATAGGCAAGGTAGAAAGCTGCCAGGAGAGCTGCAGTGGAGGAGAAGGCCCAGCATGTGTGTTCATGTTATGACCTAATACAGAGATTTTTGCTGTTCAAAGTATTTTATATCAGTTGTGCAAACTGTCAACCAAGTGTAGATACAGATTTTCTTCTTTTTCTAAAGGATCTCAAACATCTGAGCACGAGCTCTTCCTGGACCCCAAGATATTTGAGAAAGGTCAGTCAGATTTCTTTATTTTTCCAAATGGATTTTGATCCTGCTGCATCTTTTCTTGCAAACTCCTGGTTCTGCCTTTCCTGTAGCACATGGTGCCTGTGGTCCCTCTCGTTGCAGACCAGGGCAGCACCTACAGTGGAGATCTGGAATCAGAGGCAGTGTCCACTCCTCACAGCTGGGAGGAGGAGTTGAATCACTACACCTTAAGATCCAATGCCTTGCCAGAGCCTGATCCAGAGCTCAAGCCGTTCTCCAAAGGTGATGTGGAACAAGATCTGGAGGCAGATTTCCCATCAGGTCGGTGTCATGTGAAGAAAAACTCATTGTTTTATAAAAGCACACACAATTTTCTGCATGAACATTGTCCCAGCAGCCTGCTTGTGCATTTTTATCTAGTGACAGTGGATATTTAAAGCTGCAGTAGTTGATCACATCTATAAAATATTACTATTGTTAGAATATTACTGCTGTCTTTAAAGACAACCTCTGACAGGAGTAGCCGGAAGTTCTGTCTTACCTCCTTTGAATTCATCATTTCTGTATCCCTGGGTATAATCCATGTGGAGTGGTTGCTAAGATATTTGTCTGAACAAATACACCCACTGTTTGGGGGGCTTTTTTGTCCTACTGAGAATTTGCCATCTTTATACAGCAAATGCACGGATTGCTAAATTACTCAAATGTCAGGATTACTTGAATATACAAGTGTGATTGTCAGCTGTAAGGTGTCCCATAGTACCTCAGTGACAGTGACACTTCTACCTGGGCTGCTAAATCATGTGATTAAACTCTTCATGGTGTTGATTTGACTCCAGACTCATTTGACCCTCTCAGTAAAGGACCGGGTTTGCATTCACGTTCACGAGCGAGACGGAGACACAGGGATGGCTTCCCCCAGCCAAAAAGAAGGGTAAGGAAGTATTTCTACAACACAAATCCCTTCCATTTTGAAATAACCACTAATCTAAGCATCCATGGATGAGGAGCTGATGAAATGCTGCTTTGTTTGGGTGTCTTTGTTTGCCTGTAGGGACGGAAGAAGTCGGTGGTTGCTGTGGAGCCCCGGGGTTTGATGCAGGGCTCCTACCCTGGCTGCTCTGTTTCTGGGATGACCCTCAAATACATGTATGGGGTAAATGCCTGGAAAAACTGGGTCCAATGGAAAAATGCACAGGAGGAACAAGGGGACCTGAAGTTTTCAGGTAAATTTGTCTCTGAGTGGAAACAAATACTTACTTGAAGAGCATTTGGTTTAATTCATTGTTCAGGTGAAAATTAGGATTTAGATACCACTGAGTTTTGCAGTGCCCATTAGTAGAAAACAAATTTTATAGAATTGTGTCTTGCATCATTGCATGCATTTAAAAATCATAACTATTACACTTTCAATTGATCTGTTTCCTTTAAAAAAAGTCTTTAAAGACTAGAAATCTCCACATTGCCTTCCTTTGCATGCAGTAGCTCTTCATTTGCAGCACAGATGCTTTATGCAGCTGCAGAGCTTTTCTGAGCTATTATAGAACCATGAAATTACAGATCTATCAGGCCATAATTTTAGGTTGACAGCACCAACTTGGCCCCATCCATTTTATTTGTAGCTGGCACATTCCCAAAGTATTTGTTGGTCAGCAGAACTGTTTGCTGTAAAAAAATTGTTTGATCCAACATCAAAATCTTAACACCTTATTTCTAGGCTTCACAGCTGGAAAGCAACATTTCATAAGTCTGCCCATTCTGTGCTGCAACCTGCCAGAAATGTTATTACTCCTCATGTCTCACAGAAGGGATAGATAACAATGACAATTAAATACAATTTTGTTTATTTTTCCAATGATTAATTTATTTTTTTTTACAAAAGCCCAGCAGAACTGGGATTTGGCAGTGTCTAACTCCCCCTTTCCCTGGTCTCAGATCTTACATCATAGCACTGAGTTTTGTGGGCAAATTTTCAGAGCCAAGCAGAGAATTTAAATTAGGAATAGAATTGAGCATAATAAATATTTCTGCAGTTTAAAGAACTGAGCATGGCAGAACTTTGATAAAAAAGACCTGCAAAGGGAAAAATTCTAGTTAGGATGAGATCTGCTTTTTCATCTCTTATTTGGAATTTTTGTTATCACTCCATGAGAACAGCTGGGGTTTATTTCCCAGAAGAGGAGTATTCACATGAGTTACTATATTTTCTTCTTGAGGCCAAGGAAATAAATATTACAGTCATTTCTAGGAAACTGTGCCCAGAAAGATTCCATGCTTATTCCCAAGCAGGCATTTGTGAGGTGTGGAGCAGCCAAGCTTGGTGATTTCATTGCAGATCATTTCATCAATCAATTCCTGGTTGTGCTGCTTCCCTTTCCAAACCTGCATGTCCCATTGAACTCTTCCTTTAAGAAGTGGGATCTGCTGCACTCAACTCATGGTTAGAAATACTCAGGGTCTTTTTCTGATTCTGGAGTGAGTCTCTCACTCCCCTGAGTCCTGCTGGAGGGGTGAAATCTATATATCAGCCTCGAGCTCATTGCAGCCTTTGCTGTCCCACATTTTGGGTTCAGCAGACTCCCAAATATTTACATATCTGGACTCCAAATTCCTGCAGCCTCAGTACTCATTGTAACATTTCCACTGATTGCACATGCAGCTGGTCTGGGTTTTATTGGCCAAATCATTCAGTTCTCAGCCAACAGATAGGAAGGAGTTCATCATTTAATCATACAGGGTAATTCATGTATGAGACAGGAATTTAGGAGTTTTGCCTACATGAAATAATAAGGAATATGGGACTATTTAATGTGCTGAATTAATTTTTCTGATCATTTCCTCAACCCCAGTTCATCCTGTGAAGCTCAAGGAGGACATTCTCTCCTGCACATTTGCTGAGCTGAGTTTTGGTTTGTGCCAGTTTATTCAAGAGGTGCGGAGACCAAACGGAGAAAAATACGACCCTGACAGCATCTTATACTTGTGCCTTGGAATTCAGCAGGTAACTCTGGGACTGGGGCACTGCTGAGAAATACAGAACTGCTCTGGTCATTTATGGGACACCCACAGCCCCACAGAGCAGCTTGGGCTTTATAGAGGAGGAAAGAATTTCATTGTTTGCTTTAGTCCCACATAGGACTCATTTTTCTGGATTTTCTTATGGTCACAGTGACCAAATTCTTCTGTCCTTTTAGGAGTGTGATGTTGAGTGTTTCTACCTAGACATAAGAACTTGGATTTGGAACTTTTTGGATCATTTTTCCTGTTTAGGAAAGATTTGCACCTCAGAAATCCTTGTTTTAAGATGGAATGGTTTAGAGCTAAAATAATTGCCCAGAGCTCTTCCAATATATAACTTGATGTGGAAAAGGTTGCCCAGGAAGGATTCTCAGTGACAAGACAGATACCTGTTGTGTTGGCAATATTTACAGAGAAAATACACTGGGAATAACTGTATTGTAATTAGTAAATACTAAGAATAATGTAGTAATTATCAGCCTTGCAACAGTAGCAGTACAAACTTAGAATAAAGCTAATTTATGTTTAAAACTCCATGTTCAGTACATTTCTGTTTCCTTTAGAACAGCCTGCTTGGTCCTGTTCTGAAACTCATTTTGAGATTAAGAGTCAAAAGCTATTTTGACATAAAACCTATTTAATTAGACATGGATTTATCTTAATTTTTTTTCCTTGCTATGCTTGGACAAAATGTAGAAAGAGTTAAAATTCAAAGGGCCATTGATAAACTCTCAGAGTATCAGGGATTTTTGTGTCACAGTTTTGACTTATTTATTGATACAAACTCCTTTTAGAAAAAATTTTTAAACAGCTCCTTGAAAAGTTTAAGGAATTTTTCTTCCTTGGTGCTGCAAGTGGAGCAATTTCAGCAGCCTGTGTCTCTTGTCAGGAGGTATTAACATGTAAAGTTCATCTCAACAGAAAAATTCTCAATAACTATTCTAGTTTTTATAAGCAGACTCTTTCAAAAATATTAAGAAGAATATGATTTTGCAGAAAACAGCTTTAGAGCTTGAAATATTAACCACAGTTCTTGCTGAGATTTCTTTCATACTGGAGTGATCCCAGTCCCTGCAGAAAATTTGTGATTTTATGTTTTTCTAGACATTTCACCAAAGTATTTGGCCCCATAAGCCACTGGGAGATAAGAAAGGAAAAGAATTTGATGTGCTGTATCTTCTCCACAATGTTATATAATCATAAACTGTTTTTCTTCCTGTTTTTTTTTCTCTTGTAGTACCTGTTTGAGAATGGTAGAATAGATAACATTTTCACCGAGCCCTATTCCAGGTTTATGATTGAACTTACAAAACTTTTGAAAATCTGGGAACCTACAATTCTTCCAAATGGTAGGACATTTCTTTTGTTTTACATAGCTGCATGACAAAGCTGTACCATAAATTAATGTTTTCTCAGGGCCAGGAAGAGAATGTGATGTGAGGCTCTCACATTAGTCTCCCCTCTCTACACCATGGATTTTATATCTGTTTTTACCTATTATAATTACACTTAAATATATCTTTGCCTCTGATCAATCCTTGGAAAGAAAGGATTTCCATTCTGGCACTCAACACATTAGTTTTCTTCATCCCTCAAGTTTTAGCTCTTTTTTTAATACAAGTAGCCAGAATTTAATGCTGTATTTGAGGTGAGGTACTGCAAAATCTGTGTACAGCTGCACTGATATTTCCCTTTTAGTGCTGGAAATACTCCTGGTGAGTTTGGGGATCACATTAACAAATCATTGGAATCTTGTCTCAACTCCAAATTAAGACTTCCCAAATTCTGCAGATACTTTTATTTGGTTTTCAAGCTTGATTATGGTGTTTATAGAGCTGAACACCAGCCCTATGAGCACACTACATCTTTAGATTATCAATGAAATTTGAATAATATTGGCAACTCCACAACTGCCTTTTCATTTAGAAAAATGAACTTTTTATTTCATACAGAAATAATCCAATTACCTATAGTTTGCTGCACACTGTGATATTTTTTTTACAACAAATTTCTTCTAAGCCCCCACATCTCCCTTTCCTGATTTAGAATAATCACAATGGGCTATTTATACACAAAATGGGACATTTTAAACTCATACTTCACATTGTAGGAATTACATGTTGCAGTTGGCTGCCTGTGGTTTAATACAGTGAAATTAGAACTTAGTGAGAATCTGCTGGTGTCTGCAGCTCCTTTTTATCCTTTTCTTCATGTATTGGAAAATCATGCTGTTCCACAGCTTGGTTCTCCATGCTCCCTCTCATGTTTGCCCGTGCAATATTCTGGTTTTATTGGATTGCAGTTGCTGATGATAGGTGTGAATTTGACTTGATATGTGGTTCATGAATAGAGGTTAACTGAAAAAGGCTTTATATGCATAAATATTTTCTTTTTTCTTTACCCATTCCTTGTAGGTTATATGTTCTCAAGAATTGAAGAGGAACACTTGTGGGAATGTAAGCAGCTGGGTGCATATTCCCCCATCGTTTTGTTGAACACTCTTCTGTTCTTCAACACCAAATATTTCCAACTAAAGAATGTCAGTGAGCACCTGAAACTGTCCTTTGCCCACGTTATGAGGCGCACCCGAACTCTGAAGTATAATACTAAGATGACATATTTACGTTTTTTCCCACCCTTTCAAAAACAAGAGGTAGAATCAGGTGAGTGCTCTCTGATCTTTGGTGTTTGGGCAGTCACATTTGTGTGGTGTGAATGACAGAATCAGAGAATTCTGTGATTTTGTGTTGTCTGCTTCTCTTTTAAAAAGGATGGGGGAGAAATATGTTCTGCATATGCTGCTATCCTGATTACATTTGCAGGATTTTTCACTGCTTTCAAGAGAAATTCTCATATGCTGTTATCCTGAACATATTTGCAGTATTTTTCACTGCTTTCAAGAGAAATTCTCAAAGAGCCAAGGCACCCAGGAAAAACTTAAAGTGTCACAGATTTGGCTGCAAATTTGTTTAATAGTCTTTCATAGCATCCTCAACCTCAATTAATTCTGCAGGAGTTAAAGGCCTTTCCTGAAGTTCTTTTCTCAGCACTTCACAATCTTGGGTTTTGCAGGTCCAGACCTTTATTGTGCCTTTTTAATTCCCATATTTGTCCTGGGTCTGTGTGGGGAACAGACCAGGCAGCCCCAGTGGAGAACAACAATATAGGGCTTGCACTTAGAGGCAAAGACACACAAATTTTCGTTCTCAATTAATTTTGGCACTTGGGAAAGGGAAGTCTTTGATCCTTTTGGCTTCTTCAGTTCATAGCTCCAGTGCATAACATGAATTTGTCTTTAATGAGTAAAATTCTATCCTCCATATTTTCCTGCTAGTTCTTGTGGGTTTTCTAGATGTGGACCTGGCCTTGTAGGATGTGCAGTCCTTTCCCACCCAGCAGATGACACAGGTGACCGTGGTTGGGTGGTGACATGTGACAGAACCAATTCAAGGAGTGGGTTTGGGTGATGCAGAGTCACCACTGGGTGCTGGGCTGAGACACCAGGCCTTGTTTCTGAAGGTGCTGCTTTTCACTGAGCTTCTGTGATGCCATTTTTGTGTGTCCAGATAAATTATCAGTAGGCAAGAGGAAACGCAGTGAAGATGAGGAGGTTCCCACAGCAGTGGAAATGGCTGAAAACACAGATAATCCCCTCCGGTGCCCAGTCCGACTTTATGAATTCTACTTATCAAAATGGTGAGTGACAGAACTTGAGTTTTGGTCTGTGGGTAGATTAGAACAGGCATTTGGGCAAGGAGCCCACTCAGACCTTCTGTGCCTGTGCTTTCCCAATCCCTCAGTGGGAGCAGAACAGGAATTCCAACAGCAGCACTGCTCTGAGACCCCCAAACAGCTTTTTATTTTGTTTGTTACTGATGTTGAATCAAGAACAGAGTTACAGAGAGAAGTGTATTCATTCTTTAAATAAATAAATTTTTTGATATAAATGTGAGACATTACTACAGCGCCCATGGCATTCTCATCTCCCTTAATTCCCATACACCATCCTTGTGAGGAGCTTATAACTAATACCCAAGGAACTTCATGTTCCTTCTGAAAGAGTACAGGAGAAGAGTGAATTTGGTAAAACTGATAAATTTTGCCTGCTGAGATGTAAGATTAACTAGTGTTTAGGAGTTAGGGAGGAGACTAAAGCAAGGACAGAGATATAAATCATTTTTTCCTCCTGTTTCTGTATAAACTTCAGTTAGATCCTTGAGCAGGTGGATGGTGATGTTCTTCTCTCTTCAAAAGAAATACACATGTAAAATGAAGCAGCATCTCATTAGTGTCAGCTGAAACTCAGATAAATCACCCTCAGAAATGGATCTACTGAGCTTCCTACAAATATCCCATTCCTGAGGCAGAGGCAGGCATTCAGCTGTCCAGACTCTTTCTCTCCCTCTTCTTACCTTCCTTGCATTCACTGGCACATTTTTAGAAGCTTTTGGTTGTTCTTGGGCTGGGGAAGCATTTTCCTGCTCCCCATCATATTCCATAGCTCAGCCTCTGCAGTGGTGCAGGCAGCAGTACAAATTCCCTTTGCTGTTTTGGTGTTTTGTCCCAAATCCAGGCAGGAGGGATTTAGAACGCTACCAGAGCCTGGAAGCTGCCTTGGAGTCAGTCAGGCTTTCAGGCAGATGGGCTCAGCATTGCAGCAGGGCCAGGCAAGCTGGGATTTGGTTTTACTCACTCTTAAACACCTCCTTAGAATTATTTGGGTTGAAAAATCCCTCTATTCAGTTGTTCCCCAGCACTGCCAAGGGCACTACAGCCCATGTGCCCAAATGCCACATCCACATGGCTGTTAAATCCCTCCAGGGACAGGGACTCCACCACTGCCCTGGGCAGCTGTGCCAGGGCTGGACAACCCTTTCAGTGAAGAAATTTTCACTGATATCCAGTCTAAGCCTTGAGGCCATTTCCAACAATTCTGGAATCCCAGAGCCAGTTTAACTCAGAGATTGCATGTCAAATGCATTTATCATTCTGCCATTAATTGGATTACACTAAAGAACCCCTGCTGTAAAGAAGTTACTTTGATTTTCTTTGTTTCTATAAACAACTAATGCTGAGTGACCTGGAAACAACTTAACTGTTCTGTCTTAAGAAGGGGGAGACAGTGTTGCCATGCCAATGTAACTTTGATTTCTTTGCTGATTCTCCCTTAAACTTTTGGTAAGATTGTAAATGCATCCTAAACCTTGTTTCCCTTGCCTTGGCAGTTCTGAAAGTGTGAAGCAGAGGAGTGATGTGTTCTACCTGCAGCCCGAGCGCTCCTGTGTTCCCAACAGCCCCATTTGGTATTCCACATTGCCAATAGACCCAGGAACCTTGGACATCATGTTAACAAGGATTCTTATGGTGAGGGAGGTACACGAAGAACTTGCCAAAGTCAAATCAGAGGACTCTGATATTGAGTTATCAGACTAACTGCAGTGGGGTATTTTCCTTTGAATACACATCAGAAGCACCAAAATGTGAATACGTCCAGCCTTTGGAAAATGTGTATCAAATAAGCCAAGATAACATCACCTACAGGCAGATTTTGTACCACAGTGGATGTACAAACTGGAACTGGAAGGAAGCAAAGGAAGCAAGCTGTGTAAGCTGCAAAACCCAACGTCCTGCAGCACTGATCAATCCTCAGAACAAATCCAAGTGGAACTCACCCATTGGATTGGTGCATAAATCCTTTATCTGTTTAGGATTTTTAAAAGTTGTGAGATCTTTCTAAGGAAAAAAAAATGGTTGTGTAAAATCTACCCTCACACTGGTGGGTATGGAGAGCTAGATTGTGGCTCAGGTGACTTCCCAGCCTGCTGGCTGGCAGCCCTTGCTGCCAAGGAACACGTGGAGATCCTTGAGCTCTTCCAGAGGATCCGAGAGAAAGGGGTGAGGTTGAGACAAACAGACACCTTCCGTTATAAATACACCCACACCTACACTTTTATAATTTTTGTTTTTTGGAAACTGGGATCAAATGTTAGGAAGGCAGGAGCCACTGGCCATCCCAAGGGACAACTCTGGCTGCTCTTAACTGGTCACACGAGGCTGGACTCCAGCTCCAGGCTCACACCAACTCCAGCTGTGTTGGAAGAGGTGCTGCAGGTCAAAATTCTGAGTGACCTTTGGGGAATGTCCAGGAGGGACGTCCTGGGCTCTGTGCAGAATTCCTTTCCCAGCCCAGTAGCTCTGCAGTCTGTCCATATAACCCAGTGAATACTGTGGTGCGTGGAAAGTTCATTTCCCTTAAGGCAGCTTTCCTTTCTCCTCTTTCCCTACTCCTATGGTTTTGATTCTTTTGTAAGGCAAATCTAGAGAGGGCTTTGTCATTTCAAACAGGAATACACACACTCTCTTTCTCTTTCCACCTTTGCGACACGGGCAGTGTTGTACAAAGGATGCAGTATTACTTCTGACTACAGAACTGTGGTAGAAAATGACCATGTGTGTTTTTATCCCGCCCCACCCAAAGAGATTTAGTCATAGTGTTGGAAATTGAAAGAGATTTTTTTTTAAGGCTTGGCTGTTACTGAGTCTTTTGGAAGAGTAAAGCTCCCATGTGGTGTTTAGAGGACAGGACATTATCAGATACTGTCTGTATCTGTTTTCTCAAGCTCTAGGTGTGCGTTTCTGATGACCAGTGGTCACAAATTCACTGGAAACCCAAGCTATTTTTGAAGAGGAGAATTATATGGTTTTTATCTAGCTCTGGTCAGTTATCCATCTTCTGTAACAAGGGTCTGATATTTGAGCTTGTCACTAAAATTTCAAGAGATGAAAATCAACAGCCTTGAAAAATATTTCAGGTTTTTTGTTTTGTTTTGGTTGGTTGTTTTTTTTTTTATTATTATTTTTTTAGCAGTTACAAAAGTAATTTAACAAAAATAAAATCAGAAAGTAGTCTATTGACGTTGTGTACTCGGTAGTCCTGTCCCTGCCTGTAACAGATTTCACTGATGTATTTTTTAATACAGAAAATTATGTGAAAAGTAAAACCTGCCCCTGATTCTGTCTGACCAAAGCCCATCTGTGTCTGTCATTTCTGAGCAAAGGTTCTGCTTTCTCCATGGCCTGGCAGGGGGAGATGTTTTGGCCACTCCTCAGCACAGGGATGCTCCTGCAGGCTCAGTTCCTGCTCCAACCTGCCCCTCCCCATTGTTACACTGAACAGTGACATTGCAGGCACAGTGGTTTGGATTGGGAAGGGACAGGGAAAACAAAATCATGCTGGAAAGATCAGTTTGGAGGGGATTGAGAATGTCTGAGATGTGTCTGCTGCTCACAGCTGTGCCCAGAGCCTCGGTGGCACAGGGGAGGCTCCAGGAATTCCTGTGTCTCCTCTTCCTTCCCTGACCCCCCTGGGAATGAGAAGGCAGCAGTGAGGACAGGCTGTGGGGAGGGCAGGATGGGGATGGTGTGCAAAATAATCCCAAAGTTGAGAGTTCCTTAATAGAGTTTAACAGAAATATTCCCATTGAATAACGCAGGATGTTTGTACCTTATGGGAAACACTTTTCTTCCTCTGAACACCCTCACTGTTTCTTATCTGGGAACACCTTAATTGTGGCCAATTTTTTTGCAGGCACTGAGAATGAAAGATAGGCAAGCAAAATCACTTTGACTTTCACTGGCTGAGAGCAGAGTTGTTAAACATGGTGTAAACTCCTTTGGTGTGGTGGCTGTGACATGAGAAACATTTCATTGCAGTTCCATGGTAATAATTAACACAGTAAGTAGTTTTAGTTTCTATTTCACTCCTGCTTGGAGGCCCTTTGGCAATGGTCTGTTTTTCCCAGGGTCTGCTTGGGCTGTTTTTGCCTCTTGAGGGATTTCTTGTCAGCTCAACTCAAGTTCACACAGACAACACAAGAAGGATTACCTTGAAGGATTAAAGTATATACAAATTATACACACAGGCTCAAAGTTCTGAACACAATCTTGTTTGTAATCACCATTTCTGACTACTGAGCACACAACATTTATTGAGATACTGTTTTAAACAAAAAAAAAAATAAAATCATGCTGTGTCCTGCTGAATCCCAGAGTCAACTGGGCTGGAAAAGTCCTTTGAGATCATCAAGTCCACCCTGAGACCAGCACCAGCTTGTCAACCAGACCATGGCACTGAGTGCCACATCCAGTGTTAAACTGTAGTTTCAGTGTGGACAGAGAAGCAATAAAGATGAGTGTGAGAAAGAAAAATGGAAAACTCCCTGCTACAGGGTTCCTCCAGCAGCTCCCAGTGCAGGAGGTGCTCAGTGCAAACCCACTGCTCCATCCTGGCTTCACTTCACTAAAGAAGGGAACTGGGGGCATGCTGAAAGCCACAGAACCGGGTGTAAAACCAAGTCAAATTACCTTGGGAATTATTCTGCCAACTACTGCTTTAAAAAAACACACCAGGATTTCTCTGGAATAGTTTCCAACTCCTTGGAGGTTTAAAACAGCAGCAAAGTTCCTCATCACATGTCCCCAGCTGTGCTGCTGCCTCAGTGCAGGGCTCACAGGTGACTCACAGCAATGTGCAATAAAGTCATTGGGTTTTGGTAATAATCTCAGTAACTCCCAGGTCTCCTGAGCAGCAATTTCACTGTTGCCTTAACAACCAAAGAAGCCAGAACAAATCTCCTGCAGCCAGTGCTTACTGTGCTCGTAACCCTGGCATGGCTGGAACTTTGCTCCCCTCGGCACAACAGGTTCCTCCCCATTCTTCCTTGGCCTCTTGTCCTTTTTAAACATTCCAAAGGCAAAACAAAGATTTGCTGCCTTCATTAAGGAGCAGCTCCCTAGCAGTACTTCCCCTGTGGCATCATCAGCCTTATAAGAAACAAGGTTTGAGCTTTTGATCTCTCAAGCATTAACTGTTGGGTTTTTTCCTTTACCTGTGTATGAGCACCAAAAGTCTGTAAAAATCACAGACCATTGGTGAAGAGAAAGGCTAGAGGAGTTTTGGGAGCACTGAAATGGGTGTGTTGTGCCTCTGAGAGCTGCAGGTCCTGTCTGACATTGCCAGAGCTTCACACCTGCCATGGGTGATGTGACACAGGAGTCCCCATGGGATGCCCCCCCTTTGCCTTACAGGGAAATCCCTTTGCTCCAGCAGCACAGAGCTGGGCAGGCAGGACTGACTCTGCTTTTCCATCTTCCCCAGGAGGAAACAATTGGTTTGGAAACCATGAGGAGGTCAAATGGTTTTGCACAGTATTACTGTATTTGTTAGGAAGTTGACCCCAGCCCTTTTTTAGGTAGATTTTTTTAAACTAAGGAAGAAATCACTCATTTAGTCTGACCACTGGCACCAATTGCAGCAGAGCTATAAGAACTTGCCTTTTATCTTCAGTTTTCCCACCGCAATCCCAAGGAGCATTCCAGAAGTTTTCTGTTGTGTTGTGCTCTCAGAGGGAACAATTTTGGACATGCCAGGAGGAGCAAGTGGCAGAAGAGCTGTTGCAAGGTGCTGGGAATGTGCTTTGGGGAGGCAGGTAATTGATGGTACATGGCAAAACACTAATATAAATATGAAATCCCTAAGATTAATGGGTTTATATTCCAAACATCTCATTGAGGAGGTCCTTGGTGCTCAGCCACTGGCACCAGTGCTGGCTCTGCTCCAGGGAGTGTTGCACAGATGCAGAATGGTTTTTAAAGTCATAAAGGCTCAAAAGAACTTGGGCAGCTTGGATTCCTCTAGCCATAGAACTGAAATGTCCATTGGACATCACATTGCCCAGGCTGATGGATTTTCAGCAGATATTCAACTTTTCTTAAAGACCTGGGATGCCTGGCTTTCACCTCTCAGATGGGAGAAGGGAATGTATGACAATGAAACAGTGAAGTTGGTCAGAGCTTTACACCCCACATCTCAAAATGAATCCCAAGAACATTTTAATCTTGGAAAATACAAGTGGATGTGGGCAGCACAAGCCACACACCCCAGTTTGGTAGCCTTGATTCTTAGTCAGCCTTTGGGTGTGTCAAGAGGCTTTTTATCCTCTCTTCTGCACATTTATAGCATAAACAGCCAGAGCAATTTGCAAAGGTCTTTTGGACCTGCTGGGAGTCAGGCTGCAGCTTTGGAGGGAAGGGTGAGGGTGGTGGCACCTGAACTTTCTCCCCAGCTAAGCCCCAAACTCACCCCCAGCCCCAGCACACACTTCCCATCACTCCTGAGGATTGATGACCCCTCATGTTTTCTCCCTTCCAATCTGTCCCTGGGCGGTACCCTCTGTAAATTGGCCAGACTTTCCTACCTCGTTTGGGCATTATCAGGCAGAATTCCACAGGATGCTTTGCAGCCCTGTGATGAAAGGTGCTATAAAAATGCAAAGTGTTAATTCAGATGTAACTAGGTCAGCAGTGCATCATTACCTATATTAAACAGAGATTTTCTAATATGAGAATTTATAGAGTTCAATGTATGGTATTCATAAGTGAATTATTGAGACCCTCAAAAGAGTTTTTGTTTCAATCATACCTGTATTCTGGAAAAGTGATTAAAAACATTTAACCTTAATGAAAGAGTGCAGCCATCCTCCTTTCCTCTATGACGCTGGAATCTAAAAGCAGTTTACAAACCAGCTTGAAAGCAGAATCTCACAGATTTCATGTGGGGAGGGCTCAGTAGTTTTTAAGCCACAGTTAAAATTGCAGCTGATCACCTGCACAGCAGCACCTGGTGGTTCCCACTCACACTGGGTTCTGTTGCTCTGGCGTGGGCTGTAACTTCTCCCCTGCCCCAAACTGAGAGCAGGGGAACTGGGGGCAGCATCAGCGAGCAGGTCAGTGCTGGGGACTGAGCATCCCCTGTGCCCTGTCCCCCTCTAATGCCACCATCAGCCAAGAGAGCAGCCACACACAGACACCAACTCTGCTGCAAGCAAGGAGCTTTTATTGGCTTCAGGGAAATCACTGCTCACAAAATCCAAACCTTTTGAAAGGGGAGGCAGAGCCCTGAGGGGTCTGTGGGGGTTTCCCAGCACCTGCACTGTGCAAGGCACGGCTTTGGGATCAGCAACCTGCTGGAGTTCTCCTGGTTTGCTCGTATGGAGTTGTCTCCTGCGCAGGTTTTTCACGAGTTACTTTTTCTTGGGTTGGTCACTTGGGATTTTATCCTTTTTTTACATTTGTCACTTGGACGTTTCTTTCACTTGGACAGCAAGGGCACCAGTTGCTGCGCCAGCTGAGCCCAGGGCAACTTTGGCACCAACAGAAAGACCTGCAGCTCCTGCAGAGACAAATTGAGATGTGAACTCCCAGGAGCATCAAGGCTGCCTGCTGAGGGACTGAGCACTGGGCACAGCCAGCCAAGGACTCCTCCTGGGCAGGGAGAACCCAGAGAGTGTGGAGCAATTCAGAGCAGGGAGGGGTTAAAGGGCTGCTCTGGCTCTAGAGCCAAAGAGCCGCTCTTTGCCTCTGTGTCCCCATCCCTGCAGCCCCATTGTTCTCCCTGCCATGGAGATGCAGCCCAGCTCCCCTGCCCTCCCCACTCACCGACGGACTGCAGCACAGCCACGGTGCTGCCTGCAGCCACTCCGCCGCCGTTGGCGATGGCAGCTGCCGACATCATCTTGGCAGCGAAGGAGCCGGCGGCGATGCCGGCCTTGGTGAAACCCAGTGCAGCAACACCCAGTGGGACGCCAAAGAGTAGCACTCCTGCAGGGAGGGCAGAGCAGCGTTAGGGTTCTCTCTGTGACCCCCATCTCCCCCTGCCACCTGCCCCAGACCCGGCCTCCCCAAAAGCACCTGGGGAGCAGAGCGGGCAGCGAGGGCTGGGGCTGCAGGGACGGGGACAGCCCTGGGCGGCAGGAGAGGAGCAGCGTGCAGGGCTGCGGCAGCGGGGGCAGACACAACTCCATTCCAGGCACTGCCCAGAGCTGCCTCTCTTCCACCCACCAATTCTCCCCAGCCCTTGCAGCCCCCAGGACCCCACGGGGCTGGGACCGGGCAGTGAACCCGAGCGCTGCTCATCCCGTGCCAGACCCTCACCTGCTCCCACCGTGGCTGCAATGACAGTTCCAATGGCACTTCCACCGTCCCCTGAGAAAGAAAAATGCAGGAGAGTAGGAAGAACATGAGCATGGACAGCAAAGCTCCCCTGAGCAGCAGCAGCTCCTCCAGCCTCCCCCTGCCTCCAGCCCCTGAAGACCCCTGGGAAGAGCCCTCTGGAGAGGTGGGTGCCACTGCCCCCCCAAATTGGGAGGAAAAGGGGGAAGGGGCACACCCCGGAGTGCCCACCCACCCTGTCCTTTCCACCGCCCCCACAAACCCAGAACAGCACAGGACACACAGCACGTGTCAGCCCAGTCTGTCCCCTGCACTGCCCAGATGGCCCCTGTGCCCACAGCCACCACTGAGCACGGAGTTCCTCGTGTTCAGATCTGTGGCCAATCCATGCATGCGTCAGACCCAGAGCCCCTCAGTGGCTGGAGGATGCTCAGGATGGGGTTTTGGGGGTGGCTGCCCTTTGTGGGCGATGGGATGCTCCAGGATGCAGGCGAGGTTCAGTGGTTTGAGCTGTGGGGGCACCTGGAAGGCTGCACCCCACTAAGAGCATCCTCAGCTTGTGCCAGGGAATTGGCCTGCAGTCAGCTCTGCTCCCTGAGCACACCCAGCCCCTTTCTGCTCTGCTTTTCTGTCTCTGGCCAAGTGCTGCCAGTGGACACAGCAGTTCTTGCCACAGAGCACTCACCTGCCTGCACAGCCCCAATGCCCTCAGCCCCAACCCCGACCCCAGCAGGTCCTGGCTCTTCTCACCACATTGGGATGGATCCCTTTCCCACACTTTGGGCACACTCAGACCAGTGAGGGCTTCAAGAGCTGCTTTGGCTGCAGAGTAAGCTCAGGCTACAACCCCGTGTTCCACCCAGCGCAGCTCAGCCCATCTGCACTAAAGCCCCTCTCAGCTGGAGCCCAGCGCCCCGTGCCGGGCAGGGCAGGGTCCCAGAGGCAGCAGCAGCTCTGCCGGCTCCTTCAGCCCTCCGGGAGGAGACAGCTGCTCCTCTCTGGATCAGGAAACCATGGAATATCCTGAGCTGGAAGGGACACACAGGACCATCAGCCCATCTGCCGCCCAGGCCACCCCAAGAACCCACCCTGAGCCCCAAGCATGGCTCAGTGGGACCCAGGAGCTCTGGATGCAGCAGGGAAATCTCCTTTGCCTTCTGACCAAAGCTGCGGTTTGTAAAGCATTGTCTTCTGGCTGGCTCTCTGGGATGGCCTCTAGAATCCTCCAGAACCAGGGGGGAGCAGGGGCGAACCCCAGGGTCCCTGTGCCCCCCTCAGGACCTAAACCCCCACCCGAGGAACCTCCCAGCTCACCCATGGTCGTCTGGGCGGGAGCGAGATCTGCGATGATTCTGCTCTAATCCCGGATCCTTGGGGAACGAGAACAACATTTTGCGTAGGCAGCAGATGAGATCAGCGGGGCTTTCTTGCCCTGCGCGATCGCCTCCAGCCACCCCTCTCCCACCCAGGAACTCCCGCCCCCTCCCCTTAAAAGCAGAGACGAGCCCGCGGCCACCACCACCCTCCCCTGCTCCCGCCCGGCCGGGTTTTGGTGGCTGCTCCGCCGGCACAGCGAGGGGAGCAGCCCCCGGTTCTGTCCCCCCCATTACAGAAAGGCTGCTGTCCCCAAACACCGGCCGCCCGTCAGCAACCTGTGTGGACTCTGCTCTGAGGGACAAGGGCTGCAGGACAGTACCAGCAAAGGTGTGTCGGGTCAGCTGATGTACGAGGTGTTCTGAAGCCGCTCGCTCGGTTTCACTCTCTCCTTAACCCTTGATGGTGCTGTCTCTGCTCGAGCAGGGCCGGGGCTCTCCCGTCCTCACCCTGGGGTGTCCCCTCAGGAGCCCTTTGGCCCCCAAGGCCTCGGGCGGGGGCTGAGGGGGAAGGACGCGCCGGGCCGGGGCTGCTCAGGCTGTGCCGGGGCTCCTGTGGCTTCACGGAGCCTTTCCCCAGCAGGTTTGGGGCCGATGAAACTACGCGGCTCCGAGGAGCACCCACAGCAGCCTGGAGAGCAGAGCTGGAGCCGCTCTGCCTCCTCCTCCCCACAGGGCAGCCTCAAAAACCGGCTGAAACCCCTCTCTGCACGCCCCCTTTGCTTCTGCTGCGCGGGGTCAATTGTATCTGTACTATGGAAAAGTGATTAAAAACCTTTAACCTTAATGAAAGAGTGCATCCATCCTCTGGCTTGGGCTGTAACTTCTCCCCTGCCCCAAACTGAGAGCAGGGGAACTGGGGGCAGCATCAGCGAGCAGGTCAGTGCTGGGGACTGAGCATCCCCTGTGCCCTGTCCCCCTCTAATGCCACCATCAGCCAAGAGAGCAGCCACACACAGACACCAACTCTGCTGCAAGCAAAGCACTTTTATTGGCTTCAGGGAAATCACTACTCAAGAGAATCCAAAGCTTTTGATAGGGGAGGCAAAGATCTGAGGGGTGTGTGGGGTTTTCTCAGCTGCATTGTGTAAGGCACGGCTCTGGGATCAGCAACCTGCTTGGCTTCTCTTGGGTTGCTTGTCTGGAGTTGTCACCTCCTCATGTTTGTCACCCGAGTTACTTTTCCTTGGGTTGGTCACTTGGAGGTTTCTATCACTTGGGCAGCAAGGCACCAACTGCTGCGCCAGCTGAGCCCAGGGCAGCTGTCAGCCCAGTTTTGGCAGCAAGAGAGAGACCTGCAGCTCCTGCAAAGACAAATCGAGATGTGAACTCCCAGGAGCATCAAGGCTGCCTGCTGAGGGACCGAGCACTGGGCACAGCCAGCCAAGGGCTCCTCCTGGGTAGGGAGAACCCAGAGAGTTTGGAGCAATTCAGAGCAGGGAGGAGCTGAGTTGCTCTGGCTCTAGAGCCAGCGTGTTTTCCCTGCCATGGAGATGCAGCCCAGCTCCCCTGCTCTCCCCACTCACCGATGGACTGCAGCACAGCCACGGTGCTGCCTGCAGCCACTCCGCCACCGTTGGCGATGGCAGCTGCCGACATCATCTTGGCAGCGATGGAGCCGGCGAGGATGCCGGCCTTGGTGAAACCCAGTGCAGCAATGCCCCCCGGGACACCAAAGAGTGCCAATCCTGCAGGGAGGGCAGAGCAGCGTTAGGGTGCTCTCTGTGACCCCCATCTCCCCCTGCCACCTGCACCAGACCCGGCCTCCCCAAAAGCACCCAGGGAGCAGAGCGGGCAGCGAGGGCTGGGGCTGCAGGGACGGGGACAGCCCTGGGCGGCAGGAGAGGAGCAGCGTGCAGGGCTGCGGCAGCGGGGGCAGACACAACTCCATTCCAGGCACTGCCCAGAGCTGCCCCTCCACCCCTCTTCCTCCCACCTGCACCCCAATTCTCCCCAGCCCTGGTCCTTGCAGCCCCCAGCCCAGCCCGGTCCCCAGGACCACGCGTGGCTGGGACTGGCCAGTGAACCCGAGCGCTGCTCATCCAGTGCCAGATCCTCACCTGCTCCCACTGTGGCTCCAATGACAGCTTTAATGATAATTATATTCCCCCCTGAGAAAGAAAATGGCAGAAGAGGAGGAAGGACATGAGCATGGACAGCACAGCTCCCCTGAGCAGCAGCAGCTCCTCCAGCCTCCCCCTGCCTTCAGCCCCTGAAGAGGCCACTGGTGGAGTGGTTCCCAATACCCCCCCAGATTGGGAGGAACAGGGAGAAGGGGCACACCCCGGAATGCCCACCCTGCCCTGCCCGCCACACCCACCTACCTGGAACAGCACAGGACACACAGCACGTGTCAGCCCAGTCTGTCACCTGCACTGCCCAGATGGCCCCTGTGCCCACAGCCACCACTGAGCACGGAGCTCCTTGTATTTAGACCCATGGCCAATCCATGCATGCGTCAGACCCAGAGCCCCTCAGTGGCTGGAGGATGCTCAGGATGGTGTTTGGGGGTGGCTGCCCTTTGTGGGTGATGGAATGCTCCAGGAGGCAGTCGAGGTTCAGTGGTTTGAGCTGTGGTGGCGCCTGGAAGGCTGCACCCCACTAAGAGCATCCTCAGCTTGTGCCAGGGAATTGGCCTGCAGTCAGCTCTGCTCCCTGAGCACACCCAGCCCCTTTCTGCTCTGCCTTTCTGTCTCTGACCAGCGCTGCCAGTGGACACAGCAGTTCTTGCCACAGAACACTCACCTCCCTGCACAGCCCCTGATCCCCTCAGCCCCAACCCCAGCAGGTCCTGGCTCTTCCTGCCACATTGGGATGGATCCCTTTCCCACACTTTGGGCACACTCAGACCAGTGAGGGCTTCAAGGGCTGCTTTGGCTTCAGAGTAAGCCCAGGGTACAACCCCGTGTTCCACCCAGCGCAGCTCAGCCCATCTGCACTAAAGTCCCTCCCAGCTGGAGCCCCGTGCCCTGAGCCCGGCAGGGTCCCAGAGGCAGCAGCAGCTCTGCCAGCGCCGCCCTCCTTCAGCCCGCCGGGAGGAGAGGGGAGAAGGGGCGAACCCCAGGGTCCCTGTGCCCCCCTCGATCTGCCCCCCTCAGGGACCAGACTGCCATCCCAGGAACCTCCCAGCTTACCCATGGCCATCTGGATGGGACGAGATCTGCGATGAGTCTGCTCTAATCTCGGTACCTCGGGGGAACGAGAACAAGATTTTTTTGCGTGGCCGGCAGCTGCGACCAGCGGGGCTTTGTTGCCCGACACGATCGCCCCCAGCCGCCCCTCTCCCACCCAGGAGACCCCGGCCCTTCCCCTAACAAGAAGAAACCCCCCTCCTCTCCCCAGCCCCGGCTGCTCCCCGGCCGCTCCGCCGGCACAGCGAGGAGAACCCCCCGTTATTGTCCCCTCCTCAGAGAAAGGCTGCTGTGCCCACACACCCACGGCGGCTCCTCACGCCTCCAATCTCTCGTCCGTTTGTTGTGCTCTGAGGAGGCGAGGGCTGAGGAAAGGCGGAGCTAAGGGGAGCGGCCGCTCAGCTGATTTCCGAGAAATCAGCAAGGAAGCCGCTCGCTCAGTTTCGCTTTCTGGGTAACCCTTGATGGTGCTGCCTCTGCTCGAGCAGGGCTGGGGCTCTCCCGTCCTCACCCTGGGGTGTCCCCTCAGGAGCCCTTTGGCCCCCAAGGCCTCGGGCGGGGGCTGAGGGGGAAGGACGCGCCGGGCCGGGGCTGCTCAGGCTGTGCCGGGGCTCCTGTGGCTTCACGGAGCCTTTCCCCGGCAGGTTTGGGACCGATGAAACTCCGCGGCTCCGAGGAGCACCCACAGCAGTCTGGAGAGCAGAGCTGGAGCCGCTCTGCCTCCTCCCCACAGGGCAGCCTCAAAAACCGGCTGAAACCCCTCTCTGCACGCCCCCTTTGCTTCTGCTGCGCGGGGTCAATTGTATCTGTACTATGGAAAAGTGATTAAAAACCTTTAACCTTAATGAAAGAGTGCATCCATCCTCTGGCTTGGGCTGTAACTTCTCCCCTGCCCCAAACTGAGAGCAGGGGAACTGGGGGCAGCATCAGTGAGCAGGTCAGTGCTGGGGACTGAGCATCCCCTGTGCCCTGTCCCCCTCTAATGCCACCATCAGCCAAGAGAGCAGCCACACACAGACGCCAACTCTGCTGGAAGCAAAGCACTTTTATTGGCTTCAGGGAAATCCCTGCTCACAACAATCCAAACCTTTTGAAACGGGAGGCGAAGATCTGAGGGGTCTGTGGGGGTTTCCCAGCACCTGCACTGTGCAAGGCACGGCTTTGGGATCAGCAACCTGCTTCGTTTCTCTTGGGCTGCTTGTCTGGAGTTATCTCCTCCTCATGTTTGTCACTCAAGTTACTTTTTCTTAGGTTTGTCACTTGGGCTTTTATCCTTTTTTAGGTTAGTCACTTGGAGGTTTCTTTCGCTCAGTTAGCTGGGCACCGGTTGCTGCGCCAGCTGAGCCCAGGGCAGCTGTCAGCCCAGCTTGGGCACCAACAGAAAGACCTGCAGCGCCTGCAAAGACAAATCGAGATGTGAACTCCCAGGAGCATCAAGGCTGCCTGCTGAGGGACCGAGCACTGGGCACAGCCAGCCAAGGGCTCCTCCTGTGCAGGGAGAACTCAGAGAGTGTGGAGCAATTCAGAGCAGGGAGGGGTTAAAGGGCTGCTCTGGCTCTAGAGCCAGCGTGTTTTCCCTGCCATGGAGATGCAGCCCAGCTCCCCTGCCCTTCCCACTCACCGACGGACTGCAGCACAGCCACGGTGCTGCCTGCAGCCACTCCGCCGCCGTTGGCGATGGCAGCTGCCGACATCATCTTGGCAGCGACGGAGCCGGCGGCGATTCCGGCCCCGGTGAACCCCAGGGCGCCGAGGAACACCGGGACGCCAACCAGTGCCAATCCTGCAGGGAGGGCAGAGCAGTGTTAGGGTGCTCTCTGCGACCCCCATCTCCCCCTGCCACCTGCACCAGACCCGGCCTCCCCAAAAGCACCCAGGGAGCAGAGCGGGCAGCGAGGGCTGGGGCTGCAGGGACGGGGACAGCCCTGGGTGCCAGAAGAGGAGCAGCGTGCAGGGCTGCGGCAGCGGGGGCAGACACAACTCCATTCCAGGCACTGCCCAGAGCTGCCTCTCTTCCACCCACCAATTCTCCCCAGCCCTTGCAGCCCCCAGGACCCCACGGGGCTGGGAACGGGCAGTGAACCCGAGCGCTGCTCATCCAGTGCCAGATCCTCACCTGCTCCCACTGTGGCTCCAATGACAGCTCCAATGCCACTTCCATTGTCCTCTGAGAAAGAAAATGGCAGGAGGAGAGGAAGAACATGAGCATGGACAGCACAGTTCCCCTAACCAGCAGCAGCTCCTCCAGCCTCCACCTGGTTTCAGCCCCTAAAGCCCCCTGGGGAGAGGCCTCTGGAGGAGTGGGTCCCAATGTCCCCTCAGATTGGGAGGAACAGGGAGAAGGGGCACACCCCAGAGTGCCCACCCTGCCCTGCCCGCCACACCCACCTACCTGGAACAGCACAGGACACACAGCACGTGTTGTTATGAACAAAATTCGGGTAATATTTTTTGTGAGAAAAAGTTACAAAAAATAAAGCAGCCAGACCACGGATAGCTGCTGAAGTTCTTCGTGTTTTGTTATTGTAATCACGAGTCGTTGTGGCTAATCGCTCCTTTTGTATCAGCAGAGCCTCGCCCGAGGCTAAGTTGTACCTTTCTCAGAAGGGTGGGAACCTTCCGGAACAGTAGAAGAGACCTGAGAAGGTGAGGGGGGCTATGCAAAGTGACTCCAAGACCACAATGCAGCATGGGTCCCCCGGTGTACAGAGAAGACCCCAAAACGACGAGCCACCTAAGAGTTGAGAGACTGGAGTGATGTCTGGACTTGAGGAGCCGAGTGCTGAGCCTGCAGAGATGCGGAACACCTTCAGAGCCTCTTGCCCTGACCAAGAGAGACGACCCCGGCGGTGAGACCAGGCCGACTGAGCCGGCAAAAGTACCATCTGACGGGATCAGCAGGCCCTAAAGGCTCCCACGAGGACGTGATCCCCAGCTCTGCCCCTTGTGGACAGAGCTGCGCATATCCTCCTGCTCTGAGTCGCTTTGGGAGAGACGACGGAGACTGCAGACCCGTCGAGCTGCCCAATCCTGAGCTGATCACTTTTAATAAAGGCATTGAAAAAGGAGAAGAAGTCTCCGGGCCCTTTGTTTATTTCACGTGTCAGCCCAGTCTGTGTCCTGCACTGCCCAGATGGCCCCTGTGCCCACAGCCACCCCTGAGCACGGAGTTCCTCGTGTTCAGATCTGTGGCCAATCCATGCATGCGTCAGACCCAGAGCCCCTCAGTGGCTGGAGGATGCTCAGGATGGTGTTTGGGGGTGGCTGCCCTTTGTGGGTGATGGGATGCTCCAGGATGCAATCGAGGCTCATTGGTTTGAGCTGTGGTGGCACCTGGAAGGCTGCACCCCACTAAGGGTCACCTCAGTCGGTGCCAGGGAATTGGCCTGCAGTCAGCTCTGCTCCCTGAGCACATCCAGCCCCTTTCTGCTCTCCATTTCCACCTCTGGCCAGTGCTGCCATTGGACACAGCAGTTCTTGCCACAGAGCACTCACCTCCCTGCACAGCCCCTGATCGCCTCAGCCCCGACCCCTACCCCAAGAGATCCTGGCTCTTCCCACCACATTGGGATGGATCCCATTCCCTCAGTTTGGGCACATTCAGACCAGTGAGGGGTTCAAGGGCTGCTTTGGCTTCAGAGTAAGCCCAGGCTACAACCCCGTGTTCCACCCAGCACAGCCCAGGCCCCCTGCCCTCTCCACTCACTCTCAGATCTGCGATCCTTTGCTGCTGCTCCTGCAAGGGAGGACAATGAAGCGTTAGGGTGCTCTCTGTGACCCCCATCGCCCCCTGCCACCTGCACCAGACCCGGCCTCCCCAAAAGCACCCGGGGAGCAGAGCGGGCAGCGAGGGCTGGGGCTGCAGGGACGGGGACAGCCCTGGGCGGCAGGAGAGGAGCAGCGTGCAGGGCTGCGGCAGCGGGGGCAGACACAACTCCATTCCAGGCACTGCCCAGAGCTGCCCCTTCCCTCTTAGCAGCACAAGCAGTGAAGCCGAGCGCTGCTCACCCCGTGCCAAATTCTCACCTCCAATTGTAGATCCAGTGATGAGCAGAGTGATGATGGCAACGGCGACTACCCGTGTACCTAAGATGGAAAAGGGCTGAAGGGCAGCAGTGTGGGCAACAAAGCCCCTCTCAGCTGGAGTCCAGCGCCCCGTGCCGGGCAGGGCAGGGTCCCAGAGGCAGCAGCAGCTCTACAAGCACCGCCCTCCTTCAGCCCTGCAGAGGCCCGGGAGGAGAGGGGAGCAGGGGCGAACCCCAGGGTCTCTGTGCCCCCCTCAGGACCCCGGCCCCCACCCCAGGAACCTCCCAGCTCACCCATGGTCGTCTGGGCGGGAGCGAGATCTGCGATGATTCTGCTCTAATCCCGGATCCTTGGGGAACGAGAACAACATTTTGCGTAGGCAGCAGATGAGATCAGCGGGGCTTTCTTGCCCTGCACGATCGCCCCCAGCCGCCCCTCTCCCACCCAGGAGACCCCGGCCCCCTCCCCTCACAAGAAGGGACCCCCCCGTCTCCCCAGCCCCGGCTCCTGCCCGGCCGCTCCGCCGGCACAGCGAGGGGAGCAGCCCCCGTTATTGTCCCCCCATTACAGAAAGGCTGCTGTCCCCACACACCCACGGCGGGACCGCGGCTCCTCACGCCTCCAATCTCTCGTCTGTTTGCTGCGCTCTGAGGAACCAAGGGCTGCAGAAAAGGCGGAGCTAAGGGGAGCGGCCGCTCAGCTGATTTCCGAGAAATCAGCAAGGAAGCCGCTCGCCCAGTTTCGCTTTCTGGGTAACCCTTGATGGTGCTGCCTCTGCTCGAGCAGGGCCGGGGCTCTCCCGTCCTCACCCTGGGGTGTCCCCTCAGGAGCCCTTTGGCCCCGATGGCCTCGGACGGGGGCTGAGGGGGAAGGACGCGACGTGGGCTGTAACTTCTCCCCTGCCCCAAACTGAGTGCAGGGGAACTGGGGGCAGCATCAGCGAGCAGGTCAGTGCTGGGGACTGAGCATCCCCTGTGCCCTGTCCCCCTCTAATGCCACCATCACCCAAGAGAGCAGTCACACACAGACACCAACTCTGCTGCAAGCAAAGCACTTTTATTGGCTTCAGGGAAATCCCTGCTCACAAAATCCAAAGCTTTTGAAAGGGGAGGCAGAGCCGTGAGGGGTGTGTGGGGGTTTCTCAGCTGCATTGTGTAAGGCACGGCTTTGGGATCAGGAACCTGCTTGGCTTCTCTTGGGTGTCTTGTCTGGAGTTATCTCCTCCTCATGTTTGTCACTCAAGTTTCTTTTTATTAGGTTTGTCACTTGGAGGTTTTTATCCTTTTTAGGTTGGTCACT
Source organism: Melozone crissalis (assembly GCF_028551555.1). Taxonomy (NCBI): domain Eukaryota; kingdom Metazoa; phylum Chordata; class Aves; order Passeriformes; family Passerellidae; genus Melozone; species Melozone crissalis. The sequence goes on along the minus strand of NW_026535888.1, from coordinate 10,292,239 downwards.
TGGAGGTTTATTCCCTTTTGGGAACCAGGCACCGGCTGCTGCACCGGCTGCTGCACCAGCTGAGCCCAGGGCAGCTTGGGCACCAGCAGAAAGACCTGCAGCGCCTGCAAAGAAATATTGAGATGTGAACTCCCAGGAGCATCAAGGCTGCCTGCTGAGGGACTGAGCACTGGGCACAGCCAGCCAAGGACTCCTCCTGGGCAAGGAGAGCCCTGAGAGTTTGGAGCAAATCAGAGCAGGGAGGGGTTAAAGGGCTGCTCTGGCTCTAGAGCCAGCCCGTGCTCCCTGCCAAGGAGATGCAGCCCAGCTCCCCTGCCCTCCCCACTCACCGACGGACTGCAGCACAGCCACGGTGCTGCCTGCAGCCACTCCGCCGCCGTTGGCGATGGCAGCTGCCGACATCATCTTGGCAGCGACGGAGCCGGCGGCGATGCCGACCTTGGTGAAACCCAGTGCAGCAACACCCAGTGGGACGCCAAAGAGTGCCAATCCTGCAGGGAGGGCAGAGCAGCGTGAGGGTGCTCTCTGTGACCCCCATCTCCCCCTGCCACCTGCACCAGACCCGGCCTCCCCAAAAGCACCCAGGGAGCAGAGCGGGCAGCGAGGGCTGGGGCTGCAGGGACGGGGACAGCCCTGGGCGGCAGGAGAGGAGCAGCGTGCAGGGCTGCGGCAGCGGGGGCAGACACAACTCCATTCCAGGCACTGCCCAGAGCTGTCCCTTCTCCTCTTGCCTGCACCCCAATTCTCCCCAGCCCTGGTACTTGTAGCCCCCAGCCCAGCCCAGCCCCCAGGACCCCACAGGGGTGGGACCGGGCAGTGAATCCGAGCGCTGCTCATCCCGTGCCAGATCCTCACCTGCTCCCACTGTGGCTCCAATGACCATTTTAATGGCACTTCCACTTCCACTTCCATTGTCCCCTGAGAACGAAAATGGCAGGAGGGGAGGAAGGACATGAGCATGGACAGCAAAACTCTCCTGAGCAGTGCTGAGCACTCTGTGCCGGGCAGAGCAGGGTCCCAGAGCCAGCAGCAGCTCCTCCAGCCTCCCCCTGCCTTCATCTGCCTTTTGCCTCTCAAGACCCCTGGGAAGAGGCCTCTGGAGGGGTGGGTCCCAGTGTCCCCCCAGGCTGGGGGGAACAGGGGCACATCCCGCAGTGCCCACCCACCCTGCCCTGCCCTGCCCTGCCCTGCCCTGCCCGCCACAGCCACCAACTCGGAACAGCAAGGGACACAGGACAGGTGTCAGCCCAGTCTGTCACCTGCCACCAGCACAAGGTCAATCAAACAGAGTTCATAACAAACTCACCCACTGCCTTGCCAGCCCTTCCCTGTGCAGGGCGAGAGGGAGCAGGGCTGGCAGCAGTGCCCACTGGAATCCCTTCCTGGAGCACAGCAATTCCCAGGGCACTCAGCAGGTACCTGCACACCCACCACCACTGCAGCCCCTCCTGCAATGCCCTTCTGCTTTCGGGGCACCTCTCGCTCCTACAGCTCTTCAGAGGTGCCCAGGCTGCTGGGGCTTCCCAGTGCCTGCCAGGCTGCCTGGCAGGGACCTTGGGGTCAGGCATCTGCTTGGCTTCCCTTGGGAGGTCACAAAGAATGACAGAATGAACTAGGCTGGAAAAGACCTTTGAGATCATCTAGTCCAACCTGTGACCTCACACCCCCTCATCAACCTAACAATGGCACTGAGAGCAACATCCAGTGTCTTTTTAAACACATCCAGGGATGGTGACTCCACCACCTCCCTGGCCAGACAATGTCAGTGCCCAATCAGTCTTTCAGTGGAGAACTTTTTCCCTGATGTCTCACCCAAACTTCCCATGAACTTTACCTGGATTATCCCCATTGTTGGGACCATCATCGGGACCATTGTCGGGACCATTGTCAGGACCATTCCCAGGACCACCATCAGGACCATTCTCAGGGCCACCACCAGAACTATCCTCAGGACCACCACCAGGACCTTCCTCAGGACCATCCCCATCCTTGGGTTTATCACCATGATCTGTCTCATCCCAGGATTTCTCATCTGAATTTCTCTCCTTCTTGGGCTCATCACCAGGAGTTGTGTGCTCCCCAGATTTCTCATCCAAAAGTGTCTCCTCCTTGGGTTCCTCCTCTGGAGTTGGCTTCATCTTGGACATCTTGGCAGAGTCTCCTGCACCAGTGACAGCAGGATAGATGTCAGCCCAATTTTGGCACCAAGAGAGAAACCTGCAGCTCCAGGCTGGTCCTGCCCCTCCCTCACAGCAGCATCCTGAGTCTCTCCTTCCCAGCACTCACAGCCCCAGCCTGGCAGTGAACCCCAGTGCCAGACCTTTACCTCCAGTGGCAGCTCCTTTGCCTCTGTGTCTCACAGCAAAGAGGGGAAAAAGCAGGAGGGCAGGAGGGAGAAAAGGAAAAAGAAAGCAAAGGGGACAGGGAAGTTGGAAGAGGGAAGGAAGCAGCGCTGCCCACCTGCCCCCGGCATTGCTCACCTGCCTGCGGTGCCCAGTGCACTGGAATGGGCCCGTGGTGCCCGATGGACTGGGATGGTCCCGCGGTGCCCGGTGCCCTGGAAAGGTCCCGGTGCCCGCCCCGGGGCCGCCCCGTCCCAGCCACACCCAGGGAGGAGGCAGCGGGCTGAGCTTGATTCTCCATTCGGGCGGTCAGACACAGCAAGGGGGGCACGGCACACAGGTGAGGGTCCCGGCCGCAGAACCAGAGGGGTTCCAGAGTCACGGCAGATGAGTGCGAGGGTCCTGTTGCGTACGGGAGGGTCACGGCACCCTCAGACTCTGCCCAGGCCCCTTCCTCAACCAGGGCTTGGTGGATGCTCCCCGTTATTGCCCCCAAGGTGAGCAGGGCCCCTTATTGCCCCCCCTGCACAGAGAAAGGGGGTGCTGTCCCCAAACATCCACTGTGGGAGCACAGCACTCCACACCACCAGCCTGTCCTGTGTCTCCTGTGCTCAGAGGGTCAAAGGGCAGCAGGAAAGGTACCAACAGGTAATGTCACCACAGGTAATTTCCGAGAAATTGCTCAACCACAGAGTTTCGGTTTCATTCTAATCAACAATTGATTCTACTGTCTCAGCTGCAGCAGGGCTGGGGCCCCCCCATGCCCAGGACTTTGGACCTTGCGGTTTTCCCTGCAGGGAGCCTGTGCCTTTCCACTGTGGGAAACTGCGAGGAATACTTCTAAAAATAGATGGTCTGGAACAAAATTAAGTCAACTTAGACAACATTGTATCTGAAAACTGTTCCTTCATAACAAAAAAACAAACAAACAAAAAAAGTTACCCTACCCTACCACCCTACCCCTGAGCCACGATGCACACCAGGCACCACCACACACACCCACACCAGAAATGCACTTTTAATAAAGGTTTCAAAAGAATTTATTACTCAAGGCCATCCAAATCTGTTAAAGGGGCAGCTGCTGTTTGGTGGGGGCATTCTAGTCCATGCTGTGGGAAGACATGAAGCATGCTGCTTGGAAGGAAGGAAATCGCCTTCTGTTCACTGCCCATGGTGATCAGGCTCTCTTCTTCTGTTCAGCAAGGCATTGTATGTCCTCCCTATAAAGACAAGAGTATCAGGTCCCAGAAGCATCAAGGCTGCCTGCTGATGGACCAGCATGAGGCAGGAACAGCCAAAAATATCTCTCCAGTAAGAGTCTCCTCAGTCTGTGCCAGAGAATTGGCTGCAGTCAGCTCTGCTCCCTGAGCACACCCAGCCCCTTTCTGCTCTCCATTTCCACCTCTGGCCAGCGCTGCCAGTGGACCCGGCAGTTCTTGCCACAGAGCACTCACCTCCCAGAACAGCCCCTGATGCCCTCAGCCCTGACCCCTACCCCATCGTGTCCTGGCTCTTCCCACCACATTGGGATGGATCCCTTTCCTCATCTTTGGGCACATTCAGACCAGTGAGGGGTTCAAGGGCTGCTATGGATTCAGAATAAGCCCAGGCTTCAACCCCGTGTTCCACCCAGCACAGCCCAGCCCCCCTGCACTCCTCACTCACCAAAATGGAAACGTACACCCAGGAGATTGATATCGATGTTCAAAGGTTCATTCCTTGCTATTCCTGCAGGGAGGACAGAGCAGTGTTAGGGTGCTCTCTGTGACCCCCATCTCCCCCTGCCACCTGCACCAGACCCGGCCTCCCCAAAAGCACCCAGGGAGCGGAGCGGGCAGCGAGGGCTGGGGCTGCAGGGACGGGGACAGCCCTGGGCGGCAGGAGAGGAGCAGCGTGTGGGGGGCTGAATATATGTATTGTTATAACAGCAATAAGAATACAAAAGCTGAAATGTAGTGAGAGTCCTATGTATTGTATAAGTGGGTCCTAGCTATTCTAAATGAGCCACAGCTGCGAAGTCCTTAGTTGGGCAGCAGCTGTGGCTCGTAAAGATAGCTGGGATAAAAGGGGTATGTTGAGAGCCCAGGAGGAGCCCCTGAGAAGACATGAAGAACTGTGCTGCAGAGAAGAACAGCTTAGGGCAGTATGGAACTTGAGAAATATGAATGCGATAAGATAAGAACAACTGGTGACCCCGACGTGATAGAGAACATGCAGCCACAAAGAACATCGAGAGAAGGTATGGATCCCCCCAATATGAAGAGAGGACAGCCGAGAGCTGTGGCAGCCAGAGAGCTGGGACTTTAGAATATAATATGGCCTTTGAATCAAGGAGCTGTTACAGCAGAAAGTTGTGAGATTATGACCTTTGAGGAAAAGAGCCTTGGAACATCTAGGGATTTGTATCTGTGTATCCAAGACAGCCAAGAGCTGTGACAGCCTGAGAGCTGGGACTATATGTGTATTGTAATTGTATAATTGTTAAAAGAAAAGGGCGGAAATGTGGGGGCCTGAATATATGTATTGTTATAACAGCAATAAGAATACAAAAACTGAAATGTAGGTGAGAGTCCTATGTATTGTGTAAGTGGGTCCTAGCTATTCTAAATGAGTCACAGCTGCAAAGTCCTTAGTTGGGCAGCAGCTGTGGCTCATAAAGATAGCTGGGATAAAAGGGGTGGGTCAAGAGCCCAGGAGGAGCCCCTGTGAAACCATGAGGAACTGCACTACAGGAGAACAGAGAAGAGCTACGTGGCAGAGAACCAGCGAGAAGGTATGGACTCTTTAAGAATATAATAACAATATGATAACAACAGCAACGTGCAGGGCTGCAGCACCGGGGGCAGCCAGAACTGCTGGCACTGCCCAGAGCTGCCCCTTCCCTCTCTGCAGCACCACCAGAAGTGAAGCCAAGCGCTGCTCATCCCGTGCCAAATTCTCACCTATAATCAGAAGTGCGATAACAAGTGCCGCGACAAATCCCAGAAGAAATGTAATCACGAATGACTCAAAGCCTAAGATGGAAAATGGCAGATGAGCAGGAGTTGGGCACTAAAACTCCTCCTGGCTGGAGGCCCGTGCCCTGTGACGGGCAGGGTCCCAGAGGCAGCAGCAGCTCCTCCTTCAGCCCTGCAGACACCCGGGAGGGGAGGGGAGAAGAGCAGAACCCCAGGGTCTCTGTGCCCCCCACTGCAGATCCCATGTCCCAGACCCCATGAGACACTCAACTTACCCATGGTCCTGGGATCCAGACCTGCCATCTGTCTGCTCTAAGCCTGGTCCCTTGGGAAGCAAGAACAAGATGTTTTTCCATGGGCTGCTGGTGGCATAGCAAGGTTTGCCACCTTGCACCCTCACAATCACCTCTCTCCCACCCAGGAGACCCTGCCCATGCTCTAAAAGCAGAGACCCCTCAGTCCCCACCCAGGCTCCTGCCTGGCCCAAGGCTACGTGTGCTCTGCCGTGTGTAAACAAAGGTGGCACAGACTCAGAGCTGCAGGGATACTGAGATATTTACTGTGAGAAAGGAGCTGGTTTTATACCCTTCCTCAAGACACGCTATTTCCTTGTATGTTTTTTATCACTAAGGGACCTATCACACATTGCCACATCAGCAATCATTAAACATTCTTAAGGCTTTCTTATCATCCTTTTATGGGGTGATCTCGTGCCATCCAGGTGTCTGGCAGATTCCCATAGGCTCCTCTCCTTAGGGTGTCCACCAAGTGGCATTTCTTCCCAAGGTCAGGGGAGACGTTTCCTAATACAAGAATTTATAGGGTTCAAAGTATGGTATTCATAAGTGAATTATTGAGACCCTCAAAAGAGTTTTTGTTTCAATCATACATGTGTTCTGGAAAAGTGATTAAAACCTTTAACGTTAATGAAAGAGTGCAGCCATCCTCCTTTCCTTTATGATGTTGGAATCTAAAAGCAGTTTACAAACCAGTACACAACCTAAAAGCAGAATCTTACAGATTTCATATGGGGAGGGCTCAGTAGTTTTTAAGCCACAGTTAAAATTGCAGCTGATCACCTGCACAGCAGCACCTGGTGGTTCCCACTCACACTGGGTTCTGTTCCTCTGGCGTGGGCTGTAACTTCTCCGCTGGCCCAAACTGAGTGCAGGGGAACTGGGGGCAGCATCAGTGAGCAGGTCAGTGCTGGGGACTGAGCATCCCCTGTGCCCTGTCCCCCTCTAATGAGCAGCCACACACAGACACCAACTCTGCTGCAAGCAAAGCACTTTTATTGGCTTCAGGGAAATCACTGCTCAAGAGAATCCAAAGCCTTTAAAAGAGGAGGCAAAGATCTGAGGGGTCTGTGGGGGTTTCCCAGCACCTGCATTGTGCAAGGTAAGGCTTTGGGATCAGGAAGCTGCTTGACTTCTCTTGGGTTGCTTGACTGGACTTGTCTCCTCCTCATGTTTGTCACCCAAGTTACTTTTCCTTGGGTTGGTCACTTGGGTTTTGTCCTTTTTTGGGGTTGTCACTTGGATATTTGTTGTTTCTTTAGGTTTGTCACTTGGGGTTTTCTTCCACTTTGATAGCCAGTCACCACTTGCTGCACTGACTGATCTCAGGGCAGTTTTCAGCCCAGTTTTGACAGCAAGAGAGTAAGCTGCAGATCCTGCAAGGACAGATCATGGTGTGATGTCCCAGGAGCATCAAGGCTGCCTGCTGAGAGACCGAGCACTGGGCACAGCCAGCCAAGGACTCCTCCTGGGCATGGAACACCCTGAGAGTTTGGAGCAATTCAGACCATGCCATGTGTTGCCTGCCATGGAGATGAAGCCCAGCTCCCCTGCCCTCCCCACTCACCAATCGTCTGTAGCACGGCCACCTCGCCATCTTCAGCCACATCGCCATCAGCTCCCATTATCATCTTGGCAGCAACGGAGCCAGCGGCAATGCCAACCCCGGTGAGCCCCAGCGCGCCAAAGATCGCCGGGAGGCCAACCAATGCTACTCCTGCAGGGAGGACAGCACACCTTTAGGGTGCTCTCAGTGAGTCCCATCTCCCCCTGCCACCTGCACCAGAACCGGCCTCCCCAAAAGCACCCGGGGAGCAGAGCGGGCAGCGAGGGCTGGGGCTGCAGGGACGGGGACAGCCCTGGGCGGCAGGAGAGGAGCAGCGTGCAGGGCTGCAGCACCGGGGGCAGACACAACTCCATTCCAGGAGGGCCAGAGCTGCCCCTCCACCCCTCTTCCTCCCACCTGCACCCCAATTCTCCCCAGCCCTGGTACTTGCAGCCCCCAGCCCAGCCCAATCCCCAGGGCCCCATGGGGCTGGGACCGGGCAGTGAACCCGAGCGCTGCTCATGCAGTGCTGTACCCTCACCTGCTCCCACTGTGGTTCCAATGACAGCTCCAATGCTTTTCTTTTTCTTTCCTGAGAACGAAAATGGCAGGAGGGGAGGAAGGATTTCCCGGTCCTGAGCAGTGCTGAGCACTCTGTGCCGGGCAGAGCAGGGTCCCAGAGCCAGCAGCAGCTCCTCCAGCCTCCCCCTGCCTTCATCTGCCTTTTGCCTCTCAAGACCCCTGGGAAGAGGCCTCTGGAGGGGTGGGTCCCAGTGTCCCCCCAGGCTGGGAGGAACAGGGGCACATCCCGCAGTGCCCACCCACCCTGCCCTGCCCTGCCCGCCACAGCCACCAACTCGGAACAGCAAAGGGACACAGGACAGGTGTCAGCCCAGTCTGTCACCTGCCACCAGCACAAGGTCAATCAAACAGAGTTCATAACAAACTCACCCACTGCCTTGCCAGCCCTTCCCTGTGCAGAGGGAGAGGGAGCAGGGCTGGCAGCAGTGCCCACTGGAATCCCTGCCTGGAGCACAGCAATTCCCAGGGCACTCAGCAGGTACCTGCACACCCACCACCACTGCAGCCCCTCCTGCAATGCACTTCTGCTTTCGGGGCACCTCTCGCTCCTACAGCTCTTCAGAGGTGCCCAGGCTGCTGGGGCTTCCCAGTGCCTGCCAGGCTGCCTGGCAGGGACCTTGGGGTCAGGCATCTGCTTGGCTTCCCTTGAGAGGTCACAAAGAACGACAGAATGAACTAGGCTGGAAAAGACCTTTGAGATCAAATCACACCTATGACCTAACACCCCCTCATCAAATAAACCACAGCACTGATGCCACCTCCAGTGTCTTCTTAAACACGTCCAGGGATGGTGACTCCACCACCTCCCTGGCCAGACAATGTCAGTTTCTAATCAGTCTTTCAGTGAAGAACTTTTTTCCTGGTGTCTAACAAAAACTTACCCTTCTTTCTACTTCGTCTAGCCTCATTCTTGGGTTTGTCACCTGGATTTGTCTCATCCTTGGATTCCTCATTTGAAATTGTCTCCTCTTCGGGTTCATCACCAGCAATTGTCTCCTCGCCACATTCCTCGTCTGAAATTGTCTCTTCTTCAGGTTCATCACCAGGAGTTATCTCCTCACCAGATACCTCATCTGAAATTGTCTCCTCCTTGGGCTCATCACCAAGAGTTATCTTCTCACCAGATTCCTGATATGACATTGTCTCCTCCTTGGACTCATCACCAGGAGATGTGTGCTCCCCAGATTTCTCATCCAAAAGTGTCTCCTCCTTGGGTTCCTCCTCTGGAGTTGGCTTTCTCTTGTACGTCTTGGCAAAGTCTCCTGCACCGAGTGACAGCAGGATAGATGTCAGCCCAATTTTGGCACCAAGACAGAAACCTGCAGCTCCAGGCTGGTCCTGCCCCTCCCTCACAGCAGCATCCTGAGTCTCTCCTTCCCAGCACTCGCAGCCCCAGTCTGGCAGTGAGCCCCAGTGCCAGACCTTCACCTCCTGTGGCAGCTCCTTTGCCTCTGTGTCTCACAGCTAAGAGGGAAAAAGGCAGGAGGGCAGGAGGGAGAAGAGGAAAAGGAAAACAAAGAGGAAGAGAACAGGGAAGGTGGAAGAGGGAAGGAAGCAGCGCTGCCCACAGCATTGCTCACCTGCCCGTGGTGCCCAGTGCACTGGAATGGTCCCGGTGCTGTCCCTGGGGCTGCCCCATCCCAGCCACACCCAGGCAGGAGGCAGAGGGCTGAGCATGAGTCTTTATTCAGGGGGTCAGATACAGCAAGGGGGGCACAGGACAGCGTTGGGGTCCCAGCCATGATACCAGGGTATTGAGGCAATGAACCCCTAAACAGGGAATAATGTCCATTGACTCCATGATTGCAGAAGGCTGATCAAATGCTAAGCTATACTATACTATACCATGCCATGCCATGACATACCAATTACTAGGAAAAGCCAATCACCCTTTGCCAGACAGTCACAAGACATCTCTGACCTAATTGGTCAATCAATCAAAACACGATCACCAGAGTCCAATTAAGAAATCCCTCTTCAGTAAACAATCTCATTCCACATGTGCACATGCGCACAACAACAGATGCAGCAAGTGGAGATAAGAATTGTTTGTCATACTTTTTCTGAGCTTTCTAACATGCTACTCACATGTAAGAGCTTCTCACAGCTTCCCAGGAAAATCCTGGGAGAGAGAATTATGTCTCTGTCTGTTCAAAGGATATGTGACTACTACACCAGGGGGGTTCCAGAGTGTGGGGTCATGGCAGTGCACGCAAGCAAAGCAAACCCAGGAATTCAGTCCCTGCTTCCCGCGGGCAGGGAGGGGTTCAGCTCCTCCGGGAGAGCGGGACTCCTGCAGACGGGGCAGACCCAGCAAAGTCCAGCTCCAATGCCCTCCCTACTCACCGTTTCTGAAAATGAAGCCAAAATAATTCAAATTCCTAAAGAAGTCGATGATCTCACCCTTTACCAATCCTGCAAGGAGGGCAGAGCAGCGTTAGGGTGCTCTCTGTGACCCCCATCGCCCCCTGCCACCTGCACCACACCCGGCCTCCCCAAAAGCACCCAGGGAGCAGAGCGGGCAGCGAGGGCTGGGGCTGCAGGGACGGGGACAGCCCTGGGCGGCAGGAGAGGAGCAGCGTGCAGGGCTGCGGCAGCGGGGGCAGACACAACTCCATTCCAGGCACTGCCCAGAGCTGCCCCTTCCCTCTCAGCAGCACCACCAGAAGTGGAGCGCTGCTCATCTCATGCCAAATTCTCACCTGTAAGCAGAAGTGCCATGGCAAATCCCAGAAGAAATGGAATCATGAATGTCTCTAAGCCTAAGAAGGAAAATGGCAGATGAGCAGGAGTTGGGCACTAAAGCTCCTCCTGGCTGGAGCCCTGTGCCCTGAGCCGGGCAGGGCAGGGTCCCAGAGGCAGCAGCAGCTCCTCCTTCAGCCCTGCAGACACCCGAAGGGGCGAACCCCAGGGTCCCTGTGCCCCCCCACTGCAGGTCCCATGTCCCAGACCCCATGAGACACCCAACTTACCCATGGTCAGCTGGACACGAGCGAGAGCTTCAATGAGTCTGCTCTAAGCCTGGCCCCTTGGGAAGCAAGAACAAGAAATCTTTCCATGGGCAGCAGGTGGGGTCAGCGAGGCTTTGCTGCCCTGCACGATCGCCCCCAGCCACCCCTCTCCCACCCAGGACAGCCCGGCCATCCCATAAGAGCAGAGACCCCTCAGCGCCCACCCAGGCTCCAGCCCAGCCCAAGGCTACCTGTGCTGCTCCGCCAGCACACGGACTCAGACCCGCAGGGATACTGAGATATTTATCGAGGGAAAGGAGCTGGTTTTATACCTTTCATCAAGACCCACTATTTCCTTGTACGTTTTTTTAATCACTAAGTGACCTTTCTCACATTGCCATATCAGCAACGTTCTTAACGTTTTCTTATCATCCTTCAATGGGGTCATCTCGTGCCGTTCAGGTTCCGGCAGGCTCCTCTCCTTAGGGTGTCCAAAAAGTGGCATTTCTTCCCAAGGTCAGGGGACACCAGTTATTCCATGCTGCCATGGCATTCTGCAGGCACAGCCCACAGCCTGTTATCTCTCCCCACCGATACAGCCAGGTGAGCAGGGCCCCTTATTGCCCCCCCTACACAGAGAAAGGGGGTGCTGTCCCCAGACACCCCCTCTGGGAGCACAGCACCCCACACCACCAGCCTGTCCTGTGTCTGCTGTGCTCTGAGGGTCAAAGGACTGCAGAAAAGATGCCAAAAGGGAATGTCAGAACAGGCAATTCACGAGAAATTGCTCAATCACTGAATTTCACTTTCATTCTCATCAACTGCTGATGTTGTCTCTGCTGGAGCAGGGCTGGGGGCTCCCCCATCTCCAGGACATTGGACCTTGGGGTTGTCCCTGCAGGGAGCCTGTGGCTTTTGACTGTGGGGAACTATGAGGAAATATTTTGAAAATAGATGATCTGGAATGAAAATAAGTCAACCAAAACAACCTTGTATCTGAAAACTGTTTATTGAAAATGCAAAAGAAATTTTAAAAAAAGAAGAAATTACGCTACTAAAAAGTGTAGAAAAGACAGAGAAGGAGGAAGGAAAATGGAAAAGGAGTGTGGGGAGAGAGAAAGAGAGGAAGCCCGAAATCTGCTTCTGTTCACTGGCTGTGGTAATCAACAGTACTTCTTCTGGATCTCTTTGCATGAGCTCAGAGGATCATCCTCGTGTTCTCCTCCTATAAAGACAGGAGTGTCAGGTCCCAGAAGCATCGAGGCTGCCTGCTGATGGACAAGCAGGAGCCAGGGACAGCCAACAATGTCTCTCCAGCAAGAGTCTCCCCAGTCTGTGCCAGAGCATTGGCCTGCAGTGAGCTCTGCTCCCTCAGCACACCCAGCCCCTTTCTGCTCTCCATTTCCACCTCTGGCCAGTGCTGCCAGTGGACACAGCAGTTCTTGACACAGAGCACTCACCTCCCTGCACAGCCCCAATGCCCTCAGCCCTGATCCGTACCCCATCGTGTCCTGGCTCTTCCCACCACATTGGGATGGATCCCTTTCCCACACTTTGGGCACATTCAGACCATGGATGGCTTCAAGGGCTGCTTTGGCTTCAGAGTAAGCCCAGGGTCCAACCCCGTGTTCCACCCAGCACAGCCCAGCCCCCCTGCCCTCCCCACTCACCAACACGCATATGCAGACTCGTGGAAGTCATAAAGATCCGTATGGGCCGTCCCATTGCCAGTGCTGCAGGGAGGGCAGAGCAGTGTTAGGGTGCTCTCTGTGACCCCCATCTCCCCCTGCCACCTGCACCACACCCGGCCTCCCCAAAAGCACCCGGGGAGCAGAGCGGGCAGCGAGGGCTGGGGCTGCAGGGACGGGGACAGCCCTGGGCGGCAGGAGAGGAGCAGCGTGCAGGGCTGCGGCAGCGGGGGCAGACACAACTCCAGCCAGAACTCCAGGCAGCGCCCAGAGCTGCCTCTTCCCTCTCAGCAGCACCCAAGCCAAGCCGACTGCTGCTCATCTCGTGACAAACTCTCACCTGCAATTGCAACGCCAATGGCGAGTCCTGCAAAGAATGCAGCGGCAACTGGAAGAAAGACTAAGAAGGAAAATGGCAGATGAGCAGGAGTTGGGCACTAAAGTTCCTCCTGGCTGGAATCCAGCGCCGTGTACCAGGCAGGGCAGGGTCCCAGAGGCAGCAGCAGCTCGGCCGGCACCGCCCTCCTTCAGCCCTGCAGAGGCCCCAGACGGGAGAAGGGGCGAACCCCAGGGTCCCTGTGCCCCCCTCCCCCTCTGTCCCACTGCAAGTCCCGTGTCCCAGACCCCACCAGACACCCAACTTACGCATGGTGGGCCCGGCGGGAGCGAGAGCTGCGATGACCCTGCTCTAATCCCGGTCCCTTGGGAAGCAAGAACAAGATTTCTCTGCATAGGCAGCAGGTGGGTTCAGAGGGGATTTGCTGCCCGGCACGATCGCCCCCAGCCGCCCCTCTCCCACTCAAAGCCCCCGGCCCCTCCCCTCACAAGAAGAGTTCCCCCCAGCCCATGCACACGATCCTGGCCGTCCCAGGGACCAGTGCCTGCTCCGCCGGCACAGCGAGGGGAGCAGCCCCCGGTACTGTCCCCTCCTCAGAGAAAGGCTGCTGTCCCCGAGCACCCACCGCGGGACCGCGGCACCTCAACCTCTGCTGCGTCTTTAGTGCTCGGAGGGGACAATGGCGGCCGAAAATAAGTGGACCCACCCTTGCACCTTCCGGCAGGAAAGGCGGGGGTGGATCAACTGATTTCCCAGAAATTCTTAATTTCTGTTTAAGTCTTGGTGTTGCTGCCTGTGCTAGAGCAGGAGTGAGGCTCTCCCGTCCTCGGGGTCGCGCATACGGGCATATGAAGAAGTATGTAGGGTTGGGAGGGAGGGGCGGGCGCCGCGGGGCTGGGGGCGCGGGGCACGGGGCTGCCCCTCTGCCGGCCGTGTCCCCCAGCCCCAGTGAGGGCCTGCAAGGAGCCCGTGGCCATGGTGAAACCCGAGAGCGGGCAGGGGCTCTGGGGGCACCTCCTGCCCACCCCCAGTCCCATCCTCAGCCTCTCCCTGGTGCTGCCCAGGCGCAGGCACTGCCCAGATGGCCTCGGTGCCCGCAGGCACCTGGGAGCTCTTTATATTTGGAGCCATGGCCAACCCATGTGTGCCTTGGAACCAGAGCCCCTGGGCAGCTGCAGAGTGTTCAGGCTGGTGTTTCAGGGTTTTGGCTGCACTTTGAGGCTGATGGGATACTCCAGGGTGCAGCTGAGGCTCAGTGGTTTGGGCTGTGGGGGCACCAGTGCAGCTGCACCTGCAAAGAGAAGGAGGCACAGCCAAGGGCCGTGTCCTGTGAGCCCACAGGGGCCAGCAGGGATGGGTGGCAGAGGTGGGTGCCTGTGCTTGGAACCACTTCCAGAGGGGAATCTCCTTCAGCCCAAGCTCTTGGCTTGGCAGGGGTCACTGCTGCTGCTGCTGGGCCAGGATTCACCAACTCATTCCCCTGCCACCCTGCACTCCACAGGACACCCTCCACATGTCCCTGTCCACTTGTCAGAGCAGTGGTTGAAGGTTGGAGAAGCTGGGCCAGTGCAGGGCAGCACCAACCTCCCACACCCCCATGCCCCTGCCCATCTTGTTTGCAGTGATTCAGCACCAGCAGCTTGGCCACACCGGCCACAGCTCCCTGCAAGGAGCCCCGGGATGCCAAGTCCAGCCTCACATCACCAGCCCTGCCCCAGCACACACAGGCAGCAGAGTCACTGCTCAGTGCCACCCCTGAGACACCAGCCATTGCCGTGAGCCACCACGGTGGCTGCCACCACAGTCGTGCGCCCCCCAGGACGCTCTGCCAGCAGCCCAGCAGCTCCCCATGGCTGGTCCCCAGGGATCCCACCCTGAGCATCCCAGACACAGCTCCCACGAGCCAGGACAAGGGCCCGGCCCAGCAGGAGCAGTGGGCACAGCGTGCCTGGCAGCACCAGCAGCCCTGAACCACCCCAAACCAAACAGAGTGGGTGTGCAGGGGACAGGGAGCAAGGCTGGGAACACGGCCTGTGCAATCCCTGCCTGGAGCACAGCACAGCCCCAGCTGCAGGGCAGGAACCTGAGCCACCACACACACCCAAGTACCACCACACAGACATGCCAGCACTGTGCATTTATTGCTTAGTTACTGCTGAATTCCAAATCATTGAAAGCAGAAGCTGTGGGAGGGATTGGACTTTCCATCACCAGCCGTTTGGAGACGAATCCGTGTGCTTGGAAGGAAGGGATCTTGCTTCTGCTCCCTTGCACTGAACAGAGGGAGCTGTTTCTGTTCCAGCATGCCATCAGCTGCTGCTCAGAGGGCAGAGTCAGGCCATTGATGCAGCCCCTGCAAAGACAGAAGGGTGATGTTCCAGGAGCATCGACGCTGCCTGATGAGGGACAAGCATGAAGTAGGGACAGCACATGACTTCTCCTGAGTAGGAGAGGCAGGGGTCTCCATGGATCTCCATGGTGCCAGAGCGTTGGCCTGCAGTGAGCTCTGCTCCCTCAGCACACCCAGCCCCTTTCTGCTCTCCATTTCCACCTGTGGCCAGTGCTGCCAGTGGACACAGCAGTTCTTGCCACAGAGCACTCACCTCCCTGAACAGCCCCAATGCCCTCAGCCCCAACCCCTACCCCAGCAGGTCCTGGCTCTTCCCACTACATTGGGATGGATCCCGTTCCCTCAGTTTGGGCACATTCAGACCAGGAATGTGTTCAAGACCTGCTTTGGCTTCAGAGTAAGCCCAGGCTACAACCCCGTGTTCCACCCAGCACAGCCCAGCCCCCCTGACCTCCCCACTACCCTCCCAGTCAGAGTCGACATCCATTTCTTCTTCTCCTGCAGGGAGGGCAGAGCAGTGTTAGGGTGCTCTCTGTGACCCCCATCTCCCCCTGCCACCTGCACCAGACCCGGCCTCCCCAAAAGCACCCAGGGAGCAGAGCGGGCAGCGAGGGCTGGGGCTGCAGGGACAGGGACAGCCCTGGGCGGCAGGAGAGGAGCAGCGTGCAGGGCTGCGGCAGCGGGGGCAGACACAACTCCAGGCAGAACTCCAGGCAGCGCCCAGAGCTGCCCCTTCCCTCTCAGCAACACCCAAGCCAAGCTGACTGCTGCTCATCTCATGACAAACTCTCACCTCTAATTGCAACGCCAATGGCGAATGCTGCAAGGAATGCAGCAGCAGCAACAACTGGATTGAAGAAGAAGAAGCAAACTGGAAGATGAACAGGACTTGATCACTAAAGCTCCACCCAGCTGGAGCCCAGAGCCCTGTGCTGGGCAGGGCAGGGTCCCAGTGGCAGCAGCAGATCTGCCAGCAACGCCCTCCTTCAACCCTGCAGAAGCCCTGGAGGGGAGAAGGGGCGAACCCCAGGGTCCCTGTGCCCCCCCCCAGCCCCGCCCCCCCCCCAGTCTGTCCCACTGCCGGTCCCATGTCCCCGACCCCATGAGCCACCCAACTTACACATGGTCAGCTAGGCAGGAGCAAGAGCTGCCGTGAGTCTGCTCTAATCCCGGTATCCTTGGGAAGCAAGAACAAGAAATCTTTCCATGGGCAGCAGGTGGGGTCAGAGGGGCTTTGCTGCCCTGCACGATCGCCCCAGCCACCCCTCTCCCACCCAGGACAGCCCGGCCATCCCATAAGAGCAGAGACCCCTCAGTGCCCACCCAGGCTCCAGCCCAGCCCAAGGCTACCTGGGCTGCTCCGCCAGCACACGGACTCAGACCCGCAGGGATACTGAGATATTTATCGAGGGAAAGGAGCTGGTTTTATACCCTTCCGCAAGGCCCACGATTTCCTTGAACGTTTTTTATCACTAAGGGACCATCCACACATTGCCATATCAGCAACATTCTTAACGTTTTCTTATCATCCTTCCATGGGCTTATCTCGTGCTGTTCAGGTTCCGACAGGCTCCTCTCCTTCGGGCGTCCACCAAGTGGCATTTCTTCCCAAGGTCAGGAGAGACCAGTTATTCCATGCTGCCATGGCATTCTGCAGGCACATCCCACAGCCTGGAACTCAATTCCATCTTATCTCTCCCCACTGGTGCAGGAAGATGAGCAGGGCCCCCTGTTATTGCCCCCAAGGTGAGCAGCCCTCCCCGTTATTGCCCCCCCGTACACAGAGAAAGGGGGTGCTGTCCCCAAACATCCACTGTGGGAGCACAGCACCCCACACCACCAGCCTGTCCTGTGGCTGCTGTGCTCTGAGGGTCAAAGGGCTGCAGGAAAGATCCCAAAAGGGAATGTCAGGACAAATAATTTCCGAGAAATTGCTCAATCGCTGAGTTTCACTTTCATTCTCATCAACTGCTGATGTTGTCTCAGCTGGAGCAGGGCTGGGGCTCCCCCATCTCCAGGACATTGGACCTTGGGATTGTCCCTGCAGGGAGCCTGTGGCTTTCCACTGTGGGGAACGGCAAGGAATTCTTCTAAAAATAGATGGTCTGGATTGAAGTTAAGTCAACCGAGACAACATTGTATCTGAAAACTATTTATTGATAACGAAAAAACAAACAAAAAAAGAGAAATTATGCAAATAAAAGTGCTAGAAAAGATAGAGAAGGAGAAAGGAAAATGGAAAAGGAGTGGGGAGAGAGAGAAAGAGAGGAAGCCAGAGAGAAAAAGTGGGAGGGAGCAGCAGCAGATGGCGGTGTGCCATCGATGCCCACAGGACGCAGGGTGTGCTCGCTTCCTGCAGCGACGCGAGGCCGGACACGCGGGGAGTGAGCGGGCGCTGGGGCAGGATGTGCGGGAGCCCGGACAGGGGCACGGGGGGATCGGGCAGCACGGTGGGCCGGGTGGGACAGCAGATCTTTGAGAAGTTCTTGAAAGCCCTCGCTCAGTTTCACTTTCTCCTTAACTCTGTCTCTGCTCGAGCAGGGCTGGGGCTCTCCCGTCCTCACCCTGGGGTGTCCCCTCAGGAGCGCTTTGGCCCCGATGGCCTCGGGCGGGGCTGAGGGGGAAGGACGCGCCGGGCCGGGGCTGCTCAGGCTGTGCCGGGGCTCCTGTGGCTTCACGGAGCCTTTCCCCGGCAGGTTTGGGACCCCTGAAACTCCGCGACTCCAGCGAGCACCCACAGCAGTCTGGAGAGCAGAGCTGAAAAAATACATCTTAACATTCCATAGCCCCGGCCGGCTCCATATGGGCATATGAGGAATTGTGTAGGGTTGGGAGGGAGAGGCGGGCACCGCAAGGCACGGGGCTGTCCCTCTGCCGGCCGTGTCCTCCAGCCCCAGTGAGGTCCTGGAAGGAGCCCGTGGCCATGGTGAAACCCGAGAGCGGGCAGGGGCTCTGGGGAGCACCTTCTCCACGTGCTTGGAGGGCGAGGCAGCGCCGTGGCCAGTCCATGTGTGCTTCGAACCGAGAGCCCTTGGCGGCTGGAGAGTGTTCAGGACGGTGTTTTGGGGGAATTTGGCTGCCCTTTGAGGCTGCAGAGATGCACCCACTCCAGCCCCGGGGCTCTCCGGCCCTGCAGTGCAGTGCCAGGCTGCCCTGAGGATTTGCTGCAGCAGTGCCGAGTCCCGGGGACTGCCAGCACTGCCGGGCTGCAGTGGGAGCGGCCCCTGGCTGTGCAGGGGGACAGGGAGCAAGGCTGGAAACACGGCCTGTGCAATCCCTGCCTGGAGCACAGCACAGCCCCAGCTGCAGGGCACGAACCTGAGCCACCACGCACACCAAGCAACACCACACACACACATCCACACCAGCAATGCACTTTGATTAAAGGTTTCAAAAGCATTTATTGCTCAAGGCAATCCAAAACTTTTGAAGGGGCAGCTGGGGGTCTTTGGGGGATTTCCAGTCCCAGCAGTGGGAATACATGAATCAAGCCAGTTGGAAGGAAGGAAATCACCTTCTGTTTACTGGCAGTGGGAACCTGGAGCTCTTCCCATGGACAGCATGATGTCTGCTTGCAGGGCAGTCAGTCCTCATGTTTCCCCTCTATAAAGACAGGAGTGTCAGGTCCCAGAAGCATCGAGGCTGCCTGCTGATGGACAAGCAGGAGCCAGGGACAGCCAACAATGTCTCTCCAGCAAGAGTCTCCCCAGTCTGTGCCAGAGCATTGGCCTGCAGTCAGCTCTGCTCCCTGAGCACATCCAGCCCCTTTCTGCTCCCCATTTCTGTCCCTGGCCAGTGCTGCCAGTGGACACAGCAGTTCTTGCCACAGAGCACTCACTTCCCTGCACAGCCCCAATGCCTTCAGCCCCAGCCCCGACCCCATCAGGTCCTGGGTCTTCCCACCACATTGGAATGGATCCTTTTCCCACACTTTGGGCACATTCAGACCAGTGAGGGCTTCAAGGGCTGCTTTGGCTTCAGAGTAAGCCCAGGCTACAACCCCGTGTTCCACCCAGCACAGCTCAGCCCCCCTGCCCTCCTCACTCACCAGCTTGAAAAAAGAAGGAAAAAGATCCCTTGTTCGTTTTGATGGTTATCTTGTCTTTCTTTATCGCTGTTCCAGGGAGGACAGAGCAGCGTTAGGGTGCTCTCTGTGAGCCCCATCTCCCCCTGCCACCTGCACCACACCCGGCCTCCCCAAAAGCACCCAGGGAGCAGAGCGGGCAGCGAGGGCTGGGGCTGCAGGGACGGGGACAGCCCTGGGCGGCAGGAGAGGAGCAGCGTGCAGGGCTGCGGCAGCGGGGGCAGACACAACTCCATTCCAGGCACTGCCCAGAGCTGCCCCTTCCCTCAGCAGCACCATAAGAGAACCCAAACGCTCCTTATCCCGTGCCAGACTCTCACCTATAAATGTAATTCCTGCAACGACTACAACTAATCCAACGACCTTTACAATTGCAAGGATGACTGGAACAGGAACTAAGGAGGAAAATGGCAGATGAGCAGCAATGTGGGCAGTAAAGCCCCTCCCGGCTGGAGCCCCGTGCCCTGAGCCCGGCAGGGTCCCAGAGGCAGCAGCAGCTCTGCCAGCGCCGCCCTCCTTCAGCCCGCCGGGAGGAGAGGGGAGAAGGGGCGAACCGCAGGGTCCCTGTGCCCCTGTCTGGGGCTGTCCCACTGCAGGTTCCGCGCCCCCCACCCCATGAGCCTCCCAACTTACGCATGATGGGCTGGACAGGAGGGAGAGCTGCGATGGGTCTCCTCTAATCCAGGTACTTTGGGAAGCGAGAACAAGATTTCTCTGCATAGGGAGCAAGCGGGATCAGAGGGGCTTTGCTGCCCGCCATGATCGCCCCCAATCACCCATCTCCCACCCAGGAGACCCCAACCCCCTCCCCTTAAAAGCAGAGATCCCCCAGTCCCGCCCAGGCTCCTGCCCGGCCGGGTTTTGTGGCCGCTCCGCCGGCACAGCGAGGGGAGCAGCCCCCGGTACTGTCCCCCCATTACACAAAGGCTGCTGTCCCCCAACACTCACCGCGGGACCGCGGCACCTCACGCCACCAACCTGGCCTGTGTGTACTTTGCTCTGAGGGACAAAGGCCTGCAGGAAAGTTCGAGCCAGGGTGTGTCTGGTCAAACAATTTCCGAGAAATTCTGAAGCCGGTCACTCGTTTTCGCTTTCTAGTTAACTCTTGATGTTTCTGTCTCTGCTCGAGCAGGGCCGGGGCTCTCCCGTCCTCACTCTGGGGTGTCCCCTCAGGGAGCCCTTTGGCCCCGATGGCCGCGGACGGGAGATGATGGGGAAGGACGCGCCGGGCCGGGGCTGCTCAGGCTGTGCCCGGGCTCCTGTGGCTTCACGGAGCCTTTCCCCAGCAGGTTTGGGACCGATGAAACTCCGCGGCTCTGAGGAGCACCTACAGCAGTCTGGAGAGCAGAGCTGGAGCCGCTCTGCCTCCTCCTCCCCACAGGGCAGCCTCAAAAACCGGCTGAAACCCCTCTCTGCACCCCCTTGTTTGCTGCTGCTGCTGAGCTGGGTCAGGATGCACCAGCTCATTCCCCTGTCCCCTGCATCCCGCAGGACCCCCAAAATCAACATTCCCCTGTCCATTTAACAGAGCAGTGCTCAAGGTTGGTGAACCGGGACCAGTGTAGGAAGGCACCTACCTACCACACCCCCATGCCCCTGCCCATCTTGTTTGCAGTGATTCAGCACCAGCAGCTTGGCCACACCGGCCACAGCTCCCTGCAAGGAGACCCCGGGGTGCCAAGTCCAGCCTCACATCACCAGCCCTGCCCCAGCACACACAGGCAGCAGAGTCACTGCTCAGTGCCACCCCTGAGACACCAGCCATTGCCGTGAGCCACCACGGTGGCTGCCACCACAGCCGTGCTCCCCCCAGGACGCTCTGCCAGCAGCCCAGCAGCTCCCCCATGGCTGCTCCCCAGGGATCCCACCCTGAGCATCCCAGACACAGCTCCCACGAGCCAGGACAAGGGCCCAGCCCAGCAGGAGACGTGGGCACAGCGTGTCTGGCAGCACCAGCAGCCCTGAACCACCCCAAATCCAACAGAGTGGGTGTGCAGGGGACAGGGAGCAAGGCTGGGAACACGGCCTGTGCAATCCCTGCCTGGAGCACAGCACAGCCCCAGCTGTGGGGCAGCAACCTGAGCCACCACACACACCCAAGTACCACAACACAGACATGCCAGCACTGTGCATTTATTGCTTAGTTACTGCTGAATTCCAAATCATTGAAAGCAGAAGCTGTGGGAGGGATTGGACTTTCCAACACCAGCCGTTTGGAGACGAATCCGTGTGCTTGGAAGGAAGGGATCTTGCTTCTGCTCCCTTGCACTGAGCACAGGGAGTTGTTTCTGTTCCAGCATGCCATCAGCTGCTGCTCAGAGGGCAGTCAGGCCATTGATGCAGCCCCTGCAAAGACAGAAGGGTGATGTTCCAGGAGCATCGACGCTGCCTGCTCAGGGACAAGCATGAGGCAGGAACCTGAGCCACGAGGCACACCAGCACCACCACACACACCCACACCAGAAAAGCACTTTTATTAAAGTATTCAAAAGCATTTATTGCTCAAGGCCATCCAAATCTGTTAAAGGGCCAGCTGCTGATCACTGATGGCATTCTAGCCCATGCTGTGGGAAGACATGAAGCATGCTGCTTGGAAGGAAGGAAATCACCTTCTGTTCACTGCCCATGGGGATCAGGCTTTCTTCTTCTGGTCAGCAAGGCATTGGCTGCAGCATGAGGGACTGGCCTTTTGTTTCCCCCCTACAAAGACAGGAGTAACAGGTCCCAGAAGCATCGAGGCTGCCTGCTGATGGACAAGCAGGAGCCAGGGACAGCCAACAATGTCTCTCCAGCAAGTCTCCCCAGTCTGTTCCAGAGCGTTGGCCTGCAGTCAGCTCTGCTCCCTGAGCACACCCAGCCTCTTTCAACTCTCCATTTCCACCTGTGGCCAGTGCTGCCAGTGGACACAGCAGTTCTTGCCACAGAGCACTCACCTCCCTGCACAGCCCCAATGCCCTCAGCCCTGGTCCCTACCCCATCGGGTCCTGGCTCTTCCCACCACATTGGGACGGATCCCTTTCCCACACTTTGGGCACATTCAGACCAGTGAGGGCTTCAAGGGCTGCTATGGATTCAGAGTAAGCCCAGGGTCCAACCCCGTGTTCCACCCAGCACAGCCCAGCCCCCCTGCCCTCCCCACTCACCAGGATCACCACGTGCACCCCCGGCATTCACAGAGGTCTCCATGGGCTGATTCATTGCGACAGCTGCAGGGAGGGCAGAGCAGCGTTAGGGTGCTCTCTGTGACCCCCATCTCCCCCTGCCACCTGCACCAGACCCAGCCTCCCCAAAAGCACCCGGGGAGCAGAGCGGGCAGCGAGGGCTGGGGCTGCAGGGACGGGGACAGCCCTGGGCGGCAGGAGAGGAGCAGCGTGCAGGGCTGCGGCAGCGGGGGCAGACACAACTCCATTCCAGGCACTGCCCAGAGCTGCCCCTTCCCTCTCAGCAGCACAACAAGCGAATCCGAGCGCTGCTCATCCCGTGTCAAATTCTCACCCAAAATTGCAGCGCCTATGACCAGTACCGCCAGGTAAGCCACGGCAACTGGAAGAAAGCCTAAAAAAGAAAATGACAGATGGGCGGGAGTGTGTGGGCACTAAAGCTCCTCCCAGCTGGAGCCCCGTGCCCTGAGCCCGGCAGGGTCCCAGAGGCAGCAGCAGCTCTGCCAGCACCGCCCTCCTTCAGCCCTCCGGGAGGAGAGGGGAGCAGGGGCGAACCCCAGGGTCTCTGTGCCCCCTCGATCTGCCCCCCACCCCCGAGCCACGCAACTTACTCATGGGCAGCTGGACAGGAGCGAGATCTGCGATGAATCTGCTCTAATCCCGCTCCCTTGGGAAGCAAGAAGATTTTTTTGCGTGGCCGGGAGCTGCGACCAGCGGGGCTTTGCTGCCCTCCACGATCGCCCCCAGCCGCCCCTCTCCCACCCAGGAGACCCCGGCCCCCTCCCCTCACAAGAAGAGACCCCTCCCGTCCCCAGCCCCGGCTCCTGCCCGGCCGCTCCGCCGGCACAGCGAGGGGAGCAGCCCCCGGTTCTGTCCCCCCATTACAGAAAGGCTGCTGTCCCCACACACCCACCGCGACACTCCACGACACCAAAGTCCTGTTTACGCTCTGAGGGTCCAATGGCGTTGGGAAAAGCTCCCGCCAGGCACGGCAGCTGTGCGTCAGCTGCTTTCCGGGAAATTCGGAAGCCGATCGCTCCGTTTCACTTTCTCCAAACTCTAGATGGTGCTGTCTCTGCTAGAGCAGGGCTGGGACCCTCGGGGTCGCACCCTCAGGGATCCCTTTGGCCCCCAAGGCCTCGGGCGGGGGCTGAGGGGGAAGGACGCGCCGGGCCGGGGCTGCTCAGGCTGTGCCGGGGCTCCTGTGGCTTCACGGAGCCTTTCCCCGGCAGGTTTGGGACCGATGAAACTCCGCGGCTCCGAGGAGCACCTACAGCAGTCTGGAGAGCAGAGCTGGAGCCGCTCTGCCTCCTCCT
This sequence comes from Melozone crissalis, assembly GCF_028551555.1. Taxonomy (NCBI): domain Eukaryota; kingdom Metazoa; phylum Chordata; class Aves; order Passeriformes; family Passerellidae; genus Melozone; species Melozone crissalis. The sequence continues at coordinate 10,268,629 of NW_026535888.1, read as the reverse complement.
CCCCACAGGGCAGCCTCAAAAACCGGCTGAAACCCCTCTCTGCCCCCCCGTTTGTCCCGCTCCCTGCAGCCGCTCCTCAGCCCGATCCCGCTCGGGGCAGCACGGATGTAGCGCTCAGGGCCAGCGGGTGCTGTGGCTCATGCGCCGCTGCAGCTGGTTGAAGGGGACCAAATCCAGTTGCAAGTTGATCTGGTTCCTTTTTACCAGCCCCAGGGGACGCATCGTCTCTCCGGAGGCTCCGTCTGGTCGCTGCTGGTGATGAGGGGGCTCCCGGCGTGGGGGTCCCAGCCCAAAAATACATACTTCTTAACATTCCATAGCACCGGCCGGCTCCATATGGGCATATGAAGAAGTATGTAGGGTTGGGAGGGAGGGGCGGGCGCCGCGGGGCTGGGGGCGCGGGGCACGGGGCTGCCCCTCTGCCGGCCGTGTCCCCCAGCCCCAGTGAGGTCCTGGAAGGAGCCCGTGGCCATGGTGAAACCCGAGAGCGGGCAGGGGCTCTGGGGGCACCTCCTGCCCACCCCCAGTCCCATCCTCAGCCTCTCCCCGGTGCAGCCCAGGTGCAGGCACTGCCCAGATGGCCCTTGTGCCCACAGCCACCAAACTGCTCCTCGTGTTTGGAGCCATTGCCAACCCATGTGTGCCTCGGACCCAGAGCCCCTGGGCAGCTGCAGAGTGTTCAGGCTGCTGTTTTGTGGGTGGCTGCGCTTTGAGGCTGATGGGATACTCCAGGGTGCAGCTGAGGCTCAGTGGTTTGGGCTGTGGGGGCACCAGTGCAGCTGCAACTGCAAGGAGAAGGAGGCACAGCCAAGGGCCGTGTCCTGTGAGCGCACAGGGGCCAGCAGGGATGGGTGGCAGAGGTGGGTGCCTGTGCCTGCAGCCATTTCCACAGGGGAATCCTCCTTGGCCCTGGCTCTTGGCTTGGCAGGGGTTCCCCTGGTGCTGCTGCTGCTGTGCTGGGTCAGGATGCACCAACTCATTCCCCTGCATCCCCCACGACCCCCAAACTCCACATCCCCATATCTGTCCATGTGCCAGGGCAGTGTTTCAGCTGGTGCACATAAAGTCAGTGTAGGTGGGCACGCACATCCCACATCCCCATGCCCCTGCCCATTTTGTTTGCAGAGCCAGGAGAAGGACACAGGACTCTGGGCCCCTCCCCACCCAGCAGCTCTGGACTGTGAGTGCTGGAGGTGCCTCTGCCCATGGGAGGAGGGATCCAGCTGAGAACTCAGAGTCCTGACAGTCTGAGGGGGCTGTGGGGGCATCCCATGCCCAGCACAGCTTGGCCATGGCAGGGTGACAGAGAGGGTGCACGCTGACTTTAGTTTCCTTCCCAGCCCTAAACCTGCGGTTGGAATGGGACAATGGCAGGTACAGGGAGCGTTCCTGGGTTCCCAGGGCTGCCCCCTCTCAGTACAGGGGGTGAGGGGTGCGTGGGGGTCTGGCTGTGGGCAGGAGGGGCTGGCTGGACACAGCGTGGCTGTGACTCAGCACCGGGAGCCCTGGCCACACACACCTCAGCTCCCTGCAAGGAGCCCCCGGGTGCCAAGTGCAGCCTCACGTCACCAGCCCAGCTCACAGCACACACAGGCAGCAGTCGCTGCTCAGGGCACCCCAAGACACCAATCACTGCTGTGGGGCACAGCGTGACACAGCCAGGACGCTCTGCCAGCAGCCCAGCAGCTCCCCCATGGCTGCTCCCCAGGGATCCCACCCTGGGCATCCCAGACACGGCTCCCACGAGCCAGGACAAGGGCCCAGCCCAGCAGGAGCAGTGGGCACAGCGTGCCTGGCAGCACCAGCAGCCCTGAACCACCCCAAACCAAACAGAGTGGGTGTCCTGAGCCCGAGGCTGCAGAGATGCATCCACTGCACCCCCGGGGCTCTGCCGGCCCTGCAGTGCAGTGCCAGGCTGCCCTGAGGATTTGCTGCAGCAGCGCCGGGGTCCCAGGGACTGCCGGCACTGCCAGGCTGCAGTGGGAGTCAAAAGCTCAGGGCTGAGCCCACCCTGAAACCACAGAGCCAGGGCTCTCACATGGCGGCCGAGTTCATCTCCAGTCACCTCGGCTGACCTTGGGCAGGCTCCCAGTGCTGGGAATCAGAGACACCCCAGCCCGAGTGGCCCACACAGCCCCAGCCCGTGGCACTGCTCCCACAGCCCTCGGCCGGGTTCTCCCAGTGACCTTGGAGGCTGCACCAGCTCCAGGGGATCCTCACTGCCTCCAGAGCACCTCGCTGTGTCCCCTGCTCCAGCCCGGGCCGCCCTGCCTGCTCCCACCACCCCTCCTTGCCCCTGCCCTGTTCCTCAGACCGGTTCTACCTCACTGCCCTCTCCGTGCCCGGACATTTCTTGTCATACCCACCAACCCCTCTGCAGTCCCGGGCGTGCCCCCCACCCCCGAAGGCCTCCCCGAGCCCTCCCCAGCCCCAGCGCTGCTGTAAACCCCGAGCCGAAACCCACCAGGGAGCTGTGGCCTGGGGCAGCCCCTCTTCCAGGAATCCTCCATGCCCGCACACCGGCTGTGGATCCCCGGCCAGGGCAGCCCCCCGTGCTCTCTGCGTGCCCCGAGAGCAGCTCCGTGCCCGGCCAGGGTGGTTTGCGGGCACCAGGCGGCTTTGCAGGGGCTGCCCGGGCCGACCGTGGTGGCACCCACGCGTCCGCAGGCACCCAACAACCCCGGCTTGGCTATAAAAGGAAGAGTCTTTTTTCTCCCCCGGCTCCGCCAGCGCCGCGTCCCTGGCCGAGCTCTGCAGCCGCTGCCCCGCAGGGCCCTTTCCAAGTTTTCCCATCCAGCGCTGCCCCCCCAGCCGGCTTTCCCCGGCTCATCCATCCCCACTGCAGCAGCTGCTGGCTGACTTATAAAATACCAAGAGGCCCAGCAAGCGGGAGGGTGCAGGGGTAGCGCTGGCACGGGGTGCCCGGGGGATCACCCCGGCTCCGTCCTGCCGTCCCTTGGCCCGGCATTGCCCGTGTCGGGGCGGTGGGCGCACGACCCCGGTGCACCGGCCGTGGTGGTCCGCGCTTCCCTCCGTGCCGGTCCAAAACGCGATGCCGAGGTGCCCAGAAGTTGGGTTTCCCACCCTGTCCCGCAGGCTTGGGATGTCCCCACTTTGTGTCTCGGCTCCCTGGGGAGGGGGCGACCCACCCCGCTGCAGGGGGACCCCCGCAAGCAGCCGGGCCGCAGAGCCCCAGCATTCACCCCCAAGACCCCTCCGCAGCCGGGACCTGCCGGGGGGACCCCATTGTCCCCCCAGCCACCCCCGCTCCTCCGCCCGCACCGGGCTGGCCCCAAGCAGGGTGGGGGGGCTGCGGTGTCCCCCTCCCCAGGGCGTCCCCTCCCCGCCCACGCCGCCGGCGCCCGCAGCCGGAGCATCCCCGGCCCCGGCGGGCTCAGCACCGGCCGGGCTCGCTGAAGGTTAAACCTTGGCGGCGGGGAAAGCCCCGCTACCCCCCGCAGACCCCGCAGCTCCCGCCCGCAAGGCCACTCACGGTGCTGGAGGTGACAGCGGCCGCAGCAGGCTGGGCTGGCGGCAGCGAGCTGCGGTGACACCCGGCACGGGCACGCTGCTTCCCTGCTCGCCTTGACTTTGCCACAGGACTCCTCCGGCTCGTCCGCAGGAGCTTGCAGCATCCTCCAGTTCAGCGGGAGAAGTTCCTCGCCAGGAGGGAGGGAGGAGGGAGGGATTTAAGGCAGACCCTGCCGGGGATGCAACATCTACGGGTGCAGCTGAAGACCCCTGGCTCGCTGGGCACCCCAAAGCTCCCTCCTCGCTCTCCCCATGCTGCTGTCGGTGTCCCGGCACACGTGCCCGATTCTGGGTGATCTCTGCTGAGAAACCCTCTCCCTCCCGGACACAGACAGCCAGGGCTGCCACCAGCACGCAGACAGCGACCCAGCTCTGCCACCTGCCCCACGTCCCCCGGGTGCCCGCGGGGGTCCCAAGCCTTGTCGTGGGGGAGCCGGCACCCAGCACCGGGCCCAGCAGCAGCCCAGGGCAGCTCGAGGGCAAAACGGAGCTGGTGGAGAGCACAGAAGGGTAAAACCCGGCACCACCTCAGCCACACGAGATTCCCCGTGCGGATGGGCATCCCTGGGTGTCCCCAGGCCACCCACCTGGGGTGTCCCCAACCACGGGGCGTTGTTCCAGCATCCCCAGCTGCCAAGTCCGGGGGTACAGGGCTGCTCTGCCCACCCGGAGCCCCACCTGTCCTACCTGCAGAGAGCCGGCAGGGCAAGGGGCAGGACGCTGGGAGACACCTTAGCGTGGCTCCCAAAGGGAAAAGCCGGGGCCAGCAGCGTGGCATCCCTCCCGCGGCTGTCCCGGCGGCTCCCTGCCTGCCGCGACACCCTCCCCATGCCGGGTGCGCTCTGTTTGCCTGCTATTTTTGGCAGCCTCCTAAGAGCTCCTCTCAGGCTATTAATAATGAGAGTGAGAAATTCGTTTGGCCTCTCCTATATAAGGAAAGGTAGAGGCTTAGAGGCAGCTAAATATACTGGCGCGTGCGGGAGCGAGCGGGGAGCCCTTGGCACCGCGTGTGGAAAAGAGATTGTTTGAACAATGGAAACACGGACTCACTCGGAGCACGGGGCCCCGCCTGGACCGACGGGCGGACGGAGGGATGGACGGAGGGTGACGGTGCCCGCGGGGCTCCACCGCAGCAGCCGCCGATGCCCCTCGGGGCTCTGCCTCAGCAGGAGGAGCAGCGGGAGAGGGGAGGCAGGAGCGGGGATGCTCTGCAACTCCTGCTCCGAGCCAGCCACGCGCGCCCCAAAACGCCTGTGACAGCCCCCGGGGAGTGATGCTGAGTCAGGAGGGACGTGAGGGGTGCTGGTGGTGGGACCAGGTGTGCTGTGATGGGACCACACGGCCGGCACAGGGTCGGTCCTGCAGCTGAGCCCCCGCAAATCCCGGCCTCTGTCAGGGCCGTGACCGACGCTCCTGCCCGGCTCTGGAACAGCCCCTGGGCTATTTTCCCAGCCCGTGGTGGAGGTGACACACTGTGGCGTCTCTGGCATCTCCGCAGGTGCCACAATGTGTCCCACCAGCACCCTGCAGTGTGCCCGCACCCTCGGCACAGGGATGATTTACGGAGAAATCATTACTGTGTCCCCCCCGTGGCTACGGGAGACCCGGGCGAGGTGCGGGAGCTGCCGTCAGGGAGAGCCCGGCTGAAGAAGGAAAGCAGCAGCAATCCAGGGAATCCTAATGACAGGAAGGCGCTGGGGAGCAGCGCCAAATCCACACGGTCGGAGCAAGGACAGCACATGCAGCAGGATGAGCACAAAGAGAGGAAAAACCGGGTTCCTCTGGCTCCGGAAAGAGCTTTCTGGGTTTTTTAACTCTTTGTAGCCACAGTGCTGCTTAGGGAGGCACAAGTGGTGAAGCTGCGGATGCAGCCCCGACCTCCCCAGCTCTGTCACTGGCCTTGGCCTCGGTGCCTGCGGCCAAATCCCGGCACCCGAGGGACTGCGGGGCTTCCCCGGCTGCTGAGCCACCCAAACACCGGGACAGCCGTGGTGAGAGAGCCCTCACCGCTGCCTTGGCCACAGCTGCCTCAGTTTCTCGAGCTGTGAAATTCCAGCAATAAAATGCATTTCACAGATTGAGGATGCTCTGAGGCTCCAGCCCAGGCGCTGATCCCCTCATGGGGATGTGACACAGACCAAAATCTGCTGGAGGCTGGAGCAGCTCTTTGCCCTCAGGGCAGTGAGAAGCCCCAATCTCTTGTTCTGGCTGCTGTAAGTTCTCCCCACCTGCCAAGCAGAACCAAGCTGGGGAGCTCAGCAGATCCGGATTCCTCTGTCCTTAGGTGACCTTGAGGGAAGTGAACTCAGAGGCTCCAGCCCACCCCATGGACCACGTGAACTGTGCATGGACAGAAGGACAACTTTGAAGGTGAATCTCCAAAAAATCTGTGTCCGAGTGCCATCAGTCCCTACCGACTGCCATGTGCTAAAGTGTGCTCCCTACACAGCCAGCCCCAGCAAGAGCTGGGTGGCCACAGTCACCTCCTTCAAGGACTCCACTAACTAATAAATGTTCCTCTGCTGCATGAGGAGGTGCTGCCATCCAGGTGTGGGGCAGCTGCTGCTTTGCTTTCCTGTGAAATGAAGCCTTAGGTGAGAACTGTCCCACAGCTGAAACTGGATAACAAAGCAAAACATCTTCCCATTTACAAGAAACACCTTCCCATTTGCAAGAAACATCTTCCCATTTTCAAGAAGCATTTTGTTTTTTAAAAAAAAGACTTTTAGTCTTGACCCAAGTAACACTGGAATCACCGAACATCATTAACCAAAGTGCACACAGGTTGGGCACCCCCAGCTATGCAGCAGGATGTGGAAAAGATTTAAGAGCAAACTATTTAAAAACTATAGAATGTGCCTCAAATATCTTCACTAGTGCTTGAATATGTTAAAGGAAATAAAACTGAGTGAAGGTGCTGGTTCATCTGACAGATGTCTCAGCCTTCAACTTCCACACGTGGGCAACTTGTAGCCAGTGTCTAATTGTGAAATCACAGAGCATAGCAATGCAGAAACCTTCCTGAGCAAGGGCACGCTCACAGCGCTCGGGTAACAAACCAGCAGCAAAATCAGTGGCACTGGGAGAGCAGGAGAGCAGGGAAAGGGATCCCAAAAGCCCAGGGAGGCTCTGGGCACACACCTGGGGAGGGCTGTGCTCCTGGGGCACTGCAGCACACAGCCCACCCTGCTCCTGCCTCGGGCCTGTTCCCACCTTCAGCGTGGAGAGTCTCCTCACCTCTGTCAGCCCCACACGTCCTTGTGCCCCCCAAAGCTGGGGTGCAGAGCCTGTCCCCATTCCCGAAGGTTTGGCGGTGCTGAGGGTTAACACGTGGAGGGGGAAGAGGCTGCACAGCCAGGGAATACTAATGGAGCCAGGAATCTGATGTGAGCTGTGCTGTGCTGTCACAAAGCTGCACCCAGAGACGGCAAGTGACTTGGAGCTGCTGGGCATGGAGGGAAGGCCAAAACCTCCTCCAAAGCCCAAACTTGGGTTGGGGTGCAGCCCCTCAGTAAAACACCCCCCCCGAAGGGCTCTGACCCCACAGTGAAACACAGGGGTGAAGGGAACAACCACAACTGAACAAAGGTGCTGGAGGTAACAGGGATTGTAATTCCCTCTCCTGTAACAAGCAGCCAGGTTCACTGAAAGCCCACCCTGGGTCTGTTGAGAAGGGCACTGTTCACCCCTGCAGTGCCTGAACCCCCACCTGCTGCTGGGGGCCCTCCCTGGCATGGGCAGGACAGAGGGGCTCAAAAAGCACAATCCCCAATGACCAGAACTCAGCAGAGCCCAGCAGCTCCCCTCTCCCAGCACAAAGTGCTCCCAGCTGCAGCCTCAGGGCACACCTGGTCAATCCCTGCAGCTCCAAAGCCTCCTGTTCCCACAGTTTGCTCACTTACACCCAAATGAAGGCACACACAGAGAGCGGTGTCACCCAAGAGTTAAGTGTGGGGCCATGGGACAGCCTGAGGAGCCTCCCAGGGTCAGCCCTCCCTGTGTGTGGTCCTGGGTGGGTTTGGAGGGTGCAGGAGCCTCCAGGGAGGGGAAGCCTGAGCCAAGCCCCAGCTGTGTGCCAGACAGCCCAGGCACAGGGTGGCCCCTGTGACGCCAGCAAATGCCACAGCCTCACCACTGGGAGAGCTGCAGGCTCCAGAGCTGGCCTGAGCAACAGCTGATTGCCCAAAAAATAAACTCAGCAGCAGCCACGACTACATTCAGTGAGGGAACACCCCCTCACGTTCAATAGTGTTTAATCTTCATCTAGCTCAACACAAATCAGTAGTGCAGCAATATAAATACAACTGAGGAACTTAAAGCCTTTTGGCTTTCATAGCTCAATAAGAAGGAAAAAAAAAAAAAAAAAAAGCCAATGAAACCAGTTTCCAGTTTTTAAATTAAACACAAACAAAGGCAATGAACTGCCCACCCATCCCCAGAGAAGCAGTGGCATCCTTCATGCCAGCACGAGGCCGAGCTCTGCCCGAGGACAGGGTGCAACTCACGACAGCAGCACAGTGACATAAGGGAGTGGCAATGGGAAAGGACCCCCCTGCTGCCCCTGGGCTCAGGCAGCAGGGACACAGTGACACGCTGTGCCACGTGCTGCTGGCACTGCCCACCACCCCTGGGCACCCAGAGCTCCCTTTTCCACCACAAAAGGACATCAGTGTGCTCTTGACATGGCAATAGGAGCACACAGGGCTCTGCAGGCACACCAGCAAAGGGCCAGTGAGCTGCCAGCCTGAGGGAGCAGCCAGCTGGGGACTGCACAGACCAATCCCCATCACCTGGGATGTGCAAATTTTAAGGAAAAAAAAAAAAAACCCAAACCAAAAAACCACAGTACATAGTGTTCCATAACTGAGATATGGTTATGTCCAGCCTCATGGACGGCCTGGTGACCAACAGAAGGTGCTGGGGCCACAGAACATGTCACAGCTTTGGAATGAAGCCAGACATTGGACAGAGGTACCAAAGGGGGGTGTGTGTCCCCAGCTCTGGTACCAAGCAGGACTTTGCTGCAGGAGGGGGTGTCCCAGCCTGGGCAGTAACCACAGGTCAGCTTTTCACACATGAACAGGCACCAAGTCCCAACACTCCCCACGAGAGCAGCCTGACAGTGATTGGGAACAGCCACAGACCCCTCTCCTACCTGCAAACCGCCACAGTGTTTACATTCCCCCTCCTCTACACTCCAACAGCAGTCGAGTGCATGTGAAAGGACAATCTACATTAAAATAGTGCTCAAACCATTAGGGAAGGTGGGAGTAAAGGAGAAGAAAGTTGTTGGACAGCATAACTAGCCTGTGGTAGGCTATGGGAGCCTGAAGGGAGCTCAGAGCACAGCTCAAGTCCTTGACTTTCCTTCTCCAAGGAGCTCCAAGGCAAGTGAGCTGGAAGTCCACAGGTGCTCCCTCCAGTGCAGTCTGAGGTGGCTTAGGAGGGTCCTGCACATTCACAGTTGCTCCAAGTGGTTCTGTCCTGCCCTCTCCAGATGCCAGCTCCATCCTTTCCTGACTCTTCTCCTGGGGTTCACAGTTGCCTTCTCCTCCCTTTGATTTCCCTTGAAGTTCAAATTCAAGTACAACCAGTTTCAACCGAATGAAAAGAAACCCACAAAACCAAAGTTATTTTTCTGTGAAACGACTTAGCAGCGTTGTCCTGGTCAAAGCGGCCTCCAAAGGCCCTGCTAGGACAGGGATGGGATTTGGCCTTCCCTGCTGAGCTCCAGCCAAGGCTGCCCAAGGGGGGCTATAGGATCTCCTCCCTCGGGCTCTTGGCTTTGAGGCTCAGCTGCCCGTTGCGCAGGGAGCCGTTCTGGCTGCGGAGCAGTTTCCCTTTCTCCCGGTCAGGCCACGTGAAGATGGCTTCATCACTGTCCAGCTCTGACTCTGAGTGCATCAGGCTCGTGTTGAGGACTTGGGCTTTCTGTCTGCCACCTTAAAAGGGAAACATTCCCAGGTTAGAAAAGCTTTTAACACCAGTGAGGACCTCACCTTGCTCCATCCCCTCTAAGTCTCCTTTTCTCATCACGTCTAAGAGGCAGCAGAACCTGACTTTCCTCTGTGTGTCTCTTATTCCCTGGGATGCTGAAGCCCCCAGGGAAAGTGATCCTGTCTCAGACATGAGACAGGATGAATACATTCTCCTTCTTGAAATTAGGGAATGATCTGCCATTTGCATTTCTTTTTTAACAACAAGCCATGAAATCCAAATCAGGACAAAAAGCAGTAGTAAGTCTAACCTGGGATTTCTTTTTGTATTTCTGAGGGTGACCCATGGTTTCTTTCATATATCTTTTCAAACACAATAGAAGTTATTTCCTATTTAGAAAAGTAAATCTGTATTGTAGTTAGATTTTGTATAAGATTAGTAGGTGTAGCTATTTGGTTTGTATTAGGATCTCTGCTAAAAATAGGAGGGGAGAGTTAGGTGAAAACTTGCAGGAGTACCAGAGAAAAACCTGTATGAACAGAGTGTGTTTATGTCTTGCAGAGTATATATGTTAAAACCTCAGTTCAATGTGGAAAAAGTATAGTGATCCTGTCTCAGACACTCTGGCATGTCAGAGGTCACAACAACACTCCAAGACAGCACAAAGCACAACAAGCAGCCAGGAAGGCAATGATGTGACCAGAAGGGAATGTGAGTACATAGGGGAGCTCTGTCTCCCTGACCTTGCTCGGGGCATTGCCTAGAAAATGCTTGGAGGGCTCATAACTGGAGTAAGAGAATATGCAGGTGTGTGAGGGACATCTCTGCCATCTCACTACCCTCTCCCTACTCTCCTCTCTGCAAGGGAAGAGAGATAAATTAGCAGGATGAATTTAGATTAATGCACAAGGATGGGAGAGAGACATTTACTGATATTGTCAGCAGAGGAAATATTTAAATTTAGCTTTTCCTTAATGGAGAAATGCAACATTTCCTCTGTTAGCAGAAAGCTCCCTGGACATATCTAGCAGGTAAAAAAGACTTCAGTCAGCAGCCAGCCTCAGAAGCAGCAAGATGAGTTTAGTTACCAGAGAGCAAATGGTGAGGCACATTTAGCACATTGATTGCACAGTGGGCTCTGAGGTGACAGATGGTCAGATTAAAGCAGAGTTGGGTGCTGAGGGAGGGAAACACACCCAGGTTTCCTGCAAGGGTATCTGTGTTTGAGCAGTGGGACAGCCTGGTGCTCAGAGGAACAGCGGATCAGTCTGTCACTGCAATGCCCTCCCTGCTGCTCTTGGGCACTGCTCACTTTGCTGGAACACCATTAAATGGGATAGCACCAGCATGAGCAGTCATTTTCTGCTCACAAACAAGGATCAGGGACTCTTTTCCATGCACAGTTAACACATCCCCTTCTCTAAACAAAACCAGGACGCACTCTGACATGAAACACACACTCAGCAGCTGCAGAGCTCCCTGGCTTTCAGCAGGGCTGTACTTGGCACATCCTTTCCAACACTTCCCTCTTTTCCTGGTCAGTCAGCAGGTGCCCATGGCTTGGTTCATGTATCAGATGAAAACACTCCAGCCTGAAATAACCCCCTGATCTTTGCAAAGCACTGACAAGCACTCTCAGGTCAGCAATGCTGGCTAAGAGCACTGAGGACAAATCCTGCCCTTCTGGAATGGGCCAATGGACCTGTAGCCACATGGAGCACTGAGGAATTCATGGAGCTCCCTCTGAAATGCACCTGCTTACTGGAAAACTAGAGGATGAGCTAAAATGTGAAATTTTCACAGCCTGATGCGCACAGGAGCAAGAATAAATAAGTTGATGAACCAGTTGTTTGTGGTGGGTGGGTAGCAAAGCAGAAATAAACCTCAATCTCTCCAATATACAAGTATTTTGAGGCTGATGTCAGGTGTTGATCAGTTCAGTGTAATGTTTACTGCCACTGAATTCCTGCTTTGCTGTACAGAATGACCAAAGAATTGCATACTGGCTAGAAGGGAACTACCAGAACCCAGGGGAAAACCTCAGAGCAGGAGAAGTTACAGTCAAGACCCAATTTTGGGCTTCCTGAGTCAGACTGTTCTGCACAGCTGAATGCATCCCCTTCCTACTTCTGAAGTACCAAATGGAGACATCAGGACCAGGCCAGTTTCAGCCCCAATTTCCAAACCTAAAAGTTTAGATGACTTTACTAAATACCCCATATACAGATCTGAGACAAGATTTCAGCTCTTCTGAGACTCCTCTGTCAGTTCCTACATCACATTTGTTTCACTGTTAAGTCCATTGAGGAACAGTCCTCAGTCAGCACTCTGGAAGTGCTGAGCTCTTCCCTCTCATGTTTTACCTGCTTTGGGATTTGGTTTTAACTCCAGGCTTTCCTGATCCGTTGCATCCAAAATCTTGTATTTGCTTTTTCTTTTGGATTTTCCTTTCCGTCTAAAGGGGAGAAAAAGGAATTAAGGAACAGTCCATTTCTAAAAGAGCCAGAAGAAAAACAACTCTGATCTTCAAAGCTAAAGGACTCACTATTTAGGATTATGTTCACATTACAAAGTGAAACATTAAAATGTTGCTCAGTTGCACATTTATAGGTTAATCCAAATTTTCTTCTTAACATAACTCAGAGTTCTGGAACTTTTTGAAACACTTAAAACCCAGGATCCCAAGGCTCAGCAGATGACCTGCTGGGACAATGGGATTGAATCTTTAACCTCCTACTGCAGACACTTGGCTGTGAAACCTGAATACAGCAGGGTTTGGTTTCAGTCCCACCTCTTGCAGCAGCAGATCACCATCCACGACAAGATTCCAAAGGCAACCACGATGACAAAAGATGCAATGATCACATACAGCACACTCCACTCTGCAAGCAAAACCCCAGAGATAAACACATTTTGGCACCTCATACAACTGACAGTGAACATTTTAGGGGACTGGTTTTGGGAAAGAAAAGGCAAGGCCTGCCTCTTTGCAGAATTAGAGGCTGGCATTCCCCACTGGCAGCACCACCAGATCCCCTTGGGAAGCTCAAGATCCAATGTGTGGATTGGCTGGGCAGTGTTCACTGCGTGCTGGTTGATAAAATTTGCTCTCCTGTGGCAGGACAGAGATGACAGAAGAGAGTTGTGATTTATACACCCAGAACAGACTCAACTTTTAGTGAGTGTCCATTGCGAGGCTGTGAAGGGAACTGACTCCCCTGTCAAACATCTGCCCAGAGGTGAGACAAGGGTCTGTGTCCTGGTGTCAGCATCTCATCAGGAGATGACAGAAGAGAGTTGTGATTTATACACCCAGAATGGACTCAACTCTTAGTGAGTGTCCACTGGGAGGGTGTGAAGGGAACTCACTCCCCTGTCAAACATCTGCCCAAAGGTGAGACAAAGGTTTGTGTCCCGGTGTCAGCATCTCATCAGAGCAATGGGGATGCCTGGCATGTGCCCAGCCTGGGTTCCACACAGGGGTTTCTGTGCCAAGGTGCCACCCAGGGGGGTCACTCACCGCAGTTGCTTTCGCCGTCCCCCATCTGCACCCTGAGGAAATTCTCCATCCAGAAGGGGTCACACACGCAGCGCTTGGTGAAGGAGTCACAGCGCCCGTGCTCGGAGCAGTTCAGCTGACAGGCTGGGGGCCAAAACCAGCAAGGTGAACTAAATGACTCACAGGTGAGGTAAAAATGGGAGAAAATAGTTCAATCCAGCCAACCCCTCCTGCAGGCTTTGATCTGAATGTGGCCCCTCTGCAGCTCATTCAGAGCTCAGTAATCACGAGAGGTGAGAAGTGCAAAGTAAGCACCTGGGCTTCCTGCCAAACTGAAACATCCCACTTCACCAGCAACATATATTTTGCCTAATAAATCCTCATTTTGATATACAACTTATGGAATTTGTATATTAGTCAAGTAAATGTTTTTAAACAAAGTTTTGATTTTCCAATTCAAACCCCGACTGTGAGACAGACAAAAAACAAACAGATCCTTTGGAGGCACCGAACAGAACTGAAAAATGGCTTCTGAAGGCCACAAAATGGTAAAATAAGGACGTAATGAAAATAATTACTTTACACAATTCTAGTTTCAAATCTCTAACTGATCAGCAAATGATCCTCACAGGATGCATCTCATAAAAGAAAAGCAGTGCTAATATAAAGATGTAAAATAATGATAGAAGGGGAACATTTCTTGCAGACTGATGTTTGTGCTGCACAGGAAACAAGTGGGCTCACAGCTACCAAGATGTGCCATTAATTGTTTTCAGGATGACACTGATTTCAGTGGCTATAGTCCATTAATACTGTATTTTAGTTTCATAAGTATCAATCTGCTTTTGGTTTTGTGAACTCTTATCTTCACAGCAACACTGCAAGTAATTATTTATAAGAAGTTTAATAGTGAATGGATAGAATTAATTGGTAAATAAGTGATTAGTGAATAGTCTAATAGACTTAATTTTCTGTTTCCCATTTGTTAACATGAAAGCTCCTGCAGTGAGTGTGTGTGGGCATGGGAGTGTTTTTAGCACCCTTATTTCTGTCAGGCAGCTGAAAGGAAGGTAAAAGATGTTCAGTCTGTCCCAAGAGACTCTCACTTACTGACTGTGTTAATCTCCAGGGCCCGGAAGATGAGGAAGTCTGACTGTTGTTTCCTCAGCTCATTCTTCAGCGTCCAGGCCACCTCTCGTCCTTTGAATATCTGGTGGGGAGGCTGGTTCTGCACAAAGAACACCATCTTTGTGCTGGAAGAGAGGCAAAAATTATCAATTATCTGCTGCTTCTCCAAATATCAGGTGGAGAGCCACACTCTCCAGTCTGTCATTAGAGGGACTTACTCAGAATCCCAAATTTATTTGAAGACCAGACTGCTGGCTCTGTTTGAAAGCAGTAATGGCAGACCTGGTTTTACAGTAGAAAACCCTTTAGAAATCTGATCCATTCATGTTTTCCAAGTTAGGGCTGCACTGTTCTTGAATTTACACATTAAGCAGATCTTTGTATGTTCATGCTAAGCATCAAATCCCCAGACTTTAAGGTCCTGCTGTTTTCATACTCTCCTTCCTTCCTCGCTGTGGGATTCTGAGATTTTATTGCCCTGAAACTTTGGGGTCCACTTACATGCTCAGCACAGAGCTCCAGCACCAGAAAATAGAAATTTACAGTCTTTTGCAGAGGTGAGTTTGAATGCACCAAGTGCTGTAGCCCAAAACCAACCCAGGTGTGAAGGATTCTGTATTCCGCAGCTTTACTGCATTAACTTTATGGCAGAAGAACTTGTTCCTCATGGCTTGCTCACCTTGCAGAGCCCTGTGGATCCTTTAGACTCACAAAAGGATGCATGAATGTTTGGGATTTATTATCACTAGTGAGCTCATGAGTCAATGGCATATCAGTGAAACCCTCAGAGTATGTGAAATACCAACAGTCAGAGGAAAAAGCTCTTTTTTAACAGCACAAGTTACTTTGACAGTGGAAGCAAAAATGGGATCTTAAAGCCATCTGTCAGGAAACAATCTCTGCTCCTTTTTAACACTTCCCACTCTTTTGTCTGCTGGAACACACAAACAGATGAAGCATTAATGACAAGAATCCCTTACTCGCCTTCCTCAGGGGCGACTGGCTTGCTCATGGCAGAGACAGAGAGCTACAGTTACAACAGAAAGTGCTGGCTCCTCTGTTCTCAGCTCCCTAGCTTTGCATGGACAATGAATTCTGATTTTCCTGCTACAGCAGGCCAGGTGGACACAAAGGAATCGATACATCAGAGCACTCAGCTGGGTGTAAAGTAACAGCAGATTTATTGCTGACTTGCTGCAGGACTTGAAGCATGTCCCTTAAATCTTCTTCAGTGCTTTAGGTACTTTAAAACTACTCCCCTTTTAATAAAAGCTAAGTGCAATATTGCACTTATTTCAACAGATTTCCACTCGCGGCTTGTTGCCACTCTCCAGGTAGGCAATACCACCCTGACCTACAGCCCTGCTCAGCAGCCAACTTCCATGTGTTTAGGATAAATGCAGTTTTCTGTAAGCCAATTAGCAATCAAAATTAGGCTTTTCTATCTCTTCAAACAGAAATTACATTGGCTTTCAACATTTTTTTATACATTAAGTTGAAGCTCCTGAAAGTTGTGTGGGCAATAAAGCTTCTGCAGAATTAGTGGAAGATGTCTCTGCCTGGGGCTGTGAGGTTGGAACTGGATGATCCTTAAGGTCCTTTCTACCCAATCCAGGCTGTGATTGTATGAGCTATCAATTTGGCATGAAGGTGAGGGGGATTGTTACACACTCTGGTGTGTTTTAAGTATTTCAGCAAACTCCTGCACCAAGCTCTGCTACTTCTCCAGCTGCAGAACATCCCTTCACACAATCTCCACAATTTTCAAAAAACAAATCAGATTTGTTCTTATTTTACAGGTTTGAGGTGAAAATACATCAGCAGCAGCAGTTTTCAAGGGCAATGCACCATCTCCAGAGGGGAAAGATACTCAAGACCTGCTTGACAACTCTGATCTGAGCAGGAATATCAATGTTAACAACTCCACATGTCCCAGTGATCCAATTTGCTTTCCAAGAGGCCTTGATTTTCCAAGCCCTCCAGCAATTCCTTGCTGTGTACCCCCCCAGATGAATCCCACCTTTGCTCAGTGTATGGCTGGATCTTTTGCACGGTGATGTCTGAGTCCAGGACCCCCAGCAGCACCCCAATCTGCCGGATGAACATCCCCTTCTGCCGCTCCGTCAGCTGGCTCACGTTCACATCCAGGATTATCTCCACCAGGTTATTTTTCCTAGGATCTAGACAGAATGCAGATTGTACACATCTTTAAGAGTTTTTATTTAGCAGCCTGGGCACAAGGCAGGTTTTTAGCTATCTCTCCAGGATGTTTCTGATTTGAACACAGAACTTGAGCAGCACTGTGGGAAGGGACACAAGGTAACAGAAGCAGTGAGAGTCAGCCCTCAAAAACCACAGGAAAACACAACCACATCCCTCAAAACTTTTGACATTTACAGCTCTAAACTAGACTAGATGACACATTTTAATCCCAGTGTGCTGTATCCAGAGGGCTCCAGGCAAATGTGGTACAGCACAAAACCCAGACTCACCAGGTTTGACCTCCACTGTGGTCCTTTCCACATCACTCTCTCCTTTGGCATCTGTTACTCTGAGGTGAAATGTGTAGGTCCCTTCTACCAGATTGGACAGGAGGAGGACAGGATGATGGTCTGAATTATTTAAGACTTCCTGGAAGGCAGAACAAAGTAAGTACGAGGAAACAAAGGATCAAAGTAGCACCATGTATTGTCATATTTCAGGATATGACAGAGTGACAACCCAACAAGGAGCTTTGTATTTCCTCAGGAGCTGTCAACACTACTTTGCACTGATTTTTGTGATCCTTTACAAAAGAAAGCTCACCCCAGCTGCAGGGCTCCCCTCATCCCGGGTCCACAAGTAGCTGACAATCCCTTTATCATCAGAGGACTTGGATCCATCCAGCTCTGCTGTGTTTGTGGGCAAGGTGATGACAACATTACCAGCAATCTTTGCAATGGGTGGCTTGTTTATCTCTAAATAAACAGAGAGAAAACACTTGGAGAAAGAGCTTGTAATGCCCAATCAAAAATTACTGCATCAGATCTCCAGTGTATTCTAGAAATCCCTGTCTAACCCCAGGGAAGAGAAGGGAAATGCTGCAGGATTAAGCTGAAAATACCATTCAAGGCCACTTCAGTGCTCTCCACATTGTCTCCCTCCATTCCTTACTTTTTTTCTGTCTCTGAACACAGGTTTTGCTGAACTGCTCAGACATAACCACTGACTGAGCAGCTCTTGTGGCTGGATATACCTTCCTTGACGATGACGTTGACGGAGCTTTGGCTCTGCAGGTTCCTCTCATCTTTCACTGTCAGAGTGAACTCATATGTCCCAACCTGGAGGCCTGTGACAGTGGCAATGCTGCTGTTGGCATTCTCCAGCTTCACACCATCTGGACCCCTAACCAAGACACAAAGGGTTTGGTTAGTTTTGGACCTTTCTCAGGGGTTTTGATAAGTTTAAACTTTGCACAGAGCACTGGAGGCAGCCTCGCTCCAAAGAGGAGCTTGGAAATAATAATCCATTATAAAAATCAAAATTCTGTTCTCCAGTTACAGCAAGATAATCTAAACAATAAGTGCAGGATCCAGAACAAAAAGCATAATTTCTGGCAGGTAAATGTTTTGGTTAATTTTAAACCAGAGGAGCACTGATAACAGCACTTAGGTGGTGTTTACAAATAGTTGTACTTTCAGCAACTTGGCTTGTGAACTGCACAATGAGCCAATTTTGAAAAAAAAAGGTGCAAAGCAATAACAGTCCTTTATTTCTAGGGCTTTGCACAGACATTGCATTAACAAACAGAAAAAATGACTGCAAGTTGCTCACAGGCTTTTTCCTGAGTTCCCTAAAGCATTTCAGGGAATTTAGAGTTGAAGAGAACTCTGCCTCCTTTAAACAAACTGCAAAAGCATCGAGTTAGGAGGCCCTGCTGTTGTTGATTACAAGGGTCAGTCTCTCCACGAGACCCAAGCTGTGAATGGAAACACAGCTGAGCCACACCACGCTCAGGCCTAGAGATGAAGGCAAAGCTTTTCTCATGCTCAAAGAAAACTCCACTTCTTTCCAACCAAATATAAATCCTTGTCTTATTCAGGTAAAGCTTGGCAGGCCCCATGTGACCATGACTGAACACAAGGGAGGTGTGGGGGTGTTTTAAATGAAAGATTTGGATACACAAGAACATGGAAGGTGATACACACCGAGTTTTTTCCCAAAGATAGAAGACAATCTTCTGGTCATCCGAGCTCTTGCTGCCATCTAGAGTGGTGCTGTCCACAGGAAGAGTCAATTCTTTATCTGGACCAGCATCTGCCTTTGGGGGCTTGTTGTTCTCTGGAAAAGAATGCAGGGTTTCTCAAACACACACCATAAAGGTGAAGCTTAAAACACCACCAATAAGATTTTCCAGTATGTCCCTTGCTCACTACCTTGTACTCAGATAAAGTGAGGTTAAAAGCAGTTAAGAAATTCAATAAGTATTTAATTCACACATCTGCAATAAAATGAGACTGAAAACTAGGAATTCTGATTTTTGCTCTCATTCTCTCAGTACTGCTCCACTTTTCCTGCCCCTGTCTCAGGACCCAGCACTGTGGGCAGACACAGCTGTTTGGAAATACAATCCTGCCTTTATTGTAGGAAAATATTAATTAGGTTACACTGTGTAAAATAAGAGAACGGCCCACAATGGCAATATTCCTACAAGCTTTATTTTGCTCATTTATCAGCAATATACCAGCCCAGAATGTTCCTAAATCAGATCAGCTTTTCTGAAAGTCACCATAAGAGGTTGCTGACAGATTGCTGCTCACCTCCAACCCCTGGAAGGGAAGCAGCAAGAGCAGGTAAAGGCAGCTTACCTGGCTGGACTATCACAGTGACCTCTGCAGTGGACTGGTGCCCAGCAGAATCAGTCACTATGAGCTGGTAGGTGTAATCACCTTCCTGCATTGCAGAGAGCTGCAAGACTGGTGTCCTCACACCCTGAGAGAAAAGATTTTCGTGGATTAAAAACAATCCTCATGCAGAATGGTGGACCAGAAGACTCTGATTCTAAAGCAACCATTACCAGCACATTCTAGGGCGTTATCACCAACTCCTGCTGTGGGAGCAGGAGTCTGAGTCTGCCACTTCAGCAAAGCTCTTGCAGCTAAATTTATGCACACTACAAGGACACACTGTTGTGGGACATAATAAAAGCAATGCCATACAAGCAGACGTTTAGGGATTCTGTAGTTCCCAACTCCAGTAAAATCTCTGGGGAGCCATGTGCAAATCCCACACATTGTGAACCTGATTCATGGACTTCCTGATTTTATAAATTTGACAGCAGTAATAATCTTTAAAAGAAAAATGATGAGACAGAAACAAGTTCCAACATTTATTTCTTAGATGGGTCTGGTCAGTATCAGCAAAATTTAGACTCGAAGATTCAGCTTGAAAGTTCCCACCTCTCTCAATCCCCCTTGTTCAGCAGGATTTAAAACTGCATTGCCCATGAAAGGAACAGGATGCCAGTGGTGAGGCTGGTGCAACAGCTCAGCCACTAAACCATCACCAGCTTCCAAAATCCTTGTGTAAAGTTAAACAAGGATTTAACTTTAGGCACATACTTATCATCACACCTTTGCTCTGTAGGATTCTAAAAGACATTTCCTAACAGTCCATTCAAACTGGTTTGATTATAGATAAAATCCCAGCTAGTGAGCAACCCAGGTGGAACACAGGAGACACTGACCTGCATCTCCATCACCTTCCCTTTGCTGTTGGGGCTCAGCAGCCACTCGTAGCTGACGATGCTGTGGTCGTCCGTGCTCTGGTTGCCATAGAGAGTGATGGAGTTCTGGGGCAGGGTGATCACCTGGTTTGGGCCAGCATTGGCCACTGGAGGATAATCCACTGCCTTCTTCACAGTCAGGTTGGCAGTGGTGGAGTTGCTGGCACCATCTGAGTCCACAACTGTCAGGCTGAAGAGGGAAATAAGAAGTGATGGTGACCAGAGCTGAATGGTGACAGCCTTTTCTGAATAGCAACTTCCCCCAAATATCCAATTATCAGCCTCAAAGTGATGCAAGGAATTCAACAGTCACATCCATCTCTCACTTGCAATCTAACAACCATTTCCAAGGTGAAACACAGAAACGCATTACTAACCCACAAGTGGAATGACACAGCACATCTCCTCAGGTAGCTTGTACCACAAACACAGCTGCTTTCTGCTAAATCTAGACCTGAACATGGATCTGATTAGTTCATGCCAACTGCCTAACAAGAAAGCAGTGTTCAGTAAGAGGTACTCCAGGTTGTTTTACTTTAGATAGATCTGCTGATGCAGTGATGGACATCACACCAAAATACAGGCCAAAGGAAAATCACAGGACAAATACAGAATTAAAATCAGCTCCCACCTATTGCCAAGGTTGTGCACCAACCCATTAGACCTCATTCACTTATCTGACACAAACACATTGCATTTAAAAACTGGATTTTAAGACTGCATTTCTTCCTAAGCCTTTACTCAAAGAGTTTAGATTTGACATTTCAAGGGACATTTTGTAGCACTGACAGACCAGCCATCATCTTAACCAGGGCTACAAGTCAAGAATAAAAAGTAGCTGGACAGCTTATCTCTCCTGAAGTGCAAAGCTACAAAACTACTTGAAAGTATAGGAGTGGAGAGAGGGAACATCACAAAATGGAGTTCTCTCCATGTTCTGTGTTGGGCTTTTTTTAAAACCAGATTAACACTTCAGGAATCTTATATATTTCACTCTTAAGGGATGAGAACTGATGGACTCTGCCAGGTGTGACCTACCTGAAAGTGTAATTCCCAGGTACCAGGTTGGTCAGTGTCAGTATGGGAGTGTCACTGGAAACCTTCTCCTCCCTCAGGGGACCCTTCAGCTCTTCCCAGTGGTAACTGATAATTTTATCATCATCAGTGCTTTCTGTTTCAGCAATGGAGGAAAACACACACACACAAAGAGTTGGAAAATGCTGCTTCACAGATTCCAATGGTCAGTCCCTACTTCTGCCCTGGGCTTAGTGGCAAAGGTATTTTTGGTTGAAGCCCAAAGTCTCTGTTACGCTTAGACACCCAAACTGTAACACATCAATGCTAGCTGGGCCTAAGACAACCTGAATTTGTATAAAGGAACTCCTGAAAAGCTCTAGTGTAAGCTAGGATCACTGAAGGTGCCCTGTCAGTAACTTAATTTGAAGTTTAGCCAAGAGCCCAGTAATTTTGATTGACAGTAATTATTTTTTGATTCTGAACAGCAACCTCCAGAGCTTTTCCTTTTTTAGGAGATTGGCTCAGGCCAGTGCCCTTCAAAAGGAACATGGAGAGGTGCTGTTGTGTGTGTTCTGCTCTCCTGGCCAGAGAGGCTAATTCTTTTCAGTGTCACTGTTTCTCTTAAACTTTATGCAAAAGGCCAGCCCAGGAGCAAACACAAAGCCCCCTGCTGGATGCTGCACTAAAACCTGCAGGTACTCACTGCTGCCGTCGATGAGAGTGGAAATGGTCGGCAGGGAGATTTCCTGGAACGGTGGGGACACGATGGCAACAGGAGGCTGATTCACCCGGGGCTCTGCAACAACAACCCAGCTGTTACCATCACACCACAGGCAGAAAATCCTGGCCAAAAAACTGCAAAACTGTCAGTAATAGTGATTTGTGCTTCCAGCATGTTCTACACCAGTCTAGGGAATCAATGCTACCAAAAAGGGGGTGCAAACAGTGTGGGGGTGAACAGGCAGCACATCAGTGCTCTGGGAAGGCTGCACCGCATCAGGTCAAGCACCTACAGCTTCTTGCCACAGTGTGGCTGCTGCTCTGAAAAGTGAAGGATTTTGGTGCATGCTGCCAGCTGCAAAGTCACTGCTTATAAGGAAATGAGCAGCCACAGCACCCAGAAGACCAGCCACACACTCCTGCTAATTTAGGGAGTGCAAGAGGATTCTTTGCCCACACAAAGCTTGTACAAAAGTCTTGCTGAAGACTGAAAAATTAAGGGTTTTATTGACACCTGTGGTTGTCTCTTTACACAGGCCACATAAAAAGTGAGGCAGCACAAGATGCTGCATCTCCAGCAGCTCATCTGCAAACCAAGTCTTACAATAGGGAATGAGATTTGACTTAACCTGCCTGTGGTTGGGAATGATATTCCTTATGGGTACAAAAGAAAGGGACCACCAAAGAAGCTTCAAAGCTCTGGCTTCTCTTCAGATTTTGCTCCTGCTGCTAGAAGCTTTTTGTCAGACTGCAGCTAGCTTTTATGGAAGCAGTGGCTTTTCAGGGTGAGGGGTTTGCTGAGCACTTCCCTATCAGGATTAGAGCTCTTTTATCAAAGTGGTTGGCTTGATACAGTAGAGCAAAAATAGCTGTGTGTTAGCAATAGCTTCTGATCTCAGGAAGTTATTTAATACATACACATATATATGTGTCTATGTGTGCATACATATATATATATTTTTATATATATATATACACATGCTGCAAGTTCACAGCACAATGAACCATCCCCACACCAAACCAAACAATCTAACCCATGGTACAGCTGCCTTGGCTTGTCAGAGATGGGTGAAATCAAGGAAAATCCAACCCCAGCACTCACTTGGATTCACTGTTACATTCACATATCCCTCTCCATGAGCGTTCTCCCCATCCACAACGACTTTGAACTCGTACAGGCCAACAGTAAGCTGGAAACAAACACAAAGGATTATTTACCTACAGGTTGGTGGCACCTTGTCAGGACCTATTGGAAGGTCAAGTTCCTGTGCTTTGGCACAGGAGCACGCAGGCAATTGTGCTCCAGCCTCTGCAAACACAGCAAAGGAGGGTTTCCAGGCCAAAATGGCATTATAGGTATTTTAGTTTACAATGGCTATGCAGAAACCAAAGACTTGTATTTCTCTCTGCCACAGGATTGTCAGTCAAGCTTTATTTTCCAGCAACAAAAGGGAAACAGGACAGAGATAACAGAGATTAATTCAGGTTGTCTGGCCACAGGAATCTGAGCTAGCAGATTGCATTTGAGGTGAAAAAAGCTGCATGTGAGAAGAAAATCTCTTCTTGTGTGTTTTTATAAATGCAAATGTTTCTTCTTTTCCTTCCAGGTGACATGAGCCAGGCAGTCACCTCTGCACCATCCACTATTGAGCCAAAATGAGAGGATGAGGGACCAGAGGCTGGACAACAATCTTGACACCCAAAAGGCTGAAACCCTGACAGAGACCTGCACACTGCTTTCCAAAGGTTTGGCTCTGCATGATATCCTTACTACAGCCTGTAGATTTTTTTTCTGAGTGCAGTAGAATCCAGGCTGCTCAAAGGAATGTCTCAAGCACAGAACTGTATATTCACAGTACTTAGAGTCATTTCCTTGTTAAGAATCCCCACATGCAGGACCTGGCAACCCTTTCCCTGTCAGAGCTTGTCTAAGAGCAGCAGCCAGGACATGCCATGAGATATTGCAGGGCTCTGTTAATGGAAGCAGCAAGACCCTCTTCCAGTGGGCAGTACAAGGCTCAGACTACCACACTGCTCCAGGAATATTCCCTCCCCTTGTTACTGTTAAATTGTGCCATTTGTGTGCCTTGTCACACTGCTTGTAGGCAGCTTGTACCTCCTGAAATCAATTTCTTCCTTCCCTCGTGCCAGCTCAATCTCCTTTCTCTACGAGCCTCAGAAGAGGGCTTGCAGCTGCCTGCCCATCATGCAATTTCCTATTCATCCTGAAACCCCACACAGGTATTTCCTGGCTGCTGGGGTCCCCATCTTCATCCTGAAACCCCACACAGGTATTTCCTGGCTGCTGGGGTCCCCATCTTCTTCATCCTGAAATATCACACAGGTCTTTCCTGGCTGCTGGGGTCCCCATCTTCTTCATCCTGAAACCCCACACAGGTCTTTCCTGGCTGCTGGGGTCCCCATCTTCTTCATCCTGAAACCCCACACAGGTCTTTCCTGGCTGCTGGGGTCCCCATCTTCTTCATCCTGAAACCCCACACAGGTATTTCCTGGCTGCTGGGGTCCCCATCTTCATCCTGAAACCCCACACAGGTATTTCCTGGCTGCTGGGGTCCCCATCTTCTTCATCCTGAAACCCCACACAGGTCTCTCCTGGCTGCTGGGGTCCCCATCTTCTCCACCTGGCATTTAACACAGCAAGATATGAAGTAGCCAAAGCTTTACCTTAGACAACTTCAGGGTCTGGGAGTGCTTCTCTGCCATTACTCCACTGTAGTCTTTTGGATGAGTAATCAGCTCCCACTCATAGGAATATGTGGTTCCTTAAACAAAAAGAAAAGGTCCAGATGTTTGTTTTCAAAGCCTGTCTTTCTGCCATGCTAAAGAACTGCAAAGGTATTAAACATTTACAAGGCACATTCTGCTGCACTGTGGAGAAATGAGACAGCTTGGGCTGAGGCTTTTTGGGAATATACCCAGGAAAAGAGACAATCTGTGCTTCTAAACTCATTTACTCTGGAATCAAAACCCATCTTTCAGCCTCCAAGGCAATAAAGAGCTTTAGAACAATCACAGCTCCAGGATAAAAAGAGAGAAAAGCCTTATCACACCCTCAGATCCTGCAGACAGAGGAATGCCAATTTTTGAACAGGAATGAATCAATCCCTGCTGCCCACAACATGGAACACACCTGCCTCTACAGCTCCCACTGCCACAGTGGACAGAGTTAGGAGAAGAACTTAAAAAATACCTGCCAACAATTTGCATGATTAAAGGAGGAATGTATATTTGCCTCAGCAGGCAAATACCCCAATTCAGATTTTGATCACTTGCTAATACAGCTCAGTTCCTATCACCAAATACAAAGAATAGAGGCTAAAAATCCAATTTTTTGTCACACACCACCCTGAGAATGTGACATCTCTTCCCACAATCTCCCAAATCCACTGGCTTTGTAGCACTTTCCATTTTTTTGTGCCTCACTATTTTCTCTGAGAGGCAGCACAAGGCAATAGCTGAGTATGAAAATTTTCTCTCTGACAAAAGACATATTCAAGACTGCCCTTATTACATGCCACACATAATGACTGTTTGCCTTTCCACATCCCAAGCCCTTAGCAGAATTCCCAGGGAAGCTTTACCAGGTGGTGGCTCAGGAAGCACAAATGCATTCAGCTGAACTTCATTCTTTGGCAGGGTCACTT
Source organism: Melozone crissalis (assembly GCF_028551555.1). Taxonomy (NCBI): domain Eukaryota; kingdom Metazoa; phylum Chordata; class Aves; order Passeriformes; family Passerellidae; genus Melozone; species Melozone crissalis. The sequence continues at coordinate 10,243,368 of NW_026535888.1, read as the reverse complement.
CAACGCTGTCTCCAGCAGAAACCACCAGCTCCTTCATAGCTGAAAGGGACAAACACAGAATTGGAGAGGACCAGGGGGGAAAAAACCACCTTGGTTCCAGTTTATGGAATAAACCCCAGCTATAAATGATGTATTTTGTAAACATCCTGCTCTCATTTCAGGTTTTGCTCTCTTTGTCAATATAAAAGCTCTAATGGGGGTTTACAATTTTTGGACAAGCCCAAAATGACTCAGTCTCCTCTCTCTTTGTAGATACTGTGCTGAAACCTCCTCACCCAGGTCCAGCAGGATGGGAAGGGTTTTACTTGACAGCTTTTTGGCAGAGAACTCAGCTGCAGGCTCATGGCACAGCAAGACAAACACTGCTACTTCCAAACTGCAATTCCTGAGCTTCACAAATATATAAAGAATCCACAGAATTTCGTTTTTGAAAAAATTGCTGGAGGGATAAGAGAATTTTTTTCAACTTGCATAGCTGCCACATTGGGTATGGAAGCTCAAGATACAAACTTGGTCCTTTTATTTGTATTTTCTTTTCCACTCCCGCTCAAGAATTTTCTTGCCATTCCATTTCACATAAATTGACAGGTTCCTTTTAAAAACTACAGGGTAACCTTGAAAACTATAGCCAGGCACATATTTTTTCTACTTTTTATTAGAATTAAGATAACCAGAAAGTTCAACACATTTCTTAAAAACACCTCTTGGCCTCCTCATCTCTCTCTTTCCTTCCCATTTGCTTTATATTTGTCTTTTTATTATTGGACCTGGGAATTATGCATAGAAAATATTAATTCTTTAGTTTGACCCTGTCAATGTTTCAGAGGTATGCACAAAAAATCCAAATTTAAAAAATGGGGAAAAAAGGACCTTAGACATTCTGCTATTTTCCCACCTTTATTATCCATTATTTATCTATCTTCCAGTTTTAATAGCTAGTGGAATTAACCACCATTTTTTTTCCCCTCTCAAATACTCCATCAATCTTTCACCTTCAAAGAGTTCCAAGGCAAAAAGCAATCAGATCTCATTAGGAAATAATAAAAACAAAACCCAGACAAACAGATAAAAGACCTTGGAAAAACTGCTCTTTACATCATCTTTGCGTTGTTTAGTAAAGCTAGGAGGCCTTGGCTATGTTAGTCTTCCTACACAAGCCAATGAAGTTGTTTAAAGCATATTTTCCAGTTTTAGGTGGGGTAAGCCCTTAAAAAATAATAAAAATAAATTAACTTGTCAGCACAAGCAGCCAATGAGCTTCCTGCCAAAACCATTAGTGCTTGCCTTACACTTTCCATTTGTTCCCTTGTAAGGGAAAGGCACCCTAAATTCAAAAGAAATTCAGCAGTGAATGCTTCAGGCACTGGCTGGAGTGAATTCTGAGGCAGCACACGAGCAGTACACGCCATTCCCTGTGCATGGCCACCCCTCCAGGGACAGCTGCCAGCCTGCCTGAGGGAACAGAGCTGCCAAAGGGCATTTTGGCCCTTGTGCACTTTCAACAGTCTGTTTTAGGAAATAGCAGCGTGAACAGAAACATCAGCATGCTGCAGAGCAAGCAGGGCTAACAGCCAAGCACACTGTTCTCCACGGCTGAACTGAGCAGTGACACCTCAGGGACAGAAAAGAATCACTCACACCCTTTTCTGAGCACACATTAAGGTTTCTGCTCCATTTGATGGATAGCACTGTGCCAAGGCTACTGGAAAAACACTTCCCAGGACTCTGCCCTGCATCACATCTCAGCCTTCACTTGGGAACTGAGATATCCTCATTAATTCCCAGCTGTCCTCACATGCAATGGTCACATGCAGATTTATGATGCTCAAATCCCATTCCAGACCCTCAGGAATTACTGGGATCCAACAGCACATGTGCTGACACAGATGCCTCAGTACTTTCTCCAAGGTACCATAACTATCTATATATCTATATATTTTATACATATTTTTATATATATTATACATATGTAATATAATCTATATATAATATATATAGATATATATAGACATAGATATATAGATGGATAGATATATACACATACATACATAGATATCTATATATTTTATACATATTTTATATATATTATATATATTATATTCTATATATCTATATGTTTATATATATCTATATCATATATATATTTATATATATATTTATACATATATTTATAAATATTATATATAATATAATCTATATCTATATATAATATATATCTGTACATACATATACATATAAAGATATATAGATTTTTATATATATATTTATACATGTATTTATAAATACTATATATAATTATGTATATATTTATATCTGTATATATAAAGGATAGATAGATAGATAGATAGATAGATAGATAATTATGGTACCTTGATACCATATATTTATAGATATATTTATAATATATCTATATATTTTAATCTATCTATATTTATCTAATATATATATATATATAATATAAATAAATAAGATAGATAGATATAGATATAGATATAGATATAGATATAGACAATTATGGTACCTTGATACCATATATTTACATACATAATAAATAATAATAATAATAATAATAATAATAATAATAATAATAATAATAATAATAATAATAATTTATAATTTATAATTTCTCTATATATCTATATATATTTTTCCACACTGCTGTGGCCTGAAAAAGCCTGAGCAGGTGCCATTTGCAAGTCCTCACCTGGCGTGGTGGCAGCAGTGCTGGGGGCAGCAGCAGTGCTGCTCTGGGCTGTAGTTACACTGCCATTTGTGGGCACCCCACTGGGCACAGAAGTCTCTGCCTGTGCCTTGGCTGTGCTTTTCACTGGCACGGGGCTGGCTGTGGGCAGCTGAGGGTGGGCATCATCAGGCTGCCCAGGCTGCTCAGTCTTCCCTGGAGCTGTCAAGTCCAGTGCCACAGGGCTGGAGAACGTAGCCAGCACTGAGGATTCTGGTGCAGATGTTCCTGTGTGGATCTGTGAAGGAAGAAGTTGTCTGAGTTTGACCTGAACACTGAATGGCACTTTTAAGTTGCTCCTCCACAGTTAAGGAGGCTGGAAAATCCCTGGTTTGTTTTTCCAGAAGCAGGAATTTTTACAGCTTCCCCATCTCTCTTCTGAAGTTTCTCCATGTTCTTCCTCCAGAGCAGACATTTCTACCCCAGCTGAACACCAGGTAACACCAGATTTAGCTACAGCATTTAAGTACCAAGGCTGTTGATGTGACAAATATAAGAGAAGATCCAGGTTCAAAACTGCAATGAGTGGAGCTAAAAGAACAGAAAGGTGGGATAAGACAGAGCCTGAAGACAGGGACCACAAACTGGGGTTCATTCACTCTGGCTGTGATTTCCTGAATCCATGCAGTTTACCAGCATGAAGCAGAAGGATTGCAGTGGCATTTTTATGTAATAACTGAATTGTTACAGCAAGAGGAAATTTATTTTGGAATCACTCTTCAAAGCAAGGTGAGCTGACACACAGAGCTCCCTGTGTGCCTGCCCCAGGAGATGCTGCTGGGCTGGGAGAGGAGCTGGAGGGCACAAACTCTGCTCACATCCACACAGGATGAGCCACTTGATTGAAAATAATCAGAGTGGCAGGAACAATTTCCTTTCTTTCATCAGAAAATTCCTTTTACCTAGCCCCATCCCAGTTCTCAGTCTGCCAGGCCACACTCCTGACAATTTACCATGTGAAGTCCATCTGTGTAGCACTTTTTGTTTTAGCTAACTCTATTTTGAGAACATCTGCTAAATATTTTACATGAGCAATTTACCATCTTTGACTCAGAAATTGCTTTGGAGCTGGATTTCCCACCACTACTGCCCATCAGAGGAGTGATTAAAAGCTCATATTGGAGGAAATATACTCAATATACTTCTAGACCATGCTGCTGGCATTCAGTCCAGGAAAAAGGAACTGGGAAAACTCTCCAGATCATGGTGGGCAACATCCTTGTCAGTAAATGGGCTGGGCTTTAGAAAACACTAAATGTTGGTTGTGAAAATAAAGCTGTGCTGCTCACACTGAACACCCAGCCAAGCCAGGAGCAGCAGGGAAGGCACTCAGGGCTTCTCTGCAAGGTTTTTGTTTCAGCCTTGGGCAAATCATTTCCTCTCACCATATCTCAGCTCCCTTTGCTCACAGAATGTAAAACAATTGTTTGATTAACATCTGAGCTGTATGTAGCAAGGAATCAAACACAATTTGTTGGTGTTATAGACATGAGCTGTCTTCCTTTATTTGGTTACTTACTAATGGGCTCACTTAAACAGAAGTATGGATTCTTTGGAATCCAGGCAGGGAAAATCTGGCATGCTGCTCTTCCTCAGTGGCCTCAGGACAGCTGGATGCCCCAAGCTGTATCATCTTCCACCCTCTGACAACTGCAAAGGGTGCTCACTCTCTTCCCTCAAGATAAAGTTTGAAATGCTGGCAGGAGAAAGAGGGAACAGTCAGGCAGGAACCCAAGGGAGAGAGACTTTAGGAAAGGCACAGGAGCAGAATGTTCCCATGATTTCCTACCACTATGGGAAACAACTTTTTGCTTCTCAAGAATCAACCCAGAAGGGTCACAAGAACAAGAGCCACAAAAAACAAACAGGAGATCCACATTCACCTGCTGGCCACAGCAGTCCCCACTTTGCTTGGCAATATTTCCAGTGAGCTGAATGCTTTCTTGACTCACTTTTAATTCCCAAAAAAAACCCCACTTTAGAGTTAAGAGAGATCCTCTTCCTTCCAAAAATCTTCAGGATGAATTGACAGCCAAATGTCTGTGGAGAGCTGGAATTAGATAAGCTTTGCCTTGGGCAACACAACAGTCAAAAATGCCTCTAATGCTTGCAAGCTGAGACATTTCTTATCTCTGCTCCATAACTCTGAATTCTTTAAAGCAAAGAACAGATTATTTCATTCTTGGGGATAAATGACAAGGAGACTAGAAGTTTGCCAGCTGTCCTATCTTATTAGCTTAGAAAATAGAGAGGAGTGACACATTGGCCTGAGTCAACACAGGAGCCTCAGACAATTTTGATTCCACCCCTAAATGCCTTTGGCCTGAGACACATAACCCAGTGTCCTTGTCTGGGAGTCCCATGTCTGGGAGAGGGACTAGAGCAGCCCTGTGCATCAGAATCCACACTGAGCCCAAGTTACTTGAGAGAAAAATACCCCTGTCCTGGAAATTACTTCTATTTTTTAATTGAAATAGCCTGGTCTGAATTTACAAAATGGGCTCTTTTCAGCTTAGATGGTTTCCTTGCTGTCTGCAGTAAGTGCCACATCTGTGAAGTCTTTCAAGGCACTAAAATGTAGGTAATGTCACAAACCATTACAGAGTTAGTGCTGGTGGTAAAGGGAGACATTTCCTCGTTCCTTGTGGATGAAAAGCTTGCAGGAAGTGTGACAGCAAGAGCCAAACAGTGGGTTTGATGTGAGGGCAGGAATGAGTTCTCAGGCTGTGTTGCAACACTCCTGCTCCAGCCTTTCCCATCTGTCTGCAGAGCTGCTGCAGTGCTGCAGCATCCCTGCTCCTCAGCAGCGCTACACTTAAATACTTCTCCTGACTGGCTATTAAATGCGTGGCCATGTTTTAAAATTGACAAGGAATTTACAATGAGACAGGAAAAAACCTGTCACTCACTTTAATGAAAAAGTACCAATCTCCCTCAGTTCAGGGCTGATGAGCAGGATGCACTGTGGTTTATCCTGGTTCCATTGCATGGATATAGTAAAACCAGAAATTAATGCTCACTGCACACTAGCAAATGCCATTGCAGATGGCTGAGGAGCCATCAGAACTGCAAGAGGAAAATTAAAACCCACAGAGGCAATATTTCCCAAAACTATAATTTTCCTTCTCTCTGAGGCTGCAAAAGCAAAGGAAAATATTTACCTTCCATACAGTCAATATTCAGCAGCATAGAAAAAGCATTTTGATTTCAAATCTCCTTTCCTACTTCAGGTGTTTGATGCTCTCAGGTGTGACAGCCAGAACCGTCCCCATCTTCCAACCCCTCCTAAATAACAGCATGAAACACCCAGCCATGTGCTCCATGGATTGGGCCAAATGTAGCCCAGAAATTCTATTGATTTCAGCATGGGTGTAACTTTATTTTGGTCCCAGCTTGAAATACCTCCCTCCTGGAAGGTCTGGCCATGTCCCAGGAACACAGCCCCCAAAGTTTTATCCTTGGCTCACATTAAACTGCTCTTGGATTTGAAGTGCAAGGACAGCTGCAGAGTTGGCTTTGCATTTTGCAGGTGAAGCTGGATGGTTCAATAACCCTGGAATTAACCCAGGTGGGTATTTTAATTCTTCCTTCTCCTCAAAAACTCCATCCTAAACCTCAAAAATGCAAATGCCAGGAATGTCACTATATTTTTATAGAATGTTTTTAATTTTTATTTTTAAGAATTTGCATTTTGTTAAGAGCCATGGACTTTCTTATTAGCAAAAATCATCAAGGAAAATAAAAACCTTTCCCCAGCAGTGGAAAGGTTAATGTCAATGTGCATCCAACAGTGCACATTAATGACAATGGGAGCAATTCCTAAAGAAGGGAAATCCTGCATGTTCAGCAACATTCAGAAGCTGATTAATCAGTGTAATTTAATATTTGCAACCAGTTTACTAACACACACTGGACAGTAATAGCAGGATAACCTGGAAAGCAAAACTGCAAAAAGAACAAGCAGGGAGATGTAAAAGCTGCTCCCCAAGAGCAAGAGAAAACATTTAAGAGTGGCTGCAAAGACATCTCCTCACACGTGTGACAGCTGAGAGAATGGGGTCACCATCTCAGCTCTACTCCTAGGAGGAGGAAAGAACAGGGAGGGTGGAAATGCTGCAGCATTGCAGGGGAGAGAGAAATCTGAGCTCAAGTCAGCCTCAAATGCTGGGGGGGGTTCTGGAAAATCCAACATTTGTCAGGTTTTAGTGCCTGGTTTCACATGTCACCCTGGCTGCCCAGCAGTGTCCCTTGGCTGCTCGCCACATCCTGCTCCAGGGTGGTGGCTCAGGCAGTCCCAGCCCTACCTGCAACCAGGATTTGAAAAAGTCAGTCATTTCCACAACCAGAGGCACCAGTTTTGTCCAAAGCCAAATCCCTGAAACGTGGCAAAAGCTATTTCAGGAGCAGTTTAACAAAGTAGAATTATATTTCACCATCAAGAGTGCACAAGCATTTTTGAGATAAGGCTCCAAAAATCATTTGCAGATGTAAAAATACAAACATCACTTAACAATTCAAATGTGCCAAATTCTCTGTAACATCATGATGTACTGGCTTAACACTGCATGTATTTGGAGTAGAGACTGAACTGATTTCATTCACTCAGTGCCAAGGTAAGCTCTGGAGGATTTGAGAAACTGGAGCACTCCTCAAGAAAGAGAACATTTGGAATTAAGATGCCAACTCAAGCAAGGAGATTGACATCAAAATACACTGTGAGCTCTGTGCATGACTCTCTAAAATAATGTATTTAACTGCCTTGATTCAGTATTTAAATGAAAACAGCTTTTTTAATTGTGTGGATTTGAACAGGCACCTTTACAGGTAACAGTTTTCAGCTCTCCTATAATTCCCACTGACATGTCACCTTTCCTTCTCATCTGGCAAGCACACTGTGTGATTATACAGAGGATAAGCATTATCACAGACTCCATCCTGCCTCACATTCCCACTTCAACACTGTTTATCCCAGCTAAGAAAAGGGGGAAAAAAATCCACCCCAAAACCCAAATAAAAACCCAAACCACTGGCTGTGCCTTGTTGATAGGAGGCTGAAAATTGGTAACTTGAAAAGCTATCCCATCAGTTCCAAGTCAAAATCAACCTAAAGCCAGACTGAGGAGGGGAACAGCTGTCCCAGACTGCCCCACCCATCACTCACCTGGGGCAAATCACCATCAGCATCCTGTGACCTGTTCACATTATTGCTCTTAGTAAGGACTGGGCTTCTGGGGTTCAGTTCTCTTGGATTCTGCCCATTTCTCAGCAAGTCTTGCTTTTGTTTTTCTTTCTCAGGAGCAGCTCTGTCTGCCACTAGGTGCCTCAGGACCTGATCCTTCAAGTGTTCTGTTGCACTTTGGCTGCTTCTGGAGTTTTCTGCCAGATCCCTTCTCAGGAGCTGCACCCTGTCACCTGCCAACCTCCACTTCTGCAGGGATCTCCTCAGTCTTTTCTTCCTCTGGACAGGGATATCCCAGTCCAACCACTTGTGACTCCAAGTCTTCCCATCACCTTCCACGTGGAAGTTTAACAAGTGCTCTGTGCTTTTTGCTTTCTTTAAAAACACCAAAACAGAATCTGAAAAGCCAGTTTTGTTGGCCTGACAGGTGCCAGGCATGGTGCAGTTCACCTGGATGCACATATTCTCCAAGAACCAAAAGGCATCACAGGTGGGGTGCTGGCAGCAAGTGGTCTGACAGGAGCTCAGAGTGTGGAACCCCTCCAGAAGCTGCAAATGGTGACCTGCCCACGATGTCAAACGGCCACCAAGCAGGATCTTCCCCAGCTCACATTTAGATCCATTCCAGTTGGCATCTGGGAAAGAGGAGGGAAGACAAACAGACAATTCTCAGTCCTTTAAAGCAGTGGATAAGAGATCTCATCACTATTTGGGACACAGGAAAGTAAATCTGACTTCTCAGAAGCTCTACCTGGCCTCACTATCCAGCACTTACACAAGATTTTAAGGAACAATCTGTTCCTCCTACCTAAGCCACCATCATCCTTTCCAAGAGCAGAAGTGAAGACAGAAATGTTTCTGTTCCAGAAGAACCCATAATGCCCACACTGAGCAGCTGGACCAAGGTCACACAGCAAGTTCAGAGCCAGAAACTGAACCCCAAAATGCCAAGCACAGCTCTTTAACCAGTTATGACCCTGCCTCTCTGCCCCATAGTCTGCCCAGAATGAAAACACTGCACACAGTGACACTGGCCTGGTGCACTGTACAGAGGCATTTTTAACTCTTCCATGCTGATATTTGACATCAGTTGCTTATTCTGACTGAATTTGCTCCACTGGAGAAATTGTTAGTAGGTTCTAGAAAAGAGTTCTGCAAGGCAAAGCCTTGCCACCCACCCTGCCATAGTGTTTTTCATTAAAAACCCTCAAACATTTGACATAATTTCAGTTAAGATCAAGTCACTTCAGGTCTCAGCTCTGCAGTAAGGCAGCAGCTGCTTTGCATATGGATTCTTTTTTTTCTTAGCATGAAAATTTTGAGTGCTTGCAGGGATCAATGGATTAAAGGCTTCCAAAATTCAGAGCTCTGCAGATTAAGGACTCCCTAAAAATAGCCTAATGACCTATGGGACTGTTCCACTGTGCTGTGTTCAGCATCCAAGCAATAATAGGTCATTGGAAGATTACTTTACAAACAGTGTTGCTAGATGGGAGTTGTGCAGCTGGAGAATATGCTCCAGATCTGGCTCCCTCCCTGCCAAGAATGGAGTTCTTGAACACAACACAAATGGGAAACGTTTTTCTCCATTAAAATAAAATCTGAATTTAAATTAAATGTCCTGATTGAGAATGAAGTTGAGTTTAGTGACCAAGTCATGGGGGACAGAGCTCCCTGTGGGTGTCTGAACCCACCACAGTGCAGAAGGGGGAGAAGATCCTCACTTGAGCAATGAAAGGTGTAAAAGAAACTCTGCAAATATTCAACAGCAAGAGAAGTTGACACCAGGATTTTTAAAAACCTCAGCACCCTTGTCACACCTCATCAACACACAGCACTTCCCTGGAGAGAGGGCAGGCAGGGAATCTGTGTGCCCAGGGCAGCTGCCACCTCATCACACCTGAAATGCCAGGACTGCCACCCCTGGCACCACTGTCACAGTCACAGCAGGGACAAGCTCCTGGCACCAACCTGATGGGGCTGGAATTAGAGCAGAATATGGAACGTGTGTACACACCAAACCCATGTGTATGCACTCACACACACTCTCTCTCCAGACTTGGAGAAACAATAACAAATTGAAGAATTACACCATCCCTGTGAATTTCAATAGGATTTCATCCACTCAGCTTTACGTTTTGCCTGTAAAATTCCCTTTCTGTTAAAGGTGAATCACTGTTGCTAATGTATCCTGAGCATGAGGGAAATGTGCTGCTTCCCACATTCCTAAAATCCTTCCTCCTCCTCCTCCTCCATCACTGCTCATCCATTTCTCCTCATGTGTCAGGCCTGGCTCACACATACCACTCAAATTAAGGCTTGATATGGAAGCAGTGAAATCCAGCAGCAGTTTCTAGTACCAGGCTTGGAACTGGGGCACACACAGAATGGGGCACATTTAAAAGAAAAATGTTCCCAGGGAAGATATCCCTTGTGACAAACCACTACATAACACAAGTATTGTATTTATTTATCTCAAATGTAAAGCCTGGATCCCCAAAAACATCTCAGCATGTCAGAGCCATGACTTAGCCTGGCTGACACAACACTGCCATGCTGAGAACATTCTGCTTCTTTTAACACACTGCTAAAACGAGATTTGAATAATATTTTGGCTACATTTCATTTTCAGAACTCTGTTAATGGCCGCTTGGGACATATTTCTTTGAAATTAGCCACTATGTTCTTCTGAATTGCTGCACATGGACAGCTTAAAACTCAGATAACTCTGAGGAATGACAGAAGTGAACAGGCAACTCCCAGCACACCAGATGTGAATTTTCCACAGAGACATACTGATTTTCACTTTGCATTTTCAAATTCCATGGCCTTTGCTGGGCATCAAACACTCAGACAACTCTACATGCCCTGGGAGAAAACAAAATCTACACTTGCAGTCATTTGTGGAAAGCAGGAACATTCCTGAGGATGAGTTCTCTCTTAAGCTCAGCACCACACAAGTCACAAGACACCTGCACAGTGGGTGTGCTTAGTCACTTTTCCATCCTGTTTTTGTCACATCAGTGCAGAAAACTGCTCCTCCCTGGAATTCAGGAGTTCCTGTCCCAGGGATGCAGCTCCCAGCCTTGCTGAGCAGCAGGGGAATGGAACCCAGAGCTTCTATTAATAACTTCAGGTTTACAGACTTGCCCAGGCAGTTAATCCTGCCTGATAGCAGATTAATGATTAAAGACTTGACTCTGTGGACTTTTTAAACCTGCCACACAGTCACTCAGTCAGTTATGTCAACACAGCCCCCTTGTGTAACTCCACATGACCACGCTCATTTCTAGGCAGCCAGAACTCCTCCTCAGCTTCACAAACAAGCCCAAAATAACAAAAAACTCTGCAATGGAAAAAATGTCCACATCAGGGTAGCTATGCCCAGATAATTATATTTATTTCTGCACACGCAAAAGCTTTAATTTAATGGACTCTTCACTCATTTAACAGTTGGAATTGGTGATCTCAGAGCTGCACTGTTCCAATATTAACAATTCTATGAGTCCTGGCTTTAACTCTTCCAAGCAGAGCAGCCCTTAAACACATCAACACTGTCTAGAACACCCTCTAGGAGCTCTAACTCTGAACTTCCAAGAAATTGCTAAAGCCAGGAAATGCAGGCAGGAAGCTCAGTTGAAAAGGAAACACTCACCATTCAAACACACAGCCCTTAGCAGGAATACAAACATGTTCTTCCAGGGTCTGAATTAGCTGATTAAAATCACACAGCTCATTAGCTTAATCAAATCTGCCACTGGGAACTGTCCAGGAAGGTCCAGCAACACAACAGGGACGCTGCACATGCCCACATAACTGGGACACAGAACAAACCAACCCCCTTCCCAAACCAAACATCACACAATCCATCAGAGGAAAACTTCCATCCAAGCCACTAACTTAGTTATTTACTTGAGCAGGAGGTTGGTTGCTCAAGTTTGAACAGGAAACAATAAAAAACAAACATACCCACTGCCTGTAGGCAAATAAAGACTTCTGACACACTGCTCTTGGGAAGAGCATAAAACATCTTAGGGCTAAAAAACATTCCTGCCTTTCCAGGTTGCTTTCCTTAAATTAAATTATTTTCCAGATTATCACTTGTCCCTTTTGTCAAAAATTAAGGTCAGAAAAAAGCTCTCTCTGAGATACAAGCTACACTTTTGAGAGCTCATTTAGCAGCTGCTAAGGGTGGTGCTTTGTTTGGTTTGAAAAAAAAACAACAACTGCTTTGGTTTCTCGGTTAAAAAAAACCAATTAAAAAGGAAACCAATAAAAAAACAACCCTATAATGTCCACCAGTAAATCATTTCACTTTTCTCTCAGAGTATTTTAAAGAAGTAAGAGGGATAAACAGCATAAAAATCCATAGACAGAGTCCCAGAGAGAACAGAAGAGTCACCTGCAGAGGAGCACGAGGCACACAGGCAAGTGCACAGGTAGAACAGCTGCAGAATTCCCAGCTCCCTCACAGCTCTTCCCAGGCAGTATCGGGACAGGAACCGGGTGCTGATGCTGGGCTTGGCTTCCAACCTCTTCTCCATGGCCTTTGTGGGCAGCAGCAGGGTTCTAGAAACACACAGGGGGTGAAACACAAAACATCCTGTGGCAATTGAAAGGTTCCTGCACGGATCCAGCCAGAGTGCAACGTGAACAGAGCACTTGTGGAGGAAAAGGAATGTCTTATCAGCTGGGATTAGTCCAGCTGTTGCTAAGGAACTATCAATGCCTGATACCAAAATGAAATTTGTAGTGGCACAGCTCCCAGTGCTGAGTGCAGAGAGCCTTTCCCTTGTGGTTTTCTCCTCCAGACCCCATTTTTCATCTGATATCACAATAGCTGTTCAAACAGGCATTTAGGAAATTCCAATTTCATGTATGTCTGAGGATTGGACACCCAGCAGCAGCAAGAGGATGACACAGGCAGGGACAACCCCTGCACATCTGCCCGGAGATGTCACCACAGGCACGTCCGTGCTGGCTGGTGCCAGCCACAAACAGGGAAACGACAGCACAGCAACGCTGGGAAACTGGGAGCTAACGCCCTGGTTTGCTTCTTGTTGTGCCCACAGGGCAGAGATCACCAAACTTCTCTGCCTTTCTAATGCCAAAGGCTATTTAATACCCTTCTATGCTAATTGAATGCAAATTATCTCTAGGTGACGCGGTAGGAGAACATTAATTATTTCACAGGTAATAAATAGTATCTACTTTAAGGGAGCAATGAAAGCATCATTAGGCACTAAATGGCATTAAATAGGCCAGTTCTGAGAATGTAAAGGGAATGCTGTGAGAGAGGGAATGCTCCTACAGGGAATGTTGTGGCAGGGAATGCTGTGGCAGGGAATGCTGTCACACAGGGAATGCTGTGGCGGGGAATTCTGTGACATGGAATGCTGTGGCAGGGAATGCTGTCACACAGGGAATGCTGTGGCACAGGGAATGCTGTGGCACAGGGAATGCTGCCACAGCCGGATCCAGCAGCGCTCCGCAAACACCCAGAGCTGGTTACACCTCGAGGAATTGCACTCAACCGTCCGCAGCAGAGCAGGAACAGACACGGCAGGAAAACTTCACGGGGATGAGGGTGTAAACACGCGCCCATTCAGCCAACAGGTCCTGGAGGGAACTTTCCGCCGCCCCAGCCCCGGTGCCCGCTCCTGCCCGGCCGGAGCCCCAGCACGGAGCCCCCGCGGCCGGGCCCGGGCCCCGCGGGAGGCGCAGCGCTGCGTGCCGCCAGCGCGTACGTACCAAGGGCGCATGGCGAGGCTCGGCGGCTCCTCAGCGGTTCCTCGGCGAGCTCAGGCGGGCACCGGGCGCCGGGCACGGCCGGGGCTCCAGCGCGGCGGGCCCGGGGGCACCGCGGCCTCCCGCCCCGCGGCCATGGCGGCGCACGCTCACCCGGAAGCTGAACCGCCGCCCGCCGGCACCAGGGCTGGGTGCGGCCGTGCGGGCAGTGCCAGGGCTGTGGAGTCCCCGGCGCTCGCTCCGCCGCCGCTCCCGGTCGCACCGGGCGGGGCGGGCGCGGAGGCCGCGCAGCCACAGGTGATTTGCCCACAGTTCCGCGCGGAGGCGGCGGCTTCGGGCACCGCCCAACAAGGCCGCGCGCGGTTGGCCGGCGGCACGGAGGGGGCGCACGGATTGGCTGCGGGGGGAGGCGGGGCCGGCGGCGCGCGGGGCGCCGTGAGGGAAAGGGGCCGGAGCCGTGAGGGAAGGAGCGGAAACTGTGAGGGAAAGGGTCGGAGCCGTGAGGGACAGGGCCGAGGGAAGGAGCCGGAGCCGTGAGGGAAGGAGCGGAAACCGTGTGGGAAAGGACCGGATCCCTGAGGGACGGGGCCGAGGGAAGGAGCCGGAGCCGTGAGGGAAGGAGCGGAAACCGTGCGGGAAAGGACCGGATCCCTGAGGGACGGGGCCGAGGGAAGGAGCCGGAGCCGTGAGGGAAGGGATCGAGGGAAGGCTGCCGGTGTTCCCCTCTAGTCCTTCAGCCCCACTTCGCGGCCATGGCCTCGGACTCCGGGGACGGGCTCGCCACGCTGAAGCGATGCCTCAGTGTGCTCAGAGACCCGAGGAACGACAGCGAGCAGTTCGCAGCGCTGCTCCTGGTAAGGAACGGCGGGATCGCCTCAGGAGAGGGTAAAGGGGAGGACAAACACCCTGCTGGACATGGGAGTGCCCGGGGGATGTGGGGAGGGGGATCAGAGCAAAGCTGCTTCAGAGCTTTGGGGTTCCCTTCAGCAAAGCAAGAGAGCCTGGCCTTGACCTAGGCCACACTCTTGAAACACCGTGGTAAATGTCTGGATTAGCACTGGAGCAAGTGCCAGTTCAGTGGGTACTTCCCCGCACTAAATAAAGTTGTTTTGGTATCTGATTTGCAGCAGTTCCATCCTGTGCATGTACCAGTTCCTTTTGCTGTGCTCACTGTCACTCATGTTTTGCCTCGTAGGTGACCAAAGCAGTCAAAGCCGGAGAGGTGGATGCCAAGACCCGCCGCCAGATCTTCGACGCGATCGGTTTCACATTCCCGACCCGCCTGCTGATCTCCCAGCAGCCCCCAGCCGACTGCCCCCCGCACACCTTCCGTGCCCTCGGCCTCACCCTGCTGGCCTGTTTCTGCACCGACCCACAGCTAGCTGGGCACTCCCAGATCCTGAACAAAATCCCGACCTTCAATGACGTCCTGCTGTCCCCCTGTGACCCGGACTGCACATCCATGGTTGATGATGTGTACCAGTGCCTCGGTGCTATCCTGGCTACAGCCAGGGGCCCCAGGGCGTTGGTGACCAAAGGGACAGTGTCTGCCCTGTGCCAGGCCTACCTGAATGGTGGTCACGGCTCTGAGCGTGCCCTCACACTGCTTGTGGGGCTGTTGGCCGTAGCAGAGGCCAAGTGCTGGCAGAGAGATGCTCCACAGCTCCTGGCTGTGCTCTCCAAGCTCTCCAGTGACTTCCTCAAGGCTGAAGACATGACCAAATTTGAGCTGTGTGAGGTTCTGCCTCGCTTCATCCCCCTGTCACATCCTCTCACAGAGAACTCTCAGGGCTCTGAGTGCCTGTGCAGGCTTTACAAAGGGCTGGCTGACGTTTTGGGCAGCAAACTCAGCCAGTCCCAGCGGGACCCCGCTCTGAAGCTCGCAGCCAGCCTCGTGCAGGCCTGTGGGGCTGAGTGGATCCCAGCAGGGAGAGCTGGCAGCAAGTTCCTGGCCCTGCTGGTGAACTTGGCGTGTGTGGAGGTTCGCCTGAGCCTGGAGGAGCCAGATCCCCTGGAGGTGGAGGGCAAGAAGGAGGTGGTGACAGCCTGCTATGTCCTTATGGAGATGGGCATCCAGGAGTGCCTGAGGGAGGAGAACCCTCTGCTAGAAAACGTGCAGAAAATGCAGCTGATGAGGATCATGGAGGAGGCATTTGGAGCTGTAATATTCTACTTGAGACAGGTAAGGCAGGGCTTTTAACAAAGAGCAGGTTGTGGAGCAAACTCTCCCTCTTGTCCCACTGTGATTTCCAGACTTGGGGTAGTTGATGGACAGTGACAATAATGTGTCACTTCTCTTTCTTCATGCAGGTTAAACAGGAGGAGCTGCAAGATCCTTTCATCTTTGCCTCTGTTCGAGTGCTTGGAGCCTGGATGGCAGAAGAGACATCCTCCCTCAGGCAGGAAATCTGTGAGCTCTTGCCTTTCCTTGTTGATTATGCCAGGAAGCTTTTCAAGGAGGGCAGCCCAGCTGAGAGTCCTCCCCAGGCAGAGCTGGTCAGCACTGAGAGCTCTGCCTTACCCCAGGATGCTCTGAGGTGAGCATTTTAAGCACGCATTTGTTGCATTTTAGTGCAAACCTGCTCAAATATTTTATTCTATTTTCATTCTCCCTGCAGTGCCACTTCCATGGGGCTTTCTCCCCCGAGCTGGATGTAAATGCAGGGCTCAGACCCATTCTACCTCATGCTCCCAGTTTCTTTCCCCTTCCAGATTTCTGCTCCCTGGCTTTTGCCATTTGACAGCAGAGGACAAACCCCGGGACATCCTCATTGCTGAAGGGGCCCCAGCACTGCTGTGTGAGTACTTCCTGCAGCAGTGGGAGGTTCTGACCTCTGAGTCCACGGCCCCAGAATCTCTGACAAGCACTGAAATGAGTCTGCAGACCATGTGTGGGATTTTCCTTAACCTGGTGGTGACTGCTCCAGAGCTGGTCAGGTAACAGAGCTGTGGGAGCTGGCTCTGAGGTTGGCAGTGGGAAGAAAGCTTGGAGGATCCTCAGGCTTGGATCCATGTGCACCAAGCTTGAGGATCTGTTAACCTGCCATGCTGAAAAGGGATGTTCCTTTTTCAGCCCCAATTCCATTATATTTTTGGTGCTGTGTTTAACCTTGACATTCTCAGGTGCTTCTGGCTCTGCTCAGGAAATTTGTCAAAAAGGGTTGATTTTCTCTCTAGGCGTGACAAAACCTTTTCCTCCTTGATGGATGTGTTGCTGAAGTCTCTTCCACTTCTGCTGCCCCAGAAGCATCACCTGGTTCTGGCAGCAAACGTTGCCACTCTGGGCCTGATGATGGCCAGGATCCTGGCAGGGTCAGCAGGTAAAGGAAGTTCCCATTGGCAGAGCTGCATGGGCAGAGACCAGGAGCTGGGGCTGGGCATGCGGGCCGTGCCAGGGCTGCAGAGCCACAGGTCTGGGCTGGAGACAGCAAATAGAAGGGAAACTGGTCCAGCTTGTCATTGGAAAAGTGATAAACCAAAAACGTTCAGGAGCAAGGAATACGTGAAGCAATCAGCACGGTGTGCTGGGATGAAGAGATTTCTAGGGCAGGAAGGTGTTCTGCTCCACGGGGCCCTTCTCTGAGTGAGCAAACTGCATTGTAACATTGATTTCCTTTTCTCCCAGCCCTCCAGGGAACTCAGCGTGCCAAGGAGTTCTTTGGAGCTGCCATTGGCTTCCTGTCGCAGGCCCACGTGGCTCAGGCAGAGCCCAGCAGTGACGGGCTGGCCCTGGCCGTGTCCCCCGCCTACGCCAGCGCCTGGGACGACATCGCTGAGCTCTGGTTCCTGGGGATGCAGGCCTGGGCTGGCTGCGTGCCACTGCTCCCCTGGCTGCCACACACTGCCCTGGGGGCACGCTGGCTGCAGGGAATGGCACAGCTGCTGTCCCAGGTCGCTCCAGCCTCCGTGGATTGTGAGCTGGTCACTGCGTTCCAGGCCGTGCTGGTGGAGCTGGCCAGAGGCAGCCAGCAGTGCAGGGATGTGATCCTGTCCCACCAGGGCACGGAGTGGGCCAATCTGTATGGAATGGCAGCTCTGGAACAGTGTCTGGCTGAGCAGGGAGGAACCAGCAGCACTCTGTCGTAGGAAGGAGACCAGGATACCAGATGGTTCATCACAGGTCCGGTTTATTGAAGAAAGCATCAAACACTTATACAGCAAATAATAAGCTTATGAATATTCTGTAAGCCAAGCAATCTATTGGTTAAACTATACCATGAACTCTTCCTCATTCCTTAGGAGTTACATCTCTCTTTTCTCATGTCTCTTTCACTATTTGTTATCCTACTACAGCTAGGCCCAAGGACATGCTATCTCACAGGTGCAGGACTTGGAATTAGCCACGGCTTTGTATTTTTCCATTCTCTAGTCTCCTAAATTTCCCAACAGCACTCTGGGTGGGAAATGAACCTGCACAAGGTCTGTTCAGCACTTCTGCCAGATGGGCACAAAAAAACCCATTTTAATGACCAAACTTTACAAAACTGGAGTGATGCAGCAGCACCAGCATGCTCAGCGCTGTCCACATCCGTGTGCAGAGCTGTGTTGCTGAAGTCTCAGCTGAGTGTTGAGAGCTGCTGCTGTCTCAGAACATTTCACCTTGCCCTTGCTCCACCTGTTGTGAGGATTTCTCTAAAAACAGCCTGTTTTGTTATTAAAGATATTTTGTCAGTTTGTTTTTTAAACTCCTCAGTGCTGGGATTTCTTTCTGCCCAGGGCCCTGATAGGATGCTTGCTTCTCCTGTTAGTCACAGTTTTGGTCACAGTAAGCCCTGTAGGTTTTCACCTTATTTTCTCTGAGCCCTGCACATATTAGTAACTACACATAGAGCCCTGAAAAAGGCAGGAATGGGAAAAGCTTTATTATTTACTGATAGCACTGGGAATAACTCCTTGTGACTTGAAGTTGCTGTGCTGCTGGATGATCCCCCAGTTCATATCCTATCCCAAGTTCACACCTAGAAAAGCTTCCCAGCACCACTTGCTTTGCCTGTTTTGCCCCATCAAACACCTGCACAAAGTACATCCATGGGCTTTTCTGTGCTCCCTCTCACTGCCAGGATGGGATGTACAGGGAGAGATTTCCACTCTTGCAAGGTGAAGGATTCAGTCTGCCTCTGCTCCATTTAGGGTGTGGAAGCCAAAATAGGTGAGCTCCCCCTTGCTGGAGAAGAGAAGAGCCACATGCACCGTGGAGTGAACCTCTTGTAGCACCGGCTTTCCAGTTGCAGTTCTGGGGTCCCGCGTTGTCCCGAGGGTGTTTCCCAGGAGGAGCGGCTGCACAGGGTGGCTGCAGAGGCTCAGGCTGATCCGAGCCGCGCTCCCTGCTCCCGCTTTTCCACCAGGTGTCAGCCGAGGAGTTCTCTGGGAGCTGCTGCCTCGCCGGGACCGCTCTGCTGCCAGCCCGAGGCGCTGATCAGAACTCATTGGAGGGGGCTGCGAATCGTCTGATCAAGGGAAAATCAAGCGCGAAGCTGCCTCACAAGGAGGGCTGGCTCTGGGTGTATTCCTGCTTTACGCTGTGTTTTTGGCTCGCTGCTTTATTACAGCGAGTGCCTTACACAACTGGAGAGGAGGCTGCTGCTCAGGGAAAGTATCTTTAGATCTTTTCAGCTCAGCCCTGAGCAGCCAGTGCAAGTTGGAACAAAGGCAGGTGCTGCTAGCAGAGCAGTGCGAGCCAAACCAGCAAATGAGCCTCCTGGCCTTGGAAAAGAGCAGAACTTTGTGGAGCTGGGCTGGGAGAGGCTCCTCAGCCTGCCAGGAACACATCCCTGCACCTCAGGGACACAGCAGCAGGAAAAGCTGTCAGAAAAACACCCAAACCCTCAAAGCCTTTACCTTCAAGTGCTCCCAGTCCTGTAAGCTCTCTTGCCTCTGGTCAGGGGTGTGGGCTTCCCATTAATGACAGCCACTAATTAGTGCTAATGAGAGATATGACCTGTATCACCAGCAGGATGTTCTGCTGTCCCAGTGCACTGCAGGGCTCGCTGTGGGCAGCTGGTCTGGTTTGGCCATGGTTCATTCCCGTGGGCAGTGGTTGGAGCTCCAACACCTGACCAGAGATGCAGCCTGTGCCTGCAGTTCCAGCACTAGCACAGTCCTAACCCAGAGGCCTTTGGCTGCTGGTCTGTAATTTCCTGAGAGGCTACCTGGGAGCAAACTGAGAGCCCAGTTTTATCCTTCCCCATCTTAGGGAGTGCGGTTTGGCCACCAACAGGTGCCTGGAGAGGAGCATCTGCACCTCATTCTCACATTTTTTTGTGTGAAGGCCCCTCAGGTGTGAGCCGGACCAGCTGTGTCCTGCTAGAGCTGGACCCTCCCTGGGACCCTGATATCTTGTCATGTACTTATTTCCTTGCATGAAACAAAACACACTCCTCATGAGCCCCCCACAGCTCTGAGCTGACAGTGGAAGGGATGAGACACCCGCATGGATCTGGGATGTTACCAGGCTGAATGCCAGTGGAGGGGGCAGATCTCCTCTTTGCTCTCTTGTCCCAGGGCACTTTCCAAACATTCCTGGACAGAGCACCCCCAAAAAGACTGTTTTGCCTCCCCAGGACTGAGTGCTAACAACATGAGCCCTGCATGCTCAGGAGGGGAGGGCACTGGAGCTGTTGGAAGCCTCGTGCCCACGTGGGCATCTCCTGTGGCTCCATGTGTGCCAGCGCACAGGACCCAGCACGCCCGGCCGGCCCAGCCCACGCGAGGGAAATGCTGCCCTGGCAGCCTGGCCAAGGCTTCAAAGGCTGCAGGATGTCCTCAGCCACCCCGAGCTCTGCAAGCCCAACCACAGGTTCTGCCTCTGGCAGCTGGCATCCACGGGCACTGATGATCTGGTGCCAGAGAGGTGGATGTGGCATCATCTCACATCCCCTCTCTGCCAGTGTTTGAGATCCCAGCACGGAGTGGGATTGCAGCCAGCAGCACCCAAAGCAAACTGTGCTTTATCTCCCAGTGCATTTCCAACACCAGGACAAGCTCTCCAGGAGCAAGATGATTGTTCACTGTGCTCCTGCAAGATGGACAAGGCCCCAGAGGAGAGCAGATCCACATTCTGTTTCTCTTTGACAGCTTAAATGTCATAATGCCATCACAAACCTGACCATGGTATACGTTATCTTACAGCATTTATTCGTCTCATCCCAAAAGCTCTGGCAATGAAATTAAATATTTCATAAGGTTGTTATTTGGCTGCTGTGCTGCCAGAACCCAGTGCAGCCCTCTCCCTCCTGCCATGAGATGTAGCAGAGGTGGCACAGCTGGACTTGTGATCCTTAAACAGGGATGCTAAAGATCAGGGAGCTATGTTTGAGCCTCCTGTGCTCAGGTGACCCCAGCAATTGTCCTGGCCAGGTTGAACCAGGAACAAACCCAGGCAGCTGCTGGGAGAGTGTGTTGGCAACCCCCTGTGTGACAGTCCTGGGCCCTGCTGGGACCTCAGGACAGCAAAAAGTGAATAATTGTTCATCATGGCTTAATGAGTGCCTCCTGTCCATGAGAGGCCCAGGGGTTTGGTGTGCCCTCATCACCAGACAGGTGCTGTACAGAGGGTCTGGAGTACTGAAGGACTCAGGCGGGTCTTGGACATCTTGCAAGGACAATTCTGCTTCTTGTAGGGCTCTGAGGGTGCCGCTGGGTGGGACACCGGGGCTGGGAAGGTGCTGATTGTGCTCCCAGAGAAGGTGAGGGAAGGTGCCGGGGCAGGGGAGCTCCTGGGGGTTTCCTAAAGCCCAGAGTCTGTTGCAAAGTCCCTTTTCTCCTTCCTGAGCCCTGCTGTGTTGTACTGGGGTGGGTGACACCCCCTCACAGCCCCACAGCTCCAGGCTGGCCTGGCCCTGCCCCAGCCTGATGTGTTCCCACGACCCCAGTTTGCCCAGCATGTTCCATGAGGGGCAGTGGGACAGCTCTGCCTTTTGTTTTTCCTTCCCTTTGTCTGTCAGTGTTGCAGGTTTCCTGTGCTCTCATTTTTGGGTGGAAACACAGCTTCCCTCCAAGCTGCTGCAAGGAACCATCCTCCTGCTTGCCTGCTGTCCCGGGCAGGCTGACTCCCAGCCCTTCCTGCCTTCATTTTGCACAGTTTCACCTCTTTTAGATGAATAAAGACTCGACATTATACGCACTAGACGAGCGAGGGACATTAAGAATGAACTGGAACATAACTGCAAAATACAGCATGTCCAATCCAATTTTTCCTAGCAAATGAAATGGATCTGGTGGAAAATAAATACAGAACTTCCAGGAGCAGCGTCCTTGAAGAGCATTTGAGGGGGATGAAGAGATTTGAATGGATCAACCCTCTATACCTCTTCATATCCCTCCTCCCACCCTTAAATGCCATCTTTAACAGAAATAAATTAGAATAAACGATCAGCCCATGCCTCCTAAAGACAGGTGGCAGGGTAATATTAAAAGAAATGAATAAAAATTCATTTAATGAGCATTGTTAATTAAACCTGGAAATCAAAGAGGTCTGAGTTGTGGGAATTCAGAGGAAAAATGAAAATGAAGGGAGTTGTAGCTCGGGGCGGGAAGAGTGGAATTAAATTAACTGCAGTGTGGGGCTGTGTTTGTTGATGTCGATCACACAGCGCGGCGTGCTACAGCTGGGGGTGAAGGGTTTGTGCTCTGCCCCACGTAAAACACGCGCTGCCGAGGGAAGGTCCCGCCCTGCGGGTGGCACGGTGAGCCCGCGGGGACCCGCGGTGACACCGCACCCCAGAGCCCGGCCACGGGGAGCTGTGACCGCGTGTCCGGTGCCGCCAGTGTGTGCCGGGCTGTGAGCGGCCGAGGCTGTGCGTGTGCCCGTGGGGTCGGGCATCGCCGCTCCGCCTGGGACCGGCGTGGCCGTGATATCGGGGGGACGGGGGATGGCATTGGGGTCACTCTGCCCGGCTCGCCCCGCTGTGTCCGGTGCCCGGTGCCGCGCTCAGGGACCCGGTGTTGCGGGCCCGCCTCGTCCTGCCCCGGAGGGAGGGCTCAAACAGAGAGTGAGGGAGGGACGGGGAGGCGGAGGGAGGGCGCAGAGGCAGGCACGCTGCCCGTCCGGGCTCCCCGTTTTCCCCGGCTCTGTTGCACTCGCTGCCCGTCCTCCCGTCCGTCTCTCCGGGCAGGGAGCCAGACCCGGAGCATCCCCAGACAATCCTCGCTGTCCCCAGTCCGGGATGCAGCTCCCCGCTCCCCGTCGGGGAAGGGGGTGAAGTGTCCCGGGAGGAGCCCCGAGCTCTCCCGGCAGCTCCGGCCCCGGGCCCCGCTCCCGCCGCGCTCCCAGGAGGTCGCGGCTGCCGCCGGGGCCCTCGCAGCGCTCCCGGAGGGGCCCCGCACCCGGCTCGGGCTAATAAAGTCAAACCGTAGAGCATCGCCGTGGTCCCGCAGCCCGCCCGCACTCTCCCGACCCTCGGGGCTCGCTCGGGGCTCTCCGCGGCAGGACTCTCAGGCCCGGGGCAGGGGAGCCGGGGTGGCACCGGGGGGAGGGTGTGCTGTACCGGGGACAGGGACCGGGGCCGCCCGACGGCGCGGGAGTAGCACCAGCCACGCTCCCGGGGGGCGGCGGGTGCCCCTCGCCCCCCGCCCCGGCCGCCTGCCGCCGCCGTCCCGCCGCGCCCGCTGTCGGGAGCCGTCGGGGCCCCGCGGGAGCGGGCGGCGCGTCCCCGTCCCCGCGCTCTGACGCGCGCTCCCGGGGCGGCGGGCGCGCCCCCGCCGCTATAACTGGCGTGCATGGAGTCGGGGCCGGCGCAGAGGAGCGGGCGGGCGATGGGAGACGCCGCTCCGGCGGGATAGAGGGGCGGAGACGGGGGCACCCCCGGGGCCCGGCCCGCCCGGGGCTTGCCGCGGGCCCGCACCGATGCTTGTGCACAGCTACCCGGGCATGGTGAGTGCGGGACGGGCACGCGTGGGGCGAGACGGGACGGGACGGGGGGTGGGAGAATGGGGCCGGGGGTCCGTGCCCGCCTCACCGCCGCTGTTTTCGCCGCCGCAGGACCGAGCCGAGGGGCTGCCCGGGGCGCCGGCCGGGGCCCGCCTGCCGCAGCTGCCCTCGCTCAACCAGGCGCCCTATGGCTCGGCGCCGCCGCTCTGCCACACGCCCGCCGCCGACTTCCAGCCGCCCTACTTCCCCCCGCCGTACCCGCAGCCGCCGCTGCCGTACCCGCAGGGCCAGGAGCCCGCTTACCCTCACCTGGCGGACCCGTACGCGGCGCTCAGCCCCCTGCACCAGCACCAGCAGCCGGCCTGGCCCCCGCAGCGCGGCCGGCAGGACGAGCCGGGGCTGCTCTCGCAGACGCACCGCGCCCTGGGGCTCGACCCTCGCCGCGAGTACCCCGCCGTGCCCCGCCTGCTCCACGGGCTGCCCGACGGCGGCCACGGCCTCGCCGACGGCCCGCTGGGCCTCCACGGCCTCGGCCACCACGGCCTCGAGGATATCCAGGTACGGGGGGACGGCGGGAGCACCGGGAGGGTGCCCGGTGTGGGTTGGTTGCCCGGGGACGAGGCCAGATCTCTCTCTGCCTGTGCCACCGGGGATTCCAGGCCGGGACAAGCCGACCCCCACGGCGTTCGTACCCCCGGGCAAGCAGAAACACCGGGCCGGGGATTCCATTACTGGGGCTCGTTCGTGCCATCAGAATTTCCTCTGGCGGGGGCAGCGGTGGGCTCGGGCCGTACCCGCGCCGCGGGCAGGCGGTGCCCGGAGCCGGCTGACGGGTCTTCCTTCCCTCGGTGCTTTCAGGCCGTGGACGACGGCGGGATGAACCTGCTCGATCAGTCCGTGATCAAGAAAGGTAAGAAGAGCGCGGCGGCTCAGCGGAAAGCGGCACCGGACCGGGCCCCGCTCCTGCCCTCGGGGCTCCCCAGCGTCGGGTCCCCCCGCGGGGCTGCTCCCCGCCCGTCGGGACGGGCTCGCTGCTGTTCCCGGCGAGACTAAAACGAAAGCGGCGGGTCCCGGCGGGCCAGCGCTCCCACCCGCCCCCGGCCCGCTGCTCTCCCTCGGGCGGCGCCGCGGCCGCCGCTCCCTCCCGGTACCGAAGGGCCCGGACGGGCGAACGCTGCTGTCGGGGAGCCCCGGGGCTCACCCCTCCGGCGGCCGCGTACGGTTTGCGTGGAAAGCGCGGGGATGCCCCGGCGGCGCTGCCGGTGCTCCCGGTCCCGCCGTTTCCCGGTCGGAGCCCCGCGCTCGGTGGCGGTGGAGGCAGCGCGGGCCGCGGACCCTTCACACCATTGGGTGGGACTGGTACCGAGGGAAGGACGCGTTTAACGGAGGCGAGAAGCGGCTCGGCTTTGGGGCCGGTGCTGCCTGTCCCGCATCCCCACCTCGGCAAACCCCGGGTCTGCGGGGACCCCCGTGAGCCGCTCCAGAACCGGGGCTTCGCTCAGGGACCGGAGGGGAGGAGCAGCCTTCCCCACCGGGACCGGAGCGGGGATCGGGGCTGCGGGCAGAGATCCCGCTCGACCCCCGAGATCTCCCGCGTCCGGTTCTGCCCCGCACCCTGATCTGTCCCCCACATCCCAAGGAACCGATGGGTAAATAACCCAACTCCCCAAAATATTTCTGTGCTAAGTTTTCCGCCGGGCCGTTGTGTGTGAGAGCGATGAGAGGAGCGTCCGGTGCGGGACTCGGGGCGATCCCTGCTATGGAATATCCAGCACTGCTCTTGGCTTCTCCCCGCGATTTTTTACAGCAATTTGTGCATGGGAAGGACGCGTTTAACCAGAACGGAACCGCAGCCACGGTACGGCTCGGTAACGAGGGCCGGTGGGTGCTGCAGCCCCGCAGCCCCGGTGCTCGTCCGGGCCGTGGCCGATCCCCGGTAAATGCATAAAAAACCTCCCGATCGCGCGGTTCTTCCCCAGCTGCCGCCGCTCGTTCCGGGGGGAGCGGAATCCCCTTTCCCTAGAAAAAACTGTTCTAGGAACGCGCGGCTGCCAGCGGGACATTAATGACCCGCATTAATTGAGCTTTAATCAGAGCGCTGGAGAGGCGTTTCATTAAACATTCGGGAGTGAGGAATGGTCGCAAGAAGCTGAGCCGGCACCGACCTTACCTCTGTGGCTTGGGCAAGGCAGGAGAGCCCCGGAACGCTCGGGAAATATCTCGGAGTGGGAATGTTTGTCTGGAAGTTCGGTCGGAGTTATAATGGCTCAATGAGGTTTTTCCCCTCCTTTTTCCAAAAGCGCCATTACTTAGAATTTTTTGTCTCCTATCAGGCGGATTTGTCGTTGCTTAGTGCCTGGTTTTTTGCCCTTTAAGATTCTCTAGTTCTCTAGTCTTGGAAAGAAAAATTACAAAAAAAAAAAAAAAAAAAAAGGAAAAAAGAAAGGAAAAATAAAATTAAAATATCTCTGGCTGAAGGCAGGAACGGTGCAAAAATTTCAACCGCAGCCCCTGTGCTCACGGACACTTGTTCTTCCACACCCGTTCTTGTTTGGGTATTTTTAATTTTTTAAAATATTAATACATATTTTCCCTCCCTGTTTTTGCCCTCTTTATTATTATTTTAATTTTTCCTATTTTTATTCCCGTGTTGTGAGCGCGAATCTCCGAGTTTGATGGGGAAATCGATAAATCCAAAGCCAAGAGCGTGATTGTGGTGGGGAGCTGGGCAGCCCCAGTGGAAGCGGCGGGACGGAGCCACCGGGGCTCTGTCCCGGCACTGCTCCATCACCCTCCACGCTATCAGGGATCGGGAGAACGGGGTCCGGAGTGCTCCTCTTCCCCTGCCCCTGGAAGCTCCCAAAAGGGCGAGTTCAGCTCTAAAGAAATCGGAAAAAATATGGAAGCTGCAGCCGGGAATCTCGGATCAAAGCCCTCTGCCCTCCACGCGGCCCGGGGAATAAATTCCTTTACATTCGGCTTTATTTAATTTTTTTTTTTTTAGAATATATAAAACGCGGCTCTGTCAGCTTTGAGCTGTGTTCTGGAGCCCCAGCGGGGCCAGAGCCGAGCCCGGGCCCCCGCGGGTGAATGACACCCCAGGAAAAATAAAATAAAATTAAATTAAATCCATCTGAGGCAGCTCCCGGCGGGTCCCGGGCAGAAAGAGCCGGAGGGAGCGGCCGGGCAGCAGGGTTCGAGAATCCCCTCTCTGAAGGGAGCGAGGTTAAACCCAAAAAGCGCAGTTTTGTCCTAAATCGCACCGAGACCCCAAACACCGATTAATCCCGGAATTCCAGACGGAATGGCCGTCGGACAGAAACCTGATAGAAATCTTTGCGTGTGGAAACAGATTTATCTCGCCCAATTAGTTACCAGATACTATTGTCCCGGTTGAACAAAATATTAATCACCTGCCCTAAATCCCCAAACCTCCCTTTTAACTTCCATCCTTGGAGTCGCGCTTAGTGCCCGGTCGGACAGAGCCCGGAACGGGAGGGACGAGCCCGCAGCCCCGCGCTGTCCCTGCAGCCTGTCCTCTCCCTTATCCCGGTTTTTGGGGACATCCCAGTGACAGGGGAGGCACTGCCGGTGTCCCCTCGCCCGGCCGGGGAAGATGCTGCATCCCTGTCCTCGTGTGTTTTCCCTCCTTTTCCTTTTCAAATAAACTTCCCGCCGTTAATATAATTCCAGGGATTTTGTGGGCATCTCGGAAACGCGGTGCTTTGCCACTTTTTCCCCTCCGAGTGTTTTCCCCAGCCCGCAGCGCTCCGATCCCTTGGCTGCAGGTAACTCCGAATGAAACAAATAGAGAGGAAAAGCGGGGATTCACCCCAGAAAGGGCTCGGGGACCATTCCGGGACCCCCATCCCGGGATCCCCATCCCGCATCCCTTCGGGGGCAGCCCAGGGAGGCAGATCCCGGCTGGAAACAGGAGCTCAAACTCCCATTTCCACCGCTGCCCTCGGGACTGGCTCCGGTTCGTTATCGCCGTGGTGATCCCCAGGGCTGGAGGCGCTGAGGGCGGTGAAAGGTACCGAGAAATCCCCGGTGAAGGGTCCGGTTTGGTTGTGGGGTGCGGTGTGCGAGCTGGGATCTCGCTTGGAGCACGGAGAGATGTGATAGCTCTGAAAAACGGAGGATGAGTCTTTCCCCCGTGCCGTCGTGAAATATGGGGTGATAGATTTCGTTAGGGAATCAAATGGATAAAACCTTGGATAGGGCAGCAGAGCATTTATGAATATCTTGTACCCCCATTTGTTCATTCTCCCTTTTTTCCCAGCAGTATTTCAGAAATTGTTTCATTTGCCTTTCTTTTGTTGTTGTTTTGTTTGTGGTCGAGTTATTATTATTATTATTATTATTATTATTATTATCATCATTATTATTATTATTATTACTACTTTCCCTTCCAAGCATTTATATAAGACCAGGAAATATTAGACTGGGAAACATTAAAATTAGCTTTGAAAAAGTTTAGTTGGGGCTCTATCTGCTTTGTATACAGCAGCTCAGGAATTTTCTGCTCCACTCACCTGCTGCCCTGATGTTTAGTTGCCCAGATCAGCTATCAAGGTCTGGCTGTGAGACCCCCCAGACATAAAATTGGGGACTCAGCAAGTCCCGAGCTCCTGGCGCAGGGTGCGACCTTCTGGTTATGAAATCAGGCATTTAGGTCGTCGTGCTCAGTAGCAAAAAATCCCGCAGCTTGGTTGTAAAATAAGGAGGGGTTTTATTGCTTTCACATCCTTTTGGGATCAGCAGAAAGCTTCTGGGAGAGCCTTTTTATTGCAAAGAAAAATACAAACCTCTTTCCCTGGCACCTGGGGTGCGGGAGCAGCCCTGGCTCCTGCTGGAGGTGGGCAGGGGAGATCTGGGGCCCTGTGGCAGCAGGAGCAGGGTGAGCCACAGGGGCTGGTGCACCCGCTCGAGGGCACGAGTTTTGGCTGTGGCATTTTACAACCTGGAGTAGAGGCAGAGCAGGGTGTGACCAGCGTGGGCTCACACTGGCACTCAGGCACGCACAGCTCCGTGCTGGGGCACTGGGACCTGCTCCTGCCACTGTGCCTTGTGTTTGTGGCTCTGGTGCTGCCACTGTCCCTCGTTTCTGCGGATCTGCTCCTGCCGCCCTCCCTGATGTTTGTGACTTGTTCCAGTTTCCATCCAGCCGCTCCGAGGGGCAGTGCTAGCGTTTCTGCTCAGGAATGTGGACCTGTTTGGCTGGATACTGGACAGGCAGATGGAAAGCTGTGCCTCAGAGCTCACAGTCAGGAATATTGCAAGAAGTAGCTGTCACTGCTAAGGAATGCAGAAGAGGAGGGAGATTAAGGCCGAGATCCTCAGATCCACTCGCCACCGCACGCGAGCTCCAGGTTTTGACCCTTCTCAGGTTCTTGTCAAACTGGTGGGATTGGGACACTGGCCTGATGGCAGCAGTGCCATTTCTCCTTTGTTTTGATGCGAGGAGGAATCGAGCTGTGAGAAATGTAAGAAGCCAGATGTGGCAGAGGGGAAAAAAAAAAAAAGCCCTGAAAGAATGGTAGATTAGATAAACATCATTTCCTGTGACGAGCAAGGTAATAAATGAGGTCATGCTGTAAAACACCTGGGGCTGTGAAGACACAGCTTTTACAGGACTGTCCAGGGCCGTGGGTGGAGGTACTTGGCCTCCAGTCAGCTGCAGGGTGCTGGGCTCGCTGTGGAGCCCTCCCAGCTCTCTGCAGCCTCATTGCTGCAGCAGTTTGCCTGAGTAGGAAAAGGGGCTCACCCGGGACAAGCCGGGTCTTGACTGGAAGTTTTGCTGCCTTAGTGCTGCTCATGAATGCTTTAAAGTTTGGACAAGCCCTCGCACACACCGGGAGATAGAGCAGCGCTCCTCAAAACGCAGTCGCACCTCCCGAGCCTGCCGCTTCTCCCTCGCGCGCTCGCCGTGCGCGGCAGGAACACCTACTAATCAAACAGAGGAACTTGAAAGAAAGTTTTTGCTCTGAACTGCATCCAGATCACCATTCCTCCATTAAAATTATATTTTTAATGTCCTATAATTGCACCAGGATAAGCCCAGGTGTGTGTTCATGTGAGATAACACACGCGGGTACTGGTGAAGGCGCTGGGCTTTGTCTCAACCTCCCCGGTGCCTCCCAGGCATGTGTTATCTCCAAGTTTCATGTACCTTGTCGTGACTTACTGTTTAATTAGATGTTTCTAAATGAATTTTTTTCTTTGTTTGAAATAAAGAGCAACTCTTAAAGGGTAGGTTCAGGAAAGCCAGCTTGGGTTGTTTTTTGGCGTGTGGCTTGAGCCAAAGCAGCAGCACCTCTGCTCTGGGAGAACTTCAGGTGAGGCTTCTCCATGGACAGCACTGAGAGAGCAGCACAGATGTGTTGGGCTTGCTCTGGAGCACCTTTCTCTCCATTTTGGGGGCTGTTAGGTAGTTTTGCAGTTTGGTGGCTGCTGTCACATCACTACCCTGGCTCCCACAGGGGCCACTTCATCCACATGTGGAGTGGCAGCAGGACAGCCTTGGCCAGGTGACACCTGTGGTGTTTGTCCCTGCAAAGGAAGTGGTGCCAAGATCTTCATTTGTGTGACAGCACAGGTCCCTGCCTCACTGGGGTCCATCAGGACACACACCCAGGGCAGCACAGACACAGGCAAGGCCCATAGGGACCCATAAATGTCACTCCAGACCAGGGTCAGACTAAACCTGCAGCAGAGCAGAGGCAAACTAGGAGACTATTCCTTCCAGTTTAATAATATTCCAAGATAGATGATCTCAGAAAAAAAAATGTTTGCAATCTCTCTTAATTATTTGAAGCCTAAATGAGGTTCTCTGAAGTCCTAGACTAGCGCTCTAACCACTAAACCATCCCACCCTTTCCTGTGTGATCCAGGGAATTACTCACTCTTGCTGTCCTTCCATTTGTTTGTTTATTTTAATTCTTAATGGAGGAACTAATTAACAAATCTGGATGTGATGCTTGGAGCTTCTGCTGTGCTCAGCTCTCATCTCCCTGGCCTGTCCCCAGCCCAGCTCTGCCTTCCCTTTGGTTGTGGTTTGGGGGGAAAGGGCAGAGAATGGGAGTGAGAGGGAATTGCTAGAGAAGAGCCCAAGGTGCCCATTGCAATTAAACAACCCCAAAACACAGCCTGGCAGGAGCTTGGGGCCTGGAGCACGACAAGGGCAGCTGGGAGCAGGTTCACCTTCGTGGCTTAAAAATCCATCTCGGTGTCTGTGGTGCGTGCTTGGGATTCCAGTCGGGCTGAATCTCCCCACCCTCTATCTCAGGCATTTATCTGGCATCAGTCACCAGAGTGCCGAGGCGCCAGCGAGAGAGGGATCGGGTCAGGCCCTGCTCCCTCCGGACTGGTCAGACAGGTCCCAGGTGGTGTCCCCAGGGCTCCCTGGGAGCCCCAGAGTGGCCACATGTGTGGGAGAAAGCAGAGCCACCATCCCATGGCAGGAGAGGTGCAAGCAGAGGATCTGACCGAGGGTGCTCCGGGAGGTTTCCATCTCAGTTAGCAAGAGATGGGGTGGCCATAGAAAAACCACCATCAGAGGGTTTGTCTCAGCAATACACTGGTGTCAGCAACCCAGGGCACCTGAGCAAGGAAAAGGAAAAGCCTTTTTTGCTGTGACAGTGGGTGAGCAGTGCCTGTCCCCAGAGCAA
The DNA here is from genome assembly GCF_028551555.1 of Melozone crissalis. NCBI lineage: Eukaryota > Metazoa > Chordata > Aves > Passeriformes > Passerellidae > Melozone > Melozone crissalis. The sequence continues at coordinate 10,212,163 of NW_026535888.1, read as the reverse complement.
TCCCTGGACAAGGCAGCAGCTCCAGGAGCTGCTGAACTGAGAGATTCACGCTGCTGTGGTCAGACCCAGACTGAAACCCCGCCAGCAAGGCGGGCTGGCAGAGAGCTCAGTACGAAAGGAAGAAGTTTTTCTATTATTATTCATGTCTAATCTTTGCTGGATGGTCTTCTGCCCTTCAACAACCTGAATAGATTTAACAAATTGACAGGAACATGGCAGTGGCTTCCACAGGATCGGCCACGGCTCACCGCGATGTCACAGCTTTGTTCTTCCCTTTCAGATTATGGAGATCCCAACCACACAAATTCAGGTGCATCCATAGGGAATACAGGGAAAAGCTCCCCTGCATGTTATTGTGAAATGGATTAAACTGCTTAAACACATAAAGATCTCATAGACTGGGTGCCAAAGTGTTTGTGCTGCTAAAGGAGTGAATTTGGGGTGGTTGATGCTGCAGGCAGAGTTATGGAGTGTGTGGGGCTGGGATCACTCACTGCAGCACAGCCAGGGGTGACATTGGATGGGGAACTTCCCTTGGTGTCAGCATGGAGCAGTGTGGCTTTCCAATTCCTCTGGATTAAATCCTCTGGCTCTCCAGTCTCCCGTTTCTAAACCTGCCCGGTTTGTGCTGTGAAACACGAATTCTATACGGGCAGAATATGAACTGAATTTTAAATAATTATTCAGTAATTGAACTGAAATTGAAATGGTTAATTTTCTAGTGTAGGTATGGAAAGGCATAGCTGCAGATTCAGAAAAAGCAATTTAGAATCAAGGGGGAGGGAAATAATGTGAATTACCAGATTAAATTGACTTCTCCAATGAAGTCGCTGCATCGGGGCGGCTTCCAACCAACACTGCAGGAATATCTCCAAACAGTTTGTCACTCAAAAGCAGAACCCAAATAGTTTTCATTCATTCCCTTTAAATGTTCAGACACCTGAGTTTTACTATTTAGGGGGACATTTTAATCATTGGTGTTTGGTGCCTTCCAGTGAAGTGTTTCTGCAGTTACTGCTCAGACTGTGACATCAGGGTTCCCCAGACAGCAAAATCCGCTCCATGAAATGAAGCATGGAAAGGAAACATGTGGGAACTCACCACAAATTAATTGTGAGCAGTTCCCAGAAAACTGACAAACTATTCTGAACAGCAGCATATTTGAGGTCGACTCATTCCTAAATGGTGAAGCAGAAAATGCATTGGCTGAATTATCAATTGCAAAGCACTTTCTAGTCCCCTTCCCAAGGCCTGAAGGAGCACAGGGGGCAGAGTAAATTTTAATATTATATCAGCTGGCCATTCCTATCAAAGCATGATGTATTCAGCAAGGACCATTCTTGACAAAGCCATTGTACCCATGGATTTGGGGGGGTCTGAACCTTCCTGCTCCGTCAATCCGTCCCAAAGCTCCTCTGAAGACACCTGCAGTGACTGACACATGGCTGGGACTTCACTGGGTCAAACAGAGGTGCAGAATGAAAAATGGGATTAATATCACATGGCAGCTTCATATTTCCTTCCCAACCTGATGAATGGATTTGCATGGGAAACAAAATGTTAAATATGGGAGTTTTGCATAGGCATGGGACCTGTCCTGATCAGCTTTCTCATGGGAATAGATCGAGGCTGTATTCCTGCTCTCCTCTGAGGGTCCGAGATTCATTTCCCTATCAGGGTTCAGCGATCTCGAAAACCCACAGGTAAAACCAAGATTCTTTCCATCCTTCCATTTGAAAAGGTCGATGCTGGCGGTTCCTAGAGAGGCTCTTTGACAGGGGGACTTGGTTCAGGTTGTGCATTGGAGATAAAGAGAATACCTGTATAATCCCCTCCGGGAAGAGAGGATAATTACAGCGTGTGCGTTTGAAATACAGCTGATGGCTCTGACCTCCTTCCCTGGACCATCCATAAATACCTCTCTGCTGAAACACCGGGAAATTGGTGCAGCTGAACTCTGCAGCACCTCCTCCCTGAAAAGGGGCTTTTAGAGGGATGGCAGGAGCAGCTTTCAGAGCAGCTTTTAGCTCGCACCCGCATCCAGATATTTTTTTATATATGTATCTCCATGTTGTAATTTACATCAGAGCCCTCTCTGGAGAGGGGCGGGGGGCTCAGGGGCTTTGGTGGGGGGCTGCAGACAGAGCTGCTGTGCCTGAAGATGAGCGATTGCTTTGTCCCAGGTTGTCTCCTAAGGCGATTCACTGCTACCTCTTTAAAATGCAACCTCCACAGCAGCGCACTCCCACTTTTAAAGGGATGTCGCAATAAAAGCTCCGACATTCAGGGATTCCGCCTGAGCGAGGAAGAGAATTTACCTGCAGTGGATCTGGAGAGAGAAGAAAACAGACTTGTAAGACGGGCAGCGATTTGCATGTTCCCTCTGGACCTGTTTTTCCCCTTACAGCATCCCGAGCTCCAGCTGGAAATGGAACAGAACAAATAACAACACCACGATAAGCAACTCAATTCCCAAGTACCACAATTTTTCCTGCTTACAGATAATTTTGCAAGCGAGCAGCGCATTTCTCCTATGGAAACGAGTCTGTACTTCGTGATTTTCTCTTTTTGTAGGCAAAGTTTCTTTTCCCTCAAACCCAAAAATCGATGGTTTGTTTGCTGCCAGCCCTGAGCACGAGCACCGGCTCCAGGAGCTCCCCGCACCGAAGACTGAGCCGGGCTGCAGCTGCACCTTTTTCACGGAATATTTACATTTCAAAGTGCCCGTTTCCAGGAATCACAATGGTAATTTCACCCACAGACTTTGGTGAACAAATATGAGGAAGGAGAAGGAATGCAGGAGCTGAGGGATGGAGCATCCTCAGCCCGGAGCGTGCGGGACAGGGAGGATGAGGAAGAGGAGGTGGATCGGTTCGTGCTGGATTTCACTGGGAAAATCAGGAAATTCTCCAAGGTTTTCTCGATAAAAGCATTTGAAGAATGGGTTTGTTTTGCTCCTTCTTTTTACAACTTAAACTCAAAAGCCAAAGGATCTACCTCTGCAAGCCAGAAGTGGCAGAAACTTTGTGCTTTCTTTTGGGACCCTTTGAAGGAATGAGGCTCCTTATTCCAGTCTCTGGATTCACAGCTGAGCAATCCACTCAGCCGTGGTTTTATCTTTCTCCCGGCTGTCTCCTGAAAAACCTTCAGGGATTCAAAGCTGTGACATCCCATCCCACGGGCTGCAGCATCGCTGGAGGTGTGGGACTCCTGTTCTTCATGGAATTGCCTTTCTATTGCCTGTTGTTACTTTCTCAAAACCCTCTAATTTGATGGATCCCAACACCTGTCTGCTCCAAGGGGCATCATCACATCCCGTGCTCAGGGGCTGGACCAGCTCCTCCTGGTGCATTCAACACCCAAGGCCTTCTCACCTGGAGAAATCTCCCACCAGAGATTACTTGGGAAGTTTTAATTGGGTATCATAACATCCCTCCCAGGTAGACATTATTGTATTATTATCTGCAATTTGTTGCTGGAGACAGTCAAGCCCAGACTGGGATAGTGACTTGTCCTGTGTCATAACACAATTTCATTCTGGCTGTGCCAGATACAAAGAGATAACCCCAGGCAGGCAGGGTGTTCTGCAGCTCAGGGAAGCCAAGGGATGAAACCTTTGGTGGTTTTGGGCACCAGGGCTTGTTTGAAATCACTCTGCATCAGGGTTTTTCGAGCCACAGCAAATGCAGTTGTGGGGGTTCATTATCTGACAGTTACACCAGGGTGTGTTTTAAAGACAAACCAGAGCTGACTGAACACAAAAGGTTTCTCTGGTGGGAGATCACAAACCTTGAGGTTCACAGGGAGGATGGAGTCATGGGTACCTGTGGGATCTCAGCGCCTCAGGACTGATGTGCAGAGTCACCGAGACCACCCTTGGGGGGCTCGGAGGTCCTGGAATGTTGCCAGAAGTGTCTGGTGGCTGGACTTTGATCCTGCACAGGAGACGACACCTGTATGAGGATGGGAGGATCTCACTGGGATAAATGGTGAAGGGATAGGTTAATTATAGTGTGAAACACAGGTTTTAGAATTTTGGTACAGGGGGGTCTAGAGAAGTAAGATGGAGGAATTGGGGCGTGTCCTCTTCTTCTTCTTCTTCTTCTTGGCCTCCATCTTCTGTAGTGGTGGTGGCACTTTGGGATTGGTTCTTACTAAAAATGCACTTGTCAATAAGGGTGAAAGGTATTGGGGAAAATAGGTAAATATCTTATACATAGTTTAGGGTATAAAGATAAGTGACCGCCCCGAGGGCTCTCAGTGTGTCCATGGCTGACGTGCTGTGCTCTGTCCGGCCGAGAGAAAATCTTGTAGATAAAAACTAATAAACACCGAAGACCGAGAAAAAACCTGAAGACTCTTCTCGTCCTTTGGAGCGTGGGCTGTGCCAAGGCCTCCCCGAGCCTTTCCAGGCCATCAAAACAGGACAGGTACCTGCTCCAAGTGACTCTCTGGGAGTTTGTGTCTCTCCAGTGCTGCTCACACACACCTGGAATAGAACAGATTGCAAACAGCACCTGCCCTGTGAGGTTCAGGGCTGCAGTGAGAGGCTGAGTCTGATGGAAACGCTCCCTGTGAGGTGTACAGAAGAAATGAGCATCATTTCCCTCCCCACACTCAGCAAGATTCTGCTGTGTGCTGTTACTGCCATGCTGCCCTTCTCCAAATCACCACAGCACCAGGAGCCAAGATGATGGGGTGACAAACAGCTCGATTTCACATCTTCCTGCAGAAAATCCAGAGCTAGGAAAACAGAGGCTGTGTGCAACCAGCCTGCAGCACAGCACTTCCCAACACTTGGGCATCAGCTGAACCTGGATTGCTTAGAAAGGCATTGCCACAGACTGGAATGGCACACACACACATCATGCCCGCGTTCCTGGGCTCTGGTAAATCATTTAACTTGCTCTGTGCCTCAATTTTCAGGAGCTGCCTTGAGTCAGGAGTGAGTTAATGGCTTTGTGGCTGGTGCTGTACCAGCACTGCACTGAGGATCAGCAATGTGTGAAGCCCTTTGAGGTCTGCCAGCATAACCTTATTCCAAAATCTGTTTTCCCTTTCGGATCTGACCCCTCTGACCTGTGTTAGTGCTTACCTGTGTCCTGCCCACCTGCAGCATCCCCAGGGCAGGTCCAAATGTGTCACAGGGACTTTAGTTTTTGAAATCTGCAGCCAAGCTCACCTGAATTTGCTGATTTAGAAGTAGCAGGATTAATCTGAATAAAAAGCACTTCCATGGGGAAAAACCCTCTCAGAAATGCCAGGCAGTTTAAGAAAACGAGGAGGACAGAGTGAAGCAATCAAGCATCAATAAATAATAATTGATAAATAATAAGAATATATAGAGGACCTTGCATTCCCCAGGAGTGCTCTGAGCAGTTTTTAAAGGTCTGATGTCTCCTTCTTCCCCTTTCTTTGGCTGAATCAACCCAAACTCCCACTTGTGCCCAGCCATTTGTAGCTTCCTGGGGTGGGCTGGGGTGATCCAGGGGTGCCCCATCCTGCTCACCAGGCAGGGCTGGAGGTGTGATTGTTTGGGCAGCAGCATCCAATCCTTCCTCATCAGCATTTGTAGCGTGTTGGTGTGTGCATGAGCATCTCTGGGTTGTGTTTCTGTGTTTCCATGGGCAGGAGTGGGACCCGACCCTGCCCAAGCTGCTGCCAGGGGGACGAGGGAGGGAGAGCCGGGTCACTCTGTGGGAAAGGTGGTGCCAAAAACGAGTGTGTCCTGTGGCTGATCCAGAGGAGGCATGTGTGTGCAGTGACACGATGTGACATTCCCATCCCCAGCTGCAAAGCCACACGAGTGGCTCTTGTTGTGCCCAGCTGCTCCTTCTCTCGGGCGCTCACATCAGGGCTGTTCAGTGCCTCAAACCTCACCGTGCAAACCCTGTCTCTGCCCTGAGGGGTCCCTGCTCTGTCCCGAGGGTCTCTGCTGTGTCCCGAGGGTCTCTGCTCTGCTCCGATCACCTGCTGCTTGCGGGAGCGGGAAAGCAGCAGCTGAAGATCGAGGGGGACTTTTGGTTTACTCAGATGACAAGAGACAATTCTGGCCTCTCCTGTGTCCCGAGGGGGTCTCTGCTCTGCCCCAAGGGTCCCTGCTCTGCCCCAGGGGTTTCTGCTTTGCCTCGAGGGGTCTCTCCTGTGTCCCGAGGGTCTCTGCTCTGCCCCAGGGGTTTCTGCTGTGTCCCGAGGGTCTCTGCTCTGCCCCAAGGGGTCTCTCCTGTGTCCTGAGAGGTCTCTGCTCTGCCCCTAGGGGTCTCTGCTCAGGCCCAAGGGTCTCTCTTGTGCCCCAAGGGTCTCTCCTGTGCCCCAGGGGTCTCTGCTCTGCCCCAGGGGTCTCTCCTGTGCCAAAGGGTCTCTGCTCTGCCCCAGGGGTCTCTGCTCTGCCCCAAGGGTCTCTGCTCTGCCCCAGGGGTCTCTCCTGTGCCAAAGGGTCTCTGCTTTGCCCCAAGGGTCTCTGCTCTGCGCCAGGGGTCTCTCCTGTGCCAAAGGGTCTCTGCTCTGCGCCAAGGGTCTCTGCTGTGCCCCGGAGCCGGGCTGAGCCCTGGCAGGCGGCTGTGGGAGCAGCCCGGGGCTCAGGGGGTCGGTGCCGGGGCGCGGGGCTGCCGGCCCGCACCTCTCTCATGCTTCCTTCTTGTCTGCAGGCTGGCTCAGGTGCTCCGATCACCTGCTGCTTGCGGGAGCGGGAAAGCAGCAGCTGAAGATCGAGGGGGACTTTTGGTTTACTCAGATGACAAGAGACAATTTTGGTTCCCCAAAAGCCAAGGAAACAAAGCTGTCAGGCTTTAATGGTAGCTTGTCTCCCTCCTGCAGCATGTTTATGGGCAAACAAGCTGCAGATCAGACCAGGCAAACAGCAGCAGGTGAGGCTCAATAACAATAACTCGTGATTAATGGCGAATGTGGCTTTGTTTATTCTTGTTGTATTGAGGCAATGCTGTCCAATGGATGAAGCACTGCTGCAGGACTCCAGGGCCCAGCTCCCAGCACTGCTGCCTGCTCCATGCCTCCCTCACGTCCCCTGTGAGGGCACAAGCTCTACGTGACACAGCCACCCTGTCCCACACCTGCACAGCCCAAAGTGACGGGGCTGTGGCCTTGGCTGAGGCTTTGAGGCAGAAGAGCAATGCCAAAACCCACGCTCAGTGCTGGTGCCTGCCTGGTTTGCTCGTGGCACGGAGCTGGGCTGAGCCAGCTGTGCTGGGCTTCGCCCTCCACAGCAGTCAGCTCCAGAGCACAGCTTCCCAGGGCTTTGTTTCTGACAGTGGCATCATTCCTGAAACTCCAGTACGTGTTTCCCAAGTGTTGTGTGTCTCCATGCTGCGCATCAACATCACCTGTGCCTCCCTGTCGCTGCCTGGCAAACGCAGAGCTGTGTCCCACCCTTCTCCATAGGCTCTGGTGTTAAATCACACTGGTCCCAGCTGGGTTTGCCTCCTCCCCATGGATGTGTGGTGAGGCACGAGCCCTCTCCCTGTCCCTGCATGGCTCTGCTGTCCCCTGGGTGTGTGCAGATCCCTGGCCACGCATGCAGCTTGAGTGCAGCCACGGCATGATGGCAGGCATGCACGGATATACCCAAATGTAATCCAGGTTACAGAGTGGATCAGTCACACACAGCTCTTCACAGCACACTACAAGCAACACCTGCTCCCCAGGGGAGTCTGGTTTGGGGGTGGCCCTTTCTGCAGCAGAACCCATCACTGAGGCCCTGCAGGGCCTCACAGCTCAGCAGCACTGCACGGATATTTGCAAACCACGCTCTGACTTCTGATTTTAAGGGATCCCCTAGAGACTAACCTAACCTGTTCTGGGACTGCGGAGGAAAGCTTTGAAGTTGCTCCTTCCTGGAAATAGTTCTGGCTTCCTACATCTCAGGGGGATGTTCCTGTGGTTTGTTCTGCCCCAGACCAGCCTCAGTCCTGGCAAACACTGACACAGCTGCCAGCTCCAGCAGGGCACTGGTGCATCTCGCCCTTTGCTCCCTGACTTTGTGCAAGTTTTGTGCTGGGAGGAAACTCCATGTCCTTCAGCTCCTCTCCATTCATCCCTTAGCCTTAAAAAAATGAGTCATTTTTATGGAGCATGTGCTGATTTTTATTGCCATGCTAGCGAGTGGTTGAGCTGGATTTACAATATGCCAATTGTAAGCGCCCCCTCATAGGTCCATGAACCCTCCCTGGTTAATCCTGGGGCTGCTGTTTCATTTTGGGCACATGTATTTCCTTTATAAACCATGGCAGTCACTGCTGCATTCCTTGCAGGAGCCATCTGACTGTGGAACAGTCATTCCTGAGGAAGCACAAAGAATACCAGGGCTGAAATGATCTTTGGATTCTTTCGAAACCTGCTTTTTTTCCCCCTGAGTTAAATTGGTTATTAATTTCAGAGCATAAATCCAAAGATATTTGGCACAAGTTTAACTTACAGTTTAAACTTACAAACATTTATTGCATCTAGCAATGTTTCTTATGGGATGACAAATGGGAAAACTGAACCCCTTTGCCCTGGTGTGATGCCATGGGCCCAACGAGATGCTGCAGTTACCAGTGCCTGCCTAACCTTGTGCTAATTGACTTTTTCCCATTAAGCAAATGGAAGTTTGCGCTGGATTAATTGGGTTTGATCTTCTCAAGCTTCCTTTAAGCCCGGGATGATGAAAGTTTAGGGCTGTGGCTATTTGTGGGGTTAATCCCAGAGCTGAAGGCAAAGGAACTCTTTCCCCTGGTTCTGTGGGCGCATAATGGAAGCAGAGCTCTCGGCCAGCCCAGCAGCTCCTGGGTTTGGGGCAGGGGATGGAGGTGGCTGATCCTGCCTGGTGGGTGCTGGCACTGAGCTGGGCTGCAGCTGGAGAGGGTTGGCATCCTGGCCATGGGACCAGCCACGTTTTGCCCGGCCTCTCCTCTCCATGGAGCACCCAGAGGGGACAGGGAGGGCAGCTGGCCACAGGTCCAGCCATCCACACTATGGACAATGCTCAGGAGACCAGCCCAAACCAATTACAGCTGGGCTGGGAGGTGTGGGAATGCAGGGCAACGTCCAGGCTTCTTCCTTTCCTTCAACCTTTATTTAGTTTAGTTTCATCACCCCACCTCGCTTCTCTCACTGAGGGAAACAAGGAGCTAATGAGACACCCCAGCAGCCGTGCTGCTGTCTGGGAGGGGCTGCAGAGCTGCCTGGAGTGTTCAGGTCTCTCAGCCATGATCTCCTCTTCTCTCCCTGTCCCTTGTCTCCAGTGCCCATCCCCTCCAAGGCCAACGGCGCCGCCATCCCCGCGCTGTCCATGAGCAAGGACGGCCTCATCGGAGGCGTCACCAACCCCAACGAGGTTTTCTGCTCCGTGCCCGGCCGCCTGTCCCTGCTGAGCTCCACCTCCAAGTACAAGGTGACGGTCGGGGAGGTGCAGAGGAGGCTCTCGCCCCCCGAGTGTCTCAACGCCTCTCTCCTCGGCGGGGTCCTCCGCAGGTGAGATCTGTGTTCAGCACCAGCTCTTGCCTCAGATAAAGAGATGAGAAGTTCTGGTGTGTGGCAAGTCAAGGAATAGTATTTTTATTGGGTTTTTTTTCTTTCCTTTCAAACCTCAAAGCTTAAACTAAGATTATGGTTGTTTCAACATGAATTACGTGGAAATTTATTTTCCCTCTGTTTTCTCTTTCCAGAGCCAAATCAAAAAATGGAGGTCGGTGTTTAAGGGAAAGGTTAGAGAAAATTGGATTAAATCTACCTGCAGGAAGGCGCAAAGCTGCCAACGTCACCCTGCTCACATCCCTCGTGGAAGGTAAGAGTCCCTCCATGGAGGGTAGAGTGCCAAAACTTCCATCCTCCTAATTTCCAGCTTTCCACAAACCAGAACTCTTAAAATATGGAGTGGTCACCACTGAAGGAGCATGGCAATGTCCCTCTGTAAGCCTCCACACTGATTCATGAATGTGTCCTTTTAAATGAGCAGACTCTTGGGAAGGCAGCGGGCAGAACACAAATGAAACCAAGACAGCAAATGTCCCAGAAAATGTCCAAGCACATTTGCCCTGCCTGTGGTAGGAGGTTGGAACTGCATGATCTTTGATGTCTCTTCCTAACCAAACCATTCTAGAGCTCTATGTTTCCATGTCTTTATTTCAAAACTCAGCTATTTCTGCTGGATCAGGTGCGGCCCATGGAAAAGGGCTCCTCATGGGTGCCAAGCAGGGCTGTGAGCATCCTTCTGGCTGGAGCTCAGGGCATCCTTCATGCCTTTGAGCTCTTTTTAACAGTTGGGTCACAGAGATTAAACACAAAAAAAGCCTGAATAAAGCTGCTGAGTATTTCCCACCTGCCCTGCAGCCCCGTGTGCCCACCTAAGGCAGAGCTCAGGTGTTTCCAACCACGCCCAAGCTCAGGTCTGGGTCATGTCACCTGTAAAGAAGAAAATGCCCCACATCCAAGTCCTTCCCTGCTCCAGGAAATGGGTGAGACACCAAGGAGATGTCCAGCTGCTCTGAGGTTTTGCAGGTGGAGCTCAGGTGTGGAGCTGCCACCCTCAGAGCCATGGAAAAGGTGCTGCCCTGCCCAGACGTGTGAGGTGCCCCTGCCTAATTCTGTCACTTCCTCCCCTCCTATTCTCCCCACCATGGAAATGATGATGCTGCCTCTGAGAAAAGCACACGGGGATGCAAACAAATGGAATGACAGCTCTGCCTCCCTCTGAGCTCAGGAATCCATTGTGTCCCTGCCCAGCTGCCTTGGGATCCTGAATAGAAAATCATCCCCATTGTCGCCAGCAAATTAAATGACCCGCTTCATTAGGCCGAGGTTGTTACCCAGGGCAGTTGGTTGTGCTGAGTGAAAGGCTGATTTCCATGAAAAGAAAAGAAAGAAAAGAATGAAGGAAAGAAAGGAAGGAAGAAATGTACAGTTTGATTTCAAGTGGCTGCTGATGTTTTGGTTCCTGCTTCCCAGCTCGTAGTAAATAGGAGTGGTGCCGTGTGTGTTTGATGGATATAATTTCCTCCTGCTTGTAAGCACGATGGAACCAGGGGATGTTTCACCCAGAGGAAGGTGCTGCTGCACTGCCATCACCCAGCACACACAAACTGATTTGTCCCTCTCTGCCCCAAACACATTCTTCCCTGAACATTTGCTGTCTTGGCTTAATTTGTTTTCTCCCCTCTGCCTTCCTGAGGTCTAATTATTTAAAAGAGTCAATGGACGGGGTCTTGAGTGCTAATGAAATATTTTTTATTACACTGACCCATAGCCACTCATAGAGATGGGGAGGATATTCCTGGAGAACCCAGGGAGCACCAGGTAGAAACATCTCCCTTGGAAGTCCTCACCATGTACACCAAGCAATCACCCTCTCTGGGCAAATGCTCCATGAGAGCACCTCCAGCCTCAACCCAGGGGAGCAGCAGGGCTCTATTTCCACTCCAGAAACACCCCTAAGCTCCTGGGAGGAGATTTGCCCACAGCCAGGCTCTTGCTGCCCACCATGGCCCTCTGTGTGCTCTCCTCCTCAGCATCTGGCTCAATGTGTCTTTAACACTAAAGCCGGAGTGTCCTGTTCCCCCTGGCACCTCTCTAATCCAGCATCCAAACTGCCTTTAAAGAACATTAAAATGTGCAGCCACTCACACACTCATGGAAGAAATAAATCCTGGCTCTGACACGAGGTCACTCAGCTCTTTTTTATTATCCCAGTATCAGTTTTTCAGCAGTAATTCCTTTCTGACTGTTTTTTTTTTAACACACTGCAATTCTGATTCTTTGGGTTTACCCTATTTGCTCTTTCTCTGGAGGAGGAGATGAAGTGGAAAGTGCTGTTGTTGTGTGGGAGGCAGAGACACTTCCCTGTATCAGGGCTCCACAGGCTGAGCTGGGCAGGCTGGGCTGGGATCTGGGTTAATGCTTTAGGATGGATGGCCTAATACATGTGAGCAGCAGGGGGGCAAGGCAAATTAGCTCTGCCTGCCCGAGCGGGATTTCGGGTGTTGGGCATGATCAATGGCCATCAGCTCTGATTATTTCCACGGGGACGCCTGGAGATGGATCAATGCCATCAATGGGTGGGCATTTCCACGGGGTGATGGATACGCTGCCTGCACGTCCTGCCTGAGGGCCCTGTGGGGGGTGTAACCCCCTTCCCCCTGCCCCTTCCTCTTCTTCTTCCTCCTGCTCCTTCCTCCTTTCCCTTCATTCTTTCCCTTCCTCCTTTCCCTTCCTCCTTCTCCTTCCTCCTTTCCCTTCCTCCTCCTCCTTCTTCCTGCTCCTTCTTCTTTCCCTTCCTCCTTTCCCTTCCTCTTTTCCCTTCCTCCTGCCCTTCCTCCTCTCCCTTCCTCCTTTCCCTTCCCCCTGTCCCTTCCTCCTGCCCTTTCCTCCTGCCCCTTGCTCCTGCTCCTTCCTCCTACTCCTTCCTCCTTTCCCTTTCCCCTGCCCCTTCCTCCTTCCCCTTCTTCCTTCTCCTTCCTCCTTTCCCTTCCTCCTGCCCTGCTGAGGTCACTCTCTGACCCTCCAGTTTCCCTTTCAATCTTTTCTCAATTCGGGGAAGCCAAGCAGGAAATTTGGGAAGAAGTAGGGAATTTGGGAGGAAGCAGGGGAAGATGCAGCAGGGGAAAGTTCCCAAGTGAGAAATGCCTCTGCTGTTCTTCCTTTAGCAGCAGGCGCCCAGAGTCACTCCTCACCCTGCTCCAAAGCCAGCCCTGCCTTGATGCTCTTGTAAAAAGTAGTAAAGGAAGGACCCAGCTGCTGTTTAGAGCTTGCACTGGCTTTTTGGTCCACACAGACTAATTTACAGATGAGAATAAGAAACTCAGCAGGAGATGAAGTTGGGGAGAGCTCTTGGGTGGCCACCGAGACAGGGAAGGGCCCCAGTCCCACCAGAACTGAGCCCCAATGGTTCTGAAGCTCTACAGGAGTCCCCACCTCCCAGTTCCCAGCTCCCAGTTCCCAGTTCCCAGCTCCCAGTCCCACTGGTGCTGGCACAGTGCTGATGTCCCTCTGTCCTGCTCTCAGGTGAGGCCATTCACCTGGCCCGGGATTTTGGCTACGTCTGCGAAACCGAGTTCCCGGCCAAGGCAGCAGCAGAGTACCTGTGCCGGCAGCACTCCGACCCCACGGAGCTCCACACCAGGAAAAACATGCTGCTGGCCACCAAGTGAGTACAGAGGGCAGGGAGCCACTGGGGCACTGGGGATCTGCAGCCTGGCAGGGCAGAATGAGCCCCCAAACTTTGCTTTTCTGTGGGGATATCACTGGCAAGGGCGTTATTTACAAATCACAAATGGTACAGGATTGCTGTGGGACGTGCCTTGAGCTGTTGTATTTTTCAGCATCAGTCTCATCACATGGTTATGACAATGGGAAGATGCCACCAGCTCACATCCCAGGCAGCAGACCAAGAACTCAATGTTACAACTCACTTTATAAGTTTTTTGACCAATCACACAAAGCAAAAGCACATTGACAGTAGTTCCATCCAACCACTTTAAGCACACCTACCTTTAGTTACACAATGCTTGCTTATTTCGAATACAATACTTACTTGTAAGCCTTAAAACACAATGCACAGAGCTCCATTATGAAGCTTCAACCTTCCTAATACCTTGCTAGATAAACTTTTCTGTAGCTTAGAGAGTTATTCTAGACAAGCGTTAATACATAGACCATTATTCTATTTGTCCTTGCTTTTCTACAGTTTAAGTAATTTTTCTGCTGACCTATCTCATGGCTGCTGCTTAGCTCCATTCACAGTTCTACTGTATCTGAGACTTGCCTTTTGCAGCTTTCCAAAAACCCTCTGATTTTGTGGATTCCCACAGAGAAGAGCTGGTCTCAGCATTAGCCCCCAAACTTTGCTTTTCTGTGGGGAAGGAAGGTGTCCAGCAAGGGGGATGGCCTGTAGGGATTTGAGGGTTTGTCCCTGCATGGGAGAGGGTAATCCAGCCCTGGAGAGCATTTTGGTACTGCCTCATGTGCCCTTTCCAAGCTGTGGCTCCAGTTCTGCACTTGGCGGCTTTCCCCAGGCTGGAGCCAAAAACTTCCAATGGGGAGGTGGATGTTGAGGCAGAGAGCAGGAAAAGAACCCCAAAATGCACCCAGAGAAGTTGTGAATGTCCCTGAAAGTATTTAATGCTAGTGTTAAAAACGCCAATCACTTGTTTTTAAAACTTTAAAAGTTTAATAGTAATAAAATGGTTTTAAAAATAGTAATACAATTAGAGTAATAATAATTTGGACAATTTGAATTAGGACAATATGAGACAACAAATACAAAGAGTTAGGGGCAGTCCAGGTACCTTTTCTGGGCAGCATAAACCCGAAAAAGGACCCACGTTAACAAGGAATTAACCCTTAAAAGCAGTAGCCTGTTGTATATTCATACACCTCATACATGATGCATAAATTCCATTCAAACACAGGATTCTGTCTGGTCAGTGCCAACTTCTTCCTCTGAATCCTAACAGCACCTTTGAGGCAGGAAGAAGTTCGTTTCTTCTGATAAGAAGGCAATAAATTCTTTTTCTCTGAAAGATTCAGGTGTCCTGTGGCTGCTATCTCGCTGCCAGTCCTTTCTTTAAAAAAGGTATCCTACATAGCATCGTTTCCATTTTAACAACTTTTATAACCTAAACCTATATTTACCACAGCACTTAAGAGAATTAATACAGCGTCACTTCCTAACACAACACATATAATATTCATTTTAATATTTGCGAAAAGGCAGTCATAAAACGCATGCATTTTTCACGCTAGGTTGGATGAAGTTCTGAGTAATCTGGTGCCCACACCAGGTTGGATGAAGCTCTGAGCGGCCTGGTGCCCACACCAGAGAGGTTGGAACTGGATCATCTTTCAGGTCCCTTCCAACCCAAACCGTTCTATGATCCCATGGCCGTGTCCTGCAGCTCTCCACGTGCATCTCAGTGACCAAACCTTTCTTTTTCAGGCAAATTTGCAAGGAGTTTGCAGACCTGATCGCCCAGGATCGCTCTCCGCTGGGGAACAGCCGCCCCTCGCTGATCCTGGAGCCGGGCGTGCAGAGCTGCCTGACCCATTTCAGCCTCATCACCCACGGCTTCGGGGGCCCTGCCATCTGTGCCGCCCTCACCGCCTTCCAGAACTACCTGGTGGAGTCCCTCAAGGGGCTGGATAAAATATTCCTCAGCAGCACGGGCAACGGGCACGCGGCCGGGGACTCCAAAGCGTCAGACAAAGAGGTGAAGCATCGGAAATAGCGAAATTACGGCGCTGCCTCCCCACCGTGGGAGCTTCCCCTGGCTCCATGGGGAAAAAGGTGACCCACAGCACTGTTTTGTGAACTGCTGAGTTTGGATGATGTAAAGCAAACAAAGAACAGACAGGAAAAAAAGGAAGATTTAAAGAATTTGAGAAGAAAACAGTGCTAATGAACGTAGTGAGGTTGAGAGAAGCCAGGCTGATGGCTTTGGGGTTTTGCCTTTTTTTTTGGTTTTGTAACGTGGATGCAGGAAGACAAGTCATGTGCAATTTGATTTTATTTTGCTTTTTAAAAAAAACAAAACATAGTGAAATCCTGGAATTTGTTCCAAGTGAAAAACTGAGAGGAAAGAGCAAAAAGCCTCATCAGTGCAAGACCCAGAGCAGGAGCAGCCCTGGCTCTACCTGGATTTACCCACTGGTTTTGAGGCTGGAACCTTCTCATTTCCCCACAGCCCAGGCCAAGGAAAACTGCTGGCAGAACTGCTGTGGATTTAAAGCAGGTCCAGGCTTTGTTTACAGCTTCAAACTGAGACTCACTGTGGATTTTCCTGTGGGCAGAGGAGCCCCAAAGCCACGGCACGAGGGAGGAACAACCACACAGCCAACGGGTCCCAGGGCAGACCAAGGGGAGTGCCCCCACTGCTGCCCTCCTGGCTGGGGATAAGGCAGGTGAAGTTAAACCCAGGACTAAATAAAACTCCACAACCCACAGATAACAGCACACAAGTTTCTAAATTTAGTAATAATAATAATAATTAATAAAGCACAAGGAGCAGAACTTGAACCAGGCCAAACGGAACTCTTCTAAATCTGTATATATTTATTTATGTGTAATTAAAATCTGAAAGTTTTAAAATGTCCAGTGCAAGTTATTTATATCAAATTGAGTTGGGTTTTTTTTGTTTTGCCTTTTTTTTTTGTTTGATTGTTTGTTTGTTTTGGGTTGGGTTTCTTTTTCCTTTGAAAGAAGAAGATCTTTGGATTTTCTGCCATTAGAAATGGGAATGAAGTTTTGGATCCACCAAACTGTAGCATGGACAAGCTAGGCTGTGATGATGATGACTCTAGAAGTTCTGCAGGATTTTGTACTTGCTGTCGTTTCTCTTAATGCTGCAATAGATGTACAACACCCACACTACAATGTCATTCTCATTCTCTTAATAAACCTCTTTTTATTTGAAGAAAGCACCTCCATCGTCTTTGTGAGAAGATCCTTTGCCTCTGTATATAAAAGGGATTTTATTAGATGGAAATCACATAAAATTGCACAGATTGAAGAAAGAATTCTCCAGTTTCATGGCTGGGGGTTGAGTGCTGCCACAAGGAGAGCTTGGGGGTGACAGGAGCTGATGTTCCTGCCCGGTGTCCCCAGCCCTCGTGCTGAGCCAGCCGGCGCCAGTGGAGATGAATGAGCTTGCTGATGTTTCAGGGCAGTCAAATCCAAACCTGTCTGTGAGGAGCTGCAGAAGGACCTCATGGTATCAGTGATAAAAGAGGAGATAAAACAGCCCCACTAATCTCCAGGCAATGAAGCTCCAAATTAGTTTTGTGTGTGGCGTCGCCACGAGCAGGACGCGGCAGCAGCTCCCAGAGCTTAGAAATGGGAACACAATGGGAATGGTCAGGAAAAGGATGAACAAAGCAAAAAACAGATTGTGTGTGCCGGCCCTGTACTGCTCTGTCCTGAATTGGCACTTATAGATCTGGTAAATTCCAGCAGGTAAATCCATGGGGAGCTCAGGTGGGAGCAACTCCCACACAGGGCAGGACCAAGGGCTGGAGCTGCAGGAGGAAGAACGCGAGCAGGATGTGACAGAGGTGTGGAAAATTATGGGATAAAAGAACACAAACAGGGAAAGGTGACACCAAACCAAGAGGCAGGACACCCATGACGTGGTCGGGAAGCAGATTTAAGTAAATTTTACATGCCTCAGGTAAGAAGCTGCGACTTTTCATGGGAACAGGTGTAAAAATGGCTTTTGACACAATGCAAGAGGGTGATTTTAGGGACCCTTTCTTACACATCATTGCTCCTCACAGAGGAGCAGCTGCAGGGACTGAGCTATAGCATCAATCCCTGCATTGCAAACCCTTCTCAGAGCTGCACCCCACAGGTTTCTCTGGAGATGCAGAACAGGCTGATGGTAATAGAGAGAAAACCCCAAACAGTCCCAAAAGAGACCACAGAAGGTTTGAAACACAAACCTCCATCTCAGGAAAGTGTGAAAGGAAACATTTAATGTCCTAATATAATCTGTGGGGATGGCTCAGCGTCAGAAACTTGAATCTAAATATTCCCTTCAAAGCTTAGGGAGGCATTTAAATTGGGAATTGGATTGGAAACGTCCCTTGGTATGAGGTTTGTGAAAGCAAAGACCTAAATGACGGGCTCTGCAGGTCTGGTTTTGCTCTGGACCTTCCCAAAGGAAGAGCCAAGAAACAAGGAGGAGTCAGGGAGCAGAATGGAAATATTACAGACACATCAGAGGCTTGTTTACACTTCAAAGCCAGTTTGGATAATGCAGGGCGTGAGCCAAAAGCACAAAAACTATTCCTATTTAAAATTATTCCAAAGTAGGAGTGCCCTGTTCTGCATCAGCATAATCCACATTTAAATGGATTATGATAAAGGAGAGTAAGGTGCTTTTGTGCCACAATACAGGTTTCCCTACATGGGGTTATTTAGGATAACTATGCTGAAATAATTCCATTTGCAGACATCCTCTGGTGCACGGTATCAGAGCAGCGCAAGCGACGCTCCAACACAGGATGAAAGTGTGTGTGTGTGCACACTGTAATATCCAGGCATGAAATATCATTTCCTAATTTAATCGCATTATGCAAACCTGGCTTGGCTGGGGCACTTTGAATATCAAGGAATTCTTAGACACAGCACGGATGAGCAACGCAGACGGAGAATCAGGATCTGCCTCCAGTAATTACACACCACATCCATGGGGTGGAAAACACCTCCCTCCCTCCTCATTTTCCTTTTTGGGCACCTGCAAGTCTTTGGAATGTTTGATGAAGAGCAGTCTGGTGCCTGAAAGGCCAGGGCACCTCCAGTGACCTGTGAGTGGGAGGAAGTTGCGTGGTTGGGATTCACTTGTTGATTCCACCACAGATGCTCGAGATGAGCAGTGGACATGTCACATAGGAGCAACTTTCTAAAAGCATCAAGACTCCCCAAAATTTGGACACCCTCACTCCTGCAGGCCCACAGAGACACTTCAGAAGAGTCAGGGGTCGTGCAAGGCCAATTCTTGTACTGAAGTCCCCTCCCAGCTCACTGTCCCATCCCCTGGCATGTCCTCTCCCTTTCCATCCTGAGAGAAAAAAAAAACATTTTACACAATTCCAGGCTCAAGCCCAGTATAAATTCCCACACTGATTACAAATCTCATCGTGGGAAAATACATAGGATTGTGTCAAAGAGTAAAAATAGATCCAAAATAGATCCAAGAGTAAAAATAGGCTCGGGGTTTCTACGCTTGTTACAGCACACGCTGGAATTTCAATTCTAAAGGGGAATGAAACAACGAAAAAAAAAAATCTTTTTTGAATTAATTTTGAATGAATGACAAATCCAGGGAAACCACATAGCAATCCTTGACAAGTGAAAAAGAAAAAGAGAGAAACTCTTCAGTCCTTAAGAGTCAGCTGTCCCAAGGGCAAACCAAGGGGAACTTGGAGCAGTGACTGTGCTGCATCATTAACACCAGGGAGCAGAGGCTGTGCTGGAATTCCACACAGCCTTGGACAGACTAAATAATTACCTTTAAACAGGCACCTTAAAAGCAACAGGGTAATAACAGCTCTTGGTGTGAAACAACCCAATAACCAGAGTTTGCTGACCTGTAGTTAATGCATTCCTTCCTATAGGAGAGCCCATTAAATTCAGAATCCAGGAGCCACACAGCCTGTGAGCAAGGGAATATTTTCCTGGTGGTGCAGCTGAATCAAAACACCAACACTGGAAATGTTTTTAAGTCAGGCAGTGAAATAAATGTGATTTGTGAGGGTGACACAATGCTCCTGAGATTATTGGTGTAGACCAAAACACCAACACTGGAATCAAACACCAACACTGGAAATGTTTTTAAGTCAGGAAGTGAAATAAATGTGATTTGTGAGGGTGACACAATGCTCCTGAGATTATTGGTGTAGTCCTTGCTCTAGGACGTGGAACCTTCATTACCCAAACAGAGCTGGCACAGAATCTGACCCAGCCATCACCCAGAACGTGGCCATGCTGAGGCACAAGTTATCACTTTGGTCATCCCACCTCACCTCCTTTATATGGAAAATAATTCCCATTGTGTCCACCTAAGCATTTCCATATGATACCATAAATAGCAATAATAATTCCAGACACTGAACATCCACCCAGGTTTTGTCCCCATGATTGTGGTGCTGAAGCATCCCAGAACTTTTCCGAGGCAGGAAGAATTATGGCAGTGAAGTTCTGGATGGTTCCTTTGTATGTTTTTATCCTGACACCTTCAGATGATAATCAAATTATTATTATTTTCAGCGCAGAAAAGGCTAAAATCCCTGAGATCCAGAAGGATTTCTCATCAGGATAGCTTTGTTCTAGTAGCAAAGGTTATAGCCAAAAAAATAAGTTAAATGGAGACAACTCAGCTTTTTTGGGGTGTAAATGAGTTCAGAGAAAGATCAATTTATTGCTCCAAGCCAAGAAGTTCTGCAGCACCTCAAGATGTGTCTGGATGCTGCAGCTTCTCACCTGACAATGGCTGTGCTGTGCAGAAGTGCCTTAAATTCTTTTTGAGTTTTTCCACTGTTTAGAGCCTTAAATTCACTAAAAGGCAACATTTTCTTGGTGTTTCCTAACAACTTGTACCCAACAAAAAACAACTGGTCCATCAACCTCCTCTGGCCCAAAATTCCACGTGTTCTCTGCTATTCTATTTATTATTTTACAGAACATAGAAGTTTCAGCTGATTCTGCAATGGCATCTTGGATTTCTTTATCATTAAACACATGCAATAAGTAAATCACATTCTTCCCACTAGACACTCAAGGTCTTCCCATCCAAATTTTTCTCTGTCACAGACCTGATCAGCGTGGATCCATGGATTCTTTTACTGAATGACATTCAGAACATCAGTGCTTGAAATGCCAAGTGCCTTTATTCAGGAGTTCTCAGAGTTTCACCACATGTTGAAGACCTCACTGCCACGTGGAATTCCAACCAGATTCCTGTGCAGATTGGATCTTCCAGGGATGTTGCTTTTCCAGAGATTTTTTTTTACCTCAGCATGCAGCAAATACTTTCAAAAAAATAAAGATTTCCTATGAAAACATTTTATCCAATCCAGATATCTGTGTCTGCTTCAGGAGGGTTACGTTTATGTTCCCACAGTACCTTGTCGTGCCATCAAATATCAAATTCTCATTGTATTAAACATTGTTCTGAAACAAATACCTGCAAATTTCTATTTCAGTAGGTAAGTTTACAAAGGAAAGAGTTACCTGCACCTCAGCGAAAATAGATGTGACATAAAGAGCTGAAGGGACTTGGAGAGCTTAGGAAATGGTTGGGATTCAAACACAGATAAATCAACTTGAGCACCATAATTACAAAAAAAAAAACCCCAATATTCATTTCAACACTCTGTTTCAAAGATATAATCTGTATGTTTATAATTTTATTTCTATCACCTTTAAGAATCTCTGTTCTTCACTCCCTGCAAAAGCTTTCCAGCAGCAGGCAGGGCGCGGGATGAAGGCACTGCTGAGGAGGAGGAGGAGGAGGCTGGTGGAAAGGCCAGTTTGCTCAGTTTGGACCATGAAAACAACCTTTCCTACACCCTCTTGGTAATGTGCTGCTGTTTTGCCTCTTAAATGGACCCTGGCACCACAGGGAATTATTTCAGCCCAGGCCTCCCACTCCTGACCCATTTTCATTTCATTTCCTCTCCCAGCCCTGTCATATGGCAGCAGCACATTGTATATTATATATTACAGATTATGGCTTTTGGAGTTTCCTGCTAATTTGGTCATCACAGGGATCCTCCAGGAGCACACAGTAATCACCATGAGAGATGAGACCAGTCCTGTAGAACACACAGCCCTGTGCAGGTTCTCTTTGTGAGGAAGATGAGGTTTGGCACAAAACTTCTCCAAAAAACACTTCTTCAAAGTTTTCCAGAGCCAAAACAGGCACAGGACATCCACAGCCCATCCCAGGATGGGAAAAAGGGAAAGTTTCAAACAAACTGAAGCATTCAGCTCTCCTCAGGAAAGTGAGGAATGTCCAAGAGGTGGGAAAACCTTTGGATCATCTTTCACAATATTTAGTATATATATAGACCACTTAGAGAATACTAAAGTCTCTACCTGGCAAAGCAGAAAATTTAGATAGAATGCTAAAAAAATTAAGGAACGTTCTTGTTTTAAAGTATTCCTGAAAAAAGTTGTCAATGCCTTTGAACCTGCTGAGCCAATGAGTAATCCAGCAAATCCTGTGAGGAAAAACAGCTCCGTTCAGCTCAGCTTGGGGCAAAAAATGTTTTCTATTAATTCCATGTGTTAATAGGCTTTTTCACAGCTTTTGAACATAAAGAACCTTTTGCTTTAGTACCCTGTAAATGTTGGAGCCAACATGGAAACCAAAACCAAAACTGTGACTGTGTGGCTTCACAGCTCCTAAACACACCAGGAGGGGTCAACCTCAAATCCTTTCTGGTTTATGTGAACATGGAGCTCACACAAGCAGCCTTCCCCTGGTTATCACAGCACAGGCATCAATCCTGAGGCAAAAACCAGCACAAAAACCTTGGAATATCAGATGTGCCCCCAGAGTGATGCTCTGGGCAGGTTTCTCATGTGTTTTGAGTGAACATTGCAAGACAAATTAAATTAAAACCTTGTTTTAATTATTTTCTTCTTGAAGGTGCTCACTAAGAACTATGTGAGTTTAAAAAGAAGAAGACCAGGTTTGAACTGTATCGTTTTAAACCAGAGAAAATAAGGAATAAGTAAACCCTGGAAATCCTTTCATATCCCAAACTCAGCCTTGCCCAGTAACAAAAGTTTCAAAGATACAAGGAACTGTTGTCCAAAAAAAAAAGGAAAACCACCAAATGAGCTGACAGCTTTGGAAATGTTTTCCTAATTCCCATGTCAGAGTCTGGCTATGCACTTGAAAGTTTCTGATTCCCATATAATCCAGCTGGGGACATTTTAATTACACACACAAGTGCATTTTCTGCTCCAGCCAGGCCCATAATGCCACCCTTGAGCCACAGCCTCAGCACACTGCAGGCTTGTTGGGAGGGAGCAAATGAATGGTTTGTGATACCCCACATTCCAAACCAGCCTTTGCTGACTTTTCCTGATTTATTTTTCTTCAGCAAATTTTGCTGTGCGATCACAGAAAGTCTTCTGGAAGCAGCACCATGTGGTGGAGGAGCTTTTCCCTCCCTGGCACAGCTGCTGATAAAATCCTGTGAGGATCCTCAGTGTGAGCACACAGCAGTGAATGTCCAGAGCAGCTCTGCAAGGGAGAATTGTAATATCCTAAAACTCCTAAAAATTTACTTCATTTACTTTAACTTCACATCCCTGCTTGTCAGTGCTTGGATGAACCAGGACAGGATGGATCCCAGCTGCTCTATTTTTGGTTTTTGGCAAGTTTTTTGTGGGTTTTGGCTATCTTCCTTTGTGAAAATATGGATAATTGCCTGTTGCATTGCACAATTGCCCAACACTTGTGAAAAATAAAATTGTTTTATTTTAAAGAAAATTTATTAAAATAAAATAAATGTCTTAAAGGAAGAAACAACCCTGTATGTCCACCACAGCTGGGCAAGGCTCTGGTTCTCTCTCTATGAATTCTGTGACCACCAGCTGATCTGCAAGGAAGGAAGAGGACAAACCAGTTTGGGAGAAGGCAGCAGCGTGCAGGATCACTGCCCTCTGCTGAATCCAGAGCTGGGGATTCACACAGGTGCTCCCTACGAACCAAAATCTCTGGGAGCAGCAATGGCATCACCACATTCCCAGTGCAATGTTTGGTAAAAGGAGATCAAGCACCACTGAGGCCCACGGGTGTTTTGGTGGTACAGCAGCAGGATATTGTCAATAATCCCCAAAATACTGACACAAAAACCCCCAGAGTTTCCTATGTCTGATGGAAATTAACTCGAGGAGATCCACAATTTTCATGTTTGTGCATAAACACGAGAAATATTTAACAACATCAAGGAAACCTCTACTAAGCAAAAGGTAATTTAACCAAATCAAAACACACCCAACCAAGAAATCACTTCAGACGATTCAGTGATTAAGTTGGCCCCACCTTGTGGGGCTGTCTTAGAGTTGATTTATAGATCAAAAATTATTCCACACTTGCTGGCATTCATTTTGATTTTCTCTCTATAGAATTTAATTTTTCATAAATCTTGCTAACTTTACTGTATTACACAGGGGAAAATACCATCCTGGCAGTTATGAAACAGATCCTTTTAGACACCCTCTCCCCATGCCCCAACAGCCAAGGGTTTTCTCTGCCTTCCACAGCTGTCTCCAGTTAAACTACATGAATCAGCTTATTGGATAACGACCTAATTGCACATTAGCACAGCAACAAAACACTTAAACTGTCACTTTACATTTTCAAGACAACTAACTTATTTTTTAACATAGTCCTCAGCCAGTCAGATCTAAACCAACATAGTCAAGGGCATGGAAAATAGACAAGTTGTATATTTTAATTCCACCATTTACATTTTGCTTTTTTTTTTTTAATCTGTTAAAACAACTGATGTCTGTTTAGCTTGATCAGTGAAAATTTCCTGCATTAAATTAGTGTTGATGGCTGATAACAACACATGGAAACTCCGTGTAAGGTTAAACCCTGAAAGAATTAAAAATGGCTTGAAGGATAAACTTTTTACAAGTAGGATAAATTAATTTTTCCTTAAATATGTAAATATAGTGCTTCACAGGTAGCAAACAGAGGTTTTTTATTCCTTCAATGTTAAGTTATTTAATACAAAAGGAATATTTGTCCCTGCTTCAGATGGGAAAATGGACTCAACCAAATCCTATGAGCATAATCCCTAATGTCAGGCCTGGCATGGGCTAATGCCTCTTGGAGGAGCCTACTGTCAAAACCAGAGACAGGAGCAGAGGAAAACACATCCTTGGGAGAGCTCAGCCTCATCTCTCCCCTCTGCTCCCACTTCTTGACTCTGGGAAGTGACAGCTCCATTTGGTGACAAAGCTTCTGCCAGTGCCTGATCACCATGAGCAGAAGTTGAACTCAGGGACTGCTGAGGATAGGATGTAGGGTTGATTACACACTCTTTATTTCTAGTTGTTATTATTATTATTATTAATTTATTAATTTATTTTTTATTATTATTAGGCAGTCTCATGAATTTCTGACACTCAGGTTTGCACTGATACCCAGTCCCTGCTTGAGGCTGTTCACCTGCCCAGGGCTGGAGCATCTCTTGGTTGAATTATTATTATTATTATTATTATTATTATTATTATTATTATTACTACTATTACTATTATTATTATTTTTAATTATTTAATTATGGTTATTTAATTTAATATTATTTAATTTAATAGTTATTATTATTTAATCATTTATTATTTTATTTAATAATTATTTAATTATTTAATTTAATATTATTATTATTTAATTATTATCATTAATTATTTAATGACAATAATTATCATTATTATATTTTTTATTATTATTATTAGGCAGTCTCATGAATTTCTGACACTCTGGTTTGCACTGATACCCAGTCCCTGCTTGAGGCTTTTCACCTGCCCAGGGCTGGAGCATCTCTTGGTTGAATTATTTATTTATTAATTATTATTATTATCATTATCATTATCATTATTATATTTAATTATATTTAATTTTATTATTTAATTATTATTATTTAATTAAATGTTATTTAATTAAATCATTATTATTATTTAATTATTTAGTATTTGATTTAATAATAATTTTATTATTATTATTATTTAATTATTATCATTAATTATTTAATGACAATAATTATCATTATTATATTTTTTATTATTATTATTAGGCAGTCTCATGAATTTCTGACACTCAGGTTTGCACTGATACCCAGTGCCTGCCTGAGCCCATTCACCTGCCCAGGGCTGGAGCATATCTTGGTTGAATTATTTATTATTATTATTATTATTATTATTATTATTATTATTATTATTATTATTAAATTATTTATTATTTTATTTAATGATTATTTAATTATTTAATTTAATATTATTATTTAATTATTATCATTAATTATTTAATGATAATAATTATCATTATTATATTTTTTATTATTATTATTAGGCAGTCTCATGAATTTCTGACACTCAGGTTTGCACTGATACCCAGTGCCTGCCTGAGCCCATTCACCTGCCCAGGGCTGGAGCATATCTTGGTTGAATTATTATTTTATTATTATTATTATTATTATTATTATTATTATTATTATTATTATTATTAATTTAATTATTTATTATTTTATTTAATGATTATTTAATTATTTAATTTAATATTATTATTATTTAATTATTATCATTAATTATTTAATGATAATAATTATCATTATTATATTTTTTATTATTATTATTAGGCAGTCTCATGAATTTCTGACACTCAGGTTTGCACTGATACCCAGTGCCTGCCTGAGCCCATTCACCTGCCCAGGGCTGCAGCATCTCCTGGTTTAACAGGGCCATGGATTTCTTGAAGAAATCCTGGGGAAAGGAAGGTGAATCAGCCTGGGGGGCTCAGCAGCTCCCCAGAAAAGTGAACACAGCAGCATGGGAGGCAGTTTCACCTTGCAGGCATTTCAGTTTTTGATTGATGTCCCTGCTTGGCTGTCACTTCACTCAGGGAGGACTTTCGAGTGGTGGAGTCACTTTTAGGCAGCAGAACTGTGTTGGCACCATTACAGATTTCTGTGAGACCAATTCCACGAGGCAGCTGAGCTCTGATGGCTCCTCTGGGCCAGTGCTTCTGGTCACAGGGAGGTCTAGCCCAAAACACAGATTTTCTTCCATGGCAAGGTGTAATGAACACCAAGAAAAAGCCCCGTGAGCGCTGCACCTACGCTCACATTCCTCTTCCAGCAAAGCACTCCCAACCCAACGTGGCCTAAGGCACAGAGAACCTGTAAACTGATCTTGGAGCTCACTCCGAGCTCTGGAGAGATGAGCTGGTGATGATCTGCTCCCCAGGAAAAGCCCATCCTTAAACAGGAAACCCAACACGAGAAAAAGGGCCTTGTTAACTCTTTGGGCCCTGAGGCTTTGAGAGTAAAACATATGGTCAGAATTAGCAGGCAAGGCCAGGCAGAGCAGCTCACCGTGGCCACAGTGCCCCAGGAACAAGGTACCTTGACTGCTACATTCATTTCTCATAATATGAACCACAAAAATTAGTACAAAGCAGTATTTTCTTGCAGTGCTAAATTATTGCAGAGATTTCTTATGAAAGAGGTCTGTCATGACAAATACAACTGGAGAGGTGAATTCTTTTGAAAAGGGATTCCTGGATTCCAGGCTAAATATGGTTTTCAGAAGCTTTAGGGCTAAATGTGAAGCAGGTAAGAAGTTTTCTACTCTTTCATTAACTTAAATATTGGTTTTTCAAACAGATTCCACGTAATACTGTCAAAAATGCAAACTGGCTTCTGAATTTGAGTATCAGCCCATTTTAAAAAGTAAATTATACAGCAAAGTATCACACTTTTCCTTAAAAAGTATGAATTCTTGGAAAATCCTCAAAAAAATCTCCTTTGTTAGAGGCTACAGTCCAATCTCATCGTGGGCCAGTTCTTTTGTTCCTGGTTTGGAATCAAGGGCTGTATTTATTCATTCCTCAAGGTTGCTGCTCCATTGGCTTCAGATGCACCCCCTTGGATCTTCCTTTCCATGGGGGATTCAGATCCTGGGCCCTGCCCTTGGGCAAAACATATGTTCCACTGCAACCTGGATCCAACCAGAGAATAATTGTTTTATGTTTATTAATCACCTGCATGCAAAATAGGTGCCAATAAAAACTGCAGGCAGATTCTCTGCCAGGCTCACATCACCCAAAAGCTCCACGCCACAGTTTGGTGTCTGAACAATGAATCCCTCCAATGAAGAGGCATTGCTGCTTTGATATGCAGTGACAAAAATATCACATCAGCTCAGCCCCTCTGCAGTGATGAGCTTGAAACGAGACAAGAAACCTGCAAAAACATTCAACATCAGTGGGAAAATAAATTAGAGATGCTGCATTAAGCTAAACAAGTAGATTAATGCAACACGAAGGGGTGAGATTTCAGTGGCGGAACGACAACGCTCCGACTCTGCTCGTGTTAAATGTGACCTGCCAAGAGGAAATCATCAGGCTGGGGATTGCTGAGTGTGAAAGTTTAAAAGGTTTTCAAGAGATAAAGTGAGTTGTAGCAAAATTTTTCAGAGTTCTGCGCCATTGGCCTTAAATAAAAGTCATTGCAGGCATTACAGCAAAACCAGCTGTAATTAAAGTCATTCTGGGAAGAATTAAACTACAAAGCCTGATTGGACTCCAGGGAAGAATTAGATTTAAGTAAGAGGAAGGGTGAGTTAAGGCACTGGAGCTGCAAATATCTTCTGTGACATTCAGCAAGTCTCAGCCTCATCCAGTTCTCATCCATTCCAGAAGACAGGAATACTTTAAGACTGACAACTTCTTTTTGGGAAGAAACAAATCTTCTCAAACATACCACTGAGGTAAGACCAAAAAGCTTAAACAAATTAAGTCTGTTACTCACCTTCTCCAGCTGAGAACTTGTGCCACAACACACAACTATCAGTCTGCACACTATTCTGCACACATCTACTTCCAAGATTCTTTTTCTGAGCTTATTCCAACATAAAATAAGCACCCAGAGCAACTTTAATGCCAATTCAAGTAGGGAAGGAGTCACACCAAAAACTGTTCTCACAAAAATCACTTCTGGGCAGACCACAAGTATCAGCCACATGATAATTATCTGAGGCTGTTCCATGAATGGGGGTTTTGTAGGGAAGCAGCATCTTGAGCCTAGATGGATCATCAGGGATTATTCTCAAGGAAACAAAGCTCTAGCTAGCTGAGAGTAATTCAAAGATTTATGAGGAGTGCTGCAGTTTAATTTCTCACTGAACTGCTTTCATGTACTTCTAAATGTACAGACACATCAATCAAGAAACATCACACAATTGATATATTAGTTTCTATTTAAAATACTACTTAAATTCTATTTAATGTAGTTATGAACCCACTGTGCCAGCAGAATGCTCTTTCCCAGTAACAGAACCATTGCCAGGTGAGTTAAAAGTGCATTTCAAAATCCATTCTACTTGGAAACCTTTGTATCAATCTAATTCAAGTGAAAAAAAAACTCTATCAAAAGCAAATTAGGTCTCTGAAAACCTGATTAATATTTTATACAGCAAAGAGTGGTAACATCTTTGAAAATATAATGTAGATGCTGCATGTTTGGCATGGACCACTTGCCTGGGGTTTGATGAGCTTTACTGATGACAGCACAATGTCATCTAGAAAACACAATTTCCCCACAAATAAGAAATTTGGAGAGCAGTAAAATCTCAGAAGAGGAAAGATAAATAACCTGAATGTGCCCCCATGAACTGTAAATCAAGTTTCACTTTCACTGTGGAACAATTCACTCAAATCCTCTCAGGAAGGATCAGTGGAATAAAAAGATAAAACTGGCTATATAAATGTCAGGCTTTATTCGAGCTCCCACTGCAGTACATTACTCATGTACTTCAAATGAATAGAAAAAAAAACAAAACCAAGAGAGAACAAAACAAGATTGTTGAAGAAAGATCTTGGGGGTTAGGACTCCACTTTGGCAAGGGGTATATTGTCCACTTCGTGGATGCCCTCCTTGTCAATGAACCGGGCGTTGAAGGAGGTCAGGTTGAGGATGAAGCGCTTCTGGAGCTGTTCAGCAAAAACAAAAAGAAGAAATGAGATTCACTCAAAGCTTATACCAAAGAGAAAAGTATACTTTAAATTTCTATCCTGGTTTTAGTGACCTGAAATATTAGGGACTAGGGTGGGATTTTCACTGCTCAGGAGTGAATTAGTGGGAGTTTGTTGTAAGATGGATCACATTAGACAAACCTTGGGTAGAGATGTAAAATAGCCAGGCCTGTTAACAAGACATTTACACAGGAAAACTAGAGTGGGCTAAAATTTTGGACACAAAGATACTTCAAACAGGACCTCTTTGGAGCACTTCTTGATGTTATATTCAAATCAATCTCTTAAAGACAAGGATAAAGACTATTTTCCTACAATAAGAGGTGTCTGAAATGTCTGGACTCTAATGTTGACACTAAAACTGGTCATGAACTTTAAGGTCAAGGCTTTATCTCAGGTATCACTTCACAAGCTGGAAAAGAATTAGTACATGCTTCTAAGAGTTCTTAAGTGTAACACAAGTGACAAGCATGCTGCAGTACATTCAGAAGAAACATAAGAGGGAAAAGTCTGGATCAGTATTATGCTAAGCACGCAAAAAGCTCAAGTTTAGGTTCTGGAGGACGTGAACCATGCAAAGGCAATGCAACTGCCTGGAAATCCTTTTCCTCAGTAGCTATTCCACATCTGGCCAGTGCCTTTATTACCCTTCTGGCAAAGGCAGCAAGAAATGCAGCAAGAGGAACAGGAAAGTATCAGGAATGAATGCAAACAAACATTCCTTTCTCAGGAGCATCAGGGCCTGAGTTCAGCCACTCACCTCCTGTAGACATTTTTTTAAGAGCTCCACAGCTTCCTCACGTGTGATACCTGAAAGGGAAAACATCCACAGATTGATTTCATTAGAGGCCATCTCTCTCCACAGAAACTTTTATTAAATTTAAACAACTTTTCAGCTGAGCACCAAAACCTCTCCTTCCCAGCTCACAGAAAACACTTTCCAGATGTCCCCAGGACGCTCTGCACCGCGGTGCTCACGCCCCAACAAGCCATTGAGAATCGATTTGTTACAGGGAATGGGAAGCATGACGGAATTCTGCCTCCCATGGCCAGGGCCTGGCTCACAGCAGCACAGCCACCTCCCTCTCCTGCAGTTTATTGCAGCTCTAAATCAGCTCCAGCTGCCCCAGTCCAGGGCAGGAGGTGGAGATGGGTTTAGTGGATGTTCCTGCTGGGTATGAGCTCAATAAAGGACAAGGCACGTGTGGGATGCTCCTGCTATTCTCACAATTCAGGATAAAATCCAGCACTCTATAGGGGTGACAAGCCATGACAATGAAGTTCATTGTTTTCCTCTGTTCCACAAGGAATGGTGAAAATGGAACAATAGAATGTTGAGGGACATGACTAGAAAACAAACAGGGTTGGTGGGTCTAAAACTTCTTTCTAGGCTTTGTTCCAGACCTGCATCCACTGCTGAGGCAAGTTAAATGAAAATGATCAGTTTATAGCTACATTTCTTGAAGGAGGTAGATGAAAGGATTTCTAATCTCAGAGCAGAGATAATAACTTAAACTCAGCTTTGCACACAGGAGTCAAATAGTTTGTAGCTAAAGCCAAAGATGTCAGATTAACAATATTCTGTGCTTTGCACATTTCCTTATCTGCACAGTGGGGATGGGGCCACGTATCTTCCTTGGCACTGGATTATGATGCTAAAACTGAAAGTTTAGACAGGTACAAACATGTGCAAGAGTTTGATGAGCAGCTGCCAAGTGCACAGAACTGTGAACACTAAAACCTCTTTGTTGTCCACAGAAGCTGTGGCTGCCCCATCCCTGGAAGTGTCCATGGCCAGGCTGGCCAGGGCTTGGAGCACCCTGGGACAGTGAAAGGTGTCCCTGCCCATGGCAGGAGGTGAAATGAGATGAGCTTTAAGGTTCCTTCCAACCCAAAGCATTCCATACTCTGTGATTCATCGCCACCACTTCAGAGAGCTGGAGATGATCTTGCTAGCAACATCTTTTCATTTGAATGTTTTTAGTTTATCATACCCAAAGCCAATCCAAGATATGGAGCAATAGCATCTCGGACTGACCTCTGAATATTGATACTCTGGGAAAATGTACATGTCAGAGCCAACAGACAAGCAAAAAGATAGAGCTGTCAAACTCTTATTTATTAAAAGCAGACTACCAGCTGCCAATGGTCCAGGAAAGTCTAATCATATTTTAGAATAACTGAAATGTCCTTTACTCCCAGTCTGTTATGCTGCAAACAGGAAAAAAATTAAGGACTTGACTAGTTTTCTGTTCCCATGCTAGCAAAACCAAAGGCAACCTTTCGAGCTCCATTTATCTATGAAAAAGTCAAGTTCCAATCTGTTGCACCACAGCAATGCCACCTGATTCAGCAAATGTCAGTCTCACTGGTTAATAAACTCAAGGGCTAAAATGAAGCAGGAGAATTTTCCTGTCCAGTGGCTCCACTCACCTGGCTTGTAATAGCGGTCAAGGATGCTGAGGGTGAGGAATGCTCCATATCCATGTGCTGCAAAAGGAGCCTTGGCCAGAGCTGCCAGGTAATCCATGTAGTACAGGGCAGGGCCCTCGTGGTCATCGTAGCCAGCCAGGAGAAGGTTCACATGGTAAGGGGTCTGAAAGAGAAATGAGGTTTTTGTTAGAGGGCTCACAGCAAATCTCTGAATCCTGATTTCCTGTGCACCAGGGAATAGCAGCAGAGCTGATTAGACAACTCCTTATCATAAAATGCCACATCAATCCTGTCTGCAGCACAGTCTCGAGCTAAAAGTGATCAGGTTTTCTGGTAACATGGAGTGCACAAGCAAATAAAAACATAGAACTCTCATTCTCTTGCAAACCAGTGTGTTTGGGGTTTTTTTACAGCTTTCACAACACACTCAAACTTTAAAAAACTTGAGTGCAGTTTTCACGCCAGATTCCTTCACCTCAACATAAAAATTGTGGATTTTTACTGCTGACACGTGAGCACAACGTGAACATTTTGCAGTTTCTGAGAACTCTTTGTTCATTTAACCTGCTCTGTGCTCTCTCCCCACTCCCCCTCCCAGTGAGCACGTATGAAAGCTCTCACACAGTGAGTCACACACAGTGTCCTGTTCACTGGCAATTTGCTTTTTATTGCATGTACCAAGTTTAATCTTTAATATTTGGCTGTTTACTCCATGTTCTGGGTTTAGTGTTCCACCATCATGAATAAATCAGACATCTCTTCTTCTCCTACATCTCCTTCCAAGATCTGTACTTTGTAAAACCATGAAACACACGTGCACTGTATTATTTTTAAACATAGGATCAGAAAAAATTTGGGCATTGTATGTATTTTTAAAAGCAGCTTTTATA
The DNA here is from genome assembly GCF_028551555.1 of Melozone crissalis. Classification (NCBI taxonomy): domain Eukaryota; kingdom Metazoa; phylum Chordata; class Aves; order Passeriformes; family Passerellidae; genus Melozone; species Melozone crissalis. The sequence continues at coordinate 10,179,579 of NW_026535888.1, read as the reverse complement.
TACTTCCAGTATTTCCATATCTACACAATGTTTCTTATTAAATTAATTGTACTAACAGGATATCTCCAAACTGCTGGAAAACCTGGATCAACAAAGCAACAAAATAAGAAAAAAAAATGATGATGCAACTGCCAGAATAAAAAAGCAAACAAAATTTCACCCTAAAGCCAAAACATTAACTGCATCATAGGAAAAGTTCATTTTGATACTCAATACAGTAAATTTCCACACAAACAAAAAAAAAAATCACATGCCACTATATTTTTACTTTCAGACAGTATGAAAGAATAAAGCAGGCTACAGTTATATATATAAAACATCACTTTAAATTGTGTGATTTAATCTTCAAAGCATCCAAGAATATTTGGAAAGAAGTTACCATGCAGCTGTATTGGTTTAATTAGGCTGTATTTCATCATTTATTTATTCTGAAACATCACACAAGTTGATATTTAAGAGCCATGACACAAGATCACTCAAATTATTGTGTGACTTGGAATTACCAACATTGGCATATGCGAGATACTCAACCATAAATAAATGGTGTTATACAGACTTAAACCCATCTGTAAACTGATTTTCAGTTTTAAGTTCTCCTGCTAATGGTCTCTAAGACTTCTTAAAACTCAAATGTAAATAATTATCCCTCATGCTTTATTAGTCTAGAAAGGCAGGATTTAAACATTAGCAAATATACATAATCTATTTATTACTTCCATGATTATAAATGAAATTTGCAGTGTAACACCTCAATGCTGGGACTGGAATTTCTTGTACATCCCAATCCTTCTGTCCATTCCTTCCTTGACTTTTGTAACTTGGTCCATGCCAACAATTCTCAACTCTTTACCAGGCTGGTGTGGTTAAAGAGCCATCAAATGAGTGCTGACTAACACTCCAGGACATTATTTTGACCCCAAACTTCCCTTCCTACAGAAGCACCACTTCTCATCCCAAGTAGTTTTGCACTTGGTGCTGTTTGATTTAAAATAACGACAGCAATTAGGAGATGTGTGAAATTGTTCAGAATTTACAGCTGAAGAGCACAGTTGTGCCAAGCAGCCCAGGCCCAGCTCGGCGGTGACACAGCCCGGTGACATCTGGCGAAAGCCAAAGTCACAGCGAGGGGGGAAAGGTGGGAGCAAGGAAACCTCCTGCCAAGTGTGGACATGGGGAGAGGAGCTGAGAGCTGCCTTTGGAATCCAGCCAGGCCCTGTCACCTATAATTAAACAGCATCACAGTCAGAGACTGAACTTCATCACCTTTGGAGGGCAGGGGGCTTTTCTTCCTACTCCCCCCCTCAGCAGTGAGATCAATGTACCAAACATTTTTGTACCAAACATTTTTGTACCAAACTTTTCCCCACCAAACTTTTTACTTCTCAACTATTTTCCTACTCCTAACAGGAGGTGCTGGCATGTTTTACCTTTTAATTTTCATTTTCATGATCCACATGATTACCTTAGTAGCCTCCAGGAATCCCTTATGCAGTTTCAAGCACCAGCGTTAATCCTTCTGTTATATTATGATGAAAATGTAACAAAATTCAAAGAAAAAAAAACAACTCTGATGGCTTGTATGGTAAAATTCTAAATGCCACAAACAAACCATGAAGTGCTAAGTTAGAGGAAAAAGCTTCTGCCTGCAATGTGGAGATCAGTGTAGTGTGACAGCAGTGTCAGAGAGCGCTGCGTGCCCCGGGGCGTTGCCATCTGCACCAGAGCAGCGTTTTTGTCTCTGGTAAATAAACACATCTGCCTCTGCCAGTGTCCTCCTCACGCTGCTGCCTTCTGCACAAGGTGAGCTGGAAGACAGGAGAGGGCTCAGCAAGGAGTGGAGCCACAGGGAGGATCAGCCCCCAAGGGACGTGGCGCAGAGGAAGACAAAGGTGCCACATCAGTGCTGCCTCCTGATGGGCAGGTTATCAAAAAGCCTGTTAAAAATACTTTAAATCATATGTAAGAAATAGCTGCCTCTGCTAAAAGGGGACTCAGACTTATCTGTGCAGTCATGGCCCTGAGATGAGCCATGAGCACCAGGGCCAGGTCCCAGCAGCATCACTGCTTCACATCAGCCTGGAGAACTGCACAGGAATGCACAGAACACACACAGACCTTCCAAACCACACCTCAACACAAACAGCATCACTGCCAACCATCTCCTGCCAGCCTGCAGCTGGATTAAGCCATTTAAACCAGAAGAGCAGTGTGGAATCACAGAATATCCTGAGTTGGAAAGGATCCACAAGGAAAAACTTCTACTTGCAGCTGTGATTCATGTCAGAAAGGAGAACAATGATCTCTGGCTGTTCCTGTGCATGAGTTCTGGAAGAACTCTCACTCCACATGTGTAATTCTTAACAATACAGCTCTGAGGTTAATACTGGCCTTTATTTCCTACTGTAAAACCTGATTTCAGGCCTGAGCAGTGCACTCTTAAAACAGCAATACAATTTAACCCACACTCTATCCTTGACAGAGCTGACCAACTTCATTCTCAACATCCTCTTTCTTCCTGTTTTCTTTCATGTAGCACATTACATTCTTCTCAATGAAATGCTTCCTAACCTTAGATCATTAAAGGTTTGTTTGCCCCCTCACAGCAGCTTTTCATACTTTGAAAAAAATCACCCTGGGAAACATCACTAACTGCAGTTCAGTAACTTGAAAACACAACCCCAACTTGGATGTGGTATTTACCAAAAAGCCTCATGTTGCTGTTTACAAAAGGCACTTGTTTTCCTAAGTACATCAAACAGCTTTGCTCTATGAAATCATTTTCCAAGAAGATTAAACGGATTTGGAGCATTTGCATGAAAGCCACAACCTTATCTCGATGTTCAGGAAGTTGAATTCACTTCACGTCTCCAGTGTGTGACAAAGTGTTTACTGGGCCCAAGGCTGGAATTTTAAGTTTATGGCTGTATCAGTTATTGATAAGTGATGTGATAAGTTTTTCAAATAAGCAAATCAAGTTCTATTTTACTAAGATATGATTTCAGCAATGTGAACTCACAGAATATCAGAATCAGTGGTGTTGGAGGAGATCTTCAAGATCAAGTCCAACCTGTGACCCATCAACCCCTTGCTACCCACACCAGAGTAATGGATACTCCTTGACTCCACTAAATCCCTGAGCAGCCAGCTCCAAATTCATCACTAAAAACAGCAGTTCCCACCTTTTTCAGAGTCCATTATTTGAGGATGGAAATGCTCCCTGGCACCTGTGCCAAAACCTCTCAGCTTTACTCACCCGACTCCGCAGATAGTCCGCGAGGTTCCGCCGGGTGAAGTTTGCAGCTGCAGTGGGAGACAATTCATAACCTGGAGGAGAAATGTGACAAATATTGATTTGGTAACAGCCCAAATCATTCATGTTTCACCTCCCACCTTCTCATGCCTTCTCTGAAATGAAAAAACATAGTGACAAAATATAGAGCCTTTTGTCTAATTCTGGTTTATTCTGAAAGCTACAAGCCCTCAGACTCTGGGTGTTTCATACCTCTATGGGCCATAGAAACACATGGCTTCAAAAAATTAAAATGTTAAGGACATGTAGCTTGACTTCTTTGTTCAATATATCAGAAGAACTGGTGACAGCATGTAATGGATGTATTAAGAGAATAAGTCTGTCAGTAAAATATTTGTGTCATTTATATTGCAAAGAAGTTTTCCAGGATTTGGATCCAGATTCTATTTCTGCATCCTGCCTGAATTATCACCTTTGCTGGACACTAAAAATGCAGGAATCTTCACAGAGGGTTTGAGAACAGCACTTTCCACCAACATTCACCTGGGAACCACCCTTAGCTCTGCTCCCAACACCCAGTGTCCTGCTTCACTCACCATTTCTCATTTTGTAGAGCTGAACATTTTTCTGGATGTATTCTGCAAACTGCACCGTGTCTCCTGGCTCCCCCACACACAGCAGCAAGATCTTTTCACTCATCTTAAACATTTTGTCATGATCTAGGCAAAGAAAAATATTGTGAGTGCCATGGCCACAAGGAAGAATAAATTATTTTGGCAATATCCTGACACATCAGGATTTTACAGAAGCAAGAAAGAGATTTGGATAAATGCATCACGACCTGGAGCACCAGTAAAAAGCTTTTCTAAGCACAGACTGACATTTGGTGTCTCACAGACACAGAACACAAGAGTTGTTGAAGAGAAACAAAGCTCTTCAGGAGGGAGGCATCCCAGAAATCTATAGTATTTCCACCTTAGAAGCAAGGTAGGAAAGAATAAAGCTTCACACAGAATATTGTGTTCAAAGCATAAGGTTTTGCTTCCTGGGATCAGGAGTAAAATTTTGCTCAGTGACTATTCAACTTTATTCAAATATTCTGCAACAGAAGCAAAAAATTTAATATAAAGCTGAAATATCAACACATTGAGCAAAACAATCTTAGGAAACCCAGAAACAAATTCCATGTCAAATGATGCCCTTTTACTTATATCCAGCAGTCCCAAAAACCAGAAGTTTACATGAATGAAACATTTCTTTTGCTTATCATTTTTTGAGGAAAAAAACAGATCAAAGTACCAAAGAGAATGGAATTAAAGTAATGATTATAAATCATAATGAAGCTGACCTATAAGCAGGAAATCAAGGAATAGTAATCTATATTTTTAGTCATAGTTTAGCCATATTTTTAGTCTGCAGTTTAGGACAGTTTGTGTTTGAGGGGATCCAGGCTGTTGCAATGACAGTGCTGAAGCCAATCCTGTGCTCACAGAGTCTCCTCTCACCAGAGCAGGTATCTGGCACTTGGATATCCCAGACAGACACTGAGGAGCTGCTGGATTGAAGGGAAAATCTTTTTTCTCCACTGAGGGCTTGCACAAACACCAAGCTCACTAAATGGTGCTGAACAATCCCTGCTGCAAGGCAGGCACCGAGTGTCACAATCCTCTAAAATGATGTCAAAACTCATCACAGCACTGGAGCTGCTGTCTGGAGCTCAGGGAAAGCCCTGACACTGCCCAGCCCTGCAATCCCAGATTGGTTTGGGCTGGAAAGGAGCTCAAAGCCCATCCCCTGCCATGGCAGGGACACCTCACACTGTCCCAGGCTGCTCCAAGCCCTGTCCAGCCTGGCCTTGGGCATTTCCAGGGATCCAGAGGCAGCCACAGCTGCTCTGGGCACCCTGTGCCAGGGAATAATTCCTTCCCAATATCCCATCCAGCCCTGCCCTCTGGCAGTGGGAAGCCTTTCCCTCTGTCCTGTCATTCCAGGCCCTTGTAAACTGTCTCTCTCCATCTTTCCTGCAGGCTCCCTTCAGGTACTGGAAGGGGCAATTAGGTCACCTAGAAAACTGAAAGTGATTTACAAATAGTAGCTTGTGAACAAACCTATATGGAACCAATATTAACTTAGAAAATATTATTTGAAATGATATAATTTTTATTTTGTATATACCACCAGCTTTCAGAAGGGCCTCTAACACTGCTCCAACTGACCATCACAGACTTGAAGTGAAACATCTGAGGTAAAAGCAGTGCTATGACATTTTTATATAGATTTATTTATATTCATTTGTATGGATCTAGCAATTTTCTATTCTATAATTTTTTTAAAAGAACTACTAAAGCACAGTCTTTAGAATAGAACAAGCTTCAGTCTAGCAGGAAAATAAATTGATTTTAGAGAATTCCAGAGACTTGGTGATGCCCTAGATGTTTTACCATACAAAGAAACCAAAGCCATGCTTCAGTCTGGCTCTTGCTCCCTGTGCTGTGAATTTCACTGATACTTTTAGTCCCCATAATCCTTTTTCTCCCGTTAATTACGTTTTAGCAGTGAATTAGGCACAAGTGAGCACCTCCTGTCACACATCGTTATTAACCCTTTTACACTGCTGTGCAGAGCGAGCTTTGGGATCACAAGCCCACGCTGACCTGAACAGGTAAATTAAGCTGACAACCCAACACAGAGCGGTCACAGTCGGTCACGACTGGGGACTTTACCCAGAGCAAAAGGGTAAAGTCCCCCGATTTAAGCCCAACTTTTGCTCCTACAGCCACTACACCTCCCTGAAGGGCCCGGCAGCGCTCAAACCCAGAAACCTCCCCGGGCACAGCCTGCCCTCAGCCCGAGCGCCGGGCCCGCCGCTCCCCACCGCGCACACCGCGGGGCCCTGCGACACCCTGCCCGCCCAGGTCTCAGCACGGAGCCCCGGCGGCTCCCAGGGTCTCACCGTGCTTCATCTGGATGATGCTGGTGGCCGCCACGGTGTCCGCGGCCACCAGGACGTAGTCGGGGCCCTGGATGCCGATCAGGTACTCCATGGCCGCGGTGACACAGCGCGGCCCGGCCCGCCCCGCCGCGCCTGCGCGCCCGCGCGCGCCGATGGCGTCACCGCTCGCGAGAGCCGCCCGCGCGCGCGGGGCCCGGGCAGCCCTGAGGGGAGTGAGGGGGGTGGGGGTGTGAGGGGAGAGGAGTTTCGTTGCTTTGGAATAATGGAGTGGTTAAAGGTGGAAAAGGACGGGGTGGCCTTGAATTTGAGGGGATCGAATTCCCTCCATTTGGAATAATGGAGTGGTTAAAGGTGGAAAAGGACGGGCTGGCCTTGAATCTGAAAGAGTTCCCTCCATTTGGAATAATGGAGTGGTTAAAGGTGGAAAAGGACAGGGTGGCCTTGAATTTGAGGGGATCGAATTCCCTCCATTTGGAATAATGGAGTGGTTAAAGGTGGAAAAGGACGGGCTGGCCTCGAATCTGAGGGGAAAGAGTTCCCTCCATTTGGAATAATGGAGTGGTTAAAGGTGGAAAAGGACAGGGTGGCCTTGAATCTCAGAGGATTGGGTTCCATCCCTTTGGAATAAAAGGATGGGGTGGCCTCGAATCGGAGCGAGTTGGGTTCCATCGCTTTGGGATAACGGGGTGGTTAAAGGTGGAAAAGGACGGGGGGGTCTCGAATCTGAGCAGGTTGGGTTCCATCCCTTTGGAATAATGGGGTGATTTAAGGTGGAAAAGGACGGGGGGTCTCGAATCTGAGCGGGTTGGGTTCCATCCCTTTGGAATCATGGGGTGATTAAAGGTGGAAAAGGATGGGGTGGCCTCAAATCTGAAGGGGTCGAGTTCCATCCCTTTGGAATAATGGGGTGGTTAAAGGTGGAAAAGGACGGGAGGTCTCGAATCTGTGCGGGTTGGGTTCCATCCCTTTGGAATCATGGGGTGGTTAAATGTGGAGAAGGACAGGGTCACCTCGAATTGGAGCAGGTTGGGTTCCATCGCTTTGGGATAACGGGGTGGCCTCGAATCTGAGGGGGTCGAGTTCCGTCCTTTTGGAATAAAAGAACGAGGTGGCCTTGAATCTAAGCAGTTTGGGTTCCATCCCTTTGGAATAATGGGATGGTTAAATGTGGAGAAGGACGGGGTTGCCTCGAATTCAAGAGGATTGCGTTCCATCCCTTTGGAATAAAAGGACGGGGTGGCCTCGAAGCTGAGGGGGTTGAGTTCCATCCCTTTGAAATCACGGGATGGTTAAATGTGGAAAAGATCCCAGAGACACAGGGTGGCTGAATGAGACACTGAGGTTGGAAAGACCTCCAAGGTCATCCTCAGCCCAGCACTGCTGCTATGCCGTCCACTAAACCATGTCCCCAAGTTCTGAATACATGTATAAAATTTCCACAGAATCATCAAGGTTGGATTTAAAATCACTCAGTCCCTCAACCAGCACTACCTTTGGAGCCACATCACCCAGCTCCTCTTGGACACCTCCAGGGACAGTGACTCCACCACCTCTCCAGGCAGCCTGTTCCAATGTCTCACCATGCAAACAATGAAAATGTTTTTCAATATCTGATGTGAATCTCCTCTGTCTCAGCTTGAGGCCAATTCCTCTTGTCCTTCACTGAGCTCACTCTTCTCGTAGTAGGAGAGATGGCCCCACCTCAGCCACCTGCCCATCAGGGAGTTATGGACAGCCAGAAGGTCCCACTTGGGCCTCCTTTTTCTCCAGGCTGAGAAAGCTCCCCTCAGCTCCCTCAGCCATTCCTGGTGCTCCAGACCCTTACCCAGCTCTGTTCCCTTCTCTGGACACACTCCAACCCCTCAATGTCTCTCTTGCCATGAAGAACTGCCCCAGGATCCAGCGTGCAGCCCCAGCAGTGCCAGCACAGGGGGATGAACGGTGTCCAAAAACCCCCAAACGCATTGAGGTTGGTTCCCCAGAGCCAAAGGGACAATCCCAGGCCTACCTCTGCCTCCCAGTCTAGTGATCCCAATATCCTTCCAGATTCTCCTTCCAGAAGGGCCATGCTGAGCCCTCCTTGGGCTGGGAAACGCTGTCCTGAGGGATCTGGGCTCAGCTTTCTGCTCTGTCTCCATCTCCAATGATCAGTGTGGGGCTGTGGTGTGACCCAGGATGGTGGCATAGGAGAGATTTGTCATTCCAGGGATTGTTTGCACGGTGCTTGCACCAGCTTTCATCCTTTGTTTTCTCTCAATGTGATGTTAGTAAAGATGATGTTGCAGTTACTGGAATGCCTGGATGAAGTTTCCTGCAGGACCTCCTGCTTGCCAGAGAAGAAAAGAATCCTCATGTTCCTGCTGTTTCAGGTGCAGGAAATGAAGGTGCAGAGAGGAGAGGTGATTTAGGAGATCACAGGGCAGGGTAACGGAGAGGATGGGAATAGAAATGTCTTGATTCACTGAGCTTCTCTGCAGCTGCTGGAGCGTGTGGTTCGGATCACCAACCCCAACGTGAACCCTGCAAGGCTTACACGGGGCTTTGCTCCTAATCTCCTGTCTGGGCTCCACAGAGCTCCCAGAACTGACTCTCCATAGGCCTAAACGTGGTGTCTTTTAACAGATTTCCCTCAGGGATGGGCTGGGACAAGCCTTGCCGTGTTCATCCCATGCCCAGCCTGTGGCAATCCTGGTGCCAAGTCTGGCTCTGTCCTTCCCACCACAATGCCTGGAGAGCAGCTCTTGCTGAATTTTTAATGAGCAAAGCTACAGAATCTCTTTCATGTGTTTATTTTGACAGTGTTAGACACTACCTGGATGGAGATGTTTGTTAAATCCTGAGCCTGGCTCTCCTGGCATGCAGAGCAGGCTGGGCATCTCCCTTCAGTGCTTGCTTTCAGCAGCATTGCAGAGGGATTGTTCTGACCTTGGGGTGCCCCATTTCCCTTCAGACATTTCCCAGGCTAACATCAGTGTGCAGACGCCATCCTCTTTGCAAAACTCCTTTCAAGGGTCTTCATTCTTGGCAAAAGTGTTGGGAAATGTCAGTGCCTGGCTCTGAATCCTACAGGCATCCCTGTGCCTCCCAGAGCTGCTCTGCTCCTCACTGCCAGGCTCACTGCAGTGTTTTCCTTCCACCTGTGATGGCAAGAACAGGGCATCCATCGGAGTGTGCAGGTGAAAATGGATTGTAACCTGCCCTGCCAACAGCTGATTAACGTTTGTGTCTCTGTCAGGATTGATTTGAGGGTGAGAGCATTCCAGAGTCCAGCTGGGGCCCTGCTCCTCGGCTGGATGCTCCTTCCCTGTGCTTCTGTCATGGTCACCATTGTCTGCTTGGGGTGGGGAAGAGGATTGTCCACTGTGGGCAGCTGTGATGGCCAAGGACAGGGTGTTATTTCTCAGTTTTTGCTTTTATCCCTCCCCAGCAGTGCAGACCATCTCCCCACTGTGGTAACTTTGGGTTCCCTCTCCCAGTCTGATTTGTCACTCTAACCTCAGGGAGGTGGGAAAGCAGCAGGCACTGCAGGCTCTGCTACACAAACCCAGGCCGGTAACCCCAAAATGATGTCCAGCATTGAGTTGGACATAACTCATAACTGCACATAGCAGCAGACAATCAATTTCATGATTGTTGCTAATTGTAAAATCAAACCATAAAGGTAAAAGCTGCCTCAAACTAATGAATAGGTTTTTTTCTCCTGTGTGGAGGCACAAATCAAGAAATCTAAATATTTAGCCAGAGATTTCTGCAGTGCTGTGGGGGATTTATTGACAGCCACATCTAGTCAAAGCTTCCCCCAGTTCCTCCAGCTCTGTACTCTTTGAATTCCTGCTGGTCACTGAATTATTTCTTCTCTTACTATTTCCTGTGCTTTAAAAGTGTGGAAAGCACAATCAAATTATCGTCATGCTCATTTGGTTAATCACCCATTTAGTTACTTATTCAGTTCATTAACAAGACGCTGGCTAGTGTCAGTGTGGAGGAAATTCTGAGAGGCAGGCAGTTAGGAGACAGGATATAGAAGAAACAGGCCATTACTCCAGCCCAGTGAATGGCAATTTCTATCCCTCTTTTCTGCTACGTCACTTCAGTGCACAGTTTGTTCTGGATTTAAAAAAGCAGCCAGCAAAGACGAAGAAAGCATTCTGCTGCAGATCACTGCTGTTTGTTAGATTCCATTTAGGTTCAATCCAAAGCTCTGCAGAAGACCAAACCACCTATTTTAGGACTCAGTTGAGAAAAATGTGCTGCTCCACAGGTCATAAGATGCCTGTAATTATGACCCCGAATGGATAGAAATGTTGCTTCTTGAGACAAATTCTATCTGACAGTTTTTACAGTACGTTCGTTCAGAGCAAAATGCCCTGTCCCCTGTCACCCGGATTGAAATTATTAAGGAAGACAGACATTTCACTGACAACTCTAGCCTCAGGGGGGAAAATATTCCTTCTGTTCCCCTCTGAAGGTCAGAGCTCACATAATGCAAAACACTTAGAACACGCGCGTACACATGCTCACGCACATGCGGATGAAACTTTCTCTTCTGCAGAGCTCTGCATGGGTTTGATGGAAAATAGGAACCCACTGTGCAGGCAGCTCAGGGAGTTTGGGCCAAAAGAGACAGGCCTTGAATCCTTTAGTGTTAATTCTCATTGTCTTGTAAGTGATTTCTTTCTCCTCTGCTTGTAAATCACATCAGGAGATGGTCATGTGTGCTCACATGTTCGTACTTCCCCTCACATGATAGTGCCCAGACGTGGCACATCACTCACTGGCAGCTCCTCCGACAGTGTGGGATCTGTGGGATAGTCACACTTCCCTGCTATCTCTTTATTCTTTCAAAACATTTCGTGCCTTCTTCCCCGTGCTGTTAAAAGCCCATTTGCAACCTGGATGTCCCATTTCTCACCTAAGCTGCATTGCCAGCTGTCATTTGGCCCAGTCTGTCACCCAGCAGTGTCCCCGTGCTAGGGATGTGCAGGTCCTCACCAACTCTGGCTGCTCCAGAGCTTTTTCAGGCAAAGCCTGGCCCTTCAGAGCCTCCCCAGCCCCAGCTGGACGTGTGAACTCAGCAGTGCAGCCACAGATGAGCTGTCAGTCACTGTGTTGTGCCTGTAGATCACCAACCTCACTTAATCTAGGGCTGAAAATTGGACCTGAGCCAAGGTGAGCAGAGGTGAGAAACCAGCCCGCAGCTCATTAACCTCTTCCCATTGCACAGAGGCTCTGTCTTCCCCAGTGCCAGCAATCTGGATGGCAGCAGGCTCATGCTGGGTCCCTGCTGACCACACACGTGTCCTCGTGTCATTTGCACCGAGTTTCCCTGGCAGGACCCAGCTCCCAAGCACTGACCCTGCTTTTCCAGCCCGTCCTAGAAACACTTTCAGGGTGTTAATGGGCAGCTGCAAACCAGCTGCCCTCCCAGCACCCCAGGATTGAGCCTTTCACAGAGCTGGCCCTCACATCTCCCAGAAATTCCTGGATTAATGCCACCACTTGCCTGTGGACCTGAAGGACCTGCCCAGACCAGCTCATTCCCATGACAAGGATGTTCTCAAGTGCACGCTGGTACCAGTGGCAGAGTGGAAAACAGAGATGGGAAGCTTTTGTGCTGAATTTCCTCTCAGAAAAAGGGTGGAAATCCCAAATCCTGCTCTGTATTGCCTATCCCATACATCCCACCCCACTGTGCTCCTGCCAGGTGGGAACACAGCCCTGTTCTGCCCAACTCCTGCCCCATTCCTGGCTGCCCTTCCCAGAGGGACACCAGCTCCTGCACAGCATCTTCCTTCAGATCTGCAAGGATCTCCAAACTTTTCTTTCTTCTTTCTCTCACTCCCTCTTTTTCTAAGTTTAATTCCGAACAGCCGGCTGTGTTCAGCCTGACTGGTTTGTTATGGCTTATAATTTGTGTTAGGATTAATTAACTAATTACCGACAAATGTCCGTTGGCAAGATTCTGCTTCTGCTTGTCAACTTGAAGTATTTAATTATTTTAATCATTTACTTTCATCTTCAGAATTTATGCTCTTCCAAGAGCGTTTCTAGGCATCTTTTAATTATTATTCTGATTTTTTTTTTTCAGAGGGGTGGCGAGCTGGGGGGAGAGAGCTGGGGGATGGGATCAGTCCTCATTAACTATTTCAGTGAGGAAATTTCCTTGGAAAGCCAGCCATGATTTTCAGACACTGGTGCACGGAAGGGACAGTGTGGAATGCAGGTGTGTGGGGATGCACAGACAGGGATGGGCTGGGCTCTCTCTTCCCAGTAACAGTCCTTTCTTTCCCCAAAGGATTTCAGGGATGCAGACTGGGGATGCCACTGGTCTTGTTCCTTGGTCAAGCAGGTGTTGATTTACACAGATGCTTCATCCACCAGGAATAACCCCTAAATCCAGGGGAGTGCTCAGGACACCCTATAAGGCACAAAAGAGTCTCTGCTGGATGAAAACTGAAGTGGACTCACAGCCACTGTGCCAGCAAGTAAATAAAACAGGATCATAGGAAAGCATCCACTGATGTGGGGTTTTCATCTTTAAAATATTGTGAATGGCTGAAAAGCCACAAACTGAACTCTGCTTTGATCTTCCCATGGGTTTGAACATGGGAAGTGAGAGCACATGAGATTTGGGCTGGGATCCTGTCCTGGGGCTGGAGGCATGTATGGAAATCCCATCCCACATCTGTGAGCATGCACAGGAATCCCAGACCCTGGACATGCTGCCAGCTGTGGGACAGGAGGGCAGCAGGCAACTGGGACAGTGGAGAATCCAGTCAAGGACATCTTTTTTTACATCCATGTGGGTACCACAGACGAGATCCCACCTGAGCACACTCCGAATGAAAAGTCAATTTGCTCAGAAAAACAATGGACCACCTGAAAATATATTGCGTAAGTAATTCAATGTATGCATTTAATTCCTTCCTTCCAAACACACTGGCCTTGCTGTTCCTTCCCCATTTTGATCTCCAGGTGGGGCAGGGCACCACAGTGATGTGAAGGTTTTGCAATTTTGATTTGCACCTGCTCACACAGTATGATCCAACACTTTGAGTGCCTTCACTCTATTTCCTTCACACACTGAAGCTGCAGCACTTGTGTGGGATTAAAACACAAGAGAAGGAAGCATAAGAAGCTGATAAAAGACAGTGAAACTGAGTCTTTCACTAATACTTTCCAGAACACTTCCAGGCTTTTTTTTCCCTGCCTAATGCTTTATGCTGCCAAGAAACCAAATTCCAAGGGGGTTGTAAAACCTTCCTGTGGTGGGCACTGCCCAGGCAGGCACAGCCCCACATCCTCCAGTGGGACACACACACCCCTGACTTCAGCAGGAGTCTCTCCAGGAAAGGCTAATGAAGGATTCAGCCCCAAGAATATTTTTTTTTCCTGAGACAAATGAATCCCTTGGACCGGAGCACTGAGGAGAGTGTGCTATTTAAAAGGTTTCTTGAGGGTACGTAATTATATTGAAAATAATTAGGGGCAAGGCAGCAGTATTATTACTACTTATCATATCACTCTAAACTTAATCCAGACTGATCTTTGGGAGTGCAGTGGGAATGCAGAGGATGGACTTTTCTTGAACATGATGGGTCCATAATGTTGTTGGTTTTGGGTTGACATGGGAGACAAGAGTTTCTCTGTAGGAGTCACCTAAGAAGAAGCAGCTTTGTCCCAGAGGGAATGGAGGACCCAGCAAGGCTGGAGCACAGCCCTGGAGTCTGTGGGCTCTGGACTTCCATGCTAGTCCTTTGGTCCTTTGGACAAACGTGTTCCAGGACCTGGCAGCCTTTAAGGTGACACCCAGACCCTTCCCAAAGACACAACAGCCCCCGGGGTGTGATTTGTGGGGTGAGCAGAGGCTCCCAAGGAGCCCAGGGAAGCAGCATTGCCCTTGTGAGCACTCATGGAGAGATCTAAACGAGATTGTTTTAATTAACTTCAGAACCCTGTTAATTAGAAGCCTCTCTGCATTGAAAATTGCTCCTGAGACCAGACCAAGTCGTGGCTACATATGAAGGCAGAGGAAGAGGCAGGTCAGGCATGGATGGATCATAGTCAGGACCTGTTTGGAGCAGAGGCTGCCAAATGTCAGGGTTAAAAATCCAGCTGGGGTCCCAAGGCTGCTCAGGAGGCCCAGCTGAGATTCCCAGGGCAGGTCATGGCATGGCAGGAGCAGAGCAGGACTTTTGGAGAGCTAAGAGCTGCTGTGGGACCTTGGGAGACAGGAGATGGGACCAAAGCCCCAGGAGAGCTGGGCTGGAGGGTCTGGGAGAGCCTGCAGCAAGGGAAACTGAGGCATGGGGGGAGCACAGGGTCAGGGGAGGGTGCTGTAAAGCTGAACAGCTCCTGGGGTGGGCTGTATGTTCCCCAAGAAATCATCACAGGGGCTTGGAGGGCTCTGCAGTGGGAGGGGAACAGCTCTGGGGTCACAGAGGAGCAGGAGCTGGGGCTGAGGGTCCTTGTGGGAAGGAGAGCCTTGTCCTATTGAAGGCTGACAGAATGAACTTCAGTTTATGCCCCTGGCAGTTTTTTACAGCTCAGCTATTCCATTTAGGGGTTGGGAGCCAGTGGAAGGAAGCTCGGATCGCTTCACTGACCAGCCATAACATCCAGCCAGTACATTAACTGCCCTGCTGCCCTGATCTGATGTGGTTTTACAGACAATAGCTACTGGCTATTTAGGCAATGTATAAATTAACATATTCTGCACAAACTAGGAACATATTTAAATTAAAGGAAAGTGCCCTTTATTTGTCAATCATCCAACATCCACATTTTTACATTCCTTTAAAAAGACAATTTCAGCCGTCTTAATCCTACCTCAAACTATTTCTCTTCACGAGGGAAAAATGTTGTTTGATTGCTCGATTGTTGCTCTGCCCCCCTTCCCCTGCCTCTTTCCTTTAATTAAAACAATCCTGATCTGCTCTCCTGGAATTTCTTTCCCAGATTGGCTCAGTAACTTGTGACCTTCATTTCTGCCCAGGCTGGAATCTGCTGGCATGCAGGGTCAGAGATGAGCAGATAACAGAGTCACCCCACAGGGTCACCACCAGAACATGGGTGCACACAAGTGTTTGGGGTGTTGCAGCAGCAAACTTTATCTCCTGCTGTTTCAATGTTGATGCCTGACATGGCACTAAAGGAGAAATGGGCATGGGGGAAGTGTTTGATTTGACAAAATCATGCTCAAAGGGCGAGAAAAATGACCTGAGTGATATTTTCCAAACTGTATCAGCCTGAGTCACTCAAGTCTCAAGTGCCATTTCCAGTAATTTTAAGACCTGCATGATGCTGGTGAAAAACATTTCCAAGAAGCTCGGGGTTCCTTGGAGCTCTACAGCTCTTGCAGATGTGAATTGCCACAGCTCAGCAAATTATCAAAGGGCTTTTCTCTTGACAGCAGCTGTCGGCAGTGAAGCACCTTTCCCTGCCTGATGGTCTGATCAGGCACCAAGATCCGGTGGCTCTTAGCAGCACAATTCTGTTTGAATGTTTGAACTCTATTTTTCTTTCATTCTATGTTTACAGAAGACGTAAGTTAAGGGAGTAAAATGCAAAATAACTCTGTTCTGAAACCTTCCTGACTGCCCTATCCCAGCTTCTGGCATAGTGCTGAGAGAAGGGAAATAAATTTCAAAAAAGGGAAATATTGCTAAGAAATGCCCATTTGGCAAAGTTTGCCTCTCTCTGCCTGTCAGCCAGATGCCGACACCTCGCTCTTCCCAGCAAACCAGGGCCAGTGTGTTTATTTAAGACCCAAATCACCATCGATCAGGGTCTGTCAGTCACTCTCCCGGAATAAAGCGCCAGGGTCTGGAGCGCGGACGGTAATGGACACACGCTCCACTGAGCTTGCAGCCATCCCACCACATGCCCCAAGGCTGGGATTCTATTATTATTATTATTATTATTATTATTATTATTATTATTCAGAAAATAAACATTTTGTTTGTTAAGAAACTGTATTTAAGGTGCTGAAATGGAGCTTTCTTTAGCACAGAGGGGCCTTTCCTGTAACTATCAGCTACGGAGGGATTTGGAGAATCTGGCTGGGTGCTGAGCCTGGAGTGTGGGGCAGCCTCAGCTCATCCTACAGTGGTCCCAAGGGATGAGGAAGAAGAGAGTCTGACAGCACCGTGATGCTGGCTGGAACCAGGCTGTGAATAATGTCTGGGAGGTGTGAACGCTGCAGCGTGCAGGAGCCTCCAAATTATAACAACTCACCAAGGGAAAACCACCCCGACAGCCCTCAAAATGGAGCTGCCTCCTCCCTGCTCCCCTCCTCCTCCCACCTGCCTTTCATTTTTCCTCATGCATGGAAGGTATTAATTACCCAACGTGCTTTAATGGCTCGCAGGAAGTGCCCTGCAGCGATCCCGGCACGCAGCGAGCTTTGCCCGGTGCATGGCCGAGGAAGAGGAGCACAGTGTGATGCTGCTGGGGCATGAGGTGTTTCCTGTGGCCCTGTGGAAGGGACCCCATTTTTCTGACTCCTCTGAGCAGCTCTTTTATCTCTGGTGTTCAGCTAAAGCAGCTCCCGTGCCCTTAGGGTGGCTGTGCAGGGTTGGTTAACCTCTGGGACAGGCAAAGCGTGACCTCTCTCCTCCTGGGAATGAGCACGGCTGCTTGTTCCTGCTCACTGACATTTGCTGCTGCTGAGCTGCTCCTAACCTGGCTGAACTGTGCCTAACCTGGCTGAGCTCTGCCTAACCCCATTAACCCTGTGGGGACAAGCCAGAGGAGCATGGCCAGGTGACCCACCCCACTGTGGGACAGTAGATGGGGACACATTCCACCTGCATCCCCCATCCTGCAGCAGAATGCAGCGTTGAGATCAGCAAGTGCTGGGCTCCAGGACTCCCCCTTTCTGCTTCCAGCTCCATGCTCCAGCTGTCAGAGGAGGAGTTTGGGCACCAGGCTTGTGTCTGGCATGAGGAACTCACCAGTACCCTCCTCCTGCTTGCAAGGACTGCAGGAACCTCCTACAAAATTGCGTTTGTACCAGTAATTTTAATGAAGAATTTGGAAAATAAGCATTTGGAGCAGCAGGACACAGGGAATTTTTAACCCCAGCAACCTCTGCCTCAGCACTGAAACCTGGGAATGCCACTCCCTGGGGAGGCCCTGAGCTTAAATCTGTGCTGTCTCCTGCTGCCAGATTCTGCTTTCATTGCACCAGCCTAAAACCAACAGCAAAGCACTCAGCAGATTGATCCACAAAGAGGTGGATATGGGCCAGTTCCAGCCTGTCCGAGGCTGCATGAGGCAGGAACCAGGTCTGAGTCTCAGCCCTGGGATTCCTGAAATATGCCAGCCCTTGACAGACACAGTGAAGCTCTTGGAGAAAAGGAGATAAAAACCCTCTTCAAAACCAGATATTAATTCACAGACTATCATGGCCAAAAAGATGAACCCTTGGTTTTGCTCTGCCCTGCCCTTTTCCACCCCTGCTTGCAGCACCAGGAGAGCTGAGCACCCTCCCTGCCCAGCCTGGTGCCCGCCGGTGTGGGACCTGCCGGGCCGAGCGAGGGGAGCACGGAGCAGAGCACGGCGCACGGGAGCAGAAGGGCATTAATCACCTCGCTGTGATTCGGGGCTCAGTGAGCACAGCCTGCCTCGGGGCCTTTCTGCTCCCTCTGATGCCCCAGTTTGCTGCACTCTCCGACAGATGCAGCCCGGCCGCGTGCACCGGCCCCGGTGGCTCCAGCTCCTGCCCACCCTCTGCAGGTTGTGCGGCCAGGATGGAAATGGGCATTTCTTAATTGCTTTTAGTGCTTAGCTGCACTGGAAACCGGTAAAAACTGAGTGTGCCTCCCACTGTGCTCCAGCTCCCAGCTGTGAGTCCTCTTTGTTGGAACTGGAGACTTTGGTCCATTCCTTGTGGAGAAATGCGGTGGCAGCAAGGCCATCAGGAACCCACCAGGGCAGCAAAGCTGCTGGAAGGGATGTGTGGAAAGCAGGAACAAGGGCACACAATGCTTCTCTAAGGGAGAGTGTGGCCTGGGCCATATTGCCCTGGAGAGCAGCACCCACCTCACCAAGTCAAGTGTCAGGACATGCAGAGATGGTTTTTCCCCATCTAGAAATGCACAACTTTATTCACTCGGAGCCATCCTTTCATTGCACGGAGATGGATGTGGCCACACACGTTATTTTAACTTCACGGCTCTCCCATCCGTACATAAAACAGCCCAGGGAGCTGGAGTTGATTCATCTGTTTGCCACAGAAGATGGATCAGTTAGCAAATTATTTTATTGACCCGCAGCGCTGCTCAAGGTCATTTGTTTCAGTGGACAAGCAGCATGCCTGGCATGCAAACGGGGCTGAGAGAGAACCTCCATATGTGAGTGGCATATCCCAGCCCCTGGCCTCAGTGTGGAACCCTCAGCTCAGGCTGGAGCCCTCACAGCCCGGCTGTGCTCCTCGGATAAGCTCAGCATTTGGGCTGCGATGCTGCAGCTCGCTCAGCTGTCTCCAGGCTTTCATCCCTGGCTGCTGCTGGGAAAGAAAATCCATCCCTCTTTAGCAGAATGTGGTTTGGAATCTATTTGCTTTGTTCTTAAAGGGCAACTAAAACCATTTGTGGTGAGGAAGGGAAGAAATGGAATTAAGTAGCTCAGTCCTCATCCAGACATAGCCCAGATCTGTAGACTGTAAGGATGAGACTGAAAATCCCACTGCAGAAAATCCAGGCCCTTCCCAGGCTCTTGATCTCCTCCCAAAATCAGGCAGTGAGAAAAGCATAGAATTTCTTGCAAAAATGGGAGCGCCTCTGCAGCTTGGTGAGCATCCCTCCTGCCCCACAGCCCCGTGAGGTCCCACCAAGTGCAGAGACCCCTGGCTGCCCTGGCACATCCCACCCTTGGTGTCCTGCTGCCATCCACTGCTCCGGAGCATCTCCACTTCCCACTGTCCTCCCTGAGCTTCCCGTGGAGCTGGGGCCCTGCTAACCTTCATTGACTTGCCTAAACATTTATTAATTGATTGCTGCAGGGTTACCACAGGCTTCTGCTGTGGGAGACATGGGATGGGATGTCCACGGAGTATCCTCGCATGAACTCCCGCCGCTCCTCCGGCTCCGCGGGCTCCACTCTGCATCTGCTGCTCTTGCTGCTGGAGCAGCTTTTAACCAAAGACATATGGGGCCCATTAACACGGTTTTGCTTGTTTGCAGAGTCTGATCTTGGGAAGAACTGGCTGATTTCAGCTCATAGTTAAAAGTCTCAAGCCTTGGTGATGCAGGAGTAGAGCTGGAGCCAGCCCTGCAGCTGGCTGTCAGCACACAGGGGTTCATCAAACTCAGGATGAATGCAGGTGAAATCTGCAATGGACAGAGACCAGAATAATTATATCAAAGCCAAAAAGATGTCTCCTTTTGCCCAGCTTAGTGCTGGCTCCTTCCTATGGTAGGTTTCATTCCACCTGCAGCCTGTGTGGATGGAGGGAAGGGGAACTGGGAGGAATGCCCAGGCTACAGGGATGTGCAAGGGAACAATCCTGATCCAAAATACTTAAGAACACCTCTATCTTGCACCTCTGCCTCAAGAAATGGATCTAAAGTAAAAGCTGGGCTTTCTCCATCTGTTGCCCCACCCTAGGCTTCACACTTTTTTTTTTTAACTTTACAAATGTGCCAGATTTAAAAAAAAGAGAAGGAAAACCAAAAAGGGAAAGTAGCACATCCCTTTGTGCAAGGCTTTCTTCCAGTCCCTGTTAAGTTCCTGTACATGCTGACAGTTTTACAATTTACATGACAGCTGGCTTGCTTGGAGGAGATCTCTGTTAATTAAAATAACACAAAGGGAAAGAAGCGAAATCGTGTCAGCGGATAATTAATTCGGAGCAGGGCACCAGGCTGTGCGCCGATCCCGCTAACAAAACTCTGCAGGAATTCGCAGCTTTACAGTCCCAGTCCTGCTGAGCCTCCTGGAGCCACTAAATTCTCAGTCCCGTTCTCCACACCAGGCTGTCCCTTCCTGCAGGACACACTGCCCTGCCCTGGGTGCACACACTGCATCCCAGACAGAGCTGGGATTTGGACATGTGCTTTCCTGAGGGTCCAGCCCCACTCCTTCTGCCCTCCTCCTCCTCATTTCCAGGGTTCTGCCTCTTCCAAAGGGATCCTTTCTGCCCCTGCCCCTTTGTCCTGAACTCAGAGAGGCCATGGAGAGCATCTCATCCCTTCACTGCTCAGTGCTGGGGCTTCCAGGCTGGGAGCAGCCAGCAGGTACCCGGCCAGGGGCCAGCACAGCCAAGGCCAAATCCTTCCTGGCGGCTGCTGGGCGAGTTATCTCTTTCCTCCAGCCCCACTCAGCATCAGAAGCTGATCCAGAGGCAGCTGCTGGAGAAGGGCTCTGTCCCTCTTAGCCAAGCAGCAAATCTGTGGCAAGATGAGCATTGGTGTCTCCCTGTTAGGATGGAATTGATGGGAATTATAGGCAAGGAATGGGTGCATGAGGGTGAGCCCTGGGAAGATTTGGGGAATCCAGGGGGCTGGGGAGCAGGGAAGGCATTCCTGCATGGAGTAACAGGGGATTTAGTGGGACTGAGGACAGTGAAGCCAGCCAAGCCCTTGGCTGCCGGCCGCAGCCCTGGGGCGCTGGCTGGGTGCAGGCTGTGCTGTCACCATGCTCGTGTCCCCCTGTGCCACCCCAGTGCCAGCAGTGGCACCTCACAGTGCCCTGTCCACGAGCAGGGGCAGTGGGTGCTGCCAGCAGCCTCCCCAAACCGGCCACTCAGCACCTCACCAGCAGAGTTGTGCTTCGTTAAGGATTCTGCAGCTCGCTCTCGCTGCCTTAGTGTGCTGATCAGGCGGGCTCCGAGATGGGGAACAGGAAAAAAACATGGAAAGAAAAGAGAAAGAGCAGCCCAGGGCTCCAAAGCAGCTGAGGTGTCAAAGACAGAGATTTAATGAATGTGCCTGCGGTTCACCTGAACAGATGAGCATGAGCTAGAAGGAGAGAAGGAAGAAAATGGAAAAAAGGAAGGATCATTTTTCAGATTGGCAGCTCCCCTCCCAGACATCTTTTAACAAGAGAAGGGGGAAAAAAGGCTTTAAAGGGCCAGCCAGCTGCTTCCCTGTGTGGTGGTGGGGACCCGGGTGCTCTGCACCCTTTACAGGGGTCAGGCTGGGTTGAGGCTGTGACTCCCAGCCCCAATGTCCCCTCAGCTGTAGGATCTGGGTGCTGCGGGACCATGGTGGAGAGGAGGATGGGGAGCAACTGCTGAAAAGGGGTGAGAGGAGGCAAAGCTGCTGGCTCATCCATCCCTGCACCAGCCGCATGGAAAGGCAGCAGTGTCTGCCTGCAGAGCCACTCTGTGCCCAGGAAATGGCAATAAATGGGGGGTTGGCAAGGGCCAGCCCAGGACAGCAGCTGTTCTGTGCCCAGAGCACCCAGCACACCTGGGCATCCCAACACTCCATGACTCTTCTCCATTGCATCTTCCAGAAGAGACTCAGTTCCAGAGTTTCTTTACAGATTTCTAAAACAGAGACATTTCTCCTCCAGTGCAGCTCCTTTTCTGTAGCCATTTGCCCTGCATAAACCAACAGTCTGTGTCCAAGCAGTTGGCCATCAGTTTATCCAATGTTTCACCTTCAAATAAATATCTAGTGGGAACAATATTAATAAAATACTGTATTTATATAATAAATATGAATACCATTTTATTTAATACAATTGTATTAAGTGCAATGTATGATACGTCCCAAGCCAGCAGCTTCCCTCTGCTCCTTCACATGAGGACCCACACCACGCTTCTCATTCAGACATCACTGCTGAGCTCCATGGGCCTGCAGGATCAGGGACAGGAGTACCCCAAAATAAAGCCAGCAAGGCCAGCATTTCCCCATTGTGTTCCTGCCCCTCCCAGCTGGGTGCTGGGACCTCTGGGTGCCCCCCAGCCCGTCCCCCTCTCCAGCGCTGTGCCAAGCGCTGAGCGCCGCTGCCGCAATTAGGGCGATCTGGGTTTCTTCGTAGCTGCAGGACAACGTTTTTGAAGGCAGGACTTTGATCTTATTTCCTAAGAGTTTCTCTTTCCCTTCCTTTTCATGTGTGTTTTCCCTGGGTTTTGTCTCATTACGCAGGTGAAGGCTGATGCTCCCCACGGCGGCCGTGCCGGAGCGCGGTCCCCGTTCCCCCCATTCCCCGCCTGCCGTGGGGACCCGCGGGCTCGGGGACGGGGCATCCTCACGTCCTGGAGCAACTTTGGCCATGGGCCTCTCCTGGGCACAGGCTGCCAATTATGCTCAGCACACCGAGCTCTGTCACATCGGCTTCTTGTCAGGGAAAGCACAGCGCTGGGGTCCTCCTTTCCTCTGGTTTTTTTTTTTTGTCTGTGGTTGATTTTTTCTTGATTTTCCAAAAGGATTTTCCCATCTCTGTTTTTCTTAACTACAGAGATGAGGGCATTTGTCCACGTGCTGCTGTGGGGAGTCTGGGACTGTCACCCCCTGGCAGGACAGGGGCAGGCTGTCCCCAACAGGGACAGCCCTGCAGCCTGGGGAAGTGCCGCCAAAGTCCAGGCAGCCACAGGGAAGCTGTCAGTCTCCCAAGATGTGCTGTTGGCTCAGACCTGAATATCAAAGTCATCCTGGATAAATAAATAAGCAAATCTTGTCCCCTGAACATCAGCATTTCTTCCTCAAACAGGCCCAGCCTTCTAGCTGCCCTAATCCTACCCAACACCAATCTCCAATTAAAACTCCAGTGCTGAGTGAGTTGTAATTCTTAGCACCTCAGGGCCATTTTATTACTATCTTTTTTTTTTTTTTACCCATTAAAACCTGTTTTCTCTAAATGAAATAAAATAGGGGCAGAGATAACAAAACTCACTGCTTTTTCATATATATATATATATATATATATATATATAAAAGAAAGAAACAGTTTGCATTAACAAAAAGAAGTTAATAAATGGCCGAGCCCCAACAGATGGGGGTGTGTGTGGAATTTGCATTTTTCAGATTAACATGCACGAGCAAAGATAGAAAACGCACTTGCCCCGGGGAAATAATTTGAGAAATCTTTGCATATTTTATTTAAAAGCATGCCACGTTAGGCAGGGTAATAATGCAGAGCGATGGTGATTAGGTTAGGCCTGGAGGGATTGCAGCCTGGGACCCTCCCTCCTCTTGATCCTGCTCATCCTTTTGCTGAGCCCCCTCAAAACCTTGGTGTTACAGCCCAGACACCCATCCCA
This sequence comes from Melozone crissalis, assembly GCF_028551555.1. Taxonomy (NCBI): domain Eukaryota; kingdom Metazoa; phylum Chordata; class Aves; order Passeriformes; family Passerellidae; genus Melozone; species Melozone crissalis. The sequence continues at coordinate 10,156,161 of NW_026535888.1, read as the reverse complement.
AAATCCAGCCCTGTTGGGGTGTTGGTGGTTTAACCCCATGGATTTGGGGCAGCTCCTGTGGTCCATGAGCTGCTTCTCTCCTCAATTCCAGGTGATGAAAGGATCCCAGCTGAGTTTCATCCCAAGCTCCTGAGCCGTGGGATCCCCACACATTTTCGAGTTTAGGGTTCAGCCCTCTCTCAGGTGAGGCGCCTCCCTGGAGCTCTGCAGATCCTCTGGGGTTCACAGCATTCCACAGGAGAGGTCAAGGGTCCCAACACCCCAATCCCTCAGGATGCTTGGGAAATCACCAGGCGGAATTCAGGTGTGGCAGCATCGATGTCCCGCTTCTGCCAAAGCTTTTGTGCCATCATGTCCTGTTTGAAGGCAGGGAGTAAATCAGGGCTCATCCCCAAAAGTGCTGGGGACACTGCACGTGGAGTGTGCTTTAAAAATTCATGGACTTTCCTGAGGGATTCAGGCAGCTTGGGAGAAATTGGGTGATCTCTCATAACCTCTGACAGCCTGCTCGTGGCATTGATAGAGCCCCAGACCTCTGAGCTGAAAGGTGTTTTTCTCTCATCCCACAGTGAGGAAGAGGATGGTGAAACAAGCCCAGTTTCAGGTGCCAGTGGCCTTTCAAGACACACTTCTCTCAGACAGCAGAAATGGGCAGTTGGGATGAAACTTGTGGGTCACAACCCCACAGCCATCAGCTCTCACCGACACCAGAGCTAGGATGCTGCTTTGGCCTTGAAAATATTCTCCTTTTTAATGTCAGCCTCTGAGTTCTGGTGTTTAAAGCTTAAGATCTTGTTTGCCAGGTCTCTTTCAAGGTGATGAGATCTTGCCATCATTCAAGAGATTCTTCATCTGGGGGTTGTAGGGAAGACAGTCCTGTGCAGTGGAGCAGAGCTTGGAGCATCTCCCAACCAGTGGTGGGCACTGCCCATTCCTTCCCAGGCAAATCTAGGGTGTCCCAGGTGCTCAGCACCCCCAGTGCTCCTCAGAATCACCACCAGCACCTCCACACCCAGCTGGGAATGTGGCAAAATCCCTCCTGCCTGGCAAAACCAGGCCCTTGGAAAGCTCCTGCCACTTCCCCGGCTTTGAAATCTGACCCAGAGCCTGACTCTCTCCCTGTCTGCTCCCATTATTAATAAACTTTGAAGGGCTCCCTTCTGTCCTTAATGAGATTAGTGTTATTTTCATGCATTGCTGCAGGGCAAAGGACTGAAAAAGTGGCTGATCTGTAAACTAAAGGGTGCTAATCTATAGAGGGTGGGTCCCCCATTCTCATGGCCTCGGGGGCTGGGTGAGAGCAATCAATTAAAAGAGTGGATTAGAGGTGCCCGTGGTCACCTACTTTATTGAGGTCACCCTGACACCCTCCCAGCCGTGGGCACACGCGGGTCCAGCTCGGTCATTGAGGCTCTTAGAATTAAAAAAGCCTTAATCACCAGCCCCTGCTCAGGCTCTGGACCCCAAGGAGCAGTAGGGAAAATCTGTTGTTAATATATTAATGGGCACAATTTGCTTAGCGGGTCTGTCTGGGCTTTGTAAATTAATGCTAATTTAAAGCACAACCTCACTGTCTTGTGTTTATTTTTTTTTTCAACTTTATTCAAGTGCCTCCTTTTTGCCAGGAACTTGGGGAGGAAAAAATACTTGACCTGGCCAAATAGGGAGTTGCTTTTGCTGTGGTTTCATAGATGTTCTAAAGGCAGATTAAGGAAGGAAAGGGTGGACTTGCACCAGCTGAGTGTGTCCAAACACTGCTCCAGTGGCCATAATTGTGGAGAAAAGAGATTTTCTCTCTGAGGATTTCCTTACCAGAAATGCCTTAGGCAGCTCTGGGCAGGGATTGAGTTGCTGTCCCTGTTCCCTGTTGGTTAAAAACCAGCTGCACTGTGCACGTTGTACTCCTGGGATTTCTGCCCTTCACTTTGGATCACAAATCTGAAAATGGCCCAAAGCCCTGACCTGCCGCTGGCCCATCTTTGGGGAGAGGAAAGAGCAGTTTGCTGCAGGACCCGGGCACTGACAGTAATTAAAAGCCTCTTTGCAGAGAGCAGGAGCCTCGGAGCATCCAGCAGGGACTGCAGCACACCTGAGCCCTGGGGAGTGGCATGCAGCATGCGCCTCACCTGTCCTTTATTGTCCTTCCCTGGGATGTCCCAGCCACCTCAGGAGCCCCCAGGGCATCTCCCAGCCCCAAACCCAGCAATTCTCCCTGCAGCCTGGGCATGGTGGGTGTGTGAATCAGGGCAGGGGTGTCACCGTTGTCACCCACAGACACGGCTCGGTGGCACTGCGCTGACATTTATTCACCCTGAGCCACCGGGACTTGTCACTGCCACTGTGACACGTCCCCGACACCCACGGTGTCCCACCCCCTGCTCCCAACAGAGGACCCTGCCCTGCTCCTCTCCTCTCTTCCACGTGTGAAAGGATGTCAGTTTGGGTCGATCCCGAGCCCTGTTGCTGTCTGGGTGATAGTTCTGGAGTGCTAAAGGGATTAGCAGCCCTCTGCTGAGCCAGGCTCATAACGCAGAGACTGTGAAAATGATTGCCTTCATTTCAAGATCAACTTCAGACAGAGGAGAAAACTATGCTATGGGGGAGACGTCTCCTTTTCTGGGTTTTCCATAAATTGAGGATGGGCAGCATATGCCAGGAGCCAAGACTGTCCTGGATGCCACCAGGAATTTGGGGTGTGTGGGACAAAGAGGTGTGGGCATCCTCATTTACCAGTCCTGAGGTCACCTAAACCACCTAAACCTAAACCACCAGGTCAATCCAGACTGCTGATTTTATATGGGGGCTTGTGGCTCACCCCATCCCTGCCCCAGAGGGGAGATTCCCTCTGTACAGAGCTTTATTTTGGGAATGTGGGCACCTGCTCCTGGCATGGAGCTGAGCTGGGAGCTTGGAGACAGCAGCCATCAGGGAAAAGCAGCTGGTCCAGTGACTCATGGCACAGCCTTGGGAGGCCTCGGGCTGGGCAACTTAGGAGCTGTCATTTGCTATGAACACTTTCCGGAATTTTGTCTAAGGACAGGAGGAATAAAGGAATAAAGAATTTTGTCTAAGGACAGGAGGAATCTTTGGGCTGGGGATGCCGGTGGGGACACGGCGGCTCTTGCTCCACCCTCAGCATCTCTGCTGAGCCCAGCATCCATCAGCTCCCAGCATCCCTGGGATGAAGGACGGGGTGAACCGCTCTGCCTCCACCGCAGCCCTGCAGGGACGGATGCCCCGGAGGGGGGACAGCCCTCGGCACCCCCCAGCCCTGCCGCTAAACCCCCTTGCTGGCAGCGCCTTTAATCCGCGCAGCCCCGCTCGGGGCTGCATTGCCACGGGCGATGCTGGATTAGGGACCGGCCGCCGCACGCCTTTGTCCTCCCTTTGTGCAGCATTTTGCTCGCCTCTGCCTTAAACCTTGTAACCATTTTGCTGCCTTTTAAAACCGCCTTGAATAGGGGGTGGGCTGCAGAGGGGTGCGGGGGAGAGGGGGCCGAGGCTTTGAGGTTGAAGGGAGGCATTGAGGCTGCAGCTGCCCCGTCTCAGCACATTCCCCGTGACCCCCACGGGCACCGCCGCGGCCACCGAGCAGCGCTGGCAACGCGGCCGCTCCGGGACAATCCACCTGCTTGCTCGGGACAAGCACTTTCATGCCTGTTGGGATTAGAGATTTTAAGTGTCGTTCCAAATTGTGCGGATAAACAGTCTTGTGAAAACTTGTTATCGTGGGGAAAGCGGCCCCGCCGCCACCCTCCGTCGCTGGCCTTTTGTTCGGGCAATTTTTATTGCCGGATTGGATTTGATGAGGTTTAGGGTTTATTCTTAGGACTCCATTGAAGAGCTGATCCTTTGTCTCCCGCCGTGGAGCGTGAAGAATATGAAACGTAGGCAAAAATAAATCTGCTTTTCACACGTATTAGCCCCCGGTACACGCGGGGACCACCAAACGCAGCTGAGAGCAGCAGCACCCCCGGCCCTCTGCCCCAGCCCCCGGCTGCACGGGGTCACTGTGGCCTCCACACCCCCTCCCCAATTTCCACAGTCCCCTCAGAGCAGGGGACTGGAACGGGGAATAGGAATGAACAGGGAACAGGACTGAACAGGGAACAGGGATGAACAGGGAACAGGAATGAACAGGGAACAGGGATGAACAGGGAACAGGAACCTGGGTGGTCACTGGTGGCCTTCTCCCAGCACAGTCCCTGCTTCAAGAGCCACCCAGGGCTGCTCTGCTGATAGGGATTTAGGAGATATCAAGTCTGTAAAGAGCCCAAATGGTGGTGACAGAGGGGGGACATTCCTCCCTGCCCATCCCCGCAAAACCCCAGCCCCACAGGCAGGTCAGTCCCTTCATCGCTTCATTTATCACCAGTGACTTTGGGAGAGATTCATCAGGGTAACTCCTGAGGAAAGGTTGCTCCAGAGGCTGCTTTCATTTCTCAGGAGCTCCCTGCAGATTTCACCTTGACTGCAGGAGCCTGCTCTGACACGCAGCCCTGGGATGAGCCCTTGCCCCGGGCTCCATCCCCACCTCGTCCCCTGAGCCCGGCTCGTGCCTGGCCTTGGAGCTGGCGACTCCTGAGCAGCCTCCAGGGCAGCTTTGGCAGCACCAGCGTCTGGCACAAGCCTAGAGGTTGAGTTTCTGGAAAGTCTGGAGCCGGAGGCAGGAAATCATGCAAAACTTGGCGCATTGAGCTTGTTCCAAGCAAAAAAAAAAAAAAAAAAAAAAAACCAAAACAAACCTAAACCCAGGGCATGGAAAACTTGCTCAGAGCTGAGCCAGAGCAGGGCTGGCCTGGAGGAGTTTGGATGGTTGCAATCCACACCTTCCCTGGTGTTTTCCTGTCCCTGGGGATCACTGGACACAGCTTCTCCCTCTGCCAGGTCCCACATTTGGGAGCTGCCACAGCCTCATCCTCCACCATGAGGAAGGTGCAGGCTCTGGCATCACCAGCAGGGACGCAGCCTCCTCTGACAGGGCTTGGAAAGAGCTGGCAAATGAGCAGGATGGGACAAGAGCTTGCCATTCCAAGCATTCAGGATGCTTGGAGATGGATATCTGCTGTCTGGATGGTTGTCCCACCATGATAAATCATGGAAGGGGCGGCAGAGGAGGAGCTTGGCTGGGATGCCCACAGTGGTGCCATGCCCTCATGACATTTATTGTCCCCCGTCCCAGCAGGCAGCCCTGGGCAGGGTTCGCATCAGCCTGTCCCCCATCCACCACATCGTTCCCTGCTTTGCATCTCGTGAGATGATTCCCCAGATACCCAGGGATGTTCCAGCTCCTCCTGTTTGGATAAAATATCGGTAATTACACGCATGCCTAATTTGAATTATTTCCACAGTGCAATCCTGGCGCTTTGGACCCCACTGGGTAACGTGGCAGGAGACTCCTTCCTCAGCAAGGAGATGTTGGGTGGTGGCACTTCTGCTGCTGGCCTGGGTGACCACTGTGGCCACCAGGTGACCCCCGTGGGGTGCCAACAGCTCATTCCCAGCACCCAGAGAGGGCAGTTCCCAAAAGTGCACCTTCCCAAATGTGCTTTAGGTGTCCATAAAGGTGAGTGGAGAGGGAGATTTGACATCTGCTCTGACCCGCCATGGGTGTCCCCACACTGAGGGTGTGGGGGGTGAATTTCTGTGCCCATGGCCTCATTTATTGCCACAGGGCTGACAGATGCTGTCCCAGCAGCCACGCTGCTGTCAGGAGCTGTGGGGCTGGTGGGGAAGGTTCTGGGTGAGCTTCCTTGGCCCAGGCTGGGTGAAATGTCAAACTTGATTCGTGTCATGGTTCCTTCTGGCCCTGCAGTCGATGATGAGTGCAGAGCTGGGGCTGGCTGGGAAACATGAACTGGTTCATCAACTGTTCAAGGTTTTAAAACTTGGTTTTCTTCCAGCGTGCAACCAAACCAAGTCCTTTGGAAAGTTTTTCCTTGGTGAGCTGCCTGCCTGTCCCAAGGAGCTGGGGGCAGAGCAGAAATCTCCCACAGCAGGTGGATGTTTTTGGGGTGCATATCGCAGCCATGGGCATCTCCAGCCCCCTGTTCCCTCTGTGCTGCCTGCCCACACTGATCCCTGCTCTGGCAGGTCCCTGGGCACATTGTGCATGGTGGGTTTCCCTCAATGCAGGGGTCTCTGCAGCCCCTCGCAGCCCCTCGCTGTCACATTGTGTTACTTGCCCTTGAGAAGTGACTGATGAACTTTCTCCTGCCTGCAAAATTCCCAGTGGCCACCCAGAACTGTCAGGGCACCAGGAGGGGATGCTGGAAAGGGACTTCAGCACCCATTGCTGCTTCCCACTCCTCCTGCAGTGGGTGGTTCAGGATTGGAGATGGTGTTATTTGGGGATTAGGAAATGACACCTCGGGTGGGATTCATGCCCCGATGCCCTCCTGGGCACCCCCACCCAGGTTCCTGCCCATTCCTGGCTTTGTGGGCAGGGGTCAGGGCAGGGCTGAGCCCTTGTCCGGGGCGCAGCAGCTCCCCCTCCGCGTCTCCTCCAATCCTCCATTCGTTCTCCATCATTTTTGCCTCCCCCTCCTCCCCCTCTCTGCCTCAGCTGCCTGATGAATGAAGGATGGGTTTTTAAGCCTTTTCTGCCCCCAAGGCCTGCAGCTCTGGCTCGGCTGCTATCGCTGGGATAAATGCAGCTTTTGGGCCCGGAGCAGCATCCCCCGCGCCGGGTTATCAATCCCCGCTCAGCGCCGCCCGCGCCGGCCTGGGTCCTCTCCACTGGGAGCCCTTTTCCTACCCTCTGGCCACAAGAAAGACCAGTCTGACTTAATTCTGCACAGTATCAACACCAAACAGATTCAGCCCAGCACTACCGGCTCTCCTAATTCGGCTTTGTGTTCCTCGGTTTTCATGAATTTTTAAAAAGTTTCCATTTCTCCCGGGTTTTCGGCGGGTTTCGTGGGGCGTGTGTGTGCCCTGGTGCTGGCTCTGCGTGCTCCTCCTTGCCCTCCTGGAGCAAACAAAGGAGACAGAAAGTCAGCTTGGAGCTCCTCAGCCTGGGAAGTTTTTGGGTGGCTTGAGAAACCAAGGGTGCCACAATTCAGGAGATGAAAGGGTTGGGATGGTGGTCGGATCCAGTGCTCAGGTCCTGGCACAGCCACGGTGCCAATCCTCACTCTGGCAGCACTAAATGTGAAAATACAGATGGTGCCACTTGCAGGGCAGAGCTGGAGACTTGGGGAAGGAGGCTTTGGGAACAGAAAACAAAATGAGCCAAGCCCTAAATGGACTTTAAAAACCCAGATGCATTTCTTTGTTGTTTCACTTTGTTGTTGGTGTGAAATGCAGCCTCCATCCGTGACTGGGAGCTGGAAGCTGCCTTCTGCCTCTGGGCCTGTCCAGAGCAGAGAAACTAAGCCAGGACAGAGGGAAATGGAGATTCCAAGATGGAAAACATAGATAGAGTCTGTGAAGGCAGCCAAGCCAGGCACTTCAGTTAAAGTCTAAGCACAGACAAGCTGGAAGCCTCACTCCGCCACACCAACCTGATATTTTGTCCACTCCCAGTGGTCCACAGAGAGCTTGGGGACCAGCCTGGCCGTCCCAGAGGTTGAAACCTGGGCCCAGCCTGCACCCCAGGGGTTCCTGCCTGCAGAGGTGACGCTGCAGTCCCGCCTGTGCCACAGAGCTGGAGCCTGGCTTTGGCAGCCCCAGCCCCACCCCAAAGTGCAGCAGCCCCTGGGGAATGGTGTCCCCCCATCGTGGCCAGGAGCAGCCAGCGTGAGAGCCCCTGGGGCTGCACAGGGGTTTGTGGGCTGTGCAGGAGGAACCTTTGTTTTTAGCCCTCGATCAAACACTCATGGACAGGCCCTGTGTGTGTGGCACTCGGATTGTTATCATCTTGAAGGAATAAAACGCAGCACTGGGGCTTTTGGGATTCAACCCGGTGCTTCCAGGGCTCCAGATATCCCAGTGCTGCTGCTGAAAAGCAGGAAGGCATTCCCTGCAGCCAGACAGCCACTACATCACCCAGGACCCGTGCGAGGAAATAATGATGTACAGCTGGCCTTGGGGCACTCTTTGCAGCTCGATTGGCCTCCCTGGCAGAAGAATAACCGAGAGTTTATTGCCTCTCTTCCAGTGATCTTTACTCCCAGCTGTTTTCTCAGGGAGGCCTGGATCCCCATACCTCGTCCGAAGAGCCACGGGCTGATGGAGAGGCACTGAGTTGGTTCCTGGGATAGGGCTCTGCTCTCACAGGGGAAATCCTGCCACCCAAAGCAGAGGGTGATGTCTGGGATCCCTTTTCCCCTCCTCCTGCAGGTGCAATGAGCTCCTGGAGCAGCAGCAGCACCCTCAGCCTCAGCACCCAACCATCCCAAATGGAACAGCACCCATGCGCTCACTCCTTCACACCACATCCCCTTCCCCAGCAGCAAACACCCAGCGCACCTGTGTCTCAACGCTGCACCAGGCAAAACCCTTTAAGGTGTCCAAGAGCCCATTTCTGACTGAATTCCCACCAGAAAGGGAAAAAGAGCCCCTTCATGCCCAAAGCTGGTGATTCCTGGCTCCTGGTGCCGTTTACAGAGGCCAAAGGTGAGGTGGTGGCAGGTGATTTTTTTCTGCCCCTTTCCCCGGCCCTGCTGCAAGCAGCCTGATTGCTTCGATTGCTACAATCCCTCTGTCATTAAAATGTAAATGAAAACAGACACAAAAACAATCTGAATTTCCAGCCGAGTTGCTCTTGCTTAATATTCTACCCCGAAGGGGGATGTGCGGAAGCAACAACATTTCAAAGGGAATCATTAAAGAAGGGAGGCTCAAACCGCGTTTCCATCAGATACCGCGGCACAGCCCGGCCCGGGGTCCCGCCCATCCCAACCCCGCTGGAAAGGACGGGCAGGAACCGGGTCCTGGAATAAAGAACCATCCAAGGTGAGGAGGATGCTCACCCAGAGCCGGGCTGTGCTGCTCACACCGTCCCAGGGTGAGGAGGATGCTCACAGTGTGCTGCTCACATCCCCGTTCTGCCCGTGCTGCTCCAGGTTCACGTTTCCAGCTGCAGTGATCAGGCTGGGATGATGCCCAGATTTTAACACATTCCAAGGTTTTAGAAATACCCTGGAAGGCCATCAGGGTTTGCAATGTGTCCTGACACCTGAGCAGTGCAAGATCCTGGTATTCCAAATCCTGCCTCCCTCCCACCCCGAGCTCTTGTGCTGCTCTGCTCTGTTTCAAGCAGGAGGTGCCTGTATTTCTTCTGTATTTATTCTGCCAGTGTCAGGCAGTTAAAATGAAATCTAAAACATCGGGGAGTGAGAACAGCCTGAAAAATCCAGTGAATGGTGTTTTTGTTCCAGCGGATGCTGCTGGAACAGGAGGGATGCACCAAAGCTCAGGGCCACACGTGAAATCCCAGGATTTGCCTCCAACCCTCCTGTTCCCAGTGGTCAGTGCCACTTACCCAGGGCTGCAGGGAAAAGGAGGATGGACAAGGAGGATGGACATCCCCCCTGGATGGACAAGGAGGATGGACATTGCCCCTGGATGGACAAGGAGGATGGACATCCCCCCTGGATGGACAAGGAGGATGGACATCCACTTTGGATGGACAAGGAGGATGGACATTCCCCCCAGATGGACAAAGAGGATGGACATCCGCTCCTGGATGGATAAGGAGGATGGACAACGCTCCTGGATGGACAAGGAGGATGGACATCCACTTTGGATGGACAAGGAGGATGGACATTCCCCCCGAATGGACAAAGAGGATGAACATCCCCTCCTGGATGGATAAGGAGGATGGACAACGCTCCTGGATGGACAAGGAGGATGGACATCCACTTTGGATGGACAAGGAGGATGGACATCCATCCTGAATGGACAAGGAGGATGGACATCCCCCCTGGATGGACAAGGAGGATGGACATCCCCCCTGGATGGACAAGGAGGATGGACTTCCCCTCCTGGATGGACAAGGAGGATGGACATCCCTCTGGCTGTGCTCACCTTCCCAGCTGAGAGCAAGGAAAGCCCTTTTCCCACTGCTAACCAAACATGTGGGATCTGGAAGTCCTTGAGACACAATAAACAAGGGATCCAGGGATGCTTTAAGTGTGTCCCAGCCTGGATCTCTGGATAATGGCCTGAGATGATTAATTTTCTTTTGTACTTTCATTGCATCAGTTATCACATCATTCAATTTTATTTTTAGAGACTTTTTTAAAACCCACAAAATACTGGAAAGGGTTAGAGTGGATTCCAATTACAAGGTAAAATATTTCCCCCTAAAGCTTTATAAATACTTGATTTTGGTTTAATGCCATTATTTTAACTTTCAAAGCAAGGCAGCATTTGCCAAACCCTGCTTTGTGCAGTAAAACTGGCCCAGCGTCACAGGGATTTGATATAATAGCAATAATAAACTTTCAGAGGAGGCCTTAAAACCAGAGGGGTCAGGCATGGGAATTCAGATTTGGATGCTGTGGGGTCCATAGCTCAGATCCCCCAAAGTGGCTCCAGGTTTCTACTCAGGTCCTGCTGCTGCATTCCCACTGACCTGGGGGTGTTTGGGGCTGGAGCATTTGCCCTGAGAGCCAAGTTAATCCCTCTGTGAGGTGAGAATTCAGCCCCATTTATGAAGGTTTGGGAATCCTTGAGGATGGGGAAATCCCTGGCATGGAGTGCTGGGTCAGATCCCACCTGAACTGCACCCAGAGGGGGCTGAGAATGGGATGCAGGGTCAGAATGTCCTGGGGAATGGGATCCTGCCCTTACAGGGTTAGATTGTCCTTGGGAATGGGATCCTCAGATTGTCCTGAGGAATGGGATCCTGCCCCTATAGGGTCAGATTGTCCTGGGGAATGGAATCCTGCCCCTACAGGGTCAGAATGTCCTGGGGAATGGAATCCTGCCCCTACAGGGTCAGAATGTCCTGGGGAATGGGATCCTGCCCCTACAAGGTAAGATTATCCTGGGGAATGGGATCCTGCCCCTGCAGAGTCAGATTGTCCTGGGGAGTGGGACCCTCAGATTGTCCTGGGGAATGGGATCCTGCCCCTATAGGGTCAGAATGTCCTGGGGAATGGGATTCTGCCCCTACAGGGTCAGAATGTCCTGGGGAATGGGATCCTGCCCCTACAGGGTCAGAATGTCCTGGGGAATGGGATCCTGCCCCCTCCAAGCTGGCCTGGGCTCAACCCTGCAGCGTTTTGTGTCTTTATTGTTGTTTTTTTTTTCCCCCCCGCAATTGGTCGGGTTTTTAATTAATTCCCAAATCTCATTTGGGGCACACGGGAGCTGGGGGTGGAAAAGCTCTGTCTGAAGTTGATTTTGCAAATCAGTTCTGGCCATCTCCAGCCAGGTCCTGGGGCAGGAGCATCAGGCTCCCAATAACCAGGGAGGAAGCCTCTTGTTGCCAGAGCAGATCCACCTCTTTGATGTGCTCCCGCAGTTATTCTTTCATTTCTTGAGCAAATAATCTGGATTTTCACAATATTTACCTTGGAAATAATTATTTGTGTAAAGCATTTGACCAAGACAAACAGAGAATCTCTCAGGCTTGCTGCGGGGCTGGGAGAGCTCACGTTCCCCCAAACCTGAGGGAGCATGGGCTCCATGGAAAGTGGATGAGGTGAGAAAAGGGCTCTGAGAGGAGAACCCCCCATCCTGTGGAACCCCCGAGCGCTTGGACAAAGGGACGAGGACGGAAAAATGTGGCCACTCTGCCCTCCATGCCTTGCTGTGTCTGCACATGGATCCCTGAACTGCATCCCTGGATTCCCACAGAAAGGAGAAGCAGGAAGGGGTGGGGGGAAAGGTGACAGAGGGTTCAAAGGGCTGCCACAGCCTCGGTTTTTCATCTCTGGTTAATCTCTGTGAAGCCTGAGGCAAAGTCACCTTTGGGTCAACACTCAGGTGTCGTTATCTGCCACCCCCATCACCCGGAGCTGCCCCCAGCCCTCCCCACCAGCAGGGCAGGGGGCCAGGAACCCGGGAATCCGGGAATCCGGTCCCCCCGGTTCCAGAAGGTGAATCCGGCACTCAGACCGCACCCCGGCTGCCCCACGGCATAAAGGGGAGGAGCAGCACACACCGGGGTTTATAAAAAACCTGTAAAAATTGAGCAGGGGGTGAATGCTGCACTCAAACCGTACCCCGGCTGCCCCATGGAACAGAGGGGAGGAGCAGCGCACACTGGGGTTTAACAAAAACATCTAAAAATTGAGCATGGGGTGAATCCCGCACTCAAACAGCACCCCGGCTGCCCCACAAGAGAGGGGAGGAGCAGCACACACCGGGGTTTAAAAAAACCTGGAAAAATTGAGCAGGGGGTGAATCCTGCACTCAGACCGCACCCCGGCTGCCCCACAAGAGAGGGGAGGAGCAGCACACACCGGGGTTTAAAAAAACTCTAAAAAATGAGCAGGGGGTGAATGCTGCACTCAAACCGTACCCCGGCTGCCCCATGGAACAGAGGGGAGGAGCAGCGCACACTGGGGTTTAACAAAAACATCTAAAAATTGAGCATGGGGTGAATCCCGCACTCAAACCGCACCCTGGCCGCCCCATGGAACAGAGGGGAGGAGCAGCACACACTGGGGTTTATAAAAAACCTGTAAAAATTGAGCATGGGGTGAATCCCGCACTCAAACCGCACCCCGGCTGCCCCATGGAACAGAGGGGAGGAGCAGCACACACCGGGGTTTTAAGAAACCTCTACAAAATGAGCCTGGATGAACTGCCAGTGCTGGCCCAGCAGGGCAGCTTGCCCAGGGGTGCAGGGATGGGAGGAAGGTGCCAACACCTGTGCCCTCCACCTGCCATTCACCCAAGCCCCACCTGTGTATGCTCCAGCCCCTACAGTGAGCACAGGGTGGCTGCTCCCAGCCCCGCAGCCTTGGGAAGGGAAAGGAAGGAACAAATCCAGCTGGGGCTCAGCTCCTTCAGCTCCAAGGCTTTTATTTTTTTATTTATATACAACATGCCCACAATCACAGGTCTGGGATACAACAGAGGCAGCAGGAGCTGGACATGAGTGAGCAGGAGGGAGGTGAGGGCAGCAGGAGCCTTGCAGGAAGCTGCCAGAATCCTCCAGCGCTGGCACAGGTTGCTTTGAGCTGAGTGCACCCTTTCCCACCAAAACGTCCTTTTTGGGAGAGGATTTTTGTGGATCTCCTGACTTCACCCGCTGGCAGCAGCCCAAAGGGGAGCAGAGCCCGTGCCCCATGTGGGGCAGGAGGAGGGTGGGCTTGGGGCACTGCTGGGCTTGGCCACGGTTGTTTATCACAGTCCAGGAGCATCTGGTGGGTGGTGGGTGCCAGGATCTGACCAGGCTGCCAGGCTCTGCTGCTCCCTGGGCTCCTGGCGCAGCGGCTCCTCGGATGGCAGGCAGCAGTTTGGCTGGGAGGAATCTCTGGAATCCTCCTCACCTTCCTTTGCAGGTGAGAAATGGAACCAGTGCCCAGCTTTGATGGCAGCCAGGGCAGGATGGGGAGTGCAGACCCCTCTGGCTGAGCCCTCACCAGCACTCAAATGGAATGTGTGCCCTATGGATGCACAGCAAACACACACAGCAGCTCCTTTTCCATCTCCAGGTAAGACAATTGTTCTTTGGGTTCTGTGTGCAGCTCTCACTGGATAAAATGCAGATTCAGAAAAACAAAATTCCTTTTGCTCCCAAATGATAAATTAATATAAACACCAACACCACAAGTTCATGAGCAGCTTTGGGATCATGCACTGAGTGAGAGCATTGCCCACAGCAGACAGACATGCACATACACATAGACCTAAATTAACTTTTCACTAATACTGACATTAAAAACATACATTGTGTTGGATCATTTGACTTAAATTTAGTTTCCAGCATTCTGAGGTCACTTTTCAGAATGATTTTTTTTTCTCTTTTACAGCCCAGCACACCTCACTCTCACCAACAAGCAATGTTACCAGGGGCTGGGCTGTGGCTGCAGGGATGCACTGGTGCAGGTGGGATGTGGGGATGCAGCACTGGAAGTGCTTTCCCAGGGAGGTTTGGAAGCCTCAATTCCTGGGGAGGTTTAGAAGCCTCACTGCCCTGGGGCTCCAGCACAGCCATCCCAGCACTGCTGTGGCTAAGCCAGGCTCGGCAATGGACTAGATTCAGTTTAAAGATGAGCCTGGTCACCTCAAGCTCAGCAAACCCCAAGGTCCTGAGGTCGACCCAGCCCAGTGCCACAGCATGGCCATCCCAGCACTGCTGTGGCTAAGCCAGGCTCAACAATGAACTACATTAGGTTTAAAGATGAGCCTGGTCACCTCCAGCTCAGCAAACCCCACAGCCCAGTGCCACCCCAGACCTGGATGCAGGACAGAACAAATTCCAGTGCGGAGGATGATGGAGATGAACTCTTCATCTCGGGGACTCTTGGCTGCGTTGGAGAGAGATGGGAAGGGCAGGGTGGGCACCCAGGCACGGGATGGAGATGCCACCAGCCAACACCACAGCATCCAGAGGGTGAGGGCTGGGCCGGGCTGCTCTGGTGGCACCTCAGGGCCCCGGGGCAGCCGCAGCAGCGACGCAGGCTGGGCCCTGCTGCATGCAGCGGATGAGCTCCTTGCGGTTATCCAGGATGGTGTCGAAACTCTCCTGCAGCCGGTTCTGCTGGTCCACAAGCCTCTGCTGCAGGCCGTGGATCCAGCGCAGCAGGGCCAGGCGCCGGTACATCACCAGCTGGATGTGGTGCTTCTCCTTCTCCTGCTCCTTGAAGCGCTCCTTGTCCTGCAGGTGCTGCACGGCCTCAGCCAGCGCCGGGAGCAGGGTGCCCAGCTCGGGCTCAGCCTCAGGGGGGCTCTCAGCTCGGGGGGCACAGGCAGGAGGGTCCCAGGCGGTGCTGCAGGTGCTGTCGGGGCTGTCGATGCTGAGGGAGCTGCTGGCATAGCCGTTATCCTCTGCGGGGGAGCTCGGGGCTCTCTCACACCCCTCCTGGGCAGCGCTCTGTCCCCCTGCCCCGCTGACCTCGGCTCCCTCGGGGGGGCTGCGCTCCCCCTGCTCGGGCTGCGTGTCACCCGGGCCCGGGGCGCTGTCCCTGAGCCGGCCCTGCACCATCTGTCTCTGCATTAATAACAGCAGATTATCAGAGGGATTTGTGGTGTTTTCGCTCCGGCTGGAGCGCTCCTCCGGCGGGGACCCCGGCGCTGGCTGGCTCCAGTTCTCGTTGCTGTCACACACCTCTCCCACGAAGTTGGAGTTGGAGTCCGGCCCATGTCCCGCCCCTGGGAGGGCCGTGCCCAGCGCTGGGCGCCCCCGGCCCTGCCGGAACGGGGAGTTCGCTGGGCACACAGCAAACATCTCACCGGTGTCCTGCCTGCAAGAGAGACACGGAGCCGTGACACGCCTGGGCTGTGAGCTCAGGGCAGCTACAGCGGGGAAAACACGCTCATTGCTCTATTTACCTCTTCAAAGTCACTGCACCTACCATGGGGTCAGTGCTCCTGGGTGTTGCACTGCTGCTCTCAGCATGGCCCCATGTATCATGGAATCATGGAATGGATTGGGTTGGAAGAGATGTTAAAGCTCATTTAATTCTCACCCCTTGCCATAGTGTGTGCCACCAATCCAAGGGCATCTCCCCACCCGATGCAGAAGCTCAAGGAGCCACCTCCCATCCCATCTCCCTTCCCTGAGAGCTCCAGTCTCAGCCCCTGTTCCTGCAGCGTCCCTTGGGCGATGCCAAAGGGCCTCACGGGGCTCAGGCACGCAGCTGCACGTGCTGCTGGCACCATTTGGGCCGTGCCTGATGCAATTAATCCCATGCTGGTAAAGGTGTGCTTGGAAGGAGATGCTTTCCCAACAGCAATAAATGTCCTTCAGCAGCTGAGACTGCCTGGGCTCCTCTGTACAGTCACCAGCCCTGCATCAGGGTGGGGGGCTGGCCTCAACCTGGGCCCAAAGTGGTGACAGCACTGACCTTCCCTCTCTGCAGGACGGACAGACTGGCCCAGAAAAGGGAAGGTTATCCCAGCGTTCCTTGCCGGGTCACCGGCAGTGAGAGGTGCACTCCAAGCGCTTTCCTACAGGGAATCCTCACAGGAATCACAGCAAGGAGCCCATCGGGCGTCCCGGTCTGACCCCAGCCAGCAGTGGGGCACCAGGAGGGGGGCAGGAGCCCTGCCCAGCCCAGAGGCCTGGAACCCCGGGACCCCCACCCCGCAGTGACATCTGCTCGGGCAAGGCTGGGTGACACCCCCATAAAACCGCTGCACCCCCATAAAACTGCTGCACCCCACAGAGCTGCACCCCACAGAGCTGCACCCCATAGAGCTGCACTCCATAGCGCTGCACTCTGTAGAGCTGCACCCCATAGCAGCTGCACCCCCATAAAACCACTGCATGCCATAGAGCTGCACCCATAGGAGCTGCACCCATAGCAGCTGCACCCCATAGCAGCTGCACCCCACAGAGCTGCACCCCACAGAGCTGCACCCCATAGAGCTGCACTCCATAGCGCTGCATCCCCATAGAGCTGCACCCCATAGGAAGTGCACTCCATACAGCTGCATCCCATAGAGCTGCACCCCCATAGAGCCGCACCCATAGCAGCGGGGCCGGGCTGCGCTGCCGGGGGATGCGCGGGCGGAGGGGCCGAGCCCGGGAGCATCCCTGCCCTGCAGAGCCCCCCGGAGCATCCCCGGAGCCTCCGGGACCCCGGCCCCGCTGCAGGGTCCCGCTGCCCCCGCCGAGCCCCCTGAACCCTCCCCCGCCCGGCCCCCAGCACTCACCGGCCCGGTCCGGCCCTGCTCCGGCCCTGGTCCCGATCCCGGCCCCGGCTCCGTGCGCCGCCGCCGCCGCCGCGGGTGGGAGCGGGAGCGGAAGCGGCCCCGCGTGGGGAGGTGACACGGCCGCACTTCCGACAGCGCCCGCGGGGCTGGGGGGGACCGGGATGGTGGGGGGAAACAGGGATGGTGATGGGGACAGGGATGCTGGGGGGGATAGGGATGCTGGGAGGGTAAAAGGGATATTGGTGGGGACAGGGATGATGGGGAGACAGGGATGTTGTGGGGGATAGGGATGATGGGGGGAAAAGGGATGCTGGAGGGAGGACAAGGATGCTGGGGGAAAAAGGATGATGGGGGGGACGGGGATGCTGGGGAGACAGTGTGCTGGGGAAGGACAGGGATGCTTGGGGGGGAAAAGGGATGTTGTGGGAAACGGGGATGATGAGGGGCATAGGGATGCTGGGAGGGGACAGGGATGTTGGGGGCACAGGGATGCTGGGTGGGGGAAAAGGGATGTTGGGGGAAACAGGGATGCTGGGGGGACAGGGATGGTGGGGGGGACAGGGATGTTGGGAGGGTTAAAGGGATACTGGGGGGACAGGGATGTTGGGGGGACAGGGATGCTGGGGAGGGAGATAGGGATATTTGGGGGACAGGGATGTTGGGGGGACAGGGATGCTGGGGAGGGAGATAGGGATATTTGGGGGACAGGGATGTTGGGGGGACAGGGATGCTGGGGAGGGGGACAGGGATGCTGGGTGGGTGCTGGTGGGAGCTCCCCGACACGGGTGGGGTGGCTGGACTGGGACACTCTGGCTCCTTCCCAGCGGCCCGTGGGTCCCGTGAGGCTCAGCAGGTCCCGTGGCGATGAGCACGGAGCTGAGCGCTCAGTGCGCTCTTTATTCCCCTCGCCCGGAGCCGGGGTGTCGGCGCTGGCAAAGGAAAAGGCTCAGGAGCATCAAACGGTTCCCACGGGCCGGCGCGGGGGTCACATGAAGCACCGGGAACATCTCGGGGGATAAAGGGGCTTTGTGGGGCTGGGAGCCGCGGTGGGGACAGCCCCACACTGCCCAGTGACCCCCAGAGCTGCCCCGGGTGGGGGTGGCCCCATCTCACCCGATGTGGCCTTGCCTGGCATCCTGTGCGAGCTCTGGGATGGACACGGTGTGACAGCGGTCACAGGGGTTTTCAGGTGAGGGAAGAGACGAGAATGTTGACTCTATGTTCAGAAGGCTTGATTTATTATTTTATGATATACATTACATTAAAACTATACTAAAAAGAAGGAAAAGTTTCATCTCAGAAGGCTGGCTAAGCTAAGAATAGAAAGGAATTAATTATAAAGGTTTGTGTCTGGGACAGAGAGTTCAAGCTAACTGGGCTGGGATTGGCCATTAATTATAAACAGCTAAGATGGGCCAATCACACATGCACCTGTTGCATTCCACAGCAGCAGATAACCATTGTTTACATTTTGGTTTTGAGGCCTCTCAGCTTCTCAGAAGGAAAAATCCTAAAGAAGGATTTTAATGAAAAGATGTCTGCGACAACACGGCACGAGCAGAGCACCCTCCACAGCCCAAACCCCCTCCACAGCCCAACCCCAGGCTGGACTCAGCACCTCTCACCAGCCCCGAGGGGGAGAAAGAGGGATGGAGATGCTTTCAGGATGGACAAAAATCCTTTTGAAAGCTCTGAGTTGCTGGAGGTGGGATGTAGGGAGCAAATATTCCCCCATGATGTGGTGAGGGTTTGGAGCAGTGCGATATGCGAGTGATAAATAAGTTGGTTTAATTTCTCATCTGCCTGACAGGGCCCTTGACGGCCTGTCCTGCTCCTGGCTGCTCCAAGGGCTTTGACAGCTGCATGGAGGAGCAGTCAGAGGGGCAGGACCAAGAGCTGTAACTGGGACACTGCAAGAATCCTTGGGCTGCAGCTCCAGGGGAAGGCTGGGATTAAAGGAACAAACCCTTCCTGCCACACAGGAAAGGCAGGAGCTGACTCAGGCACCTGGGAATGGGCAGGACAGAAAGAGGAGTTTGGGTTCAGCTCAGCCTTTGCCATCAGCACAGCCTTTGCTTTGTGCTGCTCTGGGCTTCACTCTCATCATGGTCTGAACTCAAACTGAGTGAAATTTTCATCACTGAGAGCACAGAGTGAATTTTGATCCATTGAGGGATCCATTTTGATCCATTCAGAGACCTTCTCTCAAGAGGCACATCCCAAACAGGCCTTTTCCATCTCTGGTTTAGATTTCAGTAGCACAGAAAACCATGAGTGCCACTGGGGTTTGGCTCCAGGGCAGAGCAGGGTTTCTGCCCTCTCAGCTCTGCTTGTCCCCACCCCAGGAATCCCCACAGGCCAGGAGGTGCCAGTGTGCTGGAGCCTGCTGCAAACCCCCAAACCTGGCCCTGGCTCCACTGCTTTGGGGGGTTTGGGGTTCCTCCCCAACCATGGTGGGAGCCAGGGAGGTTCTGGGTTCACAGAGGGATCCAGAAGCAGTGATTTCAGGGGGATTTTGTCTCTCTGGGATTTTGTACTCGTTCAGCCCAGCTCCTGGGATTGTCTGTGTCTGATGGAGACCAGCAGGATTTGCTGCTTCCTGTGAAAACAGCTCCATTCCTCTGCAAGCCAGTGTCCCCCAGGCCCAGCTGTCCCTCTCTGCCAGGAGCTGCCTGTGGGGACACTGTGGGGACCCCCAGAGCAGGGAGCCCCAGCTTGGGGACAGCACAGAGGGGACATGGTGACTCAGGGAGGGCTGGGCTGGTCCTTTCAGGGACAGTGGGAAAGGAAGTGTTTGGAAGTGGAAGAGGCTTAGTGATGGACTTCAGAGTCATCTTCCCCTCCCCTTCCCTCACTTTGTTCCAGAAATAAATTAAAAGCTCTCCCTCCAGGAAATTAAAAATCATTTAAGAAGGCTGAGCACAGGACTTGATTCACTGGGGTTTTGGAGCTGGGGATCCTGGGCTTGGAAGGCAGAAGGGTGCTGGGGTGACCCATGGGAGCTTCTCCAGAGGGCACTGGCACCAATTACTCCACCAGGGCCATTCCCTGGGGCCCAGAATGGGGTGGCCTCTGTGACCTGGCACCAGCAGAGACCTGGTGCCATCACAGGGACTCTGGCCATGCTGGAATTCATGCTGCAATGCCGGGGCCCAGCTCCCACTGCCTGTGCTCATCCTGCTGTCTGCTTCTCATCTGCCGTGTGTCCTGCAGGCTGCCACGGGCTTTGAACCAAACTGGTCCCAGAAGGAGCCCTGGCACTTGGCCCTGTGCCCACATGGCATCAGAGAGGTCCTGACCCCTGTGCTGGGAAGGAGGCAGCAGAGTCTGGAGCCACCTGGTGCAAAACGGGCTGGGGATGCACAGCCTTGGTCCTGCTTGAGGTGAGTGCTGGTGCTGCTGCTCCTCAGGTTCTCCCACCCTGTCCCTGAGAGCATTTTCCAAATGCTCCTGGAGCTCTGGCAGCCCTGGGGCTGTGACCATTCCCATTGGGGTTGTGACCATTCCCATTGGGGTTGTGACCATTCCCTGGGAAACCTGTTCAGTGCTCCAGCACCTTCTGGGGACAGAACTCCTTCCTGATACCCACCTAAACCTCCCAGTGATGCTCAGATGGGGTCACAATGGCATCTTCATCACCAGCCCAGGTCACAGCTCACCCAGGAGCCACCATCCCACTCGTGGGCTCATCTTGGTGTCCCAGTGCTGAGATGGGCAGCTTGTCCTGAAAGAGTTAAGGGTGAAACATTGCAAATATGAAAAAAAAAAAACCAAAAAAAAAAAAAAATTACAAAAGAAAAAAGTGCCCTGAACCACATGCGACCTAACCTCCCCAGCGGCTCATCTGAGTTTAATAACGAAGGAGGGAAATCTCCCAAAAAGCTCTCAGAGAAATTAAAGTAAACAGAGTGCTGACCTCCAGCCCGCAGTGCCCCGGCGCTGACTCGCTGGCCACAGCCTCCCCTGGCATCCCCTGTAATTGTAAACACATTCAGTAAATACAGGGGAGGGACCGAGGGGTCCTGGGGAAGCAGCTCTCCCCACAAACAGCTGAAACTGGGGCTGAGCTTTGGGCCAGAGCCATGGGTGACGTCTCTGGGCAGTGTGGCCATGGATGTGAGGGGCTTCACAAGGAATGGGGGCTGTGAGGATTGAGGTCCAACACTTCCAGTGGGAACTGGAGCCACTGGGACCACCACACTGCAGAGCTGGGGCTGGAAAACCTCGTGCTGGGAGCAGGTCCTGCAGATGGAGAGAGGAAGAGGAGGATGCTATTAACAGGTTTGTCCTCTTGGCCTCACGAAATTTAAAAACAGCACTGTTATTTTCATAGACCCTGGTCATTTTTTTAGGCTGAGGAAAAGAAAAGCAACCCCAGGCTGTATGAGAGGGGCCAGAAAAGCTGTTGGTCTGGAGGGAGGAAGCATCAGTGCCAGCTCAGCCCCGTTCCTGGCCTGGCTCCATCCTCATCCCCAGCCCCAGCTCCATCCTCACCCTCTGCTGCTTTACACACAGCATCCCATGGTCTGCATTTCCCTCAGGATTTTCTGGGATAAACACCACCTGGGGAAGGGGCAGAGAGGGCTGGATGCAGGTGACCCCATCCCCTTGTGCACAGCCCCAGCCCCTGCCCAGTCCTGCTGCCTGATGTCTACCTGTAACTCCTGAATTCCTTTTCAATCAGAATCCAAATGTGCTGTATTTGGGGAAAATTCCAGGGATCTGCAGCCAGATTGGATTTCAGAGGAGCTGGGAACCCCACGGAGGTCAGAGCCTGCTCATGCAGCAGCTCCCAGCCCCAAAATCAGCCTTTGGGTGGCACTGGGAGGAGGAGGAAGAGGAAAAGGCTGCGGAGTTTGGGAGCCCAGCAGAGGTGTGACCCTCCCAAAAGTGATGGAAGTATTGGTACAGGCAGCTCTGTCACCCATTAGGGGCAGAGACCCCCTTGCCAAAGTGCTCATTCTGAGGAGGAAGCCTCCTTACTCTTTACTTTCCTAAAACCCCCCAAAATGGATTTCTCTTGGCCAGGGGAGTCGGGCTCTGCCAGGGAAGCGGGGCTGACGTCTCCTCTGCTGAGCCACAAAAAGGGAATTTTGCTGCCGACTCCACCCCTTCCATCCATCCAACCAGGACCCAAAAATCACCATTTCCTCTTGGCCTGCGAATCACTAATAAACTCCAGACAGAAAGGGCTGATTAGGAAATTGTTTGGGAAATGGAAAGGAAGGGGGAGGGACGTGCAGCCGGTGCCTCTGGGTGGCTTTGCCCCTCGGTGTCACCTCCCAGAGCCGTGGGCAAGTCCCCACTTTGGGGTCCCCAAATCTGCTCCAGCCCACGTGGGGCTGCAGGCAGAGCTCCCCAGTGGATGGATTTATTTATATGCAAGGATTCGGGGGTGAAAATATCAGTGTACATTGAATTATATATTTTTTATTTGACCACCATCCTTTGGATGTTCTGAACACTCCAGGCATCCTCACCAGAGTGTCCCTCAAGGGCTGGTGTCACTGATTGGGAAGGGGATGTGTGACATGTGCTGCAGCCCCAGCACTGTCCCCTCCCTCCCTGCCAGCCCCAGCACCCCCCGAGTGCTGCACACTCGCTCTGACACAGAAAGGCTCCACATTTGGACTTCATAACGCAGAAAAAACGTCAGGATTTTGAAATTTCAGCCTTGGACCCAAATCTGATACATTCCAGAAATGCTTTAATTTATCCCTTTGTCACAACATTCAATAAAAGGTTTCATTTCAGCTGCGCCGCTTTGATTAATAACTGTAACAGATTCTAACCTGAAGGAATCCTCTGATATTGTGTCCATGGAAATTAAATGTTTGATTGCACATAGTCAGGATTTTCTGGTGTGGAAGCAGCTCCACTGCAGAACTTTGAACAAGCTCCGCTCAAGAAACACTTTGAGTTATTTTTCCTTCACCTATAACAAGTCCAAACATCTGTTTAAAATTCAATCAGAGCGCAACTGGCTATAAAAAAAATTAAAATTCGGGGTGTAAAATGAAATGACTGTCCAGGTTGAAGCCAGGTGGGGTGGCTGGATATGGGTTCACTCAACCTGGCTGCAAGGAGCAGGGACCATGGAGAGATCCCACAGCCCATCCCCTCCTGCCCTGGCATCATCCAGGTGCCCCTGTGCTTGTCCCTGTGTCCCTGTGACCTCCACACCACCAGCACCTGCCACAGCATCGTGGGGATGGTGGTGACTGAGGCAGCAGGAGCCTCTTGGCATCCCCACAACAGAAAACTGGAGCAGAAGGTGCCTTTTGGGCTGAGGAGGATGTTTCCCATATGCTTGAAATAAATTGGAAATACTGGGATTTCCATTGTCTGGGCACATTTTCCTTTCTCTTTCTTCCACTTCCATGGCATGGCAAGGGGCTCACATCTCCTTAAGCTGTGGGAGAAGGCAGATGGATGGGAAGGAAGAGGGAAAACCAAAATCCCATTAGAATTTGGGAACAGGAGCTCTTTTCCTGCTCATGGCTGGCAGCCACTGCTATCAGTGGTTGTGCCACAGGTGCCCCTGTGCCAGATGGGCAGCAGTGGCACATTTTTGAGGTCAGAAAGCAGAGTTTTCAGCAATTAGAGCAGCATGCCAAGATAAACCCCCGCTTCCTGGCGGATCCTTTCCCATCAGCCATCGTCCCAGCGAGACAGACCCCGGCCAGGGGAGCAGCCCAGCAAATTCTCTCTGCATGGGTGAAATTCCCTCCGCTACCGAGGTTATTATCTCCCCACAGGAACCAACAATATCCTTTCATTTAGGCACTAATTCGAACAATGTGCGCCGGCCGGGGGAGGAAGGGCACTCGCTGCTCCAGAGCCTTTGAAAAATCCAGGCAGGAGCCAAAGCAGAGGGAAAACAAAACCCTGGGATGATGTGAATGGCTCGGCAAGGCAGGGCCAGGACCAGAGCAGTGCTGGAGATGTGGTGCTGCCAGGGCAGGGCATGGCACAGGGGCACTCAGGGCAGCTTTGTGCCAGCTCCTGTGCAGGGAATGTCATCCTCCAGGCTGTGCTGGAGCCAGGAACTCCATCCACGGGGGTTTGCCCACTGGCAAAGTCACCTTCTTTACTTAACCAGTGCGTTCAGCCTCACAATTCCAATCCCCATTGGCAGTAAAAGAATTTTAAACTTCTTGTATCACAAAGCCTCCCAGAGGGCACCAGGAAAAGCTGAAGTAACTGAGAATTGTGGAAACATCCTGATTTCTGTTTTTTCAGGAGCAAACACAGCAGGGGAAGGGAGCCCCCACCAAGAGGAGCTGTTCCACCACCACTCCAGCACCCAGGGGCTGGTGGCTGTGTCCCATGGGCTGTGCCCACCTTACTCCCTGTGCTTTGTGGTGGGACCAGCGTGGTTTGGAATTGCTCCTCAACAGGGAGCTCTGCTGGCATGTGTCTGGCAGAAGCATCCCCATCCTCAGTCTCATCCTCATCCCCATTCCCATCCCATTCTCATCTCCATCATCTCCATCTCCATCTCCAGCCTCCTTCTGGACCTCATCCCCACCTCCATCCCTATCTGAGTTCCTCCAGGGATGCACCCTCCCATTCCCACTGGCTGTCCCACTGCCAATCCCTCCTGGGCACACCTCACATGGGTTTCCAGGGGAATAAGGGAGGATTCTCCCATATTTACTCCTCAGGTGCTGCTGTTATGAATTTTTGCTCCCGTGTGGGGAGAGCAGGCACACTCCCTGACAGGGATATCAGTTGGAACATCATCTAATTGATTACATGGAAATTGCTGCTGGTGGAAAGGGAAGCCCTTGCCTTGCTCTGGGTGAATTAATTTTGCTTTTGCCATTCTTGGCTGTGCTCAATTAATCTTGTTAAAGTGATACAATTTTAGCTCACACTTCACCCATGGGGTACCAGGGAAGCTCCTGGGGTTGGTTAATCACAGAATAGAATCATGGAATATCCTGAGTTGGAAAGGAACCACAAGAATCATGGAGTCCAACTCCTTGTCATGAACAGGACACCCCAACAATCCCACCCTGTGCTTTGGTGTTGTCCAAATCTCCTGGAGCTCTGGCATTCCCTGGGGAGCCTGGGCAATGCCAGCACCCTCTGGGAGAAGAATCCTCTCCTGATACCCAACCTAATTCTCCCACTGATGACGGGATGAGCTCACCCAGGTGCTTTCAGGCCCCCAGCCCAGCCAGCTCACAGCTCCCCCAGGAGCCACCATCCCACCATGCTCATGCCAGCCCTGCGGTGCTGAGCGGGACCGGGGGCGCTGTCCCTGCCCGGGGCACCGGGAACACCGGGATGCGGGATTGCGGCATGGGGATGCGGGATTGCAGGATGGGGATGCGGGATTGCGGGATGGGGATGTGGGATTGCGGGATGGGGATGCGGGATTGCAGGATGGGGATGCGGGATTGCGGGATGGGGATGCGGGATTGCGGCATGGGGATGCGGGATTGCAGGATGGGGATGCGGGATTGCAGGATGGGGATGCGGGATTGCGGGATGGGGATGCGGGATTGCGGGATGGGGATGCGGGATTGCGGCATGGGGATGCGGGATTGCAGGATGGGGATGCGGGATTGCGGGATGGGGATGCGGGATTGTGGGATGGGGATGTGGGATTGCGGGATGCTGCTGCAGGACCCGGGATGCTGCTGCGGGGCCGGCGGCACTGTCCCTGCCAAGGCACCGGGTTCACCGGGATGCGGGATGCTGCTGCGGGAGCCAGGGCTGTTCCCGCCCGGGGCACCGGGGCCACGGGATACGGGATGCTCCTGCGGGAACCGGGATGCTGCTGTGGCACCCGGGGTTGTCCCTGCCAAGGCACCGGGATGCGGGATGGTGCTGGGGGATGCGGGATGTTGCTGCAGCACCCGGAGCACCGTCCCTGCCCGATGGTCCCGGTCCCCGATGCTGCTGCGGGAGCCGGGGCTGTCCCTGTCAAGGCACCGGGTTCACCGGGATGCAGGATGCTGCTGCGGGAGCCAGGACTGTTCCCGCCCGGGGCACCGGGTTCACCGGGATGCAGGATGCTCCTGCGGGAACCGGGATGCTGCTGTGGCACCCGGGGCTGTCCCTCTCAAGGCAACGGGGATGCGGGATGCTGCTGCGGGACCGGGGACACTGTCCTTGCTAAGGCACCGGGGCCAGAGGGATGCGGGATGCAGGATGCGGGACCCGGGGCTGTCCCTGCCCGGAGGCACCGGGGCTGTCCCGGGCAGAGGCACCGGGGCCACGGGATACGGGATGCTCCTGCGGGACCAGGGGCTGTTCCCGCCGGAGGCACCGGGATGCGGGATTGCGGGATGCTGCTGCGGGATGCCGGATGGTGCTGCTGGACCCGGGGCTGTCCCTGCCCAAGGCACCGGGGCCACCAGGATGCGGGATGGTGCTGCGGGATGCGGGATGTTGCTGCTGGACCCGGGTTTGTCCCTGCCAAGGCACCGGGACCCGGGATGGTTCTGCGGGATGCGGGATGGTGCTGCAGGACCCGGGATGGTGCTGCGGGACCCGGGATGGTGCTGCGGGACCCGGGGCTGTCCCCGCTCCGCAGAGACAAAGAGCGGCGGCCCCGGCAGCTGGCGAGGGGGGACGTAATCCCACAAAAGTCCTGCTCCGGGGGGCTCAGCGGGAGAGGTTCGGGACACGCCGCCGAGCCCCCGCCGCCCAGCCCCGCTATTGACTGCCTAAACAGTTCTTTGGTGATTACAATGTAAATATAGCTTTTCATGGAGTAAAGGCCTTTTATGGGATCCACACACACTTAACCACTTAACCCCGGCGACAAAAAGAGCAGTGAATGAGCTGTTTAGAGGCTGCTCGTGCAGAAAAGCGGGGTCTGAATAGGATTTGGGGATCTCTGTGTATCAATTGCTATGCTCCGGGGGCCCTCAATGGGTCTTCGGCGTTCGAGCATGTGCCAAAGGGCTCCGTGGGTACGGATGGGGCGTCAAAAAATAAAAAAAAAAAAAAAGAAAAAAAAAAAGGAGAAGGAAAAAAAAAAGAAGAAAAAAAGCAGCTGCTTCTCTTTAATAAAACAATGATTTATTCATAGCAACTTGGGGGACGGGCAGGGGGACACAAGGACGTGCCAAATTGATGCTCATCCTGCTCCACACTCCCCAGAGGCCGAGGGGATGAGCCTGCCTGGGGAGCAGGAGGGATGGAAACTCCGGGAGCAGCCCTTGGGGATCCCAGAGCTGCCCAGGTGGCAGAGCCAGGTCCCCCTGCAGCCCCAGCCAGGTGACAAGGGCATCCCTGAGGCTCCATTTCCCCACCCCAGGCCCTTTTGGGGAGTATATGAGGGAGGTTGGGGACATCTCTCTGCTCTTCCAGTTCCACAAGGGCATCTTTGCAGTTGGTGCCCAGCCCAGGTGCAGCAGTGGGGCCATGCAGGGGCTGACATGAGGCTCAGCCTGGCATCCCCCATGCCCAGGATTGGGCATTTTGGGCTGGGAGAAGGAAACAGTGCCCAGAGCAAAAGTCAAGGGTGCAGATACCCCTGAACAGCCACTTCTGTGTGGGTTCTGTGCCCACCTTGTTGGGCCACAAACGGGATCATACCAAAAACCCCCACAGGCTGATGAGGCCCAGGCCGAGCCTGGCCCTATTTTTAGGCCTGTACAGATGGAGGGATGAAAGCAGAGCAGGGGGGCAGGGCAGGAATGGGAATGAAAGACAAACAAACGCCAAGCAGATGTTGGGAGCAGGGCTCTTCCCCTCGCAGGATGTGCACGTGGCTCCGGCAGCACCGGCTCAGCCAGGCCTGAGCCACAGCTGGGCAGAGCAGAGGGCAATGTCCCCTCATGGCTGTCCCCTCATGGCTGTCCCCAGCCCTGGGGATCACACTGTCTCCCCAGGGCAGTGGGACACCATCAACCATGCCCTCCATAGTGGTCCTGGCAAAATTTGTGTGAGGATTTCTCGGGTTTTGGTTGTTAATTGCTGCCCTGAGATGTGCAGGGTGTCTCTGCTTCGGCCCGTGTGGCTGAAGAATGAGTCTGGACTCTTCACTTTTCGGTCTTGAGGTTGTTTATTAATTCTTATCTGTAAAATTTTCTTTCTGCCCAGCTGAGATCTGCTCAGCAAGGTGTCCAGGGGTCTTTGCCAGCCACACTGATGCCATCTAATCCTCCCTTCCTCCCTTCCTTTTCCCTCTGCAGGGTAGGGGATGGATGGAGCACCATGGGCTGGGGCTCAACACTCAAACCTCAGGAAATGTTCCCATACCTGAGGGCTCACTCATCCCAGCTCTGAAGATCACAGACCCTCACAAAGCTGCAGGTGGAGCCAAGGACACCAGAACCAGTCCAGTGCTGCCTGTGAGCTCATCCTGGATTTGCACCCCCAGATCACCCTCACTCACACAAAATGGCGACCACAAGGAGGGGTAATTACCTGCTGATTTAATTATCTTATCACAGCAGTGTCTGGATGGGCTGGCATTTTCTTTGGTTGGAGTGTTTGGGCTGGCAGTAGTGGAGCTGAGATGTGAATCCTGCAGGGAATGCAGCTGTGGCCACCATGGATGGGGTGGGATGGGATTGGGGTTGGGAAATGGGATTGGGGATGGGATGGGATTGGGGATGTCTTGAATGCCAAAATCTCTCTGTGGGTCCTTGACTGAGAGAGGCTCATTGAAGCACCTTGAGGCACCCCAAAACTGCCACCCAGGGGGGTCAGGATGTCCCACTGAGCCACAGCAATGTCCCTTCCCTTCCCAATCCCTTTCCACAGCCTGGAGCTGGGGCTGGGAAAAGCCAACCCAAGTGGCATCTCCTGAATGTCACATTCTCATGCACAATTGGGCCCCTCTGCCCCATCCAGGCTCACTGAGGAGCAGGAAGAAGGAAAAAAAAAGCCACTTTTTTCTATAATTAGTTGTTATTTGGGAAGGGTTGAGGGTTTCCTTCAGGCTTCAAGTAAAGCAGGAATGTGGAAATGCCACCTCCAGATCCTGAGCCACCAGCAAGGTGGCATTAGAGCCATTAATTATTCTTCCTGCACAGAAGAATAATTATATAATTATTCCTCCTGCACAGAAAGGAGTGTCAGCTGGAAATGGGGCAGTGCAGGAAGATGCTGCAGGGCTGGCCATGTCCCCATCCAGGTGGGACCTCAGGGCTGGACCTGGCTGGCACAGCAAGCCATGCCAGCATAGAGTGGCACCTCTGGGCTCTGTGCAGCATCCCCATGGCACAGGTGAGGGCTGGGACACCACAGGTGGCTCTGGGGTGTGAGGACACACGTGAATGTGCCCTCAGCCCATGGCCACGTGCACCAACACCATCAAATATTGAAAATCAATGGGCCACTGCAAGGGAAGCAGCACAGAGTGTGTTGCATGAAAACAGCCCTGAGGAGCAGGGAGAAATATTAGCTAAAAATAAAATTAATCTCTTGCAAAGCTGTAAGATTTGCTGATCTCCCTCCTCCCCCCACACACACCCTGCAATCTTTTATGTCGTTTTCTTTAATTACAGCTGGTTTAGATCTCTGCTGCCTGCAGAAGCAGAGCTGGAGTCAGCCCTAAATTGGGCTTCTGGATGATACAAGAGAAAATAACAACCCCCAAGGACTGAACATCTGTCTGCACTGGAATTAATATTAATGACTGATAGTTAATAGAGAATGGAACTTTTGCTTTACAGGTCACCCACTAAACCCTGCAGGTGTCACTGAGCTGATTTCTGTGCCATGAGCTGGTCTGGACTCTGCAAAACCAGGAGCACCCCTGGCTGCCAGGGTGCTCAGCTCTTGGCAATGCAGCAGCAATCAGGGTGTCCAAGCCACTAGTAACAGAGGACTCTTGCTTTTATTATGTTTCTTTTTTATTTTATTTCTGTATTGCTTTCTATTTTCTATTTTATTTCTGTATTTATTATATTATATTTATTATATTATATTATATTTATTATATTATATTATATATATTATATTATATTATATTATATATTGTATATATTATATTCTATTCTATTATATATTAATTAATAATAATATTTCTTATTATATATCTTTTTTATTTCTGTATTGCATTATCGATTCCCTTTCAGCCATCCATGCTGCTCCCCATCTCCTGTTTTTCCTTTTCCAACAAGAAAATCCAAAGGAGAAAAAAAAAATCAAAAACCAGGCACCAAAAACCATCACCTGCCCTGCTCCCAAACCCAACTAAAATATTTATTTAGGCCCAAAAACCCACCCCAGCCATTCCTGAGGAAGGGATGCACCAGTCAATGAGCAGAGTGAAAGCCAGGGAGGGTAAATAATTGTGACATGGCTGCTCTGGAAGATACCCCTGTGGGTGCCTGGGGGTCTTTTTGTCCTTTAACCCTCATAATGGCTCTGGGACAACTGATTAGAGGCCCAGGACAGATGAGGTGCAGAGCTCACGTGGTGAGTGCTCACCAAACCTGCTCCACGCTGCCTTTTATGTGTCCACTCCAACGTAATTTTTCACACGTTGGAAATACAGATGATTTTAGCCTGGGTCCATCTGGTTTCCCAAATAACCTGTCTATTTGATAAATAACATAAATTAAATTAGACAAGACAAACAAATAGTTTTTTTTCTCTCCCCTTTTCAGTCTCTTGGCAAAAAAGGGAAAGAAAACATAATTCAGTGAGTGCCTTGAGCCCCGAGGAGCCGTGCAGCGGCGGGAGCTGGGATTATGAACGTGTCTGCAATGCCAACCTTCACCTCACACCTAGGGCTGCTCCTCCCTCTGCTTTTAAGTCCTTTTTTTAAAATCCTCCATTATCATTTGTGCTCCCAAAAGCTCATTCTCTCTGCAAACTCAGCAGGTAATGTTGTGTATGAGCAGCACTGCTCTTATCAAGGTTCCTGTGGTGCAGTCAAGGATCAGGAACTCATGGGTTTAATTCCTCCTGTGCCATGTGTGGGAAAGGGAAACTGAGGCACAGAGAGGTGTAATTATTATTATTATTATTGTTATTATTATTATTATTATTAGAGCTACCCAACTCAGATGAAAATCTCAGGCTGCAGCCACTTCTGCACCAAAGTTAAACCCAAACATCATCAATGACAACACTCAGGTTTAACCAGCTCTGAGTTATCCCAAGGAAATTTAGGGCAGGAAAAAGTGGAAGAAGTGGAATCAACTCTTCCTTCAGCCCAGAAGAACCCTGCAGACATCATTCACAGACTCACTGAGGTTGGAAAAGACCTCCAGGATCATGAATCCAACCTTTGAGCAGCTTCTGCTGAGGCTGAGCTGCAGCAGTGCCTGAATGCAGGATCCTCATCCCCACCCTGAGCCATTCCCTCCTTCCCAGCCCACTCCTGGCACTTCCAGCAGCAAAGGGGAGGATTTTTGTCCCTGTTAGCACAGCAGCCTCACGTCCATGCCAGGAGGGGGGAGCTGAATCAATACCTGAAAATGAGAAGGCAAAGCTGAGTTAATGTGCCAGACAGGAGCAGAGGGGCAGCCCTTGAAAAGCTGAATGCAGGAGATGGATGGGATATTCCTTGATATTCCAGCTCCCACAGAACCTGTCCCTGGCATGGAATATGCTCCCAGGAAAGGAATTTTTAGGGTTCCATGCAGAGCTTCCAGCAGCAACTCACAAACCCTGAACTACTGCAAAGTTGTTGTGGGGGAAATGCAGCCAGAATCCTTCCCCTTGCATGTATTTCAATTTACAAGCTTTTCAGACTCAATGGTATTTTTCTACCCTTGGCTCTGGAACAAGGGAAATGTATTTTAAAGGGAAAATTCTACAGGGAAAGCAAAATAAAAGCCATAATTATGGCTAGTAGCATGTGCTGAGGAGAAGCCAGGAAAGCAGCAGGACCCAGCCAATCCTCTAAAGGTGCTCTTCAAACTACCACTTTCTAATGCAAAAATGTGGCAATTATAGGTCTCTATAAATTTAATCCCTTGCAATGCCAGAGCATGGAAAACTGCAAGAATTTCCCCTGGAGTCAAGACACAGTTTGAGCTTTAATGATTTTGCTTTGCCCCTGTGCCAGAGCAAGCACATTCTCTTGCTGCACTCTAGTGGCAGAGCAGGAGCAAAATTCTGGGAAAATGCCCAAATTTGGAGCTTGAATGTTGTTACCCAACAAAGCTGGGCTGAATTAGTTCAACTTTCATATCGGTGAAACACTGATAAAGAATGAAGTGGGTGTTCAGAAATCTTTTTGTAATTTGGTCCTTCAAGAAAAGTCCGATAACAAAGAAGGAAAGGTCCTTCCTCTTCCCTAAACCTCCAATCCCCAAATCCAGGTACACCAATCATTAGAATTGCTGCACTGAACTGAAACAGACACTTCTTAAGACCAGGATAAAGTAAGTTTTGTCTAGGAACTAAAAAATCCAAAACTATTGAAGCAGGAAAAAACCATATTCTTCAGGCCAAGAATTTTATGCAAACCCAAGTGGAAGACTTGAGGAGTTGAAAATCCACACTCCAATAAACACAAGGGGTTGTTTTTGTTGTATTCCAATATTATTGCAGCTGTTCCTAGTCAAGGGCTGAGTTGTGGCTACAAAAGAAAGGCAGCAATGAAAAAACAGACATAGAAATAAAAAACATTGGGGGAAAAGCCCCAAGACATGAGTGAAATCCTATAAATTAATTCTAACTGCCTCCAAAATTAAAACCATGTTTTATTGTAAAGTTGCACTTCAATTAGTACCATAATTCTTTATAACATACTGTACAATAAAATATTTTACACACAGCACATCAGGCATGTGCTCAAGATGTTACAAAATTTACAGCTCAGACATTTCCAATGGTATCAGCACCTCAGGTATGTGACATCCAGTCCCAGAGAGGTTTAGTTTTAGAGCAGGAGCCTGTGGCACCATTATCTGCTGTCCAACTTGTGATCAGAAACATCAGGAATGCTGGACACTCTGGCTTATGTTTGTGTCACACTGTTTAGAATAGTTGTGAGTGACAATTCTTTATAAATTCCCTCATTTTAGAGCAGCCCTTTCCTTACTGGCTGCTCAGCAATGGATGGTTTCTCTTGGATGAGTGCAGCTTCCATGAAAACAACAGAATGGATGGTTAAAGATAGCCTGGAGTTGGGCAAACCAAAGCAACCCCAAATTCCCCCAGCAATGCAAATAAACCCCCCCCGACCTTTTCCTCTCCCACACGTCTCTCACATTCCTCCCTCTCCACACACACACATCCATCTGCAAGTTTAAGGACATCAACAGTAATAAAAACTTGGAAAGAAACCCTTCTCATATTGCCTCAGAAGAGACTGGGACCTTTCCCACAAAGTAAACATTTCAAGGATAAATTAGTGCTTCTAAAAAGGAGAAGCTTAATAAATGCTTAACATTAAAGAAAATAAGACACTGGAGGGAGCCACAGCTAAAACTTTGTGCTGCAATTGTAAACAAGTGTCCTGCCATGGCCAACACTGCCTCATTCTCTCCCAGAGCTGTAGAAATTCCTCCTTTATTGTGCTTTCAGCGACCTGAGGTATTTCCTTGTCACACCAATGGCATTTCCAGGTGGAACTGATACCTGTGCAGCACCTGTGAGGACAGCCCACAGCAGGGGAAGTTTCCTTAATGCTTGGGAAAGATCAAGTCGGCATTTCATTCCAAACCAGGAATGGATTTTGTGCTCCCATTTGCTACAGAGGACTGAGGAAAAAAAAAGCACAAAACCACAGCCTGGAAATTACTGGAACTTGTGAATGAGGTGGCACCCATTTGTTTCCTTGGCTGGTGATTTCTGGCAGATTGGCAAAATAAACTGCAGCTGGCAAAGAGGAGACAATCTCAGGCTCCAAACAGGAATATTCAGCTCTCCAAGAACTGGAAAATGCTTCTGCTTTGACTGGAGTCCTCTGAGCTCTCTACCCTGGGCCGCTTTGCTGCTGATGTTATCACTGCAGAAGGGCCTCTCTTCTTCACCTAAGGACAGTCAAATACATTAAAATTTACAACATATCCCACAAAAAAGTTAAAATTCCGAGTTATGAGAGAAATATTCCCTGTGTGCTCTCATGGCAAATATTTAAGACAGCAGTGCTCTTAACTGCTTGGCAGATTTCAATGCCTTTATATTCAAATAATAACTGGCAGCACCTGCTACCCAAATCTTTACCTGAGGTTTTGATTTCTCCTTTGCCTCCTCACTCTTCTCTGGTGAAAGTGTATGGAAGACAAAATTCCTTGAATTTCGAGGGGCATTTGGATTAAGATCTGACATTGCTGCCAGCTTCTGAAGGACAGCTTTAGGTCTGTTCAAGAGTGACCCATTCTTTATCTGAAAGGCAAAGAAAAGCTGCATTAAACCACTCTCAGGAAACAAGGCAGGTTGCTTAGTAAGTTACTCTGCAGAGAAAATCTAATCTCTGCTCACACATCACAACAAGACCCATCAGGAGTGCCCAGAATTCAGGGGCACTGACTTGGCTGTGGTGGGAAATGCCATTTCTGAGGACTGGACCCACCTGGATGTCACTGGCAGGTCTGAAGGCTTCAAATGGGTTCCTGGGTAACAGAGCTGAGCCTTGTGCCACCACTGCTGGGCTGGCTGGCAGAGACAAGGGGGAAAGATCAGTTTTGGAACTTTTTCCCTCTCTTCTTTTCTTGTCACTTCAATAAAAATCAAACTCACCTTTCTTCTGCAGGGACTTGGCAGTCACTTTTTTTGCCAGCTTCATGAATGCACTGTCCCCACCAATTTCTTCCTCTTCCTCCTGCTCTTTGTTTTTTTCCTTCTGTAGCAGAGAGAAGACAATTGAAAAAATTCATATTACAAATGGACATTTCATTCAGTATTTTAAGTAATTTTCTTTATGTAAATTAATTTTTATTTACTTTCTACTTTAAGAAGTTATTGTAATTTCTTAGATATTTCATCAACCTGGTTCTGTTAATGAACAGCATCACATTCAGCTGAGAAATCTGATTTAGTACTGAAGTTTAACTTGAGGAATGAACAATTTCACATCCAGCAATGATATAGAGATGAGAAAGTCTTTCTAGCAGCTCACCCCACCTGCTCACGGAGCCACTGCTCTCTCTCAAATCGCTCCTTCCTCCACTTCACTTCTGTCTCATCAAACTCCTCATGCTCCTCCTCATTATCTGAATCTCTCTGAAACAAGTCCATCTGTGAAGCAAAATCTAGGCAACAAAACAAGACAGTCAGCTATCAGTTTTGAAAATGGAGGCTAGTAAAAAACAACAAAAAAAAAAACCCAAAACCAATCAACCAAACAAGGCAAAAAAACCCCAACCAAACAAAAAAAACCCAGAATCATCCCCCAACCAATTTATGCCCAAAATATTTTATTGAGGATTAAAATGCTACTTCACACACACACACACAAGCTCTTTTTCAACCCATGAGCTCTGGATCATGGGTCATTGTGGTGGTGTTCACAGGGGTCCCAGGAAGAGGGAAAGGACGAGGATGTGACTCCATGTTTAGAAGGCTGATTTATTATTTTATGATATATATTATATTAAAACTATACTAAAAGAATAGAAGAAAGGAATGGAAAAAGAATGGAATGATAAAAAACTTGTGACTCTCTGTCTGAGCCAGCTGACTGTGATTGGCCATTAATTAGAAACAACCACATGAGCCAAATCACAGATTCACCTGTTGCATTCCACAGAGGTAGATAATTATTGTTCACATTTTGTTCCTGAGGCCTCTCAGCTTCTCAGGAGGAAAAATCCTAAGGAGAGGCTTTTTGATGAATGTGTGTGTGACAGCTCACCTATGTTCTTCCATCTGAACCTCCTGGTCCTGCCTGGGCCATCACTGTGCAGGTCCCCATCCAGCAGGTACCGCTCCTGGTACAGGCGGAGCTGCCGCTTGTCATCGTCCAGCATGGCCTTCCTGCCAGCACAGGGGACAGGGACAGGTTAGCACAGCTCAGCCAAGGCCTCACACACCCAAACACCTCCTGAGAATGGCACTGACATGTGGAATTTCTGTATTTGGTTCCCTAATTCCGCATCGTTTGGGAGCTCCTCGTCGATAATCTCCTCTTCGTATTCGTTCAGGTCTTCACCATCATACTCATCCTCGCTTCCCACATCACTCCCCGACAGCTCTGCCTCCTCTTCCATGAAATCTTCCAGTTTTCTAGGAAAAATGTCCAAAGAGTTCAGTGTGGGAGCAAAACAGCCATCACACAAATCTTCTGAAAGCAGGATTTATCTTTTGACACGAAATGAATGCATTTCCTAAGAATGTATCCTAATTTCTTATGTAATTTTTGGAAAGACCAAGCCTTGAATTATTGCACATTTACACACATAGCCTGGCATCCTGTACCACCCCAAACCACTGTCATCCACCAGATTCCAAAGATGATGGCAATAACTGTCAACCCTGGGTTTTTCTTGCTAGAACAAATAAGACTTAAAGACATGAGGAATGACAACAATATACTTGCATCCCTTTTTTTGGTCAAAAAAATGTTGCACTGCTTTTATTGTGGCTTTTTGCTTTCCATATATAATGGAAATCATCTATAAGCCACAAGTGACACAGTTAAATTCATGTAACATGACAGCTCCAAAGTAAAAAACCAGACCATATAAACATCTGCTAGAGAGGGAATAATTCCAAACTAAATTTCTAGTGCTATTAATATTCTATTTTCTGGTAATTAAAGATTTTTTAAAATAATTACAGTTTTTTCTTTGAGCCTGGTCTATGTCTCAGCAGTTCTTCTTCCTCATCACTGAGTTCTTCTTCTTCAGCAGCACTATCTTCACCTTTTTCATCCTGTCAAAGAAAAAGTTTCCAGAAATAAGAAATTTCCCAGACTGGATTGCTTTGTAACCACAGATTTTTCTGTTCTTCAATCAACAAGACACTAAAACATCAGGCATATTTCAAAGGATTTGCCTTTTTCACTGTACCATTATATTAAAGAGATCTTTAACATAATCCAAAGTTTGCTCTGAAAAATGTTTCAGTAGCTTGCTAGGGAAGTTGTGGTACTTTGCATTGATGGGTATATTAAAAACCTAGAAAGATAAATGGAATTTTATCCATTTTATCCAGCAGCTGCCTGGCTCCATAAGTTCACACCTCTTCACTTGCACAGGCCTCATCATCTGTTAAAAGCTGAAAACCACCAAGTTCTTCTTGTTCCTCCTCTTCTTCCTCTTCCCTAAGGAAAACATAAATGGGAGAAAAGCATTTTCATTTTATCTCCAGTAAATCAAGGCAATGTTTCAACACCCACCTCAGCTGCTATCAAGCAATTCCCTGGGAGTGCTCAGAGCTCCAATCTGCCAGCAGAACTTAGCTAAAAATGCCTCAAATCCCCATTTGAGTTGATGTTTTAAGACTTCAGGTCTTCACTTGCAGAAACCAAGGGACAAGCACTAATTTTTCCAATTTTTTTCCTCCTCTCAAATTCCTCTTGGATCCCCTTAGCATTCCCACTTATTAAGCCTCACTGTCCTTTTGTCAGGCAGCCATACACTCTCCAATTTAGTCAATAAAAAACTCCAAGTATCCAATTTTTACATTTGGTTATGGCAGTTTGCAGCAGCCCAGAATAGACTCCAAAAAGTCCCACTTTTAATCATCTTTTCTCAGTTTAACGAAAGTTGTTCACTGTTTCTTTCACTATCAGTGTAAGACAAAGGATTTCCCTTCACAGTAGCTGTGGGAAACAGTTTATGCTGCCAATTAGAGAGTAATTGCTGAGCAATTTGCAATATTCCTCCCCTTCACCTCCAAAACAAAGCACACTTGCACTGACAGCAAATTGCTGTTAAACAAGAAAACACTTCTAAGAGTGAAACAAGACAGTTACCAGAATTAACTTCTGTAAATTTTAGGAGAGCAATGCTAACCTGTCTGTGGGAAAGGAGCCTGAGCAGAGCTCCAGAGCCTCTGCCATTGGATCTTCTATGTCACTGTCTTTTTCTAACTTGGAAGACACTGAAGAAGTCCATGTGGGAGAACCTGCTACAGAAAGAAATAATATGCAATTTATTTCTGCTTTTAAAGTGTCAGAGAACACCCCAGAAATAAAACTGCACATGCTCCCAACAAAGACAAAACTCCACATGTGGCATCAGCACACAGGCTTGAAGTCACCTCATCTAAAAACTTCTAAACCAAGTAACCAGCAAAGCTGAAAGGAGAATTCAGGACATACTCTGAGACACAAATTTCCCTGAACAAAGGTTGAGCAGCTCCTCCATGTTCTGCTTTTTGGTGCTGCTGGTGTTTGGCACGTGCTCAGCTTGGCTGCTGAACTGCCCAGAACACAGATCCAGCAACTCATCCATGTTGGCATCCATGGCATTCTCATCCATGCTAGCCAGTGGCAGCTGGTGCTTTGAGGACTGGTATTTGTTCCTGTGTTGTCCAACATTCAAGAATCTGAAAGAAAGGCTGTAGTTAGAGAAATCTTGCTGGTTTGCACATCTTATTTCTGTTCAACACCATCCTGTACACCCATCACTCACCCATCTGCATCCAGCAGCTGGCTTTGAGTGTCATCTTCCAGGGAAAACTGAAACCTTGACTCCCCAGCTCCTGGAAATAAACTCTTGGGCTCAGGAGAGGCATTATAGAGGTCCTGGGAATCTTCTATGGGAAGAGAAGGCTCAGAGGTCTTTCCAGAGCTCTAGTCAAGGGAATTCAAAAATATAGAAGTTGTTTAGCAAGGATTTGTTCAGTTAAGTTTAGCAAGAAGTTGTTAAGCAAATTGTTTAGTTTAAATTTAAATGCAAGGGGCACTGGAACAGACTTCCCAGAGAAGCTGTGGCAG
The DNA here is from genome assembly GCF_028551555.1 of Melozone crissalis. Taxonomy (NCBI): domain Eukaryota; kingdom Metazoa; phylum Chordata; class Aves; order Passeriformes; family Passerellidae; genus Melozone; species Melozone crissalis. The sequence continues at coordinate 10,117,673 of NW_026535888.1, read as the reverse complement.
CCCCATCCCTGAAAGTGTTCCTGGCCAGGTTGGATGGGGCTTGGAGCAGCCTGGGACAGTGGAAAATGTGACAGGGGATGGGATGAGATGAGCTCTGAGGTTCCTTCCAACCCAAACCATGCAGGAGTCAGATTATGTCCATGCTGCTCCACCACACCACAGGAGTTCACTGACATCAGATGTTGCGTAGCCCATGTAAGCATTCTTAAAACCAAATTCATGATGCACATATTTTAGATATAAAAGCCAGATTATAGCATCATTTCTTTATGCTTTAGAAATTAAGTTTTATAATGCCATTTTTATCCATTCCAATGTGGACACAAACCCAAGCTTGCTCTCCTAAATCTCACTGATAGCAAAGCATTTGTCTGGGTCGATTCTTTTAATAGCTCTGAACATCAGGATAAAATACTTTTATTTACATCCCACTGTGTTAGTATAAGACACAACCAGGAGAACCTCACCTTGGAAGCAGAGCTGATAAAACTGGTTTTGAAGAATCCTGGGGAGGGTGACCTGAACCCCCCTGCAGCAGGGAAGAAGCTCCCTCCCCTGGAGGCCTGCTTGTTACAGGGCTGGTAGGATGGGATCATGGAGCCAATGAACTCAAAGCTGCTGTTGTGGCTGTTCTCCTTTGGCAGTGCTGGTAGAGAAAATGAATCATCATCCTCTGGAAATAAAAAAAATATAGTGCTTAATTTTTTTCTGTGTGTGTGTAATCCAGCAAAACCTCAATATAATATTTTGCAGCACTGACACCTTGCTAAAAATTCATTTTGTGGTCATGTTGGATTTCCTTCTTCTCACAGGAAGCATATTACATGTTTTTACTCATCTTATTGATTTCTGACATTTCATATTTCTTCCAGTATTATTTTGAACAGTATTTTTCCCTCCAGTTTTTCAAACCCGCCCATTTTTTCATCAATCTAAACTTTTAAAACCATACTGTATAACTACATACAGGTGATGAAATAACAGAAATACTGAATACCAATCTTAAACAGAATCTTTTACATATGCTAAGTAAAAAAAAAAGGGAAGAAAAGGCAATTATCTAGGGCAATAATTCTACTTTACCTAACTTGTTAGGTCCTTTGTCTACAGTTTCTTCCATTTCCAGTTTTTCATCAGGAAGAGAATATCTGCAAGCCATAAAAGGTATGTGCTAATAAATTTAGGATGAATTGCCAAAAAACCCCAGGGTAACACAAAAATACTTTAAAAAGGCTTTTTATATTAAAAAAAATCTACACATGCTGATCAAATTTAAAATTTCTCAGTCACCACTTTTAAGGCTTGGCTTATTTACCCCATTTTTGAGGAGCTGTCCTTGAAAAGCATCAATGTAGACTCTGTTGAAGGATGTTTTAGAGCAGAATCACCATGTTCAGATTTCTCCAGCTTTTCTCCATCAATTGATTCTTTGTCAGTTTCTTTATCACCATCTTCGATGTGTTTCTCCTCTGGATCTTCATTATCTTCCTCTGCTTCATCAAGGAGAAATTCCGAATTCTAAAAAACATCCCCAAGGAGAAATTCTGAATTCTAAAAAACATCCCCAAGGAGAAATTCTGAATTCTAAAAAACATCCCCAAAACACAGCACAGACAATGATTATTGTCATGGCAAACCTTACCCCAGGTGAGGCACGTGAGCTGTTTGGCCTTGCCAGCAATGAGCCAAGGGTTTATAAAAAGAAGGGGCATCAAAACCTTTTAAACATTTCTATTTGATTTTATAGTGTTTAGATAAATAAAGAAAATACTCATGGATTCAAGGTTGGACAATCCATATGAATATGAAAAGTATAGAATTTTTTAGTTTCTAGGAATAATTCTTAGCAATTCCCCCAATCAGTAGTGTACAAAAGTTGAATTCCACAGGGGAGAACCAGAACAGAGATGCTGATGAGCTTATGGAGAAATGCTGCATACAGACCTCATGATCACCTTCTTCTTCTTCTTCTTCCTCCTCAGACTCATCTGTCATCTCTTCTTCCTCCTCCTCCTCTTCCTCCAGCATCTCCTCATTGTCCAGCTTGAACAGCGCGTGCCGCTTCTGCCGCTCCTCGGTCCTGCGCAGCTTCATGGCCTCCTGCAGCTTGGCCTTCAGGGCCTGCAGCTTTTCACCTGCACAGGAAGAGATTCAGGGAAGGGTTTGGGTTGGAAAAGACCCTAAAGTTCACCCCTTTCCACCACTGCCATGGGCAGGGACACCCTCTACCAGAACAGGTTGCTCCAAGCCCCGTCCAAGCTGGGTTCGGACATTCCCAGGGATGGGGCAGCCCCAGCTTCTCATGGAAGCAGGAAAAATCTAAGGAATTAATCACAAAGATCTGACTGAGGCTGTCCCACTGCTATTTCAGTGGTCTACCAAGAATTCTTTTATAAAAACAGGGCTACTCATTAGGGGGAACATACCCAGTAATCTTACAGAAGATCCCCTCACTTGTATTCATTGCGAAACAGCATGAGAGAGGAAAATAAAGACAAAAGTGTTTTCCAATTCAATCCTCATCTCTTCTTCTCCCCCACCAACCTGGCTTTTTGTGCACTGCTTCCTCCAGGCTCTCTGCAGCCAAAACTGCTGGCACCACATCTGCTCTCAGCTCCTCCTTGCCATCAGATGTTGTTTCCTTTCGGATGATGTTCATATTTATGGCCCGTTCCCCTTTGGATTTGGATGTCTGGAGAGCGTGCTTCAAGAAACGTGCTTTCAGGGCTTCTAGTTCTTGAAATGCATATTAATTAAATCAATGTGATAGCATGGAAAAGCATTGATTGTTAAAAGAGTAGGTCCTTGAGCATTTTCTGCCCCCAAAGTTTAGCTTAAAGCTAAGTTTAAAAAAGGATAGCTTAAAACTAAGTCTTGAATACTAAAATATTTGCAAAACTATTCTATTCAACTAATAATAAACCACCACAGAATATTTATGCTGCAGCTTGTATTTAATTAATATTAGCTAGTATTAAACTACCTTATCATTGATTACCATTTGTCCACAAGACCTCAATTCCCTTCCAGCCCAGCCTCCCATCCACCAACCAATTCTAAATTTCTGTTAACATATCTCAAAGAATCCACACTAGTAAGTGAATGTCCCTGACTGTTCTATCACCTCAATATTTCTGAGTTTTCCAGCCAAGCTCAGATCAACACTGCTTAGGACTACAACACAAGTGATACCTTTATTTGAATCAGCTTCCTCGAGGTTTATGAAGGATTCATTGTCAGAGCAGATTCTGGGCTGGATGGACAGGTCTATGCCCAGTTCACGAAGTTTATCCAGCTTGGATTTCCTCACTTTTTCAGGCTGTGCCACCAGCCCAGGCCCCACTTGTAGAGTGTTTGTTTCCCCTTGTACATCTGGAGCTGTTTCCTCTCTTTCCATGAGGGCATCTCCAGATGCTGCAGGAGTTTCACTCTCCCTTTGCTCATCACAGTCAGTGCTCAGGCAGCTGGAGAGCTGCTGTTCCTTTGTGTTATCATCAGGTACAGTCTCTGTAACTGCATCAGAATCCTCCCTGTCCTGCCTGGGCTGCTCAGCACAGTCCTCTGGCAAGTTCCTCCCTTCAGCAGCAAGAGGCTCAGTCACAGAAGCACCAACATCTCTGCCCAGGTTCATTTCTGGCTCAGCAGCTGCTGATTGATCACCTTCCATTGGCCCATCTTTGCCATCCTTGCTCAAGCTCCCAACAGCTGCAGATTCTTCATTTAGGGGCAGCTGGTATTTAGAGGACCTAAAAGAGGCAGAAAGAAACACACCACCCATGGTTAGTGTGAAAAGGGAGAGAAGGCTGAGGACAAACTGAGAGGAATAAACCATTTCCTAATTATTGTCATTAATGTGTAGGAAGAGATGAAGGACAGAAATCTGGAAAACTTCATGAGAACTTAAGGAAGTGTAAAAGCTTTGTACTGGTTACAGTAGCAGAGTATGAAATTCCTGAGGGATTTTGTGACTACTGTAGCTTCAGTATTTTACTATACATTATTCAGAGCAGAAACAGTCCAAGTAAAATATTGAGGTTCAGCCTAAATCCCATTAAAGCAACTCTGCATCAGCAATTTCCTTTGTATGAGTGACTCCTGGCCCTGATCACTTCAACAGTGTGACTCTGTCAGGAGAGCAGCATTGTCTGATGTTAGCAATGACATTCTCCTAATTTCCTAATTTTATGGATTTAAAGTTTGGTTATCCTCCAAAGAAAAGCTAGAGATACCTAAAGTTTATGAAAAAATTGGATGAGGAAGGTTTAAGTCCTTACTTCAGCAGGGCCATGGCATTTCCTTGACATGCAGGTCGAGGTCTGCTCTTGTAGAAGTCATGAACACTTTTGGCCTCAGGCACATGATATGGGAGAGACACTGATGATTCTGCCAGAGAAAAACAGTGAGAGAAGATTTAAAACATCATCTAAGCCCTTTATTTGACAACAAATATCTTTATTTTCATGAGTTACAAAAACACCTTTAACAAGTCCTTTGATGAAAATGGTCTTGCACGCTTCAACCCAAAATAAGTCACATTAGGTCAAAGAAGGCTCTAACCTTCTGGGTAAGTTCTTTCAAAGTCTCCTCTGAATTTCTGAACAGTTTATACCCCTTTACATATAAAGAATTGAAGTTTTACCTCTGAGAAGTCGTTGGGTCTCACTGTGCAGTTGTTTAATGGCTTCTTTACTCAGCCGTGCTGCTTTCCGCTCCTTAGGGGAGAAAAGAAAGGTTTCTGAAGCCAGGGAACAAAACATGGGGCTCTCTCTCTGCTTCTTAAATAGCTCATTTTTCCCTTTCAAACAGCAAGGAGTCAGAATAAAGCATCCAGTTTAAAAAACAAAATAAACCAAAACCACACTGTGCATATAAAACCATTTTAGTCACGACAAACAACAACCCAGAGCTTTAAAAAGATGAAGACCTCACCTTCCTTTTTGGCTCCTTTAATACAGGCTCCTCATTCTCCTCATCAAATACATGTTTGTAGCCTTCACTCTCAGGAAAACGTTCTTTGTTCTATGGGGCACAAGAAGAAATTCAGTGATTTCTATCAAGGGCAAACACATCAAAAATAACTGTACAGAACTACCACTGGTCAGCAAAGCCAGATAAACCAGCACAGACCCCACACAAGGGCTGATCCCAAAGCTCCTACTCCAGAATTATCTTTTTAAATTGCCAGAACAACATCTCTCCATCTTTAAAAACAAATCCAGAAGGCTCTCCTCTCTTCTGCCACAGCAGCACAACTCCACCATGGTCACAGAGAGTTTTAGAATCTGTTCAGGTAGAAATTCCTGCTAAATCCAGGAACCATAGAATGATTTGGGCTGCAAAAAACCTTAAGAGTTCATCCCATTCCAGCCCCTTCCACAATCCCAGGCTGCTCCAAGCCCTGTCCAGCCTGGCCTTGGGCACTGCCAGGGATCCAGGGGCAGCCACAGCTGTGGCTTTGATATTAATTTAAAATGTGGCACTCTGTGCCAGGGCCTCCCCACTCTCACAGAGAATAATTTCTTCCCAACATCCCATCTAAACCTATTTTCTATCAGTTTGAAACACAGTACATTTACAATAATTTTTGTATCACAGCCAACTGTTACCTTGTAGTGTTTCATTTTGTTTTTCACAGCTGCTCGTATGGAATCTAGGGACTCTTCATCCTCAGGGGCTTGATCATCCTCCTCCTCCAAGCCATTATCAAAGAGGTCCTTGTCATCCAGGAGACATCCACTGTCATTGAAGGGAAACCTCTCACCACCATCCACCTGCTTCCAGAATAAATTATTTGTGTGATTCCTTTCAGAAGATCCCTTTGATTCTTTGACATTAATTTAAAATGATATCAAATTATCAAGTGTTAGGTTTTGTACTTCCTTAAACTGAAAATTTAATGCAATTTAATTGAAATGAACATGCAGATTTTGAATGTTGTGGATCCCAAACCTGCTGCAGGAATGTGGACACAACACTGAAGCTTTGCAACAGAATAACCACAAAAAACAATAAATTTAATTCAGATTAGAAATTACCTGAGGTTTTGTGCCTAAACACCCACCTCTGCCACAGGCTTCTTCTCTTTCCTCAGCTGTTTAATTGACTCCATTTTCTCCTTCTCCTTTCTCCTTCTGGATTTTGCTCCAGCTTCTTTTGCTGGCTCCTCTTCAATGCTGTGTTTATGTTTATGCTTTCTGTACTTTTTCCCAGATTTTAGGGGTCTCTCCTGTCCCAGCTCACCCTCAGGCAAGGAAGAGCTCTTGCCTGTTTCAAGGTTTTCAATCTGCAGTGGGTCCCCAGTGTCACTGCCATCACTGTCCAGCAGAGCTGGGAGGACCCGATGGGATTTTTTCTTCTTTTCAGCAGCAAAATTCTCCTTTTCCTCCCCATTTTCCTTGTCCTCACTCAAAGCATCCTCCTGCACAGCTGAGCCTCCATCCTCCTCCTCCTCTTCACTCTCACTGTCCTCAAGCACCTTCTGGTTTTTTGCTTTTTTACGCACAAAAATTTCTTCTTCCGAATCTGGCAAAAGACATGAAAATAAAAAAGTGCAATAAATTAATCAACAAACAACCAAATTTACAGCCATTAAATCTGCCATATATCACCATCCACAGCAAATGAGCTTCTCATGGAAGCATGAAAAATCTTTCATGCTTCAAACTCGACTTTCCAAAATCCACTTCTCTCCAGAGAACAGCATTTAATTAACCCAAATTGATGTTAAAGGTTTTTAACCTTTTTTTTTTAAAGGCAAACCTGAAAACCCTTCACAAGTAGTGCCTTGCCTTGAAATAGTAATAAAAATCACACTACATAGATTAAGCAAAACAGGGAAAAAAGTGAATAAGTAATTAGTATTAAACAAAACAGGGAAAAAAGTGAATAAGTAATTAGTAATAAGTAAAAAGTGAATAAGTAATTAAACACATTCCATTAAGTATTTTTCTTTCTGTAGCTCATAAAATACTCTTCAGATGTTTAAAGATGCCTGCTCACATTCTGAGCAACAACAAGAATCTGGATTCCTACAGGTCAAGCAGTGAATCTCCTAAAAGTATTTATGAAGCAAAAAATGTAATTTTGGAGAAAAACAATCCATGGGAATGTTACAGACCTCTGTCCTCAAAGGATGCTGTGCTCTTGCCAAGGGGCCCTGGGGATGCTGTCTCACAGCTGCCCTGGCCACTGTCAGAGTCGCTGTCCAGGGGTTTCTGCAAGTCTGGGTTCAAATCCTCCAGTGGAAGCTACAAAGCAAAATTCGATTTTTCTTAATGGGATTAATATTTCTTAATGGGGTAACATATTGCTTATGTAGTCCTGACTGCTGGCATCTAAATTCATTCCAAAACCTTGGCTAAGCCCTCACACACAATGAAACCCGCATGCTCTCTCCTTATATTTTAATTATTATATTTACATATTTATTATTATTATTTATATTTACCATATTTATCAATACAAATAGCTAATCACATGTAGGGTAGTATATACGCGAGCTTGCACAGCAAAAACACAGCATTGACATTGGCTGGTGTGATCGTACTCAGACCGGACAACTTTTACTCGTTACTTTATTATTTATTAATTTTATTAATTTTATTCAGAGCCGGCACGGCGGGCCCAGCAGCCGTCCCAGCATGCACCGCGCCCACAGAGACCGGCTGAGCGCGGCCTTCCCAGCATGCCCCGCGGGCGGCAGGGCGGGCACGGGGCATGCCGGGAGCTGTAGTCTGACAGGAAGGGCGAGCCCAGTGAAGGCGCGGAGCCGCCCGTGATCAAGAGAGACGGGCAGCGGTGGCCGGTGGATGGTGGCTACTGGCTCCGCCATCGGCATTGCTACCCGAACGGGCGCCGTACCGGAATGGTTACTGGAACCGCCATCTCCCTCGCTGTCCCTCCCCGGCCTTCCACCTCACCACAGCCCGGGGAGCCCCAAGGCCTCGGGCAACCGCGAGCTGCCTCCGCCGTCAGCAGCCGGCCGGCCATGCCGAACAGAGGCGAGCGGCAGGACTCACCTCAACGGAGGCCTCCACTGTTACCGGTACCGCCGCCATAACCCGCCCGCGCTCCCGCCGCCCGCGGACCGCTTCGAGCCTTCGCGCGCTGCCCTGGCCCCGCCCCGTCCAGGCATCACCCAATGGCTGCCCAGAACAGCGCAGTGAGCCCCGCCCCTGACCGCCTTGCTGGGCGTGGTTTATTTAAGCCGCGCCCCCTCTACATGGACCAATCGCTGCTCCCGCCCTCAGGCCGCCCGCGCGCGCTATTGCGCCGCCTGGCGGTGGGGGCGCTCCTCGCGCCCGGGCTGAGGCGGGACCGTGAGGGGACGCGAGGGGACACGAGGGGACTCGAGGGGACTTGAGGGGACTTGAGGGAACTTGAGGGGATATGAGGGACCGAGGGGGAGCAAGAGGGACGTGATGGGCTGTGAGGGGCCGAAAGGGACGAGAAGAGATGCGAGGGGACCTGGGAGGCCGAGCAGGTCGTGGTGGACTGAGAGGAGTTATGAGGACACGAGAGGGGACGTGAGGGACCAAGAAAGGTTCGTGAGGGACCGAAAAGGGTTCCCCCGAAAAGGGACCAAGAGTGGATGAGAGGGGCCGTGAAGGCCCGGGAATTCACATCCCTGTCAATTATCGACATTGTGGGGACAGGGCTCTGCTGCCAAAGCATTTCACATTGCTTCATGCGTTAAATAGAGCCTATGTTTCGTTCTGATCTTCGGGATATGCTACATGTCGTGTCTCTGGGTGAGAGCACATGAGTCGAGCTCATGGATATTAGATACACACAGCTATTACTGTCAGCAGTGTCCCATTTACAGAATAAAATACATGCACTTTCCATTGGCTGCTGTACAGACATACTCTGAGCCAACCCCACTCACGTTAGGTGAATGAAGGCTGAAACTTTTTGGGTAAATTCTTTCCATTTCTTTCAATTTCTCTCTTGAATTTCTGCATATCCCCTCTACATACAAAAGATGTAAGTTTTACCTCTCGTAAGTCATCAAGTCTCATTATGTAGTTATTTAACAACTTCTTTACTTAACCTTGCTGCTTAATGCTCTTTAAGGGAAGAAAAGAAAGGCTTCTGGAGACAGAAAAATTTACTGAAAACACAAAAGTCAATGAAGAACTACTCCACAGATGCAAATCACTTCATACTTCACAGATTTCACAGAATATTTGAAGTTGGAAGGGACCCACAAGGATCATCGAGTCCAAGTGCAAGGTATCCAATACAGGGATATTCTCCTACACAGTTAATCCAAGTATGAAAATATTCTACTTTATCCATTTTTGCTTTGTTTAGTTTTGTAGTTCTTTTGCCAGTAGCTGGAGGGAGAGCCCTGAGCTGGGGTGAGTGTCAGGGACCCTGTTCTGATCTACAATTGGGAGTATTTGGCACTTTTTTCATAATTACAATTACTTTGTAGAACATCCTGCTACAGTAATACATTTCCTTCCAAGTGACCCAGTGGGAATCTGCTGTCACTGAAGGCAAGGAAAAAATAAGAAGTGTTTTGGGGTGTTTGGTCGGGTTTTGGGGTGTTTTATTGTTATGGTTTTGTCAGATGGACTGCTCCACCATGACAGTTCGCATGGAGCCAACGAGCCTGAGAACAAAGGAAGTGAGAAAAGCAAACATCCATGAAACCCACCACAAACAGCACAGTTCTGCTTTCTTCTAGCTGCAGTAATTAACTTAATAATGAGTGTTTAGTAACAGAGGGACAGATGCTGGCTGTGCACAAACACACCTCCTCAGGGCTGCGTCAGGATGAGAGTCAGAGTCAGCTGACAAGAAAAAGGTGACAAAAAGATTGGCCTTATTAGGTAATTTCTGATCCTGGCTTCTTACTCATACCTGGCACACAGAGGCAGCCGTGGAACAGGTAAAATGTTTGCCATTTAGGAGGTTCTAAATGTCACACAGACTGGATCAAGCCCCATGTTAAGACATTTATAGTATAAAAGCTAGTTTAGGAATCTGTGTTTTACTAAACAACATACTCCTTTCTCAGCTTGTAGCAGATGAGGTGTTTAGAAGGAAATCCTCAGAGATAATCCTGTCATAACTCTGATCTGTCATTCCCAAATCCAGTCTTGACCCTGGAAATGTGGCTGTTTTCAAGATAAGGCTGGGTTGACACAGAGAAATGGGGTTCTGACTGCTGTGGCAGTGGGGATGTCTCACTATGTGTGTAATATTTATCAAGTTAATTGAATTTATAATGCAGTGAGTAAAGGCTTTAGTTATCACACTCAACATCTTACAGGACTGAGCCTTTGTATTGCAGATTTCTGGAGACAGAGATTGTATCTTTGGTGGTTTTTTTGAAAGTACTATCTGTGTTTTTTACATGTTTTTTATACATAGATATGATGAATAATAGCATGGAAATGTTGCCAGATGTTGTGGAGTTTGTTACTGGTCTGGTAAAACTGGTTTTTTCCTCAGGTGTTCATCACCTGCTGTCAGGGAATTATGAGAGAATCTCAGATCTATATGAGAATCTCCAATTTCATTTCATTTTAAAATAGATTTTGATGTTTCAACTTGGAAAATATCAGCCCCACAGGTTAAAAAAAGGCAAATAAAGTGGACTCAGCATTTATTATTTATAAAATGTTTTGACTTGTGATTTTCTGGTGAGTCAGCAGGGAGCTGTTGGTTAAACAGAACCCAGGAGGTGCACAAGGGAGCAGCTCACTAAAACAGCATAAACTGCTTAAAAAGGCAAAAACTCCCCAGGCCCTTTATTAATGACACATGGCTGGAAGTGTTGTCTCTTTAACAGAGGACAAATTTATTGTCTGTGAGGATAAGGGGACATGGCCATGGCAGGGTTGTCCCCAGGAGCTGAATGCCCTGGTCAGTGGGACACCATGGGTTCCCAGGCAGCTCCTGGGTGGTGTCCAAGGTTGTGCCAGCCCTCGTGGATCTCCAGACCTCGTGGATCTCCAACCACTGGTGAATCTCCAGCCACTGGTGGATCTCCAGCCCTCGTGGATCTCCTGCCACTGATGGATCTCCAGCCATTCATGGATCTCCAGCCACTGGTGGATCTCCAACCACTGGTGAATCTCCAGCCACTGGTGAATCTCCAGCCACTGATGGATCTCCAGCCATCCATGGATCTCCAGCCATTCATGGATCTCCAGCCCTCGTGGATCTCCAGCCACTGGTGGATCTCCAGCCCTCGTGGATCTCCAGCCCTTGTGGATCTCCAGCCCTCGTGGATCCTCAGCCATTCTGTACCCACGGAGCACCTCAAGGGCGGCTGGTCACAGCCCTGGTCACTGCTGTGGTCACCTGTTTTGTGCAAATCCTGCTTCTTCAGCTCTTGGAGCTTTAGCTGCTCACAGTGACCCTGAGATGTGTTAGAAAGTCTCTTTTCCCAGCCTGGCGGTCAAAGAAGGAGTCAGAACTCTTCAGTTCCTTCAGTTCTTGGTCTCAAGGTTGTTTATTGTTTCTTATCTATAGAATTCTTTCTCCTGGCCTGCTGAGGTCCATTCAGCAGGTCAGACAGAGGCACTCTGGTGTTATCTTTTTATACTAAAAACTATGTGTACAATATTTATAATAACTTCCCAATACCTATCACCTATGTTAGACAGTGAGCTTCTACTCTAAACCAATCTAAAAGTGCCACCATCACAGCAGAAGATGGAGGCCAAGGAGAAGAAGGAGAAAGGCTGGACATGCCCAGATTCCTCCATCTTGCCCCCTGAACCCTCATTCTAAAATCCCCAAAAAAATCTATTTTTCATGCTGTGACAAACTGATTATTATTCTGCTTAGACTTTTGTGGCTTGCAGATCCTCATATAAGGTTGATAACTTTTTCCATGGGTCACAATTAAAGTCACAGGTATCTTGGGCTCTGTGCCAGGGTCTCTGAGCCCCCTGGCAATCCAGGACAGACAGAAGGATGTCCTGAATTCTGACAGTCAGGTGTTTTAAACCCCACTGAGGCTGTTTAGCTGGTGCTGGGAGTTATTCAGGGTGTCATCAATTGAGCAGGGAGAATTCTCTGGTTTTGGGGAGCAGTGGAGGACGGGTGAAGCTGGAGCAGCACCGCTGTGGGCAGGCAGGCACCATCAGGGTGGCTGGCACAGAGCGTGCTGGAGTTCTGGGTTAATTATTAACCCTGCAAACAGGTGTTGGGTTTTGGGACAGAACAGGGAGGTACAGACAGACAATTCCCTCCTTCCTGGTGCCCGAGGGGCAGCAGCTCTCACCTCTACTGAGGCAGCTTTGGGAGGGCCACATGCATGAGATGCACCCTGAGAAGAGCCAGCAGAGGAAATCCTGACACCCAGCCCTAGTGAGGGACATCTGGAGTGCTGTGTCCACTTCTGGGCTCCTCAGGACAAGAAAGACTAGCAGATACTGGAGGGGGTCCAGCAGAGCCCACAAAGATGATGGGGGGTCTGGAGAGACTGTGGGATCTGGGCCTGATTATTCTGGAGAAGGGACGGCTGAGAGGGGATCCCATCCATCCACACCAGGTGCCAAGAGAATGGTGTCAGACTCTTCATCAAATCACAAAATTGTTGGGGTTGGAGGGGGGTTCTGCAGATCATCCAGTCCAATGCCCCTGCCAAGGCAGGGTCACCCAGAGCAGGGGACACAGGAATGCATCCAGGTGAGTTTGGAATTTCTCGGGAGAGGGAGACTCCATAATCTCCCTGGACACCTGTTCCAGTGCTCGGCCACCCTCATGGAGAGTTCATCCTTATGCTGAGGAAGTGTTTTAATTTATGGCCATTGCTCCTCACCCTGTTGCTGGGCTCCACTGAAAAGGATCATTTCGCTGGTGCGCAGGAGCAGGATGAGGAGCAATGGCCATAACCAAAACCACAGTGTTTCACCCTAACATGAGGAAGAACTTGGTTATGTTGAGGGTGGCCGAGCACTGGGACAGGTGTCCAGGCAGGGCGTGGTGTCCCCATCCGGAGACATTCCAACCGCACCTGGCCGCGTCCCTGTCACCTGCCCCGGTGCCCCTGCCTTGGCAGGGGGTTGGGACTGGGCGATCTCCAGGTCCCTCCGAACCCGGAATATTCCGGGATTCCGTGATTCACACCCGGCACCTGTTGCGGCTGCGGGGTCGCGCGGGCGGCGTGCGCGCTCCCGCGGGCGGTGGGGGGGGCGGCGCGCGTGCGCGAGCCGGCGGCGCCGGGCAGCGCGGAGCGGCCTCTTCCTCCCTCCCTTCTCCTCCTCCTTTTCCTCCTCTTCCTCCTCCTCCTCCTCCTCATCCCCGTCCCGGGAGCGCGCTCGGGCGCGTGCTGGCGGCGGCGGGGGCGCGCGCGGGCTCGGCGGGGGCGCAGCGCGGGGATTGTTCGCGCCGCCGCTCGGGGAAGCGGAACGCGGGGAGCGCTCCCCGCCGCGCCCCCGCTGCCTCCTCCTCATCCTCCTCCTCGGCCGCCGCCGCCTCCCGCCCCGCCGCCCCCGTGTCCGCGCCGGACCCCCACCCCGCCGCCAATATTCCCGAGATCAAGCGCTACGCGGCGGCGGCGGGGCCGGCGGCGGGGCCCGGGGCGGGCGGCGGGGCCGGCGGCGAGAGCAGCGAGGCCGCCACCGCCGCCATGGAGGCGCTGGGACCCGGTGAGAGCGCGGGGGGGGCGCGGGGGCCGCGGCCTGTCGGGCCGTGACAGCGGGGGAAGGAGGCCGCGGGCCCGGCGGGGCTCCCCGGCACGGCGGGGCCCGCTCGGTGCCGCCGGCGGTGCCCGGTGCCCAGGAGCCGCTGCGGGTCGCAAACTTTGCGTGGGGGTTGCGGATGCCCGCACGGCCCCGCTGCTGCCGGGGCTACCGGGGACGCGGCTCGACCTCGCCGGGGTGAACGGGACGGGGCTGGAGCGGGACAGCGGCAGCGAGGGGACGGGGACAGGCGGGGCTGTGGTGTCACAGCGATGCGCGCCCTGCAACCTGTGCAGTGATAAGTTTTATATTTGACATTGAGCTATTTCTGAGAGTTTAAGGTGATGCTGTCTGAAAATACGGCTGTTTATTTCTTTAACAAACTTCGCTTACATGCTGGTGGGTTTTTGCATGCGCTGCTTTCCTGCTTGTGTCCTATTCCATGATTATTCTCCCATCAAATGCCTGCGGGATGTATTTCTAGCCCTCAGTGGCCTGAACACCTGACCCATCAAGTTCCCATTCAAAGGATTGGAATAAGCGAAGTGATGTTAATTTTGGTGCGATAGGAAATGTTTATTGACACAAAGGTGCAATTCCAGAAGAATCCAGAGTTTGAGGTAGTGAGGGCTGACTCAGAGCCTGCTGTAAGTGTGTGATGTATCCTGGCCTCCCTGAGTTCCAGCTGGAGAAGCAGATTCTCTTTCAGTTTTGAAAACTGCTTCCTGTCTGAAGCAATTCGGTTGAGGTGCTTAGTACATAATGGCTGTGGGGTAAGAGAAATTAAAATATAACAGCACATACAACCCTAGTCAGGCTGATCAGATGAAAATCCTGTGATGCCAGAGCAGCCTGGCTTCAGATGGGAAAACAGTTTGTAGCTGATTCTCTAGAATCCTTTGAGAAATAACTTTAGGAAGAAGGAGATGTAAGTTTTATTTCCTGTGGTCAAAACAGAGGGCAGCGTTGGTGTGTGTGTTTGCAGAACTTGTCAGTACCAAGGGAGGAAAATGGGTAAATATAGTTGTCATTTAATCTCTTGCAGGAGGTCAGTGCCTGCACTTCCTTCAGACTAATTAGCATGGGATTAATGGATCATCTCTCGTATCCAAATAAGCACAGCAAACTTTGATTGCCCTCAATGATTCACGCTTGTCAAGACAGCTGTAATTTTTTTAAACAACAAACTGTGACTTTTTTTAAACACTAACTGTACCCCACAACTGGTCTGACCATGAGGGAGCATGATCCCTGAGGTGGGTGTGGGGCCAGGAACGTGTCCTGGGGGGTGTCTGTCCCCAACAGCCCCCAGCAGCTCTGCAGAGCTGTGGGCTTCAGAGCTTACATGCTCTGTGTTCCTTCTGCTTAAAAATATTCCAGGGCTGGTGTCCTGAGGTTGGAGATTTCATTTGGTAATGCAGTAGCCAATGGATGGCTTTTAAATCCAGTGTGGAATCTCCTGGGATGTGGTCCTGGCTTTAGTTTATGGTTGTGTTAAAGTTTATTGCTGCACCCTGAAGTGTATCCAAATAGAAGTCACCTACTTCTCCTTTCTCCTGGCACAAACTCTGAGATTTTGTGTTCTATGGATGCTGTCAGGTTATAATGCTAAATTTGCCCTAAGTTTTATGACAGGTTTATTATTGCATTCTAGTGAGAGTGCTTGCCCTCTCCTTTGCTACTCTACAACAGAGGGAAGACACTTTGATCACACTGAACCTTGCTCAGATATAGACAAACCCATGAAAATATACCAATGTCATTTGCTTTATGTGCAGCGTCAGCTGAGGCTCTGATCGATTTAAAAAATAGTCAGTTTAATCTCGTTAACGTGGTATCTCAGATCTTAGCACTTTGAGGAGGGTAACTAAAGGCTTCCCTAGTGACCAGCTTGCATGTGAGTAATGCTTCCAGGCCTCTCATAATTTCCTCCTTAGATCTGTTCCTGAAGCTCTTCTTTTGTCCCAATAAAATATCTCTTTTTTCTTTTGTCCCAATAAAATATCTCTTCCATGTCTCTAGGAGTCCATACCTGTCTAATGCTTTCTCCCTTATCCTTCTGCTTAGAGGAAAGCCTGAACCTTTCCTCACTCCTGTCTTTGCATTGGAATTTTAAATTGGATCACTGATGTCTGAATTTTAAGCCTGTAGTGAAAACAATGACAAAGTGTGGCTTTTGTGGCTGTTGGTTTGTTTTAGAAATGGAAGTAGGGATGCATTTATCTTTGCATTACATGAAAATACATAATATCTGTATGGTTGCATTCCCTCTCAGGAAGGGAATGCAGTTCTCTCTCTGTGAAGTTCTTAACCACTGTCATGAATAAATGCCACTAAAATTTTAAGAATTATTTATGGCACCTACCTATACATGCTTTAGGGAACACCTTTTTTACCTTGAAGTTCTGAGCAGCTGGAAGGCTGAGCCTCTTTGAACACCTCTGTTTGCAGCCTCAAAAAGCTTTAAGATTTCTTCCTGCCCAGTCAAATGGTGCATGGAGTGCCCATCACATCTCACACACATTTATTTGACTTTCCAGGGCCCCCAACCAGCCTTTTCCAGCCTCCCCGTCGCCCAGGCCTGGGCACTGTTGGCAAACCCATCCGGCTCCTGGCCAACCACTTCCAGGTTCAGATCCCCAAGATTGATGTTTATCACTATGATGTAGATATCAAACCAGAGAAACGCCCCCGAAGGGTCAACAGGTAGGAGTTAATAAAGGTTTATTGGTTTAAATTAAGTGTATATGCCTGATGTAAGGAAGCTGTGCATCTTAGGAATTCTCCGTCTGCTGAAGGCCTGGTTGTGTTTGTACTGTGGTCAGCAGTTGTTTTTCAGTGAACTGTAATATTCCTTCAATTGGCCTGTAATCTGGAAGGCTCTGGGAAATGTACTGAGCATTGACCTCCAGCTGGTTTCATTTTACAGTCTACAAGTCAATGTCCCTGGTAATTGTTCCACAGTCTGTTACACAAACAAGTGTAGCAGCTGAGGGGAGGCATTTCAGCTTGTAGATTTTGGAGTCCACACATGGATCAATCCACAGAGTGCTCCCACCCACCCCAAGGCTCCTGTGTGAGAACATCTCTCCAGGTTCCTCTGCTTGTTTTGGCTGCAGCTCTGCTGACAGCACAGATACCTGTACAGACAGCTGGGTGTGCCATTGGGTGTCTTAACCTGGAGCTGACATTCACAGCTTCTGGTGTGACCTGGGGGTGTTTTGTGCATTACTGTTTCTCGTATCTTTCTCCTTTAAGAAAAAGTGAAAAAATAATTTTAAATTGTGTAAGACTATTACTGAATTTCTGTTCTTCTACTTAATGAATCACTGCCTAGGGAGGTGGTGGACACGATGGTGAGGCACTTCAAGATGCAGATATTTGGGGATCGGCAGCCTGGCTATGATGGGAAGAGGAACATGTACACAGCACACCCCTTACCCATCGGCAGGGACAGAGTAAGTGTTGCTTTAACTTTTCCACAGGAAAACTGTTACAGTGTCATTTGAAAAGTGTTCTTTTATTGAGATAAACCCAAAATACCGTCACACCTGTTGGTGCAGTCTTGGAAATGACAGACAGGACCAGTCAGGGACTCGAGGAGCTCACTGGTGTTTTACTGAAGTTTGTGTCTTTGGGTTTCCAATTCCCACTTCTTCAGCTACAGAATATCACGAGACATGAGAACTACATTTTGCTCTTAGAGCTGCAAGGAGATTATTTTTCTTTCACCCTGGTGGGAACTTCCCTTTTCCCTGTTCTGACCCTTGTTCTGTTGCTGAATGATAAAGTCATTGTAGCTGATGATGACTCTGGTTGGGTTTGGTTGTGCTGTGGAGATATGTCCTTGTCTTCCTGGAACACCCAGATCAGCTGTTCCTGCCTTGCATGTGCACCCCAGCTGTAAACAAAACTTCCCCCCATCTACTGATCTCCCAAGGGATCTGGTCATTGTTGTGCCTTGGAGGATGTCCAGGGTGAGTTCACAGTTACCCTCTGGGCTGTGGGGTGTGAGAATCATCCCAAGTGCTCTGCCAGAACTCTGAGATTTGTGTCTCTCAGTGAGTCTCCTTTATGACCAAAAGGTTTTCTTGCCTTCCCATTTGGTTCACAAAACATCTTGCTATTAATTGGCTGACTTAAAAAAATGACTCACTGTTCTCCAGAGCTTTGATGTCACCATACTAATCACTGCTGAAAATTTACATTTAAAGATACTTCAGTGCAGTTTCTCAGATGAATAGATGACAAACTTTCAAAGTCCTGAGGGAGGCAATTGTAATATTTTAAGGTCATTACACAAACTAATAATCAAAAATACAGATTCAAAGGACACCTAGGAGAAAACTGTACCATTGCTGAGGGTTGTGTCTGTCTGCAATCCGTAACAAAAGCTTGTGCTTAATTTTCTTGTGCCTGTGGCAGGTGGATATGGAGGTTACACTTCCAGGAGAGGGGAAGGACCAGACATTTAAGGTTTCCATTCAGTGGGTGTCAGTCGTCAGCCTTCAGATGCTGCTGGAAGCTCTGGCAGGGCACTTGAATGAAGTTCCTGAAGATTCTGTACAGGCACTGGATGTAATCACACGGCACCTTCCCTCCATGAGGTGGGTACTTGTGGGGCATTGCATAAGATGGATATGTCTTCTATCCATCCTAACCTTTGTGGTTTTTTCCTTGCTGCTGCTCTGCTGCCCATTACACTCCTGTGGTAGAAGGGATGAGGGATACAGCCATGTAATTCAACACCTGCCTTACAAATTTGCACTAGAATAGGGAAATGTGATCTGAACTAGACTTGTGTCTGCTGGTCATGTTTCTTACAGGAATTTGCTGTACCCTTTCCAGCTGCCCTGTCAGAAAAGTCTTTGTGTTCTTGCCATAAGTCAGCTCTGACAGTTATAACATGCTGTAATAATAACATGTTTTAAACACTATAGGTGTGAATTTAAAAAGTATATCAGGAATAAATGATCAGAGTATTAATTTTCTTATTTTTTTCCAGGTACACCCCTGTGGGCCGCTCCTTTTTCTCCCCTCCTGAAGGTTATTACCACCCCCTGGGAGGGGGCAGGGAGGTCTGGTTTGGCTTCCACCAGTCTGTCCGTCCTGCCATGTGGAACATGATGCTCAACATTGATGGTGTGTAGGAGATTCTGTCTCACTCATGCAACAGAGTTCTTTGTGCTTCCCAGTTCATTGTCCTGTCTTTTTATCTTAGTGTCAGCGACTGCTTTCTACCGTGCCCAGCCTATCATTGAGTTCATGTGTGAGGTCTTGGACATCCAGAACATCAGTGAACAAAGCAAACCTCTGACAGACTCCCAGCGTGTCAAGTTTACCAAAGAAATCAGAGGTAAAAGCTTGTCCTAAAGCTGCTGCAAGAAAATACTGAAACCTGCTCATAATATGTTGTAATGAAAATTTGCACTGCACATGGAGAACTGGGCTGTTCCCTTTTTGCCTTCATCCTCCTCAAAGGCGATTCCTGTCCCTGAATTTATTTTCTGTTGGGTTTTCAGGTCTAAAAGTAGAGGTGACCCACTGTGGCCAGATGAAGAGAAAATACCGAGTTTGCAACGTTACCCGACGACCAGCCAGCCACCAGACGTATGTGTCAAGCACTGCCTGACAGTTCTTAAAATCTTCAACCTATTCAATGTATCTGGAATATATTTGATGTGTTTTTTATGCAGGAATAGTTGATTCTGGAGGTGAAGCAGCTGTGTGGCTTTACAGGAATGTTTAGTCTTAGTGGAGTTGAGGAATAGTGTGGGTTTTGACTACTTTTTTCTTTACTTTTTTTTGACTACTATTTCTTTCAACCCAGGAAAACTGAGCTGTATCCTGGTTTTTAAATACAGCTATCAAAAGCTCCTCTTTTTAAAATAGCTAAAATACAAGAAATTCAGTATATGGTCTAAAATCTTTTTATAAAGAAGAGATCCAGTAAGTAAGGAAAATAGAGATTTGCTAAAGGTAGGCTGGAATAGGTTTTTCATACCTTTAAAAAAATCTGATAAAGTTTAACCGGAACAAATGTCATTTCTAGGTTCCCTCTGCAGCTGGAGAATGGGCAGGCCATGGAGTGCACAGTAGCTCAGTATTTTAAGCAGAAGTACAGTCTGCAGCTGAAATACCCTCACCTGCCCTGTCTCCAAGTGGGACAGGAGCAGAAACACACATACCTGCCACTGGAGGTAAGGATCTGAGTCCTGCACTCTGGGCTGTCCTCTGTTGAACGGTGTCACAGCACCTGTCCCCTCCCTGTACAGGTGTGTAACATCGTGGCTGGCCAGAGGTGCATCAAGAAGCTCACAGACAATCAGACCTCGACCATGATAAAAGCAACAGCCAGGTCTGCCCCAGACAGGCAGGAGGAGATCAGCAGACTGGTGAGTGTTTTTCCAGCTGCACACTCTGTGTTTGTCACTTCTCGTGGCTTTTCCAGAGCATTGGAGCAGGTGATGTTGAGCAGCATGACCATGAGAGAAGTTAAAAATCTGTTTTGGTTAAAACAAATCCTTCTAGACAGAAAGGCTGTTGATGACAAAGAGTCACCTGAAGCTTTAGTGTGGTGACATCACTATTTGTCTTGTCCCCAGGTGAAGAGTAACAGTATGGTTGGTGGGCCTGATCCCTATCTGAAGGAGTTTGGAATTGTTGTCCATAATGAAATGACAGAGCTGACAGGCAGAGTTCTGCCAGCCCCAATGCTGCAGTATGGAGGCAGGGTGAGTTTCCATGTCTTGTAAAACTCCTTATCCTCAGGTTATTGAAATTCATGAGGTGTTTTGTCTGATGGGCTACAGTCAAAACAGAGCAGCATTTGATTTGTGATTTGCCTTTGGTTTTCACCTAGAACAAGACTGTGGCCACACCAAACCAGGGCGTGTGGGACATGAGAGGGAAACAGTTCTATGCTGGCATTGAGATTAAAGTCTGGGCTGTTGCCTGTTTTGCTCCTCAAAAACAATGCAGGGAAGACTTGCTGAAGTAAGTATTTTCCTATTTATTTAGGATTCTATTTCAAGGTGTATTTTTCTCATGTTTCTGAAAGGTGATGTGTAGTATAAATTGATTTTCCCCTGCCCTTCAAATTACTCTACAGAATCCTAAAGAAAGAGGTTCTGTGAACCACTAATTGGTAAAAGTCATGGTTGCAATAATGCTCAGATAAATTGGGTGGATAAGTGAAATTTTATAGGTGTATTAGTGAAATTTACCAGAGCATCAGTATTAGTTTGGGAGTCTGCCTCAGGATGTTTATCTCAAATGTCTGTTTCTGTAAGGCTTGTAAAACTACAGTGGCTGATGACCTTCCTCAGAGAGGATTAGACTCATATTAGTGAGCTCCTGCTGGGAATAGAATTGCTAAAAACCAGTTACTGTAGTGCTGTGAAACAGCAGAACCAGTGTAGATCTGGCTGATAAAACTGATGAGTGAGCCATGGTGAGAAGGCCACAACAAATCCACTTCTATTTCAGGAGTTTCACAGACCAGCTGCGCAAGATCTCCAAGGACGCCGGGATGCCCATCCAGGGCCAGCCCTGCTTCTGCAAGTATGCCCAGGGTGCAGACAGCGTGGAGCCCATGTTCAAACACTTAAAGCTGACTTATGTGGGCCTGCAGCTCATCGTGGTGATTCTGCCTGGGAAGACGCCTGTGTACGGTATGGAGAAGGGGCTGTAGAGTGATCAGGAGTTGTACTGCAAGTGGGTGGCAGGGAGGAGGCAGAGGAGGAGATGGGTTCTCTTTAAAAAGGTTGGAGCTGGTTTGTCAGGCCTGGTTGGAGAAGTTTTGTATTACCAAAGAGCAAACTGAACATTTGTCAGTGAAGTTTCAAGGATCTGAATTACAGTAACATTTGAAAAAAATAAGAGCAAGCAGGAACCACTGCCTTGTTTTCTGTCACAGCTGAAGTCAAGCGGGTTGGAGATACTCTTCTAGGCATGGCCACACAGTGTGTTCAGGTAAAGAACGTGGTCAAAACCTCTCCACAAACGCTGTCCAACCTTTGTCTGAAGATCAATGCCAAGCTTGGAGGAATCAACAATGTGCTGGTACCTCATCAAAGGTGAGATTCAGTCAAAAGCTCTTTGTAATGTCTGCATTGTCAAGGAAAATGGTGTTGTTTTGTTTTGTTTGCTAAAATGATACTTTTCAAAATCAAACATAACTTAGAAATTCCCACAGTCTGGAGTGGACAGTGGAGGATATGTCTGCATTTGGAGTGCTCCCAGTAAGCCCTGAGCCAAGGGGAGTCAGAGCCATCCAGCACTCAGAGCCACCAAACTCATCAAGGTTTTTTTCCTGTCTCTTTCCTGCCTTTGGACTCACTCGGTGTTCCTTTTCCTCTTGCCACCTCCAATAGCATCCTGTGTTTACGTCCAAATTGAAAGAGAAGCAGTGAGGAGGAGTGACTTGGATCAATGCTTGTAACTTGGTCTGCCTTTGATCCTGTCCTTGTCACTTTCTGTTCTTTCTGGACTGTAAGTGCCTAAGGCAGAGAATTTTGCCCTTAAAGACTCTCACAGGTTTTAGTTCTGTTCAGTGCTTTGGATGCACCTTCCTCAGCTTTAATGTTTTTTGTTCCTGGCCCGTTTTCTTTTTACTGTTCTTATTTATTGTTATGAGTTGATAAGAGGCCACCTCTCCTCTCAAGTCAGGGTGAGGAGGTTGGAGGCTGGAGAAGAGACGGTTGTGTGAAAACAACCTTCACAACAACAAGTATCTGAAGGGACCAACAAGGAGGCCAGAGAAGGACTGTAGTAATGGCTTCAAACTGAAAGAAAGTATGTCTAGGTTAGACATTAGGAAGGAATTGTTCCCTGTGAGGATGGTGAGGCCCTGGCACAGGTTGCCAGAGAAGCTGTGGCTGCCCCATCCCTGGAGGTGTTCAAAGCCAGGTTGGACAGGGCTTGGAGCCACCAAGGTTAGGATGGAGTGGGTGGAACTGTCTGTGCTTTAAAGCCTTTTCCACCCCAAACCCTTCTGGAATTCATTGATTCCAACTAATAAACCCAATCTTACCAAACAGGCCCTCGGTGTTCCAGCAGCCAGTGATCTTTCTGGGCGCAGACGTGACTCACCCTCCGGCCGGGGACGGCAAGAAGCCGTCGATCGCGGCCGTGGTGGGCAGCATGGACGGGCACCCCAGCCGCTACTGCGCCACCGTGCGCGTGCAGACCTCGCGCCAGGAGACCTCCCAGGAGCTGCTCTACAGCCAGGAGGTGATCCAGGACCTCACCAACATGGTCCGGGAGCTGCTCATCCAGTTCTACAAATCCACTCGCTTCAAGCCCACCAGGATCATTTACTACAGAGGGGGAGTGTCGGAAGGACAGATGAAACAGGTATTGCCCGATGATAATTTGTTCTTGTTCATGAAAAGGAATTGATAGATATTTATTGTCGCAGACATTTTTCCATAGAAATTTTTTCTTTGTGATTGTGCATCTTCTGGGAAGCAAGGGCCCCAGAAGAAGAATGCAAACAATGATTATCAGCTGCTGTGGAATGCAATAAGATGCACCTGTGTTTGGTTCATGTTCCATGTGTTTATAATTAAGGGCCAATCACAGGAGCAAGCTGGGGACAGAGTCCCTAGACACAACTTTGTTATAGACTCTTTCTATTCTTAGCTTAGCTTAGCAGCCTCTGCAACTTCTCTCTTTATTCTATTTAGTATAGTAATAATGTATTATATAGCATATATCAATAAATCCAGCCTTCTGATCAAGAAACAAGATTCTCGTCTTTCTCTCACCCCAGCGACCACCTCAGGTCGCTGTAATAATTTATGTGTATTATAAGGGATTGGCTGTTGAAAAAATATATTTATTTATGTGGATTATATTTGTTATTGCAAACATTATGTTAAAAATTAAAAATAGTTCACTTAATTATTAAAAATGAAGTGAATTGTCCTGGGCAAGCGCAATTTACCAGTCTGGTTGTATCCCTTACCATGCAGCATTTGTATTTATGTAGAATGTAGCATTTGTATTTATGTAGATTATATTTGTTATTGGAAACATCAAGTTAAAAATTAAAAATAATTCACTTAATTATTAAAAATGAAGTGAATTGTCCTGGGCAAGCGCAATTTACCAGTCTGGTTGTGTCCCTTACCATGCAGCATTTGTATTAATGTAGATTGTATTTGTTATTGGAAAAATTAAGTTAAACATTTTTTTAAATTCACTTAATTATTAAAAATTAGGTGAATTGTCCTGGGCAGGCACAATTTACCAGTCTGATCATGTCCCTTATCATGCAGCATTTGTATTTATGTAGATTATATTTGTTATTGGAAACATTATGTTAAAAATTAAAAAAAAACCCCACTTATTAAAAATTAGGTGAATTGTCCTGGGCAGGCACAATTAATTTACCAGTCTGATCCTGTCCCTTATCATGCAGCATTTGTATTTATGTAGGATGTGGCCTTTGTATTTATGTAGATGATATTTGTTATTGGAAAAATTAAGTTAAACATTTTTTTAAATTCACTTAATTATTAAAAATTAAATTAATTGTCCTGGGCAAGCACAATTTACCAGTCTGATCATGTCATTACTATGCAGCATTTGTATTTATGTAGATTGTTTTTGTTATTGGAAAAATTATGTTAAAAATTAAAAAAAAAACAACCTATAATTACTAAAAATTAAGTGAATTGTCCTGGGCAAGCACAATATACCAGTCTGATCCTGTCCCTTACCATGCAGCATTAGTATTTGTGTAGATTATATTTGTTATTGGAAAAATTAAGAAAAAAATCACTTAATTATTAAAAATTAAGTGAATTGTCCTGGGCAAGCACAGTTTACCAGTCTGATCCTGTCCCTTACCATGCAGCATTTGTATTTATGTAGATTGTTTTTGTTATTGGAAAAATTATGTTAAAAATTTAAAAAAAACCAACTTATAATTACTAAAAATTAAGTGAATTGTCCTGGGCAAGCACAATTTACCAGTCTGATCCTGTCCCTTACCATGCAGCATTTGTATTTGTGTAGATTATATTTGTTATTGGATGTTATTGGAAAAATTAAGTAATTTTTTTTTAAATTCACTTAATTATTAAAAATTAAGTGAATTGTCCTGGGCAAGCACAGTTTACCAGTCTGCTCGTGTCCCTCATCATGCAGCATTTGTACACAGGTAAAAAAATCATCAAATACCTACTGAATTCATCACACAGTAATTAAATCTTCTGCTTGTAGGTAGCTTGGCCAGAGCTGATCGCCATCAGGAAGGCCTGCATTAGTTTGGAGGAAGATTACAGACCTGGAATAACCTACATTGTTGTGCAGAAGAGGCATCACACCAGGCTGTTCTGTGCTGACAAAACTGAAAGGGCAAGTCCTGACTCCATGAGGGGCAGGTGGTGGCACAGGAAAGGGGGATTGTTTGATTCGGTGGGGTGGGATCCATCTTGCCCACTAAAGCTGTAAAGCAGCAGCAGTACTGAGTGGTAACAGGCTTTCTCTACCAAAATAACCAGTTCCTCCTTTTTTTATTGCTCTGCATCAGATGGAACAGCTTGTTCCCTCTTTTGGAATAGGTGTGCTCAGCATCCCAGTATTTGTGTACCTGGAGATGTATCCTGGGTTTTTATAGTCCAGGATTCCTGATGATGAGCTGACCTGGCTGTTCACTCTGTTCCCTGTTCTGTCTCCAGGTGCATCTAAGATGTGCCTGTGGTACAAATCCACAGGCCAGCTGAGGAACCTTCTTTAAGGGAAGAGCTTGATCTGAGGTTTGCTTAAAAACCCAGATCTCCAGGGTGTGAGAGCAAACAAGGGTACGAAATAAATTTATCTCAGGAACCTGCATTTTCAGATCCTGAATTACTTGTGTAGGCTTTATCCCACTCTGCAGTTTTAATGGTGCTGGCAAGGGTTTTATTTTCCTCTGATGACACACCAGCTGAATTTGGCGAAGTTTCTAAAAATGAATTCACAGAGAACATTTTCATTCCTCCTGTGTAAACGACCTTAATATATTTTCACCTTTCTGAGCAGTAAATTCTCCAGTAGCTTTCAATAGAGCCTATCTTTGAAAGCATTTTGGGGTCACTTCCAAAAAAGCCCATGGACTAATAATAAACCTTTCTCACTAGGTGGGTAAAAGTGGCAACGTACCAGCAGGCACTACTGTGGACAGCACCATCACACATCCCTCTGAATTTGACTTTTACCTCTGTAGCCATGCAGGAATTCAGGTAATGTCAGCTCTGCTGCGCTCAGGCTGTGTGACTAAATCCTTGTAGTTGTCCCCATGGGAAAAATCACTTCTGTTTGTTGCTTGGCAGACTCAGAGTGTGTCGGTGCCTGCTCGGCACTGACTCCTCAGTGCCTGCTGGAAGGTGCAGCCTGCAGGTACCACCTCTGTCCTTGCTGTTGCTCTCCAGCTGACTGCTCACCTGTTCTCTGCAGGGAACCAGCCGGCCCTCCCACTACCAGGTGTTGTGGGATGACAATTGTTTCACAGCAGACGAGCTGCAGCTGCTGACCTACCAGCTGTGCCACACGTACGTGCGCTGCACCCGCTCC
Source organism: Melozone crissalis (assembly GCF_028551555.1). Classification (NCBI taxonomy): domain Eukaryota; kingdom Metazoa; phylum Chordata; class Aves; order Passeriformes; family Passerellidae; genus Melozone; species Melozone crissalis. The sequence goes on along the minus strand of NW_026535888.1, from coordinate 10,091,460 downwards.
GTCTCCATCCCCGCGCCCGCCTACTACGCCAGGCTGGTGGCGTTTCGGGCCAGGTACCATCTTGTGGACAAGGATCACGACAGGTAAGGAATGGCCTCATCATCCTGGTAAGCAGGCAGTGAGCTGTGCTGCTTGTCCCAGTTGTTGATGGTGTGTGTCTGCTCACAGCGCTGAGGGCAGCCACGTGTCGGGGCAGAGCAACGGCCGCGATCCGCAGGCGCTGGCCAAGGCCGTGCAGATCCACCACGACACCCAGCACACCATGTATTTCGCTTGAGAGCACCTGGGAAGATGAGGCAAAACAACTACCCATGCAGTCCTGAAGTGTTTGGAAGCCTCCTGCTCTATCCAGGGCCGGGGGATTTCGGACTGCCCACTACCAGCAGCTCCGGACAGTCGCACTGAATTTGTTCTTCACTGCAACGTCTGATGCACCAACACAATTGAGCCATTTGTTTCATTGTTTTCTGTACTAGAAATCCATAGACTTGTCTTTTCTGATGCATTGGACTGAATTTTTACCTCAAAAGCGCAAAGGCCGATCATCCTGAAATTTTTCAAGGACTTGGCACGAAAGGTTTCTATCAAATCTTTTGCTAGCTGTGGTTTTTTCAGTTCTCCTCATCCCATGAGCTGACGGTGACTGCTGCTCTGTCTCCGTGCCCTGCTTCGTGAGTATGATGTGATGGCAAAATGTTTTATCCAGCTCGCTGTAATCCTTCTGTCGTGTGGGGCCATAGATTTTTTTATGGAGATTTTAGACTTCACTACTGTAAATGCCTTTTAACAAACATAACTTTCACAGGTATTGCAGTTTTTTGTCAGTTTTACTAATTATCTTTTTAATCTCTGCAGACTTGGGCTGCAAAGCAATTGCACTATACTGCGAGTTAATAGGTGGTTCTTGTTCTGTGAATGTGTAATATAACCAATAGTGATGCCTGTCAGTAGATTTTAATGATAATGGTTATAAATAATACTGCCATGGTATCGTAACAAGTACTGAACCATCATTTCCCCCCTCTAAAAATGATAAAACAAAAAAAAAAAAATTTAGCTTTTAGGTATTTTGCAAACTTTTACAAAAGTGCCCACTTTATGCTGCTGTGTGGTTTGATAAATCTAAGTGATTTTAAAACTTTTTTCTCATAGAAGGTTTAACTTTGGCAATAAATCTTTGTTTTTTAAGCCCCCCCAAACAGTGTAATTTTCTAGCTGAGGATTGTGCATGAGTTTAACCAACATTCTCGTGTCGTTTTCTGAACACACAATTTGGCAGTTTCTGAAACAAATTAGAAAAGACACATTTCCATGCTTTTTTTAAGAATTATTTTTAACTGTTTTATATTCACTGTTGGTGTCCTGTCTACAACATTTTTTATAAGCTTGGAAACTGGGTGTTCCGTGTAGGAAAGGCCAACGTGTGCAGTTGAAATGTATTGTGTGACAGGCAACCTGAGGACTTGTACCAGCATTTTGAACTGTTTTTTTTTTCCTGGGAATCTGGGTTGCCCACACAATTGCATTTACAGCATGTTGAACCCGTGTGAGTCTCAAATGCTGATTCTGTCCCAGCCTAGAAATTAGGGTTTTTAATCTGCTTGGCTTTTTTCAGCTGCAACCTGTAATCCAGAACAGGGACCTGGTTTCCCTGGTGTTCCTGTAATCCATGAACGTAGTAATTTAAGACTAGATTCCTTACTGTATACCTGAGTTAGTGCAGATTAAAGCTTATTCCTAAACTGAGGAGGAGTTTGAGGAGCCCAAGGATTGCACTGTGGTCTCTGATACTTGTGTGGGGTTTGCTGCTAAGTTGTCTGCTGTCCCAAAGCTTAGGAACCAGCCCCCTCCAAATTTCAGCAATAGGAAATGCTGTTTCCTTCAGTCTTTAAGCTTGTAAATAAATGAAAGTTTACATTTCTAAATGCTGTTGTTTTCAGTTGTACCAGAGTACACTGAACATCTTCAAACAGTTTTATAACCTCCTTGCCAGTAGTACGTCTCATAAATTAAGTTCAACCTCTTTTCATTTCTGTTGAAAATGGGACTGAAGTGAACCCTGCTCCTGGCACGTGCCAGGACAGGTTTAGACTGAAAAAACAAAAAAGATTCTTTTACGTTTTTTAACTTTTTTTTTAAAGAATACCTCACTTGTGTAACAAAATCAGGACATGTGGGTGGGAGACTGACCGCTGCTTTTCTCAGTACTCGTTCAGGGAGAAGACACAAAAACCCTTTTTAGAGTGAACTCTGACTGACCCAACACACACGGAGAACTTTGGCACCTTGAAAAGCACCTGAGCACCTGTTGGAGGTGGTAGGATCCAAGATCCCTGATTTGAGTTTGTGCACTAGGAATGGGGCTGGTTTAACAAGGGTGCATAAAAAAATGAACTTTTATCACCAATTAGTTTGTCCAGTGCCAAGCACTCGTGGCTGAGACTGAGGGAAGGGAGAGCCTCTCCTTGGTTTGCCTGTGACTGGATATTTAACCTCAGACCAGGTGGAGCATCAGCCCCTGGTGAGCCCTGGGCCAGCACCCGAGTGGGGCTCGTGTGAGCCCACCCTGGGCCCAGGGCTGGAGTTTTGGGGGGAAAGCACTGAAGTTCAGGATCCAAGTTGCAGCAGTGCTGCCCTAGGCAGGTCTGAGCCCAAGTCTGGAGGACTTGAGGACCTGAGTGAGCCCTGTGGGCCTGAGTGACTTGTTCTGCATGTGTCAATCAATGGGAAGATGTGCATTCTGTAGCTGTAGTTTTAGGGTGTTTTGATTTTTGTTTTTCGGGTTTTGTTTTTTTTTTTTTTATAAATAAAGCCTGTTGGCCACTGTTTAGCTCTGTGGTGTGAAAGATTTTAAATGTAGCAAAGTTCAAGGAGTTGGGGAAGGGGGTGGTTGATATATATATATATTAAAAAATATAAAAAAAGCTGGGGGGAGGGGGCAGAAATCCTGTTTTCACCCATTTCTGCTTGCTTTGTCCCTGCTGAGCTCTGAACAAGCTCTGGCAATCCCTAGTTAGCCTGTCTCCAGCAGTCTGGCTCTTGTTGCTGGCAGCTCCGTCCCAAGGGAGGTGCAGGGGCTGCCCTGTGCCCACCCTGGCTGGGCCCTGGGGATGGGGCAGGGCCCTGGCTCAGAGCTGGCACTGACAGCCCCGACCCCTTTGTGGATGTGCTGTAGGAGTTTTCTTGCTCAATAGCGAGGGAGTGACTCTGCTTTCATTTTCAGAAGGCGGGGCCAGAGGGCATTGGATCCATCCCGATCCCGATCCGCTGCAAGGCTCTTTCCCTGTGCACTGGAGGAAAGGTCTTGCACTAAATATCACAGATTTTCTTAGACCTTGCTATTGACATTTTCATATTTCTATGTCTAGAGGCTGCAACTTCAATGTAAAATGTTTGCATTTGTTCAGTTTGACTTCTGATGTAATTTTTTGGTTTCTATATTGTTAGACTTGTAATGTTTCAAATGGTATTTTATTAACTTTGGACTGGATGTATGTCTCTAGCAATACGAGGTACTTTCTAAACTGTCCTGGGGCTCACAGCCCTGTGTCAAGATAAGATGCTGGTCGTGTACAATTGCATTGTATTTTTTTTTTTAGCCTGCAGGGATATTTTGTGTTCATGTGTCCAAAAATAATAATAATAATAAAAAAAAAAATTGGCATTCTCGTGCCAAATGTTCTGTTTTTCCTTATTGCTGTCCAATAAATGCAATGTACAGAGTGAGCAACCAATACTGTTGCCTGTAAACAAATGTCTTAAACTATTTAACTTTTAATTAAAACTTGTACACAACGTGTCACCTGTGGAGCTCATTACCACAATATATCTATATCTGATGCATTAAGAGTCAGCAAGTTAAAGAAATACGTATGGGTGACATCTCCCAGGATCCTAAAGGAAGCTGAAATTGCAAACCTCAGGGGCAGGGTTGAGTTTGGGCCTGTTTTTATAATGTTTGGGAAATTACAGAGGAAATTTGGTGTTCATGGACTGGAGGGGATTCTATATCAGAGAGATGCAGTGAATAAATACAAGAGCTGTTGGCTGCTTCATCTTCTCTATGTGAGGTGAGGGTTTGTGTCCTCAGCCAGCTGCACTGCACTATAAATACTGCAGGAAGGACGGGAAAAGCTTTTGGAGGAGGCCGGAGCGTGGGAGCTGTGACTGAAAGCGGGACAGGATTGTCTGAAATGCCCGGCACCTTCTGCAGCCCCACGTTAGGTGTCAGTTCCGTTTGCAGGGCAGATCCTGAGGCTGCTCAGCTCAGGGAAACCTGAGGAGCTCAAGCCCCAAGGTTTGCTCATCCTGGTGTCTTCCAAACACGATGTAAAGACCAAACCTCAGGAGCCCAGAGCTGAGTGATGTGTGGGATTCTGTGCCACAGCTTTGCTGTCTGGGCAGCTCCAATTCCAAAATCCCAGCTGGATCCTGCTCCAGCCACTCCCTCGGGACAGCAGGAGCTGCTCATGCTTTGGGACAACAGCAGGAGTGGGAATGCTTTGACAGCCTCAATTCCTGGAATGGGCCAGCCAGGAAGACACACCTGGGCTCGTTGTGGGAGTGATGCTCCTGGGGTTTATGATGCTATTGACAAAGTCAAGGCACAGGGTGGGGATTTGTGCTTCCTGGGAAGGACAGGTCTGGGACGTGGTGGCAAACAGGATGGAAAAGGGATGCTCTGCCTGGTTCTGTGCATTTAGATGGAGCAGGGCCACGGGGAATTCCTGCCTGGCGAGACTCAGGGCACTTCAAGAATGACCGTACAGCGGTCAATACAAGAACTGGCCCTTCCTCCGCGGCCCGGCCAAAGAAAAAAAAGTCAAAAAAAAAAAAAAAAAGGGAAAACCACGAAATAAACCCACGAAATAAATATTTGTGGCAACGGCGCAGCAGGGTGCCCGAGCGCCGGCGGGCGGACAGCGCTCCGCCGCTCCCCGGCTGCAGCGAGGCCGCGGCTGGGCATCCCCCGCTGTCCCGAGCGGAGCCCCCCGGTTCCCCCCGGTCCCCCCCGGTCCCCGCGGGCCCCAAGATGGCGGCGGGGCCGGCGGGCGCCGCCTTTGTTGCGCGCGGGGCCGGGCGGCGGCGGCGCGTGCGCGCGGCGTGAGGGGCGTGAGGCGGCTGCGGCACCGGCCCCGGCCCTGCCCGGCCCCGGCCCCCGGCACGGCCCTGCCCCGGCCCCCGGCTCGGAGCGGCGCCCGCGTGGATGGGATGGAAGCGGGACCCTCGGGAGCAGGTACCGCCGGCGGGGATGGGGAGGTCGGAGCGCTGCGCGCCGGGGAGCGCCGGGAGGGCGGCGGGGGGCGAAAGGGATGAGGCCGGTGGAACGGGGGGCGGGTGTGCGGCGGGGGCCAGGGGGCCTGTACCGGGTGGGGACCGGGGCGGGGAGCGCGGTGTAGGGGTGTGCGGAGAGGACCGCGGCGGGCGGCGATGGATGTGGCGGCGGCGCGGGATGTGCGGGGGCGATGCCGGGGATCGGCGGGTGTCGGAGCGCGCGGCTCTGAGCAGCGGGGCTGCGGGGGGGCTGCGGGGCCGGCGCGTCCCCCGGGTGCCGCGAGAGCAGCAGCGCTGTGGGCGCTGGGCAAGGGCCGATGGAGGGACCCGCAGAAACCTCGCAGGAGGGGACACAGGGCCGGGGTCACGTCCAGCCGCAGGTCCCCAGAGCTCGGAGCGAGCCCTGCTCAAGGGGCCTGTTCTGCACAAAGCAGCGGCAGCATCCCCCCAGCTTTCCAGCCTTTCCCCCAGCTCCCATTCCATTCCCCCTATCTCCCATCCCCCCGGCTGCCATTCCACCCCCTTCCCTGCCATTCCCCCCCTCCCCAGCTCTCATTTCATGCCCCAGCTCCCCATTCCCCGAGCTCAGGGAGCGGGCGCCGGCTGCAGCTGGCGGGAGGCCGGCGACGCCGTGTGCCGTGACAGCACGAAGCGTCTCCCCTGCCCGTGCCAGGGCATGCGCGGAGCCGGGGCTGAGCCTGGCCCCGGCGGCCGAGCTCCAGAGCCACCCTGTACCCCCGTGTCCCCTGCCCCAACCTCCGCCCCCCGGCTGGGCACGGGAGCAGCTGGCAGTGCCCTTGGTGCCGGGCAGCTCCGCGGGGGTTTGGGGAGCTGTTCCCTAGGCCGTAGCATCAGCTGCTGCTCGCTCCTGTGCCTGGCCTGAGCATCGCCAACTTGCGCTGCTGAGTCGCAGAAGGATTTTGGTGTCTGAAATAAGGCAGAGGGAAGGATGGGGTGATGGAGACGCGGGTCACTGCCCTGCTGAGGCACGGGGCGATGGGGATGGGGAGCTGCTGCCCTTCCAAGGGACAAGGCACGGGGATCGGCAGTCACTGCCCTGCCACCTCTCTCTTGTGCTGGTGCATTTGCCACCCTCCATAACCCATCAGCCGGGTGAGATTTTGACATAAATCTGCTGAGTGTTTGTAAACTTCAGTCCTTTCTTACGATGTTTACTTAAAGTGTGACACAGAAATCTCCCTGTGTCTGCCGTAGCTTCTGGCTGCTGAGTGCTTTGTGTTTGGGCTGATTTATGGCCTCTGGAAGCTGTGATTTGGCGGCACCACAGGCTTTGCCAGCGCCTTGGGGCGATAGCAGCACTGCCGCCTGAGGGCCACGCAGATAACGCTGCCAGGCACCCTCCTACCCCAGCCTGAAATGATGCTCTTAAGGCTTTAAAATATTCTCTTGTGTTGCGATGGGGATGCACTTGGTGGACAGGTTTGGGTTGTGAGGGCTGCACTGGGAGCACGGCTCTGCTGTTGCACCTTTGGGAGTTTCCCCTTCTGTCCCCAAATTTGGCTGGGGGATATCTGCTCCCACCCCTTGGGAGGGGACTCATGAACCCCATGTTGTCAGAGCTGCTGTGAATCCTGCCCTGCTGTGGAACCCCTTTGCTTGTGCCAGACCCTGAGCCTTGCATGTGAGCTCTGATGATGCTGTGGCTTATCAGGGCAATAAAGCAGAAACTGGCATGTGCCTGGATGTGTCCAACAGGGAGATGCTTGGAAAGGCAGCAGGAAAACCCAGGACAGCACTTGGGGAAGCACACACATGCAGTGGTTTTAAAAACTAAACTTATTTTCCCACAACTTTTAGTTTATCCCTTGTGAACTTCCTAAAGGCTGTTAATCTCAACCGTTGTCTTCCTGTGCTGAACCTTGCAAAAACCCCAAAGCTGCTCCGTCTGTTGGGGCTCTTTATCTTCAGGAAACACGAAATTGCGTTTGCCTGGTTCTGGGACGGGATTAGGCTGAAAAACAAAGCCGGGAGAAGCACCTTGCCTGGAGACACAGCACGGATGGTTTATCTCTAAACACTCTTTGCAGCCTCTCCCTAAACCCTGGGAAGAACAAAACACAGACAAGTTATTAAGATGGCAGACGCGAGGAGGAAGCCAAATCAGGCAGAGAAGCTGCTCCTGGGGCAGGGTGATGTGTGCAGAGCCACGGGCGGGTTCAGCCTCCGCTCCGGGAGCCGGTGGCACTGCAGGGCTGTGGTGGGACGCAGAGAGGAGCCGGCGTCGCTTTTGTCCTGTCCCTCCGGCACTGGGGGCCGCCTTTGTCTGCGGCTCTCGGCTCTGCGCGTCCCTGGCTGCTGCCTGGGCAGTGCAGGAGCTGCAGGAGACCCCGCAGGGCTGGGCAGGGCGTCTCAGCCTCCGCCCGGCCCAGACAGCATTAGCGGGGACCCCAGGGTCACCGAGCAGAGTCACCCGGTGTGCTCAGCAGGGGTGCTGGCACTTGCTGTGCCGGTGCTTCTCAAACCCGTGAGAGGGATGGGAAAGAGAGCTGCTGGACAGCTGAGCCCAGCTTGGCAGAGCCCTCACGGGTCAGCTCATGATTGAGCTGTGTCCACACCGCCAGCACCACCCTGCTGGCATCCCCACACCGCTGGCATCACCACACCACTGGCATCACCATGCTGCTCTCCAGAGCCAGAGCAGCTGGAGTACAGCCCCTGTGTGCGGGTGTGATGGGGTTGGCACCCCTCTTGCTGCTGTTCCTTGGGCTCTGTTGTAGCACCTGCAGCTTCACCCTCTTGCTCGGCTCAGCCTGTGGGACTGCATGTCCCAGGGTGCAGGGACGCCCATTCGGCCAGGCAGGTTTATAGCTTGCACTTTAGGGTGTCATCTGTGATTTCCAGTGGGAAGCACAGCAGTGTCCTTTGCAGTGTTTGGTGTGAGGATATGAAGAACTCAGCAGCTTTCAGATGTCAGTCTTGTAGTAAAACTGTTAGAGCCCATTTTGGCTCATTTTTTGCATGTAGCCATCCCAGAGCAGGGCTGAACCAGAGCTTGGGCAGCTCAGCTGTGCCCTCAGCCGCCAGGCTCTGGTGCACAGACAGGTTTAATGCTGAGCTCTGATGGCTGCAGATGGAGCCTCTGTCCCGTGTGTGCATCACCTGCTGAAACTCAGTTTGGTGTCAAACCAGAAAGAACTCACAGCTGCGTGACCCTGGCAGTGCTGAGGTCACTCGGGAGGAACAGGCGGCGATGTCTGGCTTGGCAGAGCTCAGATGGGGCTGTTTGAAGTCTGGGCTGCGTGGAATGGTGTTGGTCTCCTTAGAGCCAGTGGTTTTGAAGCTGTCGAGCCTGGAGATCGGGAATGCCAATTGCTCATCCTCCCCAGCAGCTGCCTTTCCCACTGGTGCTGCCCCTTGCTTTGCTCCCCGGCAGGGATTTCATTTCCCGGGGGGATTCTGGGGTGGTTTAGGATGGAGATGTCTCAGGGTGAGGATGGGCCGCGCTGCGTGTCCGGTGGCATTTGTTGTGTCCGCACCTCCGTGATTCCCGGCTGTATTTTGGCGGGTGGGTGTGCGGACAGGGCCCGGCACGGACCCGCCGCCGCCGCAATAAAACTCCCTTTTGTCTGGGCCCCGTTCCCGCGGCCCCTCGGCTGAATGCGGCGCTGGAGAGGATTTCAATGACATGGTAATTTCATGCCGTCCCACCGGCGGCTTCGCCCGGCGCAGGCAGCTGTTGGGAAGCGGGTCGTGTTCCCCAGCTGTTACAATAAATAACAGAAACAAAGCGTATTCCAGCGCTAATTACCTCAAAGTTGCTCTCACTTCGGTGGCTCTGCCCTCGCCGCCGTCTCTGCCCGCGGTACCCGGTGCAAGGGCGTCGATGCTCCGCCGCCGGCGCGTCCCCAGGGCACGGCTTTGTGTGCGAAAGTCTGTGATTCCTCCCGGGCCGCGGAATTTCTAATGGCAGCGGATTTCATCCCGCTCACTGGCCGCATTGTGCTGCAGGAACAACACTCGCCCTGCAGCCCCCGGCCCCGGCGCCCGCATTTACATGACAAAGTGGGAGCCTGTGCGGCTTCGCCATGGAGAGTCGAGGTATGCAGGAGCCAGCCCCCCCATGCAGGAGCCCCACTGCGTGCTGGAGCCCCCCTGTTTCCATGCACTTTGGGTAGCTTTTTAACGAGGCTTCTTCTTGCTGGCTCCTTTGCTGCTGCCTGAGCCCGCTTCAGGCATGAGGTGCCTGGGGATGGCAGTCGAGATGTCTGTCCGAGATGTCTGTCCGAGATGTCTGTCCGAGATGTCCATCCGGGATTCCCTGGCAGCATCCTCCGAGCCAGGAGAAGGGTGGCTTTCACTGAGGCAAATCATGGAGGGACCCTGAGTGCTCCAGGGCAGGAATGTAGTATGGGAAAGGATGAGCCAAGCCTGCATGTTCAGCAAAAGGTTTTGGGGTCTCTCCCACCTGGGCTGAAGCAGCCAAGGCTGGGTGAGAGCCTGGCTCTCATGCTGGAGGTGCTGCCTGGGCAGCTGCTTTGGCTTGTCAACATTCAGGGACTGGGTGTTGTGGTCACCAAAATAAAACTCTGTGAGTCAGCCCAGGGGTGAACTTGCCTATCCTCGATGCTGGTCATGGTCCTGCCCTGGTCTTTGCAGAGCATCTCCTGTGCCATCAGGTGCTGCTCCCTCTGGCCACTCTGCCCGTTTATCTTACCCTGTGTTTGCTTTATCTTCTCTGTCCAATCAAAATTCTGAGCCAACTTTTTGTTGCTGGAGGCTGGCTCCTTCCTTCAGCTATGATTCATGAGCCTAATTGCGGGGTGTTGTGTTCATGAGGCATCTGGGGATGCTCTGGCAAAAGGGTTTGCATGGATAAGCCTTAGTCTGGGAGTGACTGAGGCAGTGCCAAGTGTGGGATTGCTGTGGGGTGAATTGGTCACACCTTTGCAACTCCTGCCAGCCCCAAACTGGCTTCAGCTCTTCTTGAGCACCCAAGTGCCACCGAGCAGCTGTCAAACTGTGGCCACTGCCCTGTGTTCCCTGCATCTGTGGGGTCACCACGGGCACAGGGAGTTGCGTGTGGTCCTGCTCACACACGGCTGCCAGGATTGTCTGAGGGGTGAGATGATCCAGAGGAGGAGGAGGAGCTGTGGGTGCTGGCCTTGATGTGGCTGCAGGAAAGGCAGCAGAGAGCTGCTGTCCCCTGACAGATCTTGCAGGTGGGCGGTCTGGTTCCTCACTCAAACTCAGGGACTTGGAGGCTCCAGCAGCACTGGCAAATACCTCTTTGCTTGTGAGCCATGATATAAAAATGCATCAGCTTGCAGCCAGGGAGCTGGCCACTGCCAAGAAATGTTAATCATGTGGAGACATGACTTATACCGGGAGCAGCTCATCTGAAAATCAGTTCCTTCAAACGAGCTTCTTCCGAAGTGCAGTGCAGATGTTTTCTGGGGGCGGCTGGCACTCACCCTGTCCTGGGGCAGCTCTGGGTGCCTGCAGGGTCTGAGCCCCATGGTGGACTCAGGGATCCCCACCTTGCTCCAAGTCCTGTGCTGCTTTGTCTGAGGAGGTTCTGGGCCCAGGTGAGCCCTGACTTGGGGCTCCCAGCAGATTTTGGGTGTTTTAGCTCCTGTTGCTGCACAGAAGCAGGAGCAGAGGTTGGCTTTGGAGAATTAACTTCTGAATCCAGCAGTTCAGCCCCTGGATGCTCACAAGAGTTTTCCTATGCCCTCAGTGTCCTGCAGCACAGGGGGCCTTCCATAGGCAGGAAAAGTCTTGCAAAGTTTGGGTGCAAAAGTAAAAGGCAAATTTGAAGCTTAGTTTGCTGCTCTGTTGTTTTTCTGCTTCTGGTATTTTTAGCCTGGAATGAAAATTTGGATTTAAAAAGAAAGTAGATGGGAGAAAGGGGTGCTAAAAGCACCATGTGTTCAGGAGCTGGAATTGGAGCTGGGTGCTGTCTGTGGGCCGGTGTGGACAGTTGGCTGTGCAGATGGAGCTCTCCAAGTACCCCCACACTGATCCCTGCACTGGCCCAGCTGGCTCGGACATCACGGGGTTTGAGGAACAAATAGAAGGTGCAGACTGGGAGGGGTGGAGATGGGCAAAGTGGGAATGGGGCAGGAAGGGCAGAGCTCATCACCTCAGGGAGCAGCGGGGTGGAATAATTCCTTGGCAATATTTTCAGATATATTTGAGTCTGAGGGTGCTGTTGATTTACAAATGCAGCTCAGTCATGTAGCCATGTGCTGGTGCCATCCTGCATCTCCCAAACTTGATAAGTGAGTCTGTGTAATGGGAATTGTGGAAAAACTGGTATTTCCCTCTTTACAGGTCCCCACACTGCTTCAAGTGGGGATTTGGGATTGGTTTGGAATTGTTTTGGGGTTTTTTTTTGTGCAAAACCCAGCAGTTCAACAGTTGTGTAGTGCAGATGGAATAATGCATTTCCTGTTTCTCGTGAGTTGGAATTTGCTGGGGAATGAAGGGGAAACACATGTGTCTGTATGTCCCTGCTGACAGAGTATCCAGGGAACTGCATCCCCTTGGAAAGGGCACCGTGGTGATGGAGCTGGTGCTGCTCTCCCATAGCAGGTGGCAGTGCTGGAGCCTGTGCCAAGGGAGTTGATGGGGCCCCTGTGCCTGGCACTGCCCTTCAGCAGCTTGGCTGGCACCAGTGCTCCCCAGATGGTGCCCGGGGAAGCTGCTTCCTGGTGCGCTGCTCTGAATTCTGCCACTGCCACCTCCTGCCAGGAGGAGGGGTAATGGGACACCTTCCAGTTCAGGATGTGGTGATGGAGAGCGCTGTGACTCTGAGATCTGTCTGTCTGTCTGTCTGAGTACGGGGTCCCTGGCAGCCCTGCTGACCTGTGCTCCCTCCCACAGCTGCAGGCGCATACCTGCCCCCCTTGCAGCAGGTGTTCCAAGCACCACGTCGGCCTGGGATAGGAACCGTTGGCAAGCCCATCAAGCTCCTGGCCAACTACTTTGAAGTGGACATTCCCAAGATCGATGTGTATCATTATGAAGTGGATATCAAACCCGATAAATGTCCACGCAGAGTCAACAGGTAAGGCAAGTATTAGAGGTTTGGCACTTGTTCCCTGCTTCTGGTTTCCTAGTGGAGACTTTATAAGTGCCTGTCTCTGTCTTTGCAGTAGAAGCCATTAGGGTGACCATTATGGCAGGGGTCACAGCAGTGGCAGGGGGGTCATGGCACTGCATGATGCCCACAGGTGGCTGGACCCCCCAGCCACGTTTGTGCAGCCAGTGCTGCTTCCTGGCCTGGGAGCATCAGGGGTCTGGAGCCTCAGCACAGTCCCTGCTGCTCCAAAGCAGCTGTGCTATTTTGGCAACAATCCCTGATTTAAAAATAGCAAGCCCAGACCTCAGGCCATCATGTAGTTTTCTTTGTTTTTCTTTTTGATGTGCTCTTCCCCGCCTGTCCCCTCCTGCCCCTGCAGCCTGGGGAGCTCTGTGCCCCAAAGGCCAGCGAGCAGATACTGCCTGTGCTTTCAGCAGTGAGTCACACTGAGGCAGCTCCAGCCACTGTGTGTTCCCCTGTGCCATGTACACTCCTTCTTCCCCCCAGTGCCATGAACACTCCTTCTGCCAAAGCCAATGGCAGAGCTGTGGGACAAGGCACATATCTGCTTGTCCAGGGGCTTTCCTGCCCCACAGGTCTCAGTTGCCCTAGGGAGAGAGGCTGGGGTGGACTGGACAGATTGCAGAAGGTATCAGGCTGTAAAGAAAGTGACAACATAAACCTCTCCCTTCTCTCCTCCTGCTCCTCTATCTTGCCTGCATAGGGAAGTCGTGGAGTACATGGTGCAGCACTTCAAACCACAGATCTTTGGTGACCGAAAACCAGTCTATGATGGGAAGAAGAACATCTACACTGTCACAGCCTTACCCATTGGCAACGAGCGGGTAAGAGGGGCAGCGAGCCCCATGTGGGCACTGTGACCTCCCTCCTGCCTGGGAAAGACCAGCAGAAAACAACCTCACCTCATCCCTGCAGGGATGCCATGGTCACTGTCCCTTCCCTCCTGCATGCAGGTTGACTTTGAGGTGACGATCCCAGGGGAAGGCAAGGACAGGATATTTAAAGTCTCTATCAAATGGATGGCCATCGTGAGCTGGCGCATGCTGCACGAGGCCCTGGTCAGCGGGCAGATCCCCGTCCCACTGGAGTCTGTCCAGGCTTTGGATGTTGCCATGAGGCACCTGGCTTCCATGAGGTACCTGCACTGAGGGACAGTGGGGCTGTGCCAGGGAGGGGAGGAGACTGCTGCCTTTGGCAGGCTGCTGTGGCTGGGACTGGCCTTGACAGTCATTGGAGGAGGCAGCTGTGCCAGCCGTGTCCTTGGGTGCTCCTGTAAAAGAAATAGAGGGAGTGATGCAGCTGGCAGGGTTAGTGCCAGCTCAGGGATCTGTGGGTGCTGCTGTGGGCCCAGTGTGTGCCATTGACATGTTCACAGGTTCCCAGGTATTCACAGGTTCCCTGGTTCACAGGTACACTCCCGTCGGCCGCTCCTTCTTCTCCCCCCCTGAAGGCTACTACCACCCCCTGGGAGGGGGCAGGGAGGTCTGGTTCGGCTTCCACCAGTCAGTGCGGCCTGCCATGTGGAAGATGATGCTCAACATCGATGGTGACGTTATTTCTCCTGCTGGGGAGCTGCAGTGGGAGGGCTGGGTGTATTTGGGAAGGCTGGTTGGGAGCAGAGACACATTGTGATGTCTGTCCCACAGTGTCGGCCACTGCCTTCTACAAAGCCCAGCCTGTGATTGAGTTCATGTGTGAGGTGCTGGACATCCGGAACATCGACGAGCAGCCCAAGCCCCTGACGGACTCACAGAGAGTGCGTTTCACCAAGGAGATCAAAGGTAGAGCCCCCAGAGAGCTCTGGAACCTGTCCCCTGACACTGGCAGTGGTTTGTGTCCCACCCAGCCCCTGCAGCGAGGTGGGGCTACATTTTAAATGTCTTCTGGGGCACCACTACCTCCCTCATGCTATTGTTGAGGTATCTGCAAGCAGAAAATTAGTTAAGGAAGCTGTTGACAGTGTCCTGGAGAAGGAACAAAGGGAAATTGCTCCCATCTACACCATGACTGTGCTGTGTCTCCCTGTCTCACATCAGGTCTGAAGGTGGAGGTGACCCACTGTGGGCAGATGAAGAGGAAATACCGCGTGTGTAACGTTACCCGACGGCCAGCCAGCCACCAGACGTAAGGCGGGTGGGCAGATGCCCTTGGAAAAATCCTCGCTGCTCTCCATGCTAACAGCTGCTGGTGTCGTTAGGGAGAGCTGAACAGGAAGCTCCAGTCTTTGATGGCAAAAGGAGACGTGTGTGGGGCTCTGCAGCCATGTGTGGAGTGGGATGCAGGGAGATGGGAGCTCAGAGGATGCTGTGTCTGGCAGGCAGAGCGCGGCGGCGGGCGGGAGCTGACATGCCAGGAATTGTCCTACTTTTTACCTCCGGGTTTGGTTTTCTTCATTCTTAAAATACTCACTGCCTGAGCAGAGACTTTTCAGGGGCTAACACGAGTGTCTGCCTTGGAATTTTTTGTGTGTGCCTGGGAGCAGGCTGAGCCTGGGCACCCCTCGGTGTCTCCTGCGCATCAGCATCCGTGGGTCACAGCTTTGGGGCTTGGCGAGCGCAGGAGGAATGTGGCACCTCACTGATGTAGTCAGCCTGGCTCTCCTGTAATTTTGGTTTTGTGCAGAATATCAGGTCAATTCTGCATTTTCATGGAGCTTTTTATGAGGCTGGGAGTAGCTCTTGCTGTCTGAGGATGGGTATTGCACTCCAACTGTGTCATGGCACCTCTCAGCCCTGCAGCCAGGAAGTTTGATTTTTTCCCCTGTTTCTGAAGGGAAATGTTCCCTTCCTGCCTCCCTCTGCCCACCCTGCAAGTGCTGTCCAGTACCTGGAGAGGCCAGTTAGCCTTTCCCTGGAGCTCAGTTCAGCTCCCAGAGAGGACACCAGGCACAGAGGCCCTTCTGAGTGCCAGTGTTGTACTTTTGTGCCCAACCATGGCATGTGTGGCAGGTCCTGCAATAAACATCTGCCCTGATGCTTTATTTTGTTGCATGGCAGCTCAGGGTGGGAGCCTGGCAGCTCCCTTTTCCCAGCCACAGTACATAGTGCCTGAGGTCTGAAGTGTCTGTTCTGAGTAGGTGCATGCCTTGTGTCCTGCCTCTGCCAGGTTCCCCCTGCAGCTGGAGAGTGGTCAGACAGTGGAGTGCACAGTGGCTCAGTACTTCAAGCAGAAATACAACCTGCAGCTGAAATACCCTCACCTGCCCTGTCTCCAGGTTGGCCAGGAACAGAAACACACGTACCTTCCCTTGGAGGTGAGTGTTGGCACCTGTGGTTTGGAGCTGTGCTCAGCTGTGGTCCCCTCGTGTCTTACCTGTCCCCAACACACGGCTGCTGTCTGTCCCCTCCCTGTACAGGTGTGTAACATCGTGGCAGGCCAGAGATGCATCAAGAAGCTCACGGACAATCAAACCTCAACCATGATAAAAGCAACAGCCAGGTCTGCCCCAGACAGGCAGGAGGAAATCAGCAGACTGGTATGTGACACAAGTCCTGGGGAGGCAGGGTTGGGGCTTGGCAGCAATGGCAGGTTATGGCATCGTGTCCCTGGTGGACTTTGCCATGGTCCTGCTCCTCAGCTGCTCTGTGGTGGAGAGCTGTGACCTGCTGAGGAGGTGTTGGTGAGGTTAATGGTGGGGTTTTATCCCCCTCTTCCCACTGAATCCCTGTGCAGTGGTGCCTGTGTGTATGTAATGCACAGTGGCACAGGTGAGCCTGGCTCAGAGAGACCACACAAATGCACATGCAGCAAATTCAGGCCCTTGCATTGATGGAGCCTGATCCAAAGGGAGCTGGAACTAAAAATGGGAAACAGATTAAAGACACATCCCTGGCTGTGGTGTATGTGGGGCTGTGTGTGCTGGGGCTGCAGTACAGGAACTCTGTGCCTGGCCCCTGGTTAACGGGGCTGTTGTTCCCCAAACATTACATCTGGGATTTTGAAGCCAGGGACATTTGGTATTCCTTCTGGGGCTCTTGATAAGTTTCTTGCCAGTCTGAACCATCGTGTTGAAGTCTTAAATCTCAGGAGCAGACTGTGCTGTTAGTTGCATTGGTTAGCGTGTTTCAAAATCAGGTCTCCATGGATTAGTTTGCAGGAGAGGATTTGGGTCTCAGTGTTGATCTGCTTGGCCTCTCCTGTCAGAGGTGCTCCACCTGCAGCTGTGTGGAGAACAGGGTTCAGGTGTCCATGTTTCCTGGCCAGCTGCAGCTGCCTGGGATGCAGCAGTTGGTCCTACTCCCTCCCATGGCCCTTCCTTCCCTCTGCAGATGAAGAATGCCAGCTACAACCTGGATCCATACATTCAGGAGTTTGGGATCAAGGTGAAGGATGATATGACAGAGGTGACAGGGCGGGTCCTGCCAGCTCCCATCCTACAGTATGGAGGCCGGGTAAGTGGGGCTGCCTGGGCTGGGCTGCACTGTGCAGGGAGATGCTGTCCACACCTGGAAACACTGCTTCTGAGCTGGAATGTTTTATCAAAGTGCCTTGACTTTGAGTTTTTTGCAATATGTTCTGAAAGTTGTAGCCAAGAGTCATTGGTGATGAGATGAGGAGGAGAGGGGTGCTCAGCATAGGGCAGCTCGGGTGAACTTTCTCTCACTGCTGAGGAGCTGAGGCTGTGCCCATTGCCAGGGAGTCAGCTCCAGCTCCAGCACTGGGACAGGGAGCACAGCCCCAGGCCATGCAGGGCTCTGGGGCTGAGGGGCCAGGCAGGCTGTGGCTGTGCTCTGACCCTCTGTTTGCCTTGCAGAACCGGGCCATTGCAACTCCCAACCAGGGCGTGTGGGACATGCGAGGGAAGCAGTTCTACAACGGCATTGAGATCAAAGTCTGGGCCATTGCCTGCTTTGCCCCGCAGAAGCAGTGTCGAGAGGAGGTGCTGAAGTAAGGAAAGGGGCAGCCCATGTGGGAGGGGGAAGGCAGAGGGGCCGTGGCTGCAGAGCCACACTGCTGCTCACAGCTGGGGACTGGGGATCTGGCATTACCACTGCTTTTGGTACCAGTCTGATGTGGGGTGTCCAGTTACTGTTGCTTTTGCTTTATCCAGAGAGCCTGTTTATCCCAGCTGCAGCTGGTCCTTAAGCCATCACAAAGCTGCCAGGTTGGAGTGAGTACCTGTGAGCTGTCAGTCAGGCTCTCCTCAATCTACTCTTTGCATCAGGGAGCTGCAGTATTGGGAGATGAAACTGCCAGCTTTAAAGCTGTATTGAACTCTTCTAGTCTGATTCTCTGCAGAGAGAAGGGGTTCTGAGGATTAAAAGTTTTCCCAATAATCTGAAATTATGTAATTAATGTAGGAAGCATCCTGACTTCCCATGGGTTATTACAGAGAAATTTTGGGCTTTCTGAAAAGCTTCGGTGGTTTAGAGAATATGTTTCTCTAGCAAAGTGACACAGAGCAGGAACAGTTTATTTGATTTAGGGAAATGGTCACTTTGTTTTTGGATTCTTCTGAGGCCTTAGGTTTCTCCTGACTGAGAGTGGATGCGTTGAGGTCAGCGCTTTGTGCGTTTGGCATGGTCGGTGTTTGGGGTTTGGAAGAGCTCCAAGTGTTCATGTCTGCAGTACCTGAGTGCAGAAGGGAGCAACACTGCACTCATCCCATGATCCCTTTGCAGCAGAGCTGTGAGCTCTGAGTTCCCTCTGGCTCTCATGGCATCAAATCCTTGGCATTCCCAAAATCCAGAGTGTCGCTGAGTTGTGGTAAGTGCAGGCTGGCATCAGCTTTGCAGTCACCTGGAAATCAGCTGTTGCAGGCAGCAGGTTTGTTCCCTGCTGCTCCAGCTTCCTCAGGGAGAAGGGCTCAGCTCCATTGCATTAGGAAGAGTCAGTACATGGGTGAGAGGGCACTGAGAGGGGACAGTTCAGCCCTGTCATGTGCTGATCTTGTGTTTCCTGTGCCATGCATGTGCTGGGTGCCATAGAGCTGGTGTCCCTGTCTCTGTGCTGCGCTGCAGCACTCAGCTGTGGGGCTCAGTGGCACAGCTGGTGTGCAGGAGGGCTCAGGGCTCACAGCTTCTCCTCCCAACACAGGAACTTCACAGACCAGCTGCGCAAGATCTCCAAGGACGCCGGGATGCCCATCCAGGGCCAGCCCTGCTTCTGCAAGTACGCCCAGGGTGCAGACAGCGTGGAGCCCATGTTCCGACACCTCAAGAACACCTATTCAGGGCTGCAGCTCATCATTGTCATCCTGCCAGGGAAGACGCCGGTGTATGGTGAGTCTGGGGCCAGCACAGAGAGGGGCTGTGGGCTGGCTCAGCAGGGCTGGCTCCTGCAGGGCTGTCTCTCCCCATTCCTGAGGGTGCTGCTGGAAGTGGTGCAGGGCTGATTTGTGGGATCTCAGCACCTCAGGACTGATGTGCAGAGTCACCGAGACCACCCTTGGGGGGCTCGGAGGTCCTGGAATGTCGCCAGAAGTGTCTGGTGGCTGGACTTTGATCCTGCATAGGAGACGACACCTGTATGAGGATGGGAGGATTTCACTGGGATAAATGGTGAAGGGATAGGTTAATTGTAGTGTGAAACACAGGGTTTAGAATTTCTGTACAGGGGGGTCTAGAGAAGTAAGATGGAGGAATTGGGGCGTGTCCTGTCCTTCTTCTTCTTCTTCTTAACCTCCATCTTCTGTGGTGATGGTGGCACTTTGGGATTGGTTCTTGCTAAAAGTGCACTTGTCAATAAGGGTGAAAGGTATTGGGGAAAATAGGTAAATATCTTATACGTAGTTTTGAGTATAAAGATAAGTGACTGCCCCGGGGGCTCTCAGTGTGCTCATGGCTGGCTTGCCGTGCAGACCTCTGTCGGGCCAAGAGAAAATCTTTTAGATAAAAAACTAATAAACACTGAAGACTGAGAAAAAAACCTGAAGACTCTTTTCGTCCTTTGGAGTGCGGGCTGCCCAAGGCCATCCCGAGCCTTTCCAGGCCATAAAACAGCCGAGACAGCGACACTGATTAATTGCCTTGTGCTCACCTGCTTCCTCTGCCCACAGCCGAAGTGAAGCGTGTTGGGGACACTCTCCTGGGAATGGCCACACAGTGTGTCCAGGTCAAGAATGTGGTGAAAACCTCCCCACAGACCCTTTCCAACCTCTGCCTCAAGATCAACGTCAAGCTTGGCGGGATCAACAACATCCTTGTGCCTCACCAGCGGTTCGTATGGCCACTGCCTCTCATAGTTTGGGGTTGTACCCCTGGTCCTTTATGGTGCTGCCTGCCTGGTTTACATGGTGAAGAGGGGGCCTTCACAAAGCAGCTCTTTGAAATGGGGGTTTGTAACTTGTTTCACCTTGTTGATAATGAGGTGTTGATGTGTCCAGGCCAGAGTTGGAGATCAGGAGATATCCTTGATATCATCTGCTCATCTCCATTGGGTTGTACATCACCCGGAGATGGCCCCAAAAACTCACTACTTGTTTTCTCTCCTCTCCCACCAGCTCTGCCGTCTTTCAGCAGCCAGTGATCTTCCTCGGAGCTGATGTCACTCACCCGCCAGCAGGAGATGGGAAGAAACCCTCCATAACAGCTGTAAGTTCACAGCTTGGTCCCCAAAACCCTGCAGGATGCAGGAGCTGGAACGAGATTCACGTGTCCATGTGTTACTGCTGCCCCCATGATGACACTTCTCAGGGTGGGCCTGTACCCTGTCAGGTGATTTTATCAGAGTCCTGGGAAGTTTTCTCCCAATCCCTTCCTACCTCTCCATGCAGAGAAGCTGCAGTTTCTGGGAGCTGCAGGGAGACTGGCAGCTGCCAGCAGATGGGGCTCGTGGTGTGCTGGCCCCGAGCATGGCCCTGACAGTGCCAGGAGCTTGGTGCTGCATAGAGTCATTCTGGAGCATCCTTATCCAGCTGCAGCCCTTCAGGGACCTTCCCTCTGCTGGAGAGCTGGGGTTTGGGACATGGAGGAAACTGGGGTGACTGGGCTGCTGAGCCCTTTGTGCAGGAGGATTTGCCTTTTTCTCAAATTAAAAATGAGCATCCATGGAGCAAAGTGCTGCTTGGTGCCAGCAGGGCCAGGGACAGCTTGTGCCCTGTGTTGGGCTGGGAGACAATGCCCTGTGCTCGTTGCCATGCAGGATAAGCACGTCAGCATTTTCCTATTAAGTTCTTAACTTTCCAGGACTCACAGCTCAGGTTTTCCTTGGCATGCAAATGCGGCTTTGGAGGAGTGTTTTTTTCTTAATTAGAAGGGGTTGGGAAAGGCTTTGGGCTGTTTGCTGTAGGTGTGGGTGGGACAGAACAGTCTGTTTCCTGGCGGCAGAGCTTCCCCTCTGAAAATATCTTTTGTGGTTTGTGCAGGACCACTGGGGCTTTTTTGTTAATTTTTGTGAAAGCTTTTTTGAAGCTGCAGGGGAGGAGAAGGGAAGAGCCTTTGAAGTAACTTGACCGTGTCCTTGGTGTGTTGCTGGTTGGACAATAGCAGTGGGTCTGTGGCTGAAACTAAAGAAACAGTTTCTATTGTACATATTGGTTCTAGTGGGGGAGCCCCAACCCCAGAGCTGTTTGCAAAGTGAAAATGAAAGTGTAGGGGAGGGCAGGGGCAGCAGATTCACACTGCTCAGGATGTGGAGTCTGTGGTGCTTCCCCTCTGCTCAAGGAACGTGGGGCACACTGCACAGTCACTGCTGAGTGTGGGGAACGAGGCAGCTGGGTGTCTGTTCCCCAACATGGGCCAGCCCTTGATTCACACTGTGCCCTCAGCCCTGTGTCACAGCCAAGCCCAGCTGCCCCTGAGCTGTTGCTCTGACGTGTCTGAGGTCTGCCTGCACTGCAGTGGGAACTCCCTGCTCAATGGCTGCCATACAGTGACTCGACCTTCCACGTCCTTGGGCAGCCCGTGGCTGTCTGGGGCAGCCCCACTCCCTGTCACTGCCAGGCAGGAGAAGTGAAGCAAGGGCAGAGCAGCAGCAGTGCCCCACAGCCACAGCATTCAGTGGCACCCACCAAAGTTGTCTCACTGGAAATCCCCACAAACGTTTAAAAGGGCATGGCAGAGTGTGACATCAGGATGTGGCTGTGACCAGGGATGTCCCTTTTGGGCACTGATTGCCTGTAAAGTATTTGCTGTCCCATCTGATCTGTGAGTTCAGGTGCTCTGTTTGTTTGTGTGGGAAGCAGGTGGAAGCTGGCAATGTCCCACACCCCCTTCCTGGTGTAAGACATGGCCTGTCTGTCTGTCTGTCTGTCGCTGCAGGTTGTGGGCAGCATGGACGCCCACCCGAGCCGGTACTGTGCCACGGTGCGCGTGCAGCGTCCTCGCCAGGAGATCATCGAGGACTTGTCCTACATGGTGAGGGAGCTCCTCATCCAGTTCTACAAATCCACACGCTTCAAACCCACCAGGATCATCTTCTACCGTGATGGTGTTCCTGAGGGGCAGCTCCCACAGGTGAGGAACCCTCAGATCCCCGTTGGCCAGCGGGGCTGCACCAGCTCCCATGGGGTTCCTTAGGGTGCTCAGGGACAGCTGGGTGCTGCTGTGTCCCCTCATTCTGTGTGCCCTTGTGCTGCTGTGTCCCCTCATTCTGTGTGCCCTTGTCTCTCCAGATCCTTCACTATGAGCTGCTGGCAATCCGAGACGCCTGCATCAAACTGGAAAAGGATTACCAGCCTGGCATCACCTACATCGTCGTCCAGAAGAGGCATCACACCCGTCTCTTCTGTGCAGACAAGAACGAGAGGGTGAGTGCTGCAGGCTGCCAGGGCTGGAGGCGGCTGATTCATCCCTGTCTGATGGAAGAGCCAGCCCTGGCTTTCCGAGGGGAAATCTCACCGCTGGCAGGGAGAGCTTGTTCTGAATGAAACGTGCTGCTCAGTGGACTCCTACAGCCACATGGATTAGTCTGCTTCTAGAAGCCCAGCCAGCTGTTTGCTGTTATTATGAGTTACTGGGTGCTGATGATCCTGGTGACTCTTGAAATAGCCTCTGTCAGCTTGAAAACATCTGTTGTTTTGGTGATAGCTGGAGTTGCTGATGTGACAGTCTAAATAACCCCTTGCTTGCTCACAGCTTGTTCATGTGTGCTGTGTAGAAACATTGATTGCTGTCACTGTTCCTAGATTTCATCTGAATTTAATGTTCAGATTGAGTCTAACCAGACTGCTCCACACAAGCAGGAAGACTTAATCTTGGGAACTAAGGACAGTTTTTCATCAGGATATAAAACCCCCAGTATCTTGTGGCAGAGACTCCTGCACATGCTCTACAGAGATCCCTGGCATTTTCCTCATCTCTGTAGTAGGATGGGCCCCTGCCCAGCCCTTACTCTGCTGCTCTCTTTCCCATGCTGTTGGCTGTGTCATGCCTGGTGTTGATGCCTGCAAAAAATGCCAGCAGGCCTATTTGTGCAGGGAGCAGAGTAGGATGAGCTGCTTCTGTCCCCTCTGAATAGGCACTTGGAGACTATCTCTACATCTCAAAGGGAGATGGGCACCCTCTACCATGGTCCTGGGACAGGGCAGCTGTGTTAAAGACACTGCTCTTGGCAACTGGAAATAACCAAACTCTGCAGTGCTTGGATCTCTTTCTATTCCCTGCAGATTGGAAAGAGTGGGAACATCCCAGCAGGAACAACAGTGGATACCAACATCACCCACCCCTTTGAGTTTGACTTCTACCTGTGCAGTCATGCAGGCATTCAGGTACTGTGCTCCAACACTGGCTCTTGGGATGCTGCTGGGTTTTTGGCTGCTGTTGCAGATTGTCCTCATGCATTTGTCCCGGCCCTGTCAACAGCCAGGATTTGACGATAGTTGGATCTGAGCTGCCACTGCGGTGGTTTGGCAAGCAGGTGCAGGGTCTGTGCCGCTACTGCATTGTGTGGCACGTACTCGGTTTCTCTCCTGGAGCCAAGGGTCTCTCCTAAGAGATTTTCCTCCATCAGAGCAGCCAATTCAGCAGCTTGTCAGCTGGTGTCTGAGCGTGCCGGGCTCGCCGGGGCGCCCGCTCATCAGCAGGGACCTGCTGTCTGCCCGTGGGCGGGAGAGCCAGGCCAGCCGTCCCTGCCTGCTCTGCAGCTGCCTGGCTGCAGGCAGCCAAGATTAGTCAGAAACCGGGCTGGAAAAACTGCACTCGTGTAATCTGCAGCTGCTTCCAGAAGGGAGCTTCTCTCCTGCACAGACAGCAGGAGCTGGTCTGGGCTGGTGGGGATGCACTGGGGGATGCAGTGGGCTGTGTGGCACAGAGGGAACAGGCACCAGGCAGCAGCATTAGTGCTGCTTTGCACCTCAGTGCTAAAGGCTTTCCTGCCTCCCTGCCGTGTAGGGTTCTCACAGCAGGGAAGCACAGGCATCCCTCCTGCCTAGGCTGGCTCACAGATCATTTAGCTCAGGGAGGAGCTGATGGGGATGTGAGGCAGCTGCATCCAGGTGCCAGCAGCATCTCTCACACTGGCCCTCTCCTTCCCAGGGCACCAGCCGGCCGTCCCACTACTACGTGCTGTGGGATGACAACCGGTTCACGGCGGACGAGCTGCAGATCCTCACGTACCAGCTGTGCCACACCTACGTGCGCTGCACCCGCTCCGTCTCCATCCCTGCCCCGGCCTATTACGCCCGGCTGGTGGCGTTCCGGGCACGGTACCACCTCGTGGATAAGGAGCACGACAGGTGAGGGGCACAGCTGTGGCTCTGGGAGGGCAGAGCCAGGCATGGGAAGGGGATCTTGATGTTTGAAAGTGCCTGTGTCTGAGAGTGCTGCAGCAGAGCGTTTCTAGGGGAAGACCTGCTTGTAGCTGCATCCTCTTAAGGCTCAGCACAGGGGGAACGGGGATAAAGGAGGGTTAAATTCTACCCTAAGCTCATCCCAGGCTTGTGGGAGCATTCCTGGGGTGTCTGAGCGTTTCCAGCTGCCTCAAGGTGCTGGAATCTGCAGTACAGGCATGGTGACCAGCATGCACAGCATCCCTGTGCACTGCAGTGAGGTGGCTTTCTGTGCTGCCAGCACTCAGCTAATCCCTATCTCCAGGGGAGTTTCTCAGTGTTCCTGAGAGGAAAATATGAAATAACTATACAGTGATTTCCTTGATTTTCAGTGGCGAGGGCAGCCATATATCTGGACAGAGCAACGGCAGAGACCCCCAGGCCTTGGCGAAGGCTGTGCAGGTTCATCAGGACACTTTACGTACCATGTACTTTGCTTGAAAGCCTAACTTTTGTTACCTCACTCAAGAAAGCTTTCAGATTTGTAGGAGCCATACAAAAAAGGAAGCATTGGGACACCTTGTTTTTTTTTCCAATGAGAAATCACTGCAGGGCAGGCAGTGTCGACTTGAGGCAGGAGACCAGCACCATGGGACAGAACGATCCAACACCTTTGTAGGATTGGAAGAGACTGATGACGATGATGATTATTTTTTTAATTTTTTCTGGCTTTGCAAAATTTTGACCTGACCAAACACATGAAGGCATTCAAGGGAAGGGATAAAACTCCCGGGAGGCGGAAGCAGGTTTTCATTTTTAAGATGCAATACTAGAGACTCCTGACTGTGAACTGGCGGCTTTGGTCCTCCGTTGCCCACCAGGCGCTGGTAGGTATTTTTTGTGGGGGTTGGGGGAGGGGATTTTTAGAGCCTTAAAACAGAAGACTAGATTTATAAAACTAATATTTTAGATTATGAGATGCTTTAATGGGTTGAGGGGAAAAAAAAACAAAAACAAACCAACTAGTTTATAGGAGAATTGTAACACTAACAGTTCCCCACCCCCGAGTAATTCCCCCCGGATAATGTAAGGCACCCTAGCACTTAGCTCAGAACTGAAAACTGTCTTCCTCATGTTACAAGCTAGTCAGCTGCTGCTGCTCAAAGCAACAGTCACAGACTTTTCCATGGGTGAGTGCCTTACTATGATGCTGCAAAATTTCAATGTTTTTAATCTTGTAAGGAAACTAGTAATCTTGTCTTGATGGTGGTCCATATTTCCATCGGAAGGAGTTAATTTCTATGGTCCTCAGTTGCAGTTTGTGTCAGATCACGACCTCACGGTGGTTAAACCCCATTGAAAGATGTGCACTTTCATACAGGACACGTTTAATGGCTGCTGACCCATTTTTGTTTCCAATGTACTACTTGTTATTTAAAACTGTTTCTGACAAATGGGGGCATCTCCATCCCATTAGGACAGAAAGCGCTATCCATGTTTTTCTTTCTTTTATTCCCCCTCCCCCCTAATTTTTATGATGGACACCGGGATTTTTTTACTAAACATTATTTTTATACGATATTGAGTCTGTTGCCAAAATCCACAAGTCATTAACATTCTCAGAGTTTACATCCCCATCCTTCCTGAGGCTGTGTACTCACAGCACAGCTCTCCAACATTTCTGTTTGATGAGTGCTGCAGCCTGTGCAGTGCTGGGTGCTCCACAGAGCCCATGCCAGTGTGCATTTGGCACATGTCTGCCCAGGCCAGCTGCTTTCCCATCTACCACATCCCCACCTCCAGCACCTCCAGGCTCTCACCCTCTCTGCTGCTAGGTTTTGCTGCTCTTTGTGTCATGGTATCACTGCTCTCATGCCCAGGGTTTTTGTTCTGAAAGCACACCAGATTGTTCCTTAGAATGATGAAATCCCTGTTGTTGTCAGGTGGGAAACTCCTGATTTGTGCTTGTACCAGGAAAACAGCCTTTTTCCCCACAGGAACCTGGTCACTGCTTTTCAGACCCGTTTTGCTGCACAGTGACCGTACGCACGGTGGCGAGGCCGTGGTGGCAGCTCAGTACCAATATCATCCGGGCACATTATCTGGGTTTTTTTCTATGAAAGTGTTCACAGCGCTTCCTTCAAGAGACAAACGAGGCGCACGCTCCTGCCACGTTCTGAGGGGAAGAGCTCTGGTATCATTTTCCTGCCCAACGCGTTTCCCAGGCGGCCCCACGCGAGCGCTGCCCCTGGCCCGCGCGCGGACAGAAGCACATCTCCACCTCTTTGGTTTGTACTTTCTGACGTTGAAACTTGCCTTGCCTTCATGAAAACCACACCGGTCATGTTGGCCCATTGAGCTGTCCTAACCCCGGGAATTCACTCTTCCCGTTTTCTTTTGGGGCAACGTGTTTGTGAACAGTGACAACATCACTATGCTATGCAAACTAAGTGCTGAGCCCACTGATGTCACGTTTGGTGAAGATCCTACGTTTAGCACAGTCCTGTTTTCCTCAAGACCACACTGTTTGGTTCATATCCTCCTTTGCACCTTGTGTCAACCTCCACTGCTGTATATCCTCAAGGTGACGGGGAGGAGACCAGGACCTATCCGTGGTCAGTAGGTAGGGAACTCTTAGGAAGGCTTTTAGAGCGTAGGGAACACATCAACACTAAGTGTCAACATGAGAAGCCTACATTCCTCTACACAAGTGCCTGCATAGTGACACCAATCAGCACCTCCATCTCATCCTCCGAACTCTGACTTACGTTCATTGAAAGCAAAACAATCTCAGAGGGGCTGTTCCCGCTCACCTGGTGTTAGAAAGCTCCTCATTAAGAATAAAATCGGGGTCAAGGTCAAGGTTCTCTCTGCAAATCAGTTTGTTCACCAGCATTACACCGGAACGCGCCTGGCTGCTGCTCTGCAGTGAGGGGCAAAGGTATTTTGGTTCCTCGTTTTAATTTTAGTGTTTTAGTTGGGTCTAGAATTCTGAAATGTCTTTTAGTAGCTGTGGCATAGCACGTGCCATTTTTAACCATTTGAAAAGAGATAGTGTGGGCATTTACAGAAACAGCTTGTTGCTCTGTAACAATTTTTTTTAACCTTGAGACTTGAAATGTAAAATGGACCTTTAAGATTTGCACTCATTTGTAAGGTGGCTGTTCATAGAAAACTATGAATGAAGACTTGCTGATGTAGCACCTACTTTTAACAGCAATTTTAACTACACAAAAGCTTCACAGCTTCTGAAACTCTCAGCTGTTGACTTGCAGATCGTGTTCTGCCCTTATTTCACCCTCTGCGTTGGGTTTTCATGGTTTTGGATAAACAAAAAAGCCAAACTCAGTAGCTGCTGTGCCCTTTAAACCCTGTTTCCACTTTGAAGAAGTTTAGAGAGGTTGGAGTGACCCGCATGTTTTCTATACCGGACTATGCACCGTACCCTCTCCGCGCTCCGGCATCGGCATTTCTCCCCCTCTCTTGTCTGAGATGCAAACGAGTAGCTGCATGTTGAGGTGCGTTTTGCTGCCTGTAGCGGATAGGTGTTACCCCAGGTACATATCAGGATCTGTAGTTAGCCCCAAACCCCACACGGGCACCCCGATCAGCTCTGCCTTCTCGAGTTCCACCTGCGCCTGGAAGCGTTGCCGAGTGCATGCAGCTCTGTGGGAAGAGGAGTAGCTTTCATTTACCTGTAGAATTGTTTCCCTTATCTCATATCTGAGCAGGACGGGGTGGGAGGGCTGCTCTGCCCTCTCCCCGCAGCTTCCAGGGCGGTCGGGGTGTTCTGGGATCGCACACGATGTCTCAAAGCATCCAGCGTTGCCTCGCGGAAGGTTTTCTTCTTGGAAAATCAGTGTGAAATAAAAGAATGTGATTGTTTCAGGAAGGGAAGCCAGACAGCAGGAGAGCAATAAACAAGTGAAATTCATATCTTGCCTGAGTGATTTGCACTTCAATAGTTGTGAAAGAAAATTTCCAGGACTCCAGTGCTTTTGTGTTTGATTTCCAGCCCCTTTCGTACCTCCTTTCTATGAGCAAGTGTGGGACTGTACATAGGGTGTTTACAGGATGCTCCATTTGGGTTGTTATTTTTCTTGTGGGTTTTTTTTGCTCTAGCTTGAACTCTGTATGGTCCATTTGTTAAATAGCCGTGAACACTTGATGTACAGTACTTACTAAACAAGCAGCAGCACAAAACTTATTTTATTAAGAAAATATGGCTTATATTTTAAAGGTTGAATATCAGTTTTTTTTTTTGTATGTGTGGAATTAAGACTGGTGAAGAGTAACAAAATCCTTGGATTAGGCCAAAAGAAAATACTGTAAGATCCTAACCACCTCTTTATTAAAGAAAGCAGTATGATTAAAGAGCTCCAGATAATTGTATTTATATTGGATTTGATTTAATTGCCTTTGTGGATTTTTTTTTTTGCCTTGGTCCTGATTTTTGCTTGCAACTTCGACTTGCAGTCCCAAATGTCTGTTACCCTGTAACTGTTGGCAGAAGACCTAAATAAAAGCAATGTGAATATGTCGGGGTGACACTCCTGAGTCACATTGGTGGGGAAGGGACATGTGCATCCCAGGCATTTCCTCGGGACAGGCTGGGGGACAAACGGGGAAATGCTGACTGGAGCTGAATTGCATCAGACACTGCAGAGGATCCAGCACCCCTCTCTGTCCAGGTCTCAGTTCAATGAGAGAAACAAATGTGTGCTTAAATCTTCTGGGAATACAGTACAATTCCACTTTTATTAAAATGTCACCTGAGAACTGACTGATTTTGGGCTCCTGGGTTATTAGATAACAGAAATGTTCATCAAAATCTGCTGTTCCTGCAGCCTCACTGAGTGCCTCAGGGGCTCCTGGCTCTGAGGTGCTTTAAGGACAGATTTCAGACTCCTTTTGGATTGAGGTTAAACTCGATCCTCTGGGTTTCTGCACTGCCTCATCTTTTGCATTTCCCATCATGTTTTACATTTCCCAGCTTTGCAAATCTTGCAAACATCCTAATCTTCTCCAATGCCAGCAGCCTATGGTTGAGTTTTAGGGTCCAGAACTGAAAGTTGTTTACCATCCTCTGAGTTCCTTGTGGGAGGAGTCCTTTGTTTTACCTTACAAAAATGCAGGGGCAGACCTTAAGCCAATGAATGATTTAGCAGTTGAGCTCTAACTGGGTTTTTGAATAATGCCAAGGAATTTTAAGGAAATGCTAATGGCATGCAGGCACTTGTCAGTTAATTTACCTAACTGCAGCACCAGAAAGTTCTGCCCTGAGCTGGGCACCTGTGCAGGTCCTGCACACATCCAGCTGCTTTGTGGGTTCTATCTCCTATTTTAAAAAGAATCTTTAGCAGTTTTAAAGGGGCTTTTTCTATGTGAGGTACAACAGCAAATCGTGCCTTGTGCAGCTGGGTATGGAGTCCTGGAAAACAGGTCAGAAAACTGGTTTCAAGTGTTAGATTAGCATTTGTGTCCCAGCCCTGGTGCTGATTACAGCGCCCGAGCTGTGGGACCAGATGTGCTGCCCCTGAGGGATGTGTGTGTTTGCAGAGATGCCTCTCCCACGTATCTGCTTCATCCTGGAGATCACATTTCCCACTCCCCATTTCAGTTAGGAAATATTCTAGTAGGTTACCTTTAATTTGCATGAGTTTAAAATCCTTACAGTGTCCTTTACCTGAAAACTAAAATTTATGCTTTTAAAGACTAATTCAGCTGGGAATTTTCAGGATGGTAATTCTTAATAATGACCCTGACATTTGGATTATGGATCTTTAACTTCCGTTGGCCTCAAATTCCAGTTCTTTGGTACATTCCCAGTTGTTTCCCAGGGGAAGGGCCCTCTCAGTACCACAAAAAATGACATTGTTTCTTCACAATGAGTAGCAGGTTCAAACCCACTCGGAAAAGTCCCAACATACTGTTTTTGCAAAAAAAAAATCTGTTGAGGGCAGAGGAAATAAAGGTGTCACTGCCTGACCCAGCAGTGAGCCTGTTGCATCTGGCACATTCTAATCTCTTCCCCACATGCCATTTGTCCCTTTCTCCCCTCTGCTTATTTGGTGCCAGTTTGTGTAAAATATCCCTAACACAGCGGTACTGAACATTGCTAAAAAGTCTCAAAAAATTAGGGCAAGCATAAGCTCTAAATTTATGTTGATACAGTGAATCATCAAATCATGAATCATGGAATATCCTTAAATTGGATGGGATCCACAAGGATCATCCAGCGCAATGCCTGGTGCTGCACAGACACCCCAACAACCCCACCCTGTGCGGAGAGCTCTGTCCTGGAGCTCTGGCAGGGTCGGGGCCGTGTCCATCCCCGGGGGGCCGTTCAGGGCCCGAGCACCCTCTGGCTTTCCCAGCCGGGCTCGTTCCGCGTGTCCCGGGTCCCGCCGCCCGGAGCGGGCACAGCGAGCGGGCCGTGTGGCCGCTCCCACCCGTGCCCGTGTGCCGTGCCCGTGGGCATCCCCGGGGCCAGGGCGCGGGGCTCCTTCGGGCGGCTTTAGTGAGGATCAAGGAGACACCAGCTGAGTTCCTTGGGGAGCGGGCTGGAAGCCCTCGAAGCCGCCGCACAGGCAGCTGCTGCGGCGGGGAGAAAACGCCGCAGACATAACGCGTTGTACTGAAACACCACAACACCGCGGGGCGGGGAACAACCCCTCGGTGCTCCCGCTGGGCTCATGTGTGCTTTAGCGGTGTCCCGGCACGCCACTCCCGCTCCGGGGCAGCGGTCGGTGCCTGCGGGGCTCCCCCCGCGCTGCCCCGGCCCTCAGGGCCCCTCAGGCTCCCGCCGCCTTTCCCGCCTCTCCCCGCCCAACCCCGCGCTGTTGCCATGACAACCGCGCCGGCTCGCGCCCCGCCCGCTTCCGGCGCCGCTTCCCCTTCCCCCGGAAAGGCCGGGGCGCGCGCGGGGGCAGGGGAAGCGCGGGCGGGATTTCCGGCGTGCGGGGCGCGCGCGCGGCGGGGCGGGAGCGGCCGCGCGAGCCGGGGCTGCGGGGCGGCCACGCCACTTCCGCCTCCGCCGCCGCGTGAGGGGCCGGGAGCGCCGCGGGGAGCGGCAGCGGCACCGGGAGCGGCCCAGCCGGGAGCGCGGCGGAGGAACCGCCGCCTAGCGAAGCCCCGCGCCGGCCGCCGCAGCCCCGAGCGGCTGCGCCCCAGCTCCATGAATGGAAATCGGCAGCGCAGGTGAGCGCGGGCCCGGCGGGGCCTGGCGGGCTCGGAGAACGGGCCCCCCGCGCCATCCCCCACTAGTCCCGGTGCCCGCCCCGGTGCCGCGGGGCAGCGGCCGGGCCGAGCCCATGCCGAGCGGGATCGGGCGGGAGGAGCCGAGCCCCGCGGGCAGGGCCCCGGTACCGGGCAGAGCCGGGGCCGAGGCGCTCCGTGCCCTGCTCGCCGTGCCGGAGGTGGAGGAGGAATTGTCGGTATTTCATAACCGGGGTGCCCGGCTTGCGTAACCCGCGCCGTGCCGGTGCCCGAGGGACGGAGCCGCAGAGCGCGGCGGGACCGGGCAGCGCTCCCTCGAGCAGCTCCTGCCGGGCTCACACCGGGTGTTTGGCTCCTGTGGGTCTGCACCGCTGAGTTTTGGGGCTAATTCCTGTGCCTTTGGGTGTGCTGCTTCACAATAATCATCACAAATGGGTTATTGCACGGAGAAACTGTGATGCCCCATCCCTGGCAGTGCCCAGGGCAAGATTGGACAGAGCTTGGAGCAACCTGGGGTAGTGAAAGGTGTCCCTGCCCATGGGATGGGCTATAAGGTGTTTTCCAACCCAAATAATTCTGTAATTCTGTGAAAATCTTCACATTTTGGCCGTTTGATCGTTTTGCCGGGAAAGCACGTGCTCAGTATTTTATCAACTTTGTGGTTTAAATGGATTTTGGGGGTTGGAGAAGGAAGTTCTGATTCAGTTTTTCAAGATAACTTATTCCAAATCTGGCAGAAGAATGAAGGAGGATTCAGGGTTTGGGCAGTGTTTAATCAGCAATTCCCTGGCTGTACCTCGATGGAAAAGGGAATGTCCAAAGCCACCTGGAGTTCCATGTCTGTCACTTGAATAGGTACCACAGGTGGTGAAAATACCAGACTGAGACTGAAGGTGTCAACACAAAACGTGCCTTCCCATCTCCATATGGAGATCCTTTTCTAACATACTTGGAGATTTAAGGACAGTGATGCATTTGGCTGGAAAAATGCAGCCAGTTCCCTACCTCAGCTGTTGCCTGGCTTGAGGTTGTGATGGGTTGAGAACGTTTTAAGGTGCAGGATTTTAACAACCTGGTGGAATTCATGTGATGCTCTCTTACACGGCGTTAAATGAATTTTAATTATAATGTAGTGCAATTGTAGTTGTCTCCTGATAAACAGATTTGCAAGAGGAATCTGTAAATGGTTTAGTTTGCCTTTGGGGTAAATTTTCCTGTTGTTAGACTGCAATGTGTTGGATTTTAGCAAAGCTGCTGCAGAGTGTTCCTTGTGGGCTGAGGCAGTGTCCAGAACAAGGAATGGTTCTTCCTGTGCCTGGGGAAGTGTTCTGTGCAGTGTTTATGTTCCAAGTTTTGGGGTGTTGGAGCAGGAGGACACAAACCATCCTTGGTGGAGCAAATGAAGATTAAAGCTCTGTCATGAAAGAGAGAAATACACTGAGATGTGCTTTGTTTTCTGTGCCTGAAGGGAAAACATGGGATAAAACAAGCAGAGAGGGGAACAAAGATTGAGGTGTGAGTGTCCCTGGAGTAAAGTGTGGAAGTGTGTGCTGGGACATCTGGAATGAAGCAGTGCTGTGGGTGATGTCCTGTTTGTGTGAGAGGCTTAGGCTGAGGAATCTGGTGAGTATTGTGGCTCTCCTGGTCCATGGAGTTTGAACATCACTGAAAGCAGGAGCGGGATGTGAAGGTGGTGTGGGTTGCGGTGAAACCAAACTGAGGAACAGCAATAAAATGTTCAGTGGGGAAAGTGAAGTGAAGGAAAAGCTGCTCTCAGCACAGCTCAGGCATTGCACTTCCACCCGGAGAATGTTCAGTAAAATTCCAAAAGGCAGGGAGGTTCAACCAACAGGGGATGTTCCGTGGTGTAACCAAGTTGTGTCAGTGCCATTGTCTTCATTTCCATGTCCTACGCTGTCCTTGCAAAGCTCACAGCTTTTTGTGTTAACTTGTGTTGGGTTGGGTTTTTTAATTTCAGTTTTAATGAGGCATTGCAGGCATCCTTAATGTTCTGTTTATTTTCCATACAAACTTTGGGCACAGAAAATCCTGAGAAGTGGCTTTTCTCTGTGATTCAGAGCAGTGCTTTGGGAGGCCCATTAAAAGTCCCGTTTTTGTGGGTGTGGTAGAGCAGGGAAGGGGGTGATTCATAGTTGCCTTCAAAAGTTATTCTACTGTAAGATACAGTGGCAGATTTCCTCTGGAGTTGCTGTGGAAGTTGTTTGACTCACAGTATGAACATTACAAATTGTTTCATCCTCAGAGCTTTGCTTCCTCAGGGGTGAAGGTGTCCAAGAGTATTTCTTGAGCTAATTTTTACCTCCAGATTTTGGTCTGTGGAAATACCTTCCAGGGAAAAGTCTTGCAGGGTTTGTGTGGGCTGGCACATTCTCTTCTCCCAGAGCAATTGGGTATTAACTTCACTATGTGCATTTTTGGGCTTAAAGCTTTTTGTATTTACATTTTTTTAATGGTTCAGAAGCATTGATTGTCTTTTAAATTCTCCCCAAACACTCCAGTGTGTTTTCTGTAAGTCCATTGGGGCAGAATGAGTTACCACACCAATATTTGCTTGTGCAGTTGGCAGTCACAGAGCGCAGCATCAAAACCTTGGCTTTTGATGAGTTTGAACATGACTTAGGATCCGAAACCTTGAAAAAAACCAAACCCTAAATTGCAAGGAGGAATGTTTAGAAAACATGGATTGCATTACTCATAAATAATGTAATGCCACCCAGCAAGGCCGAGTGACAGAAATGAGGCAATTCATGATTTCTGGCAGACGGCGCTCGATCATTGAAACCGACATTTGAATCAGATCTTCTCTATGTATTTTTTTAATCCAGAATTAGGTTATTTTTTGTTAGTGATAAAATTTTCTTAGAGCTCCACAGGCTGGGCCTCTGAGTAGAGGCCAGGGGCCCTGTGAAAGGGGTTCTTTTATTTTTCCCCCTCCTTGTGAGAGCTGTAGCTCTCTCCAGTGCAGCTCCAGCCTCAGGCTGGGATCGGTTCCACAAATCTGCCCCGTGTTCCTGAGCCAGACTAAGTTGTATTTACCTGCTCAGGCCTTGCTGTTGTGTTTTGGGCTGTTCCAGCACCCATCCAGTTAGATTTAGATCTGTATAAACAAAAATAAAACTACTAAGTTATCTCTTTTATTAGAGTTTGGCTTTATATGCTGAAGCCACAGTGTGAAAGAGGATAATTTCTTTTTGGAAGCTTGGTGGGGATGGCCCTTTCTGTAAGGAAATCTGCATTTCCTATTAGCATCCTGCTGGAGCTCAGGGTTTTTTCTTCCTTCTGTAAAAACGCTGCTCGTGCCAGAAGCTGCAGCTTTTTGTACAGTGGTGTGTTGGAAGCATTTGCAGGTTTCTGAGCTCCTGCTCGTTGTGCTCAGGCTTTATTCCGACAGGGCTTCTCTGGTTGCTAGGTAGGTGCAGCCAGGCTTTGGATGCAGGCCAGGCCTGTCCGTGTGCTGCCTGGGCTGTGAGGAATCGCCGTCCCTTCTGCCTGTGGCTGAGCTCCATTGGAACATCGATCCTTGCATGCAAGAAAAGATTCTCACTCAGAGCTCGTTGGAGCTGTTAGAGGGACTTGCACAGTGCAGCTGGGGGGGCTTTGTGATCCCTTCCAAACCATTCCATGATCCTGAGACGTGCTGCCTTGCTGCACAAAAGCCTTCCAAGAATCTGTCTGAGACACCACTTTTAGTTCCTGTTTGTGTGTTCATTGTTTGCTGTTGAAAATCAGTTGAGTTTTAGTGCTGGGAGCTTTGCTGAGCTGGATTTATGAATTGAGCTCTGCTGAACAGACTTGGTGTGGGGGTTTTACTTGGAATTTTAGGAACATCCTGGGCATATATCTGAAGGGAGCCTACAAGAAAAATGGAGAAGGGAGACAATTTACAAGGCCTGGAGTGATGGGGGGGATGGCTTCCCACTCCAGAGGGCAGGCTTAGATGGGATATTGGGAAAAAATTCTTCCCTGTGAGGGTGGAGAGGCCCTGGCACAGGGTGCCCAGAGCTGCTGTGGCTGCCCCATCCCTGGAAGTGTCCAAGGCCAGGTTGGACAGGGCTTGGAGCAAGCTGGGACAGTGGAAGGTGTCCCTGCCCATAGCAGGGCATGGAAATGAGATGATCTTTAAGGTGCCTCCAACCCAAACCATTCCATGATTCTATG
Organism: Melozone crissalis; assembly: GCF_028551555.1. Classification (NCBI taxonomy): domain Eukaryota; kingdom Metazoa; phylum Chordata; class Aves; order Passeriformes; family Passerellidae; genus Melozone; species Melozone crissalis. The sequence goes on along the minus strand of NW_026535888.1, from coordinate 10,056,076 downwards.
GTATGTATGTACCTCGTGCTGCAATGGCAGAGTATTGGTTTCTTTAACACAAAGAAATTTCTCCTCTCACATTTGTGGGCAGAACTCTCTGGAAGCACTGAGGAGCTGCTCCATCCCCTGTGGAGGAGGCCTCACAGTGCTGCTGCTTTGAGAAAAGTTTTTCAGCCTTGACCCACTTTGTTTTTGCAAAGGTTAAAGGACTTGAAGGAAAGGCTCTGCCACTCGGGCATCCTGTACTCAGTAGAATAATAGCACTTTGAATATTTTTGGTTTGTGTGTTTATTTCCATGGGTTTGACACAGGACTTAGGCATGAGGTTGGGTGAGTCACCGATAGATCGGCGGCAGAGCCATCCCCAGAGCGTCGCTCTGCTTATTTGTGTTTTATTGGGCTTTGAGTCACAGCTCTGAGGCCACTGACACAAGACTTTCACAACAGAATCTGGCAAGTCAGGATCTCTTCAAAGCAGGGTCTTCTCAGTGGGTGCCCTTGTGTTTGGGCAGTGCTGGCGTGCTCATGTTTTTAAGTTCATTTGTTCAAGGGAGCATGATTCACGCAATAATAGCAAAATAGCTCAGTTTTTTTAAATTGCACCTGAACAATGTGTAGACCTGCAATTCTGATTCATTTATTGGTCACTTAACTCCTATTTGCCAAAATCTGAGTTTCTAACTTCTTCCAGGCTGACTGAGACACACAAGGCTGACCAGACTAAAAGAACCTTTTTAATGTTATCTTTATTTCAGCAGTTTTGTTACTCTCTCCCCCAGATAGGAACTAAATATAAACTGTGGTGTGTATGTCTTCAGAATATTAAAACAAACTGTTGACTTGTTTATGCCACTCAAATGTTTAGTAGTAACTTTTTTGCTTATGCTTTTATTCTGCAAATGTAGCTGGAGTAAATTCTAGGGCTGCTTTTACTCACGTGAGAGTATTAAAATGAAGGAAAAGTTGAAGAGAGCAGATGCTTGGAACAAGTTTTGCATAAGCAGAGTCTGTGAGCGGGTTTTAAATGATGCTTCTTGCTTTCTGTTTTGTTTTATCTTGTGGCTCCAAGCCAGCCCCACTCAGAATTTTTCAGTAGTTTTCTGGGTAGAGCCAGACAAATGTTACAGAGGAACTTGGCTTTGATGTTCACCTGTTCTCAGGACGTGACTATTTCCTTCAAGATAATACAGGGGATTTTTACAGAAATTGTGGAGATTAATCAAAAGGCAAATAAAAAACATTTTTCCCAGCACTTGACATTTTAACTCTGCTATGAAAATGAGTGGGCTGGAATCGCTGCCTGCGTCACCGAGTGGGAGGAGAGGGGAGAACTTTGCACTACCTCGCTCAAATGCTCTGAAAATCAGGACATTTGTACCACGAGTAACTTCTTAAAACTCAGGCTACCAAGCATTTTGGGTTTGTTGTTGTTTCTTAACTGAAAAGAGGTGCTTTGAAGTGGAAATACCAGCAGAAATTCTGGGAAATGGGCTATGTTTACTACCCTGTTTGGTTTGTAAGGCATGAGTAATGCAAATCTTGAGTGGAGGGTTCTCACCCAAATGATGCAAAGCAAATTAAACAGATGAGAATGGAACAAATCTGGGCAGGTATTTTAGCGACTTTTTATTTCAGCTATTTTCAAAATACCCATCTCGTTGCAGATTTAGATGTTTCTCTGAGCAGTTCTGGGTATTCTTCTCTAGCCTACAAGTAATCAAGAGTTTTACAATCCTGTCTTAATCTGAGTCTTTACTCTTCTGGCAAATTGGCTTTATGGGGGCAGTTAGATGGGAGGTAATGGTCTTACTCTTCATCCATTTTCAGCCTGCAAAGTTCAAGAATAATCTGTCTTCCAAGACTAAGCTGATATGAGCACTGAAATGAAGAGTTTATCTCAAATCCTGTGCATCAGTCCAGAGAGTTACTTCTGTATTTTTGTACTCTGCAACCACTTGGTTATTACCAGAGTGTTCAGAAAAGACTTGTAAAACTTTCTGTGTTATATTTTGGGGTTGTTTTTGTTTAAGGGGTTTTGAGTTTTGGTTTGGTTTTTTTTTTTTTTCTTTTTTTCTTTTTGTTTTGGATTTTTGATTGGGTTTTTTTAGGAAATCTAAACAAAACCTCCTGATTTTATTCATGCTGATCACTGAAGCTCATGAGTAAGAGAACAGTCTAGATGTAGGAGGAGGATTAAGGATTAATAATGGGAAAGTATTTGTTTGGAACTCCATGCTGTTGGAGGCAGCTGATTTCCTTTCCTCGAGTGTGCTGCCTCTGGTGCCCACCTGGTTCTCCTGGGAGTTGGTTCAGGGGATTTTTTGTTGTGCTTTTCTCCTAATCTGTGGGATTTTTCCTTTGCAGGACCCGTGGGGGCACAGCCCCTGCTCATGGTGCCCAGACGTCCCGGCTATGGCACCATGGGCAAGCCCATTAAACTGCTGGCCAACTGCTTCCAAGTTGAAATCCCAAAGATTGATGTCTACCTCTATGAGGTGGACATCAAACCAGATAAGTGTCCTCGGAGGGTGAACAGGTGAGAAGATACATTTGTAAAATGTAAATTGTATTATACCAATGGGAATGTTGAATAGCATCAGGATCTATGAAAGGGAGATTTTCTTTCCTTTTCCCCACCTCCCAGCTGGGAGGTGAAAGTGCTGCTGCTCATTCAGCTTGAAGAGGAAGTCAATATTTATCATCTTGCTGAAGTACTTTGGGTTAATATTGCCTGGCCAGGACGTGGTGCCTGGAAGCTGCTGCTGTGCAGGAAGGCTGCTTTGCATGTGCTGAAAGGAAAATGTTTCCATTCTGTGAAACACCAAGACCTCCCAAAGAATTCACATCCCAAAGGCCTGTTACACTTGGAGGTGTTCCAAAAGTCCACTGTGTTCCTAAAGTTTTATCTACTGCTTGCATCAAGAAGCATTTTTGTATAAGCTGAAAGTTTCATCATGGTTTTTCAAGTGTAATTTCAGTGCTTGTGTCAGGTTAATCTTTAATGCCATCAATTTATAATAAAGCGAGGGAGGCAAATCTATAATTGTGTGCAAATTGGATCAGACTTCTGCATGATTTTGTAGAAACTCAGGTTATTGAGGACTTAAAGCCAAGCCTGTTTTGTTAGGGCATCTCATGTTTATAACCAGTGTAGGCAGAATTCAAAATCTCATGGAGGAGCAGATAAACATTGCTGCAGACAGCACAGTGAACTGGCTGAGCTTCCACATGGGGTTTGTGCTGTTTTTTCACAGTACCACTTTGTGGGTTTTTTCCAAGGTAACAGTGTTCTTGTTTTCCATCATAAAGATGATACCGAGGCCTTGGTAATTTCTAGGAGTTTCTGAAATTATTTCAGTACCAATATTCCTCAGTATTTGAGCATTTACATTGATTCTGATTTTATTCTGTAGTGTTTATTTAGTTAAAGTGTCTGAAGCACCTTTTGGAACAGCAGTGGGTGTTTATAATTCACTCAAGTATTGTTTATTGCAACTACTTCAGCAAAACACCTGGGAGTGGGAGCCAGCTTGTGTCTGATCCTTCTTCAGAAACATCTTTAATGCAAATATCCCCTTTTCCAGGGACGTGGTGGACTCTATGGTGCAGCATTTTAAAGTGACAATATTTGGGGACCGTAGACCAGTTTATGATGGGAAAAGAAGCCTCTATACAGCCAATCCACTTCCTGTGGCCACTACTGGGGTAAGATAACTGGGAACATGTTATATTAATAGCAGCTTCATAGGAAAGGAAAAAACCCAACTCTAAATATTGCTGATTTCAGAAAAGCTGGATGTATCTTACAGTATCTGTACTGAAACTGGGTCCTTCTGATATATTTCCTGAAAATTCCAGTGTGTGTAAATGTTCATGTAATAGTCGCATCCAGAACTTCCTGTATAATTTAGTAGCTGCTTTCTACAGCAAAATCTATTAAAACATTTCATTTTACAGACTGTAACACATGATCTTATGATGAATTGAAAAAACAAGCCAGAGTTTTTCTTTATGTATTGCTTTGTGATTTGGGGTGACAAAAATTTATTCTATCTTCTTCTGCTTGGTCAGGGCCCAGTTCTCTTCACTTTGTGCATTTGATAATGTACTTTCATTAAACATGCTGTGTCTTCAATATCTGAGTTTTTGAGTCTCTGGCCCAGTTATGGGAAGGAGTGGAATCTTAAGGCTGCCAGATAAAAAAAGCTGCTTTTTATTTCTTTCTTTTCTCCCCTGCCCAGGTGGATTTGGATGTGACACTACCCGGAGAAGGTGGAAAAGATCGTCCCTTCAAAGTGTCAATAAAGTTTGTTTCTCGGGTGAGCTGGCACTTGCTGCATGAAGTTTTGACAGGAAGAACCTTGCCTGAGCCTCTGGAACTAGACAAACCTATCAGCACTAACCCTGTTCATGCTGTCGATGTGGTGCTACGACACCTCCCCTCCATGAAGTAGGTTCACTGTCTTCCTGCAGTCTGTCTTTACCTGAAGTATCCCCACTGGGAGACCTTCATCCCCATTTCTTCACAGGTGAAAAGAGAAACTGTTCATTCCCCTCTGCAGCACAGCTGGTGACCTGAACAGGGAGCTTACAGTTAGTCCTGTACAAGTGTTTCTGTAGGCAGAGCAGGTGATGTGTGTGTTGGAAAAGCTCAAGAAACATCAGGCATTTATAACAGGCCTTCAGAGAAATGCTGAGAGGTTCCAGTGGGCTGCAGCACTGCTGTCCTGGTTCTGCTCAGCTTGAGCCAAGTGAGGGCAGTGCCTGTGCAAAGCAGCCTCTTTAATCCATTGGTACACTGTCACCAGTGCATGCTTCTCATGTCTGAAATACATGGCTGGGACCAGGATCTGTCCTAACAAAGTCTCATATTTGTTGTTTTATCTCAGAACCCTGAAGTGTAGAGAAGGCTAATTTTGCTTGATTTGGTTAATGAAAGTTACTTTTGAAGTTGGTTGGCTTTAGGCAGCACAGTGGCTTTGCTCTGAGCAGATTTCTGATAGGTTTCACTGATAGCTCTGATAGGTTTCACTGCGTGTAGCTGACAACCAAAAAAGTGCCCTGTGGTTTTGTGGAATCCAATGTTCCTCAGCTTCCCCTGATCTGAAGATGTTACCCTCTGTACCAATGCCTGTGCATTACAAAACAGGAGGTGTGGAGGCTCAGGAGCAGCTGCTTTCTACCTGTGAGAGAAACATCATTTCATCTAGCTCTTTGTTTCCCCCCATAGTTTTTGCTTCTCTCAATGTATCTTGTATTCAAAAGTTCCCTATTAATTAGGAAAAATGGTATTTAAGGGTCAGGCCAGTATAGACAAGGCTGTTGTACAGAATCTGCTGTGGTGGAGGTTCCACTGTCTTGAAGCAGAAGATCAGGAGGGGTAAGTTAACTTAGTTCTTGATTTGTTGTAAAAACTGAAAGTGGTTTGTGCATTGCTAAAAGTAGTAAATGTTTTTTGTCTAAATTTAAAAGCACTGCAACGGGAACAGAAGCATTCAGGGTATTTTGTTTATACTTGCTTCTTGGCACAGATTGCTGGTGCACAAAATGCCAAACAATAATAATGCTGTGTGTTACAATCTTTGTTACATGAATTTGGGGTTTGGAAAGCAAGAACATAAATGTGTGGCCACCTGTTTCACCAGGTACACCCCTGTGGGCCGCTCCTTCTTCTCAGCTCCAGAAGGCTATGACCACCCCCTGGGAGGGGGCAGGGAGGTCTGGTTTGGCTTCCATCAGTCTGTCCGACCTGCCATGTGGAAAATGATGCTCAACATCGATGGTAAGTGGGGATTCAGGGCTGAGATTCAGACCAGACATGTATGGCAAAGGCTACCTAGAAATTCTAGTCTGTTTTCCTTGCATGATGTCAATGTTTGAGCAGAAATTTAGCTGCCATATAAAATCCAATATCTCTATATAAGAAAGAATTGCACTGGGCTTGTTTTCCTGCTTAATTTCAGTTTTGGTGCATCCCCAGTGACAGAGGCAGGTTGCCTGCACTGTGTCTCTGTGCAGCTGTACACAGTGAGTGGTGCTCAGTAGTTCCAAGAAAACTCTGTAAAACATACCCCAAACACTTCTCTGAATAGGGCTGATTGGAATAGGCTTTCTTATGCAAAAGGATAAGCTCTGCAGCACTGTATTGAGTCCCAGATGAATGGATCTGAGATCAACTGGTGCCTGTGTCAGACTCCCTCGTCCTGTGAGCACTCAACTCTATTTAGTTGTTAAACCCTCATTGAAAAGTGTCAGTGGTGGAGATGCAGGTGCTGCCTGAGGTTTTCTCTGATTTGCATTCAGTTCTCACTGTCTTTGAAATGCTTTATAAACCCAAGGTAAATTGTCTTGCTTTACATTGAGCACTCCAAGTCAGGTTGTGCTTGGAGCATAATAAAATATTGCAGATGTTGAGCTGTCTTGCTGAAAATTTGCAAGTCCATGTGTTCTGGTTGACGTAAATTGTGGGTGATTCTCGTGTGACTGAAGTCACACACTTTGTTCTTGTAAAGTTGCCTTTCTAACAGCAGCTGTGCTTTAAAAAAATGAATGTAAAAATCTCAACCTGTCCCAAAAAGAACCAGTGCTGTTATCTATATGCAAGGTACTGAGAGAACTGCAGTTCAGGTAGAAAATGATGAATTTACACCAGTTGACAATGTACTGTGCTGTTACTTTGTGAGGCAAGTTTTTCTTACCAGCATTAGCAAGTGTAGTAGTAACTCTTGGAGTAGAAGTTTTTCAGTCCTTCCTGTGAATGAGAAATTTGAAGCCCTTTGTAAGTGCTGATTCACAGAGCTGTTGTTCTGTTTCCTCATTTGAGGCTGTGAAATTGTCTTCAAATCCCATCACTGGAGGTTTTTCAGTTTGGGTGGATGAGGTTCTCCATGAAAGTGTTGCTGTGGGAGACAACCCACACACTGCCAGGGTGGGGAGAGTGAGGATTTGGGGTCACTCAGAAATCTGGAGCAGTCTCAGGCATCTGGAGGTGTTGGTTGATGCCTCATGTGAGGCTGGTAGGCTGCTCCAGTGACACATGACTGAAGAATGTTGGGTTGTGTGAGCACAGATGTGTGGCAGGTTTGGTACATGAGATCTGGAAAACTGATAAATGCTTGTTGAGTATTTCTCTTCTGTTGTTGACATTTAAAGCTTTAAATGTGTGGAACAGTTTGTGTCTGAGCTCTGTCTTGTCCCACCTCGCCCTTCCTGACAAAGGTGTTGTTTCAGTTGCTTATAACTTTGTCAGGAAGATAATTTATGATTTATAATAAGTCAGCTGTCCTGCTTAAAACCAGTATATTGTTCCTTAAAGTGATTGTGTTGTTAGCATGTGGGGAGGGTAAGATTTGAGTAGATCAAGGGTTCCACTCTCCCTGCACCAATACAATTTGTGCATAGTCAAAATAGAGCTCATGTCTGCACCAGATATTGTTTCAGTAATTGAGCAGATTGTGTAACTGACAAAATTACATTGCATGTTGAATTATGTTAGCTTTTAATATTCAAAAGTCTGTGGTAGAGGGATATTAATCCTGTCTCTGCAGCTTCATACAGAGGTAAAAGAGAATGTCTCTCTGGGGTGTTGCAGCTTTCTAGAAATAAATGTTCTCTGGGGGAAAAACCCTTTTAAACCCCTGAAATTCCAGGTAGTAGCAGGATGAGTGTACTGGAGAGAGATGTGTCACTGTAGACTTTCTGCTGGCTTTTTGATATTTTACTCTTGCAGAACTCACTGTTCTGTTTCTAAATGTACCTGAGGTTTATGTGGAATTCTAAGAAATATTGATGTATGAACTGCTTCACAATACCTTGACTGGGGTTTTTTTTACACTTCATATTTTGCTCTTTGCAGTTTCTGCCACTGCCTTCTACAAAGCACAACCTGTAATTCAGTTCATGTGTGAAGTCCTTGACATTCATAATATTGATGAACAACCAAGACCTCTGACTGATTCTCATCGGGTAAAATTCACCAAAGAGATAAAGGGTGAGTAGAAATGGGTTGGCTTTGTTCCAGGTAACACACTAAAGTTAATTCTAAGGGAATTGTTTTAACTGGAAGCCTGTTTAACATGGCTCAGAAGGGCCTGGAGCTGCCAAGAGAATTGCAGTATCCATGTGTGTAGCTCTAATCCTGAGACAAACAATGCAGCTCTGCAGAAATGGGAGCTGAAAAACATTCCCAGTGGCTTAGAGGGAAAAGAGGGAGCACGTTGTTCATTGCCTGGGCAGAGGTAAGTGGCTGGTGCCAACCTCTCCTAACCCAGGGTCCCTGAGGCCACCTGGCATTGTGTGTGGGCTCCTGTTGTTTCAGTGCTGTGGCAAAGTGAACATTGATTTTAAGGCTAACATTGATTCTTTGAAAGAGTGTTGTTAGAGTGAATTCTAATAACTGATTGCCTTGTGGAAAAATAAGTACCACTTGCAGCTGAAGGCCAAATTCCATTCCAAAGGAATTGCATAAGCTGCTGGTTTGAGTGGTTTCTCTCCATATATGCTACTTGGGTTTGTATTTTCCCATATCCTTCATTCCAGTGTAATTTGCAGAGAGAAAAGCCTTGGAGGAGCTCAGCTCTTAAACACTTGATGCAAGATTAGACTCTACTGAAATACTGGGCAGCTAAAAAGTAAATTTGAACTGTAATCATAAAGGGATGTGCTCACAGAAGAGCCATGACTGAAAAAAGACAGGAATTATTTTGTTCTAGTCCTAACATGCCCCCTTTTACATCTGCCTGTCTGCCTTAATTCTGTAGGGCAGGTAACTGGAGGTTGAGAAACTGCCTCTGCTTGATCTCAGATGCTTCAGAGGCTCTGTTGCCATAGTCAGAAAATATTGAAAGTTCTCCCTTTGCTCTCAGACTCATCTTTGCTGCTGTAGGGTCTGAGAGCTCCAGCCAGGACGTGACCATGTACAGCAAAACAAGCCCTGCATTAGAGCTGGCTGTGTGTGAGCAGCACTGGGGGAGGGCACTGCCTTGCTAGTGTCACAGCAGAGTAATGACAGAGCAGGGAATGGGTTCCAGATATCTCTGTGTTCATCAGCCCTTGTCTGTGGTCACAGTGCCCCATGGTTTCTTTTCTCTATTTTCTCTTAATGCCGTGTCAGAGCAGTGGTGGTTTATTTTTACTGTGCTGTCCTCTGAGTAATACTGATGTTCTTGATGCAATTAGCGTTGTCAGGGAGCAAGGAGGCACAGTCAGTGCTTCTTTGTGATGTCTGTGTCCCCTGTAAACTGAACACAGTCTGGTGTCTGGTACCTGGGGACCTGATTCTGGGTGGTGTTCAGTCAGTGGTCCACAATCCACACAAACCTCAACAGGATGAGCCATCCAGTTGCTCTCTCAAAGGCCTGTGGTGCTAGACTTCACTAAAATTAGACTTTACTACTGGAGGTGAATCCTTTGAGTACCCAGGCTTTGTTTTTAGCTGCTTCCTGTCCTGTGGAGCTGGGGAAGGACAGCAGTGTGTAGATGCTGTGCAGCCCTTGTGTGATAAGCTCAGTGCTCCCAGCAGATGTTGAGGCTGCTCTGTGTGAGCAGCACAGTGTGTGCACAGTCACAGCAACAGCCCCCAGAGCCTCCTGGAGCTGCCACTGTCATGATTATCGTGGGCAGAGATAAGTCTGGAGAGGTTCTGGTGTGTGGGCTGGGTGCTTTGAGACGAGATTCTCAACATGTAAAATTAAACTTGGTCAGTGAAATTAAAGAAAATTACAGGATGAATGTGGACGCAAAGCTGGGGGGAAGATGATAAAGTAGAAACCTGGTTTTGTCCTTTTAATTTCAATTACATTGGAACTGATAGGTTGGAGAGATGTACAAGATAAAAAATGAGAACAGGAGGATATGATGAAAACTGCTGTCCGAGTTCAGTCAATGCTTTTTAAATAAAATTCAGAAGCCATTGAACATTAAATATTTTACGTCATGATTTGTGAGGATAATCACCAGGATTAGTCAGAACTCAAATTACAATGAAAGTAAAAATGTTTGGCGAATAATAATTTCTTTGTGCTATTTGATGCTGACCCCAAAGCTGTTATGTTCTAGCATTTAAAACCTGGTGTTTCCTGTGTACATGTTTGTGTAGCTATGGCATCAGGTTTTTTTTTTATGCTTTTATGCAGGTCTAAAGGTAGAAGTGACTCACTGTGGGACAATGAGGAGGAAGTACCGTGTGTGTAACGTAACGAGGCGGCCTGCAAGTCATCAAACGTAAGAGCCTTTCTGTCAGAGCATGAAATGTGTGATGGTTTCACACTGAGTAACAGGACCTGACATTTCATTCATTTTGGGATGATGCTATTTGACAGATAATATTTTACTGAAATGTCTGTCTTCTCAGCTTTCCTTTACAGCTAGAAAATGGTCAGACTGTGGAGAGGACAGTAGCACAGTATTTCAGAGAGAAATACAACCTCCAGCTGAAATACCCTCACCTTCCTTGTCTGCAAGTGGGACAGGAACAAAAACACACCTACCTGCCTTTAGAAGTAAGAGCCTTACTCTGATAGATCAGCTGGGCTTGGGTGGGTTCTGTCAGTTTACAAAACATTAAGAAATCTGTGCTCTTTGCAATACAAGTGTGTTTATGGGTTTACATGTACAGAGTACATGGTTTACTCTTTAATTTAGTGAAATTAAAGTGCTTTGAAGTGTAGAAATATGAGAAAGAATAGGCAGTTCAAACATGTTGGGGTTTGTAGTGACAGCATAGTGTCATGTGTGTACAGTGTGGTGTGATCTGAGTGCTTCTGCTGTGAATTAATGCTTCTGATTTCCCCTGCAGGTGTGTAACATCGTGGCTGGCCAGAGGTGCATAAAGAAGCTGACAGACAATCAGACATCAACCATGATAAAAGCTACAGCCAGGTCTGCCCCAGACAGGCAGGAGGAGATCAGCAGACTGGTGAGTGCCCCAATCCCAGCTCCATGGGAAACTGGGCTGGATTACATCCATGCAAAACTTCCTACTCTTTTCATTCTCTTCATCCCTTAACTAAGCAGATTTTAACTACTTTTTTTCATAGGATTTATTTTAAATTACATGCAATGATAGCATGAGTTCATAGTACAGGCTCTTGCATTATCATCTCTACATTTAATTTACTGTGAGGAAGTGCTCAAAAAAATACTTTTGAATGAACAAACTGAAAATGAGCACTTGAGTAATGAAAGGAACAGAAACCATCTCATCCATTAGATCTCGTGGTGGTAATTGTTTTCATTGGGGATGGGTTGATAGTGTTGAGCAGTCCAGTCTGAGCCTTTTTCAATGAAATTGTTTTAAGAACACTTCTGCAGTGTTCCTGTTAGCCTATGGTTTGTTATGTGGATTATAATCAGATATTTCTGTAACATGTAAATCTCTCCTAGGTGAGAAGTGCAAATTATGATGCAGATCCATTTGTCCAAGAGTTCCAGTTCAAAGTGAGGGATGAGATGGCCCATGTGACAGGACGTGTGCTCCCAGCCCCGATGCTGCAGTACGGAGGACGGGTGAGGCTTTGGCTTTTCCTCTGCTTTCCATTTTGAGGAGTGATTCCTGTACACTTTGACTCTACAGGGATCAGACTTTGAATTATAAACTCTTCTTTGTTGTCCTGAAACTGCCAATAGCACTGGTTGCTTCTTTTTTTAGTCACTTGAGTGTCTGTTGCTTTTGTTTCCCCAGAATCGAACCGTGGCAACACCAAGCCACGGCGTGTGGGACATGAGAGGGAAACAGTTCCACACTGGGGTGGAGATCAAGATGTGGGCCATAGCTTGCTTTGCAACACAGAGACAGTGCAGAGAAGAAATTCTGAAGTAAGGCATGTTGTGGTTCAGGCTTTGGACTGTTCTCTTAAAGAAGTGAAACATGAATATAGGATTACAATGAGCATTTTACCTGGATTTAATGTGAGATGTTAGGGTGGGAATCTGGGCTGGTTTGCTTACAATCAAAACACTGTACTGGTTACACTGTGGGATGTTTGTTCAAGGTATCAGAAAGGACTATATACAGTGATATTACAAGACAAAGTACTGTCTAGACTATTTTTTAGCCCATTCTGGCCTATGGTGTTTCACAGCTGTACATCCTTCACATAACAAACATTTTTAAAATGTTGCTTTAAAAGCTATTTGGAATCATCCTCCTTTGACGATTCTGCCCCTTTGTACTTTGCTTATTGTGTACTGCTGCTACTGCAAAAATCCAAAAATCTCCTCCTCTGCAGGGGTTTCACAGACCAGCTGCGCAAGATCTCCAAGGACGCCGGGATGCCCATCCAGGGCCAGCCTTGCTTCTGCAAGTACGCCCAGGGTGCAGACAGCGTGGAGCCCATGTTCCGACACCTCAAGAACACCTATTCAGGGCTGCAGCTCATCATTGTCATCCTGCCAGGGAAGACACCTGTGTATGGTAAGGGAACACCTCTGTCTTTACCTGTTCAGTCAGGTATCACTTGGAGAAATCTGCTGCCTAGCATATGTTAAAAATTACTCAGAACCGTCCTTTATGTATTAGACACCACTGTTTTGTGTGTGAAGATAAATTGGAAGCAGGTCTGAGTATTCAGATAAATTAGAAGTTACTGCACAGTATGTACACTAGAATTATTGTGACTTATCTAAGATCAAAGTGCAGCAATAACCTCAAATGGACTCAAGTTGTCTCCTTGTGTTTGCTTCCCAGCGGAGGTGAAGCGCGTGGGAGACACGCTGTTGGGAATGGCCACACAGTGTGTTCAGGTCAAGAACGTCATTAAAACATCTCCACAGACCCTCTCAAATCTGTGCCTGAAGATTAATGTTAAACTAGGAGGAATCAACAACATCCTTGTACCTCATCAACGGTAAGACTCTGAAGATTGCATTGGGTTTTCTTTTTTCTTTTAACAGATGTGGTTACATTTGCTACTTAGCACCCAAAATTTAAATGTGGCCAAGTTTTAAATTAAAATACTCTTTTGATAATATTATGTGGAATTAGTAGCTCAGAGTGGTGGTTGGCCTGTGCAGTAGGTCTTCAGTCAAGGTTCTTGTCAAATGTTTGATCAGTATCAAAGTTGAAATGAGGAACAGTTGTGTGAGGAACAATATTTTAAAGGCAGTATAAGAGCATGCTGCTGCTCAAGTCCTGCAGAACAGTGTGTATACTGGTGCTGTAGCTCAGTGGGGCTTGGGGGACCCCCAGGCTCACATGGGGCCTCTCGATCCCCCAGCTGTGCTGCTCCACTGGAGCCCTGGGGCTGCTCCCCACCACAGTCATGCCCCAGTTCTGGCAGTGTGTTTGCAGTGTGTTTTGGGCTCTGCTGGGGAGGGTTCCAAGTTCACCTCTTGTGCACAAAGATCCCATTGTTGAGCCTTGGCCCGGGTACCTGATAAGGCTGAGACAGAAACAACCCCCACGGTGAGCGATGACCTTGTGGCAGCTCTTCAGCTACGAGTGTGACTTAGCACTTTTTTCTTTTTGAAGACCTTCTGTGTTCCAGCAGCCAGTGATCTTTTTGGGAGCTGATGTCACTCACCCTCCAGCTGGAGATGGAAAGAAGCCTTCCATTGCTGCTGTAAGTTTTATTAAATTTACATGGTGTTTTTTCATTGTGGGTAAATGTTAGAATAGTAAGTGCAACTCATGGGCTCTGTCCGTATCAAATATCTTTCAGGGCTTATGCCAGTTCTTTGTACACATTCCCAATGATATTAAAAATCATGTATTTAGAAGAAAAAAACTGCTTTGTACTTCAGAGTGGTTCCTTAGCTCTTTAATTTTTAAATCAAGGTAAAATGGCGTTGTTAAATAATATATTTCTGCAGAAGTATTCTCAAGGAAATAACACAGCTTGGTGACATTAGCTATGGGAATAAATCACACAGGGCTCCATTTTCTTCATGGTGGAAAAAGGCCATTCTGTATTCACATAAATAGCTAGCCTGCCTTAGAAGAAATTACAGGCCAGCCAGAGCAGGCCTGATTTTATGAGGCCTTTCTATATGATTTTTCTTCCTTACTGCAACAGTTAGCTAGTAACATTTTTGTTTTTCAAAGGAGAAAAGTGTCATTAAAGACGTGGTTTGGCAGAAATGTTTTTGACATTTCTTACCTTTTGTGTTAGTACAGTCCAGGAACTCAAGGTGGTGATTAGAGGCTTGGCCAGTCCTCTCCTACTTTGTCCCCTTGGTATTTTAGTTGCCATTGATTGCAGGAAACTGCATCTGTGTTTAGAGTCACTAAGGGAAGCTGAGGTTTTTCTCAGTGTTGAAGGTGAGAAAACGTCACAGAAAAATGTCTGTCTGGATTATAAAATACACCTAAGAGAGAAGCCAAATTCTGCAGGTGCATTTCAGGATGCGTGGGGGCAAAAGGTGTTAAACCTGTACCAAGTACAAGTTCCTGTTGAAAGTGTTACTGTGGTTGTTGTTTAGCACAAACAACTTGTGCTTGCCCCTTTTGGCTTTTTTGTTTTTGATTGTTTTGGCATAGATTTGAGCTTGAAGGCTCGCCTGGTGCATCTCCCCACAGGTTGTAGGCAGCATGGATGCTCATCCCAGCCGGTACTGTGCCACGGTGAGGGTCCAGAGGCCCCGGCAGGAGATCATCCAGGACCTGGCCTCCATGGTCAGGGAGCTGCTCATCCAGTTCTACAAATCAACACGGTTCAAGCCCACCCGGATCATCTTCTACAGGGACGGGGTCTCTGAGGGACAGTTCCGACAGGTTGGTTCAGTTGTGGGTTCTTGAAAGATTCTCCTACTCTGTAGTAGCTGTAGGTGTTGTTTTGTACTGTTTGAGTTGCTTACATTTACACAAAATAATGAGGAGAGAATTTCTTAATCTTGTTGGGTAAGAAGAGATGCAGTTTTTTTTCTGTCTGGGAAGGAGAAGTCTTCAAATTTGGGAAATCACATCTCTCTAAGTACTTTCTGACATTACCAGCTGTGTGCCAAAGTTGTTAACTATACCGAGTTGTGTGTAGAATACAGTGGAAGGAAAACCTAATCCCCTCTGTTCTTGTGCTTGTAGGTTTTGTATTATGAACTGCTGGCCATTAGAGAAGCCTGCATCAGTTTGGAGAAGGATTACCAGCCTGGCATAACCTACATTGTGGTGCAGAAGAGACATCATACACGGCTGTTCTGTGCTGACAGAACAGAAAGGGTAATCACTGCCCTCTGAGGAGCCTTTTGGGAAAGCTTCATGAGGAGCTTTTAGGCTGCTGGAGAAAATATTAGCGTGGGCTTCTGTCCATCTGGTTAAGTGTTCATGCAGGGATGTGTTGATTTGATAAAATGAGGCCCCAAATTGAAAAATCATTGACCTTAAGTCTGTTAAAAACCCCCACAACATCACATTAAAGCTAAAATCCATGTGACCACTCAGGACCAATCTCCAGCAGTAATAGAAAGTACAGAATGGTGGAACCTTTTTTCTGAGTTAATCAATCCAAACTGAAGCTGACAATTCTAAATACAAATGTCTGCAGCTCCTCAGTCTGAGCTGGGAAGTTCTGATGTGCTGGAGGTGCAGTGTTGTGTAAGGTGCTGGAGAGCCATCCAGTGTCCTTGTCAAACCTCCAAGGCTGATGCAGTGGCACATTCCAAAGAGTTCTGTGGCACTTGATGTGCAGAAACCTTGCCAGTGGTGAATAGAAACTTGTATTTTTCATTACAGTTGAGCTGTATAAACAGCTGAGGCTGCACTTACCAAACCTCTTCTCTAGGTTGGACGCAGTGGCAATATTCCAGCTGGGACAACTGTGGATACAGACATCACACACCCCTACGAGTTTGATTTTTACCTCTGTAGCCATGCTGGAATACAGGTATGGATGCTTTGTAAATGTGAATTCAGAACAAGTTGTTTTTCTTTTTGTGACAGCTGTTTACAAGCAGTTACTTAGCAGGGAAATGTTCTTTTAGCTCGGTTTTATCTGAGATAAAACATTATTCTGGGACTTAGAGGATGATTTGCCTAACAAATGATTTGCACATTTAAATTTGCACTGATGGTAAGTAGTGATTTTTAAAGTTTTGTTTTTAAGAGGTCACTTTATTTTCTAACATTATTATTTCTGAAAAAATATTATAGCCTTGTGTCAGGCTATTGCTTAAAAGGTTAAAAAAAAATTTACTCTTTAAATTTTTATCATGTGCATCTGACCATATTGTCATCAGTTTTGTTTAGGTTGGCTGGCCATGACTTCTTTTCCAGTTTTGAATCATTTCAATGAGTTTTTTGTCAACCTTTACACTGTGTCTGAGCAAGCTGCTTTCTGGCCCTGTGGAAAAAGATTTATATCAAGGAGAAGCAGAAAAGATTTATATCATTTGAAGCAGAAATGCTGGGTTTAGTTGCAGCTCATTGTGTTTATTATAGCAAGGCATAAAGAACCTCAACTAAATTGAGGTTCTTTGTTTGGTTATTTGTTTTAAAAGGAGAGACTTGTAGCTTGGCTAAAGCACAACTATTCATGCAATTCAGGTGCACTGTAAGATTTAAGTTGAGTTTCTAGTGTTCATACTTGCAGTTAGGGTGCTCAGGAACTGAGGTGGAAGGATTTAAACTGAGATGGAAGGATTTAAAAGCACCGGGTGTTTCTCTGGGATGTTTTGTGAGAAACAGCTTAATTGAAGGTAGGTAAAAGGAGCTGTAATTGTGGTTTAGTCATGTTGGGAGCAGATGTTGATCTCTGAGGGGTTTTATCCAAGCAAGAATACATAGAGCAATAGAATCATGTGTATGTGAGACTTACTCATCTTTAAATACATTTAGGGCTGACTTAATAATGAACTTGTTCGGCTGCTGTTATGTAGGCATTCACACTAGATTGATGTCCAGAAAGGGACAGGTTAAACCTGACTTGTTTATGGCAACCCAGAGGAGTGACTGTCCATGCCCATCTCTGCAGGGAACCAGCCGTCCCTCCCACTACCACGTGCTGTGGGATGACAATTGCTTCACAGCAGACGAGCTGCAGCTGCTGACGTACCAGCTGTGCCACACGTACGTGCGCTGCACCCGCTCCGTCTCCATCCCCGCGCCCGCCTACTACGCTCACCTGGTGGCATTCAGAGCACGCTACCACCTCGTGGACAAGGAACACGACAGGTACGTCACAGGCTCCGCTCAGGGTTTGGTCCTCACTGCTCTCATCCACTGTCAGGCCTAAAGGCACCTGACTGTGTGTGGGTGAGTCCCGCTGGTCTTGCGCTCAGTTTTTGTTAAGATCATCGCTCCTGGCAGCTGCTGCTCTACATCAGACCAGAGTGGGTTGGTGGATTCTACTGAATAACACTCAAATTAAAAGAATCCAGTTACTGAAGTATCTTGTTATGAATTTGACGTGGTCTGAGGCAATCAAGCCACTGATTTGATTTTTTTTGCTTTAGGATCAGAGTAGTCATGAATGAACCAAATTTTAAGTGCTTCCACTTATCTAACTCTGTACGTCAGAAGTATTTTACAACCTTCAAGCCATCAATTTATTTATAAAAGGCTTATTTTTAGATGAACAAGCTGAGCAGCCATGGTGAAGAGATTTGTCAAAAGCCTCAGGGTTGCTGGGTGAATATGAGAGTTGATATTTCTCAGTGTCCAGTTCTGTCACTGGTGCTGTGTTGGTGAAGGGTCTGGAGAGTCAATTCTTTGGGGGCTCAGCCTGGAGAAAAGTGGGACCTTCTCAGTCTCTATAACTCCCTGACAGGAGGGTCCAACCAGGGCTGGTTTGGCTTCCAGGGAACAAGGGACAAGTCACGGGGAAACAGCCTCATGCTGTGCCTGGGGAGGGTCAGCTTGAACATCAGGAGGAATTTCTCCATGGAAAGGATGGTCTGGCATTGGAAGGGGTGGAGTCCCCATCCTTGCAGGTGCTCTAGAACAACAACACATCAGGAGGAATTTCTCCATGGAAAGGGTGGTCAGGATTGAAAGGGGTGGAGTGCCCATCTTTGCAGGTGCTCTAGAACAACAATGTGGGGAGGAATTTCTCCATGGAAAGGGTGGTCAGGCATTGGAAGGGGCTGCCTGGGGTGGTGGTGGAGTCCCCATTCTTGCAGGTGCTCAAGGACAACTGAACATGGCACTCTGTGCTCCGGGCTGGGTGAGGTTGGGATCGCTCACAGGTTGGACTCGACCTTCGAGGTCATTTCCAACCTCAGCGATTCTGTCCAAGAGATACAAAAGCAGCTTTTTGATTGTAAATTAATACAATTTACAGCCCTGCCTGTCTCTCCCTCGTTCCCTGCAGTGCTGAAGGGAGCCACGTGTCAGGACAGAGCAACGGGCGAGACCCGCAGGCCCTGGCGAAGGCTGTACAGATTCACCAAGACACCTTACGCACGATGTACTTCGCTTAAGTCAATGACCCGGGAGACACTCACGGAGAGGAGAACTGAGAACTTAAGCCACATACAATGTATGTTTCCAGGGGGTTGGTTTAGGGGCTGTGCCTCCCATCGTGCTGGAGCTGACGCTGTGCAGGGGCGAGAGGCTCACCCTTAAATTGACACGAGGAAGATTGTTTACTTCATCCAGGAACACAGCACTATTATGCAATATGAAACCAGCCAACTGCTTTTTTGGGGCAGGCTCCTGTGGGAAGCCAGCGCCATCATTTTTTTTTAATTCTTATTTTCTCGTAGTTTAACCCTCTTCTGCCTTTACCTCAAGTTGCTCGGCAGCACAACTATTGTTGCAAAAAAAAAAAAAAAAAGGATAGTAATAATAAACTAAAATCTATTGTGTAATTTAAAACAAAAAAAAAAAAAAACAAACCACCTTTTAGAAACAATCACAGTGATTGTTTGGAGAAGGGAAGTGTGCAAAAAAGAAAATAAGTTTTTAACCCCCGTGCATTGAGGAATCTTTCTGTCAGTATTGCCATCGAGCGTTCGAATGTGAACATATCCAAGTGCATTGGAATGTGCAGTACTAGCTAGGTAACAGTGAGGGGGGGAAGATATTTTGCACACTAATCCAATAATTTGAACCTAATTTAGCCAACGGCTGCCTTTGTGTCTTTTCTCACAGCTTTGGAGTTCTCAGCTCCAAGAGTTCCCTTTCAAAAGCAATCCAAGAAGCTCGTGGTTCATGTGCAGGCAGTAGTGACCCAACTCTTCTTGCTCCCTGGGGGAATTTACTAAAGCTGCTGTTTTACCTAGTCCAAAAGTTTCAATTTTTTCCTATCTGGCAAGTCAAATCTGTTGAAGCCTCACGTGAGATCTGATGTCCCAGGATTTCTGGGATAACATACAATAACCACCAGAACTGAAACTTTAGAGCTAAGGTCTTTTTGGAAAAAAAAGAAACCTGCTACTTTACTTGCTGCCTCTCACACCTTAATGTGATTCATATGTATGTGTGTTTGAAGTTTAGCTTCCTTTTGTTTCTTTTATATTTATTAGAGTAATAATAATGCTTTAATTTAATTATTACAGAACATATGGTCAACATCAACTTTTATTTTTTAGAAATGTAATCATGTTTATTTTTAAAAAAAGAAACTGACAACTTGTTTTGCTATCTTTTAGTGCAATAAGCATTCTAAAGAAAAACTGTGTCCATTGAGCTGTACTGAAGCAGTGTCCGTACCACGGACCGTGGGAGAATGGACACCTCCAGGATTTTAAAAGGACAAAGTAAAAGCCTTAATTTTGAAAGGAAAGTTTTATAGTCAGAAGGAATCTTGAATTTTCCTTTTTTAAATCAAAAAAAAATACAAAAAATGCTTCTAGATTTCTGCAAGCTTTACTTGTCGCTGCAGTCTTTTGATTTAACAAAGGAATTGGCCTTATTTTTGGCTTTGAAATGTGGAGCATATTTGAATTAAATGGAAAGGGTTTTGTATTAAGATCTCAGTTTTTACATGCTTAGTTAAACCTATTTGACATCAGTAAAATGTCTGGAATTAATAAAAGTTTTTAGGCTTTTTTCCTCTTTGATAGTGACTTTCCTTTTAAAATTAAGTTATTGGTAACTTCATTTCACTTTGCAAATAAAGAGGGCTGGGATAGTTCTAACATGTTAAATCACCGAAATGTGAAACAAACCAATGGGACTCTTTCATTCCACTTTAAAACCAATGTTTAAGATGTCAGAGACGAGCATTTATTCAACGAGGGGACTGGGGAGTTTTGCACTTTGTAAACTCGTGAACTGCATTTTTGACTGTTTTTATTTGCACTGGTTCATAGTATATTTACTGCAGCTGTTTGTATGGGCATTGCTGTGATCCCAGCCCTCCCGACCTCCACCTGCTCTCACATGAAAACCTGGTTGGTCTAAGTAGCTTCTCTCCTCATTCTCACCAAATCTGCTGTTTGCCAATATACTGTATTTTGAGCCTAAAATCTGAGCCCATTTTGCTTCACCAGGCATGAACCCCCTTTTTTCTGCCAGAAAAACCAAGTACTGTATTTTGTGCGTTTGTATATTGTATGGAAATGTCCGTAGTGCTGTTCACAACACTGTCTGCAAGAGCTTTACTAACAGCTGGTGTAGATACCTATTTTATCTCTCAAAGACAAGGAAAACAATGTAAAAAGCTAACTTGGCAAAGCTAAAATTGCACTGGAAACAGTGGTGGGGGCGGGCATTGGCTGGGGGCGCTCGGTGGGGGTGGCTGGGGGGCTCAGGAGGCCCTGAGGATTTGGGGACCCCCAGAGCCAGGGGGTCCCAGCTTGGCAGTGCCCTGTCCCTGTGGGTGCCTTTGGACACACCTGGTGCAGGGAGGAGGGTGTGACAGAGTCCTTTGAGCGAGGTGGTTTCACAGTGAGTCTCTCAGATGTTTTTCCCAGTCTGTGACCTGACACTTTTCTCCTAAAGCTCTCTCAGTAGCAATGCTCTTTGTAAAAGGTTCAGCTTAAGCTTTATACAGAAATTTCTTTTGAAAACAGAGAACTTTTTTTTTTTTTTAAAGAAACCTATTTTACAAAGAGCTCTTGTGGACTTCTGGCATTTAGCTGAAAATTCCTTTTTACAAAGCCTTCTAGCTCTCCTTTCAAAGCTGCTTCTCACCCTGCCCACGCTCGGTGACTCGGATCTGAGAAGCTTTTTTGCTCACTACTTTCACCAAAAACTAAAGAAACTTCATTGGCAAAGTGACTTCAGTTGTCAAGGTAACATTGTACCTGGTTTTCATGTGAAGAGTATTTGGAAGTTTTAATCTCTCTTCTTGGTTTTGCAAATATCTACGTCAAGTGCCGATACTTCTTTGTATTACGATATCAAGTTACTGACGTTGTGAGGGCCACACATTTATGATGCTGTAGCTGCTATATTTATTTAAATGGAGATGGACAATTACTGCACTAAGGAATGAGGAGAAAAGCAAGGAATCAAGGTTAGTTAGATATCTTGGTTTTTTTTCAAAAGAGAATTAATGGTGTGAAATATCAAGTGTAACAAAGGGTGCTGTCATTTTAACTGAGATTAAATAGCCAGATATTCTTCTTTTGTTTAAAAACATATATATTTTGATGTTTGCAGTTTGGGGGTGGGGGGTCGGGATAAATGGTACCTCATCTGTGGTGGCAGTTTCCAGTATATTTTCAGAGTATATGGATTTCTTTTATTTTTGTACCTGCTCTCCTTGAAAAAGAACAAAAAAAAAATCTCAAATTTTATGTGCTGTTTGAGGAAACCTTGAGTGGCACAGCAGATCCCCCCTCTCTGGCCGAGAGCTGGCTGTGGATAGTCCAAAGAGGGATGTGGGCACAGGCTGATGGCTCTTCTTGCTTTGCAGACACCGGCCTCGGGTTTCTGCCTGTGGAGAAAAGCAGTTCCCATCTCCTCAGACCCCGAGACCTCACTTGTGCTGAACAAGTGCCACTAAGTGCTCCCGTGGTGGGGGCAGGCCCAGGGTAGCACCGAGCCCCTCCTCACCCAGCCAGCCCTGCCCAAAGCTCCCACCTGGCCACTGCTAGATCCAGAGCTGGAGGGAATCCCAGCATGTTTGTGGTTGAGGCGTTAAACTCGCGACATTTGCCAACAGGAGGAGTGGCTCCGCTGTAAGTCGCCTTTTTTCCCTTCCTAGGGACTTGAGCCGTGGCCATTTGACTCAGGATCGCTGTGTCACTGTTCCATGTGTCATCTGGTTACACGTGTCCAAAAGTTATTTTTATAGTATTCATTCCGGTCTTCTTTTGGGAGTTTGGCCACAGAAATGGTTTTCAGGAGTTAAATGGGTTTCTGGAAGTTGTCAGTCAAATTATTTCAAGATGCTCTTGGTCCTAAATGATTTTCACTTCTTCATGTACAAATACTTGTCCTATAAAATGCTCAACATGAGATACCATGTAGTCTGCTGTAAAAATTCCAGCTACAAATACTGGTTTTCTACTAGTCTTAAAGTTCACTCTGGTGAAATTCCAAGCTCAAGCTTAAGGCCTTTTTTTTTTCTTTTTTCCTTCCCTTTTCTTACAATTTCTTCCTATCTTGTCCACTTTTGGTATTTTCCCTGTTTTGTGACCTGAGGGTTTAGAACCTTACTCAAAGCACTTTTATAACCAAGGAATCAAAAGCTCAGATTGTGTGTGTTGGACCTGTAAATTCAGTTTTCAAAGGTGGTTGTTTCTAAGTGGCCATCGTGGTCTCTGGTCAGGCCGGGCAGATGCTCTGTCCCTTTCAGTGCTGTGGAGTTTCATGGCTGCTACTGGCAGGTTGTTTGGATCTAGTGAAAAATTCCATAGGGGTGTCAAAGGGAAAGATTTCTGTCTGTCTTTTCTACCCAAAGATGGTACTTTAGGTTGATGCTGCGTGTTTGGAATATCATTTTTGGTTTGGCACGTGTTGAAATCAAACTTCACTTAGCCAATTCACTCCTTGTTTTTGTAAAATATCGTGGTTAGAGCTTGAGCTCGTTGATGCTTTCTGCTGGTAGAAGATTTTGTACTTTCTGTAGTTGAGGTATGGGCAAGATGGATACAGGATCCTACATCTTACCTCCTGAGCAGAATCTCAAAAATCTGATCTCCGTGACACTAAAACCCAAATTGTTGTCCCCTGAGTAGACAAAGGTGCATATGGTGGGGAAGGAGTTGTAAGGGAGAGGTGTGTGAGGGAAAATATCAGAGCATTGGTTTGGCAGGAATGAGGGTGTTGGGGAGACTCCATCCACTTTCCATCCCACGTGCCCTGGCCTTTCACATCCTGTCTGAGGTACCCCTCACCTGACACGGGTTGTTACCGTAGGGTCCTTTTCAAACAAAGCAGTTCCACTGTTTAAAACTTGGAGTGACTTTTATTTTTTTTTAAGCAAGACAGTCCTCAGAAAGTGCCTTTTTAGAAGATGGTGCTGTAGATTTTTATTTTCCAGTTGTACGTGGCTGCAAATTTAAGATAAAATTATTGAAAATGCCAAGTGTTTGATGGTATCTTTTGGGTACTTTCAAGCATCAGCTTCTCTGAGTCAGGACCAAGAAAAAAACCAGGAAGGTGTTTTCCTTTGGAGGGAGAGGCATTGAGGAGCGATCACCAAATTCAGCTGGTAGGCTGGGGGTTAGGTTGGGTTTGGTCAATGTGATTTTCCTCTTCATTTTGAGGAGAATAAGGGGGGTTGGGTGTGGGAGAAGCCATGGGGACCTGATTGGTGCTGAGAGGAATCCCAAGCTCCCACAGGATGGCTTCTCTTAGGGGGAAGCACAAACTGAAGGGTGTCTTAGGAGGATGGCTGGGAGACGGTTGGTCCTCACATGGCTCTTGTGTGTTTGGGGTGGATCAGTGGGTGTTTGTGACTGCCAGCTGGGAGCTGGATGCTCTGGATGGGAGCAGCTCGGGGGCTGGGTGATGCCACGAGGGGGTGGGTCCATGGTGGGTTTGGTGAGCGTTCCTGCAGTCAGGAAAAGCTGTAGACTAGACTATTAAACACTGCACCTCAGTAACCTTGTAATGCTGCATAAAGTAATAATAATAGCAAAGTTGTGCTTTGACACTGTAATGTGCTTGCACATGCCTGCAAAAAACACTTCCCTTTCCTTTGGTATCAGTCTGAGTAGCAGTTATGGGATTTTTCTTTTATGATGAGCCTTCTCCTTTGTTGTGGTGTTTCTGTATATTTATTGGTGGTCTGTGTGCAGCTCATAGGTCTGTGTGTCTGCTCTGTGTGTTGCTTTTAACATTTATTTTTAGGCAGGAGAAGTTTCTGAATGTTTTGGTTTTCTTCTCCAAAGAAAGTTGGCTTAAACAGTCGTGTTTGAGAGGAGACAATTAACCTGCTCACCATAGACAAGTGCTTCATTGGTACCTTGTTTCTCTACAACTAAAATGATTTTGTGCGTTTTCTTACTGTTTATAGTGTTGGGCATTCAGGATGTGGAATGACTTGATGTCAGGATATTTTTGAATATCAGGAGCTTAACCACAGAACTCACTGAGTAATTCCAAGTGGTCTCTTTGCAGGAATATGTTTGTGTCCAGATTTTTTCTAGGAGTGAGCAGAGCTTCTGGACATCACCAATGAAATATGTGGGGTTCAGAGTCCCAGCACTGGGCAGTGCCCTTGCTGAGTTGCCCACACCTCGTTGTTGAGGGGATGCTGCAGCTCCCCAGGCACAAGTTGACTCTCTTTGCTCTGTAATTTCTTCTGATTCAAGTTGGAGACATGATCCAATGTCTCTTGTAGCTTGTACCAACTTTCTTGTCTTATTGCAGTGCCCAATGCCACTGTGTTGGTATTAAGCTTGCCATGATGTTCAATTATTTTATATTTCCAGTTTCTCAATGTTACTAGGCTGGGGTTTAGAAAGCATTTTTCAGTCTAAATTCTGAGCCAAAACTGTGTCTCCTGACCCTTTTAGTAGTAGCTGTTTCTATCTTTTAGACTAAAAAGGGCCAAAAATCTTGCACCATCAGCTTGTTTGCAGCAATACCCTACATCTCCTCCCCTGCCTGTCAACCAACTGCTTTGTTTCTCTCTATATTTAGCTCATCCTGAACCTGTTGAGATTTAGAAGGAAGTTGCTGCCTCTTCTTTGTATCAAAAGGAATGAACTTGCACCTGATAAAAAAGAGTTTTCTGTTGGACACAAATCTCTTGCCTTGGTGTCCATGAGCTGCCACATGTGAGGTGTAATTCCAGTAGAAATGTTTCTGTTGCAGTCATTGGAAGGTGCATGATGGTTTAAAGTAGCTAAATTAAATAAGAGCTAACAAACTACTGAAAATAGATGTTATTAAAATACTTTAAATTTTAAAAAACAAACAAACAGCAAACCAAAACACAAAAAAGAGCAGCTGCAGGTGAGCAGGGAGGACCTCCTCCAGGAGATGGAGAACCTGTGGGACATTGAGATCCTGTGGCTGTGGGGACAGCTCTACAAGGGAAAGAAAAAAGGTGGAAGAGGCAGAAAGGGCAGACTCAAAGTAACAGAGTACTCTAGGAGTTATTCAAACTCTTTTAAAAATTATCAAGCGGGAACATCAAAACAGAATATTGATGCAAATGAAGAAGCAGCAGAGCCTTCTTTGCCTCCTGTAGTAAATAAAAAAGTAAAACTTCAGTACTTTTCAGTACTTGAAAAGGCCTGTAAGAATGATAGGGGTGAACTTCTAGAAGGTCTTGTTGCCACAGGATATGGAGTGATGGTTTAAACTGAGGGAGGTCGGTTCAAATGAGATTTAAGAAGTTTTTTACAGTGTGTGTGATGCAACACTGGCACAGGTTGCCTAGAGAAGCTGTGGCTGCCCCATCTCTGCAAACATCCAAGGTGTCAGATTGGATGGGGCTTGGAGCAACCTGGTCTGGATGTCCCATGTCACAGCAGGAGGGTTTGTCTGGATGAGCTTTAAAAGATCCCTTCCAACCCAGACTGCTCTGTTATTCTGTGACTGCTAATTCACAAACTAATATATGAGGGGAAAAGCATGTTCCTGTATATTTTTAGGGGTGGCTGTTCTTCTCCAGCACTGTGCTGTGAGCAGGTGGCAGTGCCTGTGACAGCTGTCCCTGAAACCAAACTGTGGTTTTATCCAAACCTTCACTTGGGTGAAACAGATGCAGCTTCCAGTGGATCCACTGGTTCAGACAGCACCAACCCAAGGGGTTTTGTGAGCAATATGTGGCCCTGCTGTACAACACAGATGCCCTGAGAGATTCCTGGTTGCCTGGGGGTGTGGAGTTCCTTTTGCTGTAGCACTGCAGCTGCTCTGCCCTTACTCAGCTCTTACCTACCTCCCCATTCCCTGGCCAGGGTCTCTCTCCCTCCACTGCCTGGATGGAATTAGCCATGCTGAGGGTGCTGTGGCTGCTTGGAGCACAGATCAGCTCTGGATGTGAGGGTGGGATGGTGACAAAAGCCTGTAGGAACAAAGGACTGGGTAGGAGGTGGGTGGGTGTCAGGTGAGCTGTGATCAGCTCACACCTTTCAGGGACATCAGACATGAACTTGGGTATCCTGAACTTTTTGTTTTGGACTTGAACTCACTGAGAGCAAGTATGTGCCTTTTTCTGACCAGGAACAGAGCTGGAAAAACTAGTATTTGCATTGGTAGGATGGTTAGTATTTTCCTTGAACTGTTTTTAAAGCTCAAAATCCTTGGTCAGAGTTGGTTTTGTGTTGAATTACTTAATCAAAGCGAGCCCTGAATTATTTGTGAATTAGAACTACCCAGACAGGAGAAGCTTTTAAAATAAGTGGTTTCAGGAGAGTAATGTCATCAAATAAACTTACTTCCTGGTTGACTTGCAATTTTTTTAAAATAAAATTTAACCTTGATATGTTTATCTAATGAGAATCATTAATTCTGCCTTTATTTGAATGTTGCCTGTCCAGTGATGTCCTCGCTCTTTACTGTGCTCCTGCAGCTTTCCATACACTCCATTTTCTCTCCCCTCTCCCCCCATTTGGAGGTTGCAGGGCCGTGGGGAATGTTGTCCAGTAAATGTTGGGGAGCAGTGCAAAGCCCTGGCTCAGTGGGGACGTGGAGGTGAGGATTAAATGTCACAGATAAGTTCCAAAAGCAGTTTGCCAGCAGCAGGGGTGGCGATGTCTGGGGACAGAATCACCTGGGTGTGGAAAGAGGAACAATCCCCCATCCTCTGGCACCATTGTAGACACTGCACTGTGCAGAAGTAAGCACATGTGTGCTTGGATGCCAGTTTGGGCTTTAAGCTGCTAGAAAAAGGGGATTTTCAGACCAAAATGGAAGAGCTTTTCCAACAGGTTCTGTTTAAAGCTGTTTTGAGACATTGGCAAGTTGTCCAGCCAGGAGCTCTGGAACCAGCTGGCTCTGAAGCAGGTCCCTTTCTCACCTGGGGGAAATGATTCTGCCTCATTTTTCATCTAGAAAACTTTTGTGATGATTCACATCACCTTAGGAGAGTGAGTTACTGGGTGATCTGAGGGTGAACCATGTCGTGACAGTGGTAACCTCATGATACAAACCCGTGCACTTCCTGCACATTTGCATCTTCCAGTGATTCCAGTTTGGGGCCCATCCCTGCTGGGAGCTGGAGCTCTTCCCTCCCACCCCATTGCAGCTCTGAAGCCTCTTGGGGTCAGTCCTGTGTTTGCCATCTTCCTTTCTTTAACCATTTGTTGTAAAACAGATGCTCAGAGGGCAAGTTTATTTAAATGAAAGGGTTTTTTTTTCCATTGCTGAGAATTACACAGGTCTTTCAAATGCATTTGGCAGTTGGAAAATTAATGCTATAACACTAGCAACACAAAAATATGGCTGTATGTTGAGTTTAGGGCCGTGCTTGCCTATAAATCATAGATCCACAACCCGTTTCAGTACAGGTGTGCAAAAGTTAGCTTTTAAAATAATTACTAATAAACTTTCATTTTGCTTACACTTGCAAATCTCTTAAATATCTTCAAAACCAGTTTCTTTGGTAGAAAATACGTGTCTTGGTAGGTAGTGTCCACTCAGATGTAATAGCAAAGTGATGCCCACTGGAGCAATGCTGAATTCAAAGAACTTTTGGAAGTTTTGGAACCTGATGGTGTGCCAGCAAAGTGAAAACTTGAGTATTGCTCCTGAAGTAGTGAGGATAATTGAACACCAACAAAACTTGGTGAGAGGAAGAATGCCAGAGATGGAATCTGGCTTCTGGCAACTTTGCAATGCAGAATGGCTTCTTCTGGGTACTCGCTTTTGTGCATCACTTCTCTCCTGTGGCTGTAGTGTTTACTTTTTTTTTTGAACTTGATTTCTGTTTTTCAGTGAAATCTCATTTTTGCAGTTTTTCAGTGTTGAATCTCTCCTTGAGACAACTACATGTTGTTTTCCTGTAGAAAAAACCTGCTTCTAGCTCATTGTGTTTGGTGTCTGTCTGCAGGCAGATGTGAAAAGTGAGCTGCAGCACAGCAGTGGGGCGGGCAGAGCGAGTTTTGGGTCAGAAATGTTAATTTTACAGGCACTGGTGTACAGATCCAGGGGAGCAGTGACACTTTGGGCTCACAGGGTACAAACCCTCCTTCCTGTTCTTGTCTCTTCCCTCGGTATAAGCAGTTCAGCTCCCCAGGTAGCCTCGTGGTGGGGGAAAGGTGGGCTGTTCACCTGGCTGGAGGTGTGTGATCATGGACAAGGACATTGTCTGTCAGCAGGTGTTCCTCCAGAGCTTTCACAGTAATTGGTAGCATTTGGTTACAAGCTAATATTAAAGGATTTTGGGAAGAAGGTGGCTCAGGTGGCATGGTGTGTGCTCACTGGGCAGTGAGCTGTGTTAGTTTTGGACACTGCTAGAAGCAATGTCACACATAGAAATTTTGCATAGTTAATACCATGGGTTTATATTGTTCAAAAAAAGAAAAAAGTCATGCTGTTTGGGATTCCTTTTCTGAAAAAAATTCTAATAAACCAGTCTGGTGGATTGATCCTGTCCCATGTGTCTGCTCTTTCTCATATGCTGGTAACTGCTCCCCTGTTTTGGTGTCCCATTGCTTCGGCAGGAGCGTGAATGTGTTCCCACCATAAAGGTCCTGGGGGCTTTCGAAGCAAAAGGGAAATGTTTCAAGAGTAAAGTAGAGCTGTGACTTGAGACGTTGCACAAAATAGATTGTAGGTGGATGGCAAACAAACTGGTAAAAGCCTTTATTTTTACTTAACCATCTTGACCATGTGTGCCTCTTTGTACCGTGGGCTGCAGCCGTGCGGGGTGGGAGGGAACGTGTCGGTGTTTGAGATGTACTTGCTAAGCAGAAGCCGTGTCCTCTGCCCCTTCTCCCTTTCTGGACAAATTGTTCTTGCCAAAATTTTCTACCTGTTGCAAGAGTTGCTTTCCTTCCAGCACAGTAAAATGTCGACTTCTTTCACTGTTCCTTCCCTCTCGTAGGCATCTGTAACCTCTGTACGACTGTGTATAGGACACAGCAGTCATCGATCTCTGCTGGCTATAGATACCATCAACTTGAGTGTATTGTAAACGAACTGTATTCATTTGAAAAATAAATTTTTTTTGAAATGCACATGTGTCAGGCTTTATTTATACTTGCATCATTTTGATTATTCCCAAAGAACAGCTCATATTGGTTTGGGTGGGGGTTGTGGAGGGAGGCACTAGGCATATCCAAGGAGAGAAAACTATTTACTTTGGGTCTTTTTTTTGTATTTTAATGCCATTTAACTAAATTTTAAATAATTTTTAAAATGCAAGAGCTTGTTGAAGTGAAAATGGGAAACGGCTCTGGCAGTAGACAGTCCTGGCTCCTTCCTGCTTTAGGGAGCATTTTGTGCGATTTTTTAAAACAATGTTTGTCGCTGATTTGGGCGCCGCTTTGCTGCGGTTTGCGGTGTCCCTGTCACCGATACCCGCCCAGGAGCCGTCGCCGGAGCCGCCCCGCAACGGCCCCGCACGAGAGCGGGGAACGGTGAGGGCAGAGGGGGAATCGGCTGGAAACCGTGAAGAGACAGCAGGGTTCGGCCAGGAACGGTGAGGGGAGAGAGGGAGGAATCGGCCGGGACCGGTGAGGGGAGAGAGGGAGGAATCGGCCGGGGACGGTGAGGGGAGAGAGGGGGGGATCGGCCGGGAACGGTGAAAGGACGGCGGGGATCGGCCGGGAACGGTGGGAGAAGGGGGGATCGGTTGGGAACGCTGAGGGGAGAGGAGGAATCGGCCGGGAACGGTGAGGGGAGAGTGGAGGTCGGCCGGCAACGGTGAGTGGAGAGCGGGGAAATCGGCCGGTAACGGCGAGAGAGCGGCCCCTCCCTAGCCCGGCCCGGCCCTGCGGCGGAACGGGAGCATGGTCGGGCCGGAGCAGCTGAGTGCCCTCATAGCAGCCGGGGTGAGGCCCCTTCTGAGCCGGCGGCTGAGCCCTTTCCCTCTTTCTCCCCTTCTCCTCTTTCCCCTCTACCTACGGTCGAGCCCCTGTGTCCCGCGGCCCTCTGTGCCCTCTCTCCGGGCCTCCTTCCCTTCAGGAACTCCTTGGTCAGCCTTGGGCTGGGAGCTTGAGGGGCTCCGGCACAGCGCCCTGTGCCCGGGGAGCTGAGGCAGACATGGGGTAGATATTCCACTGCCAAGGGGTTCTGCCCCAGAACTGCTCCCGACTGTGGGTTTGGGCACCTGCAGCCCCCTCAGGAGCCCCTTGGACCTTCTGGAATTGGGTTTGCAGTTTCTCCCCACTGTGCACGGTGTGCTGGATAAAAAAGGAGACTAACAACTCTGCTATTCCTTGAAAGCCTTGGAGTCCCGGGGGTCACTGCCCTAGGCTAAGCCTTCAGTGGTAGGACAGCAGAATCAGTCACATCCTCAGCCGTTTTTGTCTAAGCTGAATACCATATGGAAGCTGGTGCTGTGAGCAGCTCCTGGTCCTTGCAAACAATTACATTCCTTGTGAGGGACAGATGGGACAGGGTTTTTCCCCTGGCTGGGGCAGAGGATGGCTCCCATCACCTGCCCTTGTGCTCCCCCATTTTAAGGAGATGTATCTGCATTAGGCCAGGCTCCAAGTTGCAGCTTGCTGCTTCTTTTCTCCTGAAGAGCTCTGTAGTTTTTGGCTGCAGCTCCATTTCAGGTGTATTTCCATGAATAAACACAGAAATCTTTCCTTTCAGTCACCTGTTGAGCAAGATGGCCTCGCTGAGTGTAAAGCCGGGCCAGCGCTTCACCTTGCCGGACTGGAAGAACAACTCCCTCCTCATCTCGGCCGACGCTGAACAGCAGCGTTATAATTCCCACCACATCCGGCAGGAAGGACGAGTTCTCCGCAATGACACCGGCAACCAGGTGAGCTCTGTGCCAGGGGAGCTGCTCACAGCTTTGCCAGGATAATGGGCTGAGGAGCTGGGGAGAGTGTGTAGATTTGGGTGTATGGATGAGGGAATAAAAGGCTTTACCTGTACATTTACTCCCTGTAAACCCACCTGCAATGATGTATCTGTACTGTCACTAAATCCCTGTGTGTGTTCTTCACATTCACTGCCACTGATGTTGTTCTCTGTGCTCTCCATTTGTGTAAATGACTGTGGTTCCAAATGGCAACGTGTTGTATTCCTGTGGGAGGCTCAGTCAGTCCTGAAAATGGGAAACGGCTTCGGCAAGATTCACAACTACAATTTTAAAAAGAGTGACGGCATTTTTCTCTAATTCCAGGCAAAATGGGATGAGCACAACAGCCGAACTCAGCTCAAAGATCGTATCACCACCGTGGACAAGTGGAGAGAGGCCCTGGCCAAATGCCTCACAGACTTAGATTTGGAAATTGAAGCCTTAGGCAAAGTATGTTGGGAAGGTAGATGGCTGGAAATGAACTTTCACTCTCAACATAGGATGTGAAATAATTGAGGCTTGTCTTGTGCAATGGGCAAGCCCATGTGGAGTTCAAGGGGGGCTTCACATTAGATATATTTATATATATATATGTATATTTTATACTGAGATCCATACTTGATGGAATGACTTCCTGGAAAACAAACCACTGTGTTGTTGGCTGAGCCAAGCCATGTCATGCAGCTGTGTATTACATGCTCCTGTTTGGATTTCTGGGTGGATTCTGTTGTTTGGACTTTTTATAAAGCACTGAAGGATAGTAAGAAATATGTTAACACCATCCTTCAAAAATGTTTGGGTTTACATAGGGAATAATGGTGGGAGATCTCTGATACCATAAGTTTTAAACCCAGAAGCTGCTCCTGCTTCTGGAATTGTTAACCCCCAGCAAGATGTGATTCCCAATGCAAATGGCAGGTGTAGAGGATTAAGGTGTTTGGCTCTGGCAATTTTTATTCCAGACTCGATAAAAGGTTTCAGAACTGCAAAGACAGTGTGAGTCCCTCTTAATAATGGTATGGGTGCATTCCCCTTCCTTTCTCTCTCCCATCCCTAAAAGACCCCCCACACACCTGATTGATTGCTTCTTCCAGGTGAAGGAAGCAGCAGAAAATGCCATCCAGGCAAAGAACTTGTGCTTGGATGTTGCCATTGAGTGCCTGACGTTCCGTGAGAGCCGTCGTGACATTGATGTGGTGAGGGATCCTGTGGAAGAAGAATTACACAAAGAGGTGAAGGTGATTGAGAAAACCAAGAAAGAGCTGCAGCAGCGAGTGGATGATGCCTTCAGACAGCTCTGGTGAGCAGTTACAGCTGTTGGCTGATGACTCTGCTCTCCATGCTTGGCCACAGATACTTAATGTGCCTCTAATGCCAGGCTGAGATGGGCAGGGAACCACACAGGAACCCTGGATGATTTTCAAGGCTGGGGATTTGGCAGGGAAGGGTGTGTCAAGAGCAACTTCCCCAGCACCATTTGGAAATTTTGTCCCAGATCTCTTGTGCCACCTGCCTTGGTTTAGGAATCAGTGGCCACGGTGTCAAAGCTCCCAGGCCCTGATACTCTGTGGGAATCCTTCACAGCTCCATTCTCCAGGGTGATACCAGCACACAGCCCAGGCAGGCAGCGCTGGGCAGGTCAGGCCCCGTTCCCAGGCAGGGTGGGAGCTCATCATTCATTTCACTAAGATGACTGACATGGTGATGAAGGTTTTGGGAATAGTGAGCTGCCCCTGCCCTGGGCCTGCTCCCTGCTGACTCCAGGCTGGCTCTCCACAGCCTCTTGAAGGAAGCTCGTCAGCAGCTGAGCTGTGACCACCGGCACAAGGTGGAGGCGCTGGAGCTCGATCGGCAGTGCATGTCCTTCAATCCCACCTCTGGCAACGTCTCCTTCAAGGTCAACCCAACACGGATCCCAGATGGGTAAGGAAAGGGTCTGTCCTTCTGTCCTTGTGTGATCTAATCTGCCCTGAGCCCTGGGTTGCTTTTTCCTTCCATGCTGTGTCCAGGCTTGATGGGCACAGTTTTGGAGAGAGCTCAGAACAGAAATTCGCTGTGGCATGGGAAAGCCATGGATTTTTGGGAGATAGCTAAATTGTCACCACAAACCCAGTGCCCTGCCTCTCTCCTGCCTGGCTGTAAGTTACACTCAGCAGTGTGGTGTCACCTCTGGCACAGCTCAGGAGGACCTGCTGCACATTTTCACTTGCCTGGCATTCCTTTCCATAGTTTGGATTTGTCCCTGGTGGAGCAGATGTTGGGCCTGGTGGCTTCAATCTCTGAGGAGATCAGGGCAGATGTGACCTCCAGCTTTGCAGAATCATTTTGTGTTGCCACCCTGGTCTCAAGCAGGTGGTTCCTTTAAAATGTCTTGCAAACACTGAATTTATTTTTATAACTGATTTGTTCCCAGAACAACTGCACTTAGTGAGTGGGAGATGAACAGCCGGTGCAACAAGGAGCGTGCTGAGGCAGAGATGAGAGCCTCAGTCGATCTCCGAGGAGCAATCACCCTTGCCATTGCCCAGGTAAACTGCTCCCTTGGCCCAGAATCTGTGGTGCCATTCTGGATCTGGTGTGGGAGAGTGGCAGCCATGTCTCTGGATCTGTCTGGGAGCAGCTGCCCTCCTGGTTTAAGCGGGAGCTTGGTTATGCTGCAGAGCTTGCTGAGACTGGACATGTCCCTGTCCATCGATCCCCACCTTCTGGCTGCTGGGGAAGTGTGACAGGCACAGCCAAACCTGGCTGGTTTTGTTCCTGAGCTTGTCCCAACCTTCCAGGCACAGTTTGGGGAGGACACAGACACCTTGCAGCCATGTGTGACTGGGGCTGCTCTCTCCCCAGACAAACAATGAGCTGGATGCTCAGCGTATAGCTACAGAGTTTGCACTGAGGAAGAGGATGAGAGACATGGAAGCAGCCCTGAGTGAGCTGAGATGGCAGGAGAAGAATGTAAGTGTTGTTTCTTTGGTCATGGACTACAACCCTGGCTGGGAACGGAGTCCCAAAGGCTCTTTGTTACATGGAAAGTGACTCAGCCTGAGTGTAGTTTCCATGTGTTTGCTGTTCAGTAGCACACATATGATCCCAGCAGTATCCCACCTCTCACAAGTGCTTCTCTGGCACTGCTTGGCAGCACTTCCAGGTTTCAGCCTCTTCATTTCACCCTTGTCTCAGCAGCACCATCCTGGGCCATGTGAAAGCAGAGGATTCAGTCCTCAGAAGCCCTTGAGTAAAATCTATCCCCAGCACAGCAGAATTCCCAGAGACACGGGGGCAGCTTCCCAGTCTGCATCCCAGGCTGTCCCTCATGACACATGTCTGTCCTCAGACCCTGGAGGAGATTGCTGAGATGGAGGAGGAGATCAGGCAGCTGGAGGAGGATATCAAGAAGAGAACCCTGGATCTGAAAGTGGCTCACACGCGCCTGGAGACGCGCACGTACCGGCCCCACATTGAGCTCTGCCGGGACCAGGTACCCCACCTGCCATGGTCCTGCAGGGAGCTGAGGGGAGGGGGGCTCTGGAAAACATGGATGAGTGTTGGAGCAGCTGAGCAATGCCTCCTGCAGTGACACAGCAAAGCAAGGGAATAATGTCAGAGCTAAGAGGGAACTGTGGCCTTTGTCAAGCCCTGTTAAGTGCTGTCCCCTCCTCCCTGCAGGCTCAGTTTGGACTGACAGACGAGGTCCAGCAGCTGGAGGGGATGATCCGTGCACTCCAGCAGAAGAGGACAGAGTCACAGTGAGTGTCCTGCTGTCCGGGAACAGCAGTGCTCAGCACTGCCCTGAGGGGATGTGGCTCTAGCTGTCCCTGCTCTGGGCACACCTCCAGCACCTGCCTTTTGGGACTTGGGCTCATAAGGGGCAGTAGTGTTTGGGCTTGGTGGGTGCAGGGTACAGGGGGGCTGTGCTGGGAGGGGAATGGGGCTCCCACAGCCCCTGCTTGACTCTGAATTCATCCAGATCCTGACTGAAAAGGGACAAAAAGAAGAGTGACAAGGAAGGAACACAAGTGCTGCTGTGGGCTGGCAGCTCCCCGGGTGCACATCTCTTGCTGCCCTCCCAGAGCAGTGTGTGGGCTGGCTATTCACTGCCCCAAACAATGAGTATCTGATGAGTTCGCTCCTTGTACAGGGCCACATGCTGCCAGAATGTGGGAAGTTGGGTGCTTCCTGTCCAGTTTAAAATCATGGAGTATCCTGAGTTGGAAGAGACACAAAAGAATGACTGAGACCAACTCCTGGCCCTGCATGGGACACCCCAACAATCCCACCCTGTGCTTGAGAGCATTTTCCAAATGTTCCTTGAGCTCTGGCAGGATTGAGGCTGTGACCATTCCCTGGGGAGACTTTTCCCATTTGATCCCAACTCCTGTCCCTTCTGCTCATTTCCAGGGATGCCTTGGACGCTCTTTACAGACAACTCCACCGCATTCAGACCGATATTGGCTACAAAACCAATTCTCTGCAGCTAGACAACAAGTGCATGGACACCCGGAGAAAACTCGTGGTCCCTGTGGAGAAGTTTGACCCAGAGGTCGATGCTGTCAGCCGCACCAGGAACCTGCCGAAGGAAAGTCAGCTGGAGCTGGCTTAGCGCGCCGGGAATTGTGCAAGCGCGGGGGGAATGGAAAACTCCCGGTGATTCAGTTCCGCAGCAAGGAAAAGCGGCATCTGCGTCGTGTTTGGGGAGAATGGAATTCTTCTCCTAGTTTGTTTTATAACTGTCTGGCCCTTGGATGATGTTTACAGCCTCCCGCGCTCCGAGGAGATTTATAAACAATAAAGGGCCTGTCCCCAGTTGTCATCCGCGGCGATTAAATCCAGCTGGATTCCAGGAGGGATTTAAGGGAGCAGGGCTGTGCTGCCGGCGCCTCGGTCCTCCGGGCCGCCAGGGGGCAGCACTGTGCGCGGAGCCCCTCGGCCCACGCTGCCCCCTGGCGGCCCGGGGGAAGAAGGCGCCGCGCGCGGCAAGATGGCGGCCGCGGGTCCGGCCTCAGGCGCCGGGCGGCTCCCGGCTCGTCCCCGGCCCGGCCTCGCTCGGTTCCGGGGCTGCTTGGCCGGGGCGTTGTTGGGGGATTGCCTGGGAGCTGTTTTCGAAGGCAGGAGCGTCGTGAAGCTGCCGGAGCTGCTGAGTTTCCTCAAAGGGCTGGAACCGGCGCCGCCTGAGGAGGGAGGGGAGGCGGCGGGGAGCGCACGTGGAGGTGCGAGGGGGGGAGCGCGGCGGGGAGCGGGGGATGTGCCCCGGTGCCCCCTCACACACCCCGCTGTGCACGGCACTCGGCACCCCAGAGATTCGGGTTGGACCCCAGCACCCCCAGGACTGGGCTTTGGGGTGTTTGTGTCCGACTCCCTCAGTACCCCCAGCACTGGGCTTTGGGGTCGTGTTTGTGTCCCACTCGTTCAGCACCCCCAGGACTGGGCTTTGGTGTGTTTGTGTCCCAATCCCTCAGCACCCCCAGGACTGGGCTTTGAGGGTGTCCAACCTGCAGAATCCCCAACCCCTCAGCTCCCCCAAAACGTGGATGCCCCCAGTGCTTACCCCTCACCTGGTTGTGGGGCATCTCTGCTGTGACTGCCCTCGCTGTCCCCTGCCCTGCTCTGTGCTGTCCCCCTGTGCTGTGGGGGTTCAACACCTATTTCTGATTCCCCAGGGATTCCTTAGGGAATATTGGGAAGGAATTGTTCCCCATGAGGGATTATGCTCTGGCACAGATTGCTCAGAGAAACTGCAGCTGCTCCATCCCTGGAAGTGTCCAAGGCCAGGTTGGGCTTGGAGCAACCTGGGACAGTGGAAGGTGTCCCTGCCCATGTCAGGGAGTGGAACAGAATGGGCTTTAAGGTTCCTTCCAACCTAAACCACCCTGGAAATCTGTGATTCTGTGTTGGCCTGACTCTTGTCCACATATACCTCTGGATGTCAGACATCTTCTCCTGGCTCTTAATAATCTTAAGGTGTATTCTGTGTCATTATGGCTGTGGATGCAGCTCCCTGGCTGTGTCCTTACTCTGATAACCAGTGTAGCTTCAGAGTGACAGGGAACTTTAATTCCAGACAGGTTTAGGTTGGAATGTGCCTTAAAAATCATCCAGTACCACCCCTGCCATGACAGGGACACCTTTCACTGTCCCAGGTTGCTCCAAGCCCTGTCCAACCTGGCCTTGGACACTTTCCAGGGATCCATGGGCAGCCACAGCTGTCCCTGACAACTTGTGGCAGTCAGGCCCTGGAGATGAGGGTGGTGCTGGCAGAGGACAGGAGCAGTTTGTCCCTGGCTGCTGGTGTGACTCTTTGCCCTCCCGTTGCAGAGTCGCTGCCCTACACGGACGACACGGCCATGAGCAGGTCGGTGGTGCAGTCACTGCTGGCCAAGCAGGAGTTCGATGAGGTTGACATGGCCAAGAGGTGAGCATGAGGCTTCCTGAAGGTGTGACCATCACTGTGACTGTCTGTGGAAGGGGACAGGGGCTGAGGCAGACTAATGCTAATTAATAATTTTTGTCAGGAAATAGGTGGTTAATCCTTTAGTTTGTTAATCCTTTTGCTTTGCCATGCCTTGGACCATGCAGCAGCATCAGCTGCAGTGTGGAGTCTGAAGCTGCCTTGACAGGGCAGCACAGCTGTGTGTCAACCTTGTGTGTGTTCACCTTTGGTGAGGAGAATGCTTGGAGATTCCAGAAACATTTTGTTTCATGTTTATTTGTTGCTATTTATGTTTGCACTGCCCTTAATTTAGTGCGGGAATAGGAGTGAGCTCAGCTTGACTCTGTTTATGATCTGTTTCCCTGTTGAATCCCCAGCCCTGAGAGCATTTGGTTCCACTTAAGGGAAAGCATTTCTTTGTTTAGAAAACTCTTCCATTGAACTTGAACAAAAGACTTTCCTTGTGGTTGTGACCCACGGAAATGTTTCTAGTTTGCTTCTATTTTGAGGCAGAGTTGAGAGGGAAACAAGTGGGTTATGGAAGGTGATGTTTATACATCCTTCTTTCACACTGTTCTTTGGGAATTGTTTCCTGCAGAACTGAATCTCTGAGCCCTGACTGTCCCTGATTTAGGTGTGTGTTATTAATTCACTTTAGCAAGAGGCTTCCTCCAATCACAAACCCCAATAACAGACCAAACCCTCGGGGTGTTCCCCCCTGCCCACACCAGGTTTGCTGAGGAGTACAAGAAGGAGCCCAACAGGGGCTATGGGATGGCCGTGGTCAATGTCTTCAAGAAGCTGCTGAGCCCCAAGTGCAGTGATGTGTTTGAGCCTGCGAGAGCCCAGT
This sequence comes from Melozone crissalis, assembly GCF_028551555.1. NCBI lineage: Eukaryota > Metazoa > Chordata > Aves > Passeriformes > Passerellidae > Melozone > Melozone crissalis. The sequence goes on along the minus strand of NW_026535888.1, from coordinate 10,017,612 downwards.
TCAACGGGAAGGGCTCCTACGGGAACGGCGGCGCCATGAGGGTGGCCGGCATCCCCCTCGTCTACTCCGACATCCAGGATGTCAAGAAGGTATTAATGGAACATTCTGGGCTTCTCTGGGCGTCCCTGCTGCCAGGGAGTGTCCCAGGGAGCTCTGCTGACACCGGGGTTTCTCTGCAGTTTGCGAAGCTCAGCGCGGAGCTGACCCACGCCAACTCCCTGGGCTACAACGGGGCCATCCTGCAGGCCCTGGCTGTGCACCTGGCACTGCAGGAGGGGCTCAGCAGGGAAACCTTCCTGGAGCAGCTCATCAGCCACATGGAGCACGTGGAGGCCGATGACAAATCTCTCAGTGATGCCCGAGCGTGAGTAGCTTGGGGAAAGCCCCAGCCCTGCTCTGGTGGTTTGTTCTGGCTCTTCACGTTCTCTCCTCTTCACTGCCCTCTCTGTTTGCAGGCTGGGATTTGAGGATTTACCATTTTCCAGGCGTCTCAAGAAAATCAAGGAATTTTTGGAGCTCAGCAGTGTTCCCAAAGCAGATGTATTGTTTGAGTTGGGTGAGTACCTTTTTCAGGAGAGCTGGAAGCAGGACTAACTCAGCAAGCCTGGTAGATGCGTGTTGCCCGAGATTCCTGTTCAGCTTATGCTGCCTGTCAGGCACAGGGTATGCTGGAAAAGCAGCCTGTGCTCACCAGTCAGGAATTCTGAGTCTCAATCCAGTTATTTCCTCTGTGTATTGATAGGGAAAAAATGGCTTGCTAAGAGAAACTCACCTTGCATAATGTTTCTTAACATTCCAAGACCTCTTAAGGGCTATTGGGTCAGCAGATTGAATGGGAATGAGTAGATGTGTGTGGCCAGGCTATACTGGGGTAACTGGGAATTGCTCTGCAGGATGTGGGTGGCACTGGGGAGCTGGGGGGTTTCTGAGGGATAACTTTTTGCACCTTTTCCTGGTAAAATCCATGATACTGTTATGGAAAGTTACCAGTAGGAAGGGAAAAGGAAGGAGGCCGGAGGGTGCTGACCAGAGGGGTGTGTTCCAGGCAATGGCATCGCTGCCCTGCGCTCCGTCCCCACTGCCATTTACTCCTTCCTGCGCTGCATGGACGCTGACCCTGACATTCCTGAGCACTACAACGCCCTGCAGAGAACCATCATCTACTGCATCTCCCTGGGGGGGGACACGGACACCATCGCCACCATGGCGGGCGCCATCGCCGGCGCCTACTACGGCGAGGAGCAGGTGCCCCCGAGCTGGGAGCAGAGCTGTGAGGCTTTCCAGGAGACCCAGAGGATGGCCAAGAGCCTCTATGAACTCTACTGCCAGCGGCTCTGAGCTCCAGGCAGCCCCAGGGCTCTCCTGAAGGCAGAGGGATGGTCAGCTCTGCTTCCCTGGTCAGACCCCGCGGTGGATCCGCACCGTCGGCCGATGCCAGCGAGCCTCAGCTGGGAAGGGGAAGGTGCCTGCTGCTGTCAGCTGGGAGCTGGGAGCAGGAGCCAGCCTGGGAAAGAGGGGACATCCCCTTCAGTCAAGGGTCAGCTGGGAAGTGGCTGCACTTGGACAGTGGCTGCAGCTCCCTGAGTGTACACGAGTGTCTCATTTTCTGTGGATTTCTGCTGCTTGCTTTGTCCACCATTGTGCCATTTGTCATTGCAATTACTGGCAGGTGTCTGGATCCATGGACTTTTTCCTTGTTTTCCTCTGCTCATGTGTCCATGGGCTGTGTTTTGGTGTCAGTGGCTTGTCCAGTCTCCACACCCCTGGTACAGCAGCAGGTCATTGTCAGCTGGCCAGATGAGGGATGTCATAGGAGTCACCAGAGCGTCACCTGTGCTGAGTTAGGATAATGGAGCGCAGATTTCCAGGGAAGTTTGTTGCCTTAAAGGCAGAATGAGAAGGGCCAGAAAAGGGATTTCTTTGCATTGCTGATGGCTCTGTGAGAGACCTTTGATGCCTGCAGACAATCCCAGCTGGCTCATTGTCCCTGCTGGGACGGGGTGTCACCAATTGCGGCTCCTCCTGTGTCCTTGGCCCTGTGATGCAACAGGCACCTGCTGCACTTTGTGCCCCCCTGCACAGCTGCTGTCACACTGCTGCAGCCACTCTGGCTGCTCCTGTGTTCCTAATCTATGTATTCTGTATTTTTACAGTCTTGTATATGCCCAGAGCACCAAGTGAGATTCCTGTTTAAATCACAGAATACCCCAAACTGAAAGGGACCCACAAGGATCATGAGTCCAGCTCCTGTGGAGTGCAGGGATAGAATTCCTGGTTCTGCTGCAGTCACAAAAGTGACTTGAGCAGGATGCAGGAGTTAATTTATCACAGTCTTAGCCTCTGTACTTGGTAAAAATTGCCCCAGAATTAAAGGGAAAGGTGGGTTAATTGGGGACATCAATATTAAAAAGAAGCTGGTGCTGGTGGCCAAGAACATTCTAGCACAGCTGTGTTCCAGAACCTCACATTGAAAACCTTTTCCTAGTGGAGCTGCTCAAAAAGGGAAAAACAGCTTGGGAATGGCACATCTAGAAAGGGTTGGAAGCCTTTTAATAATTGAAGACAAAAAGTCATCACATGGAAATGTTTATAAACTTAAATGTGACAGTGTAACTCTTGTTATTTCTCCAGCATGTCTTGTGACACTGGGAAGTGGCTGTGGTGCTCCCCAGTGGTGTCAGCACGTGGTGGCTGTGTCAGGCTGCATGCACATGTGCGAATCTGGCTGCCACAGGTCCTTCCAGCTTTCCCTCTTGTCTGCTTCCTTCAAGTGCCAGTCTTTTGTGTGATGCTTTAATGGGTTTTCCTTGTATAAATGGATTCTTGTCCTGGGAACATGTGGAATTTTGGTCTGTTGTATATTTTTGTATTGTGTTACAGATCTGAGCTGTAAAATATCGGGTTTTCCACATTATTCTGCCAGAGGGACAACCAGATTCATGTAATTATTTAAAAGAAGATATTTTTCTTTTAAAGCAGCTTTGTAATTTTAAATGTTTGGAACTCCTGACAAGCAAAGAGCTCCTGTTTAAAGACTGGAGCTCTTTGAGCCTGAATTTAGATGTGTACTAAACCCTTCAGTTTCCTTGGAAAGAAGTAAAATCCCTCAGTTATCTTTAAGTTGCCACTGCTGTGTTTTCACTCAAGTCATGAAGTTGTGCATCCTCAGTGCCAAGAGGACCAGGAGTGGCTCTTGCTACAAGGGTGAGCTGACACTGGAGGGCCTTTGGAAAGGCTCCTCTTCCTTCTCAGCCTGTGGAAGGAGTTCAGGTGCTGGAATCCAGCATGTGATGATGGTGCAGAGCCCAGGGAATGCACCGGGAGCCTCGTGAATGGCAGCAGGAGGGTGGCTTGCTCCTGGGAGTGAGCTGTGTGTCAGCCAAGCCTCCCTGGAAATGTTTCACCCCTTAAGGTGAGATCAGGTGGGAAAACACATTTTCTTCTCTTTGGACTGTGATTCTGTGAAGGTGCTTTGCAAGTGATTCAGTCTTGAGTGTTCCTGACTCGCTCAGGATGGAGGCTGTGCACAAGGTGTGTGATGTAGGATAAAAAAATAATGGAAAAAAACACACAGAAGGGAAAGGGAATCCCTAAGACTTTAACCTGAGTCCCTGAAATTAATAATCACCAGGCTGGAAGGATCTGGGTTTCAACCTTTTCTAAAACTGAATTTCTGGAGACAGTGTTTTCCTTAATCACACGAAACATGCATTAACTTTTTGCATAAGGATATCAGTTAGGGAATCTGCTAGGAATAAGCAAGATCATTTGAGGTGGAAATAGAGTGTGTATGAGACAGAGCAAGACCCAGGACAAAGCACAGCTGAGCCCACCTCTATACAATAAGTTTTATTGATGTTTGTCAATACAATCAAGTACTGCAGTTTTAGTTGTGAAGAGCAGGTCAGTTTTGGGTCACAAAGAGTGCATTTTAAACCAACTTTTACTAGGACAGTGCATGTAATAAGTATTTACAAAACTAAAAACCTCTATATACTAGGTTAGAAATGAAGATACTAGAGGCAAATTTAAAAAAAATAGTAAGAATTTGTATATAAAAATGCACATTGTAATGCAGTTTTCAGCATTAAAAATAGACATACCTCATCCAACCCAACCTTTTTTTATTCTTGTGATTGAAACCAAAATCCCACGCGCTCACACACACGACAGAAAATAATCCTTTCTGCTGGCTAATATGTACTCAATATTCCAGAAAAAAATAAATCCTTCTGGAGAGTGAACAGCCTCCCTCATCCTGTGCATCGTTTTTTTTTTTTTTTTAGCCTAACTATGTGCGTGTAATATCTTTGCTTTCCATTAGTGTGTAAATGTAAGAGGTTAAATAGCTGCTAGGGGTGATTATGGGTTTGCTCTGCACGTGATAGGAAAGTGGAATTACAAAACTGTTATCTACAGCACAAACTTCATCTGGGGGTGGCTACAGTGAGGAGTTTGGTCGTTACTTTTTGCCAGCTCGAACAAGAAGTTTGGAATGAAGCAGAACAGAACAAGAAGAGATGGGCTGTAGGTTAGGCACAGTATAAATAAGTTGCTTTGAGGAGCAGGATGAAGCTCCCACCAGGCGTGGCAGCTCCTGGCCCTGCACGAGGCTGGACCAGCTCAAATCCCTCTATTCTCCAGAGAAAAGGAGCCAAGTCCCCTCCCAGCATCCTCTCCTACCAAACCTGGGCCTGGAAAAATCATCTGAGCTTCCACTTTTAATTTAAGGGACTGTTCCTGCTGGGAAATAACCTGTTAGGATCACAACCCAAATGGTCCTGGCCATGCCCTCAGGAGTTAAAAACGTCCAGTGGGATCAGACACCTTCCAGCTTGGAGGTTCATCTCTGCATGAAACTTGCAGCTTTAAGGAGAGAAATTCACAGGGAAAAATCCCAGGGAGGGGACACACAGCCCCAACAGGCAGTGCTCAGAGCACTGGCCTTCCAACTGCAAATTTCCTTCTTGCGTTTCTAAATTTCAGGGTAGGTGAGTTTTTAAAAGGAAGGCCTGAATGGCAAGAGGCAGAAACACAGGACAGGCTTGAGGAGAAAACAAACAAGCAAAACAGAAATAGGAAAAGTTGTTTAAATATCTCATAGAGTCCATCTGGAAAACAAGCCCAGTCCCAGTCTTGCTACGTTTCTTTGGCCATCAAACAGGCTTTGGGAAAATGCAAAGGTCAGAGCTGGTGACCAAATTGTTGCTGTTTCTCAGGGATGTGCCTTTGCAGAAGGACATGCAGTGGGATATGCACATGGATTGATTCAGCAGCATGCTCCTGGCCTGGGACGAGCAGCATCCCTGTCCTGGAAGTGGCAGTGACTGTTCTACTGTGAGAAAACCTGCAAAGCCACAGGATCTGTGTGGGGCAGTGCCATCATGCCTGGCCCAGAGCCCTGCAGCTCATGCTCAGGTCAGTAATGCTCCAAGCATTAGAGGGACCAAGTGGTAACAACAGGCAAATGTTGATTTCTTTAACCTAAGTCACAGAGTGGCCCCTGGGCTGCTGCCCTGTCACAGGTATTGCACTACACTTGTAAGTGATGTTCTTCAATGGGTCATAGCACCGTGGTGAAATCACTGTGTGGAAAGTTAGAACCAGCACTGTTTTGTCTTAATTCCAAGATCCCCAGAGAAAGGAGGGACACCAATGAAAGAGTTCACACATCCCAAAATAGTGAGACAGGAAAAGCAAGTTGTCCATCAGTGGCACTTCCTTATGTCACACCAGCTGGCAGCACCGTGAGCTGGGCTTGCACTGCCATCCTTGTGTGGGCAGAGATGCTCCTGAGGCCAAGCAAGTCTTTGGGCTGCAGAGACAGACGGGACAGGACCAGCCCTTGGACTTCCCAGCAGGTGAATGGAGAGAGCAGATCCTTGTTCATCACGGGGTCCCAGCTTCCCTCACTGCCTTTGGAACCGGTCACGGCATCCTCCCAGGTACCAGTGCCTGGATGATTTTATTCCTAAAGGTGCTGGGGGGGAGGGTTAAAAATAATATTTACTTCTTAGAAGAAGGTGCTTATGCAAAGTGTTCCACTCTTTAGGATTATAAATCCAACCACACTGAATCTGGAGTGAATCGGAGAGACTGCCCCAAAGCACAGTCTGGAAAAACAGGCGTCAGCGAGCCTGGAACTTGGGCATCTGATGGTTTGGAAGGAAATTTCTCAATCCAGCGTGGATCCCTGCTGCTGCATGGGTTTGTGTAAGTGCCTGGGACCCTGCGTTGGTTACCAGCACATCAGCCATGACACAGCTGGATTTATTTATCTAGCATTCCAAATGGGAAATGAGGGCACTTGATACAGACCATGGGGGTCTGGTCTTCCTCTCTGGATCACAGAGCCAGATCCTTGCCATCCCAAGCGTGTTCCTGTGTTTGATGTCCAGTCACTGGGGTACTTATTTCAAATATGCTTTGTTGAGGAAGTCGCTCCCCTCCCTCCCTTCTCCCTCCCCAAAAAAAGAAAGATAGATGGATAGATGTCTTCTTCCTGATTACCCTCTTGACTCATGGATCAAACAGCGTGAAGCAAGGTCCCATGACAATGTCTTGCGTGTTCTTCCCAGTGATTTTTCTTTTTTGTATTAATTTTAAAACACTTTTTTATCAAAAAAAAAAAAAGTTTATGGCTAAAGTGGGTGAAAAGGAAACATGCCCAACAGCTGTTATGTGGGGCAGAGCAGGAACCCGGAGAAGGAGGAGTGGATGTATTCTGTGGAGTACAGCCCATTGGCCTGGTCCGAGGGCATCTGTACCCAGACCTGGTCGTTCTCCTTGAGTTCAAGCACGGCACTGCCCGAGGCCTGGTCCAGGTAGCCCTTTTTGTACTCGTCGTAGGTGTAGGTGGCCGGCACGTTGTTCTTATACAGAGCCACCCAAACGTTGGTCCCTTTGACGTGCACATGGTAGGCAAAGTAGTAGATTCCGGACACGGGGCAGGTGAAGATCCCGGTGACCGGGTTGTAGCCGTTGTGCCCGTTATACAAGGTCCGGTCAAACTTGACGGGCATGCCGGACGCGGGGAAGGGGGAGGTGAGGATGGCAGTGAAGGCCGGCGCGATGCGGGCAGCGAGCTCTCCTCGGCCGTACTGCGGCTTGCCCGGCTTCCCGTTGCCCAGCACAGCCCCCTCCACGCCACCGTCCGGCAGGTGCAGCCCCGCGATGCCCGTCTCGTCCAGCACTCCTGGCGCTCCCGGTGGCCCGGGTGGCCCCGGGGGCCCTGGCGGCCCGTTCAGCCCCGGCGTTCCTGGCATTCCGGGTGGGCCGATGGGTCCGGCCAGGCCAGGCTCGCCGGTCTTCCCCTCGCCGGGAATGCCAGGGAGCCCGGGCTCCCCTTTCAGGCCTGGTAACCCCTGAGGCCCCATGGGCCCAGCAGGTCCTTGCAATCCCGGGATGCCGGAGGGGCCCCTCAGACCCGGCTGCCCGGGGGTCCCACCGTCCCCTTTGGGCCCGGGGCCGCCCGTTAATCCCGGCACCCCCGGAAGGCCGATGAACCCCGGTTCACCTTTGGGGCCCGTCGGGCCGGGAGGTCCCAGTGACCCGGGCAGGCCCCTTTCTCCCGGCACCCCCGGCTTCCCCGCGAAGCCGTTCGGGCCCTGGTCGCCGCGTATCCCCGGCATCCCCGGGGGCCCGCTGGGCCCCACGTCCCCCTTGGGGCCGGGCAGCCCGTGCTTGCCCGGCAGCCCCATGGACCCCGGCGGGCCCGGCGGGCCGATGATGCCGGCAGGGCCTGGCTCGCCCGGCTCGCCGTCAACGCCGGGCTCCCCCTTATCGCCGATGGCTCCCTGTGCCCCGGGCTGCCCGCGGTCTCCTTTCAGGCCAGGCATACCCGGCTTCCCATAGCCCGTGGGGCCCGGCAACCCAGGGAGGCCGCGGATCCCGGGCTCTCCCTTCGGCCCCATGGGGCCCTGTATCCCCGGCACCCCCGCGACGCCCGGGACACCGATCCCATCGATGCCGGGGGGTCCCCGCGGCCCCACAGGGCCGGGCTCCCCGGTGACACCCGGCCCGCCCGGGGGACCCATGTCGCCCTTGTCCCCGGGCGCTCCCGGCAGCCCGTCGAGGCCAGGCTTCCCAATGCCGGCCGGCCCGGGGGGCCCCGCGGGGCCGGGAGGGCCCCCGTTCCCCCGGGGCCCCGGTAAGCCTGGCTTCCCCACGCCGTTTTCACCCTTCATCCCTCGTTCTCCGCGGGGACCCGGCTCTCCTTTCGGGCCAGGCTCTCCCCGAAAGCCGGGCAGGCCGGGGCCGCCCTGGGGACCCGGCTTCCCATTGACAGAGAGGCCGGCTGGGCCGGGCAGCCCCGGCGGGCCGGGCAGGCCCCTCGGCCCTTGCTCCCCTCGCATGCCGGGCTCGCCCTTGGCTCCGGGCATCCCTTTCATCCCCGCCTTCCCGGGGAGGCCTGGGATGCCGGGCTTCCCAATGCCCGAGAAGCCCGGGGGCCCAGCAGGCCCAGGCTGGCCGTGCATTCCCGGCTTCCCCGTGCCCGGTTTTCCCGGGTAGCCGGGGGGCCCGGGAGGTCCACGAGGGCCAGGCTTCCCTGGCGGTCCTGGCTCGCCTTTGAGGTCCATGGGCAGCATTGGTGGCATGTCTGTGGAGAGAGGAGACACAGAGTGTCACTAGAGCTCGGCGTGGGCAAGGTGTCCTTGGGATGTTGGAGATGGGGTCTCTGAATGGCCTGGGCTGGGCTTGAACAGGGACACTTCCACTGAGACATGGCCACAGCAGCTTCCAGGGCCCCCACATCATCAGCAGGGCTGTCCTGAGGCGAGGCCAAAGCCCAGAGTTCTCTCATTACAGCTTCACATCCCTCCATGATGTCAGGTGCCACCATGGAAGGTGCCAATGCTTGCTGTCAGCTCTGGCAGGGCTATTTTGTGATGAGTTACTGCAGGGTGGTTTTGGAGCTGGATTCAAACCTCCTGCTGCCTCACTTCCCAGCGGCCTCGAAAGCACCGTGGGATTCAGTTGTTCCTGCCTGGGCTCAGCTGAGAGGATGGCGACAGAGCGAGCCAAGACGGGGGATAATCCCTCACCCCGTCCCGCGAGTCCAGGGCCTTGGGAGACCTTTAATCCTTTTGGATTAAAAAGAAAACTCTTGGACATGTACTCCAGAGCCTGAGGAGGCAATGGATGTATGGGTTAGGCCATGCCTACAGTGCTTGCTGGCACAGCTCCCGAGTCCAGCAAGGCAGAGAAAAACCAAAAAGCAAAAAAGCTCTGGGGATGGAGCAGAAGCCAAGAGCTGGGAGGGAAATGCAGCCTCAGCTCCGTCCAAATGAGTCAGCCCAGCTGGGAATAGGCCGCAACCACTTGACATTTCAAGAATTTATTGAGGTCTTTTGCAAACGGATATAAGAAAGAAACTAATGGGCTGAGAGACTCCAAAAGCAAGGAGAGGCAGATGACATGCCCACCACAGCTCAGCATGGAAAGCACAGACGTGAGCATAAATAACTCCCCGAGGCTGGCCCAGGCAGGGTGTCACCTCCCACGTGACACCAGGAAAGGGTGAGAAAGAATAAATCTGACAAACTCTTTTTTTGGGCAGTTTGAAATGAAGGAAATACTCGACAGTCACATGAACACACGATGATGGTGAGAAATGCGAAAGGCAGAGGAAAGGGCTATGACATTTTGGGTGAATTTAAATCAAATCTGCAATTGGGAAGAGATCTATATGTACAAGTTCCTGGGGTGGGGATGGATGCTGCCTGGGGTGGGAGCAGGATACAAGGTCTGCCAGTCTGGCCCCCTCAGAGAGCCAAGCTGGGCTTTGGGAGCACGGACACACGTGGTGCTGGGATCCGCCAGCACGGAGATTTCCTCAGTCAACGGGAAAAGCTTATGGGAGATTTGAGACACGTGAAAAGAATAACTGTGGCAGCAGCAGGCACAGCTCCTGGAGCATCAGAGGTGGCTTTGCCTGCCCTGAGCACAGCAATTAGCTCTGGCCCTTCCCAGCCTGGTGCTGCTGTGTTTTCCTTGGGTAATGGAAACATTTTTAGAGCTTATCTATAAATCAAAGCCTGGCCCATGTCCCCAGCTGTAGCTGTGGTCACTTGGCTCTCTTGATGAAGGAAATACTTGTCTGTCATGACACTGCCACTGGATTTCTGCGAACTTCTGCTCCTCACCCAGGAAAACGGTGTGGAAAAAAGGGCAAGGGAGCTGTGCAGTGCTGCACTATTTCTGGGGTTTGGATTCTGGAAAAAAATTCTCCAGTAAATTATTTCAATGTGTTTTCTCCCCCCACTTTTTCTTTTTAATTTTTTATTTTCTTGCAACGGTTTGAAACGAATTAGTTTTCTAGGTCATTTTGCATGGAATCAGAACAAGGATCTACAGCTGAGCCCACGAAGGAAGGAAAAAGCACACACACACTCTCTCACACAAGGCAGCGCAGAGAAACGCCAGGCGGGAGCTGCCAGCTTGCAGGCGGCCAAAAAAGCAGACGGGAAAACCAAACCGGGGCCGGCAGCGCGGAGAAACTGGGACACTGCAGCCCCACTGGTGTCCGATTTCAAAAGCCCATGTCTCACCACAGACACATGTCTCGGAGCTCTGCACTTCACAGCACCAGCGTGGGGTTCTGTGCTCCCCTCGACGCCTGAACTGAGCTGCTGTGAATGCTGACAGAGCCAGCTGGGGCAGCAGGAGGGGGACAGGGCAGGAATGACCCCTGGGAGCTGCCACCACGGAGCATCCCAGCTCCTGAGGAGCATGGACGCGGCCAGGTGGGTGCTGTATTAATCTGGAGCTGTGTTCATCCTGTTAAGGACCCTTCCTGCCTGGAGGAGGGACCCAGCAGCACAGCAGAGGAACAATCCAGCAGGATGGGAAGTGGTTCCCAGCCATGAGCAGCCAGCAGCGGGTCTGGCCAGCACGGCCAGATGACACTGCAGGAAGGAGAGGTTGGCTGCTCTGTGGCGGAGCCCGGCCGAGCTTGTTCCAGAGCTGCTGCCAAGCTCTGTCTCGTGAGAGAGTTTCACAGGCTCACAGGGATGTTGTGTGGGATCAGTGTTTTAGCGCCTCTCATGCTGTCTCCCCGCAATGGGTGCCCCAGCACAGCACTCACTCGTGGGTTTACCTGGCTGCAGGGCCATCGACATGGTTGAAATTAAGCCAAAAAAAACCCCCAATGTGCAAATCTCTTCTTCACTGTTCTGAGCAGTTCAGCATTTAGCAGCATTTCCTCCCCTGAGCTCCCTCTGTGCTCTGGTGCAGCTATCTTTGGGTGAGAAAAGGTGTCTGGCACCCTGAGGAAACCTGTCACTCACAGCTGGCACCTGGAGCAGGAGGGAACCCCCAGCCCCGGGGCCAGGCTGGGGCAGCCGGGGGGCCCCACAAAGCTCCCCCGGGTCGGGGTAACCCGCGGGGGCACGGCACAGCCCTGCGCCGTCGCGGCCAGTCAGCTGAGCTCCCCGAGCAGGGCAGAAGGCCAGCAGGGATTTTCCTTGCCAAATTAGAGGTTAAGCAGAGATGGGAGCTCGGTGGGATCCAGGAGGCACCGGCTTCCCCAGCTGCCTCTGTGCGGCCCCACAGCCGGTGGCTCGGGCTGCAGCTGTCCCTGCGTCCCTCTCTCCTGTCCCCCACCTGTCCTCTCCTTCCCATGGGTTTTAGAGGAGTAATGTCCAAGGGACCTTTGTGCTCTGCCCTGCCTCAGTGTCCCCTCTGCCTGGTCTAACCTGGCAGAGCTGTCCAAACCCTTCCTTGCCCCAGCCTGGCACACTCTGCTCTCCCCACCATAGACAACATTACTCAGAGGCAATGCAAGTCACTCCCATGCATAGGAAGAAGGGAAAAAAGAAGGGAGAACAGCAGGAAGAGATTTGAATCCAGTCCCACCAGCAGCTGAAGTGTTCCTGTGCTACGCTGGAAGGTTTTGGCTCTGGCTGGGATTCAGGGAGCAGCTTTACAACAGCTGGGAAGGGGGCAGGGAGGGGGGACTTGTAGCACACTTCGGCTCCAGGTTTTGCTGTGTGTTTTCTGACACATGTGCTGGGCTGAACTCCTGATAAGCCATTCAGCCCTCCAGTAAATCAGCCACCGGTGGCCCAGCCTTCTCTGGTTTCTCCTCCCAGAGCCAAGACTTCAGCTCCTGGGAGGCTCCAGGTCTGTGACAGCCCTTGGGGAAGCTCCAGTGGCTCTTCCCAAGGGCCAAGCACTGACCTGGCAGGTCTGGATCCCTGAGCCCAGCAGTGCCCCATCCCGTGGGGGTGCCAGCACTGGAGTGGGTGCAGGAAGGGCAGCTGGGGACAGGGGATTACAGAAGGCTGGGGGTGCTGGAGCCCTGGCTGTGCAGAGCAATGACCTGGGTGCCTCTGCCCCTCTGGGTGCACATCACTCAGTGGGGAGCGATTCAACACGTCTGGAGTTTCTGGTCGCTGCTCACCAAGAGAGGAAATGTCTCTCTCCTGCTCTTCCCTTGCCAGGCTGGGTCTCAGCTCCAGCCTTGGCACTCTTTCCTTTCCCAGCTGGTGCAAAATGCAGACAGGGAAACGGAATAGGTGGAGGAGTGGAAAAAGCCTTGCCAGGACAGCTCAGGTTTAACAGCAGGGAAAGGAAGAGACAGAGAGTGCCTCCTCTGCCTTCGGTGTAGAGATTGCCTGCTGCTGGGGATGGGCAGCAGGGCAGGAGCCACAGGCTGGAGGGTCCCCTGTGTGCCCTGGCTCCCAGATCATGGTGCCCTCCCAGCCCCAGCAAAGGGCTTCATTTCCTGGCTGAGCCGTGTCCACCCTGTTCTTTTGCACTGGGTTAAAGACCCAAATGATCTAGCCATGCTTGGCCAAGTGTTTTGGACAGCAGCACCCTTGGCTGTGCCAGGCGGCTTCCAGGAGCCTCAAGGGTGGAGGGTGACAAGTGCCCAATGGCTGTGAGGTGCCACGTCCCCTTCCCACTGCCCCGTGTCCTCGCACAGAGTGCATCCCTTACCCAGGTACTGCCCTTTGCCTTCACGGAACGGGGGTCCCAGGGGTCCCTTCACCATGGGCTGCATGTACTTGACTTGAGCGTAGCCCCCCACGCCGCCTCCCGCCGCCGAGCCGGGGCCCATCGCCATCACCAGCGCGCCCAGCAGCACCGGCAGCGCCGCGACGTCCGGCAGCATCCTGCTCCCACGGCTCCTGCAGACAAAGCAACAGTGACAATGGGAACACACCCCCCACACCAGGACCAGCTGGGAGCCTGGGAATGATCCCCGTGGGAACAGGGCTCCCTTGAATTTGTCTTTTGGTAGAGCAGATATCCTGAAGGTGTTGCCCTTCCCGACACACCAGAGCTGGGAGATGCATGGTAAATACAGTTTGTAGAATAGAATCCTAGAATCATTGAGGTTGGAAATGGTCTTGGAAGTCCAAGGAGCTCAACCTGTGACTGATCCCCACTTTGTCACTAGCCCAGAGCACTGAGTGCCACATCCAGTTGTTCCTCAGACACCTCCAGGGCTCCACCACTTCCCTGGGCACCCCCTTCCAGTTTCTGAAGGCTCTTTCCAAAGAGAAATTCTTTCTGATGTCCAACCTGAACCTCCCTTGGCACAGCTCAAGGCTCTTCCCTCATCTTGCACTGTAACCAACCATAGAGGTGCCCAGTGGAGTCTTACAGAAGCTGCCCTGAGTTTCTGTGGTAACTCTCACATCCCCTATAGATTTTTAACCAATATAAGAGGTGGGGAAAAGGCAGATGAGACCTGCAGCCCACTGAGCCCAGCATTGCTGTCACATCCCTCAAGTGAGCAGGAGCTCCTCTCACTTGGGACCCTGTGGGAGGCACAGGCTGCCACAGCCAAGCCTTTCCTGGGGGCAGGGAAGGGTGCTGAGTGTCCCAAATGGGTGCTGAGCCTCCCAAATGGGTGCTGAGCATCTCAAATGGGTGCTGAGCATCCCAAATGGGTGCTGATCCTCCTGAGTGGGTGCTGAGCGTCCCAAATGGGTGCTGAGCCTCCCAAATGGGTGCTGAGCCTCCTGAGTGGGTGCTGAGCATCCCAAATGGGTGCTGGGCCAAACCCACAACATGGGAACCAGAGATTTGCCGCGTTTGTGGCTCAACTGCGGCGCTTCGCGGGCAGCGCTGGGAACTCGCGCAGAGGACGAGGGATGGGAGCAGCAGCCTCAGCCTTAAGTGCCTGTTTATTTAAAATAAACCCCCTTTATAAATACTCTCTTCCTCCAGCAACTCTCCCTGTCAGCTCCACGTGCGGAGCTGCAAACAGATTGATTTGCAAAGAACATTTATTTTCGGAAGCTTAAACAACACGTGACGCCAAAGAGCTTTTTGCTGCTTTTCCTCCTTCTCGCAATAATTGACCTGTGGTGGTTATTAATGAGAATTAAGCTCCTGGCCTGTCCTGCCAGGGAGCAGGGGCAGGGCTGCTGCATGCTGGGATTTCATCGGAATTTCCTGAATCGCTTTTGCTGAAGCAGCAGTGGAAAAAAGAAAAAGCTGCAGCCTAGAGAAAAAACAACCCAAATTAAAACAAAATTAAAGCAAATTAAGTCAAGGGAGCGGGGAGCCCTGGCATGGGATTGTTCCTGATGCCACAAGGGCTTGGCAGGTTTTTGGAGTCTCCAGGGACGAGGCAGCCTTGACAGCTGCTCTTGTGCGTGGAAAATGGTCTGGGAGTCAGCTGAGGGCTGGAGGGGACAGGGATGGCCCTGCCATCAGCAGCACGATGGAGCCTGTGAGGGTGCAGGTGGCTGTGGCAGATGCTGGAAGGGGAACTCTGCTCTGCCCATCCCACCAGAGCCACGGGCCGGAGCGGTGCCATTCCCTCTGAGACTCCAAAGCTGTGGCTGTGGGTTGGGTGGCACTGCCAGGGACAGGGGTGACAGCCACCCCCAGCCTCCTTGGCAGCACGGCCACGGCCTCGCCGGCATTATTGTTTTTCTGTCTTCAGGGTCGAGGAGAGGAACGCTTCTTTTTATGAAGCATTATTTTACAAGGATTTGTTTAAGGGGAAAAGAATCCCATTCTAAGGGATTGCAGCTGTAAAAATACAGTTTCTGTTAAATAAAAGAGGAGAACAAACCCCTGAATCAGCTATTTACTTGTTTTCCTTACCTGGTATGACCCCTGTGCCTCCATCTCACCTCCCTCCCTTCCTCGCTCTCTGCTCTCCCACCTGGGCTGGATTCACCCCTGCTCCTCCTGCCACGGGAGCAGCACCCTGGGGTGGTTCAGCCCCTTGCTGCTGGGCATTGCATCCTCCTGCTGTGAGACCTCAGTCTTTGGAAAGATGTGGGATGCAGGGAAAACTGAGCCAGAGGGAAGGGAGAGGGAGGACCAGGGAATCTGACCACGGTTTCTTTGTATATTGGATATAAAACTGAGTTCCCTGCTCTGTGTCCTCTGTCACCCCCTTGATCCAGCCAGGTCATTCCAGCTGCCCCAGTCTCTGCAGAGGAGCAGGGGGAGCCTGGCCTGAGCCCCCAGGTACGTGTCCCTCACAAAAGGGGTCTCTCGTGCTGAGCTGTCCCCCCAAGCCGTGCCCGGCACTGGGGCAGGAGGCCTCCTGCTACCCGCGCTCTCCAGGCAGTGATTTAATAACAATAAAATGGAAACATCTGGAGTCTCATATGATGGATAAAGTGTGCACAACGTGCTTGTGGAGAGGCTCTTTCATGCTTGAAATCTCCTGTGTTATGAACTGATAATTAATCACACGGAGCAGCCACACGACGCTCCCATCTCGCCTGGCAGGTCGTGAGTGGTGGCAGATCCATCATGTGTGTGGGGTGGCGACAGACAGACAGACAGACAGACAGGCAGACAGGGGTCATCTGCCCATCCTCCTGGGGGTCACCTGCCTGTCCTCCTGGGCTCTGGGGTCAAGAACCTGCTCTTGTATGGCCAACAGAAATCCCATGAGATTCATTTTTTTCCCCATTTAGAGCAGGGGAGATGCTTTGGGGGTCCCAGTTGTAGCCCCTCCTGGCTCACTCCACTCTGCTGGGCACTGCAGCCACCAGGCTGGGCACTGTCCAGCCAGGCTGCTGTCCTCCAGAGGCAGTTCCAGCCCCCCAGCACACTCCAGTACGACCAAAACCATCCCTTGACGCAAAGCCAAGCCCAGCAGGAGCTGCTGAGCCAGGAGGGTTCACACAGGGGCAGCACTTGAGGGGTCCCTGCTGTTCTCTGAGGATGCTGGAGCAGGATGGGGCTCAGCAATCCTCCACTCTGCTCAGCCCTGGGGGGAGCAGGGCCCCGACCCAGCACCGAGACCCCTGGCACGGCTTCAGAGCCGCGGCCGCCACGCTGACGGTGCGAGTGTCGGCTCCCCTGGCAGGCGGCGAGCAGACGTGTTAAAAACCCTTGGCACGCCATGAAAGCTCTGGGAACAGGGAAAAAATCTCACACTTAAACCATGAGAAAAGAGACAAGAAATGTCACCTTGTTCTTGCAGGGAAACAACCAGCCCGTGCTGCCTCCGTCGCTCCGCAACTGCTCGTGGCTTGTGCTGGGCGGCCTGGTGAGCTCCCAGCGTGTTCCTGGAGTGCTCCTGGCCATTCCCAGTGGAAGGGGGCTGCTGCCCCCCGCACTGTCCCTCTCTCCCCACAGAGCCCATGTCAGCACTCCCATGCCTGTGCACTGGGCAATGTTCCTGTGAACACCATGGCCCCGCTTCCCCACGGACACGGCCAGGGCTGTTGGCTGAGCTGCAGCTGATTTATGGCCCCTGTTACTTAAATATTAATGAAGGGCCTGGCCGGCCCTGCGCCTGCTCCCTTTGAGGCTAATTATTTTTTAAGTCAATATATGCGATCCGCGGGGGATCTGCCATTGTGACTGAAGGTCGGCACAACGGGGAACTTGTTTAAACCCGGCAGTCAAAGCGTGGTCAGTTTGGGGCACAGCATGTGCTCTCTGGCACTCCCCCCAGCTCCGGCCCCACATCCATCCCAGCCCCACAGAGGGGCTCAGGGATGAGGCAGGATGGGGAATTTGATGCACTTTAGCTCGAGTCTCACTGGTGAGGCCTCATCCCATCCCCATGCCCATTGCTGTCCCCATCCTCTTCCCCATGCCCAAGCTGTCCCCATTCTGTGCCCTGGGGTCACAAGGCACAGTCACCACCTCTGGAAGCCGTGGCAGAAGCTGTCCCCAGGCTGGGGGAAGCCGTGGGAAGCTCCTTGCCCTCACCCAGGGCTGGGGGGATGCAGGGAAGGGAAGCACCAGGAGCAGCCGGCGCGTGTGGGTGGGCTGGAGCTCGGCTTGGCCGCCGCCGTGTCCCATCGAGCCGCTCCATCCTCCGGTCATTTACAATAAAAAATAAAGCAGGGAGGATTTCCAAGCCCAACACGGGGCTGGCCCGGCTCCAGCGGGAGGTCGATGATTTGCTTTGCGCTACACATGCTTTAAAAATAATAATAAACCGAGGCAAAAACGAAAAGTGAGCTATGAAGAGGGAGAACAGCACGTTGTTTCCGCAGGCCGGGCTGCGAAAGCCAAAGGCATCAGGGAGCAGCTCGGCTGAGCAGCGCCGGAGCGCGGGGGAGACTTGGCACCAGCCTGTCCTTAGCTGCATGACACCTGATCCCATCCAAGGCTGCTGTATGCGCTGCCGGACCCGGAGCCCGAGCCGGAGCCTCGCCCGCCAGCAGCACAGGGAACAAGAAAACATTTTCCTTGACGAAGAAAAAACACCCCACCCCATCTGCAGGGACATGGTCCTGCACACAGTGCCCAAGCCTGGCCCTGGATGGAGCGGGATAGGCATGGCATGGTGTGGTACAGCATGGTATGGCATGGTACGACACGGTATGGCATGGTACAGCATGGTATGGCATGGTATGACATGGTATGGCATGGTACGGCATGGTATAGCATGGTACGGCATGGTATGGCATGGTACAGCATGGTATGGCATGGTACGGCATGGTATGGAATGGTATGGAATGGTATGGCATGGTATGGCATGGCACGGCATGGTACGGCATGGTACGGCATGGTACGGCATGGTATGGCATGTTATGGCACAGCACAGTACGGTATGGGATGGTATGGCATGGTAGGTCATGGCACAGCCTAGCAGATCATGGCACAGCACAGATTAGCATGGCATGGCATGGTACAGCATGGCACGGCACAGCTTAGCAGATCATGGCATGGCGTGGCACAGCACAGCATGGCAATGGTGCCAGCTGCCCACAGCTCACGCTGCCCGGGTCCCACAGCGATGGCAGCCCCAGGGGCGGTGGCACCGCTTGATCCCGCGGCCCCGGGTCAGGGCTCAGCTCGAGCGGATTAGCGACCCCGGGCGTGTGTGCCGGGGGCGCAGCCGCAGGTCACGGCTCAGGGCTTAATCCCTCACCTCCAGCTGTCAAAACTGCTCTGCACAGCCCCGGCGGGCGTGCGTGGGGCCGAGGGCATCCCTGGGATGGGTGGGCACCCAAGAGCCAGGCGGACACCCGAGAGCCAGGCGGGCACCCCCAGGTCGGTGCTGGTTGGGGTCTGGTTCTGGGTCTGGGTGGAAAACCCTGGCTCGGGGCTGCAGCAACACCAGGTCCTGCCTTGCCGGCTCACAGCATCCCTGGGGTGTCACAGGGAAAAATCTTTTATGAAAAATCTTTTCTTTAGGATTTTTCCTCCTGAGAAGCTGAGAGGCCTCAGGAACAAAATGTAAACATTGATTATCTGCTGCTGTGGAATGCAACAGGTGGATCTTTCATTAGCCCATGTTGGTTGTTTCTAATTAATGGCCAATCACAGTCAGCTGGCTCAGACAGAGAGTCTGAGCCACAAGCCTTTGTTATCATTCTTTCCTATTCTATTCTTAGCCAGCCTTCTGATGAAATCCCTTATTCTATTCTTTTAGTATAGTTTTAATATAATATATATCATAAAATAATAAATCAAGCCTTCTGAAACATGGAGTCAGATCCTCGTCTCTTCCCCCATCCTCAGACCCCTGTGAACACCGTCACACTGGGGTGCTGCAGTTCCCCCACCCATGCACAGCTGGGAAGGTGCCCGTGGAGGTGAGTGAGACCCAAGGGACATTTCCCCCCTTGCTGTGGCCCCAGAGGAGTTTCTGCACCCCAAATCCCCGGTCCCAGCCCCCCGCCAGCCTCCCCTGCACTGAAATACCAGAGCTGCAGCATTAATAGCAGGGTTCCCTGCCAGGTGCATAGTTTGACCAGTCGGATCACACATGCCAAACCACAGGTATTTTATGAGACGTTTCCTGTTATGAAGACATTTTTGTGGGGATTCATTTTTTTTCCTCCTTTCTTCTTCCCCTCTCCTCCTCCTCCTCCTCCTCTTCCCCATGGGATGGTGGCCTGCCCGGGGGCAGTGGTGACGCTGTCCCTGAGGGCTGGAGGAGCAGAGCAGGAGCCAGAGCTGGGCTGCAGTGGGGATGAGGGTGCTGAGGGTGTTGGAGGGCTCGATCCCCTCGGCTGGAACCCCTTTCCAGGGGGCTGTGTAGGGTCCAAACTGCTCTGTGAACCCAGACTCATGCCCTGACCAAGCACAGACACTCGTGCCTGGCTCCTGGTGTGGGATGTGGAGAATTTGCCCAGACATCAGAGGAAGGAGAGGGGCTGAGAGCCCCAGGGAGCTGCTGGAGCTTTGGGCATCGCTCTCCAAGGACCCTGTGCTGCTGGGCCAGCCCTGCTCCAGGGACAGGTAAGTCCTAGTGAGAGCAGTGGGAACCACTTGGAGTTTTCCTGAGCTCTGCAGGTCAGACCCACCTTGCTCCTGTGCAAAAATAACATTTCCTAAGGCAAGGGGTGTTTTGCAAAGAAATCTGCTAAGCCTGGAGGGACCCGCAGGGAGCGATTCCCGTCCCAGGGAATTTGCAGGCAAGTGGCCATCAACCACAGACATTTAAACTTCCAGCCTCGTGCTGGGGTCACTGGATTCATTGTAATGAGCCTTCTGGGGTGGGGTGCTCAGGGCAGTTCCCTTGGGGGGCTGCAGGGTGGGACATGTGGGGCAGCAGCTCTGTGGCTGTTCCAGCCCTGCCCACCCATCCCATGGAAGGGGACCCTGCTAAGGGAATGCAGTGAGAGCCTAAAATAGCACTTGGGGAGCCCTCAGTGGCTCTGGGTGCAACAAGGAGCCTCAGCAGCAGCACCCTGTTCTCCCAGGGAAAAGAGGTGCTGGCCTTGCACCATGGTAAATACAGCATGGAGCCAGCAGCTCCCAGTGCCCCAGGACAGCTGGTGCTACTGGTCAGCAGCTCAGTCCCTCCCACAGCATCCCCACCTGTGTCCCCATCCTGTGGTTTCCCCACCTGAGCTCTGCACTCTTCCCTCAGCACCTGCCCAGGTGCGACAGCAAATGTGTGAATTGCTGTGAGAACATCTCCTCCTGTCTGAAACACCAGGAACATCCCCATCCCTGCCCAGCTGCTCAGACAGGAGCCTGCCTCGCAGCGTTCATCCTAACAGTGATTCTATTTTAGCATCAGAGTTTGAAGTTCTGTCTCCTTGGTTTTGCTGGGTCCTTTGATCTCCATTTCCTCTCCTTTTCCAGCTTTTTAGCAACCTCCCAGGTGCCAGCACTGCTGCCTGTGCCTGCCTGCCCATCATTGCTCCCGTACATCCTCCCTGCAGTTACCCTCCACAAAACCCCTCTGACAAATCACCCGGTGACCTCACTCCCACTTCACTTTGGAGCTGCATCTCCTCAGGGGAGACTCCAGAGCTCGGCTACTAACTCCCAACAATGCAAGACCTTGGTTGGGGCACCCCTGGCTCCACCAACCCATCCCCAACCACTGCAAACCTTCCTGGCTGCCACCACTCCTTGTCCCGCCAGGTCGGTCACAGCCCTTGGGGACAACGCAGGTGACAGGACCTGCCCAGAGCGATGCTGGGATGTCCCAGCCTGGGGTCAGCCCAGACAGGTGCCCTGTGGCCGAGGATGGTCAATGTCCCCCCCTCTGCCCCCACCCAGTGTCACCGATTCGGCCCCTGCGCCTCTCCTGGGGTTAATGGGGGGGGGGGGGGTGGGAAATATTGTTTATGCTTCTCTAATATCGGCCTTCTGTTTTGCATTTGCCGTTTCTTCAAAGATAGGGAGCCGCCTCTGCCAAGATTCCAGAGGAGATATCCTCAGCAATGCCGACCGCGCTCCCCACCGCACTCAAAGAAAACAAATGTCAGGCCAAGGATTGATATGAAATAGTTTAAAAATGAGAAAAAGCTGCCTTACAGCTAGGTTTACATTAAAATAAATTTCAGGAGCGGGAGCCTCGGCTGCGTCCCTCCCTGGCGGGCGGCGCTGGGGGATGGATGGGGTTACCTGCCGGGGCGGTGCCTCGGTGCTGCCTCCCCCTTGGTGAATCGGCAAATTGGCAAATCGGTAAATCAGCAAATCGGCAAATCGGCAAATCGCAGCCCCGCGCCAGCATCGGCTGCCCCATCCCCTCGCCATTTCCTTCTCTTCACCATTTCTAAACCCATCCCCATCCCCTCATCACCCCCCTCTCTTCACTATTTCTATACCCATCCCCATCCCATCCCATCCCCATCCCCATCCCATCCCCATCCCATCCCCATCCCCATCCCATCCCCATCCCCATCCCTTCCCCATCCCCATCCCATCCCATCCCATCCCATCCCATCCCCATCCCCATCCCCATCCCCATCCCTTCCCCATCCCCATCCCCTGCTGCCCCATGCACCATAAAGGAGCACTCCTGGCACAACAGCCATGTGCAGCTGCTTCCCCATTTCCACACCCAGGGAAAGGGATGGAGTGCACGTTTCAGGCAGTATTTATGTTATTTAATTTAATTTAATTCCTCTGAGCTGATGCGAGACCCCAGCCAGCCCGAGGTGCTCAGTGGAAACTCTGACAAGACGCTCCCGTATCCCACGCTCCTGTCTGGCACAGCCTCGTGCTCCTGGCTGGATTTCAGATTTCCCCTGTGCCCTGTAATCCCCATTTTAGGGGCCATCCTCTCTGCCAGGCTGTGCTCCTGAGGCCCTGCAGCACCATCAGGCTTCCATGCCCCCATCCCAATGGACAACCCCCACATGCCTTTCCATTGGGACAGCTGTGGGTTGTGCAAAATCAAGCTGATTTTTTCCCAGAATTTTGTTTGGAAATAATTTGCCTGACGCCGTCACAAGATGTTTCACCATTGCTGAATCAGCTGCTTTGATTTTTCAATTTGAAATTTCTACTTCTTTTTTTAAATTTTTTTTTTTTTTTAAGTTTCCACATTTCCTTTGTCTTGGGAGTCGACAGCCTCACAGGGAATTCCAGTCGTCCTGCTTTCCTGAGGATTACACCAAACCCTCATGCCACAGGAGCCTGTGCAGAGGCAGCAGAGTCCCACAGGACAGCACCGCTCCTGGACAGCTGGGTGACCTGTCCTGGGGACCATGAGGTGCTACTCAGTGTCCCCACGTTCACCATCTTTGTCATTAACCCTCTTTCAATATCATTTATCACTAAAGCCACACTCTCCTTTCCAGGCTCCAAATTTCCAGTTCAACCAAGCATCCCATCGAATTTGCTCCAAAGGGTTCCAGATCACCCCCTAACCTGGACCCCCACACCCAAAATTGTGCTCATTTCTCACTGCTCTTCTCCTCCCAATGTGGCGCCATCGGGCAGCTCTGCCCTGCCCAGGGCACCCCGCACCTGCAGAGCAACCAGCCCACAGGGAAATGGTGTGGATTTCATGTGTCCCAGATAATCCCAGAGGAAAAACCACTTCTGGACACAGGATGGAGAAAGGAGAAGCTGGGACAGTGCTGGGAGCTGGCTAAGAAAGGCCCAGAGGAGCCAGTGACCTTCACAGCTCCAGAGCATCTGCCCTGGGCGTCGCTGTTACCATTGACCCTTTGCCAAGCAAAACTGGGGCCTTGGAGCTCCAGCACTGGTGGAAAGCAGTGCAGAATATCTGGAATATTTTCTTAGCAGGACTCGCCTGGATGGACACACAGCCAGTGGCTGTCTCTGTGTCCTGCAGTGTCCCAGGGGACTGACAATGGGATGGAGTCTGGTCCCTCAGGGTCAGTCCCTGATTTTGCACCCTGTGCTCCCTTCTGCTCCATTCAAATGCTCCCATTCGGAAGCACCGGGGCACAAAGCCGGACCCTGAACCCGGGGACAGGGAGACATTCATTACAGAACCTTTTGTTTGGGCCTGGAGCTGGAAAAGCACTCGGCTCCCTGTGAGTTCTGCCCCAGGCTGTGTCATGTGGGAACCTCCCTCGGTCCCCACTCGGGACCCACTGCCCACAGGGGTGGCACTGCCAGGACCCCCTGCCTTGGCAAGGGGCACCCAGAGGTGCCAGGAGGTGCCAAGCTGCCCAGGAGGGGCTGGCACGGTTACTGCACCCAAGGGACCCCAAGTGTTATGCCAGTCATCTCCCCATGTTTGCTGCAGGCCCAGATCCTGGGGTTGGATCCAGAGCTGGGAAAAGATCCAGACCTGGGGGTCAGCCCTGATCCAGGGATCAGACCCAACCTGGGGCATGTTGCTGCCTTCTAGGAAGTGGCAGGCACCTGGCAGCCCCAGTTTGGGCAGGCACTGGGCATCTGCTGCAGGTGCCACGCTGCTGCCACACTGGCCTGGCATTGCTGAGCGATGAAATACGGGGAGAAAATTAAATTGACCTGTTCAGCCCATTTTTCTAGAGAACAATCATAAAAAACCCCTAAAAAACAGAAGAGAAAAGATACCCAAGGAACCCTTCAGGCTTCAGCCTGGAGCTGGTGTGGGAAGAGCACAGGAGAAGCTCTGGAGGCACGGATGGCAGGAGGCAATGCCAGGGGACAGTGAGGTGACAGCTCCCTCCGTGCCTCGAGTGGCTGCAGAACCCACCTGGGACAGCACCAGCCTCAGCCTTGCTACAGAAACCAGGGATGAGCAGGGCTGGCTGTGGCTGCAGGGGTGTCTCAGAGAGACCGGGGGCTCCACAGGATCCCCCAGGATCCCCCAGGATGCCCCCGGATCCCCCATCCCAGCCGGGGCTCAGCCCGCGCCCGGCACACCCACGGCGGCGTGGCCGCTCCCGGGAGCCTCCCTGCACAAGCCCACGGACATTTTCCACCGCTTTTACAGCGAGAGCATTAAAACGCTGCTTTCCGAAGGCTCGGCACGCTGAAATGTCAGGCCCTGGGTGGAATGGCGGGGGCGCGGCGGGAGGAGGGCTGCGGTCGGGGCTGGGTGCCAGGAACCCCGATCTGTGCTGGCCTTTGCCCCAAAGGGGGGCACCGGGGGCTGTGGTTGGGACTGAGCTCCAGGAACCCCGATCTGTGCGGGACTTTGCCCCAGGGAGGCACCCAGGAGCCCCCATCTGTGCTGGCTTTTGCCCCAAAGGGGACACCGGGGTCTATGGTCGGGGATTGGCACCAGGATCCCCGATCTGTGCTGGCCTTTGCCCCAGGGAGGCCCCGGGGGCTGCAGCCGCCTCCATCCCCGGTTAACGGAGAGCCGAGAGCGGCTCGGGGAGCCCTGCCCGGGTGCTGCCCCTGCTCTCTTGGCTCCCGGCGCTGTCTCCTGCCCACTGCCGGGCTCCCTTTGTTGGGAAGTCAGGGCTGCCCCTTCCCACGGCCCCCGCCGGGCTCTGCCAGGGCCGGAGCGTGGCCCCGATGAGCCAAGGGAAAGGAAATCCCGTGCAAGGCCAGTGTCCCGCAGCCTCCGGGCACTGCTGCCCGCACCGGCCCGGCACGGAGCGGGAGGTGAAGGGGTGAGGTTCGCTCTCCTCCCGGTTCTTCAGCAACCAGAGATGGCCAAGGGGCTTTGGAGGCGGCCAATGTCCCCTCTGTGCGTGCCCTGGGGATGCTCCCGCACCCAGTTCTGTGCCAAACTCATCTCCAGGCATGGCTGTGTCTGCTGCCCACATCTGGATACCCCTCCTGGCTGCGGGGCCAGCGAGGGAACAGAGCCCAGCCAGGTCTGTCCCTTTAGGAGGCTGGTGGGAGCAGGGACACATCCCAGCTGGCCAGGACAGGGTGTCCCAGCCCTGCAGGAGGGGTGGGTGCAGTGGGGCTGGGGATGGGGCACAGGGACGGTTGTGCAGGAGCAGCCAGGACGGGGTCGGGAAGCCGGGAGAGCCCCGGGTGTGTCCCTGTGTCAGGGCGGTGGGGCTAATTCAGGAGCTTTCAGCACCACCCACAGAGGTGTCCGACGCTTTTATTTATGAACCCGCTGGCTCCTGCGCAGCTCCAGCCTCTCACATGCAGGAAAAAGCGCGTCGGAGCCAAGACAAACAGAGCCAGCAGCATCCCCGCGAGAGGCAGCGCCGGGCGGGCCAAGGATGCTCCGGATGCTGCCGGTGGCCGGGGGTGGCCGAGCCCCGGCACCACGGCCCCGGGGCCGGGCTCCAGCAGCACAGGCTGCCACGGCATCCACACAGCTGCCCTTGGTGTGCTGGCTGTGCAGGGACCCTTTGGGGATGCCCAAATGCTGCCCCCGGTGCAGGGGATGCTGCTGGTGCCCAAAGGCAGGGAGGGATGTGAATTCACACGAGCATCAGGGTGAGGTCCAGCCCAAAAGGGCTGCAATCCATCCCTGGATGGATTGCCCCAGCACTGGCTCCAGCCCCCAGCAGCGTGGCAACAACTGGGTTTTTGTCACTGTGTGCCAGGGAATTCAGCAAACCCAGCGCTTCCTGCTGGTCCCAGCCCAGGCTAATCCCATAAGATGCTCCGTCAGCACAGCCAGCAAGGACAGACAGCAGCTCCTGCCCCCTCCTGTCCCCCAAGCACCATCCAGGGGCAAGGCAGTGCCCAGTGCCCCCAGTGGGACCAAGGTGGATGCAGACAAAGGCACTGCGAGCGCCAGCTCCAGCTCCAGCTGCTCTGGGGACTCGGCTAATGGGGTCCATTTGCTGGGTAGTTCTTGGAATAACAAATTGTATCATCCAAAAAAGCAAAACCACAAAAGGGGATCGGCTTGCAGCTCAGCTCACAAAAGCCCCTTGTCTGGAGGCCCCCTGCGCCCCCCAATCTCCCAGAGAAAACTCAATTTAACCAAAATAAACAGCACACCCAGCCCTGGGCTCTCACGCTCCACACAAACTGGGGACCAACCCGACCCTGCGGCTGGCAAACGCCACCAGTTGGGCACCTGGCTGTGCCAGGCAGTGCTGGAGCTGCTGCCCACTCCTCTAGAGTGCCATCCAGCCAAAACTGATCTCGCAGGGCTCTGGCCATGGTGCAGACCCCAGTGCTGCTCCATTCCCAGTCCATCCCAGTTACCCTCTCTCTCAGGGAGGGAGAGGTCAGGGCTCGTGCAGGAGCAGGGGACATGAAGCCATGGATTTCCTGCAGCAGGATGAAAGATGAAGTTTGACACCTGCCAAACCTTCTAATCCCCCTTTTCACCCCTGCCAGCTTCCTGGCAGGCTGGAGCCCACTGACCTGGCAGGAGGAGCACACAAGGTTCCCAGCATGGCAGGGATGATCCCAGCCTGCAGCAGGACCAGCTGCAGGGCCCCACTGGCTCGTTCTGGTCTCCAGCTCCCACAGGGATGTCCTGTGTCTCCTCTCATGGCCCCAGGGTCACCCAAGGTCACGAGCTCCTGTTTGCATCCTCAGAGGACACAGCAGCTGAGGTGCTCGCCTGGGTCCTGAACTGGGAGGCTGCAGGAGGGGGAAGGTGGAAGGGAGGGGAGTTACACCCCTTCCCAGTGGGTCAGGTCTCCAGAATTATGGGATTTTTGAGCTATTTATCCTGCTGGGGTTGGACCCCAGGGACTAACCTGCCTCCCAAGCCAAGAGCCCTCCAGCAGCAGCCCTGCAGAGGTCCTGCCTTTGGGAAGGTGCCCCTACCATGTCCCAGCAGCAGAGTACAGAGGTTTGTTTCTCCCATGGCTCTGGTCTTCACACCTTCTCATGCAGGACAGGAGCACCAGCTCCCAACCCTTGTCCCCACACTGCTTCTGCCCCCAGCCCCAGTCAGGTATCCCCAGCCCCAAAAATCACCTGAATTATTGACAATCTGAGCAGTTTGGTCAGATTTAGGACCAGGTTCCAGCCAACTGCTACCAGCCAGGGGACTCAAGCAGATGGTCAGTGATGCAGGGACAGCACTGGGATGGGAACAGCCACAACCACAGCCTCCACAGAGCTTTGGGAACAAAACACCTGGACTCCCACACCCCTGGGAGCTCAGGACAGGATGGTCCTGCCTTTGGGAAGTGCCCCTGCCATGTCCCAGCAGTAGAGGACAGAGGTTTGTTTCTCCCACAGCTCTGGTCTTCACACCTTGTGCAAGGCAGGAGCACCAGCTCCCAACCCTTGTCCCCACACTGCTTCAGCCCCCAGCCCCAAAAATCACTTGAATTATTGACAATCTGAGCAGTTTGGTCAGATTTAGGACCAGGTTCCAGCCAACTGCTACCGGGCAGGGGACTCAAGCAGATGGTCAGTGATGCAGGGACAGCACTGGGATCAGGATGGGAACGGTCATGGCCACAGCCTCCACAGAGCTTTGGGGACAAACCACCTGGACTCCCACACCCCTGGGAGCTCAGGACGGATGGCACTGCAGCAGCTCCATGCCTGGCTGTTCCCAGACGGTCGCTCCAGCATCCCTTCCCAGCTGGATGCCCCCAGGATGCCGTGGGCGACCCCGCCGCCGTCACGGCCCATCTGCCGCGGGTAATTCCCGCCTGCCCGGCAGCGCTCTGGCTGCATTCCTGCCCTAAGTACCGCGGATTTGCTGTGCTTTATGAAAAACGAGAAGAATGTTTTAAATGAAATTAATTCTGACGAACCCAAGATTTCATAAAAACACTGCCCGGGCATGGTTTGGCACAGGCCTGCTCTTGTTCGCTCTAGTGCTTCCCTGGGGGGAGGAAAATACCATGCTTGGCATAAAATAATTACAGACTCCTCGTACAGCTCAATTTATGGCTGCTCGAGGAGCGCCGGGGTCTTGTCCTGGCCCGTAGCTGATGCTTGGCAATGACCACATCACGTGTGGTCTTTAATGAGTGGCTACGGGAGGTGTGATGGAACAAACCATCAGCACCAACTGTGCCAGGCCTTTGGGGCAGTGCTGGACACCTGAGTGTCCCAAACCAGGCCTTGAGGGGTCACGTCACGCTGCCACATGAGCTGGCACTTGCCAGCACAGCGCAGAGCTGGCAGGGACAGAGTGTGTTCGTGGTGAGGACGTGTCTGTGCCGGCGGTGGGAAGGAGCAAGGGAGGATCGGGAAGCGGGCACGGAGCCACCGGTGCTCGGCACGGCCCCACCAGCTTCCTTCGGATGCAGACGGGGGAACTGTTGCGGCCCTGCCCGCCTCTCCCTTTCATCTCGACTTTAAAAAGCCATTAAATTGAAACCATAAAGGCACCCAAGCCCTGGAGCGGCTCCGCCGTCCCGCTGGCCCCCGCGCCAGGGATGCTCGGCAGGACGCGCGCAGCAGGAGCAGCTCGCAGGCTCTGACCTTGTTATTTATGTAACACAAAGCTCTTTTCCTCTGTTCCTGCACTGCCGTGAGCCAGAGGCTGAGACCCCCACAATGGGACCCTCAGGGGTCTGTGGGCCCATGGCAATCACGGGGCTTTGGGGTGCTTGAGCTGCTGTGAGGGGCAGGGGGTTGGCCTGGGTCCAGCTGTGGAAGAGGCTCCCCAGGGATGTGATGGAGTCAGAATCCCTGGAAGTGTTCAAAAAACAGACGTGGCACTTCACAGCACGGCTTAGTGGGCATGGGGTGTTTGGTTGAAGGGTTGGCTTGATGATCTTTTCCAACCTTAATGAATCTGTGTGCCTGGTTTGGGGTCTGCCCTTGACCCAAGCTGCCCACCCTGGGGCTGTGGGCTCTGCCCTCCAGGGTTATCAGCTCAGCCCCTACAGAGCCCAAAGCATCTGAAATTAAAGGCAAAGCAAAGACAAAGGTATCGCCACTGTAATCCAAACCCAGGCCCAGGTCAGGATCTGCCTGTGGGTTGTGAGTGCCAGACTGGCAATATCAGGAAATATGAAGAAATAGCAATAAAAGTCGTCTTGTTCTTGTCCTCTGGCTCACAGTACAGGCAGCAGTGAGAAATACCTTTCTGCAGTCATTGACAATGCATGTTTCAGGGTGGAAATATGCTCCTCTGGCAAAAGCCCACATATTTAACCCCGGTGGGCACTGGCAGCTCACCCTGCGAGCCCAGAGCAGGGCTTCAGGGAGGGCAGTGGAACTTCCCAGCCTGGCTGGGCACAGGAGCTCACGAGATGCTGCTCTGGCTGCTGACACGGAGCAGGATGTGAGGGTGATAAGTGCTGAGTGTTGAAATGAAAGCTACAGTGAGAGCAAAGGACCTGCTGCAGCTCTGTGCCGTGCCAAGCCTCCCACCGCCTTATCAGTGCTTCCCTGAGAACATGGCTGTGTTGTCCTGACATTAAATATTCTCCTTGGTGATCCATATCTCCTCCATTTCAGTCACAGCACCCCGAATGCTCCAGCCCTGATGCACACCCTGGATTCACACTCCCAGCCCTGGAGCAGAGCCAAAATCTCCAAAGGAAAAATGCAGCCCGAGCTTCCAAGTTTCGTGGTGAAACCACATGATTTTGATGGGAAGCCATAAATCAGTCCCAGGCTCTCTCAGCCTCCGGTAACTTCTTAAAACAAACCTGGGCTGAATTCTGGGCCTTGTAATGAAATCTGAAAGCAGGTGAATTGGCCACAGGGTTTGTGCATCACCACAATTGAATGCATGGAGCAGCCTCAGATGCCCTGACTATTCTGAGAGGGCTCCCACAAATGATGGGGCACAACCAAAGCATCTTCCACCTCCTGTGGCATCCAAGGACAGGAGAGGCCTGAGTGCTGCCCAGTCCCTGAGACCTTCCCAGCCCTGGGGGCATGGACACCACCCTGCCAGCACAGCAATGAGATGGGCAGGACCTGCTGCCCTGCCCTGCCAGGAAAACGGGGAAAAGTGCAAATCCTCCCGTGGCTGCAGGGATGGGGGCAGCTCCTGAGGTGGTCTGGCCTCAGGGCCTTAGGTTTCGGCACAAAACAAAGTGAAGGCTCTTATTTGGCTAATGTGCCTCGGAAGAAAGGCTCTATCCTTGTTTGCTCCCACTGCTGCATTGTCTGTGGATAAAGCCAGGGATAGTTCTCATCTGATATGGCAATATCATCTCGCCCATCTGGACAGGGCTCTTTACAAGACCCTGCTTTAGAATTTAGATCCCTGGGAACTTGGAAGGCAGCAGTGAAACAAAACCCTCCACCAGAACAATAAAGAGGCTCTCAGCGACAGCCAGAGCTCTGTGGGGCAGGCACAGGAGCACTGCAGGGTCCCAGGGGTCCAGCATGACCAGGCTGCTCCAGCATGCAGCAGGTCTGCAGAAATCTGCTGCTTTGGGGCAGTTCCTGGGGCACATCCCGCCTGGGGAAGGCAGAACTTGGGCTGGGGGTGCTGAAAGAGATAAGCACCCCCAGTTTTGGTGCAAAACAACCAAGCTGGGCAAGGCATTGCATCAGCCACTGCATCCACAGCAGGTGGACACTGAAGTCGCTGTCCTCCTCCCTGACTGCTGCCTGCCAAGCCCTGTCCTGGATGGACGAGGCTGGAAGAGCCTCTGGGGACAAACATCTCCAGATGGGCCAGCAGGACGGGCTCGGCCCCAGGGAAGGTCACAGAGACCAGGCCTGGCTGCTCTGCAGATTTTGGCTGCTGCTGCTGCCTGTGAGCTGGAGCTTTGCTCCGTGAACTCGGCTGACACTGGGGCCAGAGGCCATGGGAGCACTGGGCTGAGGGGACAGCAGACACCCTCACACTGCCACCTTTGTCCTTTTTAGGACCCATCTCTCACCTGCAGCCCCCAGCCAAGCTTGGGAGCCCTACAGAGGGTCAGCAGCCATCAGGAGCCATGGGGTCCCTGCTCCTGGGGTGCTCCTGCAAGAACAGGGCAGGATGTGGCTTTGCTGGAGAGCCCGGCTCCTGCAGCTCTCTGGGGCAGCCCAGCAATGCCCAGGGGTGAGGCAGGCTGTTGGGGAGCAGAGCATCACAATCCCATCCCAGCACCAGGCCGGCGCTGCCCCCCGGCCCCTGCAGATGTTTCCCTGAGCGCTGCCATCCCCGCAGCCCTTCCCGGCCGGGATGGATCCCATTGCTTTGATGTGCAGGGTTATGCAGCCAGAGCAGACAGCCCTGGGGAAGAGCCAGGCAGCCAGGGATGTGACTCAGGAGCGGCTCCGGTGACAGGGGGGAAAGGAAAAGCGGTTTATTATGTCTGTGCCGGCGTCCAAGTCGCCAACGCAGGGAAGCAGCTGAGCCCTGAGCAGGAGGGGAGAGCTGGGGGGACGTGGTGTGGGGTGTCACCCCTGCCTCACAGCCCCCCTGAGGGTCCCAGTCCCACTGGATTACTGCAGGACACAGCCAGGTTCCAGCAGCACCCTGCTCTGCTCCCCAAATGTCCCCATTGTGTCTTTTGCACAGGGAATCCTTGAGTGCAAAAGAGGGAATGGGCATGTGTCAATGCCACCCCATCTTTGTTAAATCAGATAATTACCCTCTCTAATTAGCTGTGACAAAGTGCATGGGGGGCTGGGGATGCTCAGAGTCTAGCACGTGCCCCACAGTGGGCCTGCACCCTCTCCCAGAGGGAAAAACGTGGGATTGAGAAACTGAGGGAAAACAAATTCAATTTGGTGTCTTTTTATGCCCCCCTTTTCTGAACTATGAGATTTTATTGTCACAGATATTTTCTTCAGCGCAGAGGAATGGAAACTCTGCTCCTTCCTGGGCTGTGGACAAGATGAAATAGGAGACAATGACAGAGGGGTGTGTGGGGACAGACGGACAGACGGGACCATCCCCACACCCTCCCCATCGGGTTAATGCCTTTTGCAGGTGCCACTGCCCAAATCCCCTTGATGTTGTAGCAGTGTGAGGAGCCTGGCCATGGCATGCAGGGCCTGTGGAGGAGGTTTTGCCCCTCACATCACAGACCCAGGAGCAGACAGAGCATTAAAACCGGGCGGTTTCACCTCCACCTCCCCAGCAGAGGCTGCACCGCCCGCCGGCAGCCGAGCCTTGGATGCACCGCACAGCGTCCCGTGATGGATCAGCTCTGAAAACAACACCCTGCTAGTCTGCCTCCCCAGCAGCCATAAAACTGTCTTGCAGTTCCTTCGGGGAGGATTTACAGTGGTTCAAAGCATCCTGGAGCGGCCAGCAGAGGCAGGAGCTCCCCACGGGTGCTGCCCCCACACCTGCGGCACCTTGTGGCATTGGGGTGATGCCCCTACATCTTGGCCCTCAGCCACTCCACTTGATTCCCCCCAAACTAACGCTCCTCAACAGGGACTTGGCAGCCCCCCAGAGCAGCTCAGTGACCCCAGGGTCATGCCTGACCCCAGGAGCCCCTCACCAAGGTCCCACACACCCAAAAAGGCTCCTCTCTGGGCTGGGCTGTTCCTGTGCCCTGTGCTGAGGGCAAGCAGGGCAGGCTCTGCCCCGATGGGGACAGCTGGTCTGTAGCTATGGCACAGCCTTGGTGACCATCACTGGAGGGGCAGAACCTCACCCAGCCATGGGCTCACCAAGAGGTGGCTGCTCACCAGCCCTGGGGCTTTCTGGGCATTTGTGACCCCAGAGAATCCAAACCACAACCCCTGGGCACAGCCCATGCCAGGCCCCACTGGCACTAGGAATCTTCCAGCACTGGGCACAGGGAATGGGAGCACTGCCCCCGTGCTCCCCCTGCTCCGTATCCAAGTGGGAAACCAAAAACCCAACGCAAGGTGAGCTGTGCTGAGCCCCTGCCAAGAGCCACGGACAGAAATATCCTTGATTTCACCAAGGTGTGAATAACTTTTGACACTTCTAGGGCTTATTGCCTTAAAAAAATCCCCCCTCAGTCCCCATTCACACTCGGCAGGACTGTGTTTCATATGAATGGAATATATGAATCACTGCAAAGAATTTAAATGCTTCCCTGTACAAAGAAATGCTCCCTCCCCGCCTCTGTGGCCGGGCTCTGCACAGCCTAAAACAAAGGCATGGCAGGAGACGGGACAAATTCCGATCACCAAACTGCTGCCTCCTTGGACAAGGGCAGCCTGGCCTCTCAGTTTGGCCCAGTGCAGCGGGGCAGAGCCTCCACCACCTATTCCAACCCACAACCAACCGCCCTGGCCACAGCACTCGCGGTTTCCGAATTCCCAACGAGCCCCTGACAGCTGCTGGATTCACATCTCTGTGTGCTGTTTGCGTTTTGGCTCTGCTCCTGCTTCTAAACCCCAGTTTTCAGATTGGAACAGGCAAAGAAAATTGCTTTATTGCCATTCCTCTGCCCAATGCGGGAGCTGGGACGATCCACCGCCCCGCTGCTGGGAGATGGGGTCAGCTGGGCTGACGGAAACCAGGCGAGTCTTCCTGCAAGAACCTCTCCCATTTTTTAGCACTTTTGGGTTTTGCTGCTTCTTTTCCCTTCGGGCAACAGGGCGAGGAGGAAAAATGTAACTGGAAGCCTGGCGCAGCCCTGCAGCGTTTCCAGCTGTGATGTTTCCCCTGGCATCGCTGCCTCGGCTCCACACACGCGGTTGTGTCCAGAGCCCCAGAGGAGTGAGGAAAGCCAAGATGGGGTTCAGGCACCTGGGTTGCATTGGTTCCTAAAAGAGCAGGGACAGGACAGCCCCACCACAGCACAGCCCCTGCCCAGGGGGCTCCCAGCCACCAGCCCTGCTGCCAGGTCTGTGTCCTAAATTCGTAGGATCCAGCTCTGAAAGGAGCCGCTTTGTTTCCCAATATCCCTCGCAGACGGATCAAAACTGCATTTTTACAGAAGCAATAAAAATCCCAGGAATTCACCGGCCTTATGATTTATTAAACATGTTCCTTATAGCAAAGCTGCCCATAGATGAGAAATATCTCCGGTAGGTTATTGCCTGGCCTGGGGCTACCGTACAGGGGGGATCTTTCCTGGCTTATTGGGAATGTTCAAAGCCGGAGAACCTGGTAGCTCAGGAGCCAATTAACAGCAACACTCTTAAAAAAAATAAGCACCTGGTGTTTCCCAAGGTTTTTGTAGAAGGCACCACAGTGCCAGTACCCGGGAATGGTGCCGGTACCCGGTGCAGATGTTGGAGCTCTGGGAGGGGAAGAGACTCCAGGCAGGGCTGGAGCAGCGAGTGCCAGCAGTGGCTGTCCCAAAGGCCACGGCACTTTCCCCGACACACTTTTGTTCTCACAAACATTTCCTAACAGCAGAAAGAAGGGGCTGGGCACTGGGAGACGGCAAAGGCTCTGGGGAGGATTCACTGGGAACGGGATGAGTCACAGGAGGGAGAAAGGATGAGAAAAGGTGAAGTAGAGGAAAGCGGGCTCAGACCTGCCCGAAAAGGGATGGCTGGAGTGTTCCTCGGGGAAAAGGCACCAGAACAGCGGGACTCGTGACTGGGAAATCCACGGGATCAGCTCCTGCCCGAGCCCGTCGCCACCCGCGGGATGCGCAGGCGAGCGGCACCGGGAGCGGCACCGGGAGCCCTGACCCGTCCCGGCGGAGCGGCGCGGACCTTACCTCAGCTCCCGTCGGCGCGGCGGAGCGGAGCGGAGCGGAGCGGCGGGCACGGGCGGCCGCTGGCGGGAGCGGCGGGCCGGGCCGGGCCGGGCCGGGCACCCCGCGGGGCGGAGCGGGGCGGGCGGGAGGGCGGAGCGGGGCCGGGGGCGCGGGAGGTGCGGGGGATGCGGAGCGGGGCCGGGGGCGCGGGGGATGCGGAGCGGGACGGGGGGATGCCGAGAGAGGGATGCGGAGCGGGATCAGGGGTGCGGGGGATGCGGAGCGGGACCAAAGGTGCGGGGGATGCGGGGAGCGGGTGCTGCGATTTCTCTCTTTTCCCTCTTTTTTCCTCTCTCCCCTCGGCGGTCCCAGCCCGGCCGCGCTGCTCGTTCCTCGGGCTCAGGAGGGAGGGAGACTGCGCGCACCGCACCCCGAGAGCGCGGCCCCTCTGCCCCCGCCCCCCCGGCCCCTCCTCGCCACCCCACCCGGGACAGGGGGCCCGGGCACGGCCCCCAGACCCGCCCGCCTTCCCCCGAGCAGGGATGCCCCGTGCCCCGGCCCCAGAACCGCCTGCCTTTTCCCGAGCAGGGATGGCCCGTGCCCCGGGATGCTGATGCCAGCAGGAGCAGCCACAGGGTGGGAAAAGAGCCCCCTCCATGTGCAGAGCCCCCAGGACTGGGTGCTGCCCAACCCTGGGATGGGGTGAATGAGCTCCAACCTTCTTTCCCCTTCTTGGCCCGTATGGCTGGAGCAGCGTTGCCCCCATGCCCACCCAATGTCCCTTGTGGACACAGGGCCTCAGCAGGACACGATCCCAACTTCTGAGGTGTAAGAATTTCACCACCCTGAAAATCCCCTTGCCCTGGGCACGACAGTTTGGAAATGTGGTGCCAGTGGAGCCGGTTGCTGCTGCCTCGTGATTTTGAAATCACACACACCAGCACGGAGGTGCCTCAGCCCCAGGAGAACAGGATGCTGGCACCTGCCTGTCCCGGGCACCGTGTGCTGCCCATGCCCGGGGCGGAGGAGCCGTGGGCATCCCGCTGGCAGCCGCGTGCCAGGCACAGCCGGGACATGGCAGGGACACAGCGGGGACACCGCGGGGACACAGAGGGGACACTACGGGGACACTACGGGGACACGGCCGGCGCTGCCGCAGCCCCGGGTGCGGGGTGCAGGGCCCCGGTGTGCCCCGCGAGGCAGATTAGGGTTGCTCAGGCAACGGGCACGGAGAAAGCCCGTCGGGATGGAGGCCGCTGGGTGCACAAGGGTGTTTGTTTTCTGTATTAAGCGCCTGAGCGAGGGGGGCATCAGACAGCTAATCCCCCCTCAATGGCTTCCCCCGGAGAGCAGCCGCCGTGGGGCCGGACCCTGCTCCCAGGAATGCTGATGTGCTGTGCCCTGCGTGGGGCTGGGGTCCCCTCGGTGCCCTGAGCGGGCAGGGCTGGGGGTCCATCCTTTACCAGAGCGCCCAGGGCAGGGTGAGCAGCTCAGGGAGCCCCAAACCAGGGCTGAGCCCGGCTGAGCACACAGTGACTGCTCGGGGGACGGCTGCTGGCAGCAGCTGCTCTGCCACCACCTCAGCACCTCAACCACAGTGTTCTGGCTCTCCTGCCCACGGCCTTGTGCCACCTGCAGCGCCCGGGCACAGGGCAGAGCATTCAGGGGCCTCCGTTGGCACGGCAGCTCCCACAGAAACCAACCAGCCTTGTTTAACCAGAGCTCTCACTGGCAAAGCATTTCCTCTGCTCAGAGGCTCATTTGCCAGCACAGACATTCCTCTGTCCCACAGAGCAAACCATGGGCTGCAGCCTCGCTCGGTGCCGGCCCCTGCTGCCTGTCATCGCTCCTGTGCTGGCTCCTTCCTCCCCAGGATGGAGCCTGGGCTGCACCCCTGGCACCCTGGCCATGGCACCTTGGCTGTGCTGTGCCACTCTGGCTGCTCCTGGCCATGCCACCTGGGCTGTGCTGTGCCACTCTGGCTGCTCCTGGCCATGCACAGCCTTCTCCCTGCTGCCCAGCAATGGTTATTTTTGTTCTGGAGTCTTCTAACCCCTCATTGGGTTCTTTCTTTTCTTTTATATCTTGTGGAGTCACAGCTGCTTCTGACTGCAGCCCCCTGATGCTCTGGTGTGGGTGCTGGTGCACCTGCTGACTGGTAGAGAGCAAGGAACTGAAAAATGTGTAGGACTTGAATAAATATTACCAAGCAACGCCTGACCCTCAATATTCTTACACTAAATGTAAAACCCAGCTCTGTGCCAGCTGTTGGGAAAAATTCTATGAAATTAACTCTATTCCAGCCCAAAAGATATCCAGGTGTGAGCTCACAGAGGATGCAGCAATCCCAGGCTGAGCAAGGAAAGAGAACAACTCACCCAGTGCCATAACTCTGAGTAGCTCATCCAACTTCAAATTTATTTATTTATTTGAGCTAAACAACTGATGCCTCTCAGCACTGCGCCGAGCCACTGCTGATGGCTCTCCTCCCCAGCAGGAGAGGGAAGCCAGGCTTAGAGTGGGATTTAGGGGCTCTGCTGCCTTTATCTCCTGGCAGCTCTGCAGCCACTGCTGTGCCAGGGCTCCACGGTGTCCCCAGGGCTCCTTGGTGTCCCCAGGGCCACACTGAGCCACTGAGAGCAACCCTGGGCACTGCTGTACCTCAGGGTGCCCCCCAAAATCCCCGTCCCAGCCTTGCAGCGGCTCTGCGCAGGAGGAACAAGAGAGAGGCAGGAGACATAATTCAATCTGGGGCTGCAAAATGCCTTAACTTAATTTTGGTGGGTCACGGGCATAATCGAATCAGCCCCGTGCGCCGGAATATCGTTTCCATGTTTCCACAAGGATGGATAATTGTGCTCAGAAAGCCAGCCCTTGGTGCTCCAGTGGGAAAATGTGCCATGGGGAGGTGGGAGGGGGTCAGGAGCTGGGCTGGCAGTGCTGCTGTGCCCGCTCAGGGTGCTGGCATGGAGGGACAAGGACACACAAAGGGCTGGGGACATCACCCTGCTGTGCCAGCTGTGGCGTGCAGGTGAGAGGTGGCCCGGCCAGGAGGACACCAGGCAGGGAGTGGCAGTGTCAGCAGAGTGCAGGGTGAGCCACGGCTCCGTGTGGAGCATGGTGCCAGATCCCAGCCTTCGGGAACATTCAGTGATGGATTAAATGCAATCTGACTACCACTGTGGGAGGTTGGAGAGAATTACTTCATACAAATGCACTTCGGAAAGTATTTAGAGTCAAATTTTCAAAAGCCCCTGAACGATTTAAGAGCCAAAATCCCATTTTCCAAAGTCACTTAAACGAGCAAGAAAAGATCAGTTGAGAAAACACGCGAGCGGACGGGGCCTGGAGGGACAGGGCTGCGGTGGCAGCACCACGCTGCCATCAGCCACTGCAGCCCTCACTGGGGACACACGAGGATGCATCAGCCTCAGAAAACATCCCTGTGTGTGTCTTTCCAATGAATCAGCCCGGGATGGGTCAGATGGAAGGGAATTGTCCCGCTGGGGACAGGGACAGCGCCCGGCTCAGCAGCGCCGGGGACATCAGTGCCACCTCCGGCTGCCACCCCGGCCCCGGCGGGGCAGGAAGGGTCCCCGGCTGTAACGGGAGAAGGCAGGGCTGCAGCTGGGAACCGCAGGGCTCCTTCCCTTACCCCACAACCGCTGCAGCCTCCTAAAAGCATCTCCAGTTCCCCGCTCAGCATCCTAATGAACCGCAAGGGCAGCTGGGGCCCTTTGAGGCAGCAACCATGGAGACTCAACCCCCCCAAAGAGCAAATCCCAAAGCAATTAGCCTTGCAGGGGCTGGTGGAGGTTCCACATTCCTCGGTGGCTGTAAAGCTCTTTACTGGGATTGTTTTCCTGCGTGAGCCCTGCCCGGGGTACACACGGTGGCTCCGGCTCCCAGCACCTTTGGTGCACGCCATAAAAAAACACTCTCACGTTGCCTTTGCTGGGGCTGAACCCGAGCGAGTTTACACACTTCCCCCAATAGAAAGCGAAAAAAAAAAAAAAAAAAAGGATCTGAGACGGAATTCTTGCTCCAGGATCCTTTACAATTCCTGGAGGACATTTTTGGAAAGGGAAGGGTTGTATTTACTTTGGCAGCTGACTCTGCTTCTATATACATATGCATGGAAAAACTGCACTCACCTACGGTTTCCAGGGCTGCCTTGTCTGCAGAGCACCAGCCCAGGTGGTAGCTGGCGGCCCCTGGCCCTCTGTTTGGAAATGGCACGTGGAATTGGGAGCTGAAGTTTAAATATTTCCCCAGGGCAGCCCTGGAAGCTGCTGGCACTTCCCAGGAGCGCTGGAGGGGATGCAGCATCCCTGGAGCTCATCACAGCTCAACAAAACCGGAGTCAGGATTGTCTCTGTGATGCCCCCATGTGCCCCCATCACCCCCCTCCATGGGCATCCCTCCTCACCTGCACCTCCAGCCTTGCATTGGCTGCTGTGATTAATTCACTGACAGTGGGCTTGGAATAAATCCACTCGTTGGCACGTTGTAAATTCATCACGTGCTGGGGACGCGCATTCCAGCCCACCATAAACACCCCTGGCTAGGAGCTAGTAAATCTGCCTGCAGAGCTGGGGGATGGATGGAGCCCCTGGGTCCAGTGCAGGGCTGGGCTGACCCCACAGCACCCGAAAGGAGCTGTCAGGAGCAGGCTGGCCCAGCTGCTGTCACCCTCCCAGCAAAAACGCAAAGCCAAAAAAACCCCAAAAAACCAAACCAAACAAAAAAAAAACCAAAAAGAAGAGATATAATGTTGCTATGCCAGTCCCACCTGAAGAGTATAAGAAGTAAATTAAGGTTCGCTGGAAGAAGTTGCTGGAAGACGCTGGAAGTGTCCCCCTCCCTGTGCCATTCCTGCACTGGTGGCTGGGCTGGGTGCTCCCATGGGTGCTGGGGACCCATCCCATGGCATCAGGGTCCTGCAGCCTGTCTGGGAGCTGCAGGAGCACACAGAGGAAGTTCAGCCGAGCTGCTGAAACATCCAGGCAGTAAACCAGTTGTAAAACAGAGAAAAAAAAAAAAAACCCCAAACCATTTTATTATCCACCAAACAGCTGCTGCTTCATTTTATGGGGGTCATTCTGTGAGGAGGTCAGAGATTGACCAGGTTTTGGTGGGCTCCAGGCTCCTGGCATCCTCAGCTGTGTTCCTACAGCCCCCATCCACCCCCGGCACCAGCCTGGCACTGGGGACACTGTGGGCATGGGCAGGGAAGGGCACAGACAGGGAAGGGCACTGGGTACAGGGAAGGGCACTGGGTACAGGGAAGGGCACGTGTGGCTTTATCAGCTGCTCTATTGTTGGGGCTGTCAGCAGGTCGCCCTGGGGAGGGGGTCTGGGGCTCTGTTTGGTGATGCTGCATCCTGAGGCAGCCTGGGACCCGTCTGCAGGGCCAGGAGGGTGTGAGCAGTGCCAGGGCAGGGCAGGGAGCGGGCACCAGGGCTGGTTCCCATGGCCTTGCCCCGGAGAGGAAGCTGGGGCACAGCTCAGCATCCCTTTCCCAGAGGAAGCCAAGGGCTGGGAGGTGGCACTGCCACAGGATGCAGGTGCCATCCTGGGGGGCTGGGGCTGCTGCAGCACGGAGCTGCATGGAATTTGTCCCCTCTGGAGAGCTGAATGACCCAGAGAGGGTCCCTGGGCTGGTGTCCCCATGGAGGGATGGGCATCACCAGGGACAGACAGCCATGGGGACGTGCCACACGCTGCCCTGCTGCTCCTTTTCTCATTCTCCATCCCTTCTGCCCCCTTTGCCCACGCTGGTGGGTGCTGTGAGCCCCACATGGGCCCATTTGGGGACCCTGGGATGTGGCTTGTGACAGCACCAGGGAGGGGGCCCGGGGGTCTGTGCCTGCCCCAGTGCAGCACCACAGCCCAAGAGCTCCCGGCAGCTCCAGCCTCTATGAAATAATTTGTTATTTTAGTTGTAAAACAGTAAGTGGCCCCTTTCCAGGAGGAGAAGGGAAAAGCCAAACGGCCCCAACTCCTGCTAATGAGTGAAGCAGTCAGTCAGCACGGGCAGGACTGGCATGGGAGCAGGACCCGCCTGCCCTGTGTCCCCTGTGAGACCCCTGTGACACCCCTGTGCCCCCTGTGAGACCACTGTGCCCTCTCTGACACCCCTGTGACATCCCTGTGTCCCCTGTGCCCCCTGTGCCATCCCTGTACCCCCTCTGACACCTCTGTGCCCCCTGTGCCATCCCTGTGCCCCCTGTGCCATCCCTGTGCCCCCTGTGACACCCCCGTGCCCTCTGCATTGCCCTGAAGGGCACAAGGGCTGAGCTAATGATTAATTACCAGGGCTGCCACCTCTCAGAGGAGCTGCTGCTCAGGGCCACGCTGTCACAGTGCTGCAGGGACAGAGCCTCCCTCCCCATGGATCTCATCCCAGGTGCAGGGGATGCTCTGTTTCAGAGGTGCCAGGGGAGCTCCAGTGTGCCCAGCACAGCACCAGTGCCCAAACCACTCCCTGTGGCTGTCACCAGGATGTCCCCAAGCACAGCAGTGAGGTGACAACAGCACAGCTGAAGCCAACCAAAGCTGTCACAACCTCACACCCTTCATGCCCCATGTTGGGTGCTGGGACAAGTTTCCCCACCTGAGCTCCAGAGGGGATGGGAAGCCCCAGAGGGACGTGGGGATGGATGGAACTGTGCTGTTCCCTAATCCAGGGTGGCTGTCATTTCCTTCTTGGCATCTCCCCTGTCCCCAGGGATGGGGACACCTGGAATGGCCCCT
Source organism: Melozone crissalis (assembly GCF_028551555.1). Classification (NCBI taxonomy): domain Eukaryota; kingdom Metazoa; phylum Chordata; class Aves; order Passeriformes; family Passerellidae; genus Melozone; species Melozone crissalis. The sequence continues at coordinate 9,976,423 of NW_026535888.1, read as the reverse complement.
CCTGCCCCTGTGAGCAGCAGCCCTGGGGTGCAGCAGGGCCCTGCTCAGGGATTTGACCCCCCAGCAAAGGCAGTGCCTGCTCTGAGTGTGGGGAGTGGACCCAGAACACCCTTTGGTCAGGGTCACTACCAGGGATTTCCCACCCTAACAGAGGCAGTGACACTCTGAGTGCTGGATATGGACAAAGAACCCAGCTCCCTTTGGTCAGGGTCATTCCCAGGAATTTCACCGCCTAACAGAGGCAGTGACACTCTAAATGCTGGGTATGAACAAAGAACCCAGCTCCCTTTGGTCAGGGTCATTCCCAGGGATTTCACCCTTCAGCACAGCCAGTGCTTGCTCTGGGTGTGGACGAAGAACCCAACACCTTTTGGTCAGGATCATTCCCAGGGATTTGACCTCCTAACAGAGGCAGTGTCTGTTCTGAGTGCTGGGTGTGGACAAAGAACCCAACTCCCTTTGGCCAGGGTCATTCCCAGGGGTCTTGCAGTGATGCTGGGGCACTCCAGGCATCACTCCCAGAGTCTGCCCCAGGCATCACTCCCAAATTCTGCCGTGGAGAGCTCCAGGGCTGTGCAGGCAGCACCCCTCCCGCTGTCAGGTTATAGACTCGAGTCCTCAAAAATGCCAAAAATGCACCGGGAATCGAGGTTGGCCCGAAGAGTTTTGATCTCCCCGCAATTGCTGCGGCGTGGCTGTAAGTGCATCCAGATGGCTCAGACCACACAGACGGGGCTCCCACCGCCACCGTCACCTGCGGCCACCCCGCCTGTCCCCTCGGTCACCTCTGGGCTGGCGGCATGTGACAAGGGGCAGCGCTCGGGGACACCTCAGGAAATGCATCAAAATAACCCCTTCAAACACCAAACAAAACGGGTTGGGGTGTTTTGATTTCAGAGGTTAACAATATCAAGAGTCTGAGCCTTTGTATGTATGATGATTATTATTTTTTTTTTAAGAAAAGAGAAAAAAAATAGATATCCCTCCAGCTGAAAAATACTTTTGCAAATGGGAGCTAGAACAAGATATTTTTATAGTATCTCCTCATTAACTATAAATTCAATTTTGGTTGTTTCTTCTTTCTTTTGTTATGCATTATAATACACATTATTCTCTGTATAATATATTATAATTCTCTATTCTCTATATAATTATGGTTTATAATATATAAATTATTCTCTATGTAATTTCTCTATATAATATATAAAACATATAAATTATCTATATAATCTCTATTGTCTATATAATTTACATTATATTTCACTATTCTCTATATAATTATAATTTATAATATATAAATTATTATCTATGTAATTTCTCTATATAATATATAAAATATAAAAATTATCTATATAATTTCTATTCTCTATATAGTTCTCTATATAATAATGTCCCCATTATAACACACACTGCTCTCTATATAATATATATTATAATTCTCTATTCTCTATATAATTAGAATTTAGAATATATAAATTATTCTCTATATAACATATAAAACATATAAATTATCTATATTATCTCTATTGTCTATATAATTCTCTATATAATAATGTTCCCATTATAATACACACTATTCTCTATATAATATATATTATAATTATCAATTCTCTATATAATTATAATTTATAATATATAAATTATTCTCGATATAATTTCCCCATATAATATATAAAATATATAAATTATCTATATAATCTCTATTCTCTATATAATTCTCTATATAATAATGTCCCCATTATAATACTATTCTCTATATAATATATATTATAATTCTCTATTCTCTATATAATTATACACACAGCCCAGAGCACCTGGGGATTTGATTTTGACCCCTGGAGCAAGTTACCAGCTTTGTATGAGCACCTGAAAGCCACAGAGGTTTGAATAGTGTAATAATAAAATATTCACAGGGTGAAAATGTAGATTTTAGGATTTTTGGTATGGGGGTTATGGGGACAAGATGGAAGAATCAGGGTGTGTCCAGCCTTTCTCCTTCTTCTCTTTGTTCTCCATTTTCTGCAGTGATGTTGGCACTTTGGAATTGGTTAGGAGTAGAAGTGCACTGTCTAACATAGGTGATGGGTATTGGGAATTAAGTGTAAATATGTTATACGTAGTTTGTAGTATAAAAGGACAACACAGAGTGCCTGTGGCTGCCCTGCTGAGCAGACCTCGGCTGGGCAGAAAGAAAATTTTATAGAAAAGAATTAATAAACAACCTCAAGACCGAAAAGTGAAGAGCAGAGACATCCTGCACATCTCAGGGCAGCAATTAACAACCAAAACCCGAGAACCTCCCGTTGTTGTGCTGGATGTCACAGAGACCTGAGCATGCTGCAGCCACAGAGCAGCTGCTGAAGGTGATGCTGAGCTGTGGCTCAAAATCTCTGTCTCTGTCCCCTTGGCTCCAGCACAGTCCCTGATGGGCTCCTCAGTGTGCCAGGTCCCTGCCTGGCTCTGTCACCTCACCATTTCAGTGAGCTTTGCTATTGCCAAAACTTCCAAGAGGTAGGAAGGTGGTTGTGGTAATTTACAGCAGGTGAGTGCTGTCCCTACAATAATCTGTGATTATTTTGGTGCTTTTACTGCATCTTAGAGCTGAGGAGGGAGGGATGGAGGGATGGAAGGGTAGATGAAGGCTGGCAGACACCCTGGCCTCGAGGTGCTCCCCAAAGATGCCTGGTCCCAGCTCATTGCATCTGTTCTGGCCCCACCGAGGGCGCTGCTGCCCATCCTTCTCCTCCTGCTCCCCAAGATCTGATGAGCAGGTGATGCTGAATCAGACAAAGGCTCTTTTTGACCCACCAGTCACATTTCTCATGCTCAGAGGCACAGTGGGAGCAGGGCTGGTGAGGCAGTGCAGGTGCTTGGACTCAGCCAGGGGTGCTGGAGGGGGCAGAGGGGCACAGACAGGGCTGGGGGTCCCTCCTGCCCATACTGGGGCCCCCAGAGCACCCTGGTGCTGGCTCCTGGTCTCATTCCTTCCAGGAGAGGGAATGTGTTTACCCAGAGCTGGCTCCTTAGGGAACAAACCTGCAGTGCCTTTTGTCAAAAAGCATTTCTAGAGAGTTCAGAATTTCCTTTCCTGAAAGCCAGCTCCCAGGAAGGAAAACATGTTTTCACCAAAAACTGGTGCCCAGTTCTGTGTGTTTAACTGAGAACAGAAGACACAGTGTCAGCAGTGAGAGGGCTTTGCCCAGCTCTGGTCCTCCAAGGACACCAGGGACAGCGGGTGACCTTGGTCAGGGGACAAGGGACAAGCCCAGTGCCAGCCCAGCTGCCAGCACGGGGCTCAGGTGGTACCAGGGAACCCAGGACATCCCTCTGGCTGTCCAGGATGGCCAGGACCCTGCCAGGGGGCTCAGAAGCCCAAAACACCTGTGGCTTTGACTATGACCCATGGAGAAAATTACCAAGCTTATGAAGATCTGCAAGCCACAACAGTTTAGGTAGAAAAATAATGAAGTTATCACAGGGTGGAAAAGTAGATTTTGGGAGTTTTAGAATGGGGGTTCAGGAGGCAAGATGGAGGGAACTGGGTGTGTCCAGCCTTTCTCCTTCTTCTTCTTGGCCTCCATCTTCTGCTGTGATGGTGGCACTTTTAGATTGGTTTAGAGTAGAAGCTCACTGTCTAACACAGGTGATAGGTATTGGGAAGTTATTGTAAATATTGTACAGGTAGTTTTTAGTATAAAGAGATAACACCACCCTGAGGGCAGGCAGAGTGCCTGGAACTGTCCTGCTGGATGGACCTCGTCAGGGCAGGAGAAAGAATTTTATAGATAAGATACAATAAGCAACCTTGAGACCGAGAAATGAGGAGCCCTGACTCATTCTTCAATCGCCAGGCTAGGAAAAGAGACTTTCTAACACATCTCGGGGTCACTCTGTGCAGCTAAAGATCCCAATACTGGTGGGGATGCTCCCAGCATCCAGCCTGTTCCTCTCCCATCACCTGGAGCAGGTCCTGGTGCCATCCCCATCCCCGCTGGCCTCCTCGGCCCTGGTCTCAGCTGAGCCCCTCAGGCCGGTGCTCCCCCTCCCCTGCCCTGCCCACCAAACCGAGGAAGTCGCAACCGCAGAGCTCTTGAAAGCATTTTTCTGGTGGAGACCACCGGTACTGAGAGATTAAAATTGCTGTTGTTTCTTCCATTACTCAGCTTTCCTGAATTATGGGGTGTAATACTCAGGGAGTGGGAATAATTAGGGGAGAACAATGGCAGGCTTGAAGGCTTAACTACGCCTGTGTGGTACTGCCGGCCAGGCCAGCCTGCTGTCACATTTCTCTGGGCCTCCATTTTCCACAGCCCCTGCCAAGCCCTTTCCACTCCGGTGCCCGCTCCGACTTCCTCATTCCTGGGGCTCTGCTCCCCGGAATGCCCCGGTTAACGCTCGGCTCCCCGGCCCCCAGCACCCTCAGCAGGGCTCTGTGCCCTGCCTGGATGGGACGGAGAGCCTGGGGGTGCAGGAGTGTGGGCTGGAGGGATGGAGAGCCTGGGGGTGCAGGAGTGTGGGACAGAGGGATGGAGAGCCGGGGGTGCAGGAGTGTGGGCTGGAGGGATGGAGAGCCTGGGGGTGCAGGAGTGTGGGACAGAGGGATGGAGAGCCGGGGGTGCAGGAGTGTGGGATGGAGGGATGGAGAGCCTGGAGGTGCAGGAGTGTGGGATGCTGAATCCTGGGGGATGCAGGAGAGTGGGATGGAGGGATGGAGAGCCTGGGGGATGAAGGAGTGCAGGACAGAGGGATGGAGAGCCTGGGGGATGCAGGAGAGTGGGATGGAGGGATGGAGAGGCTGGGGGTGCAGGAGAGTGGGACAAGAGGATGCAGGACCCTGGGGGATGCAGGAGTGTGGGATGGAGGGATGCTGAACCCTGGAGTGAAGGGATGTGAGAGTGGGAGAGGCTGGGGGTGCAGGTGTGTGGGACAGAGGGATGGAGAGCCTGAGGGGTGCAGGAGTGAGGGACAAGAGGATGCAGGACCCTGGGGGATGCAGGAGTGTGGGATGGAGGGATGCTGAACCCTGAGGGTGCAGGAGTGAGGGACAGAGGGATGCTGAACCCTGGGGGATGCAGGAGTGTGGGACAGAGGGATGCTGAACCCTGCAGTAAAGGGATGTGGGAGCTCTGGGGATGCAGGAGTGTGGGATGGAGGCATACTGAACCCTGGGGGATGCAGGAGTGTGGGACAGGGGGATGCTGAACCCTGGAGTAAAGGGATGTGGGAGCTCTAGGAGGGGCTGGGAGGGTGCAGGAGTGTTGGACAGAGGAATGCTGAACCTTGGGGGATGCAGGAATGTTGGACAGGGGGATGCTGAACCCTGAGGGGTGCAGGAGTGTGGGACAGAGAGATGCTGAACCTTGGGGATGCAGGAGGGTGGGAGTGGGGGAGGCTGAGGGGATGCAGGGGTGTGGGACAGAGGGATGCTGAACCCTGCAGTAAAGGGATGTGGGAGCTCTGGGGGTGTGGGAGCTCTGGGGGAGTCTGGGGGGCTGCAGGAGGCCAGGACAGCCCCATTGCCTCTGTGTCCCCTCCAGGCTCCTCAGCACGAGGCGAGCAGAGGTCCCACCAGGTCACTGCAGCGTTCCACGCTCGAGGAAGCCGCCGGATTTCTCCCCTTGGCAGGGAACACCCTGCAGCTCCTCGGTGGCATCTTGCTCAAGAGCCTTCCCAGCAATGGCAGGGCCTGGGGAGCAGTGAGAGCCCTGGCCCAGAGCTTGGGCAAGAGGCCACAGGGCTGCTCCCAGCCCCGGGCAGGCGCTGGCTCCAGCCGGGGCACGCGGGCAGCTGCGGGGGCTCTGTGCCTGCCATGGGACAGGACAAGGAGCCACAGCCCGGGGCACAGCCTGGCAGCTCCTCCCTGAGCTCTTGGATGTCAGCACCAGCAGTAATTAAAATAAAATCAATGTTTTTTTGCTGTAAAGAAGAGACATTGTTCTGGCGAGCGCTTTCCCCGAGTCAGCTCCTGTGTGTCTGTGGGATGGGCAGGGAGAAGCCAACGGGATCCTGGGGCTTTGCTTCGTCCTGGGAGGGGATTGGTTTCAAATGTTCAAATTGTTTTCTCGTTTCTCTATGAACTGGACTGTTTGGAAGTCTTGTCTGCCGCCATCCCTGGTCATCCAGGCATCTGGCTCAGCCCTGCTTGTGGTGAGCCACTTGCCATGGCAGGGACAGGGTGGGATTTGGGATGGATTGGGTTTGGGGGGCGAGACGGGATCAGGGACAGCCTGGCTAATTAGGTGACCACTTTAATTAATGTTTTCTGGGCAGGTGGCTCCCCTCGAGCTTATGAGAAACCCACTCTGCTCCCAGAATTTCTGATCTCTCAGGAGCTCCTGTTTTCTCTCACAAACAGCCTCAAGACTTCATTTTTCTGCTGAAAAACAGCCTGAGCGGGATCATATTTTAGCTATTGGACACTTTGAGGAAAATTCCCAATTGGGAATGTGCTTAGGATGGGAATCCACTGATGCCTGAAATCAGCCATCTCACAGCCCTGCAGCCCGCAGTCCTGAGTGACCTCTCTGAGCTCTCTGGGCTGCAGGATCTCCCCCAGAGCAGAATTCCTCTTGGAGCCGTCCTGTGACACCCAGAGACAAATGATGATGATGATGATGGAGCCTGGGCTGACACCCCCCATCCCACGGGGCTGCTCCTTCCACCCTGGAGAAGATGCATCAACCAATGTGAGTATTTTGCTGCGCTGGAGGGGAATTTCTCACAGGTCTGTTCCTGTGTGCAGGCTCTTTATGTCCATGTGTGCACGTTACTGATGTGGCTACTTTAGATTTGTAATTAAATTAGAGTGACAGTTATAGAAAATCCCATTTGAGTCATTCTGTATGAGTTAAATTATTCAATTTAACTCATTGATCAAGTGCTGTTATTGCTGTGTTAATGAGGTATTGTTATGATTAAGTGTTGGTAAATCCTTTAGACTTAATCCATTGATCCAATCTGAGGCTAAATTTAGTGAGGGGATCCTCTCTGTGCCTGGTGACTCAGCTTGGGAGTGTCCCTTACCCCCTTGCATTCCTGACTTTTTCCTCCCTTCCTTTTCCTCTCCCCATTTCCACATAATTCATTGTAGACTGCTTTTAATCCTATTTTTCTTGGTGTGATTTATCTACACCATAAGAAACAGAGAAACAGAATTATATCAAACCTGCATTTGCCAGCAATTCAGCCCCAAACCCCTCATTCACAACAGGCACAGGGAAAGAGCAACCATTCCAGAGGCTCCCTTACTCAGAAGCCACAATTAAAACTATTTTAAAAGAAAACAAACATTTCTCATCGAAATTCCTGCCCGGCTCTCACTGTGGGCCAGGGCTGCTCAGCACCAACAGCTTCCTCTGGGCAAACCCACCGTGCTGGGCTCTGAGTCCTGAAAAATGGGAATTGTCCTGTGGAAATTCAGGAGGGCTGGAGCAGCACTGCCCTGGGGTTCCTGGGGCTCAGTGAGATCGTGGTTTTGGTGTTTGCGGTGCAGAGCACCACGGGCACAGCAGCAGTTTTGGGTGGACACTGTGTCCCCATGTCACATCCTGCACCACCAGCAGCTGGGGGTGGCGTACAGAGGGGAATGGAGGGGCTGTGGTGGTTGGAATTATTGGGATTTGAGGGTGTGGGGTGAATGAGGTATGGGGGATGGACTGTCCCATGCAGGAAGAGCAGCAATGTCCTCACTGGGTCATGCTGTGGGGCTGGGAATGGTGGCGTGGCCAATGTCACCCTCCTTCCTTGCGACTGGGTCACCCCTTCATGGTTTTCCACAGCTTTTCCGGTTTCCACAGTTTTCCACAGGTTTCCACAGGTTTCCACAGGTTTTTAGAGTTTTCCACAGGTTTTCTCCACTCCTGTGGTTCCTCACTGCTCCTGTCCCAAACCCCTCCCTGCTTCACCCCTTGGTCACCAACACCTGCCCTGGGACACTCCACAGACCCAGCCCTGGGGTGCTGGAGCAGAACCCACCCCGTGGGACAGAGATTTTGGGGTGCTGAGTGAGCCCAGGGCTTTGTTCAATAATGCTTAAAATATTTTGATAGCCTTGGAGTAAAAATCTGACTGAAGTGTTCTACAAACTGAACCCAAAAAAAACAGGCAAAAAAATTTGATGTTAACAACGAATTAAAGCCTTCAGTGTGGTGCCTGCAGAGTGTTTGACATGGAAAAGGCTGGAAGGTTCTGGGAATCCTCCCCAGGACAAGGATGGGGGTTTCATGTGGGCACAGATCCAAAATGCACCAAAGGATGGTTCCCACCGCCTCCCTGAGGTAAATATCCAAGCTCACAGCCAGGAAATTGCTGCACCAGAGGGGCTGCAGGAATCCCCAGGACACGGGCACAAATCAGAGTGAAGGGTAGAAAATAAGGGGCTGGTGTGAGCCGCATGGCCACATTTAGCACACAAAGCACCACGGAGACCCGGGAGCACGGACCTGAGCAGGGCAGGAGGGCACTGAGCTGAGCCCTGTCCCTGCCACAGCCCCTGGCCATCCCTGCACGTGTCTGTGCTGCAGCCGGGATGATTTTGTGCCCGCATTTCCCTTCACCCAGCACTCAACAGGTGTTGAAAATTGCAATGCAAGATGTTTTCAATTACCATCTGTATGGCAGATTACCTTTGTCAAGAGGGCAGTTTGCCTTATCTCTTTCTTTGAGTGACCACAATCACACCTCCCTCGGGAGGGAACACCTGCTGATAACAGCTATTGAATGTCCCTGCATGGCTGATAAGAACTACAGCATCCCATTGGGAGATGGGAGCCCAGAGGGAGGAGCCAAGCATTCCTACCCGGATAGAATCTGGAGATTCTGGAACACCAGCACGGCTTCTGCACTGGATTGCCCAGAGGAACAGCAGTTGCCTCTGCCCCTGGATCTTCAGAGGCAGAGACTGCACCTTTCTCCAGGATCCCTGCTCCAGCAGAAGCAGCCCTGACACTGCAGGAGGGCTGAGCCACAATTCCAATGGGACTGCTGCCAACAGCCTGACCCACAGGGTGTCAGGTTGGGTTCCGACTCTGGCAGTGTTGGTTTAGTTTACTGCATTATTTATTTTATCCTTTTATTTTTCTTCTCTGTTAAAGAACTGTTATTTCCTGCTCCCATATTCTTGCCTGAGAGCCCCTTAATTTAAAATTTATTCAGAGGGATGGGGAGGGTTTACATTCTCCATTTCAGGGGAGGCTCCTGCCTTCCTTAGCAGCCTCCTGTCTTTCCAAACCAAGATAGCAGGGTTGGCTTTCCCAGGGCTGGATCCGCTCTGCAGCCGGGCAGAGCGTGGGAGGAGGGTGCCGATCCCGCTTAGGAAACACAAAACAATAAAAGAGGAACAATGGAGCTTCCTTCCCGTCACCCCAAATACCAAATGCCACCAGAACGTGGCTCGGCTCCGAGCAGCGCTGCCGGGGCTGCTCCTGTGTCCTCTGACCCGAGGAAGGGAGGAACTGCAGGCGCCTCCTCCTCCTCTTCCTCGCCCTGGCAAGGGATGCTGCAGGAGGGAGGATGCCAAGGAGCATTGCCAAAGGGCTGCCCTGACCCGGTGCTGCTGCCAGAGGCATTCCCAGCTTTGGAAGCTGTGTTTGGGCCAGGGCAGGGGGTGCAGCGTGACTGTGCCTTGAGAAAGGATTTTGTTAGCTGCCTGTGCTGCCAGGGTAGCCAAACACGTGCTGCAGCCGGCCCAGGGGCCCAGGAAGGGTTATAAAAACATCCAGGAACCCAAACTCACAGATCATTATCAGCCAGAGAACAGGTTCTCATGGGTTTGGTGCCCATGTGGTGCCAGGCACGAGGAGATGCTCGGGCAGGTCAGGCACAGCTGGGCACCTGGGGGGAGCGGGATCCACACCTGAGTGTCCCACAGCTGCGGGTGGAAGGTGCTTAGGACACAGGGACAGAGCTCCCTGAGGGGCTGGTACCCACCTGTCCCTGCTGGCTGCACCCTCACCTTGGCTACCTGGAGCCATGGGCACTGTGCCAACCTTGCCAACATGCCCTGTCCCTGGTGCACGAGCCCTTGTGGGTGAAACATCCTCTGCATCCTCAGCAATGCCCAGCACCCCGGCCAAGCACATCTGGCTGAAAGCTGTGGGAGCTGCCCCTGCAGTGAGGACACCAGCCCGGAAATGCTCCTTTCCCTGAGAGATCCTCTTGTCCCATCCAGGATCCTCTGCTGGCACCATCCCTGTCCCCTCAGCAAGTGCTGCTTTGTGGGGTGTGGGCAGTACCCAGGGATGGCACCCACGCTGTTTTGGGTGATGTGAGGGGGGCTGAGAGCTCTGCTTCCCCTGTCCCCTCAGCAAGTGCTGCATTGTGGGGTGTGGGCAGTGCCCAGGGATGTCACTCACTCTGTTTTGGGTGACATGAGGGGGGTTGAGAGCTCTGCTTCCCACTGGAGAGCAAAGAAGGGATCACCTGCTCATGGCTGGTGCAAGAGTGGGGAGTGGGGCTGGGGCTGCCACCAGCCAGGAGCAGCAGCCAGCTCGTCCAGGTTTGCCAACACTGGCCAGGTTGTCCCCACACTGGGGACATGAACTGGTTTAAACCCTCACCCTGGACCCTGTGAGTCACACATTGACCTTCAGCTGCTGCCAGTGCGCTCCATCAGGACACCAGCCAGTGTCCCACTTTCCTGCAGGAAGGGGACAAGGGCTGGAAAGCTCCTTCCACCTCCTGCATCCTGCTGCTGTGGGAGCCTGGGATGTGTTTTGGACAAGGTTCTGTGGGGTGCCCAGGCTGGGGAGGACACATGGCGTTGGACCCCGGGCACCAGGGTCCTGCAGCATCACTCCCCAGCACCACTCCCACCCCACATCCCCTGTTTCCCCCTTGACTTGTTGCTATTGTCATCTCCAATATCACGCAGGGATGTGAGAGGCTGGAAGTTGCCTCTTTTGCTGCCAGGTTAAATGGCTCCCTAGGAATGTCTATTATTCCCACAAGTCAACTTTCCCCTCCGCGGTATGTGTCAGGGGTCAGGGCTGGCACCACATGAAAGCCACGGGTATTCAATAACCCAGAGCCGTGGAAAGGCTTCAGTCCAAGCCCAGCCACGTTGGGGTTTATTGATGCAGATGCCTTTCCCCATTTGTTTCCTATAAACAGCACATGGTAATATTTAGTAGGTTTCAAACAGAGCTTTTTGCATATTCTCCCTTGTCTGCAGCGAGCTGCTCAGTAGTAGACAGTTTTAATTTACTTAATGCAATTTCTGCTTTTTGTTCTTCCAGAAGGTCTGGGCTGGTTTTGACCCTGTCGCCCCAGCAAATTACTTGAATTCCCAAGGGGCTGGGAGCAGGGGTCCAGGATGCACTCTGTGCAGGGGTGAGGACCAGGGATCTCCCTCCCCCCAGAGCCTCTGGGACAGCCTCAGGAGCTGGGTGCATGTTGGGGCTGGTTGGGGCTGCCCTGGCTGGCTCCCGCTCCTGGCCAGGCCAGCAGCACGTGGTGCTCACCAGCTCCAGAGGAAAAAAAAAACACTTTATTGCAAAAGCTGCCACTTCCCCATCGCTGGGGCTGGCAGAGCACTCAGTGCCCAGGATGGAATGTGACTGCAGGGTGACCCTGGAGCAGGGAATGCCCACGAGCACAGAGCACAGATCCCGCCAGAGCAGGGCTCCTGGGGAGCACCCACACAAGAAAGGGAAGCACAAACTGCTCCTGGAGAGCAGCCCTTGCTGCTCCTTGTCTCCACGCTCCTGGCAGCAGCACCACACAGCCAATGCCAGCCATGGAGCAGCACTGAGCTGGCAGCAGAGGAGGCTCAGATGCCCCTCCAGGTGATTTTTTTGCCACTGTAAATGCCCACAGAGAGTTCTGGCTCTGCAGCAGCTGCCTCAGGCTGGCGGCAGTCCCAGCCACAGGGGATTCACAGACCCCAAAGCAGCCACACTGAGTGTCTGCCCCAGTCCCTCTGTGGTGCAATGCTGGGCAGCTTCCTCCAGGCAGCAGCTTCCAGGCCCACCAGCAGCCAGGAATTCTTGGGGCAGTGCTGCTGTCACCCTGCCAGCCCTGGGCACCCTGTCACCGCTGCCACCCTGCCAGCACCCACCACCAGAACACAGGCAAGAGGAGACCAAAGAACTGACACCGCTATGCTTTTAATGCAATTGCTCCTAAAATGCAGCTCTAAAGTGACTTGGAATGGTCAACAATGAGAAATAAGGGATGGTTTTGAGCTCTGCAACGTGATCATGTGGCACTTCTGCCACCAACAGCCACCTGGCACTGCTGGGCCACTGCCATGCCTCTGACTGCACTTACAGCCACTCACTGTCCCTTCACAGGGCACGTGTCACATGGAGCATCCAAAGGGACTCTTCGGGGCCAAAAAAGGGACAGGGAGAGCCATCCAGTGCCAGATGACCCAACATTCCCCCAGAAAAGCCAAAAAAAGCAGCACAAGCAGTGGGTTGCTCCCTCCCACCTCACATTCAGGCATCAACCAACACAAATTCTGGAGCTCATGAGACCTCGAGGGGCTGTGCCTTCATGCTATGTAAAGTGATTTGGGAACCCAATGCTTGACTGTGTTCTCTAGCTCTGGGTGGCAGAGGAAGCTGATATTCCAATCTCTTGCTTTTTGTTATCTAATACTTCTTTATGTATTTATCTTTGAGAGCAGCAAGTGCCACAGGTCAAGTAACTGGGAAATTCTACTGAACACCAGCGAGAGAGAACAAACCCTGGCACTGCCTTCACACCATGCAGCCTTTACATCCTCCAACATCAGAACAGAGCCTGAAATGTCTTTAACACCTCCCAGGCCTCAGCCTGAGTTTGGTCCTCACTCCATGGGTCCCCATGCACCCCGGGCTGTGCCCATTGTGAAGCACCAATGCCATTTTAGCCATTCTTTCTCTATGTCAAATAGTTCCTACTGCTCCACTGAAGTTTGATCTCCTCCCCTCCAGAGGTGAGGCTTCTCACCTTGAAGGAAGGAACAATGGAAAGGCCAGGGATCTCTCAGATTTCTGTGGTGCCACAGCCCCCTGAGCAGAGCAGCCTCTGCCCTGGTGCCAGCAGCTCTCCCCAAGCCACCCCTTTGGACCAAGCTTGCAAGAATCAAGTGCAGGAAGCCAGTTTGATCTACAGAAACACTACACACATCTCCAAATGGATTTTGAACACCTCATTTAAGGAAGGACAGGGTTTAGCAGGGAATCAGTGGGCTCTTGTAGCTTGGTCTCCAATTCTGGCCCTCCGACACCGATGTGAAGAGACCGGAGCTCTCCTGGAGTCTGAGCAGTTGTTGTCACACAGCCCGGGTCACAACTGGAAACTGAGCTTGGGAAGCCCCCAGGGGGAGGGAAAAGGACATCACCTGATGAAAAAGCTTCAGAATGAACCTGGGAAATAAACAGCAACCAGACAATCATCTTCTACAGAGGATGGAAGTGAGAGTAGAAGAAAAGAACATCTGAGACAGTCAGTGAGTCAGTCTGAGTGTGCAGGGGCAGGAGATCCCTGTGGATCTGTGAGGACAGCTAATGGCCAAACCCAGCTGGTCCCTCCAGTCCCCAGGGAGATGGGGCTGTGGTTCACTCTTCCCCAGCTGGAAGGTTGTCTTCAATCCTCCTGATGAATTTCATCCTTATTTCTGTGACGCTGTCGCCCTTCAGGGTGTCCTGGACAAACTTCACATCGACAGCCATCTGCACCTAATGAGGGAAGAGCAGAGAGGAGCTGGTAACTCCCTGTTCACAGCAGCTTCTCCAGGGGCTGAATGATCCTGGAGCACCAGCTTAAGGGCTCTAAGGGCATGACACGACCTACAGGGCTCTACAAAGCCCTAAATTTGAGACACAGCTGTTCCAGCCAATTCCCAGCTAGGGCTCACAGCAGATACAGAGTGAGGATTTTGGAGCTTCACACAAACTCAGGGAGATGTGCTTAAACTTGGGTCATGAGCTGAACGGGCTTAGGCACCACCTCTGGGCCTCAGCTGCCACACATAACAGCAGCCAAGTGCTCCTGCAGCTCTGCCCTTCTCCTGGGAAAGCGTTTCAAACCCAGAAATCACAAACAGACCGGAATTAAAGTATCTGCTGACACCTGGCTGTCCATACACCCACCCCAAGGGAAGGGAGATGTGGCTCACCATCTCCAGGGCACCTCGCAGCACCCCACAGAGCAGGTTGGAGTAGATGAGGGTTGAGTGGTTGTCAGGGAGCTCCACAAAGTCCACCAAGGGGTTGTTTTCCAAGATCAGGGAGAACTCGTCGCCCCCAGGACTCCAGTTGGTGATGCTCGGAGTGATGCCCAGGTACATTTTAAATGCAATCTGTTGTGGCAAACAGGAGGAACAAGAGCAGCTGAGGCAACAGCACAGCTTTGATTTTGTAAAATTCCTCAAGGGGTTTGCAAATATTTCTCCTTTCTTCCAGTTCCCACCAGCCAGCAGTACTTGGACTAAGGCTTTTTTTCCCCTCCCCAAAATCTTCATCAAACTCCCAGAACAGTCCTGTGAGTAGCAAACATTCCATCCTCACATGCAAAATCCTCCCAGAAAACCTGACAAAGCTGTGCTTGGGCATTTACCTTTGCTATAACATCTGCAGTTTCACGGAAATCGTGGCACCTCCCAACATTGGAGCGGGCCAGGAAGTCCTCGATGAGCCGGACACCGATGTTGTAACCCCTGTGAAGGGACCAGAGCAACAGCTTCAGAAAGACAACAAATATTTATAAAAAAAGAGAGTGAAGAAGAAAAGTCTAATCTGAGAAATGTTGGTGTTAAATAACTTCAGCCTGCCAGGGTTTTGCTCCTGGAGCAGGATACAGGGATGTGGCTGTGATCCTGATGCCTGGTGGAGGCTGAGCTAGAACAGAGGCTGGACAGAGCTAAAGAATAAAGCAGGGATTTATTAAAAGGCCTCAGTGGATCCACTGATCCAGAAGAAGAGCAGCAGCAGCAGAAGAGCCCAGACAGGGCTAAACCCAAGATGAATCCAAAATGGTCACAAAAAAACAGACAACTGGTCAGGAGGTCTCTCACTTTTACAAGTTCTGCTCCATTTGCATATTGGAGTTAATTGTCCAATTACAGCTTTAACCCATGAAGTCCCATCCTTGTTTTTCTCTCTTCAGTCCATGCGGTTTATGCTCTTGGGCCTGAAATTTGGATCATTTGTCCTTGGTCCCCAGCTAGAGGAGGAATTGTTTTGTCGCCCTACTCTCTGCAGAGAGCTCACCATCCCCTAGTATGAAACTCAGAACCGCACACTAAAGCAGCACAGAATCTGAAAAACATAAAAGCTAAACCTGAGGCACCAATTCCTGCTGTGATCCCAGCTCCCACACAGCTCCAGCAGGGCAGACCCACTCCCACCTGTGCATGCACTCACATTTTGTCCAGCTGCTTGTTGACATCATCATCATTCTCGTAGTCCTTGCAGAGCTGGGTCACCAGGGCACCGTAGGTCAGCGTGAACAGCTCCGAGTTCTGTGCACAGGAAAAGAGAATTCACCCAACAGAACCCACCTGGGCTCTGCTGCCTCCGAGTCCAGCGCCGCCACCTCGGCACGGAGAGAGGAACAGGGACCTGCTGGCTCAAAGGAAGCTGTGCTCAACAAGGAGAGATCCCAGCTCCAGTTCAATAAAGAGAGATCCCAGCTCCAGTTCAATAAAGAGAGATCCCAGCTCCAATTTAACAAGAGAGATCCCAGCTCCAATTTAACAAGGAGAGATCCCAGCTCCAGTTTAATAAAGAGAGATCCCAGCTCCAATTTAACGAGAGATCCCAGCTCCAGTTTCATAAAGAGAGATCCCAGCTCCAATTTAACAAGGAGAAATCCCAGCTCCAGTTTAAGGAGGAGAGATCCCAGCTCCAGTTTCATAAAGAGAGATCCCAGCTCCAGTTTAAGGAGGAGAGATCCCAGCTCCAGTTTAATGAGGAGAGATCCCAGCTCCAATTTAACAAAGAGAGATCCCAGCTGTAGTTTCATAGAGATCCCAGCTCCAGTTTCATAAAGAGAGATCCCAGCTCCAATTTAACAAGAGAGATCCCAGCTCTAGTTTAATAAAGAGAGATCCCAGTTCCAGTTTAACAAGGAGAAATCCCAGCTCCAGTTTAATAAAGAGAGATCCCAGCTCCAGTTTCATAAAGAGAGATCCCAGCTCCAATTTATCAAGAGAGATCCCAGCTCTAGTTTAATAAAGAGAGATCCCAGTTCCAGTTTAACAAGGAGAAATCCCAGTTCCAGTTTAATAAGGAGAGATTCCAGCTCCAGCTTAACAATGAGAGATCCCAGCTCCAGTTTAATGAGGAGAGATCCCAGCTCCGATTTAACAAGAGAGATCCCAGCTCCAATTTAACAAGGAGAGATCCCAGCTCTAGTTTAATAAAGAGAGATCCCAGCTCCAGTTTCATAAAGAGAGATCCCAGCTCCAGTTTAACAAGGAGAGATCCCAGCTCCAGTTCTGGCAACAACTTCATTCTCCTTGCAATGAGGCTTGGAGGAACCTGGTCTACTAGAAGGTGCCCCTGCCCTTGGAAGGGGGTGGAACTGGTTGAGTTTTTAGACCCCTTTCAACCCAAACCATTCTGGGATTTTGGGAAAGACACCAACACCTCCTGGATAGCTGGAGGTGCCACGCCAGGGCCCTGAATTTACCTCAAGCACTGGCCTAGAGCTGAGATCTGACTCAAACTCTTCCCTCTGTTTCATCAACATGTTACAAGTGGGCAGTGCCCGTCAGGCTCCAGCTCTGGTCCTTTCGAGAGGCCCAAAATGCTCCTCTGCTCAGGGATTTATGAAATTCTGTACCAAGAAAAAGGATTCATTGGGTCCTAGAAAGTTGTCCAGGCACGGAATTTGCTTCACAGACTGAAATCAGCTCCTCAGACCCAGAACAGGCTCAGGGAGGCCAAGCCCAGGCCAGCTCAGCTCTCAGGTGCTGTGCACATTCTGGGACTGGCCAGGACCAAAGTCACTCGTGTTTTCTTTGCACAATTGCCAGATTTGCAGGAAATTTGCAAAAAAAAAGGGGAAAATTCTCCTCTCCCAGCCACCACCTTCAATCCTCACCCTGAAATGATGTCAAAGAGCATTTTTTGGGAGCCATTAAACCAGACCAGTGATTAATGAGGTCATTAGAGGCTGCAGAGCAAAACTCTGCAAAAGGAAGTGTTTTGGGGAACAAACAAACCCCTAGCACTGGTTTCTGCTGTCAGTTTTGGCATGCAGAGGGATCACAGGGGCTGACCTGGGATCTGTCACCTACCATGAGCTGCAGAGAGGCAGAAGGTGAAATGAATGGCAAATACCAATACTAGAGAATGAAAGCAGCAGCAGGCAGGGAGGGAAAAGAGACAAGATCAGAGTTAAGTGACAACACAGATCACCATAAGTTCACACAAAGCCACAACAAACACACAGAGGAAACATCCCCAAACAAACTGAAACTGGGTTTGTGGAGGACACAGGGAATTCCACCTTGTCTTGTTCCTGGATTAGGAAAAAATTCCTCCCTGTGAGGGTGGTGAGGCCCTGGCACAGGTGCCCAGAGAAGCTGGGGCTGCCCCTGGATCCCTTGGAAGTGCCCAAGGCCAGTCTGGACAGGGCTTGGAGCACCCTGGGATAGTGGTAGGGGTGGAATGGGATGAACTTTAAGGCCCCTTCCAACCCAAACCAGTGTGGGATGCTAGGACTGCCATTCCCAAGGACAAAAGGCTTCAGGTATGAAAACAACCAGAGAGGTTGCTTGGAGCTTTTGCCACCCTTTGAATCTAAGAACTGACACGTTCTTTGGGGGCTTTGCTTAAAAATTTGTTTTCTCTTGAAAAACTAAAAATTGGGCAATTCCCATCAGTGGAAGTTCCTTTGGCTCAGCTGGAATCAGAGACTTGGCAGAGAATTTAACAGACATGCACAACATGTAGTGTTGGTTTTCAGGGTTTCAGTAGTTTTAGTAAAGACAGAGGTGGAGAGGGGATGGGGATGGATGGAGGGAATCCAGCTGTCCCCAGCCTGAGGTGCTGTCACCGCGTGAGGCCATGGTGGTGTCACCTGCCACCAGCAGCCCCAGCACATCCAGAGCTGATCTCACTTATTGCTAACATGCTGTTATTAAAAGCAACTTGAGCTGTTTCAATAGGACAGATTTGGACAACAATTTTTTTCGTTTTCAGCCCATTTGATGTAATTGAAGTGCCCAAAGCTTTCCCGGTATTTTTATTATTTGACACTCTCCACACAAAGCATCTGTTCCATGGCTACAGAAGTGTCAGAACTCCAGTGAATTAACACAATTCTTTACACAATCGTTGAATCCCTAGAAAAGAATCCCCTGGGGTGTGGAGAGGCAGGAAGGGGCAGCTAAGCCCGACCCAGCCCCTCCTCACGGCCAAAGAGGGAGAAGACCCCAGGTTTTATTTTTTATTACTTATTTTGCATTAAAAATTAATGAATTCGACCTGGTTTGACACAGAATCGGAGCTCAGCTCTGGAGCTTTGGGCTCCATCTCTCAGTTCCTGCCTCAGCCGGGCGGACAACGCGGAATGAGCTGGAGAGGGGAAGCGAGACACGCCAGGGAAGCGTTTTG
The DNA here is from genome assembly GCF_028551555.1 of Melozone crissalis. Classification (NCBI taxonomy): domain Eukaryota; kingdom Metazoa; phylum Chordata; class Aves; order Passeriformes; family Passerellidae; genus Melozone; species Melozone crissalis. Next base: position 9,957,872 of record NW_026535888.1, on the reverse strand, counting down.
GGTGCGACCTTCCCACAAACGGGAGCGCCCGGTGCCGCTGCTGGCTGCCCGGCCCCGCCGCACCGGGCGCTGCGGCCCGGGCCCGGTCACCCCCGCCGCGGGCCGGTTCCCCGGGTGCCCCACGCCATGCGCTCGCCACGCCGGCCCCGCCGTTACCATTTTCTTGCTCTCGGTGCCGCGCCCGCCCTGTCGCGACATCGTGTCCGCCCGGCCCGGCCCGGCCCGGCCGCTCTGTCCGCCGCGGGCACCAAGGGATCCCCGGGACGCCGCGCGGCACCACGGGACACGCAGTCCCCGCCGCGCCGCCGTGCGCGCCCCGCCCGCCCGTCTGGACTACAAATCCCAGAGTGCGCCGCGCGCCAACACGGCAGCCCAATCCCGGCGGGAAGGGATCGCCGCGGTCACCGCCAGGGGGCGCCACCGCCCGCCTCAACTGTGGCGGCGCCGCCATCGGTGCCGCGCTGGGCCCGGCCCGGCCCCGCCCCGCCGCTCCCGCTGTTCCCTCTGTCCCCGACCGCCAGTCTGCGGCCCCTGCCCGGCCAGTGAGGCAATGGTGGCCCCCGTTATGCTCCCTACGTGCTGCCGGCTCCCTGCAGGCCTCCCCGCGGCCCCCCAGCCCCACGGGAAAGGGGCCTCGGCTGCGCTCCTGCTCCCACCTTGGTCCCACACTGCCACCTTGGAATGGGAGTAGAATCGTGGAATATCCGCAGCTGGGAGGGACCCACAAGGATCGAGGCCAACTGCTGGCCCTGCACAGGACACCCCAGCAATCCCCCCGTGTTCCTGAGAGCGTTATGCAAATGCTCCTTGGGCCAGGCCCTGTTCCGGTGCCTTCTTGCCCGGCTCCAAGGGCTCGGTGGGGGCTGATTCCTGGGGAAAGGGCAGCCGGGTGGATGAAGCAAGCCCTGTGCTGGCAGGATTGGGCAAGCTCGGATCCTTAGGCTGCAGCTCAATGTGGAACACAAGCAGGTTTCCACCCTGTGAGGCCTGCAAATGGCTCTGCAAGAGAAGGGCAAAGGACAGGGTGTCACAGAAACTAGCCTGGCTTGAGGCTGCAGGAACCGCAGGAAATATTCCTTTAACAACCCTCCCCAAGCCAGCATGGCCCCCAGTGCACCAGGTTCTGCTCCCAGACAGAGTGTGCCTGGCATTGTTTACTTATTTCTTTAATCTCCTGTTCTTTATTTATTTACACCATTATGTCCCTGTCCCAGACCTGTCACTGAGTGAGTGTTGAGGTGGTGTGCTGGGGGTAGGACGTGCTCTGGGCACCGGGGGACCGCCCCACTCCTGCTGGCTGCTCAGGAATCCAGCAGCTGGGAGCAGGAGCGTGGGGACCGGCCGGGCTGCGGTGACCTGCTGGCATTGCCTTACATGGCTGCATCCCCAGGACACGGCCAGCTGCAGGGCACTGGGGCGTGCTGTGGTTGTCCCGGGCTGGGGGGCTGCCAGCAGCACCTCCATTGTGCCAGTGAGCTGATGGCATGGCTGTGCTCCCTGTGTCCAGCTCTGTCTGCAGTGACAGGTCCCCTCCTGCTCAGTCCCAAATGACACCTTGTGCTCTCCTGCCACAGTGGCCCCACTGTGCTGGTGGCTGATGGAGATTATTGAATCCTGGAAAACCCTGAGTTGGAGCAAACCCACAGGGACCATGGAGTCCAGCTCCTGGCCCTACACAGACACCCCAACAATCCCACCCTGTGCCTGAGAGTGTTGTCCATAGGCTCGTGGAGCTCTGGCAGCCTTGGGGCTGTGCCCATTCCCTGGGGAGCCTGGGCAGTGCCCAGCACCCTCGGGGGGAAGAACATTTTCCTAAAATCCAACGTTAGAAGACACCGCGTCCCTGGTCACCGCAGAGGTCCCTGGCAGTGTCCCTCCGTGCTGAGCCGGGGGGCATGAGGGGCACAGGGCACCCGCGCTGGCACCTCGGTCCGTGCCGTGCCACAACGCCCAGTGAGCACAGGAGATCCCTCCCAGGCGGAGCCGTTACTGCTCCCCGGCCCCGGGCAGGGCCCGAGCCGGCCCCGCTGCAGCCGAGGGCACCGAGAGCCGGTCTGACGGCGCCGGGCGGATCTGCCGGTTCCCGCCCGCACACGGGAGATGCTCCGGGACACGGGCGGAACTGAAACGCTGCGAGTTGTCCCCGCGGCGGGGCCGGGCTGAGCGGGGCTCGCCGCCCCCCGCATACAGACTCCGCTGCACGGGGTGAATCTCAAACCGGCCCGGGGGGCGGCCGGGACCCGGCAAAGCCCCAGGCCCCCTGCCCCGTCCCGTCCGACCGCGCTCCGCCCCGTCCGGTGGGCGCAGGACCGCCCGCAGCGCGCTCCGCCCCGCCGCTCCCATCGCGGGGGCTTGGGCAACCGGGGCCGGGCCGAACCGTGCTGTGCAAATCCCAGGAACCGAACCATGCTGTGCAAATCCCGGGAGCCGGGCCGAGCCATGCCGTGCAGACCCCGGGAGCCAGGCCGAGCTATGCCGTGCAGACCTCGGGAGCCAGGCCGGGCCATGCCGTGCGGATCCCGGGAGCCGAGCCGGGCCGTGCCGTGCGGGGCTCTCCCAGCAGCGGCGCTGGGACTGCGGGTGCTGGTGCTGAGCGCGGCGCTGGGCGCGGGGGCGGCCCGGGCTCAGCCGCCCCCCTTCCCTTTCTGGGACCCCTCTCTGCCCTGGCAGCGCCGCCTCGATGACCTGCTGGGCCGGCTGAGCCCCGCCGAGCTGGTGCTGCAGGTGAGGGGGCGGCGGGACCCGGCCGGGGCCCCCGCGGGACTCCCCGCTCAGCGCCGCTGCCCCGCAGGTGGCGAGGGGGGGAGCCATGGGGAACGGCCCCGCGCCCCCCATCCCGCGGCTGGGCATCGCGCCCTACAACTGGAACACCGAGTGTCTGCGGGGCGACGGCGAGGCACCTGGATGGGCCACGGCTTTCCCGCAGGCGTTGGGGCTGGCTGCTGCCTTCAGGTACCGGCACCGGGGACCGGGGGTGTGCGATGGGACCTGGTGAGACAGGTACCCCCTTGCCTATGTCACCCTGACACCCCTGTGCTGTTCCCCCAGTCCAGAACTCATCTACCGTGTGGCCAACGCCACGGCCACCGAGGTGAGAGCCAAGCACAACAGCTTTGCTGCTGCTGGACGCTACACTGACCACACCGGGCTCAGCTGCTTCAGCCCTGTCCTGAACATCATGAGGCACCCGCTGTGGGGGAGGAACCAGGTGCCAGCTTGGGCGGGTGATCCCTGGCTGGGATCAGGCCATGGCTGACCAGCTGGATGTGGCCATGGCTTGCCAGGCTGTGGGGATGTGGGAACAGGGCTTCCAGAGGTGACCCACCTGTGCCCCGGACAGGAGACCTATGGGGAGGACCCGTTCCTGAGTGGGGAGCTGGCCCGCAGCTTTGTGCAGGGGCTGCAGGGCCAGCATCCCCGTTACGTCAAGGCCAGCGCTGGCTGCAAACACTTCAGCGTGCACGGAGGCCCTGAGAACATCCCTGTCTCCAGGCTGAGCTTCGATGCCAAGGTGAGCACAGCGGGGCAGGGGGTGTTAAGAGGGCAGGGGACACTCCAAGTGCTGACCCCGCTCTGCCATGGTGCTTGCAGGTGCTGGAGCGGGACTGGCGCATGACCTTCCTGCCCCAGTTCCAGGCCTGTGTGCGGGCTGGCTCCTACAGCTTCATGTGCAGCTACAACAGGTGTGGAGCGTGGCAGGGGCCACCTGGGCTGGGCTGCCCTTGGCATGGCCAGTGCCCTGCTGTCCTGGCTGCCCCATCCCCTCTCCAACAGGATCAACGGTGTCCCTGCTTGTGCCAACAAGAAGCTGCTGACGGACATCCTGCGTGGCGAGTGGGGCTTTGATGGCTACGTGGTGAGCGACGAGGGGGCTGTGGAGCTCATCATGCTGGGGCACCACTACACACACAGCTTCCTGGAGACAGCGGTTGGTGAGCTCAGGGGCTGGGCATGGGGTCAGTCCCCAGGCATGACACAGCCATGATGGGAGTTCTCCCTTCTCCCTGGCACGGCAGCCTCGGTGAACGCTGGCTGCAACCTGGAGCTCTCCTATGGCATGAGGAACAACGTGTTCATGCGCATCCCTCAGGCTCTGGCCATGGGCAACATCACGCTGCAGGTGAGCTGAGGGGAATGGGACCAGGGGTGTGAGCAGAGAGCCTGGGCTGTCCCTGCCAAGCACAGCTGAGGTGTCGGGGTCTCCACAGATGCTGCGTGACCGAGTCCGGCCCCTCTTCTACACACGGATGCGACTGGGGGAGTTTGACCCCCCAGCCATGAACCCCTACAGCTCCCTGGACCTGAGTGTGGTGCAGAGCCCCGAGCACCGCAACCTCTCCCTGGAAGCTGCTGTCAAGAGCTTTGTGCTGCTGAAGAATGTGCGGGGCACACTGCCCCTGCGGGCCCAGGACCTCTCCAGCCAGCACCTTGTGGTGAGCCCCTGCAAGGGGGTGGGCAGGGGAACATGCTGAGTCCAACCCAGGGCACACAGGTGTCACAGGGCTGCTGGTGCCCACCTCACCTCTCTGCCCTCTGCAGGTTGTTGGTCCCTTTGCTGACAATCCCCGGGTACTGTTTGGGGACTATGCACCAGTGCCGGAGCCTCAGTACATCTACACTCCCCGGTGAGACAGCATGGTCCCACCTCATGTCTCCCTCTCCTGGTCACTGTTCCCCTCTTCTGGGCACTGTCCAGGGCTGCTGCTGGAGCTGCTTGGCCCTTGGCTGGTGGCCAGGCAAGGGGGCTGTCCCCACTGTGCCCCGACCCTGCGGCACAGCTGCCCCTGTGTCCTCTGCTCTTCCCTGGTGCAGGAGGGGGCTGGAGATGCCGGGGGCCAATGTCAGCTTTGCAGCGGGCTGCAGCGAGCCACGGTGCAGGCAGTACTCACGGGCAGAGCTGGTGAGGGTGGTGGGAGCAGCTGACGTGGTGCTGGTCTGCCTGGGCACAGGTAGGTGGGAGTGCGAGGGCACTGGGTGGGCACTGCCAGAGGCAGGGGAGTGCTCTGGGAGAGGGGGGCTGCCCATGAGCCACCTCTGAGGTGGTCAGTGCCCCTCTGCCCTGTCACAGGGGTGTAAGGGGTTTTCCCTTGGCTGTCCCCACCCAGGGGTAGATGTGGAGACAGAGGCGAAAGACCGGAGTGACCTGTCCCTGCCAGGGCACCAGCTGGAGCTGCTGCAGGATGCTGTGCAGGCAGGTAGGGGCTCTGAGGGACCTCAACCCACCCAGGTGTTGTTCCCCATCCATGGCACACCCTGGGGCCATCCCAGCAGTGCCACTACCAGCCTCTCAGTGACAGCCATCTCCCTGCAGCCGCTGGGCGCCCCCTCATTCTGCTGCTGTTCAACGCGGGGCCCCTGGACGTGAGCTGGGCTCAGGCACACGACGGCGTGGGGGCCATCCTGGCCTGCTTCTTCCCTGCCCAGGCCACGGGCTTGGCCATTGCCAGGGTCCTGCTGGGCGAGGCAGGGGCCAGCCCGGCTGGTCGGCTGCCAGCCACTTGGCCTGCAGGCATGCACCAGGTAAGGCTGGGGCTGCTGGTTGCACCCTTAGCCTTTCCCTGCCTTGCTGGCTGGAGCAGCTGCAGGATGCAGGGCTGTGGATCTTGCCTGTGCCCACCCAGCCCTGCCCTGTCCCATAGGTGCCACCGATGGAGAACTACACCATGGAGGGACGGACATACCGCTACTATGGGCAGGAGGCCCCACTCTACCCTTTTGGTTATGGGCTGTCCTACACCACCTTCCGCTATCGGGACCTGGTGCTGAGCCCTCCAGTGCTGCCCGTCTGTGCCAACCTCTCTGTGTCTGTGGTGCTGGAGAACACGGGACAGCGGGACAGCGAGGAGGTGGGCACAGCTGCTCTGCCCTGATCTGGCTGTGCAGGGCACAGATGTGCCCGAGCTCCCCCTGCAAGGGAGAATCCCACTGTGCTGAGTCCCATCCCTCCGTGCAGGTGGTGCAGCTGTACCTGCGCTGGGAGCACTCATCCGTGCCGGTGCCCCGCTGGCAGCTGGTGGCTTTCCGCCGTGTGGCCGTGCTGGCGGGCCGGGAGGTGAAGCTGTTCTTCCAGGTGCTGGCCGAGCAGCGCGCTGTCTGGGCGCAGGAGTGGCGCCTGGAGCCCGGCACCTTCACCCTGTTCGCCGGAGGGCAGCAGCCGGGACAGAAAACGCGGGCGCCCTCGGAGGTGCTGAGCGCCCGGTTCAGTGTCACCGGCACGGCACGGCCCTTACGCTCGTGTTAGCGGCGGGGTGGGCACAGGGAGCTGGCAGAGGAAGGGATGGAAGGTACTCCATGAGCCGCGGGCAGTGTGGTGCTTCTCTGCCCTGCAATAAAGTGCTGGTGCTCCGTGGCAGCTGTGTGGGGCCTCCCCTCCATCCTCCCGGCGCAGCGCTGGCATCTCCCCGGAGCAGGACCGCACTGCCCTGCTCCGTGCTGTCACCCTCCTGCCGTGGCTGTCCCACCCGAGGCGCTGCTGCTGCAGCCCCACACCCTGCCCGTGCCCCACATCCTGCTGCAGCCCCACATCCTGCTGCAGCCCCACAACCTGCCTGTGCCCCACACCCTGCCCGTGCCCCACACCGGCTGCAGCCCCACACCCTGCCCGTGCCCCACACACACCCTGCCCGTGCCCCACACCGGCTGCAGCCCCACACCCTGCCCGTGCCCCACACACACCCTGCCCGTGCCCCACACCGGCTGCAGCCCCACACCCTGCCCGTGCCCCACACACACCCTGCCCGTGCCCCACACCGGCTGCAGCACCACACCGGCCTCAGCCCCACCCCCTGCCCGTGCCCCACACCGACTGCAGCCCCACACCCTGCCCGTGCCCCACACCGGCCTCGGGGCAGCGGCCGCCGGACCCGCGTGTGCTGCGGCCACACGTGCCTGCTCCTCCCGCTCTATTTATAACCGCAGGGCTGCTCCAGCGCATTCCCTGCGCCCAGGGAGCGGTGACTGGCAGCCCTGCGAGGCTCGGCAGGGCAGGGCTGGCCCTTCTCCTTCCCAGGCCAGGATGCTGCAGGGAAGGGGGCGGTGGTTGGAGGGACCGAGCCCTGCGGGGGCCCCAGGGACAGATGCAGCCCTGCAGCAGCTCGGGGGCTGTGGAGCAGCGCTGGGATGCGATTCCGGCAGCAGTGCTGGCGGGGAGCCGGAGCTGGGCAGGAACTCCTCCGGATGGTGTTGGAAGGCTGTGATCTCCTCCAGCCCCAAGGCCGGAGGCCAAGGTGGGGGCGGCGGGGAGCGCGTGGGGCTGCCCAGGCCTGACCCCATGACATCAGGACACTAATTACAGATACGGCTTGGGATAATTACAGAGCAGGCGCGAGCTGCGGCAGGGCAGGGCGCAGCCCGCTGTGGCTCAGCCCATTGCTGGCCCATTTGTCACTGGCAGCCACTGGGGATTGTCCTGCAGCAGCTGAGATTTGCCATGGGCCCCATGGTGGTGTGGCCCCATGGCAGCGTGCTGGGGGTCTGGTGGTTGCCCTGACATGCTGCTGGAGATGGGTTCTATTGCATCCATCCATCCCCGGACAGGACACAGGGACAGACACTCGTCCCCAGGGTCCTGTTGGGTCACTGCCCCATGGCTAGAGGGAATCAACTGGAGTGCGTTGGGGACAGGGATTCAGAGCAGCCCTCGTGGGCACCGTGTCAGAGCAGCAGGGTGGGAGCAGCCTGGGGCCAGGGCAAAGTCCTGGGGCTGAGGAGAGAGATGGGAGCAGAGGGATAGGGAGCAGGTGGAAATGGGTGGGATGGGGTGTCCCACACAGTACTTTGCTCAGAGGTGCTGGCAGGTTTGTTTGCCATCCTTATCCCTGTTTGCTCCCAGACTTGCACAGTGTCAGCTCCCGCTGGCAGGGCTGAGCTGTGGCTGGAGTTATCCTTTGATTTTGGGGTGCTGCTCCCTTTGGGTCCCTACAGCCGGTGTCAGGGCCAGGTTTTGGGCCTGAGGGTGCATCCCCCTGCCCAGACTGGCCCGACAGAGCCATGGCAGTGTTGCACCCCACGCTGCAGGGCTGAGGAGCACAGGCAGTGCTGGGGCATGCAGCAGCCAGGGCTGGGTGCCGTGCTCATCATGAGCTCATCGGATTTTCCATCAGCTCAGGGGGGGCAGCTGTTCCCAGCACCACGGGAACGGCGGGGCTGGACCCAGGAACCCCAACACAGCAGGGCTCTGCCTGCAGCAGTGATTGATCAATCCCTGCTTGTGTAAGCCCATCGACTTGGGCTGGTGTGGCATTCACGAGCCCTCTCATGCTGCACTGTTGGAGGAGGGTCACAGATTCTGCACACCCATGGTTGCCCCTTCCTCACCTCAGTCAGCTCCAGACTGACCCCAGTGCAGGGAGAAGGCCCATGGACGTGGCTGGATCCAGTGCCAGGCTGTCCCAGAGCCCTGAGATGCTCATCTGCTCCAGGTGATGCTGTGGGACCCACAGGCAAAGAGGCCACCCATAGTCACCCTTGGAGCATGTCATGGAGTGGCTCCAGTCCCCTTCTGCCAGATCCCGTGTGTGCCATGCAAATACAGAGCTGTGGGGCTGCTGCAGCCCCTTGGAGGCTCAGCCATGCAACAGTGTGAGCGGGGCTGTTTCCATTTCCTGTGCCAGGGCATATCCTGGCTTTGTGGGTTTGTTGGGACATTGCTCTCCCTGCCATCCTCCTGGGGTGCCCAGCTCCCAGAGCTGAGGCTTGGCCGTGCAGCATTCCCTGCTGGGGAGTCAGCTGGCAGGTGAGGCTCTGGGAGTTTCAGGAAGCCTCTGCTCTGTCTGAGCCAGGTGAGAGGGTGTAGGGCTACAGGCTGTAGGAGGGTGATGATTTTAGGGTGATTTCGGGTGTAGGGCTACCCCTGCAGCATCACAGAGCGGGGCCGCCCCGTCTGCTGAGGAGCTCCTCATCCCTGACTCAGGGGAATGCACTTCCAAGGAAAAGGGCTGGGATTTCGGTAAACCTGTTTGCCTGGTACGTGAGGGAGGATGAGTGGCAGGGGATCTCCTGGCCTGGGGTGACATCATCCCCAAACCAGGCATCTCTGATGGGTGCTGCCCGCAGATAACCAACTTTGTTCATCCACACACCCAGAGCCGGGCACCCTGCGGGATGCCTGCAGTAGGCTGGCCACGAGGCGGACAAGGACACGTCCCTTCCTCCCGGTGCCCCTGCAGCGCCTGGAGCCGTGCTCCTTCCACTGCTGGTGCTGCCCACTCGTCCCTACCCCGGCCGTGCCGCTGCATTCCCGTCCAAGCAGGGCCCAAAGGGGTTTCAGCGCGGAGCGGGGGCCGCTGCTGCTGCCCGGGGAGCGGGAGAGGCCTCTGCTGTCCGCCGGTTACCGGGGCACGGTGGGATGTGGGATGTGGGATGCGGGATGCGGGCGGGGGGAAGCCCCGCCAGCGGAGGCGGCTGCTGGCGGTGACTCAGGCTCACGTGTGCCGGGGAGCGGGGGAGCAGCAGCTCCGAGGCCTCTCCAACAGCTGAGGTGGGGCTCGGAAACGGGAGATCGGTGTCTTTTTGGGGTGCCTGAGGCTGGGGCAGCCGCTCCGGGCGGTGCTGGCTGTGCATCGCGGCGCTGCTCGGGGCGGGGCGTGTTTGCTTCGCGCGTGACCGGAGCATCGTAAAATGTGTGTGCGAGCCCCAAAATCTGGGAGAGCAGGGGCTGGAGGCGGGCGAGTGGCCGAGCAGAGCTGGGGGATGCTGAGCGCTGCGAGGACAGGCCCGAGGCGGGGGTGACGGGCGCGGGGTCCCAGCAGCGGCTGCGGGAGGAGCGGAGCCGGCTCGGGGCTGCGGGGCCGCGTCTGGAGCCGGGGCGAGGCGGAGCATCCCCCGGCCGCTCCCCCCGGCCGGGGCCGCGGGGCCGGGGCGGGGAGCGCCGAGCGTCCTCCCCCGCGGGCCGGGGGGAGCGGGGCTGGGCCAGCCCCTGCGCCTGCCGCGCCATGGAGCGGAGCTGCGCCGGGCGGGAGCCGCAGCCCCGGCCCCAGCCCCAGCCCCTCGGTAAGGATCCGCGGCGGCGGCGGCGCCGGTACCGGCTCCGGGGGGTGCCCGGGCCCCCTCCCGCACCGCGGCGCCGCAGGGAGTGGGGGTGCGGGTGCGGCCCGGGGCTGCGGGGTCTGCCGGGGGTGCGGGATGCGGCCCGCCGTGCCGGCGGAGATGCAGCGGCCGGGGGCGCGGAATGCGGCGGAGCGGAGCGGGGCGGCGGCCCGGGAATCTGGGGGGGGCGAGGGGGGGGAACGCACTGCCGGGGCCGGGGCGGCTTCTCGGGAGGGACAAAGCCCGGGCACGGCCCTTCCATCTTGGGGAGGGCCGGAGCGGCCCCGGCCCCGCCGCCGGGGGGGTGCAGCGGGGCTGCCCTTGGGAAGCGCCGGGGGTGGCGGCGCCGGCGCCGCCCCGGCTCGTTCCCGCCGGCCGGTGGGCGATGCCCGCGGTGGGAGGCACCCGCTGCCCCCCTCCCCGCCGCGTGGGCTCGCGGCTCGTCCCGGCAGGGCCGGTCCCGCTGCCCCGGGATGAACCGGGCAGGGCGGCGGCGGCGGCGGGGCCGCGCTCGGGGCCGGGGTTGGCGCTGCCTCTCGGGGCTCCGGCGCAGCGCTCGCTGTGACTAAGCAGAGCTCCGCGGAGCCGCTTCCCACCGCGGGAGGAAGAGGAGAGGCGGCTCCCCTCCCCCTCGGCCCCAGCGCTTCATCGCCCGGGCCCGCGGACAGGGAGGGAGGGATGGCTGCGGCTCCCGGCGATGCTGGAAACCGGCGGCTCCCACACCAGCCGGCCGCGGGTCCTGCCATCGCTGCCCGAAGGACGCGTCCTGCGCCAGACATGTTGTCTGAGTCCCGCTGTCTGTCCCCGCCGCCTTCCCGCCCGCCCTGGCCTGCCCGCTCGATGCTGTGGCGGCCCGGGGACCAGGGTTGGCTGCTCCCGGCCACCCTGTGGGTCACTGGCTGCTCTCCCGTGAGCACAGAATGGAGCTGAAGGAGGACGGGCGGTTTTGCACCATGTCCTCCTTCAGGGACCATCCCTGCCCTGTCCCGTGTGGGTGACCTGCATGACTGGGCAGCCCGGGCTGCTTCCTGTCCTGCTGTCCTGATGTCGGAGCCACCAGCAGGGATGGGATTTCACTCAAGGGACCAGGACCCACCATGTGTGGGGCAACCAGTGTCACTGGAGGCCAGAAACTCCTGAAGGGCAGCCAGGGCAGGGTGTGACCTGCGGAGCTGCCCAGGTGGGCAGAGAGGGATGCAGTGCACAGAGGGACGAGCACCAAGGCAGGGAGCAGGCAGAGGTTTGTCCTTATCCAGGTTTCCCCCAGCTTCTCCAGCCCTTCTCCCTTGGCTCGGAGGAGAGGGAGGGCGAGCTGGTTGCCCGCCAGTGCCGTGTTTGGGAGCAGCAGCTCGGGAGTTCTCCCAGCGCGGGAGCCGCCGCTGCGAAACCGTCAGAGCAACGTGATGCGACGTGCAGAGCGGTGATGTGACAGTCCCGTGGTGCCATGTCCAAAATAGTTAGCACAGCTCTCGCTCCTTGGAGGGCTCTGAGCAGGGTCGGGCAGCCCCACAGGCAGCCTGCTGGGAACAGAGCTGGATCCTGCACGGCCCCAGCCCTGGTAGGTGCCACATCCGTGTTGTGAGGCACAGGACCTGTTTTTTGGGGGTGCTGACCTGCTCCCCAAGGGGCTGGATGCTGGCAGGCTCGGAGCCCCATGCCCTGCCTTCCAGCCAGGTTTCTGTTTCCCAGCGTGATGCTAGCAGACAGGTTTTCGGGAGCGCGCCTGGGCTGGCTGCCCTGGGCACTGGTGGCGCCGCACGGGTCGCCCCAAGGACGAGGGCACCTCCTGTCGCCACTGCCAGCGTGCCAGATGGATGGTGGGCAGGTGTTCCTGCCCCTGCCCTCGGGCTGCTTGGGCTTGCAGTGTGACCACAGCCACGGTTTGCTCTGGGGGTGCTGGGGCAGCAGCAGCTCCAGCTCTTTCCTTTGTGTGTGTTTTAAATCCTGGAAACCCCCTGGCTCTGGCCTTGCTCTCGCCACGAGATCCCAAGTTCCCCTTGCTGCTCTCCAGCTCGGCACGTCACTGCTGGCTCTGGGAGCTCAGTGACCCCTGTCCTGGCCCAGGGGCTGGTGCAGCTCCCCCATGGCTGCCCCCATACCCCTATCCCAGAGCCTTGGCAGCACAGAAACCCTGGGAAGGGAGGCTGGATATGCCACTTTCTCCTGCCTGGCACCTGGGGCCCTCTGCCTGTCCCCTCCTGCCCTGCCCCAGCCTGTCCCCCAGAGCAGGGCTGTGGGCAGTGGTTGGGCACTGTGGCCAGCCCAGCAGCTGCCAGCTGTGTTTCACTGGCTCCAAGGTGGCGGGGAGAGGAGCCAGCCGTGGTGACAGTGCCCGTGTGCCTGGGGACAGGCTGCAGGTGGCTGTCCCCGCTGAGGACAGGGTGTCATTGCTGATGGCGGCTGCCAGGGTGGCACAGGCCACTCCTAAAGCAGGGGCTGCTGGCATTGCCCATATCTCCCTGCCCGGGCATGTGAGCCAGCACTGAGGCTGCGTGTCAGTGCTGAATAGTGGGGACGTGTTGGGAATGTGCTGTGGGACATTCCAGGGATGTGTCAGGAGCACTTGCTCACTGCCCCTGTCATCCAGGTGTGGGGGTTGCTGCAGCACAGGATATCCCAGGAGCTGGGTGGGACAGGGCAGGGCTCAGCCCCAAGGCACGTCTGGGTGTGGAACTGGGGGTGGGATCAGGGGCAGCACTGGAGCTTGGAGCACCCTCAGGGCTTGGAGCATCCTGGTGCATGTCACAGTGCTCTGGTGGCCTCAGGCAGAGTGGACACCAGCACCAACAGAGCCATCCCTGCTCTGTGGCCACGGCTGCCTTCCTGCTCTGCACCAGGACCTGCTGGGAGGCAGAGACCCAGGGACTCATCCTCATGTCAAGGCAGGGGAGGCAGCTGGGAACAGCTGCACCAGGGAGGGCCTGAGGGTGCATTGCACACATGGATGTCCCCAGGGCTGTGGGGAGCAGCCCTGCAGGGCCAGCAGTGCCTCTTTGGGCTGGCCTCAGGGTCTTGTCCTTGGCACAGCAGGGATGTGCAATGGCCAGGCTGGCTGGGCACTGTGACACCAGCACTCTGAGTGGCTTTCACTGCTCAGCAATGACCTCCAGTGCACCATCAGCCCTGCTGATGCCCCCTGCCCTGCTGGGCACCGCACATGGAGCTGCCTGTGGCTGCCCTGGCTGTGCTGCAGAGCAGGAACACAAAGGATCCGGAGCTGAGGGGAGCTGAGGTGACACCGGGCGCTGCCCCCCCCGTCCTTTTGGGCAGTGCCCTGCAGGGACAGTTAACGAGGGCCGCCGGTCCGAGCAGCGCCCGCGGGCCTCGATGTGCTCTCGCTTCACGGCACCGGGATCTGCCTGCGCCTGGCTGAGCATCCCCGGCCATGTGCCGGCCAAGGAGCCTCGCTGCGCCGGGCACTGCCGCGCTGGGGGTGCCGCTGGTGGCACCAGTGCCAACGACACCCATGGGAGCGCAGGGCGGGCTGGGTGATGCGGCATTGAGGGCAGCACTGTGCCGGTGGCAGCGCCGTGGGGCTGGGTGCTGCAGGGCAGCCGTGCCTGCGTGTCTGGGGGGACGGGAGCTAATCCGTGTGGAATGCCCCGGCCGGGGGAGAGGGGACGCCCACGCCGCCTGGGCGCAGGCAGCGTTGGGTTTCAGGGCAGCTGCCGTGCTGGAGCAGCGACAGGGACAGATGGTGGCAGCCCTCCCTGCCCCACCTTGGGGGGCTTGGCCGTGCCCACAGCCCTGCCCTGGCCGCGGGTGCTGTTGTCTCTCTGGCCATGGGGCAGGGCAGGGCTGCCCAGGGCTCTGTGCCTGGCTGTGTGGAGTGGCAGGAGCACCCACTGTCCCGTGCCAGTGCTTCCCACACGTCCAGGGCTCTCTGAGGTATTTCCATCTGCTCAGGGGATCAGCCTGGCCTTGATGCTTTCACACCCTGTGGGCAGCACTTGGCTGTGCCACCACAGTGGTCACCCCTCCCAGCTGGTACACACGCGGTGACACTGCAGGTGCCATCCCGGGATCTGGCACCTGGCGGCTGCCAAGCCCTGCTGCCTGTGGTTGCCCATCTGAGGCAGCCCCGGGGGGACACAGCAGGGCACCCCCCAGTCCCAGCCCCTCACCAGACCGATGGCTGCCTCGCAGGGCGCAGCGCTGGGGACATGGGATGTGCAGGATCGGGGCCAGGGGATGGGCTGGCTTCCTGCAGCACTAAATAGCCGGAAGGTCTGCGGGGGGGCCGGGGCTGCCTGTGTCCCCACGGAGTCCAGGGTGGGGGAGCCCTGCTGGCACTGCCCTGCCCTGGGGGCTGCAGCAGCACCCCCAGCCCCTCTCCAGGATCAGGGGACACGGGGTGTGCCCATGCTGTCAGTGCAGGGGGCTGGCAGTGCCCAGTGCCTGTTTGGGCAGCCTGGGCTGACCCTGGCTTGGAGCACTGCAGCACGGGGTGGGTGAGGAGCTGTAGGGTGGGTGAGGAGCGGCGCCGGCTGTGTTTGCAGAGCCCACACTTTGCCCCTCGCTGAGGGCTGTGGAGAGCTCTGCAAACACGGCTGAGCCGTGTGTGACATCAGCTGGTGGTGGCTGCTGGTCACTGGGGTTCTGCCATCCCCCCCTGGAACCAGGGGCTCGCTGCAGTGGTGTCCGTGGGGCTGGACCTGTGTGTCCTGGGGTGGGTCTGGCATCATCCTGGCCAGGAGTGACAGTGCTGTCACTGCATGGGGGTTGGAGTTGGGATCCTGGCAAGTGCTGAAGGATTTGTTTGCAGAGGGCTGATAATGGGGGCCAGGGGAGTCACCAGCACTGTTGTCACTGTGGACACTCCTGACACCACTTCTACAGAGGGCACTGCCATGGCACTGCCAGGGCTGGCACCGCGTTGGGCTGTGCTCGGGGTGCCCAGGGGTCACCCAGAACGGGGAACATCCCCCAGGCTGCCGCCCCACGTGGGGAGGGGGCTCTGTCTGGCAGCCTGGTGTGCATTCCTGGGCCATGAGTTCATGGCTGCGGGTCCGTGGGGGCCACGGGCTGTCAGAGCTGTCACGGTGACGTCAGGCCAGGCCCGCGCCCATCCTGCCTCCGGCCGCGCCGCAGAAGCCTCGACGTCCTCGTCCCCTGGGGACAGTGGCAGGGGACTCTGGGGGTCCCTGGGGGTCTCTGGCCCCACGTCCCCCCACGGGTGGCAGCTGCCAGGGGATGAAGGGCAGCTTTGTGGTGGCAGTGCCTGGCGGAGCCCGGCTGTCCCTCTGTGCATTGTGTGCCCAGCGCCTGGCACCCGCTGCGGGTCCCCCCAGGACTGGGGCAACAGCAGCAGGGCTGAGGTGGGGTCCCACTGCCCTCCCCAGCCTTGCTCCTGAGGGCTGTGTTTGGGGGGACAGGGCTGTGTCCCCTGAGGGCTGTGTTTGGGCAGGATGGGTCTTCCACAAGCTTCCCCAGCTGAGTGACCTTGTGCTCTGCTCTGTCCCTCTTGCAGGGAAGCCACCATCCCCGATGGGAGACAGCGTCCCCCCGCCCTCCGTGCCACCCCCTGCGCCTGGGGGTGCCCTGCAGGGAGAGCGCAGCTTCCCCCAGCACGGCCGACCCGGCCCTCCGGATGTCATCCCCTCGGAGAAGACCGTCCCACCCGTCCCTGCAGCCATCAGTCCCTCTGTCCCTGCAGCCATCAGCCCCTCTGAGAAGAAGATTGTCCCACCCGTCCTTACAGCCATCAGCCCCTCTGAGAAGATTGTCCCTCCTGTCCCTGCAGCCATCAGCCCCTCTGAGAAGATCATCCCACCCGTTCCTGCCGCCGTGCCCCCCTCCCACCAGCCCGTGTGCCCCCCGGCTGTGATGCCCCCCTCTGACAGCAGCCCTCTGCAGCGTGACCGACCCGGCCCTCCAGCCGTGGTGCTGCCAGCACAGCCCGTGTCCCCCAGCCCTGCCACTGCGGTCCCCTCAGCACAGAGTGTTCCCCCCCGGGGTGACCAGTCCCCCCCTGGACCCCCAAAGCCGCCGGGGATGGAGCACCCCAAGGAAGAGGTGCTGTCCCACCCCCCTGGCCAGCCTGTCCCTGCCCACGCTGCGGCCCCGTGCTCTGTGGAGACCCTGCCCCTTGGGAGCCAGCCCCCAGCCCCAGCTGCCACTCCTGAGGGGGCCCCTCCTGATGCCAAGAGCTCCCTGGGTGCCACAGCTGGGCCCTCAAAGGACGTGAGCCCCCGGAGCAGCCGCCCCTCAGCGTCTCCTGCTGCCAGCCCCCGGCCCAAGCAAGGTGGGTGCCGGGAGGTTGTGGTGCTCCGGTGAGGCTGCACCCCGTGGGCACAATCGATGAGGCTGGGCACTGCCCTGACGGTGTTTCCCCTCTGCAGACGCCCAGAAAGCCCAGGCAAGGCACAAGCAGGCGAAGGAGCGGCGCGAGGAGCGGGCCAAGTACCTGGGTATGGAGCTGGGAGGGAAAGTGCATGGGGGTGGGGGGGAGGCAGGGGCTAAGAAGCTTTGCTGGGTCATGGGCAATCCCATTAGCTGTGGTGAGCTGAGCCTGGGTGCGAACTCTGTGCTGGCAGCTCTGCCCACCAGGCACGCCGCTGATTCCCTGGCACAGCACTGACCCCTGGGCACAGCACTGACCCCCAGACATGCTGCTGACCCCTACACACACCACTGACCCCAAGACATGCTGCTGATCCCCGGGCACACTCCTGATACCCCCAGGCACACTGCTGATTCCCTGGCACACCGCTGACCCCTGGGCACACCACTGACCCCCAGACATGATGGTGACCCTTAGGCACACTGCTGATCCTCGGGCACACCACTGACCCCTAGGCACACCACTGATCCCCAGGCACACTGCTGACCCCTGGGCACACTGCTGACCCCCAAGCACTTTGCTGACCCCTGGGCACACTGCTGACCCTCCCCAGCACACCACTGACCCCCAGGCACTCTGCTGACCCCCACGCATGCTGCTGACCCCCAGCACACACTGTTGCTCCCTGCTCTGGGTTCTCCCCGTGCCACCAGCCCCGGTCCCCGGCTCTGCCATGTGCAGGCGGCCCCAGCAGCCCCGCAGTGGCTCGGGGCAGCGGGCGAGCAGGGCCCCTGCGCCGAGCATGGGGCCTCCTTGTCCCCGCGCTCTTTCCACCCTCATTCCCCCATTGTTCGCCGCGCGCCTCGGCGGGCTCCCGGCGGGCTCCCGGCCTTCCTTTTGTCCTGGCCCAAACCCCTCCCTCGCCGGCCGGCCCTGATGCTGCCTGCCCTGCCTGCCTTGGCCGGCCCGTGGCCCCACGCCACCCGCATGGGCACGCGGTCCCAGCACGGCGCTGCCCGGGGCTGTGCCCCCGGTGCCACCCCGCTGCTGTCCCCCGCAGCTGCCAAGCGGGTGCTGTGGCTGGAGAAGGAGGAGAAGGCGCGGCTGCTGCGGGAGAAGCAGCTGGAGGAGCGGCGCAAGCGGCTGGAGGAGCAGCGGCTGCGGGCGGAGAAGCGCCGGGCGGTGCTGGAGGAGCGGCAGAGGCAGAAGCTGGAGAAGAATAAGGTGGGGATGGGGATGGGTATTCAGGGGGCTGGGGTGGCACGTGGGATGCAGTCCCTGAGGAGTGCTCGTGGCTCCAGCAGCCCTTCAGGAGATGCTGCTTTGGGAGGTGCCCGCTGTACCCATCCTCTGCCGCCCCTCCTTCCTGTGCTGTGCTCAGCTTCTCAGCACGTGTGCCCTGGCCAGGGCAGGCATCACTGTTCTATCCCCCTCCAAGCACCCCAATCTCTGCCATGGCCTCATGCTGGGGGGCTCTGGCTGGCCCCAGCCCTGCTCCCTCAGCTGCTGGGCTCAGCCTGTCCCTCTCCCTCGGGCAGGAGCGCTACGAGGCAGCGATCCAGCGGTCGGTCAAGAAGACGTGGGCAGAGATCCGGCAGCAGCGGTGGTCCTGGGCTGGGGCCCTGCACCACGGCTCCCCCGCACACAAGGATGGTGAGTGCTGGGCTGGGCACAGGCACCTGGGCACCCTGTGGCTCTGACAGCTGTGGGGGCAGCTGGGCATCTCTCTGCCAGCCCTCAAACCCAGCTCAGCCCCACTTGGGGGGGCATGCTGCCGTCACTCTGGGCTGTGCTGGGGACTGATGGGGTACCGTGGCTGTTCCCTGCTCCTGTTTGGGTGTAAGCTGGAGGCTGTGTGTCACAGTCCCTGTTCCACGCAGAGACCTGCCTGGGGGCAGCCCTGGCTGCCTCAGCATGCCATGGCCACGCTGCCAGGCATGTGTCTCCACAGGTGTCCAGCAGCTGTGAAGCGCCCCTGGCCCCAGGGGCTGTGGGGCTGCACGAGGCCTCTGCAGGCTCTGGTTGGGGTCTGTGCTGTGGCGTGTCCCCTTGTCCCCCAGCTGGATGGGGGCAGTGCTTGGCCCCTCCAAGTCTGGTATGGAGGTGACCATGGCTGAATGTGTGGCTGCAGAAGCTGGTTCTGCTCCGTGGGGGCTTCTTGGGGACACCCTGCACGATTCAGCAGTTGGAAAAGTGGAGATCTCCACTGTCCCCTGACTGCTGTGCTGTGCTGGCACCTGCCAGCATTGTCTGGCATGGATGGTGACACAGAGGAGAGTGCTGAGAGGAACCATCTGGCCTTCACGTGCCATGGCACAGCTGTGGTGGCCCTGGCTGTACCTGGCCAAGTTGTGTACAGGTGTTGTGTTCCTGGCTGTACCTGGCCAGGCTGTGTACAGGTTCTTGGCTGTACCTGGCCAGGCTGTGTACAGGTGTTGTGTTCCTGGCTGTACCTCGCCAGGCTATGCACAGGTTCCTAGCTGTACCTGGCTGGGCTGTGTACAGGTGTTGTTTTCTTAGCTGTACCTGAGCAGGCTGTGTACAGGTGTTGTGTGCACTGGCACCGTGTGCCCAGTGCCATGTGTGTTCAGGTGTTGCGTGCCCGGCTGTACCTGGCTGGGCTGTGTGTACAGGCTCCACATTCTGGGCACGCCTGTCTTGATGCCATGTGTGCCACGGTGGATTGTGGCACGCTCAGGGTGTCTCTGGTGCAGCACCTGGCAGGGTCTGGCAAGGGGACACCTTCCCCTGCCACTTCCCATCGGGATGAGCTGCTGGAGCTGCTGCCAGCTTCACTCACCAATCTCCCATCTCCTCCTGAGCTTCCCTGGCTGTTTGTCCAGAGCAGCCAGGCAGGGTGGGGAGATCCCAGCTACCTGTGGAGGTGCTGCCAGCCGCCAGCCCTGTCCTGGCAGTGCCATAGTGACCCAGCACCGGTGTGATGTTGTCTCTGTCTGTCTGGACCTGCTGTCCTCGCCCTGCTCCCCCAGGGTGGATGCTCGCCTGGTGCTGCCGAGGTCCCCGGCCACCCGCTCCTGATTCCCAGGACTGTGTTTGGGAAAATTCTTATTGCAGGGCCTGGGAGCCTCCCTGGCTCTCTGAGGATGAGATGCCTGCATGATCCCAGCATGACCCTGCAGGGTTCAGACACTGCCATACTGAATGTCAGTGCTGTGTGTTGTGTCCCCAGACACCAGTGTCTCCTCTGGGCCCACTCTGTGCCGTGTCACTGGATTGCAGCATCTCCTGCCCCACTCTGTGCCGTGTCCCCAGACTCCAGCATCTCCTGCCCCACTCTGTGCCGTGTCCCCAGACTCCAGCATCTCCTGTCACATTCTGTGTTGTGTCCCTGGATTCCAGCATCTCCTGCCCCACTCTGTACCATGTCCCTGGATTCCAGCATCTCCTGCCCCATTTTGTGCTGTGTCCCTGGACTCCAGCATCTCCCCTGGTCGTTCCACTTGTGCCCCAGTGCCCTGGCACGTCCGTGCATGCTGCATGTGGGGGGCCTGGCCCCGGCCCCGGGACCTTAATGCCCTTGTGTCTTTTCCCTCCTCCAGGTGCGAGCCGGTGCTCGGTGTCCGCTGTAAACCTCCCCAAACACGTCGACTCTATAATCAACAAGCGGCTCTCCAAATCCTCCGCCACCCTCTGGAACTCTCCCAGTAGAAGTAAGAGCCCTTTGCGTTTGCCCCAGCGCAGGGGGCACAGCCAGGCCCCCGCCCAGTGCTGGGGACCCCAATGCCAGGGTCCCCCATGCCCAGGTGCCCGCGGAGAGAGGAGAAGCCGTTTGCTGTTTGGGGGAGGAGGCTGGAACCGCCCGGTGGCTCCTTGAGCCTGTGTGGGCTGGGAGGAGAAGGAAGAGGAGGAGGAGGAGGAATGGCAGCCCCATGGGGTGCCAGGATGAAATGGGAGCTTGGCTCCCTGCCCCAGGGCAGCTCTGGTGGGTGCTGGTGCAGCCACAGAGGGGCTGCCTGTCACCTGCCCTCCTGGGGCTGGGCACGGTGCCAGTGCCTCTCAGGCTCCTGGGTGCCACAGAGCTCTGTGGCCGTGGTGCTGCAAGGTCATCCTGGCCCTGGGAGCGCTGCCCAGGGCTGCGGCCATGCCAGAGGGATGTGTCCAACAGAGGGATGTGTCCAGTGCTGTTGTGTTTCGGGGTTGCCTGGCGATGGGCGCCTTCCCGGATGGGTATAAATAGCCAGAGCAGCTGACGCCGGTGGCTGCGGTGACGCAGGCAGCTCCCACCGCCCTGTGTGGGGCTCAGCCCAGGGACAGGCACCTGGGGGCTGTCAGCACTGCCCCAGTGGGAGCAGCATCTCCCTGGGCCCGTGCCAGACCTGCCACCCTGTCCCCCTGCAGCATCCATGGCTCTGTGCTCTCCCCTCCCAGCAGCCGGTGCTGCCCCTGGCCTGGTGCCCAGTGGAGAGGGGCAGAGGGGCCCTGTCTCCATGGGTGGTTCCCGTGCGCCACAGGGTGTTTGGTGACGTGTGCTCAGCTTGGTGCCCAGCTGAGCCAGCTGTGTGGCCAGCCATCGCCGTCCATGGGTGCTGTAATCCCGGCCTGGTGATTTAGCACAGCTCCCGTGGGCTGAGGGCACACTGTGGTGTCCCCCAGGCAGCTGGCACGTGCCAGGGCCTTGCGCACACAGGGCAGGGGCACAGAAGGGTGCCATTGGTGGGCACCAGGCGAGGGCAGAGTGGGGGAGCTGCTGTCACCAGGGTGGCATCTGGCACACGGTGACTGCGGTGTCCACAGGACACAAGGGCACCGTTCTCGTCATGCCACAGCGCCGTCCACAGACACCCACACCCACCCTCGGGCACGGCCCTTCATCCTGCTCAGCTCTGTGGGGCCGTGGGGACCCCTCCCCAGCACAGCCAAGCTCTGGGCACTCCTGGAACTGTGCATGCGCCGTGGTATTGCTGCAGACACACCACCGCTCCTTCCCAGCAGCGGCTGTGAGGGCAGGACTGCAGTCTAGAGCTTTGTGGTGCACTAATGGCCCCTCTCCCTCCCCAGACCGGAGCTTGCAGCTGAGCCCGTGGGAGAGCAGCATCGTGGACCGGCTGATGACGCCCACCCTGTCGTTCCTGGCGCGCAGCCGGAGCGCCGTGACGCTGGCTGGCAATGGCAAGGAGCAGGGTGAGGGTCAGGGACACGCGGCTCCTGGCACAGGCGACCAGGATGAGGGAGCCTGGAGTCAGCGGGCAGCTGGCATTGGTGCCAGCTCCATCCTGACCCTGCTCGCTCTCCCCCAGTGCCCGTGTGCCCCCGCTCAGCCTCCGCCAGCCCCCTCAGCCCCTGCCACAACCACCGCCTGCCGCACCGCTGCTGGGAGCGCCGGAAGGCAGCCGCCGCCAGCCCCGACGTGACGCCGCGCCGCAGGACCGAGCCCTCGCCCGTGAGTGCCACCTCCCCGCGGTGCCAGGGCAGCTGTGGGGCAGCATGGCTTCCCACCAAGCCCAGCACCCAGCGCTGACACCATCTCTGTCTGTCCTTGGCTGGAGCAGAAGAAGAAGGAGAAGAAGGAGAAGGATCGGGAGAATGCCAAGGAGCGCAGCGCCCTGTCCCGCGAGCGCAGCCTCAGGAAGCGGCAGTCACTGCCAGCAGCACAGCCCCGGCTCCTGCCTGCGGCTGACAGCAGGTCGGGACCCCCACCCTCCCTGAGGCTTCCCAGCCCCTGACCCCACCCGAGGGCTGCCCCAACCCCACTAACACTGTCTCTTGCTCTGTTTGCAGCCCCGGCCCGAAGAACCGTACCTCATCCCCTGCCACCCCCAAGAACCGTCCCTCATCCCCTGCCACTCCCAAGAACCGTCCCTCGTCCCCTGCCACTCCCAAGAACCGTCCCTCGTCCCCTGCCACCCCCAAGGCCCGCCCGGCGTCCCCCAGCCCAGCCCTCAGCTCTCCCCACAAGCCGCCCCTGCCTCGAAGCGTCCATTCCTCCCCCAAGGTGCGGGCCAGGGCTCGGGAGGAGCGGGGGGAGCAGGAGGGCCAGGCCAAGACACGGGAGAGGAAGGAGGAGGAGCGGGGTCCGGCACCCCCAGCCCTTCCTGAGCCCCCCAAGGTGCCCGCAGAGCCGACAGCAGGTGGGTACAGCATCACCAGGGAAGCTGCAGGGCTGGGAGAAGCCAGAGCAGCCCTGACGCTTCCTGCCTCCCCCAGGCCCCCCAGTCCCTGCAGCCCCCGGCCCTGTGCCAGCCAGTCCCCCAGCCAGACCGCCCGCTGGCACCACGGACCGGGAGGAGGCTGCCCGGCTGTTGGCAGAGAAACGCCGCCAGGCCCGAGAGCAGCGGGAGCGGGAGGAGCGGGAGCGCCGGGAGCAGGAGGAGCAGGAGAGGTGGGTGTTGTCCCCTTGACCCCCAGCCCCGCGCTCCTGCCGTGCTCAGGGCTCCCTCCCCGCAGGCGGGCGCAGGAGGAGCGAGCACAGCGGGCGGCCGAGGAGCAGAGCCGGAGGGAGGCCCTGGCGCGGCAGCGGGAGGAGGAGCGGCGGCTGCAGGAGGAACGAGAGGCCCAGGAGAGAGCCCGGGCTGAGCGAGAGGAGGTGGAGCGGCTGCAGAGACAGGTGGGGGTGACAGTGTGGGGGCTGCAGGAGGTGGGGGACAAAGGCAGGGATGGCAGGAAGGCAGGGATGTTCTCCGGTGATTCACTCTCGTGAGAACAGCCCAGCTTCTCAAGGCCCAGGGTGGCAGGAGGGAACATGGGGCAGGGCTGTGCTGAGCTGTCCAGGCAGCACATCCCCACAGTCCCTGCCCCATCCCTTTCCCCTATCCCATCTCATCCCTTCCTGCCCTGCTGTGGCACAGAAGGAAGAGGCCGAGGCGCGGGCTCGCGAAGAGGCTGAGCGGCAGCGCCTGGAGAGGGAGAAGCACTTCCAGCGTGAGGAGCAGGAGCGGCTGGAGAGGAAGAAGGTGAGGCTGGGGGGCATCTCCAGCCATGGGGCACGGCAGGTTTTTCCCTGGAAGGGATCCTGCCTGGCACCAGGGCGGGTCTGGGTGGTCAGGGCCGTGTGTGAGTCCCTGTGTGACCGCAGCGCCTGGAGGAGATCATGAAGAGGACGCGCAAGTCGGACGCAGCAGACACCAAGGTGGGAGCCTGTCCTCTGTCCTGGGGCACTGGGGACTTGGGCACTCGACAGAGCCCTCCTGCCCCTGCCTGCAGCCCCTCACAGCTCTCCTGTCCCTGCAGAAGAAGGACGACAAGAAGGTGGTGAACGGGAAAGCAGCCGAGCAGGAAGATGCCCCAGGTGTGTGGGCACCCCGGGCTGCTCCCCCCAGCCATGCTCTGGCCCGGGCCATGGCTGAGCCAGGTTCTGCCGTGTCCTCAGGCCGCGAGAAGCACCTGGGGCCAATCCCCAAGGCAGAGGAGCTCCCGGAGACAGAGACCCCAAGCGCAGGGACGCCGGGGGGAACGAAGGGCTTGGTGGGCGAGGGGCTGCAGCCAAGGTGAGACACTGTGGGTACACTGGGGGGAAGCTGGGGGGCGGCAGGGCCGGGGCTGAGCCCAGCCCTCCCATCCCGCAGCTCCAAGGAGGCGGCAGCCCTGGTGAACGGCGTGCAGCCCGGCAAGCACGAGAACGGCTTCTCGGGCAGCGAGGGCTCCAAGGAGCTGCGGGATCTCTCCCACCACGGTGGCAGCCCCGGCAGCATCATCCCCTTCGGCGACAAGGAGCCTTTCCTCAAGCAGGCCGTGGTGAAGCCGCCGCAGGTGACAGGTGAGCAGCGGGAGGGGTGTGAGGGGACGCTGCTGTGAGCACCCCAAGCTCACAGCGCTCTCCCCACCCACAGAGGTGCTGTGAGGGCCTGGCTGATGTCCCCAGGGGCCAGTGCCCGCCCCCTGACCCCGGTGGCCCACGCAGATCTGTAGCTGTCGTCACAACACGACCCTCGCTGCTCCTCCCGGGCGCCCGGGGGCTGCAGGGCCCCGGCGAGGACGCCTGGCTCCTCTCTTCGTTCTCGTTTTTATTTCGTTTTGTTGGGTTTTTTTTTATTTTAAACATGCACCTTATCAGACTGACAGCCCACCCTCGCAGCCCGCCGGAGCCGCCCCAGACGTGTGGTGTAATGATGTAGTTATTTAACTCGCTGGGTACAACGTCTGTGAATACTGTAAATAGAGCCGGCCGGGCGTGGGGATGCTCTGGGGGGCTCGGGGCTGGGGGGAAGCCGTGTCACAGCTCCCGGTGCCCACATTCCCCCGCATGTCCGTGTGTCCAGTGTCCCCGGGCCCGGCCGGCACCACGCTGCTCTGTGCCCTTGTGACAGTGTTATGCATCCAGACAACCTCTTGACAACAATTAAAAGTGGACAATGCCCTCGGTGTGCCTCTTTGTGTCCGGGGAGGGGACTGGGCTGGGCTGGGCTGGGTTGGATTGGGCTGGGCATAGCAGGGCAGGGCTGGGCTGAGCGCTCTCCCGGCCGCCACAGCAGCGGGGTAGGTTCGCCCCCGTGCCCCGGCTCGCCCCCAGAGCTGCCCGCTCCATCGCTTCCCCCCCGACGATGGGGAGAAACCTCATCTCGGCGGCCCCACCCGCAAGCAGGGCCCTGTCCCACGGCTGCCCCTTCCCTGCCGGGCCCTCAGGAGCCGCACGTGGGACAAACCGGGAGGGTTACAATAGGGCTGGACGGGAGAGGGCCCGCAAGGCCCATTCGGTGAGGGCCACACCGCGCCCTGACCTCCCGCACGGCGGAGGAGGCCGCGCCCCGTCACCGCCCCCGCCGCCATTTCCCGCCCGCGGAGCCGCTCCCCGCCGGAAGGGCTGCGCGCACTGCCGCGCCACGGGCGGAGGAGGAAGTGGCGGAATGGCGCGCGCGACGCCCGCCGGGAGCTGTAGTGCGACGGAGCCGCCGCGTTGGGGGCGCGCCGTGCCGGCCGGACTACGGCTCCCGGCGGCCCCCGCGGGCGGGCAGAGCGCGCGCGCGGGCCGGAAGTGCGTGAGGCGGAGGCGGAGGGGGCGCCTGGTGCGGAGGGGCCGCGGCGAAGCGGCGCCGGTGAGTGCAGGGGCACCGGGGGTCCGCGGGGTCCGGTCCGCCCCGCCCGCCGCCACCGCGAGCTCCCCTCACCCCTCCCTCCCCCCCGCGCCCTTCGCAGCCGCCTCGCCTCGGCTCAGCCCACTCCCCCCTCCCGCCCGTGCTGGGCCTCACCGCGGCGCTGCTCCCCCCCGTTCCCGGTGTCCTGGCCCCGCATGTCCCCGGGCGAGGCTCGTTCGCGGCTCTCGGCACCGCTCTGGCCCTGCCCCAGCGGCGCCTCGTGGTAGGCCTGGGCCCGGGCAGGCCTTGGCGCCTCCTCGCGGCCCCGGGGCCGGTTGGGCCTGCCCGGCCCTTTCCCGGAGCCGCTCGTGGTCCGGGGTGGTTTTCGCAGCCCGTTCCGCCGTCCCATTCCCGGAGATCCCCGTCCTCCGCCCGCGCCTCTGGGCCGCGCCCTTTAGGTTCCCTCCTCCAGAGGTCCCATCCCGGTGTCCGGGGCTCCGCGGGCTGCCGCGGCGCGGGAGCCGCGGCCATCACCCAACTCCGCCGGTGTGCGGCTCCCGGTGCGGCGCTCGGCACCGCCCGCTTCCCGGTGCGCCGGGAGGGATCAGGGTCGGTGCTCTCTCGCTGCCTGCTTGGCGTCCTGCTTGCTCGGGAAGTTTGGCTGAACTTCAGGCGATGTGGCAGAAGAGGCGTTGCAGTGGCTCAGACACACGTGTGAAGCCTGAGTCTTCATTTCCGTGTACTGATAAAGGGTTTTTCTGCTAGTTCGTGGTGTTTTGGGAAAATGAGCATGGTGGGGGTTTCTAAAAATGCATTTCAAAGCCCGCCTAAGGTGATTGTCACAGTATTTCCTGCTGGATGGGGTTCTGGGTGTTTCTGTGGAAAGTGACTTGGTAAGTGTGGAGTGCTCCATGGAATCACCAAACCATGGCATGGTTTGGGTGGGAATGGACCATAAAGGTCATCCCATCCCACCCCCTGCCATGGGCAGGGACACCTTCCCCTATCCCAGCCTGGACACTTCCAGGGGTCCTGGGTGCCCTGTGCCAGGGCCTCACCATCCTCACAGAGAGGAATTTCTCCCTGATCTTCAATCCAAACCCACTTTCAGTGTGCAGCCATTCTCCGTGCCCTGCCTTGGGAGGAGCAGGTGTACTTGTATGTGTGTGGTGTATGCAGCACCATCCTCTCAGAACCTGTCAGAGGTGGGGGACTCCTTAATTTTTGTGTGTACAGTGATGTGCCAGGTGCTGTGGCACAAGAACAGATTTGCTGCTTGAAATGAACAATGTAAAACCATTTGGAAGATGGTCTGGGTTGTCTTGTAGCTGGTGCTGGAAGGGAAGAGCTTTTATTGCTGCAGCAGCAGCAGGGTCACATCAGCAAATGGACATTTTCAGGCTGCTTTTCTGAGAGCACAATTAAATCATCCAGCTCCTCTCTGGAAGGGCTCCTGGGAATTCCCTCTCACGGGGAGCGAGGGCAGATGCTGTGTCAGTGCTGATGGTGTGTGACATTTCGGGGGGGCTTTGCTGTGCCCTTGGTGGGTGCTGGGCTGGGAGAGCTGCTCACAGGGATTGGGTGTCACAGCCTGGGCTCCACTCACTCCAGAGGTGTTTCAGAGCTTTGCCTCCCAGAAGAGAGACAGTGTAGGCACAGAAAGCAAGTGCTGGGACACAGCAGTGTCTTCTCCTGGAGTTTCTGTGGTTGCTCTGTTCTGCTCTGGAAGTTCACAGGTGCCCAGCAGGGAGTGAGGAAATGGCTGGCTTTGTGACCTTTCTGATGGGTTGCACAATCTCACGGCAGATGAAAGGACAAAACAGCACAGTTAGTGTAGAGAGCTTTTGCAAATGTACGTTTTTGTGTCATAGGATCCTCTGGAGGGTCTAGGGCCCTGTGATTTTTGTCTGACATTTCTCAGTTCATCCTCCCTTTGCTGAGAACTTTGCAGGAACAGGGAGGGCAAGTAAGAACTTGATTTGAACCCTTTCCTCCAATGTCCTTAGGCAGCTGAAGGCTGGGAATGCTGCTCCTGAGGCAGTGCTGCAGTGGATGGGCCTTGATGTCTGCTCCACATGAATGATTTGAAAATGCTGCAGTCTGGTCACAGGGGGTTGCAGAGTTCTGGAGTCCTGTCTGTGGGATGAGGGAGGTGCAGGGCTGTCCCTTACCTCATTTTCACATCCTTTTTGTCCAGAGATCCAAAGAGGAAACCTTTTACCTGTCAGGTTATTGCAAAGGGTGGTCAGGCATTGGGAGGGAGGGGCTGCCCAGGGAGGTTTGGAGTCCCCATCCCTGGAAGTGTCCAAGGAACACCTGGATGTGACACTCAGTGCTCTGGGCTGGGCTTGATGATCTTGGAGGTCTTTCCCAACCTAAATGAATCTGTAAAGAGATTCACTGGCTGTAAAGAGCAGTGGTGCTCTGGCTGCAGCCACGTGTTCACCCAGCCTTGTTGGCAGCAGCAGGTGGAGCAGCCATGGATCCCTGCCCCTGTTCTTTGTCTGCCCGTGTCTCTGCTGGCTTCCTGCTGTTTTCCATCCTTCCTAATTCCCTGCCTCTCTGAGTTGTGTCTCTGGAGGACAATTCTGCTGTCAGTGCCTCAGCAATGCTGTCTGGGAAGAGGCTTCCCTGACCACTGAGGTTTGGACCAGCCATGTGCCCTGACCTCCACTTCCAGTTCTTTTTCATGGAAGTAAAGCTTTGTCATGTGTATTGTAAAAAAAATACACCAAAAAAAAGGATATTCTGCTGATGGGGTTATGATAATATAATTTAGCTGCCTGCTGCTTTCTCCAGCTGATTTAAATCAGAAGTGTGTAAAGTATTAAAGAAAATTATCATTTGGGGCAGGCCAGGCATGTGGGCTCACAGTGAGGTGCAGGAAAGCTGGTGAACACCTGATATTGGTGTTGCTATTAGCAAACAAAAATGTTACAGTTATAAAACACCAACACAGAGTAAGTGACAATCCATGCACATCAGCAGATCTAAATTTAGTTTACCTGTTCCCACTTTCTCTGTTGTCAAAAAAAATGTTGCTTTGGGAGGCCCAGGGAGTGCTGAGCTGAGCTGGATAAGCCCGAGGACGCTTTTCATTGTAAGGCCATGATGTTCCCTGGTTGTATCCCTGGAGGAACGGAGTGGTTTTGCAGAAGTTTGAGTATTTTTCAGCTCACTTGGCTTTGTCTTTGTGGAAGGACAGTTTGTCGTGTTGGAACTCCTTAATTGTTTGAGCAGCCACGGAGCCCTTGAACTTTTTCTCCATTTCTGGAAAAGTTTACAGTATCCTGAGCTGTGTTTAGTGGCTGCACGTGCCAGGGCAGGGATGTGGGGTTTGGGTCGTGTGGTTTCCTCAGAATTGTGGCAGTACAGGGAGTTCTTTGGTGAGGCAGGAATTTTGGGATATTTAGCCACATAGTTCAGGCCATGGAAGAGAAAGGAAGGATGGTGGCAATTACAGAAGCTGATGGTGCCAGGTTGTGTGACAGCTGCTGGTGGCTGTGCCAGTGCCCGTTGTGCTGTTCATGGACATGGTGGCTGTGCCAGTGTCCCCTGAGCTGTTCATGGACACAGTGGTGCCCGTGCTGGACAGGCCTGGTAACAAAGCTTAAACTGCTCTGTGAGATTCTGTAATGAGTCCCAGGATGAGGAAGTTCAATTTGGCCCCAACAGCTCCTCAGGTCTTTGTTCCTGCTGGTGCCAGCTCAGATCATGCCTGGAAGGAGCCGGTGCCATTTTGTTTCTGGGTGCCAGGCTGGGCGTGTGGGTCTGGAGGAAACATCCTTCCCCTCCTGACACAGAAACTGTGTTAGGAGGGCCTGAGCGTTGAGGGAGTCACTGCTGGGAGCTTGGAGAAGTGAAGAGTTCCTGCTTAATTTAGCTTTATCATGTCAGGGCTATGAATAGTGAAATCACGGGATCACATTTCATGCCAGCTGGGAATGGTGTTTGCGCTGCCTCACTCCATGGTAACCGGAAGCTGCCGGGCCTTAAAAAAAAAAAAAAAAAGTGAAGCTAATGGCACACAGAGATGGCAGCTGGCTGCTCTGGGGGTTGTTTCCTACCCAAGGAGGGGTCTTCTGTCCGTGCCCTTGCTCCTGTCACACCTTGTGCCTCTCTGGTGTGTGTGAGTGCAGCCTGTGCACTGCCCTGCTCACGGCTCCAGTGATCCCTCAGCAAGTGCCCTGCTCACAATTTCACCCCCACAGTCGTCACCCGGCCATTTTTAGCCTGCCATTATTTACAGGGTGAGGTGGGTGTGCAAAGCCAGAGAGCCCCTGCTGGGACTGCAGGGTGAGGAGCTGGCTGGGCAGGGCACTGCTCCTGCCTTGGGCTGAGTGAAAGCGGGGCCAGGAGCCCTCCAGGAGTGGCTGCTCTGAAGTGGGAGCACTGGAGGTGATGGGGCTGTGGGGTGTCAGGCTGGAGTTCAGCCCTCCAGGGACCCAGGCTCAGCATTAATGATGTTAACTAACCTGTGCCTTAACACGGGGCTGGACATGTGGTAGCAGGTGGCATGGTGTACATTGTCATTTACACCTGAAATAATGACAGGAATCGCTCCTGTGGGGCTGTGGGTGAGGTTGGGTTCCTGAGTTAAGACCTGTGTGTGCACTGTCTGATCAGATGAGGTTATTTTGGTGGCCTTTTTTTACTGGGGAACAATTCTGAGAAGAATGGCTGAAATCAGAATCGTTTCCTGTGCTGCCGAAATAAAAGGATTTGCCAGTGTCTGGTTTGGTTTAAATTTGATTTTCCTTTTTTTTTTACTTAGGTCAATCTCTTCTAAAGAAGCAGTGTTTAGAAGCAGATTTGATGGGACACTTGTACAAGGTATGTGAACACAGCATGGAAAATTGTTCAAAGAAACTTATTCCTTATGTACAGGATTCCTGTGGACAGGCATTTCTCTCTGTTTTGAAGTCTGTCAGAATGTATGGATGGCCTGGTCTGGTGCATTGTCCTTACAATAATACCACAATTAAAAAAAAAATAATTAAAGGACTTTAAATGTTATACCAGGTCATGGAAATCCCTGAGGTAGTGGGATTCCCATTAAGGTAGAGATAAATGAAGTGCTGGCTTGAGAATATGTGAGTAGTTTTGCTCTTTCCAGCTTATAAATGACATTTGCTGGAGTTTGTATTTTCATAGGTTAAACGTGTGGAGAGTTGTAGCTCCTCAGGAGATTTTTTGGCTGTAACTACACTGTCTGTTGCAGAAGAAATTCCTAAGATCCCACAACCAAACAGTTTTGCTGTTACTTGCTGTTTATTTGGAAGCAGAACTTCCACGTTTTTCAGCGTGGCTCCAGCTGGCAGACACCTGAGGGGATGGAAGTGTCCTGGAGGGTGCAGTTCATCCTCCCTTTGCTGAGAACTCACACACGAGTTTGAATTCTTTGAGTTCACTAATTTGTGAATAGTTTTCTTAAGGGGAGTAAATTGGATCATTATTTGCTTCTTGTGGGAATTCCAGAACTCCAGACATGGATTCCCAGCCCCCCAGCATCCAAAGCTGCTCAGAACAGCAGAGCTGTGCTGTGACAAAGCCATCAATTTAGGGAAAATCCTGATCTTTCTGCTTTTCCTAAGCTGTGTAAATTTGGAGGGAAAAAGCTGATGAAATAGGTTTTCCCCTTTTTTTAAAATTATGGATGTTTTCTTCTGTGTTTAACAGAAATTCCAGCCACCCAACTTCTGTAACAGAAGCACCCAGATTTCTAATCAGCTTTTTCTTGGATTGTTTCCTTGAGCTCCCTGTCACTAAACTGTCTGAATAACAACATCTGACTTTTTAAGCTCAAACATTTATAAAACAGTGTCTCTCAAATGGCCAGTTTCAAAAAGTCACTGATTGGGGTTTGTAGATGGTCACATTAATTGGAAAGGGATTGTTCAGCACTACAATCTGCAGAATCAGTTCTTTCCACAAGAACCTGTAAATACTCTTTAACCATTCCATAAACACTGCTTCTAATTATCTGAACCCAGGGCTGGAGCTCAGGGTTAAACTTCTTTAGGGATTTGTTTTATGGTGTGAAACCCCAAATGTGCTTGAAGGAAGATCTCAATTTTGAAAACACATAGACCAGAGAGAAATTAAAACTGCTGCTGACAAATTTGTGTTTCTTTTGCTGTGGCAGAATAATTTTGGATGTTTAACTCATGTTAGAGTAGAACAATGTTTTGTGGTTAGGTTTTTGATAATTATTTTTTTTTTTAGCACTGTTGTCTGGGGCACTTTTTACTGAGGAGGTCTGTAGGTGTAGTTGTAACTTTGGTTAATGTGTGTCATAAATCTTCTGAAAACACACTGATATTGGATCTGGGAAGGGAAATCATTCTGCTTTTTGTTCCCCCAATGAAATTTTATTATAATTAACATTTTAATTTGCTCCTCCATGCCTGGCTGTAGGAACTGTGTTCTACCCTTCCCCTCAAGGATTCTATTGATAACAAGAACATACTTAAAACATCTTGCACCAAAAATTAGCTTGAAAAGGAAGAATCCAGTAGCAAGTGAGGTGTTAAGAGTTGGGTTCTGAACTCACAAAGATGAGCCTGCTCTCTGCACTTGCTGCTGCACTTCAGGGACATGGAGAGAGCTGCAACTCTTTATAAGCTTATTTTTGCAGTGATTGTTGTTGCCTCATTATACAGAGCACACTTTGTAAGGTATTTTGTGGGATTATTTGTTTTTTTCAGAATGCACTAATCTTGTTTGGGTTTTGGGGCTTGGGATTAGGAATTGTAGAGCTGGCAGAAGGAGAATTAATTTTTTTTTTCTTTCCTGGTAATGAGGGGTGTTGAGCAAATGAAGGAGCAGTTCAGCTGTTCCTCCTGAGCTGAATGTCTGTGCTGGTGACACCAAATGGATGCCAAGAGGCTCGGGCAGAAATGTGCTCATTACTAATGAGATGCCACCTCATTTGCTTTGGGCCTCACAGCAAAATAAATCACAACAGCTTCACTCAAATGCTGGCCAGCAAAAAGCAAATTTTTGTTTTCCTACAGCACTTCCAGAGAGCTTCCTACAAAAGCTTTTACAAAACATTTAATATTTATGAGCTGAGTGTTTGCAAACACTGTGTGATAAACGGAAAGCACTGTAATGAATTTCACCACACTGCTTGTGTCTGAGGCGTGTGCACAAGCCATGTCACTTGTTTCCAGGTGTTTTGGGGTTCACGCTCAGATATGAGCACAAACAGCTGCCCTGGCAGGGAGATGCGTGCTGCATTCCCTGTCCAAGCTGGCCAGCTGTGGTGCAGGATGCTCACTGACACCTGGGGATGGAGTGGGCTCAGCTGCAGTGTGCCAGCTGGCTGCCCTGGGCAGGGGAAGGGCTGAAATCCCAGCCCCTGCTGCCTGAAGGACCTCGAACAAAGGAGTGGAGGATGGGAAGAGTCACAAAGTAACACAGGCCAGTTGGAAGCAGGGAGCAGATTCCTGGAAAAAGGCCTTTTGACAACCAGCAGTGTTTTTCATTTGACCCATGACTTTGGCCCATGGAAATGTTCTTTACAGTGTTCTGGAATAAGAAACTCCTGAACTATGATTTCCACTTCAGCAGAGAGCATTGAGCACGTTTCCCAATTTCCTTTCACTATCTGGAAGAAAGGTTTGCTACTCCTGCCTGTTGTGTCTTGACTTGGTTACTTTTTCTGTACTAGTGCTCTAAACACAAGAATAGTATTTTTCTCCAAAGAAGAATCCAGGTTTTGCTCTGGATGACACCTCTGTGTGTAGGATTGTAGCAAACCACTGGTAACAATGATATTTGGGAAATAAACAAAAAACCCAGAGCCCAAGGGTCACAAAGCAAGAAATAATGGATATGACAAACTCTTTCTGGCACTGTGAAAGGCTGGAAGTCAAAGATTTTTGTATGATATAAGCTGAGATTTCTTTTTGTGGACATTTAGACTGATGGACAAGACAACAGTAAAAATAATAAAAAAAGGTCTTTGGCGTGTTGTTCTTTGGATTTAAAAATCACTAAACTTTGCAACTCCACCTTTCCTCTTGGGTGATAACAGGACTTAATCACCAGTTCAGAGAAAGGTTTCAAGGCTACTTGAAAACTGTACTTTTTAGGTGAAGTAAGGACAAGAAATTAATACCTTTAAACAAGTCTGTTTTATGGCTGAACACAGAGTAAGTGACATTCTTGCTGTTAGCTCAGAGGTTTAATAACATGGAGTAATTTCTGAGGTTGTGTTTACTGTTGTTTTCTCTTCTAAAACCTCCACCCCTCCAGCAGTGCATGGAAGGATTCTGAAATGTAACTGTAGACCTGTCAGAAAAGCTCCCAGAGGACTGGTGGCTCCCTTGGATGACGGCGATGTGCTGATGGATGAATTGTCAGGAAAAGAATTGTTTCTGTTGGCTTGTGGATTCCTTTAACAATATGGCAAAATCCTTAGTCCTGGGCCCAGTAAGACCATTCAAATGGGCTGAGAGAAATGACTCCAGCACGGCTGTACAGGTGCACTGACAGATGTGTGTCACAGCAGGTGGGATGGGGCAGGGGAGGTGGAGCAAAGAAGGAAGAAGATTTAAAATTTTGGAAGCATGAACGATCATTTTGAAACCTACATTTTCCATTAAAAGTCCATGAAAATATTCCTGGTCAGCTGTGGTGTGTGTGTTCCCTGAAACACTGGGGATCTGATGAACAGGGCAGCCAGTTCACCTCTGGTGGCAGCACAGCAGTGCATGTACAAAGGTGTATTTTCTTCTCATTTCAGGTTTTCTTCTTGATTTCATAATTGACAAAGCTGAGACGGTGAAATCTGACAGAAGGGTGCAAGGTGTGAGCCTGCTCAAGCAGGTAGGCACAGCAAATAAAATATTCCCAAGAGGTAAAACTGCCTGTCTTGGGGTTTATAATAGACTTTTTATATCTCTTCTGGCCATGCTGCAGGTTAGACTGGTGGTAAAATTCTGCTTTCATTGTTGTTGTGCAAAAAATATGGAGCAGGTTTAGAAGAAAAAAATCAGCCTTGTGTCTTGGAATGTTTGGACTTGTCTTTTTAAGTAACTGCAAAATATAAGGGTAAAGAAGAACAATTTAGTGAAAAAATTCTGGATGTCCTGGAAGAAGTAGTACCTATTTTTGGTTTTTTAATGCTGTATTGATTCATCTTTGGATTTATGCCCTGGTGATTTTTGGGAGAAGAGCACTGCTTCCTCCATATACCATAACTGGCCAGATAATTAAATGTCCCACTGATCTAAGTGTTAAATCCCATATATTGTGCCTTGTGCCCTCCTCCAGCTTTGCTCCAGCATCTCCAGGAGCTCCATGGGCAGAGGAAGATGGGAATGGGAGGTCAGCAGCCACTGGTATTCTCAGAGTTTGTCTTTGCTTCACTTACAGGCACCTCTTTATTTAAAAACCATAACTGGCCAGATTATTAAATGTCCCACTGATCT
This sequence comes from Melozone crissalis, assembly GCF_028551555.1. NCBI lineage: Eukaryota > Metazoa > Chordata > Aves > Passeriformes > Passerellidae > Melozone > Melozone crissalis. The sequence continues at coordinate 9,923,154 of NW_026535888.1, read as the reverse complement.
AAGTGTTAAATCCCATTTTGTGCCATGTGCCCTCCTCCAGCTTTGTTCTTTGCTTGAGCATTGCAGTGATTTCAGTCAGTGGCATTAAAAGTTTTCCTTAACAATTGTGAACATTTAAATTCCAAAGCTGTGGAAGCTCATGGAAGGGCCCAGCTGTGAGAGACTCAATGGTGACCTTTTTTCATTGCTGCAGAGTGGAGCAGAGTTGTGCCTCTCTTTTGGGCTCTGTCAGGAGGTAAAACATTAACTTTCCTGCCACTGTTTCCTGACAATAGTTTGCCTTCTGGGCAAAGTCCATCGTGGTGCTTTAGTGGGAGCATTTGCTCCTCTATTGTTTCCATCAGTGGTCTGCTGGATTGCCCTGAGGGTTTGGAGGGAATGGAGAAAGCAAAGTTTGCTCTATGCAATGTGGTTTTATGACAGATGAACAAGCTGTCAGGTGTCTGTTCCCAGGGGATGGTGCCTTACCAGAGCTTCTAAACTCAGCTCACAGATGGCATCCAAAACCAGGATGTTTTTGGATGGGAGACTACACTCCTTGGGAAGATCTGCTGGACAGCTTAGAACTGGTCCTGCAGAGGAAACAAAGCAAAAAACAAAAGTTGAAACTCCCTGGCAGTGCTTCCAGCAGGACATGCCTTCCAGATGAGTGTAGCAGGCTTTGCCTGCTGGGAGAGGAGATGTGCAGCAGCAGCCTTGGCCCCTCCCAGGTGCAGGAGGAGCTGCTCTTGGGGGTTCTGTAGCTGGGCAGATTAAGGATGAGTCCCTTTAGCAATCTGCAAATGCTTCTGCTTGCAGTCCCTGCTCAGGACACTCCTGCATCTCCAGGAGCTCTGTGGGCAGGGGAAAATGGGAATGGGAGGTCAGCAGCCACTGCTGTTCTCAGAGTTTTTCCTTGCTTCACTTACTTCTTTATTTAAAAAATATAAAATCCTTTTTATAAGAACATGCTTTCAGAACAGGTTATTTTGCTGAACGTATTTTATCTGAGTCAGTCATTCTCAAAACTAAATGTGTATCACAGTAAGTTTACAACTGCAGTTAACTCAGAGGAGCTGACGTGACTCCAGTGTGCAGTTTGTTTAACCTTTTAAGTGCTGCTGGAGCATAGCAACTCTGTTTCTATCCTAGTAGGAGTTACTTCATATGTTAGGAATGAATCAACTTCAAAATGTTGGCAGAGATAAAGAATCCAGGACGTGAGCATTTGGCACACGTTGCACACACCAGGGTGGTTTGGCTGGGAAGTGCTGTAGATCAAAGTGAAAGGCAAAAACTATTAAGCAGATCAAAGTGGTAATTTAAAAATGTATTTTGGGGTCTTCTTGGGATTTCCTGAGAGTTGGTGCCACATCTTCTGTATCTTGCAGTAGTTCCTGTTACCATTTCTTCTCCTCTTCCATGTTTTGGTTTCCAGTGCTCAGCGTTGGATTGTTGTGAGCAACAGAGTAGGAAGTGTTGCAGGAAGTGGTTCAACAGACATATTCAGTGAATTAAAAGGAAATACTTAAAAATTATATTTTCACACATTTTTTTCTCTGAAACATCGCCAAGCACAAGAACAAACTTTGGTTCTCAGTAGCAATATCTTTTGATTTTCATTCCTGGGGGAACAGGGAATAAAACAACATCCATTGTTTCCTAACAGAACAGGAACATCAATTTTATTATTTTTCCTGCATGCTTTCTGATGTGGAATATATTCAAATACCTCAGTTGAATTGATCTAACATCTTTAGTATAGTTAAAGGGAAGAACAGGAGCATGTAACATGATTTTTTAAAATAAAAGCCAACTTCCCATTTCTAGAAAGTCCCAGCTCTGATGATGAACCACCATCCAGTCTCCCAGCAGCTCCTCCTGTCCCAGGCATTGTGTTTTTCCTAGAAGTGCCCTGGCAGAAGTTGAAGCCTTTAGTAACCATATATGTAATTTTGGAGAGCCTCTGGAAGTGGAGGCATTGCAAGTCAGTCCTCTGGAATTTCCTTAAAATGGGTATAACAGCAGCAGCCACACTTGCTCAGTTGTGTTTATGTACCTGGATGTCTCTATTTTTAAACAGTGGTTAAAAAAAAAAGATTAAGTTTGTGCTAACACAGTTCCTTTTTATTTCTGGCTCTTTTTCATTAGTCATTGTAGGTGGAAAGTTTGTTGATAACTTATTGAGTATGCAATTAATGCAAATTTTGCTCGTTGGTAAAGGAGAACAGATCAGGGAGGGTGTAGCTGAAAGATTTGTGTGGTCAGACTATTCCCTGAATCATCATCTAAGGAACTTTCTAACCTTTACCTGGATACATGCCTGAAAATAGCCCAGGTAATTCATAATTACAGCTATTTTGAGTCATTTAGTCCTACAGTGTAATCTCTTCTGTCTCTGACTGTTTGGAAGGACATCTGATTTATTTTGGCTGCAACAGAACTCCTGGCTGGGTGATCCACACTGGTGACTGATCACAGCAACTGCAGGAACTGCACCAGCAGAGAGGACAGGACTGAGCCTGAGCAGAGCTGTGCAAATAGGGTCACATTCCTGTGTCCAGGAGTATCAAATCTTTTTTGATGGCCTCTGAAAGTTTAGATAAAAGTTTATGGGGTGGGGTTTTTGATGGTAAGCTTTTTGATTTCTTCTCTATCCTTTAAAGCAGTGGCAGCTGGCTGCACAGACAGGGATGTGGCTGCAATTACATGGAATTTTCACTTCCATGGGCTAGTTTGCCTCTGGAGGTGTCCTTGCCTCAGCCAGCACCATGGCCCTGCCCCTTCCCAGGTTTGCATTAACTTGGTGCTTTCAACTATCACACTCTCATTTGTGATTGCTCTGGGTTTAGAGCCTTTCATTCTTTTTGCAGTTTTCCTCTTTGGACTGAAATAAACCTTCTATTCTGAGCCCAGCACCATTCATCTGTTCCTAGCAGGCACTTCAAACATTCCTATTTCCAGCCTTATCAAGCTCCACGTCCCTGGAGTCTGTCAGCCTGCCAGGTGCTGCCTGTCCTCTCCTATCAACCACATGCTTCATTTCTCAAATACTTGTCTGTCCCTCTTTCCCTCAGGTGCACTGACAGGTGCTTGCAGAGATGTCTAAAACGAACAAATCCAAGTCTGGCTCGCGCTCCTCGCGCTCGAGGTCTGGCTCGAGGTCCCGCTCCCGTTCCTTCTCCAAGTCCCGCTCCCGGTCCCGCTCCATCTCACGCTCCAGGAAACGCAGACTGAGGTGAGTGTGCAGCCAGAGGGTGCCTGTCCTGGGTTAGGGCATATCTGGGAGAAAACCTCCGAAGGGGCCCCTCCAGAAAGCAAACCCACACGGCCCCACCCCCCAACTTTCTCTCCTTGGAGAGAAGTGGAAAGAACCTGTTTATTTAACAGGCACAGCACCCCCAGCACACAAAATGAACAATACCAGGTGACACCACTCTGTCACCGCTCTGACAAAGATGACAAGTTCAGAAAGTCTCTCTTGGGGGTGGTCGCTCTGTTCTCAGTCCCTCCTGTGCTGGGGCAGCTGCTGCAGCCACAAGGTGCAAACTCTCGGTGTTCCCAGGTCCCAGTCCAGAGCAGGTTTGAGTAGGTCCAAAAAAGGGAAAGGAGAAACAGCCCAGGGAAAATTTGGACTGCTTAGCTAAACTAACTAATGAACAGGAGCAAAAAGCGAGAGCAAAGCAGGAGCGAGAGCAAAGTGAAAAGCAAAGCAAAAAGCAAAAGCAGCACCATGGACTGCCCTGTCTGTGTGTCCCGCCAGCCGTGGCAGAGTGGCTGAAAGCAAAACCAAAATAAAACATTCGGTCTTCAGAGCCAGTCTTGAAGGCACAGAGCATGATATCCAGCATAAACAGAACACACAAATGGGGATACAAGCATCATAATGTCACCCTAGGACAGTGCAGCAGGGCTTTTCCTCCCTTGCAGGTGGTTTCTCACTTAGTTCCTTTCCAGGGAAAGACTCTGATTAGATCCCAGGACAGATAGTGTGTTGTGTGTCAGGCTGCTTCCTGCCAACCTGTGCTGTTGGGGTGTTTCAGTCACTTAGGAGAATAAATTGTGAATAAATAAATAAATAGGAGAGTAAGATGTTTGTTAACACACTCAAGATCTTTCTTTTGAGACTTTGGCTTTTTTAAGGAGGCATTAACGTAATGGATCCCAGACTGGAGGGGTCTTTGTAGATGTCATCATGTGTGTTTCTGCTCCAGAAAAGTGAATTCAAGCAAATTTTAAAATCAATTTTAGACACTGCTGTGAAAGGTGTCACAGACATCTTTGTTATAAAAAAATCCTTTCTTTAGGATTTTTTCTCCTGAGAAGCTGAGAGGCCTCAAGAACAAAATATAAACAATGATTATCTGCTGCTGTGGAATGCAACAGGTGCATCTGGGATTGGTCTCATAGAGTTGTTTCTAATTAATGGCCAATCACAGTCAGCTGGTTCAGACTCTCTGTCCCAGCCACAAACCTTTGTTATTCATTCCTTCTTTTTCTATTCTTAGCCAGCCTTCTGATGAAATCCTTTCTTCTATTCTTTTAGCATAGTTTTAATATAATATATATAATAAAATAATAAATCAAGCCTTCTGAAACACAGAGTCAGATCCTCATCTCTTCCCTCATCCAAGAATCCCTGTGAACATGGTCACAAAAGGTGGAAACAATTCTTGATATATTCTTGCTCCTCCCCTTGGCATGCAGGAGCCAGGTAACAAGGAAGATCCTCCTGGAGGAACAAAGTGAATAAAAATAATTTTGCTGCAGTTAATTTTAAGAAATTATTAATATGTGTAATAGTTGCTCCTGTCTCCCTGAATTGCTTCTGAGCAGGCCAGTTACAGGCTTGTGTCTTCCCTGCATGTTGTTTTTTTCCTTTTCTCTTGGCTAAGCATTCTGCATCTGGCAAAGCCATTCCAGTTGGAGGGGTGTGATGGTGTTCTCCTGCCTTTTCACTCTTATGAATAACACGTATTCTGAAAATCCTCTGGGCTGTGAACCACGTGCAAGTGTTAGCAGTTAGAGATTTTAAAAGTACAGAAGCTCTAATGAATGTACAGTTGGAGAAAGAAGGACATGACAAAACTAAATTAGAGGCGGAGACTTGAGTCCAACCAAGCCCTTTGCAGAAGGAAGCTGGAATGCTGGAGGATCCTTGCTCATTTGGGAATATCTCCTAGCAGTGAAGAAGCTTTGGCAGTTGAGAAAAAGGCACCCTGTGCAAACATGATTATTTCCTCTGTGCTGCTGCTGAAGCTGCTTCTGCTTTATAAATAATTCCTTTTTTTAAAAAAAAAACAAAAGGAGTCTGAATGGAGGGGGTCAGCCCAGCCCAGCCCCTCTGCCTGGCCTTGGGATGTGCTCCAAGGTAGGTCTGGTGGGATCTCAGCATAAAAAGCCTTTGCTGTATACTTGAGGATGCACCACAAATTGTTTTATTCTTCTTTTGGTAGGTTTCTGTTTCTCCTAAGTTACAGTGCTGTGTTGGAGTCTGCCTAGTATCTTCTGCTTTCTTTATGACTATTTCTCACTTCTTGTAAATGCTGGGGCTTTAGCCCTGGAGCGGTGCAGTGCCCACAGTTCTGGGGGCTGGCAGAGTTGGGGGAATTATCACTTCTGGTGCTTCTTTTACTGCATAACTTTTACTGTATTTTTCTAAAAAGATTTCTGGTAAATAGTCTGCAACTTTTGGAGTGAAATCTTCCTGCTGCAGCCTCTGTAAATCACTAGAACAGATTTTGGAAGCGTCCTACGACAGGTCCTTGTTGATAATTGATCACAGATGCAGCATTGTCTGAAAATTGAGCATCTCTGTTCCTCATGCCTTGGACTAGAACTTCTTATAACTGGTTCTTGCCTCCTGCCTCTCTGCTTTTCCTTCTGGTTGCTGTTGTTTGAATGAAGAAGTGTCTCAGATAAATTTTTTGCTTGTTTGAAGATGGAAAAATCTGTTAAAATGGTCATTAAGCTGTTTGTTAGCAATGATTGGGTATGAATAAGAGTTTCCTGCTAAACTGTGACCTGTTTGGTGGGAGGAAGAAATGAAAATGGAACTAAAGTTCATCTCTGACTGCACATGTGTGCTAACCATGTAGGAATTCCAACAGCAGGTTGTTCTCCCTTGGTTCTGGGGGTTTGGGGTGTGAGAGGTGAGGAGCAGCACTGAGATCTGTGTGAGGAAGTTCATGTCCATTGGAGTACGACCAATGTGTGTGTCAGAGCCAGAAAGGGCTGTGGAAACTGTTCCAATTAATGTTATTTACTAAAATTCCATTTGGAAAAATCTCTTTTCTATTTCAACTTCCTAGTTTGGCCAGTCTTTCCTGTAGCTACAACGGGACCTTTAAACAGTTACACAACCGCAGCAATTTAATGGGAGAAGCTGCTGGGACAGTTAGTCACCGGAATCTGCATTTTTTCCAGGGTTTGTGCATTCCGGGATTCTGGTTTTGTGGATGTGGGCAGGGACGTCCACAGCGGCACCTGGTGGTGCCTGGCAGAGGTGTCCCAGAGCTGTCCCTGCCCGGGAACTCCAGGGGATGGAGCCACGATGAGGCCATGGGATGGAGGCATGGGATGGTGGGATGATGCCACGGGATGGTGCCATGGGATGGGGCCACAGGATGGAGCCATGGTGCCAGGAGATGGTGCCATGGTGCCAGGGGATGGAGCCATGGGATGGTGCCACAGGATGGTGTCATGGGATGGTGCCACAGGATGGTGCCATGGGATGGAGCCATAGGATGGTGCCATGGGATGCACCTTTTGGAGCTTAAACCTATAGGGCAGCGTGCCCTTCACCCCACTGCTGCCATGCTGCTTTGGGGTGTAGCCATTTATTATATTTACCTAACAAAGAAGTGAAGTTTCATCTGGATTATCAGAAATTTAAAGTGTATCTGAAGTTGGGACAAAAGGAGGAGATTTTGGGGTCTGCTGCAATAACAGTAGCATGGTTTGTATAAAATATACTTCTTTGTGGGCGAGGTATAACCATGACCTTGAGCTGTTAAGGGCTGGATGATTGAGATCTGACACTTTTTCTGAAGCTGGATAAGCAGCTGTTTTCATCCCAGCAAAATAGAGAGCAGCATTACTTATCATGGTCTCTGCAATGATCCTGAAATCAAATATTTGACAGTATTACGATACAAGTTATTTCCACTGCAATTTGTTCATGGCAAAGTGTAATACCTCAATCAGATACGGGTAAACCAAAGGATTTTCTTTTTAAAGCTTAGAAATGAGTTTTTCAAAGTCTTTTAAAAATATGTCTTCAAATAAAAAGTTGTGGCAGAAGAATAAACTCGAAAAACAAATTATGAAAAGAAACTATAACCTAAAATATTTTTGCAATTCTTTTTTTTTCTCAGTTCTAGGTCTCGTTCAAGATCCTATTCTCCATCTCACAACAGAGAGAGGAACCACCCACGAGTGTATCAGAACCGAGATTTCAGAGGCCATAACAGAGGCTACCGGAGGCCGTATTATTTCCGTGGGCGGAACCGAGGGTTTTACCCCTGGGGCCAGTACAACCGAGGAGGATACGGCAACTACAGATCCAACTGGCAAAACTACCGCCAGGCCTACAGCCCTCGCAGGGGGAGGTCGCGCTCCCGCTCGCCCAAGAGGAGATCTCCTTCCCCAAGGTCCAGGAGCCATTCCAGGAATTCTGATAAATCGTCTTCTGACCGCTCAAGGAGGTCTTCCTCTTCCCGCTCGTCCTCCAATCACAGTCGGGTTGAGTCTTCCAAGCGTAAATCTGGGAAGGAGAAGAAATCATCCTCCAAGGATGCCCGGGCATCGCAGGCTGCGGGAGATAACCAAGGAGACGAGTCCAAGGAGCAGCAGTTTTCAGGAGCGGGGGCTCAAGATGCCAAAGCATCCGAGGGATCAAAAGCGTGGCAAGATGTCAGCAGCTATGGCACGGGCTCCACGTCCCGGGGCTCGGTGTCGGAGCTGAGCCCCCGCGAGCGCAGCCCTGCCCTCAAGAGCCCGCTGCAGTCGGTCGTGGTGCGGCGGCGCTCGCCCCGGCCCAGCCCCGTGCAGAAGCCGAGCCCGCCGCGCTCCAGCCCGTCCCCGATGGGCTCTGCCGCCCAGAGCGGCTCCAGCTCCTTCCAGGGGGGCTCCCACCAGAGCCCCTTCGAGCACGGCTCGGCAGGAATGAGCCCCGGCAGAAAGAGCCCGGTGTGCAAAAGCCCCACACCCGTCAGCTCGCTGTATGGTGCCGCTCCGAAGGAGGAGGGCACGGCTCCCGGGGGAGGAGCCTTCTCCAAGAGGCAAGTGATGGGTTTTGTGGTGCTGGGTTGTTTTTTTGGGTTGCTTTTGAGGAGCCAGCTGCTCCATGAGCAGGGCAAGGGGCTGGGGCAGGCTCCAGCTACAAGCTGTGCCAGCATACTGCCAGCTCTGGGCCTGGTCCTTTCTGAATTATGGAAAAAACACAGCCCAGAGTTGTAGGAAGTTGGAATTGGTTTTCCAACTTGGATACTTCTAAAGATTGTATATATTCCCTGCAAAAATGTTCATAGCCCATGAACGTTTGAAGTGGAGATTGCCCAAGGAGGTTTCTTGGCAGCTGGAAGCTCACATTTCCCAGTTATGTATGTGTTGGTTATAGACATTTTTAGTGTTGCCTCCTGGAATTGTTAGGTACTGTAAATTAGAAGAAATTAATTAAATCCTACTACATATCCTGCTGCAAGCAGCCTGGGGCAGGTGCAGCTGCAGTGCTCTTGCCTGTGTGTGTGGGTAGGATGAGAAACTAAAGCACCAAATACATCTCTAAAATGAAGACAGCCTTCCATGCAGAAGGCATCTGCTTCAATCATTCTCTAGATTAATCCACTGCAGATTGTGCCCAAAGGAGACACTTTGTTTTAAAAGATACAGCACCATTCACAAGTGCTTTCAAGTCTTTATTGTTTTTTAAAGATGGTTTGAACTGATTCTATATTAAGGATGTCTGAAATTTAGAAAGGGAAAAACTCCTGTGACTCTTTATTTAGACTTTCCAAAGCATGGAGCTGGTGAGCTGGTGTCCATGGGCTTTCCTGCTGTCCCACAGAGCCAGGGTTTTGATTTGTGAATGCTTTAAAACTGTTCAGATGCTATAAACCAGCTGAATTGTTCTCAACAGAAGTGTTTTATCTCTCCCAGCAGCATATTCTCCTCTGTTAACCTGTTTGCTTTTATTTGTGTTTGCAGTCTGTCATGAAATATTTAGCTTACCTATGAAACTTGCATCCCAAATTTGAAGTAGCTTTTGAGGCTTTTATTTCCAGTGTGTTGTTAAAAGCAGAACAGTCCAATTTGAAAGGTTTGATGTGTTGTTCTCCTGAACCAGGTTTGTAAGTAAATAAACAGAGTGGGTAAGATGTTCCTCTTTTCCTTCCAATACATCTGTGGGTCAGCTGGGTTTGATTTGTCCTTGAGCCTCATTCCATCAGTTCTGCATATCCATCTCCTTGTACGTTTGCTGAATTTAGTGAGAACAAAAGTCTGAGTAATCTGCTTGACATTTTAATTATTATAGGGCCTAGAGGCAGCTTTCAGTACATGCATAGCTTGGTGTTCTCTGAAGTTTTGACTCTTTAAACTGAAGAATTGACCTCGTTGAGCTCTAATAAGAAACCTCCTGTAATGTCTCTTTATGACCAGGTATCTGGAAGAGCAGAAGACAGAGAACGGGAAAGACAAAGACCAGAAAGTAACAAATGCTGAGAAAGAAAAAAGTAAAGAAAAAGGGAATTTCTCTGAGTTGGGATCAACAGATGGAAAGGCAAAATCTGACTCGTATGGATCAAAAGCTGACTCAGAGAAGGGATACCGCGGCAGTCAGTCGCCCAAGCGCTACAAGTTCAGGGATGACTTTGACAAGCTCAAGGTCCCAGAGTTCCACAAGGAAGGTCATTATGGGAAAGATGAAACAGATGAGCAGGACAAGAAAGACAAGGCCAAGGGCCGGAAAGATTCGGAATTTGATGATGAGCCCAAATTTATGTCTAAAGTCGTAGCAACTTCAAGTAAAAGTCAAGAGGAGGATAGGTCAGGAAAATGGGAAGGTGTGGTGTTCCTGCCACCTGGGAAAGAGAAGCAAAGGAAGCCTGATGAAATGGAGGAGGAAAGCTATTCTGAAAGATCCAAAAAAGAAGACAGATCGGGATCCAAGAGAAATGAATCTGGTCACAGAGGTTTTGTACCTGAAAAGAATTTCAGAGTGACCACTTACAAGTCAAGCCAGGAAAAAAGCTCTTCCCCTCCACCAAGGAAGGCTTCTGAGGTGAAGGAGAAGCCAGGCACCAAAGTAGAGGGGCTAACTCCTGGCAAATCCTCCTTTTCCATTACTCGTGAGGCCCAGGTCAATATTCGAATGGATTCCTTCGATGAGGATCTTGCACGGTAAGGATCTGCCAGCTTTTGAGCAGTCTCAATAATGATGTTTTTTCCTGTTTTTCTTCCTGAGATCTCCATGTGCTTGCCAACTGTGAGGAAGGCTGAGCAATATTGCATCACAATTTGTGGTTTTGGGAGCTAGAGATTAACTTTTTCCTAACCTTTGCTGTGTAAGACTAGTTTGGGATGCACCAGGCTCTGGGAAGAGCCCCAGATGGAGTCAGGTACTCAGTGGCTTCTGGCTGAGGGAAGCTGAGTTGTGCAGGGGAGCTACTGTGCTGCTTAAATCCATTTGACCCTCTGCCATGTGTTTTACTACTCTTATTCTCCATGCAGCATTAGAATAGTGACCTGAATTATCACAGAAACCTGGAGCAGTGTGTTTAGGGATGTTTAAAGGAGCTTTTGACTACTCGTGGGTGCCTCCCTGATAACAACATAAACCACCAGTGAGCTCCCAGCTCCTGCAGAATTAAACACCTTAAATTCCTCTCCTTCACCCCATTTTTTTTGTTTCATGGGCTCTTCTTTTTGCAGTCCCAGTGGAATATTGGCTCAGGAGAGGAAGCTGTGCAGGGATCTGGTGCACAGCAACAAGAAGGAGCAGGAATTCCGCTCCATTTTCCATCACATCCAGTCGGCTCAGTCGCAGCGCAGCCCTTCTGAACTGTTTGCTCAGCACATCGTGACTATAGTCCATCATGTAAGAGGTGGGTCAGGAGTCTGTGTGTCCTCGCGGAAGGTTCACTCCTGCCTTGCCCAGATCAGTGGGGTTTGTGCACTCAAAATGCCTGCAGTTGTTTTCCAGCAGATATTCCAGAGATTAGAGGAGCAGCACGATCACAATCATCTTTATTTACATAAATACTCCTCTGCACAGGCAGAAGCTGTTCTTGTTATTGCCTGAGAAATATTCAGAGTTTGAGACTTAGAATTCTGTGTTCTGATGAGTTTGAGAGACTCGCTTGAAGAAATTGTGTTCATTTCACTGAAACACCAAAAATTGAAACTGCAGTTTGTCAGCAGCATTAGAGCTCATCCTCATGGTGCTTCACTGACCTGCACCTGGGTTTTCACAGGCTGTGGGATGGGTGGGCTTTGTCTTTTTACAAAACTGGCACTAATATTTTGGTATTGTTTGTTCCAATCCCTGACAGAGCATCACTTTGGGTCTTCAGCTATGACGCTGAACGAACGCTTTACCAAATATCTAAAGAAAGGAATGGAACAAGATGCAGCTAAAAACAAAAAGAGCCCTGAAATCCACAGGTTGGTGCCATTAGACACTGCCTTAACATTGCAGAAGTACTCCAGATTTCATTTCTTAAGCTCTGGAATAATTCCAGAATAATTCAAATCTATAACTAGCTTCAGCCAAAAAAAGGAAAAATGTGGGGAGTTTTAAAATACCTTTGGGAATACTGGTGTGCTTTAAAGGACATTTGATCTAAAATCTTCAGCTTCTTCTTATAAGCAAGGTTATATCTCTGTTGGTTTTTCTTTTCCTTTAGGAGGATAGATATATCTCCCAGTACTTTTAGAAAACATGGATTCTCTCAAGAGGAATCGAAAAGCTCCAGAGATCCTGGCTTCAAGGTGAACTGTTACTCTGATTAGTTTAATTCAACAAAATGAGTGCATTGGGCATGAACTTAACAGTGATGTTTTTGTTTAAATTACTCTCTACTTAAGTTTGTGTTTTTCTTTTAAGGATGGGCATAATTCTAAAAATGAACTACAAAGGGTTAATTTTTATTAAAAATGTATCAACAACCTTTGTGAAGTGGTTAGACTATGGTAAATGACCCCAAAGTCAATTGAGGTGAGCTTGAGAAAAAAGAGAGGATTTTTGGAACAAGTGCCCATGATGAGAGAAGAGACTTTTTGTGATATTTTTCTGCTTGTAAGTATGATTAACTCCATTGTTACGTGCAATTTTGCCAACCATGTTTTCAAAGACATGCATGTCAAAAAGAGGAAAGTAAAACTAAATGCTGAGCTAAAGCAGATGCACTGTTAAGCAGTTGATAAATTTTGTTCTAACAACTGACTGTGCCATTTCTGTTGATTGCTGTTACTTTAACATTCAGCACTTGTCTTAGATCCAGAGCATTTTGGATTGAGTGTTTTAGCTTTGCTGAGTAGATGAATGTTAAGCCATTGCACTCACTGTAAACAATCATAAAAAAGGCTTAACGTAAAATGTTTGAGATTTTAACCTTTGTTTATTCACCTTCATACATATTTACATTGAAGAGATTTTAACCAGTCCTGCTGAAACCTTACTTGTTTCATATTTGTTTTCGATTTTTTCCAAACACACTTGTGGCTTGACATGGACGATGGTGAGATGGATTTGATGGGCCTGAACTCTGAGCATCAGCTTGGCAGAGTGTGTTATAAACGTGGTTTCCAAACAGCTCGCCAGCCTTCCGTGAAACAGACGTGCCCTCCCAAACCCAAATAGGTGTTTGCTGTGCCACATAAGGGAGCTGCTGCTGATTTTGTCACTTATCTGTCATCCATCGTGTTGGGAGCAGTTTTATTCTCAGAGTAGAAATTAAAGCTCTTTGCCTGGGGAAAGTAGAAGAGCAAAATACCAAAACAAAATGCCTGCTTTCACTCCTGCGTTATTTGACATATTTATTTAAACAAAAAAGTGGTTAGAAACTCATGTAAGTAAAAATTTAACAGCTAGAGAATTACTAATCCTTTTGTATTTAATTGAAGGCGATTAATTTGATGTATGTTGCATATCAAGTTGTACAGTTCCCAGGATGAGTGTTGTGTAAATGCAGTAGCAATGGCTGAGGCTGGGTGTTGGTTCCAACATGGTGTAAGGCTTCCTGCTGCCCAGTTTTGTCAAACCACAGCCACTGTCACTTAGGGCAGGCAGCAGAATCTCACCCAGGTGCCACAGGGCTCAAAGGAGGAGCAGGGACAACAACTGCTCCTTTCCCAAAGAAAATCCCAATCCCTTCTTGAAGTACCAATTTAAATACAGCTCAAAGCAAGCACTGCCAGGTGTCTTTTATGCTTGTTTTTAATTAGCAATGTAAATTTAGTTTTGATTTTTCATGCAGCTGGTGGGTTTTTGCTCTGTGAGACACCAGCTTGCTTTGGCAGACTTGGCAGGACTGTGGGAGACACACAGAGTGTGTCTGTGGGGCTTTGTGGCACCTGTCACACGGTGCCCTCCAGCCCAGGGGAAGGAGCTGTAGGTGGCATCTGCACCCAGTAAATCTTCCTGACAGACATAGTAATGCCTCCCTATCCATGGGAAGTTGGCCTTCTCCCAGACCCCTTGGATGCTGCCTTTCACTGGCCTCCTCCTGCCCCTTGGATCACTAATCTTGGATAGCTCCAAGCAGCAAAGAGCTTTTGCTTCTCCCAGAGCATCACTTTTAGACCTGGGATTAAAATCCCTCTGGCCCCTGGCCAGGTGAGACTGTCAGCAGGACCTCAGGTGCACCCATGGGCTGTCAGAGAGCTCTGCCACACTGTCCTTGTGGTCCATAAACAGCTGGATAGAATCCCTGAATTGTTCACATCCTTGCTGGCCGTGGTGTACAGTAAATGTCAGCTTCCATGCCTCCCTCCCCTCTACCAGACTGTTTATTTTAATGCTGTTTAAAGAGGAGATTAAAAGTTTAAAAATCAATGATTTTAAGTGTAGGAAAATTAAATTCTGACAAAGGCAGACTTACTTTAATAGTGCATTATTTGACATCTTAAAGTGGAATGTTCATTAGTGCTCAGTTAAACTCCAGTTCTCCAGAAGTCTGTGCAGTCAGTAAAGCAAAGTAAATGGTGCTGAGCTGGGGCACCGCAGACCTTGTGTTCAACTCTGCCCTCCCTCTCCTCTGCGTTTGTAGGCTGAAGGGAAATATAAGGACGACCCTGTTGATCTGCGCCTTGATATTGAACGCCGTAAAAAACATAAGGAAAGAGATCTTAAACGCGATAAATCCAGGGAGTCGGTGGACTCGAGAGATTCAAGTCACTCAAGGGAAAGATCAACCGAGAAAACGGAGAAAAGTCACAAAGGCTCAAAGAAAAAGTATGTAGGAAACCCGGTAGCCATTTGCTTGTGCCTCTCGTGTCTCTGCTGCTCAGGTTGGAGACGACACCGTGTACAACAGTTGTGCACACAGTTGTGCCCCTGTGACATAACTCCTCCAGTGGCCTGAGCTGCCCCTCTGCGTGTGGTCTCGCTATCATTGTATCTCTCAGAAACACTAAATAATTGTAAAAGGTAGATGGGAAAGCTCCATGTGTCAGGATGGGTGAGTCACTTTTCCTTCTTGTTCCTGTTGTGTCAGGAGAGAAACGGCCATGTTAAAATGACTTGGCTTTGATGTTCATTTAATCCTTTTCTATTAGCTTAATTTTCCACTTGATTAAAACTCCATGGATGCATGCTAAGCTGAGAGCGGATGGTGTAAACATCTTAGGAAGGAGCAACAAGTTCCTTCAGGAGAGGTCTTGGGCCCTGTGTTAAAGCCTGAGCTCTTCCTACGGCTTTTCCTCTTGTAGTAGGAAAAGGAGAGCATGGCATTGATAAGGGAGTGATAAAGAAGTGGTTTTGTATCTGATGGGTCACAGCTGAGTGCCTAATGCTGTTGTGTCCCGCTCCCCTCCGTCCCCACCACTGGAACAGGAAACACCGACGGGTGCGGGAGAGATCCAGGTCCAGCTCATCGTCATCGTGGTCCTCTCACTCAGTGAAAGCAGAGGAGTATCCCGAGGAGACTGAGGAGAGGGAGGAGAGCTCCACAGGCTTTGACAAATCCCGCCTTGGGACTAAGGAATTCTCTGGTCCAAATGAGAGAGGAAGAGCGAGAGGAACCTTTGTAAGTGTTCTCCACCCCTGCCCCAAGTGTTCTCCACCTGTGCCCTGAGGGTTGATTCCCAAAGTGGGCAGAAGTGGCTGTTGTGTGTTGCTCTCAGTTAAAGCAACCCTAGAGGAGAAGCCCTCAGGGTGATGAGCCCCAGTGTAATCACTCCAGGTTTAGAGCGTCAGCCAGGCTGCTGGGAGTGTGCTGTGGGCAGCAAACTCCAGCAGAACAAAGCCTGGAAACTTCTGTGCATTAGTGATGCTGAGCAGCCCGATGGGCACATGCTGTGCTTCCACTGGGGTTTGGCCACACTCGTGTGCAGTCCATGTACAGAGGGGTCTCACCTGCTTGGGGGTGTCCTGGAAATGCCTCTAGGTGATCTTCATCAGCTTTAGGAGCTGTGATGTGCTGTGTGATCAGATGAACTAAAAACCCAAAACCATGAGTGCAGGAGGTGATGTGGCCACACTAAAGCTGTCCTCTTGCTTTAGTGATGGGTTTTAGAGGTGTTTTGGATGGGATCTTGGGAGGGGTGGGGTGGGAGGATTCTGCCTCTGCAGCTGTTCTATTTTTCTCCTCTGTGTTTGTGTTGCAGCAGTTCAGAGCTCGAGGGAGAGGATGGGGCAGAGGCAACTTTTCAGGCAACAACAACAGCAACAGCGGCGGCAACAACGACTTCCAGAAGCGCAGCAGAGAGGAGGAGTGGGACCCTGAGTACACACCTAAGAGCAAGAAATACTACTTGGTACGTACCTGGGTGCTGAGACACCCGTGTGCTCCAGGTGTGTCCGGTCTCGGGTGCTTTAGAGCCAAAAGCACCCAGGTAAGGCTCCGGGTGACGCTTCATGGGCAGCTGCCAGCTCCTGCCTAAAGAGAGCTCGTTCCTGCTCCCTGTAGAGTGGCTCCCATTAAGTGGAGCCCCAAGGGCGGTGGCAGAGGCGCGGTGCAGGGCGGTGCCAGCCTGTCTCACCTGCTGTCCTTGGCTTCCCGTGCAGCACGACGACCGCGAGGGCGAGGGCACGGACAAGTGGGTGAACAGGGGCCGCGGCCGTGGCGCCTTCCCCCGGGGAAGAGGCCGCTTCATGTTCCGCAAGTCCAGCACCAGCCCCAAGTGGGCTCATGACAAGTTCAGTGGGGAAGAGGGAGAAATCGAAGACGACGAAAGCGGAACGGAGAACCGGGAGGAGAAGGACGCCCTGCAGACGACGGCCGAGTAGCCGCGGGGCCCACGCGGTGCTGGGAGCCCTGGCAGGAGGGGAGGGGTCAGGCTGGTGCTGGGGCGTCAGGGTGATCCCCACGTGCTGAGCAGAGCCCTGGAGAGCAGCTCGGAAACCATCCCGACGTTGTTTAACTGCATTTCCAGAGTTCAGCCTCCCCAAGCACGGACTGGGACTGATCCATCATTTACGCTCGGATCCGCTCCTGGAGTTTCTCTTCCCAAAGACTTCTCTTCCCTTCTGGACTGGATACGGTCAAGCGCTGGGTGAGACCCCAGATTTTCCCTTCTCTGTGACCTGATGGATGGTCGGTTATTTTTTGGTAACAGGCTTTGAGGATGATGTGGTTTTAGTTTGTGCCCACCTGACCTCACCTGTCCTGACATTTTGTTTCTCTTTTATAATTTGACCCAGTGATAGTCGGGGTTCACTCGCCCGCTCAAATTTTCCTCCCCTATTGTGTATTCAATTTTCTAAATTCTGCTTATTTTAGGCCTTTACATACGTAGTAGCATCAATTCAGAGATAATTTTGGAAACTATTTTTGGTTCTTATAAATAAGAAAATAATGAAGCATGTGAGTAAACATCTAAATGTTCATTTGTTGGGACCAAACTGCTATGACCTATTTTTTTTTTTAAACTTTTTTTAATGTAACAGTTGAATTTAGGGCCTTTTAAAAATTATTGTTTTCCTTTTATGTTGGAAGTTAACAAAATTAGCATGGTTTAAAAGAGAAAAAAAATTACACCCTACTTCTGGCCACTGTTTGTGTTCACTATTAGGCCTGGTGTGTGCTGGACCCCAAACTGCTTTGTAGCATTTGTGTCTCCTCCCTGCAGCTGGTTGTGACCCGAGTGCCCTTTCCAAGGTGACACGGTTTTCTAAGGAACTTCCGAATTCTTCTTGGGGAAAAATACAAATGGAGATGAGAATTTTTCAATATTTTTTATTAATCTTTTTATAAAACCAAAAAGCAGATTCCTCCTGAGCTGGTTGAGGACGGCCCTTAGGATGCATTTCTTTTTATCTTCTACTTTATTCTGGAGCAGTTTGTGAGGGTTCCCGGCCAGGTCTGAGCCTGGGCGGGGAGGCACAGCCGTGCCCGTGCTCCCCCTGTCCCTCTCCCCAGGATTGCTGTGCTGTTCCCCACACACCAGCTAGAGTTTGGTTTGTTTTGACTTGAACAGTTCCTGTTTAGCAAAGCCCCGAAGTTTGTTTATGCAAATAAAATACAATAAAATAAGTCGTAGGTGTAACTCTGCTTGGTTTGTGTCCTGAGTCGCTGGGTGGGAGCCTGAAAGGACCAAGGAGCAACAGGGGAGCAGCTCCCTGTTGGGTTTTATGCACTAACAGATAATTCAGCTGCTGTTTTGGCAGCCTGGGGACAGTGGTGATACAGCCTGGCCAGCAGGGGTTGTGTCACCGTGCACAGGAGCAGCTCCATCCTTCCACCAGGAGCTCACAGCCCCGTGTGCTGCCCTGCCTGTGCCCAGCAGCAGCTGCTTCTCCATCCCAAGGAGGCTGCTGGGGGTGCTGCTGGCTGTGCAGCCTCTGCACGAGTTCAGCTTTCCTGGCTGCTGTGGGTAACGGTGGTGGCCAAGAGCTGTTGGGCCAGTGCTGGGTTAATGGCACAGTGGTGCTTCCCTTCACACTCAGCCCTGAGCCAGCCTGGGGAAGTGGGTGCCCAGTGTGTGCCCAGCTCCTTGGTCTGAATGGCCACACCTGGGAGTGCAATGGAGCCTCTGTTCTGCCATCCTTCTCTGCCCTATGGTTGATTCCCAGCCCTCTCCCTGCCTCCAGCTCGCTATTGCTGGGTCAGATGCGTTTGGCCCAAAGGAATATCCAGGTGCGGCTGTCTCCTGGAGCAGGCAGTGGCCAGGACCAGCCGGGATCCCTGTGTCACACTGACCCTTCAGGCCCTGCGCAGGGCCAGCTGCAGCGTGACCACCCCTGCACTCACGGCCTGTGGGTTTCGGCCCCTGCGCGGTTTGGGTTTCACTTCCCCTGCAGCCGAGGGTGTCAGACCCGCTGTGGGACCCGGCCGAGCGTGAGCTCTCACCCCGGGCCGGCCGCGGTCCTGGCCACGGCTGTGTCACGCAGGGAAGGAGCCCCAGTGCCAGCACCGAGCCCCGGCGGTGGCACGGACGGCCCAGCCCTGCCCGGGGCCGGGGAAGGTGCGTGGGGGCTCCAGGCTGGGGGTGCCCAGGGGAGACACGGCTCTGGGGAGCTCTGCTGTGCCAGCGTCCCGTGCCCTCCAGTCCCACCCTCATCCAAAGCCTCTCCCACAGCCCAGACCCAGCACTGAGACTCCCCTGAGCCCGGCCCTGGTGTCCATCCAGCGCTGGTGCCCCGCCGGGATGGCCGGGCAGCCCGGGAAGGGCACGCCGTGGGTTCGGGGAGCCGGAGTCCCCCGCGGGGCGCAGGGATGCAGTGAGGAGCAGCGCTGAGGTGCGCCCTGCCTCAACTTCCTTCCCAGCGTGGAGCCGATTTCCTCCGGCATCACGTGCACGGTGTGGGGCCGGGACAGCCTGGCACGGCTCGGCTCGGCTCGGCCTCGGGGCAGCCCCGCAGCGCCAGGTAGGAGGGAGCAGCCGAGGGTGCCCGCAAGGGAATCATGCCCAGGGCAGTGCCCGTGTGTGATCGCGCTGCTCCAGGGCTGGGCCGGACCCTGGGGCCGGGAGAGCTGCTGGGGAGGGGCGGGCAGGATGCCGGGCACTTCTGGGCACCATCTGGGCACTGCTGGGCACCATCACCCTGTGCCACCAGAGCCAAGGAGCACCGGGGCCTTGGATGGGGGTGTCCTCATCCCGCAGCCCTCGGTGCTTCAGCCGCATCTTTGGGTGGGAATCCCAGCACCATTTTGGTGTCTGCGAGGCCTCTGTGACAAGGGCTGTGCTGGTGGCAGCAGCATCAGGGCTGCTGACCCACCATGGGGTCAATGGCCCGCCACAGGGACATGGTGGCCAACCGCAGGGACAGAGTGGCCAACTGTGGTGACAGGGGGGCCTGCCATGGGGACAGGATGGTCCATCATGGCCCGATGTCCTGTACCCCACCTCGCCAGTGGGTTTGTCCTGCTGTGACCCCGGGGTTCAGCAGTTCAGGGATGCTGCTGTGCTGTGCCGTGGATGGTGGTGGGGATGACACCCTGCCCGTGCTGCAGCGCTCACTGCAGCTCTGCAGCTGCTGCTCCGCCTCGCACAGAGGAAGCGCCGACCACAGCAGGGCTGCTGTGGGGCTGGTGCAGGGCTGGGAGAGGCTGGAACAAGGGCCCTTCCCAGCACCTGATGATCCCCTTTGCTCCCCGCCAGCTGCAACCAGAGAGAACAACAAGCAGGGCGAGGACAGGGAGCCCCCCGGGTGAGTGCTGGGCTGGAGGAGAGGGAATGTGCCTGGGCCAGGGCATGCCACGAGCAGGAAGTGCTTCCTGCTCCTCTCTTGTCAGTGCTGGTCCCGGCCCCAGCCCTGCTTCTGCCTCCTCTCCCCAGAGCTCCCAGCACCAGCGAGGATGGAGCCGACCAAGCTCCCACTCACCAAGAGGATGGCTCCTGCTCCCCCCGTTCCTGCCAAGACCAAACCAGCCCCTGTGCTGGCCACCAAGTAAGAAATGTGACTGTGCTGGGGTGTCCAGGGCCACTGCGATGTCCCAGTGCCAGTGCCATGCTCACAGCTGGCCTTGGCGTGGGGCTGGCACCTCCCTGGCTGTGCCACTCATCCCTCTGCTGTCCCCAGGCCCAGTGACCCCCAGCCCAGCGCCTCAGCTGACATGGAGTGGGGCAGAGCCAGTGACCCAGGTAGGATGCAGGGGCCTGCAGGGGTGGCCAAGCCCTGCTCAGCACCAGGGGCTGATCCCTGTTCTTTCTTTGGCAGATGCCAATGGCTTCAACACGGTGTCAGTGACCACAGCCAGGCTGAGCCACCCCACAGCCACACGGCCACGAGTCCCCGGCCAGCGGCCACCCAGCATGGTCCTGGGGAGCACGGGGGGTCCCCATGGGGGGGAGCAGCCCCAGGGGCTGCCCCGTGCTGCCCCCGTCCCCAGCACGGGGCAGGCTCCTGTCCCACCATGGAGCACAGAGGGGCTGGAGGGGAGGTCACTGGCCCTGGAGGATCTGAAGGCTGAGGTCCGGACCCTGCACATCCTCGTGGACCTGATGCGAGTCCAGCACCTGTGAGTGGGGCTGGGGGTGCCGGGGGGTCCCCAGTGGCTCCTGGCTGCCTGTCCTGGCCCCAGCTGAGCCCCCCTGGCGTGTTGCAGGCGGGACCTGCAGGAGCTGCGGCAGGAGCTGTGCCAGGAGCGGGCTCAGCGCCAGGCGCTGCAGGTGAGTCCCTGCCAGGGCTGGCTTTGTCCTGGGGTGCCCTGTGCCCCCCAACAATCACAGCCTCTCCCCACAGGCGGAGATCGAGCGGGTGAGGAAGGGGCTGCCCTGTTAGGATGGGGGGCAGGTGGGTGGCACATGGTTCTGTGTGCCCCCCCAGCCTGGTTCTGCACCCATCGGATACCAAAGCCCACCCCAGACCCAGGCACTGCTCCCTGAAACATAACAGCCCCATGAACTACAGAAATCGTTTAAAATAAACTATTTTGGGTACAAAGTGCTGTGTGGGGGTTGCCCAGGGCTGCCATGCCCCTGAAGGGTTGGGCTGGTCCCACCATGGCACAAGGAGTGCCACCACGGCACAAAGGGTCCCACCGTGGCACAAGGGGTCCCACCGTGGCACAAGGGGTCCCTCCAGGGCCCGTAGCAGGGCTGGGGCAGGGCCTCCTCCTCCCCTTCCACCTCCCCCTCCTCCTCCACCCCCGCACAGTTTCCCAGGCCAGCTCCAGTCCCAGCCCCAGCCCATCCTGGCCTCCAGCCACTGGAGAACATCTGGAAAACATCTGGGTCCCGCTGGCGCTGGCGGCGGGGGGGGAACCGGCCTGGGAAGGAGCTATTTTTATAAATCCTTCGGGGAGGGGGCAGCGGGGCCCGGCAGGCCGCGGGGCCGGACTGGGATGGGGCAGGATGCGGCCGAGCCCGGCGGGAGCTGCCGCATCCCTGGGGAGCAGCGGCCGGCCCGGAGCCCTGCGGGAACATCCGCCCCGCTCCGGCCGCGGGGTCACGGCGGGCGGCGCCGGAGAGGATCCGGCTAATTTTAGTGGGGCCGGGAAGGGAATTGCCTCGGGGAGGGGTCCAGGGCCCCCAGAACCCGGCCGGACCCGCCACGCCGGGCTCTAGTTCGTGTACAACAGCACCATGTTTGTGAGGCAGGAGCCCACGGCTCGCACGGGTGAAACCCCCGCTAGATCCAGCCAGGGCTGCCCTGTCCTTGTCCCCATCCCCGCGTGTCCGGGGCTGCTTGGCTGCTGCCAGCCGTCGTACCAATGGCTCAAAGTGCATCGTGTCCCGCAGTGGCGGGGGCGAGTCCAGCCCCGAGGGTGCCCGTGACACCGGGGCTGGCTCTCGGTGCTGCAGGGACAGTCCAAGGCAGCTCCGCCAGCCCGGGGACAGCGAGCAGCCCCCGTGTCCGCCTGGTCCCTCCTGGCACGGTGCGGGATCGGCCGCGGGGTGCACACACCGTGCCGGGGCAGCTGCCGGGCTCAGTAGTAGTGGACGCGGCCCAGGGTGCCGATGGTGCCGATGGTGCCGGAGCCCAGGATGTCGGGCTGCCCGTTGCGCCAGATCTCGCGGATGATGCGCTCCCGCTCCTCCAGCCGCTGCGCCCGCTCCAGCTCCTCGGCCGACGCGAACACGTTCACGGCCAGCGCTCCGTCCCCGGGCCCGTGGCTCTCCAGCGGGATCTCGGTCACAGGCAGCAGCGACTCAGACGCCGCGCGATCGACGGTGTCCTCTTCGTCCTCGTCCTCGTCCTCGTCGTCCTCGCTGATGTCGCCGGGGCGCGCCGGGGGCCGCGGGGAGGGCCGGCAGGACAAGCGCAGCACCAGCAGGCACAGCGTGAGCACCAGCCCGAAGCACACGCCCAGCACGAAGTAGAGCCCGAAGCTCTCGGGGTTGGCTGCGGGGGGAACGGAGCGGGTCAGGGACCTGCCCGACTCCACCGGGGGCCCGCGGCGCCGCCCAGCCCCGTCCCGGCTCACCTCGGATGTGCGCGTACGCGGCCATGCTGTTGCTGAGCAGCTCCATGTCCCTCCGGCGGCTCTCCATCCTGGGCCCGGCGGTTCTCAGCGGCTCCAGGGGCGGCACATGCTGGGCATCTGCGGGACACGGGCTGAGCAACGCTCTGCACGGCTGGGATCCCCCCCTAGTGCCCCGTCCCTTTCAAGGCTGTGCCTGGGTGTGCCCTTGATGAGCTCCAGCTGAGAGGGCTTCAAGCCTGGGCTGGAACCCCAGGGATGCCGAGCCGGAGCCGTCCCGCTCCCGCCGCCCTCCGTCCTTCCTGAGGGAGCGGGACGGATGCGGCTCCTCCTGGCCCCGGCATCAGGCGGGTCTGTGGCACCGGGCCAGGGTTGTGTCCCATGCCCGGCCATGGGATGGGTCACGGGGCACAGCAGGACCCCAGCACCAGTGGCTGGTGGTGCTCATGGGCACACACGTGTGCTCCACACACTCTTGGGCAGTGTCCCTGTCCCCCACGCTGCTCCAGCCCAGCTCCAGCCTTGGCCCTTTGCCGTGGGACCGTGCAGGGCAGGGACAAGGCCAGGCACAGTGCAAAGGCCACCAGAACAGGCCAGCGGTCAGAATGGGAGGCAGGACAGCAGGAAGGATGGGCAGCAGGGCAGTGGGAAGGATGGGAGGACAGCAGGAAGGATGGCAGCAGGGCAGTGGGAAGGATGGGAGGCAGGACAGCGAGCAGGGCAGGGAAGGGCAGGGTGGGAGAAAATTTGGCCCTGGCAGGGGACGAGCTCATTCCCAGAAAGGGCTCCAGAGAGGGAGGAATGAGGAAAGAAATGCAGAAAATGTGACACATCAGCAAAACCATCCCGGACGGTCCAGAGCTGAGGGGCCGCGGCACATTCTGGGGCTGGGCAGCCCCTCTAGTGGGACACCCCAAAACAAGGCCAGCAGGGTCCCAGAAGGTCAGTGCCCTCCCCATAGAGCAGCTACACGGCCAGCCCTGCCCGGCAAGGGGCTGCGGTGGGGCTGGAGGGGCACAGCCCCCCATGGATCCCCTGCCGGCGGTGGGGCATTGATGGGGGCCGGGCTGGCTGTAGGGCCTGCGGGTCCCCAAGAGCCGAGCCCCGAGCTGCTCAGTGCTGTGTCCCCGAGCATTACACCGTGTCCCCAAGCCGCCCGCTCCGCATCTTCCGCTGTGTCACCGAGCCCTGTGCCCTCAGCCCCCGTGTCCCCGCACCCACCAGCCCCGCGTTCCCCAACGCCAGAGCACCTGAGCGGGGCCGGCACCGAGCCTGGAACCCGCCGGGCCGAGCTGAGGCGCCCCGGGCGCCCGGTGCGAGCCCCACGCGGTGCCCGGGGCTGGTACTCACCGGGGCGGGAAGGCGGCGGCGGCGGAGCCGCTGCACTTTGGCTGGAGCGAGGGAAGAGAGAGCAAGGTCTGTTTAGCATTAACGCTGCAGCAACAGGAAATAGTTCGGAGGCGGCTGGCGGTCAGCGCTCCCGCCGGAGCCAATGGCAGCCCCGGCCGGCGCTGAGCGGGGCGCGGGGCCGGGGCTCGTCCCGCTCCCCCGGGACGCCACGCTCGGCCCTGCGCTGGAACCGCCCCGCAGCGGGGCCACGGGCGGCTCCAGGCCCCGGCCCGGCCTTGGCCAGCGCCCATCCGGGCTTGGCGGTGCCGGGGCCAAGGCGAGCGCTCCGGGCTGGGGGCTCGGCCCCAGAGCGGGTTTGAGGGAGCTGCGGGGCCGGTGCCAGCCCTATGGAGGTGGCGGCCGCGCAGGGCGGCCCCCTCAGCCCCACCGGCCGGGTGTGGGACACAGCACACCTCGGGGACACGAGGCTCCGCATGCCAGCGCTGTCCCCAGGCTGGCCGGGACGGGCCCAGCGGGACTCAGGGCACTGGGCCTTGGGGCACGACAGGGCTGGGGGGCCCATGGGGCACCCAGGGCCGCTGATCCGTGAGCCTGCCCCCCTCCCAGAGCACATCAGTACCCCAAAATCCCCCATCCCATCCCACCCATCCCTCCCACCCTTCCCTGCGGGGGCACCGGGCTGTCGTATGAAGTTTTATTGCCGACATGCAGGAGTAGTTCCGATGTAGTACAAAAATAACGTCTTTATACAAATTTTTTTCCTTTTTTTTTTTTTCTTTTTTTTTTTTTCCTTACAACAGGCTCTGTCCCGCCGTGGCCCTGTGGCCCCCATGCCCCCTGCACCACCCCCTTCCAGTTTGCCTTAGCACAAGTGAATTGACCGGTGCTGCCACTGCAGGATCCTGGTGTGATACAGCCTCAGGGAGTCCCAGAATATTGCTTTTTGCTTTAACATTGGGGAAAAACAGTAAAAATAAACAGGGAATGAGGCAGGAGAGGACCAGAAGGAGAGAGCAGGGCCCTGCTGGGGTGCTCAGGGGATCCCTGCCCTGCTGCTGGTGGCACAGGGGGTGATGGGCCCACAGGACAGACCCACCATCTTCAAAATAAAATAAATAAGGCGAAAGAGTTGGGGCTACTGGCTCAGCTGGGGCGGTGCAGGGAGCTGGTCTGTGTTAGTGTTCACGGGGCCCTGCCTGGCCACAGGGCCCTGGCGAGGCGCAGGCAGGACATAATGCCCAACACGGCCAGGGAGGTTCAGGTCCAGCCCCCTGTCCCCACAAAGCCACTGCTGGGGTGGCCCAGCTTAGACCCCGTCCCCTTCCCCAGCCCGGGGCAAGAAAAGGCAACAACACGCTACAAACATCTGCAACTCGCTCCCTGCCCACGCCCAGAGAGCAGTGCAGCCCCAAACAGCAGGGCAGCCCCCCAGCTCCAACCTCCCTGCTCACAGGGCTGGCTGAGGGCGATGCCAGGGCTGGGAGCAGCCAGGAGCAGGGAAGGAGGCAGCTGAAGAAGGTGCTGCCTTGAGCAGGAGCCCTGGGCAGGGCACTGGGAGCCCTGGGAGCTCTGTGTGAGAACAGTTCATCTGGCAAGACAGGCATCCAGTTCATAAATGAGGCTCAGAAACAATCGTTCCTGCTCTCAGCACAGGCCAAAGCTCTTCCAGTGGCACCAGGTGACAAACCAGGGTGTCCTTCCCCTGCCTTGGCATGAGGGCAGAGGCAGCCCCAGGTTTGGGCTGGGATGGCAAGAAAAGCTGGGAACAAATACAGTAGAGACTTCAGCCAGCCCCTCCTATCTCTAGGCAAATTATTCTGGGAAGCTTTTCACATTATAACTCATATATTACATCTGTACCACAACTGAGGGGGGAAACGCTAAATCAGAATTAATGCAACTGTAACTGCACCTGGGATATGCTACTGAAAAATAAGATTAAATCATAGATCCTTAGAAACTAAAGGAATCAGTGAGAGATGGGAGAGGGGGCAGGGGCCCTGGCAGGCCAAGTCCTGTAAAACCTTTGAACAGGGGACAGGATCTGATCCCTGCCCCTGACTCCTCAACTCCTGCCTGAGGCGGTGGCCGGGCTCTCCGGTCACAGCAGTGGCCACACAGGACTGGCCAGCATGGCCAGACCAGGTGGCAAATAAGGACAAAAAACAGACTTGATGCAGATGAAGGGAAGTGGGAGGTTTCAAGAAATTCTGCCTTTCGAGAAACCCTGATAAATCCAAGCTTATTCAAACCACACGGAGCGGGCGCCACGGGCCGGCCACGGCTCTGTGCCAGCAGCTTCACCCTTGGAAGTCTCCTCCTCCTTTCCCACGGGCTTTGCTCGATCCAGAGAACAGCATGGTTAAAAAGACAAGAGAGGTAGATTACAGTCATGATCAAAAGCAGATTAGTCATCTAGGCTTCGATTTTAAAAAAAACAGATTCCAGAAGATGCCAAGAGGTTGCTGCTTCCAAAACTAGCTTTTCCAAAAGTCTCCTCCGTCCGGGGCGGGGGTGAGTGCGTGTCCCTGGACAGAGCTTGGGATTGCTACATTATTCCCTGTCGTGGGACACCGGTATTGCTGTAGGCTGGAGCGGGCGAGGTGAGGGCAGACTGCAGGGTGGTGCTCGTGCTCTTGGGGCATGGGAAGCTACTTCCGGAGGTACCTCTGGGCCAGGATGGCCGCGTCCAAAGGGTTCATGGGCTGCGCGTCGTGGCCCAGGCGCCGCACGGGCGGGATGTTCCCGAACTGCCGCTTCTGCAGGAAGCTCTTGGCCTCATGCAAGGTGTTCTTCTCCTCAGCCAAGAGCAGCTGCTGCCTCATGTAGTTCTCGAACTCGTACTGGGAGCACTCCTCCGTCACCTTCACCTGCAGAGAGCGAGCTGTCAGAGCCACACCTGGCAGCCCCACGGCTCCTCTGATGGGCCTGAGCTACCGCGGTAGCTAACACAGAAAAGGGACCTGCTGCTGGGGACACAGGCAGGACTCCTCGTGAGCTAGCAGTGCCACCAGGACACAGCAGCTCTGTCCTTACATGGCTCATCCCAGCCGTGGCAGCACTGAGGCTGCAGCTGCCTGACCCCTGTCCCTGCGGCACCGTCGCAGATCCTGCATGGCTGTCCCTGGGCAGCCAGGCCGTGGCCAACACTTCGAGCATGAAACAAACCGGCAGGAAAACAGGATGTTTGCTCCCATGGCAGAGCTCACTGGGAGCCAGAGCCAACACTGCTGCCTCCTCCCAGCATTCCCAGCTGTGGGAGAGGGAGTGAGCGCTGCTGGGAGCGGGGTGAGCTGCTCTCATCAGCTCCGGGGCCGAGCTCACTTCCTGGCAGCTCAGCCAGCTGGATGTGCCTCCTGCTCCCAGCAGCATCGGCCTTTCCTTCCGCTGCACAACGTGAGGGACTCGGCTGTATCCTCCCCACCCTCCCCTTCCCAGCTAGGGACACAATGGGTGCCATCACAGACAGCACAGAAAGCAGTTCTGAGGAAAGCATGGAAACCTACCTCCTGGGGGTTTTCAGGATTAGCCACTTGGTCATCTATGTCCGGCACCACTTGCAAAGGGCCACTCAGCGAGGACATGGACTGCCTGGAGGAGAGCACAGCATTGGGATCCAGAGCACGGCACTGGCTCAGCCACCCTCACCCACCCCAGGGTGATCCCACTGGGATGGCCATGGCTGCCATAAGCATTTGCACAGCCTCCCCAGCTGTATCCATCAGCACGCAGTGGCGGACACGTGGGATTTAAAGGCTTACTGCAGTTCCCAGACTCTCCTCTGGTGAGGTGAGCCAGCCACAGCTGGAACAACACAGCCTGTGGCCAGAGACAGCGTGTCCTGCCTCCCCTTGCACATACCAGGACGCTATGATGGAGCTGAGGGAATCCAGCACTTCAGAAGCCGTCAGCCGCTGCTGCGGGTCCAGGACCAGCAGTTTCCGGATCAAGCACACAGTGTTCTCTGAGACCCGGCCATCCCTGGGACAGACAACACAGGGTGAGCCTGGCCTGGGCACAGTGGGGCAGCATGGACAGGCTGGGAGCACAGGCCAGTGTCGCAGACAACTTTTATGAAAAATCTTTTCCTTAGGATTTTTCCTCCTGAGAAGCTGAGAAGCCTCAGGAACAAAATGTAAACATTGATTATCTGCTGCTGTGGAATGCAACAGGTGGATCTTTGATTGGTCCATGTTGGATGTTTCTAATTAATGGCCAATCACAGTCAGCTGGCTCAGACACAGAGCCCGAGCCACAAACCTTTGTTATTATTCTATTCTATTCTATTCTATTCTATTCTATTCTATTCTATTCCATTCCATTCCATTCCATTCCATTCTTAGCTAGCCTTCTGATTAAACCTTTTCTTCTATTCTTTTAGTATAGTTTTAATGTAATATATATCATAAAATAATAAATCAAGCCTTCTGAAACATGGAGTCTGATCCTTTGTCTCTTCCCTCATCCAAGAACCCCTGTGAACATGGTCACAGGCCAGGAGCTACAGGAGCCACCATTGCTCTGAGCCTGCGTCACCTTCCCACAAGCTGTCTCATCCCTGCTCCTGCTTCCTGCACACTGCCTGTTGTCAGTACTGCTGTGACCCTTGGGGTGCTGAGGGGAGCCCCTGCAGGTGCAGCTGGCCCAGCAAAGCCCAGCCAGCCCCCCGTGGGCAGGCAGGAAGGGCGGGCTGTACTCACTCGGGGATGGTGTACTCGGCAGCCTTGATTTTGCGGAAGAGCTCCTGAGGTATGCTGTCGTAGAAGGGGAACTGGCCGTAGAGCATGGTGAACAGCACCACCCCCAGCGCCCACATGTCACTGGGCTTCCCACGGTACGGCCGGCCTGCAGGGAGAGGGCACACACAGCCTGAGAATCCTGGGAAGCACAGCCTTGGCAACCCCCTCACCTCCCACCGCACAGGTGCTGAGTAACCCTCACATGGGACCTTTTTTCTAAGCATTAACCAAAACACTTAAAGCTTCCCAGAACATCACACTAAAACTCTAAGGCACATCCTCTGTGAACGAACAACACACTTGTGTCCATCTCCACACAAGTGTCCTCCTGTTCCCCATGGAGCAGGAATATCCCTGCTGTGAACCAAAGGCATCAGGCAGTTGGAATTGCTGTGCTGGAGTTCCCAGGTCAGTGTCCCTCACACAGAACCACCCAGCAAGGTGGAGGGAATTCAGGGAACACAGGGCAGGAGGATGCAGGAAAGAAGACCAGAAGGATAAAGCTGAGCCCATGGAGAAGGGACGCTGTGGGATGGATCTAGCACACAGCCACTGAAGCCAGATGTAAAGGCACAGAGTGTGCAGGAAGGTGCTTTCCTGCACAAAGACATTTAGACAAACCCTAACCCAAGGCTGCTGCAGCCCCAGGATTCACCCGATGGAAATGCTGCTTCTA